>NC_088310.1:11710293-13150475 GCF_910592395.1 Lineus longissimus
ATACAGGGGATACGGGATTTACTCCTCTACGTATCAGACAACATATAAAGATCTGCAAACTCTGGTTCAGGTTATTGTCTTTACCGGATGACAGGATAACTAAACATATCTTTCTTTGGGATTATGCAGAATGTTTGAGAGGTGTAAACAACTGGTGTTCTGGCGTGAGATCAATTTTCGACAATTGTAATTTGCTTGATCATTTTAACAATCCGAGTGTGCAAAACAGAGTGAACGTGAGGATTATTCTCAATAGAATTAAAGACATAATGATGCAACAATACACGGACCTATGGAGCGATCAACTGAATGCTATGCCAAAACTCCGAACCTACAGGTTACTTAAGCAAGACTTCTGTGTTTGTGATTACGTTTGTTTACCGCTTTCCAGAGCCGGGCGCTCTGCTCTCGCGAGAATTAGAAATGGAACTTTTCCGCTTAATATAGAACTTGGTAGATACCGCGGTATTCCGCTTGAACAGAGACTGTGCCGTAATTGTGACCACGGCTCTATTGAGGATGAATTCCACTATCTGTTGGACTGTCTTAATTATGTAAACGAAAGGATGGACCTCTTTCGAAATATTTTGACACGGACCGGTATTGACATCCAGGCTCTACCGGACAGACGCAGTCAACTCGGCTTGCTTCTCTCGGACTCTGCCACCGCTGCCCTTGTCGCGCGCTTTCTTCTCTACTCGGGGGGGGGGGGGCGATTCTGAGCTGGGGGCTCGGGGTCGGTTCTTGGGTGGGTCAGCGGTATTTGGGCTTGGGAGAGTCAAGTTGGGAATAAGTCGGTGGGGCCGGGATGGTTGTCAATGAAGAGGCAGCAGCAATGATTTAAAAGAGTTTGATGATGTTATAGTGTCTCGTAAGCCTTCATAGGCTGGCATTATTGTACGTAATGGTGACACTTTAATAAATAAATAAATACAATACGTCTTAAATAAGTGGTATCGAGTTTCAAAGTTAGCAAATCTAAATTGTGCCAATACCATATTTGTTCTTTTGTAGAGGTCATTGACCATTTCATGTACCCTTCTCCGACGGACATCATGCCCAAGAAGAATGCCAAGGTGGATTTCTTCAGTGGAAGGCCTTATTAAATTGCCATCAAAAAACACCTCGGGTGGATCATTTTGAGGGCCATATACCAATAACTTGCTCTTTGAAGCATTACATGATATTTTAAAAACAATTGAAAATTGCTTTGCAATCTTCAGCAATTTCTTCAACCCGAACAGTGTTGGAGACATGATGATTACATCGTCTGCGTATGCAAAGGCACCACAGAACACATGACCAATGTAGCACCCAAAACCTGACTTTCTTAGACCCGTTATTAATTCATCAATGTATATACCAAATAGTACAGGTGAAAGCACACCTCCTTCTTTTACCACATTCTTTACAGATAATTCTGCTGACAAAAAGTCACCCCACTTAACCCGTATTTGCTGGCTAGTATACATATTTGCTAGTAACCGTGCAATCAACGGACACAAACCCTTTTTTAATAACATTCGGAACAATCTAACGAAATGAACGCAATCAAACGCTTTACTTGCGTCTAACATTATACAATAAACATTAGTGTTACAGTTATTGTAATAATCGACCACCTGATCATTTACCACAGTGCTACAACTTGCCGTTGACAGGCCCTATTTAAAACCGAATTGTGCATCTGAAGTAGACAATACATTTTCATACTTTCGAAGGAGTATATAATCTAATACTTTGCCCATTATACTGCTTAAAGATACTCCTCGATAATTCTCGGATGAGTTTATTGACTTGCGGTTGTTTTTGGGAATAGGTATAACAGTAGACTTGGCAAAGTCAGTCGGACAATACCCATGGGCAGTCATAGAACTTTAATAGCAGTAATGATATATAGATATGAAACTTTTGGCCACCATTAATGAAGTGATCTGATCTAACTTCTGGTAAACTATCTTTCTTTCCTCGCTTCAACCGCTTTACACCAATGATCACGTCACGTACACTCACATGGTGGGTTTCATGACAGAGACTAGCACAGCATTTATGAGTTATACCATCGTTGATATCATTTTTTAACGAATTCATTTCATCGTTGTCATAGGGAACAGAATTATATAGCTTCTTGAATTTGTCAGCAAATAATTTGCATGTTGGTTCTTTCCCCTCGACATTGTCCATCGTATTTGGTAATACATTGGCAGTACCTTTAATCTTTTTGATATCCCTCCAAAATTCATTAGCTAGACGCAGGCGATAATCACTGTTTTAGGCAAGTTGAACGCGGATGACTAGTTAAAACAGCTTTACGAATTCGGCCCATTGTTATTTTTACCCTGTAGTGAATCAGCTAGTTTACCAGCTGCCACCCTATCCTGGTTCTTTTTAACCTTTCTGATAGCACAATGGTATTGCGCTCTTGTATGGCGACGTATGTTCGCCACGACACCATTATGTGGTCTGCCGTTTTCATTCCAAATCCCATGCCAAAAAATTGCCCTTCTTTTAAGATCATTAACTTCCTGGTCCCAACCTGCTCTGCCCCGCACAGTACTGGGATTATTAAAAGGGATGTTTTCCTCACTGGCAATTACTCGGGCTGATATAATATCATCATGAAAATGTTCAATCTCCTCTTTGTGGAAAGTACATGAGTAATCTCGACAATTGATAACTGCCACGGGTATGACACTATCACTGAGTTTCTCGCTTAGAGCATTCTCGTAACTGTTAATCTCATCTGGACTGGCTCGGTCCCATGACAAGGTTTTGGCAGGCTGAGCATTATTTGGGATGTTTTCTCTCCCTTGAGTCTCTACACGGATAGCCATATGAAGACTCGAGTGACCTGATGGGTTATAACCTTCGTGTAGTACACTATAGCTTTCTATTTTGTTATAAACACTCTCCGACACTATAAAGTGATCAATGAGTGATCTGGCACCAGATATCTTACTTTCGTAAGTATTATCCACATCACAAGACTCATGCATCCTCCCACATAGGAGACTCTCGTTTTGAAGGAAAGTTAACAATGCTCGTGTGTGCGTTGAAACAGCTCGGCATAGGTCAGTATTTATGTCACCGCCTATTATTATGTCCCTTGCATTATTTCCTGCAATAATTGCTGATACTTCTTGTAAGACATTTTGGAACTCTCTGAGATTATGCTGACCACCGGAATCGGTTGGCATATGTGACCTGTGCCAGTAAAATCGGGATTATGTCGGCAGTATCAATTCTGAGATAAATGGGGTCAAACAATGACAAAAGAAAAATATCGAAAAAATTGTGAAGTGTTCTATCAGTTGGTGTAATAAAATAGGTTTTCTAAATTTGACCCTTAATCCCAATTCTTCTGGCACAGGTCACATATGTTTATCAATATAATTTCGTCCTGTAATGCAGCCTTCTTAATGTTTACAGCACAAACACGATTAGACTCCCATTGTACCGGAGTTATTATGGCTTCAAAATTAGCATCCCAAGCAATGGCACAACCACCATATGGTCTCCCTGACAGTAGTGATTTACCATCCATTCCTGAAATACCATGAATATGGACATTTTTTCCAATCTCACCCCCGAGTTTATGAATCTGTTCATCGAAAAGCCAATGTTCCTGTAACAGGAGAAAGTTATTTTCAGTCATACAATCACTAGTGTATTATTTTCTCCCTGGGCCGAGACCGTTACTATTAAATGTGGTAAAGTTCAACAAGCTCATAATGGTCCTACTGGTCAATACCAATAAAATAGTCAATCTTTCAGAAGGCTTACTTATCATTAACGTCACATCTGTTGGTTGCATCCACTCTGGGACGGATATTCCTTCTGATCATGACACCTTCAGGCCACAGAGAATCACTAAGCAGTTTTGGAAAGTCAGTCTTTCCAACAGTTACCTTGAAAGACCGGTATTTCGACTCAGGATGTGATAGACACTTCACCTCGCGTACACTGATATCACAATCACGAACAAATTGTTCAATATCAGATACCTCGATACCCTTGTCCAACCTATACACAAAAACATCCCGAGAGGGTTCTGGCGCCCCTCTCAGAGTGTCATGTTTGGCCTTTCCTATTATGGCATTGCGTCTCTTACTTACCTGCCGTTTGTTTTTCTGAGCCTCATGCCTGCCCATGAGAAACCCTTCACTTTCACTTTCAGTACTATTGTTTGAAAGTAACGACTGGGTGCTACCCCGTAGGCGCATCACATCTCGGTGTGCGATACTTTGTCTCATGCCACCACGATCAGGCCGACCTCCACGGCCTCGCACAGACACATTCATGTTGATCCCTGTCATATTTTTTGCCACATCAGCGAAGGAGTATTCCATAGGTGTAATCGGTACTTGTGCTTGCGTTGGTTTCGCACGGCCACGCCCACAAGCAAGATTAGGTACGGGTAACCTTAGCACTTCAGAGAACTCCTCATTGTCTCTTATTAGTTCATCCTCCGGAGGATGACTATCACGTCTTGTTCTTTCACCTTCAATTTTAGCCAATCTGTCTACAAGCGAGATGTTATTAAGTTCCTCGGGCATTGATCTGAGTATCTTTGCTAGGTTATACGCAGACACAATAAATAACGGGACACTTGTTTCGTTGGGCAGGGCCAGTAGCAATAGAACGGAGACTTATATCGGAGGAAGACTACTAATTTATTCTTGCTGAGCAACCATGCTGTTACAACGACAACAACAACACTAATTCCAGAACGACCGGGTGTCTCACACTTCAACCGAAGACAGAAACAAATATTGATAACTGTATAATAGCATCACGCAACATCCTCCCTTTTTTAGATAGTACACATATCAGTACAGAGAAGGTTCAACTTAAACAATTATTCAAAAGGATACACTGACTTAAGAAAAGAGTTTATATGAGAACAATCACGTTTGCAGAACTATTAATTACCCAATGCTCGAACTTAGAACTCAAAATCTCAGTAATCGGACTTAAGCTGACAAGACTGATGTCTTAACTATTTGGAAGAGTCTAATCCACTAAACTACAAATTTCAAACTCACAAATGCTAAATATCACTGACTTAGTGAACATGGTCTATAAGGAATCTTCCTTTGAAAAGTTCACACAATGCCTTCATGAATATAGTATGAATGCAGAACATGTAAATTGAAATATTTTCCATCTTTCCCCTGTCAATTACAATACACATCGCAGGATATAACCTAAATCTACTACAGTAGTTTCACTCATTTTCATTGATCAAAAATCAAACAAACCATCACTTTGGAACATAATCTGCTAGGTATTTTGGCGGCTTGCTCACTCTTGAACTGCGTCTTGTTGGCGCATCAGTGGGCTGAACCGCACCAGATGTACTCTCATCAGGATTTGAATCAGTTGCGCCTGTCTCATTAGAACCATGAGAAGGTTGAATTGTTGGCGCACTTTCAACCGAATAATCAGCGTTGCCAGTAGGATTCACAGATCCCGATACAGGCGGAGGAGGAAACAGGAATGGTGGCTCCCGCACAAAAGGTACAGAAGTGTGTCGCATTTGAGACCGGTTGCGACGGTATACTCCCCCAGCACGACTTTCTATCAAGTACGTGCGATTGCCAAGTATTTGAACTACTTTTCCAAGAATCCACCTTTCCTTTTCCTTCTTCTCAAAATAAACACTCTGTCCCACTGACAGCTTTGGTAGTGCGCACGCCTTCTTATCATGACTTCGTTTCATAGCACTTTTGCGCATTTTTCTACCCTTTGACACTTCAATGTCGCCCTTTTCCATATATGGGATGACTGACCTAGTTTTGTGTCCGAGGAGCATTTCAGTAGGACTTTGTCCTGTGTCCTCTCTAGGAGTGTTCCTAAGTTCTAGCAAGGCAATGTTTGGATCAGTTCTTGTTTTCCGCGCCTTTATCAAAAGTTGCTTTGCGATCTTTACAGCGGCTTCTGCTCGACCGTTAGCAGAATGATGTCCTGGGGACGACTCGATATGAATGATTCCCCAGTCCTTCATGAATTTTCGAATTCACTAGATGTCAGTTGAGATCCGGTGTCACTTTGGAATATACGCGGGATGCCATATCTAGCAAAGTGTTTCTTAAGCACATTTATCACTTGAGAGCTAGTGATTGTTGGCAAGAAGTCAACCTCGATGAAGTTGGAGAAGAAATCCACAGTAACTAAGTACTGGCGACCAGAAATCTCAAAAATGTCTGCTCCCACTTTGTCCCAAGGACTTTGACCATCATCATGAGGGATCAGTGGTTCCTTAGGGCTACGGGCCCTAAGCTCTTGGCACGGCTCACATGTACCAACCATTTGCTTAACATCTTGCGCAAGTCCTGGCCAAAACACGAGACCTCGAGCGCGTCGGAGCATACTGTTCAGTCCCAGGTGAGCGGAATGCAAACGCTGCTTTATATCGCCACGTAGGTCACAGGGGATAAGGATAGCTTCTCCCTTGAGTATGATTCCACTTTCACAGCTAAGAGAGTCTCTAAAGTCAAAATATGGCTTAGCCTCTATCGGAGTGTCTTGTTTAGTGTCTGGCCAGCCATTCCGAATGAGACACATGAGAGTTTTCGTAGTAGGATCACGTACGGTGACGTCACGAACTTCTTCTAGTCTGGCATCTGAAATGTTCGGAAAGAAGTCAATGTTCATGACTCTTGGTCTCTCATCCAGGGTTTCAAGAAATGCTCGACTAAGGGTATCTGCTATGACGAGTTCAGATCCCTTCAGAAATTGAAAGTCAACGTCATAGCGATGCAGGCGCATAAGTAATGACTGGAGCCGTTTTGGCGCTTGGCTCAGTGGTTTCCTCAGGATTGACGCTAAAGGCTTGTGGTCATTTTCCACAATTACTTTTGTCCCATATGTGTACTGGTCGAAGCGCTCTAAACCAAAACATACCGACAACAGTTCCTTTTCAATTTGAGCCCAAGATCGCTGCGCATTAGAGAGGGAACGTGATGCATATTCTACTGGGCGTCCCTCTTGCATCAAAACTGCACCCATCCTATCCTTACTGCTATCAGTTTGAAGTTTTATTTCTTTACTCGAGTCAAAATAGGCTAGCACAGGAGCCTCGGTTAGCTTTTTGTTGACAGTTTGAAACGCTTGTTCACAGGCAGTAGACCAACTCCATTCGGCTTCCTTTCCAGTAAGTGCACGAATTGGTCCCAAATCATTGGCGAGATTTGGTAAGAAACGAGACATGTACTGTATCATGCCGCACAACCGTTTCACGCCAGCGATATCAGTAGGGGCAGGCATTTGCGTTATTGCCTCTATTTTCTGTTTATCAGGTTTTACACCTTCGTCAGTGAAGCGATGTCCATGAAATTGGATCTCAGTTTTACCAACTTCCTTCTTATCATTGTTTAGCACAATGTGTCGCTCATCACAGCGTGCATAGAGTCTCTGCAGTTTCCGATCGTTGTCCTTAAGAGCTTCATCTCTTGATGCTCCACAACCCGCTACGGTGATATCGTCCGCAATTGTGAAAACACCATCCAAACCACTCAGCGCTTCTGCTAGCTTACGCTGAAATATTTCACTACTGACTTTAAGACCGAATGGCAAACGAAGCCAGCGATAACGACCAAACGAAGTGATCATCGTAGTAAGGAGACTTGATTCATGATCTAACCTCACGTGCCAGAATGCGTTTTTCACGTCAAGTTTACTAAACACCTTTGCCCTGTTTAGCATAGGCAAAATATCATCTAGTGTTGGGAGTTTATAATGTTCCCTCATAAGGGCTTCATTCAGTGGTTGGGGATCGATACAGATTCTTAGCTTGCCATTAGACTTTTTGACAACGGCCATTTGGCTCACCCATTCCGTTGGTTCTGACACAGCGGTCATGACACCAAGTTCTACAAGTCTGTCTAATTCTTCTTTGACGCCAGTGTTTAGGCTATCGGCACATTTTTGCAAGGTAAAGCTCGCGGTTTCACTTTGGGATTTACCCTGAGGTGCGCTTCCCCAAGGTCACCAAGCTTTGATGCAGAACTTACTTGCGCTACAAAACGGTCATTGTTAACAGTGATCAATCCCATTTTCTGAATAGTACTCAGGCCAAGTAAGCATGAGAGATTATTTGGCACAACCACAAAATTCACATGTTGCACCTCTCTAGTACGAATATTGCGTAGGGGTAGGAGCGCCTCCCCCACCGGTTTCACATTTGTGCCGTTCCACATGATGAGATTCCTCGACGTAACTCTAACCTGTTCCTTTTTAACGAATCTCTGGCACAGAGTATTCACCTCTGCACCCGTATCGAGTTGAAAGTGTAAATGACAGCCGTTTACTGCCATTTTCGCCGTAAGCGTACGTTTTTCCTTCCGTTTCGACGTGACACCTTGTAGAAAGAAGTCGTCATCAGACGAGGATCCGGCGTCCTGAGTAACTCGTTTCACTTTTGGCTTTTTGCATTTCGCTGCAAAATTGTTCCTACCCGAGCAGTTTTCGCAGGTTTTGCCCCAGGCTGGACACTTTTCTTTCAGCATTAAGTGTGTCCTCCCACAGTACTTGCACTCTTTAGTTTCTACGCTTGCACTGCTGCTACTAGACTTTTTCTTGTAATGCGAGTCCTTGCGGTCACCATGTGGTTGCGACCGCCCACTAGCTTTATCATTAGCCTTAGACTTAGAGTTCGGAAAAGTTTTAGGCCTGCGGGTGCCTTTCACACCTTTCACAGATGAATCGCTTTCATTTCGCAGTGCTTTGCCCTGAACTGTGGCTTTTTCAGCGGCTTTGCAGATATTTATGCATTTTTCTAAAGTTAGTCTGGATACGCAATAGGAGTTTTTGCGTGTCTTGGTCGCGGATGCCTAAAACCACACGGTCGCGAAAAATAGAGTCCAAGCTATCAGCATGGTAATTACAAGTTTTTATTAGTGTCCTGATAGCCGAGAGAAACGCCTCAAAGCTCTCTCCCTGCCGCTGTTCACGCTTATTAAAGATAAACCGTTCATAGGTCTCATTTACTTCGCCTATCGCGTAAATGTCGAACTTCTCCAAGATTTCCTGATTCGTCCTCTCATCCTCAGGCGTTCAAACTGAAAACCGTTATAGATTTTCAGGCCTTCATCTCCCAAAGTGTTGAGGAGTAGAGCAACTTGGTAGGCCCTTTCCTGTTCCGCAAGTTTTGACAGTATTACATAGTTAGTCCATTTCTGTTTGAACAGCTTCCAATTCTCTGCCATGCATGGCATTCCCGTTGCACCTAGGTCAGGGACTTATGGAGGTTTTACCACAGGGATGGCTCGTTGAACGGGCCCTACGGCCGCCGCAGCAGGAACAGGGTCAGCCATGACGAAAAGTATAGTTGGTAGGCACCAACACAGGGAAATGTACAATGTACAGCAGTATACACTTCAGTGCACAGTATAGTAATGAATCAGCCACAGCGGGTTTTCCCAGACTGCAGATTCGGCAGAGATTACTCAAAGTCTGTAGAGTTCTGTTCGTTAAGAGTTCACTTAGACGGTAGAAAAGTACGTGAGCTTCCACCGCATGCCACCATGTTTCGTTGGGCAGGGCCAGTAGCAATAGAACGGAGACTTATATCGGAGGAAGACTACTAATTTATTCTTGCTGAGCAACCATGCTGTTACAACGACAACAACAACACTAATTCCAGAACGACCGGGTGTCTCACACTTCAACCGAAGACAGAAACAAATATTGATAACTGTATAATAGCATCACGCAACAACACTATCATCTTTTTCAAGTTTTTGTAAAGCACTTATAATGTCATCGACATTTACATTCTCTTCGTTACGCACATTCGTTGTTTTGCGTGTCACTTTCCTACCAATTTGGCTTCTCCTATCTGCTTTGCAGTAAAGAAACCAAGTACTGCTTTTTTCACATTTTCAACAGTTCCCGTTTGTAAGGAAGACACTATGTAAGCTAGAAGTGGCTGTTCCAACATTTCACTTTCCGAAAGACTCTATATGGATTTATCCAAATCCTCATGGCTACCTATAGTTTCCTTTCCTTATTTTCAGGACTTTTTTTCCTGAGGTGACCTTTGACTGCCTTTGCATTTTCCACCGGTCATTCTTGGCGACGCGCCATTATCGTCACCAGCCATTCTTTACTGTTTGGCACGTGCCAGGGGTCCGCGACCACAGTTTGCTCACTATCTTTGTTTTCCTTGATCAGTTTCGACTCACTTTGCATATGAATGGTATTAACCACTGGTATGTATGTCCTAAACACCGCAGTCAAACCAGGGCACCAATTTGCATATGAATGTCCACACACACATAATTATGCATTAGTATGTATTGAACAGACTTCTGTTGGAGATTTATGGGCGGTTATTACCGCAAATAAAGACAAACCAAAGCAAAGACACTTGTGTAGCATATCAAGGACACGTAGATTGATACTCCTGGGTGGTTATTACCGCAAATAAAGACAAACCAAAGCAAAGACACTTGTGTAGCATATCAAGGACACGTAGATTGATACTCCTGGGCGGTTCTTACCGCAAATAAAGACAAACCAAAGCAAAGACACTTGTGTAGCATATCAAGGACACGTAGAATGATACTCCTATGTGTGCCACATCAAAGACATCTGGACAATACATCACGTCAATGCGAAGTCAACAGGCGGCGCCACTGTAATTGCTGTTAGATCTATAAAGTTTATCTTCAACGACAAAACAACGCACTTATTTTCATTGTTGTAAGCAACGTGTTTTACATGAAAATAGAAATGAACCTGATGAATTTGTTTATAAATTGTAAAAGCGAATAGGGCATAATAAGGCTATTTTGGAATCTGATAGTGATGATATAACTGGGCTTTAGGCCTAGTCATATAGATTTGGGATGGAGGAGGTAGAATTATTTCTGGGCGATCGCGTTGCTAGAGCCCTAGGTGAGGTCAGGATGTCTCTAGAACAGGACTGTGCTGTTGAAGAATCGGTGGTTTTTCAACTAGAAAGCCTATTACGTGACAGCATAGATATTTGTATCGGTGATGAGTCGGTAGAAAAGATATCAACCCTTCTAGCTAGTGCGCTGCAGGAAATTCGGGCTGTGGTTGATAATCAACAAGAAATTAATGGTGAATTGGAGAAGAATGGTCCTGGTGTTCTGCCTTGCAACAACCGTGGGCGTGGAAGACCGCGGTTTGACCTTCCACGGGAACAGATAGAGTATCTTTTGAGTAAGTCGTCTGTCATTCCAGTCTGTCATTCAAGCCCTGTTTGTGTTAGGCACCTAATGTTCGAAACCAAACATTGGCATGATTAGGCCCTACTTGTGAGAACTGTTCACTAGCCTAGTCCGAAGGTTGGTTAGGGTTCACTAGTCTGTAGGTCCACTAGTCCGAATGTTCACTAGTCTGATACGATTCAATACCAATACGTTTCAAGGCTAAGCCTAACTCTAACCTTAACCCTAACCCTAACCCTTACAGGTCGTTCAAGAAAGAAAAAAAGCTATTTCATTTATTTCTAGTGTGATGTATAAATAGCACAATATTTAGAGCAGGCCCAGACTCCTTTAATTAGGGCACGGGTTGTGTAGACCCTGTTCATCCGGGGATCTTCCGAGAAAGAGCGACGCGCTCAGCTTGTTCATGTGGTGGAGATTGTCATTTCGAATAATAAAGTGATATTCTACGATAAACCAGGACTTGCCTCTATTGAATGAAATGGAACCAGGAAAACATAACATGGTGCCGAACACCGGGCAATAGTGAGTTAATTTGACGGTAGTTTTCGTTTTCATCCGAACGTTTCAAGTTTGCGGATGGCGTGCTCGATCGGGGACACTCAAATGTAGAGTGTGTACTGACTACTGTGTTGTGTACATTTGGCACTTGGTGGTGGCTGATGCACTCAATCGTGACCTGGTTGTTGACGATAACATTTTGTTATCATTTCTTCATCGGATCGGAGAGAGGTGACTGAAACTATCCGTGTACATGGTGTACCTGCTTATACGTTACGTTGCAGCACATACTCGGATACTGATGATGCTTTACTGATAGGGAGTGATGAGTGCAATGTTGGAACACTGATAGTGATATGTTTCATGGGATAGGAAGTAAGTGTAAACTCCTCCAAACTGTCTATACCTACACTAGATCTGGTCTCACCAGACTCCAACCACCAGGAATGGTATTTGTCAACTCGAACTGTGCATGATCTATAGTGAAACTCGTACTGGTCTATGTCTTATCGTCTCGTGATCGTCAATCTGCGGTTTACGAAGTTCATGTTGCCAGTGTATGTGAGTGTCGACGTCATCAGTGACGGTGTTTTGATAGCCAGTAACCAGGTGATGGTTATCTACTGCAGTACTACCTACAAGGATTGTCGGAGGTTTCAACGTGATCAACCCCTCGTCAAACAGTGATGGACATTGTTACCCGCTATGCAGTTATCTTCAGGAGTGATCCTTAGATGTCTTCGAATAATGCACACTGTTTTTGTGTATGAGAGACTAGTTTACTTCTACTGTTTCTAGATCATTATTGTTGTCTGTATAATATTCCATCTTCATAGACAATCGGTATCAAGTTACAGATATGTGGTATCTTTTAGTCGCATTATTGCATATGTTTGTGTCAACATTGTAATGTTTGTGTCAACTTTTTGCTCGCTATAATGTTCTTGATTTCCAGCTTTGCCAGTTTTCCTTGTCCGGTAGCTATACTTAGTCCTATCTTAAATTGATTTACTAGGAGGAATAGGCCTACTTATTACCAAGTTAACTTTTCATTTGTCCGACATGGTCAGCTTTTCATTTTGAGGCGTGGTAGTGCAAGGGAACTTCATGCATTACTCCTAACCATTGGCATGCTATACTCACGGTCATTTCATTTCTAATCTTAAACTCTGGGAAGACTTAATGTGTTGACACTGCGTGTAGTTATAGTTTGTGATGCGTTGCCATTTCAAATACTAGGATTTCTACTTGTCAACTCTTAGTTTTTCAGTTTTATAGCACTACAGATGGCAGACCCAGCTCCAGGTGCAGCCCCAGCCGCAGCTCCAGCTCCAGCCCCAGCTCAACCAGTATCAATCTACGTGTCCTTGATATGCTACACAAGTGTCTTTGCTTTGGTTTGTCTTTATTTGCGGTAATAACCACCCAGGAGTATCAATCTACGTGTCCTTGATATGCTACACAAGTGTCTTTGCTTTGGTTTGTCTTTATTTGCGGTAATAACCGCCCATAGAGATTTGCCCTGTTGTGATTTTCCAAATGGAATTAAACCCAAATTGAACACAACTTCTTGGATATAATTACAGTTTTCCAGTCTCGAGCTATTAACACAGACTTACTCAAGAATTCTCTCCGATCATCAATGTAATAACTGAGAAAAAGTCCAATTAATTCCAGACCCTCACGGGCCACTATACTGTCCGCCATCTTGGTTATAACCCTCATATATAAAGGCCAAAATGTTCCTTTCGTGGTTTGGTCATGACGATTCCTAAATTGACTTGGCAGTTCCTGATTGGTCATTGATGACGAGTCAGGGTCTTCCTGTTCAACGACGCATGCGCAACAACTGATGCTTAAAAGGAAGGGGTGCGCCCTGACCCGGGACGCGAAATTTTTTTCTGCAGGATACTTCTGCCACAGTGTACATCTGACAGCCAATCACAATTGGCGCAATCTTTGACGTCACACTGTTTATTTATGCATGATAATGCAAATACAATGGACGATACCGAGTCGCATGCCGAGTGCCACTTCAACTGTGAATGTGACAATAGTTCATTGTCTGACCCCAATTATGCTCAACTCAAGGTTTGTGTCGTAGTGTTTAGGAATGAATTGCACAGATTCATTGTAAAATTGATGATATTATGCGTACAAAAGAGGCATCAGCTGATCTGATCGCTGCATTGCAGTGCATGCATTGATTTGTGAAATTTTAAGGGGCAGTGACACTGACAGTGTTGCCAATGTTGATAATTATTAAAGGGACAGTGTATCCGATGTCTGCTGTTGAAGGTATCAGGCCTATTTTGGTAGTTTGAACATTGTTGAAGGGCCATTGTATAAAACACATTTTGACAAGCAAACAAAATAAATTGAATGGTGGCGCCACCTATGCATATACAGCAGAACTAGTTACACGGTTGACAGATAAACATTCAACCTCGGCTATTTTGCCGAGCACAGTACGCCTTTAACAGACACGTCCAATAAATACAGTCCACTCGACAATGAAAATACATGTTAAGATACTGCAAATAAATATATTTTAGCTAATATACTCTAACCATTTGCTAACTTGTTCTTTCCAAGATTATCAGAACACGTGGCATTGTTGACATTATTGCGCCATGTGGAAAGATGATGTCAACAAAGACACGTGCTTGCCTTGAATTCTGATTGGCTGTCAGATGTACACTATGGCAGAAGTATCCTGCAGAAAAAAATTTCGCACCCGGGACACTCGCTTGCGGGGTTCAGTTTCAATACGACAAATTTACGTTCCATGCATCTCGCATAGATTGGATCTGAAATCACACTTAAATCAAATCCTCATAAACATCCGTTTAAAAGTAAGTCCACGGCTCATTATTTTAAAGTTGTACCAACGTAAACTTCCTCACAAAAATACTCATATAATTCCCCAGATATTGACTTCTCGATTTCTTCGATTCCGATTTCGATTCTACCTGGACGTGGCCCTGTGTGACCTTCCATCGGCACACTGCAGGTCAAGATCTACGGCCTCGTGGGAAGGCCCTCTCATCACCGAAGGTTGGTATCTGTGGATGATCCGAATCGAACGAATTCTTATTCGGATCATGACCGATATCAGTGCTTGGTGACATACCTACCATAAAAATATAATTGAAAATAAGTCACTATTAAGCGATATATTGCACTTTTTACCTTTTTTAGCTTTGGCCCCCTGGTGGCCAAGTATAGAATCAGATCAGACCGAAATTAGGTGTCATTGGTCAAAATGACGTAGGGAGACATGTGTGTGAAATTTCAAGTTCATAACTTGAGCGGTTAAGAAACGTGCCATAGTTACACTCAAACGGACAATTTACGCCATTTTACCTCTGTGAACTTGAAAATTAGGTGAAATCAAAAACCCATATGATATGTGATGTATCTATGCTAGGAGTACCTACCATAAAAATATCATTGAAAACAATCACAATTAAGCTATATATTGCACTTTTTACCTCTTTTAGTTTTGGCCCCCTGGCGGCCAAATCAAAATTCAGATCAGACCGATTCAGTGTCGGCGGTTATACGATGTAGGGAGTCATGTGTAGCAGAGTCCAAGTTCATAGCTTTATCGTTTAAGAAACGTGCCATAGTTACACTCAAACAAACAATTAACGCCATTTGGACTATGTGACCATGAAAATGGGGTCAAATCAGAAACCCATATGATATGTGATGTATCCTTGCTAGGAGTACCTACCATAAACATTTAATCGAAAACAAGTCACTAATAAGCGGGGATTGCATTTTTTATCTTTTTAACTTTGGCCACCTGGTGGCCAAGTGGATAATCAGATCAGACCGAAATTAGTTGTCATTGGTTATATGACGTAGGGAGTCATGTGTATGAAATTTCAAGTTCATAACTTAAGCGGTTAAGAAACGTGCCATAGTTACACTCAAACGGACAATTTACGCCATTTTACCTCCGTGACCTTGAAAATTAGGTGAGTCAAAAACCCGTATGATATAAGATGTATCCTTGCTAGGAGAACCTACCATAGAAATTTGTTTTCGAACACAAGTCACTCATAAGAGAGATATCACACTTTTTAGGTTTCCACTTCTCAGCTCACCTCCTGGTGGCCAAGTCAAGAATAAGATCGGACCGAAATTCATTGTCAAAGGTCAGCTGACCTAGCTAGGGGGGGGCTGTGAACAAAGTTCATAGCTTTAGCGGTTAAGAACGTGCCACTGTTTTTGGAACAGGATACAGACGACGATGACGGACGACGGACACTGCGCTGTTGTATAGACTCCCCTATGGTGAGCCAAAAAGGTCAGAAAACAATATTAGTGACGTCAGAAACCTCAGATACCTCTTGCACGAATATTAAGGAAGGCTCATCCTCAATAATCTTATCCAAAATTAAATATCATCTATTTTTGAAAAGAGGGTAACATGTCAACTACGTGTTGTTATGTTGACTTTATAATACAATGTCCATTGGTTTCACTTTATTGTAGAATAAGTCTGAGAAATTTCGTCATGACTCTATGAAAGAGGTATGTCCGTGAAAGAGGAATGTCATCTTTACTTTTCTAGCCCTCCCTTCCCAGATGTATGGGTTCAAATCAGTGAAATGTGTAGATTGTGCAAAGAGAGTGTAAACAAATCCTCTTTTTTTTGTAAAATGAGACATTCCACTACCATAATTGCTCATATATTTATGTTCACAAACCTAATCATCAGTCAGTCAAAGTTTGAACAAAATTAGCCCAAAACACAAAGCCTCCTTAAAACATGAATTTTGTGACATTTCACTAGTTTTTGAGGTTTCATTGTGAAAGTGGGGTTCATAAAACCATTTTTTCTACAAAGATAACAGATCTTTAGGCAAAATAGCATATACAATATGTTTATTCTTGTTCAGGCAATCAAAGCCATCAATATGACAGTGGTTTCAACAAAATTGAGGCAAGACTTCGACACTATTTTTCATAGATTAATGTAAAAAATAGTATTTACAAATCCTTTTTTTGGTAAGATGAGACATTTCACTGCAGAAACTGCTCATTTCCCCTAGATACACCCAGAATGACTAACACAACACTGAATATTGATTGATTATGGACCAACTAGGCCATGATTAGAGAAATATATTCATTTGCCAAACAGGCTATATAGAAAGAGCATTCTCTGCAAAATGTGAAAAAGGAAACCCTAGAAAGAGTGCATAGGCTATATCTTTTCACAGACCTAATAATCAGTCTGTCAAAGTTCCAACAAAATATGCCCAAACAATTAAGCGTCCTAAGAACAAAATAACTCTTATAATCTTAGTTAAATTTTGTGTTCATCGAAGTCACTATTTTCAAAAATCAACCATGCTTCCAGTCAGAGTAGTCCTATCTACACTAAACAATGATATTAAGCCTAGTACATGTATATATACTAATAATTAATCTATACCTGGGGTGACACAGAATGTATTGTTTAGAATGAGGCTTGTTTTCACTATATTTTGTAGATTAATGCAAAGAAATGCTTACAAATCCTCTTTTTTATAAGATGAGAGATTTCATTGCAAAAACTGCTCATGTATTCATGTTGTCACAGACCTAATAATCAGTTTGTCAAAGCTGTAACAAAATTGGCCCAAACATGTATACTGGTAATTAATTTCTACCTGGGGTGCCACAGACTATATTGTTTCGAATTAGGCTTGTTTATACACCTCTGGTTATGTAATAATCATATATGGGGGCAGTGACCCATATCCTCAGCCCAAAGGAGGTGTTAACTCCTGCTGCCCTCTGTTGGATAACATATATACATATATATGTAATAGGGAGGGCGGCTGATCCATGGAACAGCCTCCTTGCACAAAAATGACTCTCTTGTCTTGAAAATGGCTTTGTTCATCTAGTGTTACGCCTAAGCTTGGTTATGAAAGCGAAAGGTGGCTGCCAGGTGTCGAAGATGTTGTTCGCGTTTGCGAAACACAGAAGGGTCTCAGGCGTCCACATAAGAAAACGTCTTGGACACAAGTTTGCCTGACTGCACAATTATCTTGATGGTACAAGCCGAATCGCCCGTTTGTCTTCCAAGCTTTCCGTTTCATGAGAATCAGTGTTTTGCAAGTTGCCGATTATAATTGAATATATACGTTGTTTAGAATGTGGCTTTGTGATTCCTCGATGCAGTCAACTATATGACGTAAGTGTACAACCAACCAAAAGTAATAAATGCACTCGTTTTGAACCGGTCAAATAAACACTTCCACCAAACACGTTTCTTGACTTCCATATAATTTGCGATCTCAAAAACGGGCGGTACTTATAATGCCCGAACTCGAAACTCCTCTAATGACGTGGGCAATGAGACGCCGTGGTCTTGCAAAAGCTTTGAAACTAACGTTCGATTTGTAAATCGATGTTCGCTTTTGCATGTTTCTTTAAGTAACATGAATCGATAGAACGGGCAAAGTATTCAACGAAAACCTGACTACATTATCGATATTACTTGGCGTGGTCGGCGGTGTAATTCGGAACTGTCAAAACGACCCAGGAGCACAAAAGCTGATGCAATGATTTGAAAAGAGTGTGGTATTGTATCCTGTAGCTGTTGGAATGAAGAGCATTGTTAAATCTGGATATACATGTATGCCTTTTAGCGTAAGATGGACAGATGCGTGATTCAAATTGTATGTATTTAGTACAGAAATTTAAGGATAAAGGATGCTAGCATTGCTTGACTTCGTTGCTTCTTCTGTCAAATTTGGTATATGATGACTGAAATAAATATCAAGGGTATTCATTGATGATGAAATACACCTACTAGTTTTACAACCTAACAACGGGATCGTGGCGAGAAAACTATACGAAGTTATTAATGAGTAGGAAATAAATTTATCACTTCTTGAAATGCCTGTCAAACAGAGCGAAGTCTGTTTTGTTGGCGATTACCGAATTGAATACCTTGCCTGCATCGAAATGCCATTGGTAGCTGGTTGAAAAAATAAAACAATATTGCGAGACGTCGTTTATATCCTAGCAAAAGTTTGGGCAGAATTACAAATGTTTGTAAGACTTTTTTACCACCTAACATCGGGATCGCGGCGACAAAACAATAAGAAATTCATTAATTAATAGGCTATGAATTATCATTTCTTTAGGAATGCTTGTCCAACAGTGCAAAGTATGTTTTGTTGGTGCTTACCGATCTGGATACCTTGCCAGTATCCAAGTGCCATAGGTTTCTGGTTTATCGAAGCCCTCAGTCATTTTCGTTGGTAGGTCCGTGCGACTACGCATATGAAAGTTTCCATCAGAGGATTTCGACATTATGCATGCTGATGCCCTTTAAAGTAATGTTCAAATTCAGAAGCGAAGAAGAATATTTCTCGGAAGATGACACATTGGGGCAGCTGGCTATGATCATTTTTAATAGATCTTTACGAGTCACTGCACTCTTCTGGTAACTTGCGTCATAACTTTTTTGAGAGAACTGCCAATTTTTTACACGGGCAGAAGAAGTTAATGTACACGCATATGGCAAGCCGTTCGTCCAATAATTAAGAGAACCTAGTTTTATTGAAAAAACCTGGTTTTCTTCTTAAAAAACTTAGTTTCATGAAACTAGGTTTTCTTGCAAGAAGCATAAGTTGATTAAAAAAAACTAGTTTTCTTTAACAATATAACTTGGTTTTTAAAATCAACCTATGCTTCTTCCAAGAAAACCTAGTTTCATGGAAGAAAACTATGTTTTGTGGAATAAAACAAGGTTATATGCATTCCTTTTTAAAAACCAAGTTTTTAATGAAAAAGACCAGGTTATTTTCAAAACCTAGTCTTTTTACCTCGTCCCGGACTGGCCCAAGCATGGCAGGGGAGAGGTTGGACTTTGCTTACCCGGGTTAGCAACTCGGGTTACGGATTTCCTCAGACCTAGCACGCACGCCCCATTACGCTTACTCGGGTAAACTAACGTGGATCGCCAATCTCGCCCCAAAGGAGCCACGCGAGTGCTGAGGTAAAAAGACTAGGTTGTATCGAAACCAGGTTTTCTTCTTTCGAAACTAGGTTTTCTTCTTAAAAAAACAAGTTTCATGGAAAAAAAACCCAGGTTTTCTTCAACGAAACTATAGGTTTTTTGAAAAGAAAACCAGGTTTTTATGAAAAAAACTAGGTTGTTTTAATTATTAGTCAAATGGCTGGATGAAATTCCGAATGCTTAAAAAACTACGCCAACGCATACGTTTATGGCAAGCCGTTCGTCCAATAATTAATAAAACCTAGTTTTCTTGAAAAGAACCTGGTTTTCTTCTTAAAAAACCTTGTTTCATGGAAGAAAACCATGTTTTTTCAATGAAACTAAGTTTTTAAAGAAGAAAACATGGTTTCGAAACAACCTAGTCTTTTTACCTCAGCACTCGCGTGGCTCCTTTGGGGCGAGATTGGCGATCCACGTTAGTTTACCCGGGTTGTGCGGCCTTTGGTACGACTGTTCCTTCCGGGACGAGGTAAAAAGACTAGATTTTGAAAATAACCTGGTCTTTTTCATTAAAAACTTGGTTTTGAAAAAGAAATGCATATAACCTTGTGTTATTCCACAAAACATAGTTTTCTTCCATGAAACTAGGTTTTCTTGGAAGAAGCATAGGTTGATTTTAAAAACCAAGTTATCTTGTTAAAAAAACAGGTTTTTTTAAAGAAAACTAGGTTTTTTTTATCAACTTATGCTTATTGCAAGAAAACCTAGTTTCATGAAAGAAAACATGGCTTTCTTCCATGAAACTAAGTTTTTTTAAGAAGAAAACCAGTTTTTTTCAATAAAACCTGGTTTTCTTAATTATTAGACAGACGGCTTGCCATATACGTTGGCGGGCAGAAGGTGTTCACGTAGGCATTTCGGGCCAGGGTGCAAAAACAGAGTAGCGTCAATGTATCGTGTAACTATTTCTGTCGGAAATTCTTTTATTAACCGAATTTGTCAACGACAAGCTGACTGTCAACCATTTCAAACGAACACTCGGCCATATCTCTTCTTGTAACGTTTGGTAACTCGTGGATATCCATCTAGATCAGTCATTCAAAATATTGGTGCACATAAGTACATGTACATGTAAGTGTTTTCTTATAAGATAATACACCAACATGTAGATTTGCAGTACCTTCTATTATATAACCATCCATCAGAGGATTTCGGCATGCAGGCCGATGCCCTCATTTTAATACGTTAAAGTTTATATCATATTACATTATATAATCATGGTGTTGTATCTCAGATTGGTATTCTGTTTTGACATTAATTTATTAAAATTGGGAAAAGCCGATATCGTCGCGTCTATGAATGATAGCAATTTTTCATTTAGGAATATCTAATTAACTCGCCATGTTTGCAATGAAAATGGTCCCGCGTTCTTCATCATCTGATTTGAATCCGCAGAATAAACTTTTGACGTCATCCTTGAAGTACTTCAATGTACATAAGTAGATGATGAAATTTACTGCATAATTAAAAACGATGAAATTAGAGATTGCACTGGACCATTCGCGGAGGTATATGGGGGCACCTATAATCAAATTAACCCAGTTGAATATAACAAACGGGGCCATTGAAAGGAAATATGTCATCGAAACGATGAACAGATTTTTGACCAGTTTTCTCTGCAGTATTTCGGCCTTGCAGTCTTTAGCAAAGTGCTTATTATTGTTTGCTCGGAAAACTCCAGCTACAATCAAGGTGTTGATGATGAAGACAATACAGACAGGAGCAACCATATTGGTGTTGAATAGCCAGGCACCAAAGGTCTCCAAGAACCAGGTTGGAAGAATGCCCTCTTTTCTCGAACATAGCCGCCTGGTAATGCCTTGGATTCGTACCGTAGACGACACGTAAGTCAAAAACGCTGGAGAGTAAATTGTACCAGATATTAATAGAAGGATAACGAGAATGACATTCCGCCGTCGACTGGTGAAGAGGCCTGCCACCTTTAGAGGATACCAAACCGCTACACAGCGTTCTATACTGTAAGCAATGATGATGTACGCCGACATAAACACAAAACAATTCCAAACAAAGATTCGAAGTTGACAACCAATATCTGTGGCGCCAGACGCGATGTTGATTTCTCCGTTTGTGACGTAAAATAAACCATTATGAAGCCAGGTCTGAAAACTCATGACCAGGTTCCCGGTATCTGACACAGCCAACGACGCTAGGTACACGCTTGCTGCCGTGTTCCTCCTTCTCTGCCTTACGAAGATAATAATTGAGAACATGTTGCCGACAAACCCAAAGATTATGACAGCCAGCATTAAGTAGGCCCCAAAGAACATGTTGAGGAGTCCAAGAAATGACGGTGCGTTTTCCGACCCCTTGACTTCGGTCGTGGTTTGGAAAAGGTTCATCGTACTTTTGCTGCTTTAACTAGAATATTTGTGAAGCTTTGGTCCAGATTGATCATTAGGCTTTTGACAAATAAGAACTATGTATTATGAAAGCGCGTATCAAAAGTATCTTTCTGAGATCAGCTCAGTACCCTTTACAAGTTTCAATATTCGCCAATCCACCAAATTGCTCAATTGCTTTACCTGTTCTGAATCTGTCGTAAGACTCGGAGCTCTTATACTTGAATTAGTAAAAGCGTGAAACGCTTTTTAACATATGCGTCTGTGGGCTATACGCGTTCTTTGAACGCCTTAAGGTCGACTGATCCCCTTGGACAAAAAGACTTCCTCCGTTTGACGAACAAAATAACCGGCCTTAGGGAGAGACAAATAAAACACAGACTCTGAAAGTACACATAGTATTGAAAGATAGAACGGTGCTCCTCGTGACAAAGACAAAAAAACACCGACTTATCCTCGACATCGTATATATAGAACCTCCTCAACACGGTCCGAGCGAACTCTGATCCAACACGTTCATCCTGTTTCTTATTTTCAATTTGACTTTTAACTTGTCGAAGCTACTACCTTGCTCTAACAACCGTTGCCTCGGAACGAGCGAATGGGTAGCGCTCAATATGGGGTCATCTGTATGTACCTGTAGTGCTGATGCAATGAACTACATGCACAGCTAGGACTCCCTTGTCTGGCAAATGGATTTTTCCCTCTGGTGTTACGCCGAAGCGAAAGGTGGCGGGCCAGTGTCGAAGATGTTGTTCGCAATGCTTTTGCTTTGAGAGAAGCACAGAAAGCACATAGTTTCAAAGTTTTCGGCGTCCACATACAAAAAGGTCTTAGACTGACTACACAATTATCGTCACTGTACAAGCCGAATCGTCCGTTTGTCTCCCTAGATTGCCGTATCCATAGAATCAGTGTTTGGCAAGTTGCCGATTATGATCGAATACGTTGTTTACGATGTAGCTTTGCGATTTTTCGATGCAGTCTCCTATAACGTATTAGTGTACCAACCAATCATAAGTTATGAATGCACTCGTACACATTTCACCAACGCGTTTCTTGACTTCCATATACATGATGAGTCTCAGAAACAGCGGTACTTGTATTAAGGCCCCAACTCAACCCTCCTCTAATGACATGAACAATAGACACCGTGGTCTTTCAACAATTTTACAGCAAGTTTCAATGGCAAATCAATGCTAGCTTTTGTCTTTTCCTTTAAGTTACATGAACCAACAGTTACTTCGCGTGATCGGCATTGTAATTCGAAACTGCTGAATCGGCCGATGAACGCAAAAGCTGCTGTAAGTAGGATTTGAACGATATCGATTAGTTGTGGATGTAAGTGCATTATTTAATCCGTAGTATGTTTATTTATTGTGTAAGATGAGTAGATGCGTAATTCAAATTTTATAGGGCTATATATATTTTGAAATTCTTTAAGTTTAAAAGGTTAAAGAAAAGGATGACGTACACCAAGGATGACTTCACCGTCGGGAATGCTACTTCATGGACAACGTCACTGTCAAGTTGATGACGGCACGACCACGAATATTGAAGAAGGAGCAGGAAATTATTACCGTCCCATAGTAAAACCAGAGAGAACGAGATTATACATTCAGGTTGGCGTTTCGGGGTAAGATGTGAAAACACACTCGTGTCAGTGTATCCGGTTAAGGTGCAACTGTTTTTGTGGCAACGTTTTTTATCACATGTTGGTAATTTCTTCTCGCATATAAAAGACACATAGATTTGTGGCAACTTCTTTGTAAATTTCTACAATATATAATTATATATAAGCTGCTATAAGAGGATTTCAGCATATGCAGGCTGATGCCCTCATTTTCTTATACGTCATAGTTGATATCATAATATATAATAACAAAAAGTGCTTATATAGCGAACTACTTTTCAGTGAAACGTCGGTGCGCTTTACAATAAAAAATATTGTTGATTTAAAAAAAAAATTAAAACAACAGTTAAAAGGATTGGCCCAAGTACCGAACCCTGTGGTACACCACAGTCGAGAGGTACGTCACGAAACCGAAGACCATCGAATAGTATGCATTGTGTCCGACCATTTAAATAAGACTCGAGCCACTGGAGTACCACCGCGGTGATCTCAAAACGGTTTCGCAACCTAGACAGCAGTATCTCCTGATCTATGGTGTCGAAGGCGGCCGAGAGGTCGAGGAGAATCAGCATAGCCTCCTTGTCAGTTTCAAAGTTTTTAGCAGAGATGTTGGCAAGGGGTCAAGCTCACAGGTGGTTGAGTTCAGACTTTTTAGAATACGAGTCACTTCGGCCGTTGAAATACTGGAGAATTGCGCCAGTTCACTGCCAGTGAAGGTCGTTACACCAACAGGGTTTGTAGAATCGTCATCTCCAAAACCAGACCGAATCTTCAAGATTTTCTCGTGGAATAAATCAGCCAACTAATCGGCAAGTTGAGACTTTTCAGAGTGTATGGAAAGAACCCTCATACCAGCAGTCCCCGAGAGGTCATTCACAAATGAGAACAGAGTTCGGCAGTTTGAATTCGAAATCTTGTTTCTGAAATAATCGGACCTTGTAGCATTTAAGCGTTTGTGGTAATCTATTGCGGAGTCTTTGAAGATCTGACGATGAATTTCCAGTTTTGACTTCAACCGCTTCCTTTCTAGTCATCGTCGTTCCCTTTGGCTTCGCGAAGAATGTCATTGTGCCAAGGAGCGTTTGGGCGGATAGTGATATTCCTATTTATCACTGGTGCTTTGCTATGTAGAACAGCAGTGATACCATCCCAGTATGCCTGTGACATAATAGTTACGTCATCTGCTATGACTGACTTCAGACAGTCAGTCAGGCCTGAACGGAGATCATCCCTGTCAACACTGCGCATGCAGCTTGCGACTTTTTGTGACACACCTTGAACGAGCCGGTCTTTCGAATCTCAAATGGAATGAAATGCATGCATGATCTGATGATATGCCGTGTTCAACGTTGACTCTGCTCACTACATTGTCAGAGTCACGCCCGATCAAAAGATCTAGTGTGTGACCATTTTTATGGGTTGGCTGGTTGACATGTTGTCGAAATCCACACGATAGTAAGACGTCGCGAAATGCATTGCTCTCATTTGAGTCAACATCGACATGAATGTTAAAATCACCTGTGAGAACAAGATGGTCGTTCACCGTCAACAGAGTTTCTAGGAAAGATGAAAATTCAACAAGAAACTCTGCGACTGTGAATCTACTGCACGATTTCGGTGGCCGATAGATCGTCACTAACCGCACATGGTCAGATTTATTTGCAATTGTCACATCCAGGTGTTCGCAGGACTGAAATGCTGCTCCCCTTTTACGTTGCAAGTTCAAATCCTCTCGTAGCAGAACTGCAGTGCCTCCTCCTCGCTTTCGTTTCCGGGGATTCTGAACACAACGATATCCATTGAGGCCGGAGAGGAGCTCGCCGATGATTACGGCATCACGTCTATCGCCGTGTAGCCATGTTTCAGTGAAGGCAAGAACGTCCAGATTGTCATTTATAACAAGATCAATGATGGAGGCTGTCTTGTTACATACGGATATAGCATTCCAGATTGCACAGTTTATGTTGAGATCAAACACAATTCAATCACATTATCGATTGTCGGTTTGGTATTTCGTTTTTACATTATTTTATCAAAACTAGGAGTTGCCTACTTCGTTACGTCTATTTTATTCAAAAATATCTTACTCACCATAGGTCCCGCGTTCTTCATAATCTACTATGCGTCCGCAGAATAACCAGTTAACGTCATCCCTAAAGTACTTCAATGTACACAAGTAGATGATGAAATTAACCGCATAATTGAAAACGATAAAATTAGACATTGCGATGGCCCATTCGCGGAGGTATATGGAGGAACCTGCAACCAAATCAACCCACACGTATATAACATATGGGGCCATTGAAAGGAAATATATCAAAGAAACGATGAACAGATTGTTGACCAGTTTTCTTTGCAGTATTTCAGTCTTGGAATCTTTAGCAAAGTGCTTATTATTGCCTGCTCGAAAAACTCCAGCTACAATTAGGGTGTTGATGATGAACACGATACACACTGGAGCAACCATATTGGTGTTGAATAACCAGACTTCAAAGCCTTCGAATATCCTCGTTAGAAACATGCCCGCCTCTTTCATACAGAACCGCCTGGTAATGCTTTGGATTTTCATCTTGGACGACACATAAGTCCAAAACGCTGGAGAGTAAAACATAAAAGAGATTAATAAAAGGATAACGAAAATGACATTCCGCCGTCGACTGGTGAAGAGGCTTGCCACCTTTAGAGGATACCAAACCGCTACACAGCGTTCTATACTGTAAGCGATGATGATGTATGCCGACATAAACACAAAACAATTCCAAACGAAGATTCGGAGTTGACAACCAATATCTGTGGCGCCAGACGCGATGTTAATTTCTCCGTTTGTGACGTAAAATAAACCATTATGAAGCCAGGTTTGAAAACTCATGACCAGGTTCCCGGTATCTGACACAGCCAACGACACTAGGTACACGCTTGCAGCGGTGTTCCTCCTTCTTTGTCTCACGAAGACAATAATGGAGAGTATGTTGCCAACGAACCCAAAGATTATTGCCACCAGCATTAAGTAGGCCCCAAAGAACTTGTTGAGGAGTCCCAGAAATGATGGTGCGTTCTCCGACCCCTCGACTGCGATCGTGGTTTGAAAAAAGTCCATCGTACTTTTGCTGTGACTAAATATTTTGTGTTCCTACTGTACCTTGTCACGTTTGTATCAGTGTAAACACGCTGAATACATGAGAACTATAATTAGCATGCGTCTCAATGTATTTTTCTGAAATCTGCTCATTTACTCTTTACAAGTTTCAGTAATCGGCAACAAAACAACCATTTCCAATAGTTTACTTATTTTGAATATTCCTCGGATCAAATATCTAAATGTGTCAACATTTGATGCACGCTTTTGAACGAATACCCTTCGGTGCTATATGCTTTCCAAAGCTAAGGGTCAACGGATCCCGAGGACAAAAATACTTCCTTAGTTTCAGGAACAAAACAACCGGCCTTAGTGAGAGACAAACGAAACACAGATTCTGAAGTACACACAGTTTTAGAAGGATAGAACGGTGCTCCTTATGACGAAGACGAAAACACACGCACTCATCTTGTACACTGTATATAAAGAAACCTTTTCAACAAGGCCCGAGTGAATTCTGCTCCAACACGTTCTTTCAATTCGACCTTTAACTGGGCGAACCTACTCCTTCGAATCACCTACTCCTTCGAATCACCTTGCTCTAAAATTCGTCCCATGGATTGGACGAATGGGTACTGCACAATATGGGGTCATCTGTGTGTACCTGTAGTGAAGGGTCTTCTGCCTCCACATACGAAAAGGTCTTAGACACAAGTTTGCCTGACTGCACAATTATCGTGACGGTACAAGCCGAATCGTCCGTTTGTCTTCCTAGCTTTCTGTTTCAATAGAATCAGTGTTTTGCAAGTTGATGATTATGATATAGGCCTACGTTGTTTACAATGTGGTTTTGCAATTTTTCGATGCAGTCCCCTATATGACGTAAGTGTACCAACCAATCATAAGTAATGATGGCACTCGTTTTGACCCTGTCAACTAAACACTTCCACCAACGCGTATATTGACTGAAACGGGCGGTACTTATATAAGCCCGAACTCGAACCTACTCTAATGACGTGGTCAATTAGACGCCGTTTTGCTTCGAAACTAAAGTTCCATTTGTAAATCAATGCTAGCTTTTGTGTTTTTCTTGAAGTAAAATGAAACAATAGATCCGGGTATCAAAGAAAAATCTGACTTCCATGATCGACATAACTTCGCGTGGTCGGCGGTGTAATTCGAAACTGTCGACTACTAGCACAAAAGCTGCTGCAATGATTTGAAAAGAGTGTGGGATTTTATCGTGTAGTTCTTGGAATGAAGTACATGTACATTGTTAAATGCGGGTATATGCTTTATAGTGTAAGATGGGCAGATGCGTGATTCAAATTTTATATAATTTGAACATCTTTAGTATAAAAGGTTTTAAAAGGATAGAGGATGATAGCACTGCGTGACTTCGTTGCTGCTTCTGTCAAATTTAGTTTATGATGACGAACAAAAATATTAAGGGATTCAATGATGATGAAATACACTGACTATTGTTTACAACCTAACATCGGGATCGCACCGTGAAAACTATATTGAGTATGTAATCCGTTGGTAATATACATGTACTATATTTAGCCTCGAATTACTATATATATATACATGTATACTACAAGGGGTCCGCTCTGTATTCTTTCTTCATACAATGTTATATAACTTGGGTGTATATGTTAAAGCGGGTGCCAAATTGTCGGGAGTGCCATTCTGACCGGTCAAAGGGAAAGACGTGTTCCCATATATGCAAAAAGTTTATATCGCAATCGTACAATAAACTCTTGTCAATAATCGCAAGTCTCCGATTCCCTATATTCATATCATACTGACGATGAACTCGGAGTTGTCGCCTGATAGGGGTAACAAATAGGTAACAAATTTATAACTTCTGTGGAATCCTTGCCAAACAGAGCGAAGTCGGTTTTGTTGGCGCTTACCGAATTGAATACCTTGCCTATATCGAAATGCCATTGGTTGCTGGTTGAAAAATAAAACAATATTGCGAGACGTCGTTTATATCCTAGCAAAAGTTTGGGCAGAATTACAAATGTTTTTAAGACTTGTTTACTACATAACATCGGGATCGCGGCGACAAAACAATAATAAATTCATTAATGAGTAGGCTATGAATTATCATTTTTTTAGGAATGCTTGTCCAACAGATCGAGCAAAGTATGTTTTCTTGGTGCTTACCGATCTGGATACCTTGCCGGTATCCAAATGCCATAGGTTTTTCGTTTATCGAAGCCCTCAGTCATTTTCGTTGGTAGGTCCGTGCACCGACACATATATAAGTTTCAATCAGAGGATTTCGACATTATGCATGCTCCCGATACCCCTATTTTTTATACGTTAAAGTCATATTCAAATTCAGAAGCGAAGTACATTATGAATTTTTCTCCGAAGATGACACATTGGGGCAGCTGGCTATGATCATTTTCAACAGTGCTCTACGAGTCAATGCACTCTTCTGGTAACTTGCATCATAACTTTTTTGAGAAAACTGCCAATCTTTACACGGGCAAAGAAGTACACGTACACTCATACACTTTCCAAATGCTAAAAAAACTACGCCAACGCATACGTTCGTGGACAGAAGGCGTTCACGTAGGCGTTTCGCGGTAGGGTGAAAAAACACAGTAGCGTCAGTGTATCCGGTTAATGTGCAACTATTTCTGTGAGAATTGTGTTATTACGAGACGTGATCACCGAATTTGTCAACCAAGCTGACTGGCCACCAGGCCATATCTCATCTTATTACGCTTGTTTGGTAACTCGTGGATATCCATCTACATCATCCACTCAAAATATTGGTGCATATATGTACAATGTGCATGTATAAGTATTTTCTTATAAGATAAGACACCTAGATTTGTGGTAACTTCATTGTAAATTTCTGCTATATATATTCAATGCACTAATCATGGACTTTCCATTGAGGCGTTATATGACTCCATCAACATGGCATGTATACAGTCAAGTATGAAACATATCGCTAGTCAAACTAGGTCTGGAAAAAATATTATACCAGGTATTAAAACCTAAACGACGGGCTCTTTTCTGGCACAATCTTTGGAAGTCAAATAACTCTCCAAGAAATGGTTTAATTGCTGATATCAGAAGGAGAACTCGATCTTTGTACCACCTAGCAATAAAAAAGCAAGGCAACATAAAGAGAAGCATGTGGCAGATCGTATGACAGAGTCCTTACTGAATAACAACGACAAAACATTCTGGGGAGAAATAAAGCGAATGAATTCAACATCCAACCGCTTAGCCAATAATGTGGATGGCCATGTAAGGCAAGAGGCTATATGCAGGCATCTTGCTCATAAGAATGAGGCATTGGGTGATATGAATAAAGACTAGCAAATGCTTTTATCTAAAACTCCATGTACATTTACACTACACCTTTCTGTACAAAATTGAAGTAAAAGCATTTGCTAGACTTTATTCATATCAGCCATTGTATAACTCGGTCTCCTATGACAGAGAGGATATGGACTCGGTGCTAGGTGATATCAATGACCTTGTCATATCTAAGTGTTGCAATGGCCAGAGTGTGTGTTCTAATATGCACGGTTGATGACATTATCCTTGCCGTAAATTCAATTAAGTATAACAAAAATGATGGCCACACGCTTCTCTCTACGAGCCACTTGAAACATGGTACGGCGAGGCTGTACACTCTGATATCAATTCTTTTTACGAGTATGTTAAGGCACGGTTATGCTCCTACTAATATGTTATCTAGTACCATTTTGCCCATTCCGAAGAATGCTCGTAAATCACTCAATGATTCCTCTAACTATATAGCCATATTGCTCTGAACAGCCCGTTTTGTAAACTATTCGAAATGGTCATTTTACCAAAATGTAGCGATACTCTTCAGTCTTCAGACATGCAATTTGGTTATAAAAAGGGTGTATCAACTACGGACTGTACATTTGTTGTCAATGAGGTTATTTAATACTAATCAAATGGTGGAGGACAAGTATATGCTATGTTACTTGACGCTAGTCAAGCTTTTGATAGGGTCCAGTACACAGGTTTACTGAAGTTGATTTTAAAGAAGGAAATTTGTCCAACTATGGCCAGGATAATTGCCTACCTTTACATGAAGCAAAAAATGCGAATTAGATGGGAAAATAACAATTCCAATTATTTCAATGTTTCAAACGGTGTTAAACAGGGAGGTATATTGTCACCTTTCCTTTTCTCAATATACTGTATATGGACGAATTACTTATGAGGTTTAAAGGTTCAGGTTTTTGATGTTATGTTGGCACCACTTTCATGGGAGCTTTTGCTTATGCAGACGATATTATTTTATTATGTCCCACAAAATTCTCGCTGAACACACAATTACAAGTTGCTATATTATACTCAAATGATTATTGCATCAAATTCAATCCCGCGAAATGTCAGTTGTTATATTTCTGTCTGGAACCAGGTGGTGGAAATCTTATACCAATAGTTATCACTTTTCAGGGTATTCCTGTAACTGCTGAAGCTACTGCTCTCCATTTAGGAAACTTAATTGGACTGAGGGTAAATAATCAAGACATACATAAAACAGTATCATATTTCAACAGGCGGGTAAATGTCCTCATATCAATGTTTTGTTTTTGCAATTTTGAAACGAAAATCAAACTTTTTTACTCATATTGCGTGTCACTCTATGGTACAGTCCTGTGGGATTTAAATGATAAAGTAGTAGGCGTATTATATACAGCATGGAGAAAAGCGGTGCGGAAATTATGTAGACTTCACCCTCGGACTCATTGTGCCCTTTTGCCACTGATATTAGATACATGTTCAATAAAAACATTGTTACAAAACAGATTTTTAAACTTTTATCGTAAGGCTGTAAACAATTCCAATATCTATGTTAATCTTGCGAGTACGCTTTCTTTGAATTGCAGTGGCTCCAATGTATCAAATACACTCTCACACTTGGCTATTTAGTTAGATATAATACCCAGAAACCAGGTTCCTCTAACCTTCAAGGTACCTTTAAAGGCTGAGTTTTATAGACTGCAGCAAACTGCTGCTGTTATCAGAGATTTGTTAATGTATAGAGACTCACTTTCGGGGATAGATATCGATAATATTAATGTATTTCTTGGGGTACTCTGTACTGGGTAGCCCTGTGTAAATGTCTATGCCTTATATGTAGGGATTGGGAGGGTCTTTCATTTCTTTGTCATCACTTTTTCTACTTTTTGTTGCACTTGCACTTTTGCACATTTGTAATGTAATTTAATTTACATGAATAAAGATTATTATATAAAGCATCCATCAGAGGATTTCGACAGATACAGGCTGATGCCCTCATTTTTATACGTTTAAGTTTATAAGGAGCTCTTAAGCGAGCTAGATGGTTAGAGAGTTGACCCGGAACCAGAAAAACCTCCACGCCTAGGTGAAATTTTTGCACGCTAATCGTATACGCCGATGCACAGCAATTTACCTGGGGAGAGATTTCCTTTTTCCAAAACAATGCAGCGGGACCGATTTTTAAGCAGAGTAGCCGCTGTTCGGTTGGAGATTTCGTCAAAACAGGGCCGAATCAAAGTGTGACGATACCCTGGGGCGAATCGAAATGCATCAAACAACAGTCTGCATCGATGCCAGAGATTTGTTCTGTTTCCGCGATTCGAAGAAATCGTGCTTTGAAATAGCAAAAGTCCGCAAAAGATTTCGAGTCTGCTAACTTTTCCGTAGTACGCATGCGCACCAACATGATCGGTCCGGGCTGCCCGTTTCGACGACGATTTCGTCAATGTCATGGGGTGTGGGAGGATGTCGACGGTCTGGTCCCATTTATAATGCAATAATCTTGAAAGTGCATTGGTCTCAATGTTTATTTCCCCGTTTCCATGACAAAATCCTACCGTGAAACCTGAAACCACTCGTCCACAACACAAGCCATTTCAATTTTCCGTAGAACGCTTATCAGACTTTTCTAGCGTCAATTGAGCCGGATTAGATTACTTTACAAGCCGATAACATGCATTTCTGTTTAAAGTCCGACACTAACTATACCCCCCCCCCCCCCCCCCCCACCCCACCACCACCACCCGAGTCTTCTCGCTCACCAGCCCTATTAACGAAGAGCTCCCTATTACCCCCCCCTCCCCACTACCAACTACTCGCCATCATTGACATTGTGTACTAGCCAACTGCTTCTTCGGTTAACAGCCATGATGGCATCATCCAAACTATATACCCCCCCCCCACCCCACCCCTACCATCACCACCACCACCACCACCCGAGTCTTCTTGCTCACCAGACCTATTAACGAAGAGCTCCCTATCAAGGCCTGAGCCTTCCCCATATTATCATAATACATAATAATATCATATTATTGGTTCTCAGATTGGTATTTCGTTTTGACATTACTTTAACAAAATTAGGAAAAGCCTAAATCGTCGCGTCTATTAATGTTGGCAATTTTTCACTGAGGAATATCTGACTCGCCATGTTTGCAATGGTCCCGCGTACGTTCTTCATCATCTGATTTTTTGTCCGCAGAATAAACTTTTGACGTCATCACTAAAGTACTTCAATGTACATAAGTAGATGATGAAATTTACTGCAGAATTAAAAAGGATGAAGTTAGACACTGCACTGGACCATTCACGGAGGAGCAACCATATTGGTGTTCAGTAGCCAGACACCAAACTACTCCAATTCCAGGTTGGGAGAATGCCCTGCTCTTTTAAACATAACCGCTTGGTAACGCCTTGGATTTTTACCGTGGACGACACATAAGTCAAAAACGCTGGACAGCAAAAAGTGAAAGAGTTCAATTGTAGGATAAGGAGAATGATATTCCGCCGTCGACTGGTGAAAAGGCTTGCCACCTTTAGAGGATACCAAACCGCTACACAGCGTTCTATACCGTAAGCGATGATGATGTATGCCGACATAAACACAAAACAATTCAAAACGAAGATTAGGAGTTGACAACCAATATCTGTGGCGCCAGACGCGATGTTAATTTCTCCGTTTGTGACGTAAAATAAACCATTATGAAGCCAGGTTTGAAAACTCATGACCAGGTTCCCGGTATCTGACAAAGCCAACGAAGCTAGGTACATGCTTGCTGCGGTGTTCCTCCTCCTTAATCTCACAAAGATAATAATGGAGAACATGTTGCCAACGAATCCAAAGATTATGACCACCAGCATTAAGTAGGCCCCAAAGAACTTGTTGAGGAGTCCCAGAAATGGCAATGCGTTCTCCGACCCCTGGACTTCGGTCGTGGTTTGAAAAACGTCCATCGTACTTTTGCAGTTGTAACTAAATTATCTGTGAAGCTTTGGTCCAGGTTTATCATAAGGCTTTTGCCGAATGAGAACTATGTATATGTAAAGCGTGTATCAAAAGTATCTTTCTGAGATCAGCTCAGTACCCTTCACGAATTATTTCAATTTCACCAACGTACCAAATTGCCCGATTACTTTACTTGTTCTGAATTTGTCGTAAAACTCGAGGCTCTAATACTTGAATCATTAAGAACGTGATACGCGCTTTTTAACAAACACTTTTGTGTGTTATACTTTAAAACCCTAAAAGTCGACGGATCCCGAGGACAAAAATACTTCCCCCGTTTGACGAACAAAATAACCGGCCTTAGTGAGAGACAAATATAACACTGACTCTGAAAGTGCACACAGTGTTCGGCATATGTTCCCTGCCTCTTGTTGGTTACGGGAGCGTAGACGCAGGGACAAATTATCCCATTGCCAGATAATCCATGAGTGGTACGTGTAAATTGATTCTGAACGTTCGGATCTGAGAAGGCGCTGGTCTTCCATCCTCACTAATGAAGATGAATATCCCATTGGGATGACTTTAACCGTTGTCAAATACTAGGAAGGGGCCATCTCGAGACGTGACTTGGTATTCTGGTGGAATTACCGCAAGAGCTGCATTGCCAGGGACAGGCAGTGGATTGCCGACTCTCTGTCTGTTTCGTCGGATCTTGCGTCGCAAATTATCTACAGATGTCACTACCCCACTTGTCGCATCTGACAAGTAACGGACACCTTCGATCAGTTATCATCTGCTGTGGAGTTTCTTCTGTTGTTTCAACGCGCTCCCTCATGTTGGCCCGTGCAGCCAACATCTCTGATTGCCCAACACGACTCTGTCCCCCATTACATCTTTGCTATGCATTTATTCTTTCTCCTAAGTTCGCATTCCCAGCATTCCCTGCCTCCGGCAAGATCCTTCTGTTTTACATAACAGTAACCTTCGAAAATTAGATTTCGTGCACCTCTAATCGTTGTCATGAACTCCATGATGATTGTACGGGGGGATGTCCTATGGGGGGGGGGGGAGATGTACCGGGGGCTCCTTACTCCAGATACTGCCGGTACTTCGGTTGGTAGCAGTGCCCGACATACCGAAAATTAAAATTCCTATGGGTAGGCCTTCGGTTGGTAGCAGTGCCGATATACCGGAATTAAAATTCCTATGGGTAGCACAAAATTTTCAGATTCATGGATTACATGCATGGATTCGAGATGAATTTTGTCATGATAACCCGAGACAATTGCGCGCTCGCTCACCACGCTTCTGATAACAGGTCCTGCGTAGGGTTGGCTGAGATTGGATGAGCTGAAGTGGTGACGTCTGAGATGGCGTATTCAAAAGCTAATATTCCGGGCTACTTCATGGTTTGTCGTTGCCTCTGTTCTCCCTTTAACCAATATTCATTAATTGTTTTCCTCATACAATTGTGTGAATAGTTTGTATGTATTGTTAGAAAGGACACAAGTCCCTTCTTAATCCCACCGGCCTAGCTCGTGTCTAAAGTCTCCCTTAATCAATACATTTCCATATATTTTTTTCAGGTTGCCTTTCTATTTTTTCAGAATTAGATTATGGGATTGGCGAAGATGATTTTCAGCCTGGCCTCTATAGTTCTCTCCTGTAGTGTCATGGACTGACTGCCCCAAACCCTCCCCCAGCTCTGTTCGTACCGTGACATGTACTGACGTCGTTTCGCCATTATAACCCTAACATCCATGACTGGATTGTGAAACTAGCTATTCATTTGTTTCTTGTAATATTGTTTCTTGTTCTTTTTATGGCAGGAGATGTACGTGTACGTGTAATTCGAACCACGAGAGAAGGGAAATTGATTAACAGAGACAGTTTAAATCCAAATTCGACTGTGTCAAGAACTTCCAGTAAAAATGCAGGGTTTATTATTGATAAAAGGAACTAATAAAAAGGTTGAAAGTCATGAAAAGGTCTTTCATAACAACGTCAACGGATTTAGCGCGGTGCATGTTTGGTACCAATTTGGATGTTGAATGGCTCCTATTATGGAGACACGGTTCTTGTGACTAGCTCTAACCAGCAGGGCAAACTTTGAACAACGATAGTTCTATCCTGCCTTTGGTGAATTTGTCTCCAAATAAAACTGGGGGTGGACCTTGAAAGAGGCCTCCCCAGGCTGATAATGCCAATATATAGACGACACGTATACAGAGGGTCACAGCCAAAAAGACGAACATTTTATGATGAGCGCTATATCTACAGCTGGTTGTGAATTTGTCACCGATTCTGGCAACTGCACTACAATTTCTCGAAACTTGGGAACGCTTTCAAACACATCAACCAAATCATGGACAAGATATCATTGGACAATTCGAAATCGTATTGTCCGTATTTTACACGGAGCTATCGCTAGATAAGATAGCTGAAATTCAGTCTCAAAGCCTAATCGTACAGTCGGACACCTGAAAGGTGCACTGCCCCTGTACTACAGATTAATTGATGTACAATTACAGAAAATGTTGGGGTTAGATAGGTGCAGTAAAACACTTTAAAACACATATTTCGCACTGCGCAGATCGAGTCAATACGTTTATTTGAAAGTGTCAAGAGATTCTTACACTGATAAACATTTAAGAAATCAACATTTTACTAAACTTAGTTTCACATATTGAGCTGATTTAGTTCTTTAGCGACGGTGATGACATTTTCATTGGTATCGGCTTGGTTGACATAATCTGCAATCAAAATGTTCACCGTCTTGCCTAGCTTCTTCCATTCGTTGTAACAGCCCATGGCACTGGGCCTGATGTACTGGTTACACTGAAGTAAATAGAAACAGAAACATTCAAGCAAGGTACTCCTATCTATGTACATCATGTCTGTGTTTATAATTGAATAAAAAACGAACGATTTTGTTTGTTGGCGTCAGTGTCATTGGTATAAGGTCGCCTATACCGTATTTGGTTACAACACGATGCTACAATACAAAATGTTCAACTTCCTATTAATCATGCTTAATAAATGATTTTAAAGACCTATCTGCAACACGATCTCGCAGGAAGTTACTTCTGTGCGCCCCCAGCATCAGAAAATAATATTTTGTGTCTGACACTGCTGCAGGCAAGATTATGAAAAAAAAAGTAAAAGAAAGAATCAAAATTTACGCCTCAACTGAAAAATGGCTGTTGGTTGAATGTGCGTGCTGTCACGGGTCGCAAATGTGTGACCGGGGCGTGTCCACCTGTCCTCCGTAAGATGTTGTCCAGGACTGCAGCAAATGATAGGGACACTCGAATGGCTAATCAAGAGGTCGGGAATCAGGTACGCCGAGACGAGAGGAAGTCGTTGAATGCAAGTTGATAACACCACAAACAAGAAACGAATTGTTAGATCATGCTAGTCACTGATGTCCACACAAGAATATTCAGTTTCGCAGATTTTATAACATATGATATCACAATACTGGTGTGAGCTTACTTCCACGACGAATTGATAAAATGTTTAGCCCTGAAGCTAGAATATAGTCACTGCTCTGAAGCTGACTGATTGTTACGCTCGGGAGCGGAGTTGAAACTATTACCCTGAGGCTAGATGATAAGCTCTGCTCGGAAGCTGACTGTTACGCTCGGGAGCGGAGTTAAGACTGTTGCCCTTAGGCTAGATGATGAGCTCTGCTCGGAAGCTGACTGTTACGCCCGGTAGCGGAGTTAAAACTGTTGCTGCTACTTCGTTGAGAGCTGTTCGTTCTAAAAACGTACCCTTATTTAGGTATCAAAATCAATAAATACCGAACGAACGGATCTTCAAACCCGTAGAGTGTGCGTCATTGCACTTTTCTGTAATTCTGAATAGTTAGGGTTTCCCAAGGTTATCGTGGTCTGGAAGTTCAAGCTCGAGATGTTATCTACCTTGTACCATCAGCTTACACAGGTGTTTACGATGTTTTAGAGAAAGCGTGGGCTATGTTAGCTCCAACAATACCAACTATCTGACTATGGCAAGATGACCAGGTTTGGACATTGGCATTTGGCTAAAATTAGGAATGGTTTGGAGATAGGAGTTGTTTGGCCATAACGCTTACATGTTTTACAAGCTTGTCCGATAGTGGTTTCTTAAAGGGTATTTTGATTGTGTACATGAAGTACTACCTGAGGCTGATGTAGTAGATAACAGTTTAATTTGTTATTTATACAAAGGAATTATATTACATAAGTGGAGTCATAGAATAGAGGATGGGATTGTTTTACAAATTAGGATAACCCCGTAACACGTGCCAATGACAGGATTGATTTGGTCAATACATTTCGAAAGTGTGCAAAACACATGTTTTTCTCAGACACCCCTTAAATGGTGCTTTGAAATTGTAGATTTCTGAAAATATCTACAACGCTTATCAATACTTAGAACTAAGACTCAATATGTTCAAAGTGTACATCTGTCCATTTACCCCCAGCGGGTGATTTTCACCTTTTGAAAGTAAGTTTTAGTGATTTTAAGCACCTGATAACGTGTTTTTTAATCCGTGACAACATTTTGGGGGCAGAGTATAAAATGCTCTTGTCGTGAAGTAAGGTGCTTACTTAACATAAAATAGAGTTCTCGTACAGATTGTTGTTCCTAAACCAGATACATTGACATAGTAACCAAAAATATCATTCGGCTCTTAAGGTCGATCTATACCCATGCGTGCCGCAAAACAGCCCAACTTCAACTCCTGATAATTTATTGATAGCAGTGATTCAAAAAAAGTTATGACACCGTACGTTACGTATGAAGCGTCTAAGTGAACTTTCCCCCTAAATAACTGGATCGTATTTCTGGCCTACCCAGAAAAATGACTTTTTGGGGAAGGTCCAAAAATCACCTTGATCAATTTTATGTCAACATGCTATGTCGCATCGAAGCATACTCAGTTGGAAAGAACGCAGCCATTCCTAGCGCATATCCGTATGACCGCCGATTATTGATAAATTATAATCATGCATATGATTAGCTAAGTATAGATTTTGCTCCACATAATTTCTCTATTTCGGAAATTTCGCGGCAATCTACTTGAAAAACCTAATATCCGTGGTAATACGGACAAGCTCCAGTTGGTTTACGGCACATTTCCATTTTTTAAATTTGAAAAATGTTTGACGAAGTATATAAAATGGAGAAAAACTGATTGACATATTTAAACTTTATCATTCACTTCGGTTTGTTTTTGCGATGTATGCAGCACGAGCCCCCTAGAGTGCGTTTCAAAATATTATGCGCAAATCAGCGGGCCATTGAAAACCAAGGCCTTTAATTGCTGTCACATTTCAGGGTTACGATTAGGCATCATTAAAAGTTCCTCGAGCGCTGACTCTACCTAAATCGGCGAACAGAGTCTGGGCAATTATGATTCATTAGCGAGGATTAGCACCATTCCAACTCCCGATCACTCCGACTGAAACTCGTGGGAATAGCAGCATTTTTATTCTTACACATTGCAATTTAAAACATTGCTTGAACATCAACAAATAATATAGTACGGTCAAATTGTGATTTGCCACGGTTTTCATAACAGCAAGGAAGTTTTATACATAATCCCCCCCCCTGCAGTAATACGGATAAATTAATTAATTAACAGCATGCGGATCCAGAAATTCAGGAAGGGGAAGAGGGGGGGGGGTGCTATCCCACCTGTAGAGGATCGAATGTGATCTTGGAAACGAGCGGGTCTTTAAGCCCCCCCCCTTTAGAAGCATTTGAAAATTCTGAGCGCCAAATATGCGTTTCCGGGAATCTGGAGTTCTAAAAGAGCACCAAATAGTTTATTTGCTTCGTTGTAAAGAGCACCCAATGAAAAACCACGTTTCCCGACGGTGGCCAATTTATTCTCGAAAAGGAATTCGTTGTATTTGATGGTCATATTGGTTGTTCGACCTTCCCGTTTGCTCCAGTAAAGTAGTCTCTGAAGATTGGGAAGAACCTGTCGAAGCCGGTCATTGTGGTGTCGTGGAATCGCATGGCAATTACCTCGTTCCTGTGAGATAGATTATTCGACCAGTTGTCAATGTCTCTTATAATCTGAAATGATTTTGTTTCTTATCAACAGAGGAGTGCACCCGATGGCCATTATTTGTGTTCCCACTTCTAATCAACATACTGCAGCGTTAATTAGCTGGCCAGCACAACACTTCTCGTCATCGGACGCTGATCCGCACTTAATAACTTCCTAAGGCCATGGGTGCCTCAGGTGGCTCATACACGTAGAGCCATCAAGGTCACCCACTCCCATTACGTTTATTTGCTCATGCCGGTTTTGGCCCAATGTTATTATGATTTGCCCAGATAAGCTTTCGATAAGACAGGAAGGAAGGTGAACCATTAAAGCCGTTGGTACGCAGAGAAGGGCCGGGGTGATGATTCCTAAAACTCAGCTGTTCGGGCATCATCACAAGCGAAAGCCAATATGTGCCTGTGGAAATCGCACGACAACTCTTTCGGTCGATCACACCGATCAGAAGCACAGTATCTTCTCGTTGAGCATCGTTTTAGGGACATAACATTTGGGGTAACGGCTTTGTCAGTACATGGCCTTTACATGTGGAATTCACTGAGTCACGACCTGATGAAAGAAACAGACTTCAATCTCTTTCTGCAGACTTAAAACCATTTCTCTTCCGAGAATATTTTGAGTGTGATCGAGCGCTTTTGAACATTGTATTCTCAGTGGAAAACAAAAATGCATAGCTAACTTCATTCATTCAATTGTTTTTGATACAACAATAATCACTAGAATGACATTGTAGATGGTTTGGTAGTAATGTCGTGACAGACACCTTAATATACCTTTATGTGTCGATATCTTATCCAACAATAATGTGTTTCAAATTTGCACTTGCCTCCCATAATTTTCGTCCGTAAGCTGTGTTGTGACTCGCGTAAGCCGTGTCTTCCTTTTCACGATTGTCAATGTCGAAAAATCGAATTCCAAAATCCAATTGGGCTGTGAAAGTGTAATCTTGGTTCCTGTATACGCATGACAAAGCGGAAATACCACTACCGTACTTCATGACCCTATTCGCCCCTGTAAAATAAGAAAAATAGGCAGATTTGTTCACAGTAAGAAGACTTGGTTCACCTAAATCCTAAAAAGCGTTAGTAGTTATCAGTATTTGAGACGAAGCTAGCCGAACTAGAGCAAAATCATCGATATTCTTCCCTCTTATGATAGGTAGGAAGGTTTACATTATAATGATGATTTTATAATGGGTGAGTTGTAATACTGTGTGTGATGGTGAAGGTGTTTGATGATAAAAATTTGTATTTGGTGAAGTTGAGATTAATGTTCAGAGACTTCAGCATTAGAGGGTGATGAACTTGAGTGTGATGTGATATTGTACAATGAAAATAACAACAATAAAACTGCCAGAGGCCACTGTCATCACCGTATAGATATTAGTTGACGACTGATTCTGGTTAAGAAACGTGCTATTTGCTTATAGCCAAAGGGAACTGTTATGCCATTTAACCAGTGTGACCTCGAAAAGTAGGGAGCCCCGCGATACAAACATTGTGGTGGTTATGTACCCATGATATCAGATTGGTGGTAATCGCGCAATTACATTTAGTCAGCCAATAATCACCTTTTGATATTTTTCTCGAATTTGGCCACCTGGTGGCCAAGTGGTGAATCAAATCGAACCGAATTTTGGGCCCTGATCAGATGCCCTAACTAGATTGGGTATATGTGTACCAAATGTGAGATCACTGGTCACTGAAGTTTATAGAAATGTGTCATAGTTTTAAAAGCCTAACGACTAATTTACGCAATTTGAACTCTGTGACCTTAACGAAGGTTAAATCAAAATCATTTTTAAGTTATGATGTATCCTTGCTTGGAGTAACTGCCCTAAAAAGTTTATCAAAAACAAATTACCCGTTCAGTTTTGCCCCCTGGTGGTCAAGTTGAAAATCAGATCGGTCCGAAATTTGATGTCAGGGGTCATCTGACATAGGGGGGTCATTTGCACCAAGTTTCAAGATAAGAAATGTGCCATAGTTACACCAAGACGGTCAATTTCAGCCATTTGCCCTCCGTGACCTTGAAAAGAACGTCTAATCGAAAACCCATGGCCATACGATATGTGATGTATCCTGGAAAGAAATACACTTTTTATCAAAAATGAATCACTAATATTAAGCGAAATATCGCACTAAGTTAGTTTTCACATTTCTTCCCCTGGTGGCAACAGATTGATTCGGATCGAAATTCCAAGGGTGTTGTGCGCATATCAGTTGACAACAATTACCAATAATTTGTGATGATGACGGTAAGATGACATTTAACTATATTAGTGTAAGACAGAAAATATCGAAACTGATGATACTTGGGTTTGCAAAGACTAGCTGAATTAGTCAACATATCACTCCATTTATTTCTTCGATTTTATTATTAGATTGGCCTCGAAAAACAATATTTCGTTTCGTTTGCTGATTTCGATGCTGTGAATTTCATTGATTGTAATTTGAAATCTCGAATTCGGAAACTCGATCTATCCCTTATGGATTTATTTGGTTTGCTTTATGTTACAAATTAGTTGATAATGTTATGTAAACATACAAATATGTTTATAAATACGTTCATTCCTCCTTTGTCCCGAACCAAAGTGCACGTTGATGGTGCGCTCGGAAAAACTACTTAAATTAGTGACAAATTGCACTATCCACATTGATAATTTCACTCCGCATTTGGTGCATCTGAAAGGGGGCGCCAAACGCTTCTTCATGATCCTTGGGCACCAACTGTCCCAATTTTTCAAGTGACTTACCTGAGTTGTGAGTTCCAGGAAATGTTACTTCGTCAAATCTGAGATTGCAGAGTCCATTGTGGCCGTTGCACGCCGCTTGAATGTTGAAAAAAAACAAAACATGTCATACTTCCAGTGTTGCCAATGTTAAGGTGGTGATTTCGCTTAATTCTAGTTGGGCTAACCGGGTGTACCATTGTAATACAACATAATACTGTTGCCACGTTCGCAATGTCGGGAATTCTGGTCGATTCTTCTAAGACGGCAATCGTCATTCTTTACATTTCAGCCTCAATTGGGTCGAATGCGTTTTTTGTAATAACGGAATCGGGATACATTTTATAGTTAGAACAGCTGGCTATCGATTCCCAGTAATTTGTTTATGTCTCATGTTTCATTCTAGTTGTAAATTTGGTGGTATTCTGCTAAATATCCTTCGGTTACAAACGAGATGCTTGTCCAAACCACCTACGTGTATCCTTGTTTTAACGCTGATGACAACTTTAAGATAATGCAATATTTCTGTAATTTTTAAAAGAAGTGTGCTCTTGTATGTTGATAAATATATCTTCATAAAAAAACGTATTTCTGGAATATGTAAATGTAATTCTTGAAAGTTGAATAAAAAGTATATGTTGTCAAAAAGCCAAATGCTGACACAAATTAAGTTTCCAAAAATTTGCTTATAGTTAAATTGCCCTTCAACGTTTAACGGATAACGATAAAACCTCGACTTTTATGTGTAAGCTGCCAAAGAGTGGTATCAACAATGTGCTGAGATTTCAGCATGACGCAACTTCTAGTTTTGCCGCAAAAAGTGTCAAAACTTATTGATTCGCCCTCGTACATTACATACATTAGATTTTGTTCTTTAGGCATTTTTCAACACTTCTGCAGCCGTGCAAAGTTTAAATGATTTGGTGTCATTGGTTTCCGATCAAACTATCAGACCCAAGAAATAACCCAGCCATGATCGCTTTGATGTTCTGTGCAATATAGAAGTTTTCTTCCCTTATGTCAGATGAATCACGACAGCCATGATCACCGCCAACAGAAATTAAAAACAACAAGGGATGCATTGGCACAGTGGTATGGTAGCTTGATTCACAGCCCATTTCACCCAGTTAATTTTGCTGCGTGCTTAAGTGTCGAAAAATTAATTGTCTAATAATGCAGGCAATGAAATCTCACAAGCTTGAAAGAAGTATCTTTAGCTACAAGCGGCCGGAATTCGGTAAAATCATTTTTGACATTATTGGAGTATTTCAAAATCAAATGTATGTAATTGGTTTCATCTTAAGCAGGTCGAGTAATTACTCGACCTGCTTAAGATGCAGATTCCGAGAGTTTTCCGCAGAAAAACGAGAGTTGCTGTTCATAGTACGACAACATTGAGACTCAGCACGCGAATAATGTGTTAGATCCTGAAGGCTGGCCCCCCCCCCAACAGCCAGTGCATACGGTGCATCACTTTCCGGTTCACAGAGTCCATGGGAACGAGCACACGGACTCAGACGATGACGGAGAGACTGACGTGGGTGCGTTACGACTACGCGACGTGGCAGCAGGGTTATCCATGTCATAACCAAGTTCCCAAACCTCAGCAGAATCAAACAGAGTGTACCACCTCAGACGGAGAGTATGGGCAGTATGTCTTAAGCGATCCAATAAACGGGTAGGAGAGACAGGAGCCAGAAGGCACATACAATGACCTACGAATCCTCGTAGAAGACGTACAGAAAAAGGTAAGAATCCACAATGACGCGCAGCCTGACCAAAGCACAGCAGAGATCAGTAATTCAAGACAAGCTAATGGGTCGAATGGGGGGACTCCAAGTCGTTCGAATGGCGCCCAAGTGTTGACTCAAAGTCGTTCGAATGACAATATGGCAAACGAGCAAGGGTCATCATATGCGCGTTTAGATCCAGTAGCACCAGTAACGCATGGATAGTATTTGGACTTCAGACAACTAAGTTCGGAGGGGCAGCCTGACCGAAGTACTCGTGCTGAGAGCAGTTCAAGCCATGCTAATCCAGGTCGAAGCCCAGTTCCTGAACCTCAGCAGAATCGAACGGAGTGTGACACCTCACACGAAGAGTATGGTGAGTGACACCTCACTCACAGCAAAGATCAGTTCAAGACAAGCCAATTGATCGAATGGCCGGACTCTTGCTCGAATGGCGCCGAAGAGTTGACTCCAAGTCGTTCGAATCGCAGTGAATTGATATCAACATATGTCAGTTCCAATGATAAAGTGAGGAAAATTGGTCATCTTGACTCTCGAATCGTAAAATTTGAGCGACTTCAACAGGCGAATTCCAAAAACTATTCTATACCGAGCTACTTACCCTCACGTTACTCCTCAAGTATCCATTGTACTCCAAATCGGATCCCAAATACATTACGTTTCTGGAGCCCTTGATCCCAATTCGGATTTTGTTTTATCTTCCCCTTAAGATTGTCCATTGTTTCCGACCGAATCGTGAACCTGTTCCTTTGATCAACCCCAAACAATAGCAAGGAGGCTGTTCCATGGATCAACCGCCCTCCCTATTACATATATATGTATATATGTTATCCAACAGAGGGCAGCAGGATTTAACACCTCTTTGAAGATTCACATAGCCGTGCGAATGTTATATTTTTGGAACAGACTCAGAATTGGAAAAACAGATAAATGGGCTTATATCTTTTATAACATAACTAGGGAGCATTTAGACAAGGGTTATTTAAACCAAGGCTGGTGTAAAAGTGTGAAAACTGTTCTAGACGGCTGTGGCCTCACTCAAATTTGGTATACTCCCGAGGTTTTGTCCCTACGAGAACTGAAAATTGTAGTTGAACAGATAATGAGAGACCAGTGTGAACAACTATGGAGAAACGAGGTAAATAACGATTTCAGATGTATAATTTATAGAATGTTTAAACAAAACCTGAATATGGAGCCCTATGTTAAAAAATTACCATTATATCAAACGGTCAGTATTTGTAAATTTCGTACTGGATCTATAAAATTCCCAGAAACAGTAACCAGAATGTATAGAAATGAAACTGCAGAAAATATTTGTGGTCTTTGTGACCAGGTTTGTGTAAGAGACGAACTTCATTATTTTATTACGTGTCCGTATTTCCGTCACATGCGAGTAAGGTTGTTTCCAAACTTAAAAGAATTACCTCAGGTTTTTTATCATGAATTTTTCCATCGCATTATGACTAAATGTTCCCGGGTAAACTTAGACAATATTCATAGTTTTTGTAAAGAATTCATCAGCTTGGTCCACCATATGTAAATGTTAAATCATGTAACCTCTTATACCCGAAAGGGTTTTTTGGAGAGAAATAAATTATGTTATGTTATGTTATGTTATGTTATGTTATGTTTGGGCTGAGGATATGGGTCACTGCCCCGATATATGATTATTACATAACCACAGGTGTATAAACAAGCCTAATTCTAAACAATATAGTCTGTGGCACCCCAGGTAGAAATTAATTACCAGTATACATACTATGCTTGATATACTGTCTTCTCCCACTTAACCGAGCGCGGCTGAATCGTAAAATGACTAAGTCCAAATGAATAGGCCGATTTTACTGGTAGCAGGCGAACATTAGAAATAACAGCCACAGCTGATAATTGACTCCCTTTTCGTGGGCAATGCCAATGCCTTCCACGTAAGTGGATAAAAGACATGAACATTGACATGGGGTAGTCCTGTACTGAATGAATGAATACAATACAACTAGCGTCCTCATTTTATGCCTATAGTGTTCGTTCACCAGACATTTCTAATCTAGGGTCTATAATAAATCCAGCTTCATGGGTCTGCAGAATGTCCCAATAAAGAAGTCTTGCTGTTAACGAATAAATTAAAGAAAAGATTTACTTATCAATTTACCAATCAATTTTATTATCCAAACGGGATTTACACCTCATCATCAAAAACATCATCATCCTCTTCTCCTTCCGAAAACTCAATCCCCTCAACAAACTGCTCAAGCTCATCATTTACCATCTCTACCCCTCCCCGACTTCGTCATCGTCCTCAGGAACTAGGCCACTGGCTCTCCAACCGTTCATAATCGTCTGTTGTGTGACCCTTTCCCAGCCGAGGCTGATCATCGTGACCACATCCCGCCTGGTGATCCGCTCACAATGTCCTTGATCATCAGTGTGGCCGATTTTCCACACTTTCCAAATGGTCCTCGGGTGACACTTGAAGCTCCTGTTTACGGTCAAGTCCAAGGGCTGCAGCAGCGAAGTACATCGTCCTGGAATGAAAGTGTCTGTCCCATTCTCTGCGGTGATTGCATCACGAAATTGCTGATTTCGATGCGCCGGATACCTGTCTAAAAGTAACAGGAACGTGGCCCCTGCTACAAATGGCACAACCAGGGCCTGCAACCACTCGATTAGCGATTGGTGTCGGGCCCAACCCTGTGGACTACCAGTTACCTGGAAAATAAACAACAAGTATGAACATTTACATTACTTTTCTGAACAGTCAGACACGCACAATGTTTTGGTTCCATCCATGACAAACCTATAATAATTTTAGTCATAGAAGTTCTGATTTTCCTAAAAAATACTACCATTAACTAGAATAACCGTCAATGACAACACTGATGACGTCAGGTACATGTCCTGTACTACAAGCACGGACTTGTATTCTATGCCAATACTCACTCGCACATTGTCTGGAGCATTCGCCTGAAGCTGCCGAATGACGTCACCATCTGGTGCCAAGCCTCTGAAGTTGACCTCGGCTCGTCCTTTTCGTCCGTCTGTCGTAACTACTAGAGTCACCGTGCATCCAAGTTTCGGGTTGCCTTGGGATGATCGAATGTCAACATTCTGAGACCCAGTCGCTTCCATTGTTGATCTTTGCACCATATCAAACAACACGAACGTCTCATTCATGTTCATGATGACATCAAAATCAGCGTCTCTGATGAGGTCGGCAAAATCTCCCCGGTAGTCGGCAACCAAAGCCTGGGCGTTGTCAGGTAACCCCCTTGAATCTTTGGTCTTCCTTCGATAGCTGATTTGTTTCCTCAAATGGAATTTGCATATTGTTAAAATTCACCGCATACAATCCATTAAGGCCGATCCATGCAACAGCGGAATGAAACTCACCTTTCCATAAAGTTGCTAAGCCAATGTGCAGATGCATGGAAAAGGTATCGCAGGGGTCTCTGTTCTTGTCTTTCGGCCTTCGTTTCGTTCGGAAGCTCTGCCCACCATTGCCGAAATTCTCTTCCAGCTTGCCCTTTAATATCCTCACCGAAAAACAGGGAAACCAAGTCTTCGGCGCTCAAGGAACCAGGTGTTCAAATTGTTTTCCATTTCGGGCCAGTATGCTGAAATAAAAAAGCTAACACGTTTAACATATTTGGAAATATTGATTGCCGATAACCACAGGTATGAACGAAATGTTAGTCCTAGGAATAAAGGTCCCAGGAACAATAATACTGATATTATTAAAGGCAATGGTCAGGGTCAGTCGCTTTGATGTATAGTGCGACTTATTCTTCCGTCCATGACACAGAAGCGGACTTATTCCGGTCGGTATAGGCCAACAAGGAAGGAAATTCATTTAGCGAGGAATATAATGCTTGTAGAAACACTACCTTGTGCATCAGTGCCGTGTTGCCGTTGTCTCCTCCGTCTTGTATGGTCTTGAGTTGATCTATCTCGGAGGGCAAACAAGTCATCCTGTGTGCTTAATCAACGTCTAAATGTCTGCGGTGCTATGCGTTGGTGTCTAGCAAAGGATGTCGCAGTTTCAGCATGACGTAATCCTATAGCATGCTCCAATTGGTATGTCTCGATAAGGTCAATCTTCTGATTGAGACTGTAGCTTTTCTGGTGCCTACATGCACCAGGTACAGCCTGGTTAGCATCATCTACATCATCATCATCATCATCATCATCATCATCATCATCATCATCATCATCAGTAGTGGTATCAGGGTCAGGGCTGTCAACATCATCTCCATGCTCCATTCCATACGTTAACATCATCAGGGTGCCTGCTAGGCCTACCCACAAAATCCATCGCATTGCGTGCACGTGGTCAAAGCAAGATGGCAGACAACAATTATGACATTTGACACGAAAGTGCCCTTTATTGGATTTCCCCCACAAGAAAACGATTCCATAATCGATTTGATAAAATAAATTCATTTGAAAGACTCTGGATTGGTCAACCATTTACATGAACTTACGTAACTTCAATAATCATCACCCTGACTGCAGGGATTACTGGCCCTGACCGCGACCAGGCGTTATTGAATTGACAACATTTACAAGGTTGTCTTCCTATAACTATTGATCAATATAATTGGCTGTCATATTGAATGTTTGCAGCCCACCGGTAAAAACTAGGCATTCCAGGGTGGAACGATCACGTTAAAGATGTGCGCGAACGTGCAATATTCTGGCACTCCATGTGGAAGGATGCCGGGAGTCCGCGAAACGGAGTGGTTGCTGATATTAGGAGAACAACCCGAGCTAGATATCACTTCTGGCTGCACTATTCACGGGTATGCTAACGCACTCATATGTCCCTGAAGCTTTCAAAAACTCAGTTATCATTCCTATTCCTAAAAACACTAGAAAGTCTTTGAGCGACTCAGAAAACTATAGGGGTATAACGTTGAGTAACAATCTTGGGAAAGTTTTCGACCACATTGTGATTAAGAAGTGCCCCGGCACGTTTAAGTCATCAGATTTACAGTTTGGTTTTAAAAGCAAAGGTTCTACCACGCAATGCACCTTTACCATGCAACAAAATATTGACTATTTCAGAAAGAATGGGTCCAATGTGTACGCTATGTTCCTAGACGCTAGTAAAGCGTTCGATAGAGTCCAATATATCAAACTTTTTAATCTACTCAAAAAGAAAGGGTGTTGTCCACTTATAGCCAGATTTCTTGCTAGACTTTACGCGACTCAACAGTGTCGGGTAAAGTGGAAAACCGCACTGAGCAGGCCAATTAGTGTTAAAAACGGGATTAAACAAGGGGGAGTTTTATCCCCAATTCTTTTTTGTATATATATGGATGAACTCCTTCAACAATTGGAATGTTCCAAACTGGGATGTCATGTTGGTCACGTGTTTATGGGGGCCTTTGGCTACGCCGATGACATTGTCATTCTATCTCCAATGAAAAGCGGGTTGATGGAAATGTTGAAGATATGCGATACTTTCTCAGTGGAGTATCATGTCACGTTTAATCCCACAAAGAGCATTTTGCTTTTCTACGGTATAAAGAAGCCAAACGAGGAGATATTCATTGTATGGAACGGCTGAATTATTGCCCAAGACCACACAAAACACCTAGGACACATGGTTGGCGTTGACGTTAAGGATAACGTCATTAACGATGTCATCGCGGAAATGTACAAACGAACAAACTGTCTGTTATCATTATTCGGTTTCTGTGATTTCGAAGTAAAGTACAGGCTGTTTAAATCATATGTTATGACATTGTACGGTAGCGCTCTATGGGACTATTCTCACCGATCCTTCATCAGATTCAACACTGCTTGGAGAAATTGCATTCGAAAGTTATTCAGGTTACCCTGCAGAACCCATTGTATACTGCTGCCGTCTATTTGTAGAGATGAACAGTCCGATATCCAGGTTTTTAAGAGATTTGCGAGATTCTTTAAAAGCTGTATGAACAGTGAAAGCAAGAGAGTTTCAATAAGTGTCGAATTGACTCTTCTGGGCGGAACGAGTGCATCACGAAATCTGCTGAAAATATGCGACTTATTCCAGTGTACTATAGACAACCTGCCAGTAAAGAAGGAGACATTTGAGGAAACGGAGCCTAACGGACCAGTAATTAGGGACCTATTGAGAATGCGCGACCGCTGGGATTATTCTATTCTAAATAAAACAGAGATTGAGCAGATGCTAAATGTAGTGTGTACATATGAGACTTGATTAAACTCTATGTAATAACTATGTTCTTATTATAACGCCTGTAATTGCACAAATATACATGTACATGCACCCTATTAACTCACTGTCTATTGTACTTCGTACGAAAATAAATAAATAAATAAATAAAATAAATTATGGTAGTGAAATGTCTCATTTTACAAAAAAGAGGATTTGTTTACACTCTCTTTGCAAAATCTACAAATTTCACCGATCTGAACCCATACCTCTGGGAAGGGAGGGCTAGAAAAGTAACGAGGACATTCCTCTTTCACGGACATTCCTCTTTCACGGACATTCCTCTTTCATAGAGTCATGACAAAATTTCTCAGACTTATTCTACAATAAAGTGAAACCAATGGACATTGTATTATATAGTCAACATAACAACACATAGTTGACATGTTACCTTCTATTCAAAAATATATGATATTTCATTTTGGATAGGATTATGGAGGATGAGCCTTCTTAGTAAAATCCACTATTTCAGAACATTTGAAATTCCACTCAAAGTATTGACTCACTCGGCTAAGTGATATTTTAAATCTTTGCAGGCTATTTTTGGTAGACCCAATTTCTCGGCGATAGCATTACCAATATTCGTGCAAGAGGTATCTGAGATTTCTGAGGTCACTAATATTGTTTTCTGACCTTTTCGACTCACCGTAGGGGAGTCTATACAACAGCGCAGTGTCCGTCGTCCGTCGTCTGTCATCGTCATCTCTATCCTGTTTCAAAAACAGTGGCACGTTCTTAACCGCTAAAGCTATGAACTTGAAACTTTGTTCACAGGACCCCCTAGGTCAGCTGACCTTTGACAATGAATTTCGGTCCGGTCTGATTCTTGACTTGGCCACCAGGGGGTGATCTGAGAAGTGGAAATCTAAAAAGTGTGATATCTCTCTTATGAGTGACTTGTTTTCGAAAACAAATTTCTATGGTAGTTTCTCCTAGCAAGGATATATCACATATCATACGGGTTTTTGATTTCACCTAATTTTCAAGGTCACAAAGGTGAAATGGTGTAAATTGTCCGTTTGAGTGTAACTATGGCACGTTTCTTAAACGCTTAGGTTATGAACTGGAAATTTCATACACATGACTCCCTACGTCATATAACCAATGACACCTAATTTCGGTTTGATCTGATTCTCCACTTGGCCACCAGGTGGCCAAAGTCAAAAAGATAAAAATGCAATATCTCGCTTGTTAGCGACTTGTTTTCGATGAAATGTTTATGGTAGGTACTCCTAGCTAGGATACATCACATATCTTACGGGTTTCTGATTTGACCCCGTTTTCATGGTCACATAGGCCAAATGGCGTTAATTGTTTGTTTGAGTGTAACTATGGCACGTTTCTTAACCGATAAAGCTATGAACTTGGACTCTGGTACACATGACTCCCTACATCATTATAACCTCCGACACTGAATCGGTCTGATCTGAATTTTGTTTTGGCCACCAGGGGGCCAAACTTAAAAAAGGTAAAAAGTGCAATATATCGCTTAATTGTGACTTGTTTTCAATGATATTTTTATGGTAGGTACTCCTAGCAAGGATACATCACATATCATACGGGTTTTGATTTCACCTAATTTTCAAGGTCACGTAAAAGGGCGTAAATTGTCCGTTTGAGTTTAACTATGGCACGTTTCTTAACCGCTCAAGTTATGAATTTCACTCCTTACGTCCATTATGACAAATGACACCTAATTTCGGTCTGATCTGATTCTCTACTTGGCCACCAGGGGGCAAAAGCTGAAAAAGGTAAAAGTGCAATATATCGCTTAAAAGTGACTTGTTTTCAATGATATTTTTATGGTAGGTATGTCACCAAGCACTGATATCGGTCATGATCCGGATAAGAATTCGTTCGATTCGGATCATCCACAGATACCAACCTTCGGTGATGAGAGGGCCTTTCCACGAGGCCGTAGATCTTGACCTGCAGTGTGCCGATGGAAGGTCACACAGGGCCACGTCCAGGCAGAATCGAAATCGGAATCGAAGAAATCGATATTAATATTTTGGGGGGGGGGGGGGGGAAGTTTACGTTGGTACAACTTTAAAATAATGAGCCGTGTACGTTTCAAAATGTGGACTTACTTTTAAACGGATGTTCATGAGGATTTGATTTAAGTGTGATTTGAGAACCAATCTATGCGAGATGCATGGAACGTAAATTTGTCGTATTGAAACTGAACCCCGCAAGCGAGTGTCCCGGGTCAGGGCGCACCCCTTCCTTTTAAGTATCAACTGTTGCGCATGCGTCGATGAACAGGAAGGCCCTGACTCGTCATAAATGACCAATCAGGAACTGCCAAGTCAATTTAGGAATCGTCATGTCCAAACCACGAAAGGAACATTTTGGCCCTTATACAAATGGCCTATTGTCCCGGCGATTCCCAAATGGCAACAACAATCCTGGATGAGCGCAACAGCTGCGAACATGTGGAAAAAACAGGTTTAGAAAATCTGATCGAACTCACCTTTAATCACCCCCAAATTTCTTATTAAGACTAAGTGTTTTCTTGTTAATAAATAAATAATCTTCTTCATCATTAAACCCCGTGAAAGGACAACTTGGGTCCTCAGCGAAGTCAGAATCAATGAAACTAATTGACCGAATACAATATAGTCTAAACTTAACTCTCAAACAAAAGAGAGGATCTCACTAATCAATTTAAATGTCTGACCTCGATGCCGAGTTCCCAAATCGTACCTTCACGTATTTCACGAAGGGTAGAAAAAAAGCTTCTGATTAAATAAACAGTTTGCAAAATTACTGTTCGTTAAACCATCAGGGTAGTTACCCCTTTAAGGTTTTCATCACATAACATTATAAATTCTGGCTTCCCGCCCAAAACTATAAGTATACGAAACAACTTATTCTAAAGATAATTAAGGATGTATCGTTTGAATAAATATTAAATCTTAATTCAGTTTATGAACCCGAGATGAGAGTTTTTAGACATCATGTTTTAAAAAGCTATCTCCCTGTGTATTTTGTCAGCATGTACACGAATATTGACAACAGCTGACGTATGATTACGCATATAACTCGAATGCCTCCTATAGTTTAGTACACGGCCCTTACATAAATATAAACCAGCAGGTACTGCCGAAACCAATAGTTACCCAGAGTAAGTGTGTGACGGCCTGAGCAAATTATATCAATCCTTCCAAAGGGAAAATTACTAACTATAAAATTATTGTAAAATTTACCAATAAAATATCCCAATCCAAGTTTTTGACAAATAAATAGATAAAACCAATGCTAAATATTCTCAATAACCCAAACAGGATCTCTAAATATAAATAGAATTTCAAGCCATCTGTTACATGTACTCCGAGCAACGCTGCATCTTATATCCTCTGGGTTTTTGATATGACCTAATTTTCAAGGTCAAAGAGGTCAAATGGTGTAAATTGACCGTTTGAGTGTAACAATGGCACGTTTCTTAACCGCTCAAGCTATGAACTAGAAAATTAGTACACTTGACTCCCAATGTCATTCAACTGTGACAGAGCGGCTGCTCGACACTGGACACCTCACTGTAAAAACAGCTAACTCCTAAATGAAACACAAAAATTTATTATAAGACAAAAATTATTTACAATATTCACAGCTGCTGAAACTAAGGAAAGATTAGCATGTGAGATTTAAAATGTTCAGTTCAGGGGTATATCATGCCACAGGGGAAGTAGGGTTCACTGTTCAGTGTTCACGGCAACTGAGGAAATAAAACGTCCAGTTCAAAAGGAATCCATGAATAACGTCCGAATCCAAATAAGGGCCCATATATGGCAACACAGAGGGTAAATTGGGAGGCAATTTATGAATACGGATTCATCCGTTCCAAGTGGAATACGGAATGTAGACGTTCCGATTCCAACACGTGTGTAACCCGAGTTACAGCTGCAGCGACGCCATACGTTCAACGAATTGCGGCACCAACGCCAGGATGATCACTCGATCATGTCTTCCGACTGTAAAGTCCGGATTTCAACGAAGTATCCCCCGAAAAGGGATTCTGGAGCTCCAGGTTATTTGACAAGGAAGCACAACTCAACTGCATTCATTGGAGTCTCTCTCAGTACTGCCAATACAGTCTACACTTCAACCATGCCTCACAATAAGGCCTAAGCCTTTGCCTCAATTACCAAACCCTCCAGTTGTCTAGTCATTGCAAAGTCATTGTCCAATCTCCAATTGTCAAGCATTTCCACAACTCTCCAATTGTCCAGTCTTTCTACTTGAGTCCATGTTACACAACACTATCGAATAATGAACTTGAATGACTTAGGACATATTAAAATGATTACCACACTTCTTATGTAATTGGCTCACAACAAACTTAAGTGCTTTTAAATAAAGAAACATGGGATTCATCACAGCAACCTCTGACACTGAATTTCGGTTCAATCTGATTCTTGACTTGGCTACCAAGGGGCAAGAAGTTGAAACCTAAAAAGTGTGATATCTCTCTCAAGACTGACTCGTTTTCGATAAAATCTTTATGGTAGGTTCTCCTAGCAAAGATGCATCAGAAATCATACGGGTTTTTGATTTGACCTACTTTTCAAGGTCACAGATATCTAATTGCGTAAATTGGACGTTTGAGTGTAACTATGGCACGTTTCTTAACCGCAAAAGCTATATGAACTTGAAATTCGGTACACATGAATCCCTATGTCATGTTACCTCGGACACCGAATTTCGATCTAATCTATTGCACGACATGGCGACCAGGAGACCAAAAAATATCTCGCTTATGAGTGACTTGTTTTCGATGATAATTCTATGGTAGGTACTCCAGGCAACGATACATCACATGTCATACCGACTGTCTGTCTGGCTTATATTCTATGTAGCAAGCATATATTTTAAAATCTATGCTTGTTAGCAGTTCCAGGTCCAAACTATTGTGCACGCTTGAAACTATCAACCCAAGTGAGTCTCTTTGTTGTTGTATTCTTTGTTTATTTCACTCCTGTTACATCGGCCAGTATATCATTTTACACGGGTGTGGACATGTGTGGTGAGATCGAAAATCGATTCTTCAAATCTTTTATATCCCTCGAGACTGATATCAGTTATTATGCAAATGGTATTGTGTATCCCAGAATCGTTCTACCAGCTGATGTGCCATTAGTCCATTAAAATAGGTTGAACCGCTACGCTATATACGGTCTGATGTGCGACCTTTCTTGAATAATAATGTTGAGGCGCGCCGCTTCCCCGTCAAGAAATCATTCTCCAAAGCTGGACATGATATTCGACCTCATATTCTTAGGACCTTCTATCATCACACTGTTTTAAAGCGCCGCCGGAGCATGTCGAAAAAGTGATTTTCACGTTGACTCGTTGATTCCAAGTTTATTATCTGATTTGTGATTGTGTTAATGGACTATCAGAATTTTGATATTCGTCTTGCTGGCGAACCAAGTCAGGTTACGCCGGACTTTATGACTTGTGGAGTCGTGCGACTTGAGCTTCTAGTGTCGGCTCAATCAGACAAGACAGCATGATGGATTCCCGCTAACAACTATGTGCAGATCGTTTCTAAGGGTTGAACCTCCTTAATTCAGTTGGACTGGTTAGTGACAATGTTTAAATGATTTGTATGGTCCCTGTTGGCACTTAGCAAATAAAACTGTCTCGGGATATGCTGATACCCCATGTCCCACGTCATCAAGGCGTGGCAAACACGCTGAGACTAATAACAGATCATGGAAGGCAAGAACAAGGGAATAAGCAGATATTTCACACGAATACTGACATATGTGTTATGTATGTGGATTTTCTTCACATATTTTGTTGTCCAAAACGATCTGACTGTAATGCAACAAAACCGAGTGACAAATATGAAACTGACCAACGTGACCCAAAGGCATAAACCCCGCGCTATAGCTCATGGAACGCCTAAACATCAGCACACTACAGCTGATGGTACGACTAGACATAAGCCCACTATAGCTAATGGAACGACTGGATATAAGCCCATGTTAGCTGATGGAACGCCTGGCGATATGCCCTCCATAGCCTATGCTTCGACTTGGTTCCACTATATAAACTGGCCACAGGGTGCTTTCAGAAATTTCTCTTCCTGCAGAAACAAATGTCTGATTTCAAACGATCTAAAAAGTGCCGATGCTGTGGTTTTTCATAATCGCGGTCGAAATTTGAATTCAGCTTTTGAGCTTCATCACAGGAATGCGAATAATCGACGTCACCAGGTTTTTATTTTCTTTGGTCAAGAGTCAGAAATACACGCAAGAATAAACGCCGAACATCTAAATTCTGTCTTCAACTGGACAGCTACTTACAAACGAGATTCCGATGTCATCACTAGCTATTCGCACATCGAACCATTGAAAAATGAGCACATTGAAGGTAAAGTGACAAGATTTTTAGCTGCCGAATTCGACAAAGATACAAGTCTCATCCAATCCAATAAAATAGTAACTGGAACGAACTATGCAAAAGGTAAAAACAAGATGGCGTTAATGATGGTCAACAATTGCTATCCAAATACTAACAGGTTAGAATACGCCAAGAAACTACGCGAATATGGCGTTCATGTTGATATTTTTGGCAAGTGTGGCAAAAGGTGCCCAGGAGGCTGGTGTCAAATAACTGATATTGCACAGCAATACAAATTTTACTTGGCATTCGAAAATTCCCATTGCCCAGATTACATCACCGAAAAGTTCTGGACCAATGCCTTGGGACATGGTATGATACCGGTTGCCATGGGAACGAGTAAAGAGGACTACTTGCAAGTGGCGCCACCCCATTCGTTTATTCACATCGCCGATTTCAAGACAATTGCTATGTTGGCGGAATATCTTAAGTTACTGGATAAGAATGATGTACTCTATAACGAGTATTTTGAGTGGAAAAAACACTACCGGGTTGTTGATACTAGCCCGGCCTGCCGTCTGTGTGAAGCGTTACATGATAAGAAAAAAATGAACCGGAGGAAGATATATTCCGATATAAAGTCGTACTGGGATGCAACCAATCATTGCCAAAATAAGGGACCGCTGCCCCTCCCATATAGCACAGCGCCTCAGGACCGCGAACCCCGCGTGGTTTCCGAGTTCACCACTATGCGACGTCAGCGCCATTCACGACCACGCTCCACACAGCGTTAGATCCACTCTTTACGCCGTCGCGCACGCGCAGTTAACGATAGCAGCATGACTGCGTCACGTCACTCTCCGCTCGCAGTGCTTATTCTATATCGGATTCACGGACCGCGCCACTGTAGAGTTCCCCGCGAGGTAACGTCACGCGAAAGATACAATGTAATACAATGCATTGCGGGTTCCTGAGCTTTGGCCGCGCCCCCATTTCCGCGTAATTCTCTCTGCGCTATGACGTCACTGCATATCATTACGAGCTCATTATCGCGTACATTTAGGCGTGAAAAATATGAAGTCGGAAATCGATCCTAAACTTGCCAAAATCTTTCTGAATGGGTAGTTGATAAAGCTTGGAATCAGTGAAACCTTGGAACCAGTGATAAACCTTGGAATCAGTCCTAAAAATGCATAAAAACATGAAATAATGCCATTCGAACCTAACGTGGTAACGAATCAACATTTGGAGCTTATTCTTACATGATCAGATCGGAATTTTATGGTAATTTAGAAATCTGTCGCATATCCGATTCAATAGTCTATATTTTAAAACAACCCAGTTGTACCTCGCCTCCAGTGTACAGTACTGATCTCCCAAATATGGGAAGACACGCCCACCACACACCCATAATATGGACCAATAGCGCTCCGCTTATAAATACGCCACCACCACACGGGGCCTTTTCGATCAGACGAGTTGCTTGGGAAGTTGGGGGCCTGTCATGCATTATGCATGGATAAGGTTGACGACTATGTCTAGGCCTAATTGTCTATGATTGACTGATATTTTATAACAAACGATGAATAAAAGAAGCCTAGTCATGTATGTTTATTACCGAAGTTTGCGGATCAAAATTTCCTTCGCCGTGAGCGATTTCTTACATCTTCCAGTACGCATCGAGGGATGCAGAGATCTTTGTGACGTCACCAGTTCTAAGCGGGTTTTTTTATTCACGTGTGTGTTTGTCCTATGATCTTGTGCATCTAGTACCGAGCATAATACTTTATCGTCTATGGAATACAAAACAATCATAAAAACTAATTTTTGCTTTCATTGAAGAGAAATAAAAAAATATCTTAACGACCACAGCGCATTGCCAATTGATGACGTCATCCTCCACATTAAAAATGTTGGCTTCTGAACTAACTGGCAAATTGCTATCAATAAAGTCAGCTGGGACGAGACTGTCAGTTGGGAGGGTATAAATCGTGGAAGGAACGCACCCGATTTCCCGCGCTATTTGCACAGTGATTCCATGGTTTACATTGAATATTCCAAGGTTTATCAGTGTTTCCAAGGTTTCACTAATTCCATACTTTATCAACTACCTTCTGAATGACATGTAAACGGAACATATTATTCTGGATGAAACATTAATTAGTAGTTTCATTAAGAAAAAAGTGTAAAAAGTCCTGAGGTTTGCTGTTTACGTGACTTTGAACAGCGGTCGTCGCCCGAAAATTTGCAATTTTTTCACGTAATTTTGTTGAATAAATGCACCTAACTCATCAAAAACATCGCGCGTGCTCAGAAGTAATGACTGATATTTATTGTTATATGTATCTTTGACTGAATAACACGATAGTAAAAATGATTATTTCTGTCGCACGGCTGGAAAATACGTTTAAGTTGCCTCTGATTTTTGTCAGAAAATGTTGCAGCCGGATTTAGGTTCCGACCCCACCCGAAGTTGAGCCGAAGAGGCCCCGAACACTAGGATCGCTACCATCGCTACAAAACGTGTTCAAGAATACTGATTATGAAAACTTGTCCAATAGCCCATCCTGCCGTCCCATCCCTCCTTTCATGAGACCACCATTGCCCAAATTTAATGACAAAATGATGCAAAGAAGAAACTTAACATTAAAGATAACTAATCCTCTCTTCTGCATCTTGAAACTCTTTAACAGTGAAACGCTAACATTGAAACAAGAACACCAATAACAAACAGACAGTCAATTGTTGAAGGGTGTAAAACACAATGCAAATTCAAATTCTTGCAAGTGGTGCTGTTGAACTTTTCAAGTGGAAGGAATCAAACTTATTTTCATTCGTGACGTTATTTGCTTATGATTGTTTACACCATTCAACAGCTTGACATGTTCATCAAACCCAATTGACTGGAGAAGTGAAAGTATTAGCTGAAAGATAAAGCAGAATTTTCCTGAATGACAACAGCATGGATGTACAATACAATTACACAGTCAAATTGATGACAAACTTCAAGTTAAACCAATCACAATCTTGCAGGAAGATGTCCTGTAATAGGTTAAGTTTACACCTTTAACACTGGCATTGGTCATGCTGCTCAAATTACATACTTTATCAGCTTTTTGGTATTATCTTTTACTGATACAGCAACTCTAAAAATGAGATGATGGCAAGTTCTGTGCGCGATGTCTGGCACAAAATAACTCTTGTGGGGGTACTAATGAGGCTATTCCCGGCTTTATAAGCATCATTGATGGCTTGGAAGCCCGTTCAGACCCAGGCCAGGGTCAGGGAAAATAAACTATCCATCCAAAGGTCGTCCAAAATTACCAGACAATGCCTATTATTGAGCCATGTCACACCTAGTAGGCCCTGGTGTTTTGGACCGTGAAGATCCACATTGTAATGTGTATATGATTTCTTTTCCTGAACTATGGCAGCCTTTTACAGGCAAATTTGGCAAAAAAGTGCCTAAACATAGGCAACTAAAATTACCAAACAAACAAAAGATATATCATTATGAGAAAGTTTATTTTCACAGAGGATATACAGAGAAATTTCTGAAGAATCAGCCGGATTGCCCAACAGTAGTAGTAGACATCTCAGTCACCTGGATCTTTTCGGAAGTGAAGCATCATGGCTCATGCTTTACTGTTTGAGCACATCCACACAAATCGATAGTATTCCTGGTCAATATCAATGATGATATGGTGGAACACATGACATACCTCCAGTCTCATAACATAACATAACACTCACTCAGTCACTGTTGCTCTGACATTTCTGACGACTATTCTACCAGTAGCTTTATCAAAAGGCTCAAAATCATCTGGTCATTTGGCCACAAGTTGTAGAAATTATAGTCAGACTAAGCATATTCATCAACAGAACTCAAACAGGCTACCATCATGCCATTCTCACTTTTAACCACAACTTTTTTGAGACACGCTGTGCATTAAAATATGTTTACAATATCGCGTCGTGCACGCAATTGCCGCGAAAAACGGCTTGATTAACATCACGTGATCCAAAACGTCATAAATATTAATGAGATTTCCTCGAAAAATCACCAAATTAAGTGGCAAAAAAGAAATATTTAGGAAACCGGGTGCTCAAATGTTTTAAAAGATATGAATTCATTTAGGATTGGTCAACCACTTCGCAAAAAATCAATTTACCAAGTATCGCCGCAAAGCTGGAAAATATCTTTGAGTGAGGTATGTTCAGCGAAGATTGCGAAAATATCATCTTTCGAAAAATTGATCAAACTCGGTTGATTTTGCTTGGAATTTGATGAAATAAACACCAATTTTTTCTTTCAATAACTAACAATTTCGCCATCTTTGATCAATCGCTCTCCCCGAACAGTCGTGCATGCTACAGAGGTTTTAGTCTCTGCCACAAATATGGCGCGAGTTAGTATCATATTGTTACCGATAGGTGACAGTAGCAGCGCAAGGCAGAGAGAAACGCTCTTTTGGCGCTGCGAACGGGGGCGTGGCCAACTGACTGTTTTAGATACGACCCGACTTGCGGCTGTTATACAACGTGGATTTCCGCAGAAATCCGCAGAAATCCGCAGAAAATCTAACTTGGCTACAGGGTGGCAACCTCAACCGCAGGTGAGAGTTTTTCATATAAGTAGTGTGCATTGTTATGCGCATGAAGTACTCCTGGTGACAAGGTCTCTGGGAATCCCCGTTATATGGTGTGCTGTATGCGCCGTAAATCACGGTAGTTGATAAAGTATGGAATTAGTGAAACCTTGGAAACACTGATAAACCTTGGAATATTCAATGTAAACCATGGAATCACTGTGCAAATAGCGCGGGAAATCGGGTGCGTTCCTTCCACGATTTATACCCTCCCAACTGACAGTCTCGTCCCAGCTGACTTTATTGATAGCAATTTGCCAGTTAGTTCAGAAGCCAACATTTTTAATGTGGAGGATGACGTCATCAATTGGCAATGCGCTTTGGTCGTTAAAATATTTTATTTCTCTTCAATGGAAGCAAAAATTAGTTTTTATGATTGTTTTGTATTCCATAGACGATAAAGTATTATGCTCGGTACTAGATGCACGAGATCGTAGGACAAACACACACGTGAATAAAAAAAACCGCTTAGAACTGGTGACGTCACAAAGATCTCTGCATCCCTCGATGCGTACTGGAAGATGTAAGAAATCGCTCACGGCGAAGGAAATTTTTCATCCGCAAACTTCGGTAATAAACATACATGACTAGGCTTCTTTTATTCATCGTTTGTTATAAAATATCAGTCAATCATAGACAATTAGGCCTAGACATAGTCGTCAACCTTATCCATGCATAATGCATGACAGGCCCCCAATTTTCTCTGTATCACCCTGTATGAACAGACCGATCCGTAGTTCAAATAGGCCCCGCGTGGTGGTGGCGTATTTATAAGAGGAGCGCTATTGGTCCATATTATGGGTGTGTGGTGGGCGTGTCTTCCCATATTTGGGAGATCAGTACTGTACACTGGAGGCGAGGTACAACTGGGTTGTTCTAAAATATAGACTATTGAATCGGATATGCGACAGATTTCTAAATTACCATAAAATTCCGATCTGATCATGTAAGAATAAGCTCCAAATGTTGATTCGTAACCACGTTAGGTTCGAATGGCATTACTTCATGTTTTTATGCATTTTTAGGACTGATTCCAAGGTTTATCACTGGTTCCAAGGTTTCACTGATTCCAAGCTTTATCAACTACCGTAAATCACAAGCACCTTGTAGTTGGAAATAAACTTATACTCTAGACTATGGCAAGCCAAAGCGGAATTTATTCAAGACTTTAGAATTACCATTCAAGAAGTTAAATATAAGTTCAAGAAGGAAATATATGTTCAAGACTAAAATATGTTCAACCTTGAATCAAATGTTTTCAACCTTGAATAAAATATGTTCAACCTTGAATAAAATATGCTCAACCTTGAATAAAATATGTCCAACCTTGAACAAAATATATTCAACCTTGAACAAAATATATTCAAGACTCACGTGACCATATTCAAGACGCACGTGACCACAAAATTGATGACGTAGAGCGTAGAATCTGTGGTACTTCTGATGCGTTCTGTTTCACGACATGATTGATTGCCTGTATAGCCTAAACACTCAAACATGTCAAAAGACAACGAGAATCCGATACAGTGGTGTCGGCCTTAAGAATGAAAGGTGAGAGGCATTGCGCATTTTGAACCTATAATTTGCCTGATATGTCTGTGAAACATGTATCGACTCTGACATTCACTCGGCATCCATGTCATGATGTGTAGGATTACAGTACATGTCAGGTGTAGGCGGCTAGGTACGTGTACAACCATGTGTCAAAACCTCATGCGAACAATTCGAGCTCCGAAACGCAACACAAGTATCATGGGTTCGGGAAAGTCCGGACGCGGGTTCGGGAAAGTCCGTAAAGCATCAAAACATGAGCAACTACGTCATCAATTTTGTGGTCACGTGCGTCTTGAATATGGTCACGTGAGTCTTGAATATATTTTGTTCAAGGTTGAATATATTTTGTTCAAGGTTGGACATATTTTATTCAAGGTTGAACATATTTTATTCAAGGTTGAACATATTTTATTCAAGGTTGAAAACATTTGATTCAAGGTTGAACATATTTTAGTCTTGAACATATACATTCCTTCTTGAACTTATATTTAACTTCTTGAATGATATTTCTAAAGTCTTGAATAAATTCCGCTTTGGCTTGCCATACTAGACGGGCCGCGAAGTAAGTTTTTGTGATTGCTAAAAATAGACTCCAATGTGCAGTCGCATATGGTTGGTTAGGTTCGAGCTGCAAGGAGATTGTCCTAACAATTTTTCGTAGACCAGAATTCAGTTCGTCATCGACTTATATTTGAAGGAGGCATATGCCGTAACGAACATCAATCCGGGCATCAATCACACTTGAAAGCAGCCTCGTAATGTGTTCCGTTAGGGAAGGAACCACGGTGGTGTCGAAGATAACATGCAAAGTTTATCAACACCAAGAAAAAAAGAGGGAAGAGTCGATCGGAATGGCATGAATGGCGCTCCAGAGGATTAAAATCTGACCGATGAAATGTGCAGATAAATGGTAGTTCTTGCCTCCGATTTATGATTTATGTTGTTATTTGTATAATAGGGAGCTCTTGAGCGAGCTATCTGGTTAGAGTCGAATGTGACTGTGTAATAAACTATACCGTCAACGAAAAAAACTTGACCCGGTTGACCGGAACCAGAAAACCTCCGCGCCCAGGTGACATTTTTGCACGCGAATCGTATACGCAAATGCACAGCAATTTACCTGGGGAGAGATTTTCTTTTTCCAAAACAATTCAGCGGGACGCGATGATGTTTACGCAGAGTAGCCGCTGTTCGGTTGGAGATTTCGTCAAAACAGGGCCGAATCAAAGTGTGACGATACCCTGGGGCGAATCGAAATGCATCAAACAACAGTCTGCATCGATGCCAGAGATCATTTTTCTCTTTCCGCGAAGAAATCGTGCTTTGAACTGGCAAAATACCGCAAAAGATTTTCAGTCTGCTAACTTTTCCGTAGTACACATTGGCACCAACATGATCGGTCCGGGGCTGCCCGTTTCTACGACCATTTCGTCAATATCATGGGGTGTGGCAAGATGTCGACGGTCTGGTCGCATTTATAATGCAATAATCTTGAAAGTACATTGGTCTCAATGTCTATTTCCTCGTTTCCATGACAAAATCCTACCGTGAAACCTGAAACCACTCGTCCACAACATTTCAATTTTCCTTAGAAAGCGCATGCGCACTAACTCAAACGCACGCATCTGACCAAGTTTCAACGTCGTCTAGACATACATTCATGCATAGACTGATGTAGCACAATGCATGAGACACCCTGTATAACGCAAATTTGAAAAAATTTCACCTCTATGCCTTATAACTTAAAGATTAACACTTGATCACCACTGGCTAGTGAGACCTCAAAATATTCAGGACACGGGGTCGGCTAATGTCTTTTTGAATTCAAATCTTACACTCGGGTCTTGGGATCATTATGCCTATCTCCGGGCAAAAATACATATCCTTCTCCTGTTGTGTTTAGTTTCCCACATTCTCCCCACCTATTTTCTATACTGCGACAGCGTCTATTGGGTCAACTGCCATGATGGCATCATCCTAACTCTATCCCCCCCTCTCCCAACCACCATCTACTCGCCATAATTGACATTTACGTGCAGCCAACTGCTTCTTCTGTCAACTGCCATGATGGCATCATCCTAACTATATCCCCCCCTCACCACCACCACCACCACCACCGTCCCCCCCTTCCCCACCACCATCCGAGTCTTCTCGCTCACCAGCCCTATTAACGAAAAGCTCCCTATCAAGGCCTGAGTCTTCCTCATATTATAATTATCATTAAATATTATGCGCGTATTTACTGGCGGGTTTGTGATTTTTCCGAGGATTTCCGCGGAAATCCGCGTTTTATAACTGCCGCCCGACTTGATACATTTTTGAGTGGTGCACAATGAAAATGTACAGGGCGGGTCCTGGGCGTGGTGGTGGAATTGTCTTGGTGTTGAAGGCATGATGATGATGGCCCTGCTTAAGATAGCTGCTTGTGTCTTATAAAGTTTGCGAAATCTTTATTGGTGTAATAAAAAAGTGTATTAAGAGTATATCAGAAATAAATTAGCCCAATTTCCCAATGTTGAGGTTTTATAACAGCATCCTTACCGGAGAGTATATTTCAACAGATGGGGGGGGGGGGGGTGAGTGGCCGATAGGCCTAACAAAACTGCTCTGATAGAGGGAAACGCTTAAATCATGTATATATAGGAGTACCTATGTGTATCTTTAGGTGTGTGCACTGGTTCTGAAGATATATTACAAACAAACATTGACCGCCATTCCGGTTTAGGCTCCATCACACCCCCACCCCTTTGCTCGACCCCGATAGTGATCTGGCGGGAATTTTGAATTTTGAATTGTTCACCAAAAAAATGGAGAACTTAGACAGCAATATTAAGGGGGCTCTCTCCAACTTTCGGAGGGGTTTCTGTGCCGAATTGCTGACAGCCGAGGAAAGGAGATGTTCATGGCATTCTACAACGAACTTGATGGTGTTGCAGGGTGCCTGGCTCAGAAGTGCAGCCCTGACGTGTATGGCCGGGCGGAGGCGAGGAAGCACCAACTGGTGCAGGTAATGAACTGACAGTTGTATTTCTAATTTCCATTTCATACAGGGACGTAAAAAGCATAGTAGGCCTAAGTCAATTGGGTTATTTGTGTCATTCCCGAGCTTAGAAAGGGAAATATTGATCCCAAGCCGACGATTCCCGAAGCCTTCCGAATGGTAATTTGCAAGAGGTGGCGAACAATGACGTCAGCTTCTACAATAGTTGCTTTTACACGAGGACGGTTTTAGCCCTCCTCACCTCGAGCCACTTGAAGCCGGATCACCTGTAACTGGCTTTGCGCTGTCTACACGGAGACGGATCAAATCGCCGGCCCCAGGTCAGTTCAGGCTACTTAACCCTTTGGAGTTCAAGCATGTTTTCGAATATGCTACCCCTTGGAGTTCAAGCCTGTTTTAGGCTTTTTAGGCTTTTTTGGTACCTTGTTTTTGGCAGGCTGTAGCTCAAAAGTGATTGATCTGATGTCTTTGGAGTAATAGAAAAGTTTGATCGGTAGTTCATGGGCCTTGTTAGGAGTGCTGGTAGAAGTGTATATCAAAATCGGTTTTTGAGTAAAAACACCCAAAATTGTTGAGAAATCAACAATTTTGGAAAAAATTTTGGGAAAATGAAAAAAACACATTTTCTTTTTTATTATTGTGTTTATTTCACGTTTTCATCAACAAGTAATACATAAACAGTGCAAAAAAAGTAACTTTGGTTATATACAGCCCGTTTTGGGGTAAAAACACAGTTTTTTGAAATTATCAAAATCCGCCATTTTGCAGAATATCATCCACCTTTGGCTACTCTCTCTAAAAATGTCCTGAACAGTTTTATGAATTGAAACACTAAACAATAACATGAACAATATGTACAGGAAGGCCTCAGCCTTATTTTACTCCACACCTGTGGATCAACAGTTGGTTTTTGGGGTGAAAAATGTTAATTTTGTGGCAAATTGTGCAAAATTTGATAAATGTTGAAAATAATAACGAATAAATTGCAATATATATTCAGTGAAACAAAGACACTTTGATTCTGTGAGGATATCACAATTTATTTGTTGTTATTATTTCTTAGTTGTGCTTAGTTGCGAAAGTTCTCATTATAGTGGCGCTTGTAGTCCCGACGTTTATGGTATATCTCAAAGCATGGGGTAACACAAAGTCCGATCATTCCCGGACAGTTTCTGCACTTGTACGTGACTTGTTTCCTCTTGCCTTGTTTTCTGGGATCACGGTTGCTGCATACCTCACAGTCTGGCTTCGATTTCTCAAGTTTCTCCAGAAAGTGGCGTTCCGTCAAGCGCAGCTCAGGGGGAAGCTCATTATGGGTCTGAGCCATATCCTTTCTTGGGCCGCGGGTGAGCAGCCAACCAACAAGATCAAGCCTGAATTCCCTGTGTTCACACCTCATAACATCCTCTGGTGCGGCCACAGATTTCTTCAGAATATAGGCATTGCTGATTGCGGTGTTCAGCAGTTGGAATAGAATTTTCTTCCACCACTTTACTGACTTATGCGTATCCATGTAGTAAGAGTTGTACTGGTCGCTCCGATCTACGCCACCCATGTACTTATTGTACTCATCTACTGCTATCGGTCTAGCGATCTGCCTGAAGCCACCTTGCGTGTGCTTGTCACGAATCCTCTTGTTACGCTCGCCAGCCGGGTGAACTGAGGAGAGCATACAGACAGGGCGTTTATCCATCCACCCAACAGCAAGAAGCTCATCCTTTGCTTTGAAGACAGGAGACAAGTCAATGAGAGTCTGTTTTCTAGTCTTGTTTGTGAAGCGTTTTAGAATGTCTGGGTTCCCCACTCTGTTCGGTTTTACAGTGCCGCATGTGTTTGGGTGTGAAATAGACAGTTTAGTAAACGCCTATTAGGCACCTTCTCCATAGAGTTATACCCTATACTACACTATACGCGAACAATGGCTTCACAAAGGGTGCATGACCATGAAACTATTGTTCGCGTATAGTATAGTATAGAGTATAGCTCTATGGAATAGGTGCCTTATGGACCCTATTGACATGAGTGATCGAATCTATTTACAGACTTTTATTATGATGTAATTTTTAACCTACGTGTTGTATTGTGTAAATGTTATGTTTTTTAGTCTAGAATATACAGTCCTCAATGAAAGAAGTGCGTGTTCTGAGTGAGTTCTTCATGATGAGATAGAAATGATACCGAACGATTAAACATGGTCTCTCCGACCGGATATGGTGCGAACGAATGAATTGATACAGTGAACCCATTCGGGGTTGAAATAGTGAACCCATTCGGGGTTGAAATAGTGAACCCATTCGGGGTCGAAATAGTGAACCCATACGGGGTCGAAATAGCGAACCCATACGGGTTATTTGGATAGTATAGTATAGTATAGTTTGGATGGTATAGTACAGTTTGGTGACTTAATTTGTGGCGAACCCAATCGGGGTCTTATATATAGTGTTATAGTTTGTGGAATTCATCATGGAACGACTGGTGAAAAAGAGAGATGGTCTTAACCATCAAATGAGATTCATTCATGACTCTTTGAGTAAATTATATGGTCTGAAAACTTTAGATCCTGCGCTTGTCTCTAAAAGGGACTTGGAAAAGAAGTCGAAATCAGTTGAAACGTACGAAGAACGATATAAGCAGTATTACGAAGAAATGAACGATCTTGCTGATGAGGAAGATATTCCCGAACTAGACAAATATTACGCAGAGTTTCAGATTATGTGCAGTGGGATAACGAATATGATTGAGAAACTGATGGATACGTATTTCCCACCCGTGGAATCGAAATCGGAGGATAGCAGTGCTGTAATGCAAATGGTAAAGGAACTTTGTGAATCGCAGTTGCTTTCCACTTTTAGTGACATAGCTACAAGCAAAACAAAGTCATCCGATGGTGAACAATTTGCAAGACTGCCTAAATTAGAGTTGAAAACATTTAGTGGTGGATACACCGAATGGAATGAGTTTTTTAACATTTTCGTGTGTGCTGTTCATGAGCGGAGGAATTTGGCACCTGTACAAAAGCTGCAATATCTCAAATCGTGTTTGAAGGGCGAGGCTCTAAATGTAGTGAAACAGTTGACTCTGATAGATGAGAACTATGAGCTCGCGATAAGACAGTTGAAAATGCGCTATGACAATTTGAAAACGATTCGAGATGCTCATTTCCAGATTATATTTAATCTAGCAGCCTTGCAGTCACAATCAGCAGTTGGTATTAGGAAATTAGTAGCCAAGTTGTTTGAGAACGTACAGTCGTTGCAGAATCTAAAGGAACCGATTCAGTTCTGGGATTCTTGGCTCATTTACGTTTTAAAGACAAAGTTGGACCAAGACACACGTTTAGAGTGGGAACGGCATGTCTCTACCAATGATAATCCGAAGTTTTCTGACATGGTGAAATTTCTAAATGAGTTTGCAAACGCAATGGAATTATCAGAAACCAAGTCAGCAAAGGTTAAACGGCCTGTCGTGGAAACTACGTCACGTTCGAGTGGAAATGTGAGCTTGCATACGTCATCAGTTAATCAAAACGATCAGTGTTTTCTGTGCGGTAAGGAACACCGATTACCGCAATGCGAGGAGTTTCTTGCGCTGTCACAAGAGGAAAGGAAACACAAAGTACACGGTTTACGGTTGTGTCTAAACTGCTTTTCTCGGAAACATTTCGTGGCAATCTGTCCTAGACCAGCCAGTTGCCGTCAGTGTAACAGAAAGCATCACCCAACGTTACATTTTAATTCTAGTGGAAATGGAAGTGTTAACAAGGATTCACATTTTGCATGTCCAAGTGAGGAAAACATGGAAGTTCTTTTGTCCACAGCTTTAGTGTATGTGCATACAGCTGGTGGTCAATTACCATGTCGCGCATTGATAGACCCAGGATCACAAATCAGCTTTGTGACATCGGCTTTTGTGTAACGCGCTCGCTTGCGGAAGGTCCGGCTGAAATGTGACATTCAAGTTAGGGGTATTGGTGGCTGTTCTAAGGGTGCTGTGACGAACAAAGTTGAATGTGAATTATCTGCTATTAGTAGTTGTAGTAATCAGCCGAGTGTAGCATTTAGGCCCAATGTAATGGACAAGGTTACTAGTGGTGAATTGCCCCATGATAAGGTGAACATTCGTGATTGGCCCATGCTTCGAGGTCTGACTTTAGCTGATAAACATTGTGACGTACCAGGTCCCGTTAGGTCTGTCTCATTATAGAACGTTAGGGACAGACGGGAACCTAAGAAGTACCTAATTCAACGTACCATGCTTGTTAACTTTGATGCTATTGGTTACACGAGCATTACCACCAGGGCTGCGCTGCTGTGATGAATACATATGTCAGGTCCTTCTTCTGATTGGTGGTCACCAAAGCACATTAGGAACGCCCACCTATACATACAATAGCTTTTTGACAACGTGCGTTGGTTAACTGTCAATGAAGGGAAATCGATGTTACCGATGTTACCGAATAGGCCTTGTTATAGACAAGCGGTCAATTATTGATAAAAGCCTGGTTGGCTCGTATTAACCAAATTGAGTGTCTTTTTTTATCTGAGTAGTTACTATGCAAAAGAAAGCGGTTCATTGTTGGACTGTGGCTGAGTAACAGTAACAAGTTATGACTATGATAAGGTGGGGATCCTCAGTCTTTGGGATCTCGATTGCGTGTAACGTTCCATCTATCGCCCCAACAGCATCTGGAATAGTATCCCAGTTGCCCCGCAGTTGTTCCCACTCTTCATCGGTCGGCCATGTTATACCGTCTTGAAAATAAGTCCACAAAACATCTGTCATAAAATAAAGTTCCCTGCAAACATATTGCTTGCTGATATCAAACATTGCACTCATCGCAACAATGTCCGGATATTTCTTGATCCAATAGAAAAAAAGTAGTAAGCGGTTCTCCACCGACAGCAAATGATCTCGGTACCGTCCTGGCCTGTTTTCCAGAAGGGGCGTAATGTCCTCTACGAGGTGCTGGAAAGAGGCCACTGTCTCACCTGATAGATACCAAAAGTCCATCTGGTGGTTTCTAATCCTGGTAAAGACGTCGTTACCACCGTATGGACTATTTGGTTGATTGGTGAGAACTTCATCAAGTCTTGGAGGCAACGGAGGCGGACGCACTTCTAAATTATGAAATGCTGGTGTAAGCAAAACTGGTGGCGGTGGTATGGGCGGCGGAGCAGCGAACAAAAACATCATAATTCTCTCCATGGTGAAAGTAGCGTGAGGCCAAGCGACTGCTGGCCAACACAAACCATGGCAATTAAATGTTATCAATAATCAATTCAATTTCGGACAAAGGAATGATATTTTATTGACCATTTTCAATGCGTGTCTAATCATGTCACCACAGGGATAAGGCCAGACGCATAATAAAGGAAAATTACATGAACCTTCCCATATGGGCGGTCTATTGCCATTGAATGCAATTATCCAGTGCAAAGATCATTGTTACATGGCCGGCCTCCATTCAGAACTCCATTCAGAAGCGAAAGCTTGCTCGGAACCCTGATCAGAAAAAGCAGTACAGCAATGTTGTGGAGGAATACTTCGAGTTGCATCATGCTGAAAGGGTCCCTGAGTGTGAACTAATGAGAAAGTCTTACTACATGCCACATCATTGTGTGATCAATGAATCAAGCACAACGACAAAGCTACGGGTTGTATTTGACGCGTCGGCGAAAACGACAACAGGAGTGTCATTTAATGAACGCTTGATGGTTGGTTCAAAGGTTCAGGACAAATTGTTTGACATTATTTGTCGTTTTCGGAAATATCCGATTGGCCTGTCTGCCGATATTGCCAAAATGTACCGACAGGTTAGGCTATCAGATGAAGATAAAGATTTTCATCGCTTTGTATGGAGAAGCAATCCTGGCCATGAAATATTCGATTATAGAATGACTGTGGTTACATTTGGGGTTGCATCTTCACCTCATCATGCACATCGTGCTCTGAAGCAACTAGCCCATGATGAGAAGGACAGTTTTCATTAGCCGCACCTATTCTTGAAGATGATTTTTATATGGATGATTTGATCTCTGGTGCTTATGAAACAAGGGGCGCCATCTGTTTAACATCCGAACTTGATGAACTGCTTGACCGTGGAGGGTTTGATTTGAGAAAATGGAACAGTAATGAACCCGCTGTTCTACAGAGTGTTCATGGGGCCGAGGTCAGCCAGCATGTACTTAATATAGACTTGGACAATCCAGTTGCGAAAACCCTAGGAGTTTATTGGGACTCTAATTCGGACACGTGTCTGTATCGAGTAAATTTTGGTGAAAGTAACTGTAAAGCAGTGACAAAAAGGCAATTGCTGTCAGAAGCTGGGAAAGTGTTTGATCCATTGGGGCTTCTCACACCAACTCTCATGTGCGCAAAGATCATGTTTCAGAAACTTTGGTTACTGGGTCTTGGCTGGGATGATCCCCTGCCTGACACTGAATTGCGCATATGGCTTGACTGGAAATCTGACATGCAGGAAATAGATAATTTGAAATGTGAGCGGTGTATAGTGCCAAAGAATGGAGCTAGTGTTGTTGACTATCAGTTGCATGGTTTCAGCGATGCGTCAGAGCGTGGCTATGCAGGCGTAGTGTATTTGCGTACCGAACAGTCGAATGGGACTATCTTAGTGACACTTGTGTGTGCGAAGACAAAGGTAGCGCCAACCCAGCAAATCGCATTGCCTAGATTGGAACTTTGTGCAGCATTGTTGCTAGCTAGACTGTTACATAAGGTTCAATCTGCATTGAAGTTACCGGTTGTTACACTTCATGCTTGGTCTGATTCTACTGTAACGTTAGACTGGATCCGGGGAAACCCAAATCGGTGGAAAACATTCGTGGCCAATAGGGTTAGCGAAGTGCAAAGCTTGATGAATCCGTCACAGTGGAGATTTTGTCCTGGTATTGAAAACCCCAGTGATTGTGCATCGCGCGGTATCATGCCTAGTGTTCTGATTGAGCATAAACTGTGGTGGAATGGTCCTGAGTGGTTGTCAGAAACTGCAGAGAACTGGCCTGCTCCGCACCGATTGCAGGGCACAGACATGGCAGAGGAAACATCGATTGAACTGAGAAAAGGACGCATTTGTAATGTGGCTGAGAAAAATGGGACAAAAGAAATGGACTTATTCCCATATTCCTCATTGTCTCAAATAGTACGTGTTTCCGCTTGGTGTTTCAGATGGTTAAACAACCACAGGTCACAAACCCCGAACAAAGGCCACTTGAGTTGTAGTGAAATAGACAATGCATTGACGTATTGGATTAAGGTGGCTCAGAGAGACAGTTTTGAGATTGAAATTGCTCGATTGAAGAACAAGGAGGAACTCTCTAACAAGAGCACATTGTTACTCTTGTGCCCGTTCTTAGATAACAATGGTGTGCTACGAGTGGGTGGACGCCTAGGACTTTCTAAACTGCCCTACTCGAGGAGGCACCAGATCTTGCTTCGAAGAAAGCATAGGCTAACTGAATTGACCATGCATTTTGAACATAAACGAAATCTACATGCGGGACCTCAGTTACTTGTTGCCGTTTTACAACAGCGGTATTGGATAATAGGTGCGCGGGACTTAGTTAGAAACTTTGTTCAAAAGTGTGTGATCTGTCGTCGCCATAGAGCAAAAATGACTAGTCAGCTGATGGGCTCTTTGCCAACAGTTCGAACGACACCCGCTAAACCGTTTACGAACACTGGAAACGATTATGCTGGACCTTTGCTGATAAAACATAAGGCTCGCTCACCAGGAGAAAAGTGTTATGTCGCATTGTTCATCTGTTTCACAGTGAAAGCGATTCATCTTGAACTTGTTAGTAGTGCATCGACTGAAGCTTTCTTGGCTGCACTCCGTAGATTCATGGCGAGGCGTGGAAAACCAAGGAATATGTTCAGTGACAATGGCAGTAATTTTCTGGGTGCACAAAAGGAACTTAAACGGTTGCTTAAGTCCAAGGATCACAATGCGAGAGTTGCGAATAGTTTGTCATCAGACAATATCGAGTGGCACTTCAGCCCCGCTGGGGCCCCACACTTTGGAGGTCTGTGGGAAGCGGGGGTAAAAAGTGTCAAACAGCATTTGAAAAGAACTATAGGAGGCATGAGCCTAACATTTGAAGAACTGAACACTGTTCTGGTGCAGATTGAAGCGTGTTTGAACTCGCGACCATTGTGCCCATTGTCTACTGATCCCTCGGACTTTCAAGCTCTCACACCGGGTCATTTCTTAGTAGGTACGGAACTTAACGCTTTACCAGAAATTGATCTGACGGATGTAAAGGTTAACCGCCTGAATAGATGGCAGCATGTACAGTCCTTGTACCAACTGTTCTGGAAGCGTTGGTCGCTGGAATATATTGCTAGGTTACAGAACAGGCCGAAATGGACAAAGGTTCAACGCAATCTTGAAATTGACGATTTAGTGATTATTCGCGAAGACAATTTGCCACCGTTGAAATGGTTGATGGCTCGTGTGGTCGAGTTACATCCCGGAGAGGATGGACTGGTGCGCGTTGCGACGTTGAAAATGGTTAACGGTGTAGTTAAGCGTCCAATTAGAAAACTAGCAATGTTACTAAGTAGCCAGGCTGACACATGTTGATTGAGTTGAAAGGCTGGCGGCATTCAAGGCTGGCAGTATGTTTGGGTGTGAAATAGACAGTTTAGTAAACGCCTATTATGGACCCTATTGACATGAGTGATCGAATCTATTTACAGACTTTTATTATGATGTAATTTTTAACCTACGTGTTGTATTGTGTAAATGTTATGTTTTTTAGTCTAGAATATACAGTCCTCAAGGAAAGAAGTGCGTGTTCTGAGTGAGTTCTCCATGATGAGATAGAAATGATACCGAACGATTAAACAGCATGCGCCAATACCCTGCCTCCTCAAGTGCTCACACAAGGCTACATTTGTGTAGAAGTTATCAGTGAATAAGACATGTCCAATGACGAGTGCAGCTGTCAACTCCTTCACGACCTTTGAACCCAGATCCCGCACAACCTGTCCATCTACTTTCCCAGTATAGAGGGCCCAATCATAACAGTATCCTGTATCGGAACCGGCAAGAACCCACCCCTTCATACCCCATTTTTTTGCTTTTTCGGCATGTACTGCATCATGCTCACACGTCCTTTGAAGGCACACACACATTCGTCTATGCTTATGTTTTTCTCAAGATTGTATGTTCCCTTCCAAGCAGTTGTCAAAGCGTCCATCACTTTCCTAACCTTGAAACAGCGATCATAGCCAGGCTGTCCTCTTGGGATCTGGTCCTCGTTATTTACACAGTGAAGAAATCTCAAGATGTCTTTGAAGCGGTTGACACTCATGACAGTACGTATGCCAGGATTTTCCATGAACCATCTTGTGTTCCACATGTAAGTAATGGGGTCCTTTCGTGTTGCTCCCATTAGAATGAGGATACCAAGAAACTGACACATTTCCTCATAGGTGACTGGTTGCCACCTCCTAACTGCGTAGTTATTTGCATTCTTGTTTGCTGCCCACTGCTCATAATAACGATTTGTCTCCGTTACCAATGTCTCTGTTAGATCGTCGGGCCAGCAAAGCAAAAAGAAGTCCTCAGGGGAAAATCCATCGGTATCCACGGAAGGCATCCCTGGGTCCACACCCAAGAAGTTTGGAGCCAATTCGGATTGTGATGCGTTCCATCACGCCAACCATCATCGGGTGCAGCTTGGGCTTGGGCCTGGGCTGGAACTGGAGCCTGGACTTGAGGTTGTGGCTGAGGCTGGTTGCGCCCCCGGCCACGTATGCCATTACCGCCTCGATTTCCTGCTCTACCTCTGCCTCTTGCTCTGCCCCTTACCGCAGGCCTACCCCTATCCTGGCCTCGAGCCCTACCACGTCCTCTGCCACGTCTAGTGCCGTCTTGTCCGTTGGCCATAGGAGCATCATCACTGGAGAATTCACTTGCCGAATGCGCATCAGAGTCTCTTGGCGAGGCCTGCCCTGGGCTTGGAAGGTAGTCAAGGTGGCTCGCATCTGAGTGCTGAGGGGATGCATGGCCAGGAACATCACTATCAGAATAGTCACTAAGGACAGGATCAGAGTCGTGCATTGCCACAACGTTAGGCCTACCTCCTCCCCGTACCCTGACCCTTCCCCTCCGCGGTGTTACCCTGTTAGTTGACCCCCGTTAGGAACCGCACACTCACGTGTACCTAATGCTTTAATGCGCTAAGACACTGCATTCACGACAGATCACCGTGTGATGAGGAGATGATTGAACTTTAGATTTTGACCCCTAAACTAGGACTAAGGGATATGAAAGGGGCACAAACGTGTGAGTAAGAATCCGTATTTCGCTATTTGTGATTTGGACTATCAGTTTCGATCAGATATTCAGATAAATTGTTCTTTTATGCAGATCAGACCAACGAACCCGTTTGCCCGATATCGGGATTGATCTTGAAGATTTGCCTGCCACAGAGATGACGACATCCATTTCTCTGATAAAATAGTTTTGCGCCTGGAATGCATAGCTGGAAAGATATGCATTTCCCCATAAACCTTTGTATGATCTTAATGTGGACCGTGGACTGAGCAAGCAATGTGTTCATGAGATTTTTGAAGGATTCTAATTTCGCCGTCGGAATTAAGAAATGCATTTCCACCGAATGAAGCAGAAAGCCAAGATGTTTTAGCACTTAAGAACCCAGATTATTTTATTAAAGGCGAAAGTATAACCTTGCAACGAGAGGGTGGCGGTGGATGTGTATAAGGATATACCCGTGCTATTGAATTGGGATGGGGATTTTGTTACTTGCGAGGGGCCAAGGAATCTGTCGTTTAAGTACTGAAACGTAGTTATGCCCCTAGTCCTTAAATGTTCTGTAGCCTGCATGCCTGTGGTTTGGTAGATATATGGACTCAGTTTGAATCCTAAAGGAAGGGTTGTGCGATTGAAATACCAGCCACCCCATTCTATTCCGAAATAGGTTTGGGTGTTTTCTGATAATGAAATGCCGTCGTAGGCGGATTTTTCGTCTGTACTTGCCATGAAATCTCCCTTGGAGACTTGTTTCTGAATAATGGGAAGTGTTTCTAAGTTGAAGCTAATTGGGGTTATGAATTAGTTAAGAAATCTCTCATCGTGACACAGCCTGTTTTTGTTGGTTTGTGGAACCATAATCAATGGCATTACTAAATGTGGTGGATTTACTTCTCCAACTTTCCCCAACAGTCTTAACGACCCATTCTTCAATTTTTCGGTAATTTGTTGAGTGATTTCGGCCTTGAATGATTCACAGGATTTGTGATTGTTGAAGATTGCTGGAGGAGGAGTGTCATGCTTATAAGATTTCCCTTTGAAGTTTCCTTTGAAGTGTTTAAAGTATTTCGTTATGTCTACACCGTTATTTATCCAATCCATCACGAGTTTGGACGAGTCATTATCAACTGAGTCAGTAACAAATTTCCAATTTTCTTTTTGAGAGTGCAACATGCCAGCAACAAAACTATTTGGATCTCTGAGAGGAAAAGCTTGTAGCAGTGTTTCCCAGTTGCTTTCTGTGAGGTCTTCGTTTTCAATTGGTAGTTTTTTCTCGGGTGGAGTGGGGAGGGGGTGTCGCCTGCAATTTTTCCATGTCACTTCGTTTTTCTGTGCTGATGCTTTTATGGCGTCGAAGTCGGGGTTGGTTTCCCATTCGGGGATTACCTAAAAAAACAGCCAAAAAAGAAAAAAATTAAATTGTATTTTTGCAGGGGACACCCCTTACCCCACTCCCGTGAAGCGTGTGCTTCTGGAGCTTAGGAGCTCCTGGAAGTGAGATTCGGAGAGTCCTTGATTATTTTGGGAAGAACCTTTGAACTATTTTTATTTACCTATTTATTTATTTTTCACTAGTGTCTCAGAGGGAAGGTTCTAATTTCTCCCATCAGTTTCTTGTTTAAGAATTTTATCTTTCTTTCAATTTTTCATGATCGGTTATTTTTTACTCAGAATTTGCCGATAAAGCCGCGATTTTTGGGCATTTATCCAGGAAGTGTTCCGTGGATTTACAGACATAGCATTGCCTTGGCCTTGGGTTTCCTCGACTAACACTTCCCCTATAGAAATTGTTCCTACCCCTGTTTTGGAAGCCTCTCCCCCACGTTGGGCCATTAAAATTGTTGCCATAGTGTGGGGGAGGGGCCCACCATCTTTGAGGTTACCAGTAGTTGTTCGGGCTTGGGGGGTTAGAATTATTTGTGAATTCATTATTTGAATCTTGAGTTGAGACTACATTTGTTGAGGGCGAGGACACTTTTTTGCTGATTTTCAACCAACTGTCAACGCTGGCATTTATTTTCTTAGCTATCCGTACCAATCAATTTTATGACTAGCCCATGCAACGGGACTTTCATGTTGTCTAGAGCTCTGACGGCCTTGAGGGCCATTTTATGGTGAATCACCGCAGTGTCGTAGAGCACTTCCAATGCTGCTATAAGGGCCGAGTAAGTGGTGGTGGTCCTGTCGGCTAATGCTCTCACCTGCGCTAGAGCCGTGTCCACTGTAACCTTTCCGGATGTTTCCTTCCACGTTTTCATTTGTTGCTCTAAAACAGCAAGTCGTTGTGGCATCCGCACTTTCCTCTGATTCAGCCTGAAATTAATATGAGCAAGTGAATCCACATGCCTAGGACGATTTTACCTAACGTTTGGTGGTTTAACATTTTGATTGTTACTTTGAGGATGATGGTGTAGAGTTGTTGGCCGCAAATTGTTTCATGGGAGTAGAATTGACCCGGCAATTTTAACCCCTAATGGGCGGGCTGAAATATTGTGCCTTGGCCCTACTCATGAGGCCGAATAATTATTGTCAGTGATTTCTTCCTAACAATTGATAATGGATTGAACACGCAAGTCTTATCTATTCTTCCCGTTTTTTTGGGTTTTTTTTTGGTTTTTTTGGTTTTATTTGTTTCTTTGTTTTTTTTATTTGGTTTTTGGGTTTTTTTTCGTACGATGTGCCCTACCAAAGGCTGATCATACTTTCTTTTTTTTTTGTGATGATAGAATTAATGGAAACTTGTGTTTTTTCAGCTTCCATTTATAATTACCGACAAGAATTCAGTCTAAAGCTTGAATGGGCTGTCCCTGATCTGCAAGCATTATACGATTCCTATTAACCACCATCATCCCATTGAGCATTTATGGACTTGGATTTGATTTATTCGTTTACAGTTCTCGTTGGTTTTAAATTCAAGTCTGTTTTAACTGAGCCCGCCTAACGAAGTTTTTTTTCCCGTTTGTTTTGTTTTTGTTTTACTCACCCTTTATTCCCCTTTATGACCTTCCTCGTCAGGCTTGGCCTTTTCGTTTTGGTCCTTCTTCCCTTGGGGCTGTTTCTGCTCATGTGCGTGCGTTGGCGTGGGCGTAGAACTTTTTTCGGTGGTGGGTCCGACGGGCATTCCCGGCAGGGTGGCCTCTTCGTTTGCAAATATGATTGCCGCATGACACACCAGTCTCCTGTTGTTCATGTTGTCTTCTAGCCCTATAGCTTGCAGAGTGGCCTGTGGCGATTAAAATTTTTGTCAGAGTAAGAGTATAGCTTGGCCTATCCCGCTGAATTTTGAACGGATCTCACTAGCTCATAAAAACTGGAAAGGTGCCTGCCGATCCATAAAATCAATTATGCGGCTTTCGTTCAGACTTTACATGAGGTAAAGACTCAATATTTAGTTACCATTCTTTTTTCATAAGGGTGTTTTCTTTTTCTTTTTTTCTTCTTTTTCTTTTTTTTCTTCTTTTTTTTAACAGTTGCTTTCAGCATTCTTTTTAAGCGTCATAAAGTGGGTTTTTAGGCCTGGTTGTACCATGTTCGTAATTTTTGGTTGGTACTTTGCTTAGTCAGATACAACTTTCTCTTTAGTAAACTGTTTCGGGCGTGAACGTTCAATAGAATTTTTTAACGGAATGGGGTCTCCCGTTGGTATTGTCGGACTCGAATTGGCAATGATAGCGCGAGTTTGATCGTGAAATTGACTCCCCCAAATTTGCCTAGGGACTAGGTTGCCATTTATTGATACTGAGGGTAGTCGTTCTCTAAAGATTTTTTAAAGAAATTTGTTTGCTTACCTCTAGGTCAAAGGCTGTTAATTTTTTGAATTCTTGAAATAGTTCGGGCGTAGTGTAGCTGTGGAGGTGTTTTTCTTTGAACGAAGCTAGGAGCTCAGGTGCACGAAGTGATGCTTCAATTGCTGTCTCGTCATACGCCCGGACTTTCCCTATCAGTTATAGCAAGTCCTTCCCGTGAAGGTTAGCGTTCGCGTTCAGCCACAGGCGTGGCTTCAAGCTGCTTGCCTGCTGCTGGGCATCGTGGCACGCCATGTTCACTGTTCCCCAATATGAGTAGAAGTGCGATCGTCTGTCTTGGCTGTCGACATTTGAGGGGAAAGATTACGTCAATCTTTTCATTCCCTTGAAAGGGTTGACTTGAACCCGCCTGGCTGATGCAATGGTGTGGAACCTATCCATTCAGCGCTTGCCTTGGACGGAGTGCGGTTTACGCCTACCGTTTGTGCCAGGAGCGATGTAACAGTTTAATAAATGTGAGGCTCTTTTGAGTGCTTTGTGTCTATTGGGCGTTGGTTGTTTTATTAGGTTCCAATCAATCTTGTCCGCCCTATCCGCATGAAAATTCACTGGGACTCAGAAGTCTTGGATGAGAGGGACAGACCAATTAGAACCGAGGCTTTGCCTATAAATTATATTGTATTACAAGTTATTCTCCAAGTCTGACCACCCGGCAGACTATTCTTGGCCCTTCTGTATTAGAATGGAGTTCATACCATAGTCACCGAGACATTTCGAGATCGAGAAATGCTCATTTACGGTACTCTCCTTTTCATTATAGTTCTGTCTGAGCACCAAGCAGACTTATATATTATGTTTATTTTTGGTTCGGACACCCAGCAAACCTGATTATATTCTCTAATGTCTGATCAACCCAGCAGACTAGACTATTTTATCGTTAGTGCGATCCAGCGGATCTCTGATTATTTTCTCTAATTTCTGACCACCCAGCAGACTAGTTTATTTCATATCTTTGGTCCGATTACCCAGCGAACCACTGATTATTTCAAATACTTATTGTTACAAGTGAGGTCCTGGATAAGGTCTGCGCTGTTCGCTTCCTCACGAAAGAATGATTACGCAGGTAGCGCCGTCTGGTGTTAACTTAGGATAACCTCTTTCATTTGGGTGAAAGATTTTCCACAATCCTCGCATACAGATCATCAAGACTTTAACCCAAACAAGAAAATTGCCTTTTCGAACCTATCTGAGCACTTTAAAATGAAAAACAAACGCAATGCTTTTTTAAAAATAATTGTTTGACTAAAAATGAAAATTGCCTTTCGGAAGCGAACTGTACCACCATGCATATTTATGTGGCCGGTATTAAAATGGTTGATGAAAAAAGGACTTCGCTTGTATGCATGACTGATGTGCTTCCTCGGAATCTACCCACCGATGGTCCACGACATGTCATTTCATAAGCAACGTTTTGATATTATTCGACTGACGAAGACAGGGACATGCACCCCTCCAGGCAAACCTGTACAAAAGGCCGTGATCATATGAGCCGAGTGCCAAAAATGAAGCTTAGAGTTTTTATTCGGGAGAGCATCTGGGGCGCAGTAAACATATTGAGTATTTTCGTGATAGGTAATGTGCTTGTGAGGTGCTTACTTCACCGAGAACAAATTTTCCGCACAAATATTTGTTCTAAACCAGATATTCATGTAGGCATATTGATATCCGTAGACAGTCCGGGCAGGATGTTTTTAGTTCATGACAATAGCATAACTAAATAGATAATGTAAACTAAAATAACTGGGGATTTATCAATTTCAGTATATCCAGTTAACGTGACTCTGTTTTATCATGTTACGTGATGATCACCTTATTTATCAACAGAGTGGACAAGGAACACGATCGGCAAGCTTCTTCTTACACATCTTTGGCGACTTGTTGTCTTCCATCAACTAGCCAATCAAAAAGCATGGTGCAGCATCAGTATCCAAAATATAACTTTTTAAAGCCACCACCATATTCTTATTACACTCCTAGATTTGCCGAAACTTATTTGTACGTTTCTATGCATGTAGCTTCCATTTGAAGATATCGACATTTGCAAACTATGCCCTCATTTTCTTATATACGTTAACGATTGTTTTTCTATTTGTCAGTCTGGTATTACGTTTTGACGAATTGATTAAAAAAGGAATAGCCTACTTCGTCACGTCTAATGACGGCAATTTTTAATTTGGGAATATCTAACTCACCATGGTTACAGAAGTACCGCATTCTTAATTATCTGTTTTGCGTCCGCAAAATAAATATCTTGCGTCATCCCTAAAGTACTTCAATGTACACAAGTAGATGATGAAATTGACTGCATAATTGAAAACGATAAAATTAGAGATTGCACTGGACCATTCTTTGAGGTATATTGGGTAACCTGCATTCAACTCAACCCAGACGAATATAACGTACGGAGCCATTAAAAGGAAATATATCAAAGAAACGATGAACAGATTTTTTACCAGTTTTCGCTGCAATATTTCAGTTTTGGAGTCTTTAGCAAAGTTTTTATTATTGCTTGCTCGGAAAACTCCAGCTACAATTAGGGTGTTGATGATAAAGACGATACAGACAGGAGCAACCATATTGGTGTTGAATAGCCAAACACCAAAAACCTCCATTATCCAGGTTGGGAGAATGCCCTGCTCTTTTAAACATAACCGCCTGGTAACACCTTGGATTTGTACCGTGGACGACACATAAGTCAAAAACGCTGGAGAGTAGAACGTAAACGAGATTAATAGTAGGATGACGAGAATGATATTCCGCCGACGACAGGTGAAGAGGCTTGCCACTTTTAGAGGATACCAAACCGCTACACAGCGTTCTATACTGTAAGCAATGATGATGTATGCCGACATAAACACAAAACAATTCCAAACGAAGATTCGGACCTGACAACCAATATCTGTGGCGCCAGACGGGATGTTGATTTCTCCGTTTGTGACGTAAAATAAACCATTATGAAGCCAGGTCTGAAAACTCATGACCAGGTTCCCGGTATCTGACACAGCCAACGACGCTAGGTACACGCTTGCTGCGGTGTTCCTCCTCCTAAATCTCACAAAGATAATAATGGAGAAGATGTTGCCAACGAACCCAAAGATTATGACCACCAGCATTAAGTAAGCCCCAAAGAACTTGTTGATGAGTCCCAGAAATGATGGTGCGCTCTCCGACCCCTCGACTACGGTCATGGTTTGAAAAAGGTTCATTGTGCTTTTGCTTTGACTAAATTATTTGTGTACCTATTGCAGCTTTATGCTTGTAGAAGTATATTTATGCCTAATACATGAGGACTATATGTAGCATGAGTCTTTAATATCGTTCTGAAATCTGCTCATTACCCTTTACAAGTTTCAGTTATCGGCATGATAACAACCATTTCGAATAGCTTACTAGTTTTGAATATTTCTTCGAACAAATGTCTGAATGTGTCAAAACGTGCTGCACGCTTTTGAACCAATACCTTTTGGTGCTAAACCTTCCAAACCTTACCTAGGGGTCAACGGATCTCCAGGACAAACAACGTCCTTCGTTCGACGAACAAAATAACCGGCCTTAGTGAGAGACAAACAAACACAGATTCTGAAGTACACACAGTGTTCGAAGGATAGAACGTTGCTCGTCGAAGACGAAAACACACGCACTAATCTGGATACCGTATAGAAAAACCCTTCTCAACAAGGACCGATCGAACTCTGATCCAACACGTTCATCCTATTTCTTATTTTCAATTTGACCTTTAAACTGGCCGAAGCTACTCCATCATTCGTATCACCTTGCTCTAACATCCGTTCTAAGAGATTGAACGAATGGTTACTGCCCAATAGGGGGTCATCTGTATGTACCTGTAGTGCTGATGCAATGACCTACATGCACAACAAGGACTCCCTTGTCTGGCAAATGGATGTTTTCCTCTGGTATTACGCCTAATCTTAGTTACGTACGCAAAAGCTTCCTCGATGCATTCTCTCCTATATGACGTATAAAATGTACCAACCAATCAAAGGTCATGAAGGCACTCGTTTTGAACCCGTCAACTAAACACTTCCACCAACGCCTTTCTTGACTTCCATATTATTTGCGATGAGTTTCAGAAATCGGCGGTACTTATACTGCCCCGACTTGAACCTCCTCTAATACCATGGACAATGAGACGCCCAGAGGTCTTCCAACCAGTTTACAGCGCAATGCTTTGAAATTAAAGTTTAACGGGCAATTCACTGCTGGCCTTTGCCTTTCTTCAAGGAACATGATCATGAACCAATAGACCCGGGCAAAAGATTCAAAGCAGACCTGACTTTCATAATCAAATTACTTTGCGTGATTGGCGGTGTAATTCTAAACCATCGAAACGACGCAGGAGCACAAAAGCTCATACAATGACTTGAAAAGAATGCGGGGTGTTGGATTGAAGTTTATTGTTCAATCCGTAGTGTGTATATTTTGTTGTGTATAACGAGTTGATGCGCATTTCAAATTTCATATATTTTTAGTATACAAGGTTAGGAAAAGGATGACGTACGCCATGGATGACTTCACCGTCGGAAAAGCTACGTCATGGACAACGTTTATACTGTCCACGAATTTTGAAGAAGTAGCAGGGATTGTCTCAGACGATTGTGGACAATCTTCTTAGTGCCTTTCCCACCCCGAGTGGCATTCTTCAGTTGGTTATTCTGATTAACGTCAGTCTGACGAACACTCTAAATGCAATTCGCCTCTGTATCTATCATGCTGAATACATTTCTTGTGAGCTTTGACTCCTTAAGCACCGTTTCCACAATATTAGGCATTCTTAAGTTGGTGATTCTGAACGACTGGACCTTAACAAATATTAAGATGGTAGTTTTATACTTGCGAAAATTAAGAAATGTTGGGTCTTTTAGGTAAAGTGAGGGATTCGTATCATACATGCATCACCACGATTTTGTAGCTTCGATGGTCAATAAATGTTTCCCAGCGCCCAGACTGTATGATGACAAAAGGAAACATTATGGGTATTCAATGATGATAAAATACACCGACTTTAGGTTACTGCCCCATAGCAAAAGCAGAATGCACGCGATTATGCTGCGCTGATCACGAGGCGTTTCATTGCAGGGTGCGAAAATACACTTAGTGCAAGTATATCCGGTTAACCTGCAGCTATTTTTGTGGAAACGTTTTTATCACATGTATGTAATTTCTAATTTGATATAAAAGACACTTAGATTGGTGCTAACTTCTTTGTAAATTTCTACAATATAGCAGCTGCTATTAGAGGATTTCAGCATATGCAGGCTGACGCCGTTATTTTCTTAAACGTTATGGCTGATATCATAGTATATAATTCAATCATATCATTGATTGCCGATTTGGTATTTCGTTTTTAGATTAATTGATCGAAACTAGGAGAAGCCTACTTTGTCACGTCCATGAATGTCGGTAATGTTTTATTCAAATATACAGGTTATCCTTGCCTATAACGTCTTCTATATATAGCATTCCGCGAAGATGACGTCACTGCAGCTGCTGCCCTCTATTTCCCATCGCTGAATTACAGGCAATGTCGGACAAACATGCGGTTTCGTAATGGATTCAGGCTTTCTAACTAGGGCAGTTAGATTCAATCTGGCCCATGTCCGAGTGTTGGAAATACTACATAATTGTTCTGAATATTTCTCTCTCTGACTCTATGGTATCATTCATGCTAAAAACAATGCAGGGTCAAAGATAATTGACTTTGAAATAAGCTCAAATGCGTAGAAATAAGTGTCGATGTCCGACTGTCACGTGACTAAAACGTCATCAATATCTTATTCAAATGACCTTGTGAGCTATAAATAGTAACGTCGCGGAATGCTATTCTTGTACAACTGAAGATGTACATGTACCATACATTTAATTAGGCCCACAAAGGGGAATCACTAGGAGTGGGTGTGAATACTCAAGAAATCTTTGTAGTAAAATCCGCCCTCCAGGCCTAGTCTTGCCCGCCAAGAGTCGTTTTTTCATCGCCCTCGAGTAATGATCTTCAAAACATTTGTAACTAAATTGAGGATTTTCCCCGTCCACAGACCGTGGCATTCTGGCGTTAGAGTATTTGACCAATATCGCTGGGTTTCATAACCATGTGACATGGCAAAGTCAGGCCTCCACATAATCATCATATACCCCATCGGGCCTCATTGCAATGTCACCCAAAGACGTTATAGGCAAGGATAACCTGTATATAACTCACTATGGTAAGGTCCCGCGTTCTTCTTAGTCTAATATGCGTGCGCAGAATAAACAGTTAAAGTCATCCCTAAAGTACTTCAACGTGCACAAGTAGATGATGAAATTAACCGCATAATTGAAAACGATGAAATTAGACATTGCGATGGCCCATTCGTGGAGGTATGTGGGGAAACCTGCAATCAAATCAACCCAGACAAATATGATATACGGGAACATTGAAAGGAAATATACCAAAGAAACGATGAACAGATTTTTTACCAGTTTTCGCTGCAGTATTTCAGTCCTGGAGTCTTTAGCAAAGTGCTTATTATTGCCTGCTCGGAAAACTCCAGCTATGATCAGAGTGTTGGCGATGAACACGATACAGACTGGAGCAACCATATTGCTGTTGAATAGCCAGACATCAAAGGCCTCTAATATCCAGGTTGGAAGAATGCCCTGTTCTTTCATACACAACCGCCTGGTAGTGCCCTGGATTTTCATCGTGGACGACACATAAGTCAAAAACGCTGGAGAGTAAAACGTAAAAGAGAATAATAGAAGGATAACCAGAACAATATTCCGCCGTCGACTGGTAAAGAGGCCTGCCAACTTTAGAGGATACCAAACCGCCACACAGCGTTCTATACTGTAAGCGATGATGATGTACGCCGACATAAACACAAAACAATTCCAAACGAAGATTCGGAGCTGACAACCAATATCAGTGGCGCCAGACGCGATGTTGATTTCTCCGTTTGTGACGTAAAATAAACCATTATGAAGCCAAGTCTGAAAACTCATGACCAGGTTCCCGGTATCTGACACAGCCAACGACACTAGGTACACGCTTGCTGCCGTGTTCCTCCTTCTTTGCCTTACAAAGATAATAATTGAGAACATGTTGCCAACGAAACCAAAGGTTATGACCACTAGCATTAAGTAGGCCCCAAAGAACCTGTTGAGGAGTCCCAGAAATGATGGTGCGTTCTCCGCCCCCTCGACTTCGGTCGTGGTTTGAAAAAGGTCCATCGTACTTTTGCAGTTGTAACTAAATTATTTGTAAAGCTTTGCACCAGGTTTATATTTATGTTTAGGCTTTTGATACATGATCATGAGAACTATGCATATGTAACACGTGTCTCAAAAGTATTTTTCTGATATCAGATCACTACCGTTTACAAGTTTCAATTGAGGCAAACGTACCTACCTGCCCCCTTGAATAGATAAAAACGCGATATGCACTTTTCAACAAACACTCTTGGATCTACGGATCACGAAGACAAAAATACTTCCTCCGTTTGACGAATAAAACAACCGACCTTAGCGAGAAACAAGTATAGCACAGATTCTTAAGTACACAGAGTTTTCGAAGGATTTTTATAGAACGGTGCTCCTAGTGACGAAGACAAAAACACACGCACTCATCCTGGACACCGTGTATAGAACCTTCTCAACAAGCCCCAAGCGAACTCTGATCCAGCACGTTCACCTGTTTCTAATTTTCAATTTGAACTTGAACTGGTGGAAGCTACTCCTTCATTCGTATGACGTTGCTCTAACATACGTTCCCAGAGAACGAGCGAATGGGCACTGCCAAATATGGGGTCATCTGTATGTACTAACTAGTGCTAATGCAATGAACTACATACACAACTAGGATTCCTTTGTCTGGCAAATGGATTTGTACCTCTGGTGTTACGCCTAAGCTTGTTTCTCGACGCGAACGGTGGCTGGCCAGTGTTGACGATGTTGTTCGCTTTCCTTTTGCGTTGAGAGAAACACAGAATATCATTTCAAAGTCTCCGGCGTCCACACACGAAATGGTCTTCGACACAAGTTTGTCTGACTGCACAATTATCGTGACGGCACAAGCCGAATTGTCCGATTTTCTCGCTAGCTTTCCGTTTCATGAGAATCAGTATGTGGCAAGTTGCCGATTATGATCGAATATGTGTTGTTAACAATGTGGCTTTGCAACTCCTCGATGCATTCCCCTATCTGACGTAAGTGTACCAACCAATCATAAGTCATGAAGGCACTCGTTTTGAACACGTCAACTAAACACTTCCAGCAACGTGTTTCTTGACTTCAATATATTGGCGATGAGTCTCTCAAACGGGTCTCTGCTAAAGCCCAAACTCGAACCTCCTCTAATGCCGTGTACAGCGCGATGCTTTGAAACTAAAGTTCCACCAGTAAATTAATGCTAGGTTTTGTCTCTTTCTTCGAGTTATATGAACCAATAGACCCGGGCAAAGAATTTAGCGAAAAACCTTACTTCCATGATCCATATCACTACGCGTGATCGGCGGTGTAATTCGAAACTGTCGAAACGACGCAGGAGCACAAAAGCTGCTGCAATTGTTTGAAAAGAGTGTGATTTTATCGTCTAGCTGTTGGAATTATTGTTCAATCTCAGTGTGTATATTTTATTATCTTAGATGAGTAGATGTGCAATTCCATTTTCATGGATTTTGAAAAACCTTTAAGTACATGACTGTATAAAAAGTTAAGGAAAAGGATGACTTCACTGTCGGAAAAGCTACGTCATTGAATAGCGAGCACCAATCCTTATCGTGTTCGTTCTTTAATATTCGCTAGTGATGATGTTCTTCGATCAGGTGGTTATAGTGATTAATGTCAGTCCGACGAACACTCTGCATGCTATTTCGCCTCTGTAGCTTTCATGCTGAATAAATGTCCTGTAACTGTTGGCTTCTTCTTAAGCACCGTTTCCACCATATTAGGCGTTCTTAAGTTGGTGATTCTGAACGACTGGACCTTAACACATATTTGATGGTAGTTTCATACTTGAAGTCTTCTTGTTTAATAAACCCTGGAGTGTATAATCACAAACAGAAACAATAATGGTATTCAATGATGATAAAATACACCAACTTGAGGTTACTGTCCCATATCAAAAGTAGAATTCACGCGATTATGCGTTCGCCAAGGCGTTTCGTGGTAGACTACGATAACACACTTAGTGCCAGTATATCCGGTTACCGTGCAACTATTTTTGTGGGAACTTTTTTATTATGAGACGTGATCACCGAATTAATCAACCAAGCAACCATTTCAAACGAACACTCGGCAATAACTATTCTTGTTACGTTTGTTTATTGGTGACTCGTAGACTTCCATCTACATCACCCATTCGAAACCGTGCTGCTCATCACATGTACATGTAAGTATATTTTTGATAGATATAAAAGACACCTAGATTTATGGTAACATATTTTAACCTTTTATCTATATATTAAGCTTCCATTGGAGGATTTCGACCAATGCAGGCTGATGCCCTCATTTTCACTTTATAGTCTATATTATAATATATCATTTAATCATATTGATTGTCAGTCTGGTATTTCGTTTTGACATCAATTTATCAAAACTGGGGGTAGCCAGCTTCGTCACGACTATGAATATCGGCAATTTTTCATTTACAAATGTCTAACTCGCTATGGTTGCAATGGTCCCACGTTCTTCAGCATCTGCTTTGCATCCGCAGAATAAATATCTGACGTCATGCCTAAAGTACTTCAATGTACAAAAGTAGATGATGAAATTAACTGCATAATTGAAAACGATGAAATTAGAGATTGCACTGGCCCATTCTTCAAGGTATATGGGGTAACCTGCATTCAACTCAACCCAAACGAATATGACGTAGGGAGCCATTAAAAGGAAATATATCAAAGAAACGATGAACAGATTTTTGACAAGTTTTCTCTGCAGTATTTCAGTTTTGGAATCTTTAGCATAGTGCTTATTGATGCTTGCTCGGAAAACCCCAGCTACAATTAGGGTGTTGATGATGAAGACGATACAGACAGGAGCAACCATATTGGTGTTGAATAGCCAGACATCAAAAGCCTCTAATATCCAGGTTGGAAGAATGCTCTGCTTTGGCATACACAACCGCCTGGTAATGCCTTGGATTTGTACCGTGGACGACACATAAGTCAAAAACGCTGGACAGTAAAACATAAAAGAGAATAATAGAAGGATAACGAGAATGACATTCCGCCGTCGACTGGTGAAGAGGTTTGCCACCTTTAGAGGATACCAAACCGCTACACAGCGTTCTATACTGTAAGCGATGATGATGTACGCCGACATAAACACAAAACAATTCCAAACGAAGATTCGGAGCTGACAACCAATATCAGTGGCGCCAGACGCGATGTTGATTTCTCCGTTTGTGACGTAAAATAAACCATTATGAAGCCAGGTCTGAAAACTCATGACCAGGTTCCCGGTATCTGACACAGCCAACGACACTAGGTACACGCTTGCTGCGGTGTTCCTCCTTCTTTGCCTTACAAAGATAATAATGGAGAAGATGTTGCCAACTAACCCAGAGATTATGACAGCCAGCATTAAGTAGGCCCCAAAGAACTTGTTGAGGAGTCCAAGAAATGACGATGCGTTTTCCGACCCCTTGACTTCGGTCGTGGTTTGGAAAAGGTTCATCGTACTTTTGCTGCTGTAACTAGAATATTTGCGAAGCTTTGGTACAGGTTTATCATTAGGCTTTTGACAAATGAGAACTATGTATTATGAAAGCGCGTATCAAAAGTATCTTTCTGAGATCAGCTCAGTACCCTTTTACAAGTTTCAATGTTCGCCAATCTACCAAATTGCTCGATTACTTTACCTCTTCTGAATCTGTCGTAAGACTCGGGGCTCTTATATTTCAATTAGTAAAAGCGTGAAACGCTTTTTAACATATACTTTTGTGGGCTGTACATGTTCTTTGAACGCCTTAAGGTCGACGGATCCCCTTTGACAAACCAACTTCCTCCGTTTGACGAACAAAATAACCGGCCTTAGTAAGAGACAAATAAAACACAGACTCTGAAAGTACACATAGTGTTGAAGGATAGAATGGTGCTCCTCGTCACAAAGACAAAAAAACACCAACTCATCCTGGACATCGTATATATATATATAGAACCTCCTCAACACGGCCCGAGGGGAATCTGATCCAACACGTTCATCCTGTTTCTTATTTTCAATTTGACTTTTAACTTGTTGAAGCTACTGCCTTGCTCTAACAACCGTTGCCTGGGAACGAGCGAATGGGTACCGCTCAATATGGGGTCATCTGTATGTACCTGTAGTGCTGATGCAATGAACTACATGCACAACTATGACTCCCTTGTCTGGCAAATAGATTTTTCCCTCTGGTGTTACGCCGAAGCGTAAGGTGGCGGGCCAGTGTCGAAGATGCTGTTCGCAATGCTTTTGCTTTGAGAGAAGCACAGAAAGCACATAGTTTCAAAGTCTTCGGCGTCCACATACAAAAAGGTCTTAGACCGACTGCACAATTATCGTCACTGTACAAGCCGAATCGTCCGTTTCTCTCCCTAGCTTGCCGTATCCATAGAATCAGTGTTTGGCAAGTTGCCGATAGATGTAGTTTTGCGATTCCTCGATGCAGTCTCCTATAACGTATTAGTGTACCAACCAATCATAAGTTATGAAGGCACTCGCACACACTTCACCAACGCGTTTCTTGACTTCCATATCTGTGATGAGTCTCAGAAACGGGTGGTACTTGTATTAAGGCCCCAACTCAACCCTCCTCTAATAACATGAACAATAGACGCCGTGGTCTTTCAACAATTTTACAACAAGTTTCAATGGCAAATCAATGCTAGCTTTTGTCTTTTCCTTTAAGTTACATGAACCAACAGTTACTTCGCGTGATCGGCATTGTAATTCGAAACTGCCGAATCGGCCGATGAACGCAAAAGCTGCTGTAAGTAAGATTTGAACGATATCGATTAGTTGTGGATGTAAGTGCATTATTTAATCCGTAGTATGTATATTTATTGTGTAAGATGAGTAGATGCGTAATTCAAATTTTATAGGGCTATATTATCTTTTTAAATTCGTTAAGTTTAAAAGGTTAAAGAAAAGGATGACGTACACCAATGATGACTTCACTGTCGGGAATGCTACTTCATGGACAACGTCACTGTCAAGTTGATGACGGCACGACCACGAATATTGAAGAAGGAGCAGGAAATTATTACCGTCACATAGTAAAACCAGAAAGAACGAGATTATACATTCACGTTGGCGTTTCGGGGTAAGATGTGAAAACACACTCGTGTCAGTGTATCCGGTTAAGGTGCAACTGTTTTTGTGGCAACGTCTTTTATTACATGTTGGTAATTTCTACTCGCATATAAAAGACACATAGATTTGTGGCAACTTCTTTGTAAATTTCTACAATATATAATTATATATAAGCTTCTATAAGAGGATTTCAGCATATGCAGGCTGATGCCCTCATTTTCTTATACGTTATAGTTGATATCATAATATATAATAACAAAAAGTGCTTATATAGCGAACTACGTTTCAGTGAAACGTTGGTGCGCTTTACAATAAAAAACATTGTTGATTTAAAAAAAAAATTAAAACAACATTTAAAAGGATTGGCCCAAGTACCGAACCCTGTGGTACACCACAGTCGAGAGGTACGTCACGAAACCGAAGACCATCGAATAGTATGCATTGTGTCCGACCATTTAAATAAGACTCGAGCCACTGGAGTACCACCGCGGTGACCTCAAAACGGTTTCGCAACCTAGACAGCAGTATCTCCTGATCTATGGTGTCGAAGGCGGCCGAGAGGTCGAGGAGAATCACCATAACCTCCTTGTCAGTTTCAAAGTTTTTAGCAGAGATGTTGGCAAGGGGTCAAGCTCACAGGTGGTTGAGTTCAGACTTTTCAGAATACGAGTCACTTCGGCCGTTGAAATACTGGAGAATTGCGCCAGTTCACTGCCAGTGAAGGTCGTTACACCAACAGGGTTTGTAGAATCGTCATCTCAAAAACCAGACCGAATCTTCAAGATTTTCTCGTGGAAAAAATCAGCAAACTGATCGGCAAGTTCAGACTTTTCTGAGTGTATGGAAAGAACCCTCATACCCGCAGTCCCCGAGAGGTCATTCACAAATGAGAACAGAGTTCGGCAGTTTGAATTCGAAATCTTGTTTCTGAAATAATCGGACCTTGTAGCATTTAAGCGTTTGTGGTAATCTATTGCGGAGTCTTTGAAGATCTGACGATGAATTTCCAGTTTCGACTTCAACCGCTTCCATTCTAGTCATCGTCGTTCCCTTTGGCTTCGCGAAGAACGTCATTGTGCCAAGGAGCGTTTGGGCGGATAGTGATGTTCCTAGATATCACTGGTGCTTTGCTATGAAGAACAGCAGTGATACCATCCCAGTATGCCTGTGACATAATAGTTACGTCATCTGCCATTACTGACTTCAGACAGTCAGTCAGGCCTGAACGGAGATCATCCCTTTCAACACTGCGCATGCAGCTTGCGACTTTTTGTGACACACCTTGAACGAGCCGGCCTTTCGAATCTCAAGTGGAATGAAATGCATGCATGATCTGATGATATGCCGTGTTCAACGTTGACTCTGCTCACTACATTGTCAGAATCACGCCCGATCAAAAGATCTAGTGTGTGACCATTTTTATGGGTTGGCTGGTTGACATGTTGTCGAAATCCACACAATAGTTAGACGTCGCGAAATGCATTGCTCTCATTTGAGTCAACATCGACATGAATGTTAAAATCACCTGTGAGAACAAGATGGTCGTTCACCGTCAACAGAGTTTCCAGGAAAGATGAAAATTCAACAAGAAACTCTGCGACTGTGAATCTGCACGATTTCGTTGGCCGATAGATCGTCACTAACCGGACATGGTCAGATTTATTTGCAATTGTCACATCCAGGTGTTCGCAGAACTGAAATGCTGCTCCCCTTTTTCGTTGCAAGTTCAAATCCTCTCGTAGTTGAACTGCAGTGCCTCCTCCTCGCTTTCGTTTCCGGGGATTCTGAACACAACGACATCCATTGAGGCCGGAGAGGAGCTTGCCGATGATTACGGCATCACGTCTATCGCCGTGTAGCCATGTTTCAGTGAAGGCAAGAACGTCCAGATTGTCATTTATAACAAGATCAATGATGGAAGCTGTCTTTTTACATACGGATATAGCATTCCAGATTGCACAGTTTATGTTGAGATCAAACAAAATTCAATCATATTATCGATTGTCGGTTTGGTATTTCGTTTTTACATTATTTTATCAAAACTAGGAGTTGCTTACTTATACGGACAAGCTCCAGTTGGTTTAAAGCACATTTCCATTTTCAAAATTTGAAAAATGTTTTACGAAGTATATAAAGTGGGGGAAAACTGCTTGACATAATTAAACTTTAGCATTCACTTCGGTTTGGTTTTGCGATTTATACAGCACAAGCCCCATAGAGTGCGTTTCAAAAGATTATGCGCAAATCAGCAGACCATTGAAAACCAAGGCCCTATAATTGCTGTCACATTTCAGGGTTGCGATTAGGCATCATTAAAAGTTCCTCGAGCGCTGACTCTACCTAAATCGGCGAACAGAGTCTAGCGAGGATCAGCACCATTCCAACTCCCACTCACTCCGACTGAAACTCGTACGAATAGCAGCAACCAATGGACAACCGCGATTTAAATGATTTAATGGATGGTTTCCGCTCCTGGAAAACGATCACACGTGGGAAAAATAATCAGCGTTTTTAATCTATTTTGCTCTTATATCATGAATACTGAAGTCGTAGTCCTATTCGTAAGAAATCGGCACGAATAGGAATACGACTTGGATATCTGCGGTTTATGCGCGCAATCGATTTAAGACGCCAAATCATTCTTCGCATTATGGCAGTGTTTCATCAATGGCTAGCGTCCATCAAATAATCTAAATCACAAGTATCCATAGGTGGCTACTATTCGCTCTGAGAGTTTCACTCGGAGTGCGAGTCGGAATTGTGCTAAACCTTGCTATTATGTTACACTCCAATGGGTAGTTTGGAATGTGCTTGCCCTGGCGAAAAAACCCTTGACTATAGATCGACCTTAACTGCAATGATAGTTTAGTCGAAAATTTGCCTCTGATTCATTGACTGAAGAAAGCAGGTTCGGCCACCTAGGAATCAACAGATGAGCTAATACTTACTGCTCTTATCATTGGAAATTATCATGATTAAAGTCCTTACATCCGGTTTACGTGCTTGGCGAGAAGTTTAGTTTCATGTGAAGTAAGCAAACTAAATTATCACGATAAGACGATTTGCTCCGAATGATTGATGATTTGATGGGTTAGAGTATTATGATAGGTGGAGGTTCGTGCAATACCGGGCAGATCACGTTCATAATATGTATATTTTTGCAGGAATGAAATAGTCCACCTGAACGTCTCAAAACTAGCGAAGTAAGGCTTGTAGAGCTTTAGTACCCAGTGCCTCAAATAATGTTGTAACCTACCTTTTTCTGCAGGTCACCAGTCTAAGGAGGCAAATGTTGATACAATGATCAAATCCTCGGTTATGCTTACACACTTGCTTCTTGTTTCTTCTGGCATGCTACTACAGGATGACGTCAACTTTAGATCTAGCCATGTGTCGCCGTACAAGCTATCATGAGTGAGATAAAAATAACAGTTCAAAACTGATGACAATTCAAACGTATTTGTATCTTATTTAAAAAGAATGAGTGCTTTAACAGTTTTAAAAATGCGATAAAGCTACTTTTTACGGAGGCTCTTTTTGATTATTCTCTACTCCAAAAACATTACGTTTATTTGCTCTTGATGGCCTGTCGAACACCCTGAAAGCTGTTTCGTAGAGTCGATGTTATCAAGATTTGTTCTGATGACCCTTTGAAAAGACTGTAGAACAATGCGAATTATGGTGCGAGCGGGCTTTGTTTAAAACAATATACCGTGTATTGGGCGATACCTAAATGCTTTTAACTGCGAGGTTAGGGGCACTAAAACGTCATGACAGTTTTATTGAAAATTACTTGTTATGTGGTGACGCTATATGAAATGATGTAATTAATTTAAACAATTGATTGTAACAAATCGCATTGCAAATTTTTATTCTTACACATTGCAATTTAAAACATGGCTTGAACATCAACAAATAATATAATACGGGCAAATTGTGATTTGCCACGGTTTTTATAACAGCAAGGAAGTTTTATACATAATCCCTCCCCGCAGGAATACGGATAAATTAATTAATTAACAGCATGCAGATCCAGAAATTCATGAAGGGGAAGAGGGGGGGGGGGGGGGTGCTATCCCACCTGTAGAGGATCGAATGTGATCTTGGAAACGAGCGGGTCTTTAAGCCCCCCTTTAGAAGTATTTGGAAATTTCGAGCGCCAAATATGCGTTTCCGGGAATCTGGAGTTCTAAAAGAGCAATAAGTAGTTTGTTTGCTTCGTTGTAGAGGGCGCCCAATGAAAAACCACGTTTCCCGACGGTGGCCAATTGATTCTCGAAAAGGAATTCGTTGTATTTGATGGTCATATTGGTTGTTCGGTCGGAAACATGACATACAATGTGTTGGTCACTAGTATGCTGTAGGTCATGGACAAATGCATTACCTACCGAGCGGATGTGGGGGTTAGAGCTCCTACAGCTGCTGTCACAAAGCTTGTCTACCAAAAAAACGAACACACGATTATTTTGTGCCACTGCTTCTCCGAGAGTCGGCAAACTGCCCGTCACTGCATTGATGCCGACAATTGACCTGGTTTGGCCATAAAGGGCCGATTTCCATCAATCAGCACACCGTTGGTTTAGGTAGCCTTGGCGAACTTACACCAGATAGGTTCAACTCCCTCACCACGAAGAATGCGTACATCTTCTCAGCCAAGGGGGACCAAAGTTGTGTTTGTGATTTGATACTCATGACCATACGAACCGAGGGTCCACCAATCATTCAACAAGCTTATAAGACACCATTATTAGCGAAACGCCAATTAGTTAATGAGTGCATAGACGAGGTGCTACATGACAGGGTCATCCGAACCCAGTTCAAGCCCTTGGGCGCGTCACCTATTACCTTGGTGCCTAAGAAGGATGGGACCACAGATTCAGTGTAGATTACCGAAAGCTGAACGATATCACGATCAAGGACAGATACCCTCTACCTCAAATACAAGACATTTTCGACCAGGTAGGCGGCTCGTCCGTTCTCATCATCTTAAAACTAAGATGGCTCCATCAGCATCGTCACAGGCATTGGTATGCAGCTTGTACGGTTTTGCAGTATTAGGGACAGCTATGACGTGCGATGATGAGCCACCAGAGGTAGCTGTGATTGACTCGAACATCTGGATCAAACCCGAGGATATTCCTTAGCAGCCTGTAGGTGATGCGATGCGGCTAATCTATGATTAGTGGATCTATGGTGAGATCAGCATCGAAAGAGAAACAAGAATTCCACAAGACTTGGAACCAGGGAGCAGACTCGGAGGATCATCGAAGGTGCATTAAACAGCATGGGCCCACCCTACCAGTCAGCAGCCAAATATCCCCGCCTTCTCCTGCCCTCCAGACATCGCCAAGCGGTGATCGTTTGTGCCCATCGAGAAGTAGGTCACATGGGGCTTTGGAAGACAAAAAGACACCTTGCCCAAGCGTTCGTATGGTTGGTATGACTAAAGAAGTTCAAGAACGACTGAAAAGATGTCCCATCTGCCTAACAGACAGCAGATCCCGGGTTCATGTTTCAATGGGTGAAATGCCAATTGCTTCCTATCCAATTTTGGTGATTGGCATGGATTGGACCTTTTGCAGGCCTGTTGCAGGCCTTCTGAGTCATAAAAGGGAAAACAAATTTTCAATTAAGGACATCTTTAGGAATAAGAAAAAGTAGGACATTTCATCGGTTGCTGCATAGGAAAAAAGAGTGGTTTCTTACCTTTAATTTGCAAAAAGACCACCTAACTTAGTCATAACAACAACACTTGGACAAAAGTATGATGTTGATGGTTCAAAGTGTCACACTTGGAGGCCAACTTGACGAGGATTACACAAAGTTGAATGAGATCCAGCAGCAGAATCCTTGTCAGTGTAGTGCTTGCAGAAGAACATGATCAACAGCGGGACGACACTTTGCCCATGACCATAATCCGAAATGGAAGAAAATAAGTTTTTTTGAGGAGAAAGTCTTTAAAACTAAGGATTTTTAAGGAAAATTATGAAAATTGAAAAAATGGGAAAAATTAGGAAAAGTAGGAGGTATCAGTGTCGCAGGCCTGCATTTGCTACCTCACCCGAAGGGCACCATGTGCTCACAGTCATCGATCACTGTAGTGGCTGGGTTGAGTTTTATCGGATACCCGATAAGACCTACCGAACGTCTGGAAAGCCTTCGCCAAGGGGTTCCTATCAAGCCAGGGAATTCCAGAGGTTCTCATTACTGACAATGGCGGAGAGTTCACAGCTGCCGACTTCGAACGATACCTAGCCCAGATGGGGATAGAGCACCACTGTACCACGCCCATGCACCCCCTATCGAATGGGAAGATCGAGAGGTTCCACCGAACATTGAAGCACCTTATAGGGAAGCTGATCAACAACGTCACTGAGGAATGAGAAGAGCGACTGAGCAAAGCCCTCCCGGCCCACCGACCATCTGTGTCGACTGTGTGTAACAGGTTTCACCCCATTCTACCTATATTATGGACGAAGAATCCGCCTGCCCTTGCCCACTACCCTGTCCAGCCTTGACGAGTGCACCTTTGGGAACCGCTTAAATACCGCTTAAATACTTGCACGCACCGGTGAAAACAGTAAAAATCAAGGGAACCACAAAAAAACCATGGTACACAATGCATTCACTTTTCTGAGAATGGCAAGCCTTGAATGACCTGAAAATAATTTCAATCAAATATTGTGATGAAATCCATGCGGCACGCCGTCTTCTAGAGGTAACCAGCGCCTCGACGAGTGATAAAGCTGAACTTGAGAACAGGTTTGCGTCTTTCTTCGTTGACAAGATCGACAACATTCGAAAGGGTTTCACTGACTCCTCGCATCTCAATCATAGTAGAGAGGCGCCGAAGCAGACCCTTCGACAGTTCAGTTCAATCACACCCGATGATCTCTTTAAGATTATAATGAGCTGTGCACTAAAAAGCTGCGAGCTGGATCCAATACCTACAAACCTACTACGTGATCCGTTTGTACTGAACTCATTATTGCCTCTGCTCGTGAAATGTATAGACCAGTCTCTTTCATGTGGCATTGTGCCGATTGCCTGAAGATGACACTTGTCAGGCAATTGTAGAAGAAAACGGGGCTGGATTGTGAGGTGATGAAAAATTACCGTCCCATATCTACCCTCCCTTTCGTATCAAAGGTGCTTGAAAAGGTGGTGGCCGGGCAGCTGGTACAGTATATGGAGAGAAATGGGCTGTATGATCCACTCCAATCAGCCTATAAGAAGGGGCACAGTACGGAGACTGCCCTGATCAAAATCCAGTCCGACATTGATGGTGCCCTGGACAGGGGGGAGGGGTCAGTCCTTGTGCTTCTAGATATGTCTGCCGCCTTTGATACAATCGACCATGGAATACTATTGTCCCGTTTAGAATCAAGACTTGGCATATCTGGAGTTATATTGGATTGGTTCCGGTCCTACCTGTCCCTCAGAAAACAATTTGTGCAAATTGATGAAGCCCGCGTGCTCTTGTTTACGTATCTGGCTGAGAACAGTGCTATCCGCTGGGCACTGATGTACGGTCTTCAATCAAAGTCAAAGTTATCTTATTCGTAGTACGCGATTTCACTTATGCATAACTGCAGGATGTATTCTTGGTGATTACTCTTGCATTATTTGCAAGCAGTTGGGGCAACAGCTTTTTAAGTAATCATCCGCCATCCGTTCCATATGCCAGATTAACTACGAATACGCGACCAAAAATAATTTTGTCTTTGATCAGTCACCGTGTGAAGGTGCTGAGGGATGAAATTATTTTCAGGTCATTCAAGGCGTGCCATTCTCACAAAAGTGAATGCATTAGTTGTTTAGATATTTGGATAGAAGTGACTTTGTGGTCCTGCTCTGCAATGTTTTGAATATGCGCCGTTCTCAATTATTGTTCGAGGCGGGCTGTATATATTATACCCCATCCTTAGGAAATTAGGTGTTCGCTTATTAAACATTCCAACTGGTGGAACACAACTTTATTTTTTATATCGTTATGGTAACGTTTTTTCGTGGCGTATCGGTCCTACACACAACCGCCACGGTAGAGATTCGTCTCATTTAAGTTCAAGGCACGAAACAAAATTCGTCCAAACAGAACGTCGCTAGCATCCGATTCAAGGAATTTCGTAATGCTGTAGCAGCGATATCCTGCTGACGGACAAAAAAAGTACTATTTTCTCCGCGGTCCACACTGTACTACATCTCGTACTATTTGGTACTTTTCTGGGCTCCGAATTTGTAGCCCCTGACTAAAATTTAAAATTGCATTTTTTTTTATGTATGAGAACACTTTTTTCACAGGTTTATGGTCTTTATTGGTAATAAAGCTTCCAATATTATTCCAATCAAGGTTGACGACGAGATTTTGCTGGTATCAAACGATATTTATTGAACACGTTAAGTGGTGTTCGATGCAATCACTTACCAACAATTTAAACAATATCGTCACAAATCAGACTGATTTTAGAATGGTGTAAAAACACAACGTTCTATCTATCACCTCTGTTGTACATTACATCTTGTGTCAGACAATAGCTTGTGATATTCTGAATTGAATGAGGTCTTGTCATGCGCCATTAAAAACTTTAGTTTCAGTTAATGGCCATGTATCAACACCAACTATAGCTGGCACCACTTAATGATAATGTAATGTGCCATGAGTAATGCTGCTAGTCAATGGAATTGCTTTAACTAGAGACACCAGTAACTTTGAAAATATTAAAATTATTTCGAAATAATTTTAGAGGAACTAGTATGAAACATCAAATGTATCATTGTTGGCACATGAAGGGTTAACATTGTATCTAAATTGGATAGATTTATGATCAAATAATATAATTCGGGTAAAAGAATAACAAAACTAGCATTTTCATGATTTATAACATGGTATATGGAGCTATTTATAGGGGCTACAAATACCCCGAACCAACGGGCTACAAATACCCCGAGGGTACATTGGTTAGAAAAGTGTCTCTGAAATGACATCAAATGCCGCATACAACATTCTCTACACTCAATACTGATCACCTGAACCAAGTTTCATATATATTAATGCTCTGCAAGTATGGACCTGTGGACCTGTAAAAAGTTCGATCCCGACTTTTTTGTGCATGTGTCTGGTTTGTTTTCTTCTTATAGCCAAAGCTCTTACATAACATGTTGCATAATCCAAAACTATTGACGTTGTGATACTCAAGAGTCACCTCTTTCATATCCATGCTTTGGTTGGCTGAATAACTCCGCGGTTATCGCAATATGAATCAAAAACGTTGTCAGGGGCTACAATTTGACCGGGGTTACAAAATCCTATTTTACCTTATATGATAGATGAAAACAAATTTAAACGGCAATTGTGTCGTTGGAATTCGCGTAGGCTGCCCTTGTGCGTTCCGGACAGTGAGGTCAAGAGGATGCGTAACGCAAGGAGTGGTACTTTCTAAACGAATAATACCAATTTGTTCATGGCCCATTGATTGGATAATTATGAACTACGAGAGGCTTTAATTGAACACCTGCCAAAAAATTATGCAGTAACGTCCATTCTATGATCTTGCACGTGTTTCATAGACCTTCTAAATGGGAGGCTAAATGCTATAATCTTGAAGTTAACTGCCTTAAAGTTGAACTACATGAACAAAAACAGAAGTGTCAATGTTTAAAAAAAAGACCATCGCGCTGGGAGACCACCGCGCCCCAGCGCGGTGGCCGAGAGAAATGCGCTTTCCAAAGCCCGAAACACCCTTCAGAAGTCAGCCAGAAACATGATAGTCTACGGCGAAACAGTGGCGCTGCCGTAAGTCTGTCAGCAGAACACCGGAAGTGCTGGATCATGAGTGTGGGTACACATACAATTACACGTAGACCATTCCAACCATGCTGACGGAATATCATGTACTTCCATTTTCGAATGTGTGCACTAATGAGAACATGAAAGAAAAAATTATGGAAAACAAATGAAAAATATCACTCCCCGTCAACAAATAAACCTACACCGCTATTTGCGGGGAGGGCGTACAAGATAAAATGCTATACGCCGGCTCTCAGACCTCGGACGTGAAAAAAATCGATACTAGGCCTATAGTACAATACAAGCACGTGGACAATCGAAAGGGGCGAATCTGTCCGAAAAAGTCCCTAAAAGTAGAAATGTTATATGTAAAAGCACGAGAACTACCAGAGAGAATATTCACCTAAACTCCATCATGGATTATCCGATGAAAACGAGCGTAAATACAGAGAATGTCTGCTATTCCGTCCTGAAAGCCGCCTTAAAAGATTCCATAACGCCACGTTTTTCTTCCACGTAGGCCTACTCACGACCTTCTTTGACCAACATGACGTAAGCGTGGTTTGAGGTTGATCAAATGTTATTCGCAATCCCCCATCTAGATAGCATTTTTTATTTTATTGTACGAAAATTCTATTGTTCATTTTGTTGTCTCCCAATACTGTCATCTCGCCTGTATCCAGATTTTTGCTAACGCTAGTATGCCTATTATCGCAATTGCTTAGCCCATGTACGCTAATCTTGGGTGAGAACAAGAATAGGTCTTTGTCGGAGGTTGCAAATAAAAATTTGGCTCCACAATTTGTGTTGCCTCTATGAACGAGACAGGGGTGCATCCCTACAAGTAGAATGACCAAGAGCCTGAATAAACGGTACAATAATTGGGACATTCAGCTATTTTCGTTATCTCACACGGGGCTTCAGGGTTATGTCGAAGGTATACCCCCACCCCAACCCCCCGGATTCACAACCCTTGTGACACAGATATTTGCTTGTCGGTAGGTCTAACAAGGGATCCCTGTCTCATTCCTGTCTCATCTTCATCCCTGTCTCATTCCTTAAAGCGACACAAACTGCGGAGCCGGGTTGTTGTTTGCAACCTCCGAAAAGGACATGTTCTTGTTCTCGCACAAGATTAGAGTACATGGGCTAAGCAACTGCGATAATAAGCGCACAGCAGAAAAGCCGAAGGCCGAAGACTTTTCTCCGAAGCGCTACTGTAGTTGACCTGCATACGTATCTAATGTACACAATGTTTCTCATGTCCATGGATTCGATTCAAATGGCTTAAATTTGACTTAAAATGGCCGCCAAAAGAGATAAACGCGCGAATGAAGCAACTCGACTTTTCTGAGCTCCGAGAGAGAACCACATGAATATTCAAACTGTTTTTTAGTCAAAATTCTATTTCAGGGGTGTTGTGATTTTTGAGACTTTAGTAATAATATCCAAAAGACGCTTAAAATGGATATAATCCCGAATTGATGAAGCAAAAAACAGGCAGGCGTTTCGGGCAGAGACATGTATTCATCCACCGGAGGAAGTGTATAGTCCGTACTGAACTGTGAAACTGTGGTAAATACATGACTGTGATGGGTGAAAGTGGATTTATTCTTCAATCTTTGGTGGATTCTTAATCTACAGAGCCAGGCCATAACAGGGATATACTTTTTGATAATTATTTTAAGGAAATATTGTGTCACTGGCCAGTTTCGAATTTGTATTCTAATAGGCCCATATCAGTCCGCGAGTGACGATTTGATGGCAATGCTGTACACAAATCAATTTTTCTCAGGCAATCGGTATTGGAATGTTTTGAATTTTTACCATTATTTCGATAAAAGCCTCTTCAAAACACATATAAAATTTGGTGGGAATTAAAGCACCCTTGGTGAACTTTTTTCACCAACCTATATTCATTAAAATGTACACAGAATGTACACGCTGGCTAATAGAGGTCTTTGGCCTAATAGAGGTATCTGGCCTTTCGAGGAAAAAAAGTTTATTTTGAGATTTCAATAAACGTTTTGAACGAATTCCACATCGGCCGTGGTGGGATCCGAAGACGTTTTTTATTGGGTACCATTGGTTTTGCAGACCTTCTGGTTTTTCCTAGAGAATAATCAATATTCGCTAGCAGGCTTTTTATGTTCCGAGATATGAAGAGGGCTCTTTGTTCCTCAGGTTCTGTATTCATCAGTCTCAGGTTCCTCAAGAGTCAAGTGTCTTCCAGTCTTTTGGTCTTCAAAAACCTTTTCCAACCAAGTTTTTATGCAGTTACCATTCGGCAACATGTTGGTGGGGGAAAACCTGATCCCTGACCCCTTGAATTGGTTGCCCAGGTACAACTTCATGCAATTGTCTCAAGGAAGCCACCAGTACCACCTCTTGGCAGTCTTGCCAGTATCATGCCAGTGAAAAGGAAAGGTAATGATGGTTGAGTGTTGGCGTTAGGGTACCATCAGAGGAGTGCCTCTTCCTCGCTCTGGGTTAAACGTGTCACAGGACTGCACCATCATGAAGGTTTGGGGGTTCCACTCGAGCGCCCCGGGGTAAGCAGCTCGGAAGGACTTATTGAGAGGTCAATAGGTGGTTTGAGGGGCCTTCCCCCAATGCACTGGCTAAAACATGTCAGAAGGACGGGGTTGGGGGGAGGGGGGGGGGGGGCTCTCCATGTCGACAGTTGCGCGAGTTCAATAGAGCTTGCACTTTACATAAAAATCTGCCAGAGTGCCAGACTACGATAGTCCGGACACCTTTCAGGGGGAACATTTTCAATTTCTTTGCCGGCTATTATGATGATGGAGTTGAGTTACTGCTAAAGAGATACACGGAGAAAACTGTCAATCATAACAAAAAATTGGCGGAAGGAACTATAGCAGGTTCCCAACTGGGGGTTCGGGGGATCCCCCCCCCCCCAGCCTAAAGGCGCTGCGCGCTTACTAGGGCACTGCACTGATGATATTAGGCATAATAGCGTTAATTAGCAAAAGACGGGACACAGGCGCGATGACAGTATTGGGAGACAAAAAAATTAACAGGAGAATTTTCGTACCATAAAATAAAAAATACAATGAAGATGAGCGTATTCTTACGAAATACCTGTAACGAACGACGGTACACAGACGAGATGACAGTATTCAGGGGCAAATGTTGCAAAAAATGTCTATCTTTTCAAAAATAATGAGAAAATAGTATCAAGCGTATTCGAACTCTTGGCTTCTGATTTCTGAGCGCGACGTTCAAGCCGCAAGGCCAATCTGACTATCCACTAGATGAGGGATTGCGAATAACATTGATCAACCTCGAACCACGCTTACGTTGTTGATCAAAGATGGCCGTGTGTAGGCCTACGAGGAAGAAAATCATGGCGTTACGGAATCTGGTGAGGAGGCTTTCAGGACGGAATATAGCAGGAGTTCTCTGTATTTAAACTCCTTTTCATCGGATAATCCACGATGGGGTTTAGGTGAATATACTTTCTGTGAGTTCGTGTGATTTTACAGATCATATTTCCACTTTTAGGAAGGTTTTAGGATGTATTTGCCCCTTTCGATTGTCCACGTGTTCATATTGTACTAGGCCTAGTATCGATTTTTCGCCTCGAGGGTGTGAGAGTTGGCGTATCTAGTACGTCCTACCCGCAAATAGCGGTGTAGGTTGATTTGTCGATGTGGAAGGGATTTGTTTCTCATCTATTTTCCATAATTCTAACTTGTAACTATTTTCTTAAAGGTTCGTTTTCATCAGTGCACACACACGAACATGGATGTACATTGTATTCCGTCAGTATGGTTGGACATGGCCTACGTGTAATAGTATGTGTATCCACACTCATGATCCAGCACTTCCGGTGTCCTTGCGGTGGTCTTTTTTAAACATGGACGCTTCTGTTTTTGTTCAAGCAGTTCAGCTTTAACTAATAGTGGCAACCAGCTAAGCTTAATAGTCTTATTGGTGTCAAGAACGGATAATTTCAATCAAACAGGCATGTAAAATCGGCGACGACCACAACTATAGCATCGAAGGATACAAATGTATGTTGAGTCATCTTTTTGATGAGAAGGGGATTTCCAGGGACACATGAACGACGCAGTAAATAAGACACATATAAATGTCTACTGATCGATATGTTATCAAAAAGTATCTCGGAAAAAAATGGATATTTGCAGCGGTCAGAAGAATAGACCCAACCATTACGACGGTCCTTGCTTTGTCCTTGGTGCACAGCCTTTTCGCAGCCACGGGAAACCTGACGGCCATGGCACGGCCTATGGACATGGCAACAAGATAAACCGGAATGCAGATTCTTAAATTGTTTTTTTTTCTAAATGATTATAACTTGTGATGACTATATATATGGTTATTCTTACCTATATTGATTCTAAACTTCTTTAATATTAGTACTGTCGACGTGGTGTGTCCGTGTCAACTTGTAGAAGAACGACGTTTGGGCTGGTACTAGTCACTATGACTAGTCTATGACCACACTAACCTTGCACTCTTAACCAAATGAGGAGTGAACAAGTCTTCACACAGATAAGTTTATCTCGAGGTGTAGCTCTTAACTAACACATACAACTGAGAACACAAATCCCAAATTCAGTGCAGTGCTATAACTTACACTTTCTAAATGGAGTTTGATACGGTGCAGCGCTATATCTTGCACAACTGATCGAGAAGACAAAATGCCAAAGTCATGTGCAGCGCTATAACATAGAATGAGTTCAGCGCTATAGCTTAACATCGGAAGAAGGAGTTGAGTGCACATCACAGGTCGAGCTTTCCACACTTGGCTTGATCATCGCATTTGATATGTCCTTTGTTCAGTTTGAGATGTTGCATTCGTGTTGCGATGCTTCTTGCTTTTGCGGCCTTGATGTTCTGCCAGAACTAACTTGGGTTATCTTTCAAGTTGGCGCCCGCGCTTCTACAAGTTAGGTTCAGTTGACTCTGCACAGTTTGGTTCTCAGTTTTGGTCCCTCGAGGTTCATGTACCGTTGTGTATCTTTTATCTTTATATTTTCCTGATTGCCACGCTTTTTTGTGGGCATTCAATTTCCGGCAGATCAGTCGGCGCATGCTCGTATTCATTCAAGGGTGGGATGTCCTGACTGGAGTGATCTTCTCTGAAAAGCTGGATGTTATGTGAAAGCTGGCGGGCCAAATATACATTCCCCAGCAAAGCCAAAGTCGATCACCCGGGAATGTCCGTGATGAGCAGTTGTGCATTAGGATCATTTACTGGATAAACCCATACACCTAGTATGGATTTGAATATATACTTGCCAACCCCAATGCACAACTCAAAAGCGAGGCATTCTCTGCTGACACCGCAGGCTGCGCGCACTTCTGACGAAGTGTCCAGAGATCTGTATAAAATATATTCGGATGAAAAAGTCTGAACACGATTCAATCAAAGGCCTCCGCACTGTTTCGGTAAGCCTTTTATTCAAAACATGATAATGCAAAGATAGATTTACCAGAGTCTTTCAAATAAATTTGCAAGACTCCGGATTGAGAAACATAAGAATGTATTTTGAGACCAACCTGGCGATCAACCGAAGAAATTAGAGTGATGTGTTGGCGTAGATTATTTCCATAAATTGGTAAATTGATCTTTGCATTACCATGTTTTAAACCTTACCGATACAGTTTCGGAAGCCAGTGCCAAGCGCTCGGCTCATGTCCACACTTCTTCGTCCGAATATACAATTGACTATTAAAAACTCCGCGGTTCTGACCAAGAGCCGAGGCATCAGGTGCACTGCCGGCTGCAGTCATTGCAGACGACAATCTATGGGGATTACACAGTCACTAGGTTAATTAAAGAAGTCAATTTATTGACGTTACTTTAGACCATGTTATTGCCATAATCAATAGAAGGAGTATCTTTTCCCGTGCCAAACAAGAATCAATGTGGAAACCAGGAGATCGGGCATTTTATTTGACATAGCACCCACGTGGTTGAGGGGTATTTTATGTTATCAAAATAACTCTTGGCATAGGGTTTTCCATCCAGAAATAACGTAACCATGAAAACTGGGTGGCTCAACAATATGGTGGTAAATAACAACGTCAACGGGTTTATATTAGCGCGGTGTATGTTTGGTACCGATTTGGATGTCGAATGGCTCATGCATGGACACAAGGTTCTTGTAGCTTGCTCTTACCAGCAGGGCAAACTTCGAACAACTCTAGTTCTTTCCTGCCTGTCGTGAATATGTCTCCAAATAAAACTGGAGGTGGACCTTGAAAGAGGCCTCCCTAGGCTGATAATGCCAATCGGTGATGAGACGACACCTTGAGACGACACGTATACAGAGGGTTCTCCAGACAGAGTCACAGCCAACAAGACGAACTTTTTTATGATGAGCGCTATATATCTAGCCTGCAGCTGGTTGTGAATTTGTCACCGATTCTGGCCACTGCACTGTGATTTATCGAAACTTGGGAACGCTTTCAAATACATCAACCAATTCATGGACAAGCTATCATTAAAAGATTCGAAGTCGTATTATCCGTCTTTTACATGGAGCTATCGCTAGATAAGATAGCTGAAATTCAGTCTCAAAGCCTAATCGTACAGTCGGACACCTGAAAGGTACACTGCCCCTGTACTACAGATTAATTGATGTACAATTACAGAAAATGTTGGGGTTAGATAGGTGCAGTAAAACACTTTGAAACACATATTCGCACTGCGCAGTCAATACGTTTATTTGAAAGTGATTGTTACACTGATAAACAACGAAGAAATCGACATTTTACTAAACTTAGTTTCCCATATTGAGCTGATTTAGTTCATTAGCGACGGTGATGACATTTTCATTGGTATCGGCTTGGTTGACGTAATCTGCCACCAGGAAGTTCACCGTCTGGCCCTGCTTCTTCCGTTCGTTGTAACAGTCCATGGCACTGGGCCTGATGTACTGGTTACACTGAAGTAAATAGAAACAGAAACATTCAAGCAAGGTACTCCTATCTATGTACAGCATGTCTGTGTTTATAATTGAATAAAAAACGAACGATTTTGTTTGTTGGCGTCAGTGTCATTGGTATAAGGTCGCCTATACCGTATTTGGTGACAACACGATGCTGCAATACAAAATGTTCAACTTCCTATTAATCATTCTTAATAAATGATCTTAAAGACCTATCTGCGACACGATCTCGCAGGACGTTACTACTGTGCGCCCCCAGCATCAGAAAATAATATTTTTAGGACATGGCACTGGGCCTGATGTACCGGTTACATGCAACACTGAAGTAAATGAACAGAAACATTCAAGTTATGGGACATGATCTCGCCTACATTTACGTACGTGTGCTCCGAGCGTTAGTGCTGTTAGGTCTGTCTCATAACAGAACGTAAGGGACGGACGGGAACCAAAATCAACGTCCATGGACGCGTAGTAGGATTAATCTAATAGGCCTTCACATGTCACGTGGAGTACGTTTGCGTTCCAAGTTCTGAATGGAGGCCGGCCATAAAACAATGATCTTTGCACTGAATAATTGCATTCAATGGCAATAGACCGCCCATATGGGAAGGTTCATGTAATTTTCCTTTATTATGCGTCTAGCCTTATCCCTGTGGTGACATGATTAGACACGCATTGAAAATGGTCAATAAAATATCATTCCTTTGTCCGAAATTGAATTGATTATTGATAACATTTTATTGCCATGGTTTGTGTTGGCCAGCAGTCGCTTGGCCTCACGCTACTTTCACCATGGAGAGAATTAGGATGTTTTTGTTCGCTGCTCCGCCGCCCATACCACCGCCACCAGTTTTGCTTACACCAGCATTTCATAATTTAGAAGTGCGTCCGCCTCCGTTGCCTCCAAGACTTGATGAAGTTCTCACCAATCAACCAAATGGTCCATACGGTGGTAACGACGTCTTTACCAGGATTAGAAACCACCAGATGGACTTTTGGTATCTATCAGGTGAGACAGTGGCCTCTTTCCAGCACCTCGTAGAGGACATTACGCCCCTTCTGGAAAACAGGCCAGGACGGTACCGAGATCATTTGCTGTCGGTGGAGAACCGTTTACTACTTTTTTTCTATTGGATCAAGAAATATCCGGACATTGTTGCGATGAGTGCAATGTTTGATATCAGCAAGCAATCTGTTTGCAGGGAACTTTATTTTATGACAGATGTTTTGTGGACTTATTTTCAAGACGGTATAACATGGCCGACCGATGAAGAGTGGGAACAACTGCGGGGCAACTGGGATACTATTCCAGATGCTGTTGGGGCGATAGATGGAACGTTACACGCAATCGAGATCCCAAAGACTGAGGATCCCCACCTTATCATAGTCATAACTTGTTACTGTTACTCAGCCACAGTCCAACAATGAACCGCTTTCTTTTGCATAGTAACTACTTAGATAAAAAAAGACACTCAATTTGGTTAATACGAGCCAACCAGGCTTTTGTCAATAATTGACCGCTTGTCTATAACAAGGCCTATTCGGTAACATCGGTAACATCGATTTCCCTTCCTTGACAGTTAACCAACGCACGTTGTCAAAAAGCTATTGTATGTATAGGTGGGCGTTCCTAATGTGCTTTGGTGACCACCAATCAGAAGAAGGACCTTACATATGTATTCATCACAGCAGCGCAGCCCTGGTGGTAATGCTCGTGTAACCAATAGCATCAAAGCTAACAAGCATGGTACGTTGAATTAGGTACTTCTTCGGTTCCCGTCTGTCCCTAACGTTCTATAATGAGACAGACCTAGAAGGTCTGTCTCATAACAGAACGTTAGGGACGGACGGGAACCAAAATCAACGTCCATGGACGCGTAGTAGGATTAATCTAATAGGCCTTCACATGTCACGTGGAGTACGTTTGCGTTCCAAGTTCTGAATGGAGGCTGGCCATGTAACAATGATCTTTGCACTGGATAATTGCATTCAATGGCAATAGACCGCCCATATGGGAAGGTTCATGTAATTTTCCTTTATTGTGCGTCTAGCCTTATCCCTGTGGTGACATGATTAGACACGCATTGAAAATGGTCAATAAAATATCATTCCTTTGTCCGAAATTGAATTGATTATTGATAACATTTAATTGCCATGGTTTGTGTTGGCCAGCAGTCGCTTGGCCTCACGCTACTTTCACCATGGAGAGAATTAGGATGTTTTTGTTCGCTGCTCCGCCGCCCATACCACCGCCACCAGTTTTGCTTACACCAGCATTTCATGATTTAGAAGTGCGTCCGCCTCCGTTGCCTCCAAGACTTGATGAAGTTCTCACCAATCAACCAAATGGGCCATACGGTGGAAACGACGGTTTACCAGGATTAGAAACCACCAGATGGACTTTTGGTATCTATCAGGTGAGACAGTGGCCTCTTTCCAGCACCTCGTAGAGGACATTACGCCCCTTCTGGAAAACAGGCCAGGACGGTACCGAGATCATTATTGCTGTCGGTGGAGAACCGTTTACTACTTTTTTTCTATTGGATCAAGAAATATCCGGACATTGTTGCGATGAGTGCAATGTTTGATATCAGCAAGAATCTGTTTGCAGAGAACTTGATTTTATGACAGATGTTTTGTGGACTTATTTTCAAGACGGTATAACATGGCCGACCGATGAAGAGTGGGAACAACTGCGGGGCAACTTGGATACTATTCCAGATGCGGTTGGGGCGATAGACGGTACACGCAATCGAGATCCCAGAGAGTGAGGATCCCCCGCACCTGTACTACAGTGGCCATGTCCACAAATATTGTATCAGCACTCAGGTCATTATCGACAATCGTGGAATGAGTTGTACTCCCCTTGAATAATCGGTATATGGAAGTGGCCCCTTTGTTACTGTGCTACTGTTGTGTGGGGTGCGGGTGCGTTTGTGGAGGGAGGTATACGATACATGTACTAACTCAGCAATTTCTCTTGCAATAACTTCTCTTATCCTTCGTCTGAGTTGTTTTGCGGTTCGCCTAGCGTATAATGCCCTTGTGCGTTCCGGCAAACGGTTGACATTTTGCCGGATGTGGCCTAGAATGCGAACATAATTATTTCTATGTCGCTGGTACCCTTCCCGGAGAAGGGCCATCTCCTCCATGCCAACAAGCACTCTATCACACATGACTGTTCGTTCACTTCGACAACACTGTGCTAAAAACCGCGCTAAAACTAGACCCATATCATAGTCATAACTTGTTACTGTTACTCAGCCACAGTCCAACAATGGACCGGTTTCTTTTGCATAGTAACTGCTTAGATAATAAAAAGACACTCAATTTGGTTAATACGAGCCAACCAGGCTTTTGTCAATAATTGACCGCTTGTCCATAACAAGGCCTATTCGGTAACGTCGGTAACATCGATTTCCCTTCATTGACAGTTAACCAATGCACGTTGTATGCATAGGTGGGCGTTCCTAATGTGCTTTGGTGACCACCAATCAGAAGAAGGACCTTACGTATGTATTCATCACAGCAGCGCAGCCCTGGTGGTAATGCTCGTGTGACCAATAGCATCAAAGTAAACAAGCATGGTACGTTGAATTAGGTACTTCTTAGGTTCCCGTCTGTCCCGAACGTTCTATCATGAGACAGACCTATACATTACCACCAGGGCTGCGCTGCTGTGATGAATACATACGTAAGGTCGTTCTTCTGATTGGTGGTCACCAAAGCACATTAGGAACGCCCACCTATACATACAATAGCTTTTTGACAACGTGCATTGGTTAACTGTCAATGAAGGGAAATCGATGTTACCGACGTTACCGAATAGGCCTTGTTATAGACAAGCGGTCAATTATTGCTAAAAGCCTGGTTGGCTGGTATTAACCAAATTGAGTGTCTTTTTACTATCTAAGCAGTTACTATGCAAAAGAAACCGGTCCATTGTTGGACTGTGGCTGAGTAACAGTAACAAGTTATGACTATGATATTGGTCTAGTTTTAGCGCGGTTTTTAGTACAGTGTTGTCGAAGTGAACGAACAGTCATGTGTGACAGAGTGCTTGTTGGCATGGATGAGATGGCCCTTCTCCGGGAAGGGTACCAGCGACATAGAAATAATTATGTTCGCATTCTAGGTCACATCCGGCAAAATGTCAACCGTTTGCCGGAACGCACAAGGGCATTATCCGCTAGGCGAACCGCAAAACAACTCAGACGAAGGATAAGAGAAGTTATTGCAAGAGAAATTGCTGAGTTAGTACATGTATCTTATACCTCCCTCCACAAACGCACCCGCACCCCACACAACAGTAGCACAGTAACAAAGGGGCCACTTCCATATACCGATTATTCAAGGGGAGCACAACTCATTCCACGATTGTCGATAATGACCTGAGTGCTGATACAATATTTCTGGACATGGCCACTGTAGAACAGGTGCGGGGGATCCTCAGTCTCTGGGATCTCGATTGCGTGTACCGTTCCATCTATCGCCCCAACAGCATCTGGAGTAGTATCCCAGTTGCCCCGCAGTTGTTCCCACTCTTCATCGGTCGGCCATGTTATACCGTCTTGAAAATAAGTCCACAAAACATCTGTCATAAAATAAAGTTCCCTGCAAGCAGATTGCTTGCTGATATCAAACATTGCACTCATCGCAACAATGTCCGGATATTTCTTGATCCAATAGAAAAAAAGTAGTAAACGGTTCTCCACCGACAGCAAATGATCTCGTTACCGTCCTGGCCTGTTTTCCAGAAGGGGCGTAATGTCCTCTACGAGGTGCTGGAAAGAGGCCACTGTCTCACCTGATAGATACCAAAAGTCCATCTGGTGGTTTCTAATCCTGGTAAAGACGTCGTTACCACCGTATGGACCATTTGGTTGATTGGTGAGAACTTCATCAAGTCTTGGAGGCAACGGAGGCGGACGCACTTCTAAATTATGAAATGCTGGTGTAAGCAAAACTGGTGGCGTTAGTATGGGCGGCGGAGCAGAGAACAAAAACATCCTAATTCTCTCCATGGTGAAAGTAGCGTGAGGCCAAGCGACTGCTGGCCAACACAAACCATGGCAATTAAATGTTAATATGTAAAGTCAAGGACTTAGTGAGCCCCCCTTTAGGTCGGGGGAGCTCCCCCGAACCCCCCTACGAGCATATGTTAAGTGCAAGCTCTAACAACTACAGTTGTTACAATGGGGGGACACCCCCCAAACCCCCCTCCGTCGACATAGGTTTTTACCAGTGCGTTGGGGGGAAGCTCCCCCCAAACCCCCCCCCGGTGGACAGTCAACTAGCCCTTCTGTGTCATACTGCTGGAGGGGGGGGGGATGCGATGGGACCATCCATATAGTTCCTTCCGACACATTTTTGTTTTGGTAATGTAATACATTGTGATTGTCCTTATTCACGGGAATCGGGCGTTTCCAGTGATATACGACACTTATTAAATGGATTGTCCTCATGCATTCACTTTGGAAACGCATTTTAAAATAGATGTTACGTCCTGTTAATGGGGCACGTCATCATCGCGTACATTTGGGAAAAACTCCCTAACGAGACCGGAGCAGACGGCTGAAAGTAGTTTACTTATTGGCCGCTAGGGTTCAGAATGTCGCTCACCCGAATTTTTCACGCAACTTTTGCTAAATAGAGCTAGTTCTAGTTTGTAATTCATTTTGATACTTCAGATTTGGGTAGTAGACTAAAATAACTTAGTCGTCAGTGTGGTTTTAAGCAGGAAAAACGTATTTGTTTTTCTTAAAGTGCCTTTTTTGGACGGGTGTGTGCGATTGTTTTGTTTATGTCACGTGACCTCGACCATGTCGCACAAAATTGAAATAAACCACCCTTTTCTGTCATTATTTAGGACGGATATTTCTCTAATAACAATATTAATATAATTGGCCAATTTCTTAGGCATATGTAGCGAATTCCCATGAAGATTTAAATTAGATGTTCTCGTAACCTGTTACAACTGGTCTGATTTATAATTCAGCGCTACAACTGGTCTGATTTATTTATTCAGCGCCATTTTGAAAAACCAAAAAAAATTGTTTGTTGGATATACAATATAGTTACTCTCTTTATTTCTCTTCATTCATTTACATTATATACTCCCGCACACACGTGTATCTTAAGAGCCCCTCCTAAGAGGGGGGCTTAATATGTAAAGTCAAGGACTTAGTGAGCCCCCCTTTAGGTCGGGGGAGCTCCCACGAACCCCCCTACGAGCATATGTTAAGTGCAAGCTCTAACAACTACAGCTGTTACAATGGGGGGGGACACCCCCCCCCCAAACCCCCCTCCGTCGACATAGGTTTTTACCAGTGCGTTGGGGGGAAGCTCCCCCAAACCCCCCCCCCCCCCCCGGTGGACAGTCAACTAGCCCTTCTGTGTCATACTGCTGGAGGGGGGGGGTGCGATGGGACCATCCATATAGTAATTATAGTTCCTTCCGACACATTTTTGTTTTGGTAATGTAATACATTGTGATTGTCCTTATTCACGGGAATCGGGCGTTTCCAGTGATATACGACACTTAAATGGACTGTCCTCGTGCATTCACTTTGGAAACGCATTTTAAAATAGATGTTGCGTCATCATCGCGTACATTTGGGAAAAACTCCCTAACGAGACCGGAGCAGACAGCTGAAAGTAGTTTAATTATTGGCCGCTAGGGTGCAGAATGTACGCCGCTCACCCGAATTTTTCACGCAACTATAGCTGAATAGAGCTAGTTCTAGTTTGTTATTCATTTTGATACTTCAGATTTGAGCAGTAGACCAATATAACTTAGTCGTCAGTGTGGTTTTAAGCAGGGAAAACGTATTTGTTTTTCTTAAAGTGCCTTTTTTGGACGGGTGTGTGCGATTGTTTTGTTTATGTCACGTGACCTCGACCATGTAGACACAAAATTGATATAAAACCACCTTTTCTGTCATTATTTATGACGGATATTTCTCTAATAAAAATATCAATATAATTGGCCAATTTCTTAGGCATATGTAGCGAATTCCCATGAAGATTTAAATTAGATGTTCTCGTAACCTGTTACAACTGGTCTGATTTATAATTCAGCGCTACAACTGGTCTGATTTATTTATTCAGCGCCATTTTGAAAAACCAAAAAAAATTGTTTGTTGGATATACAATACTTACTCTCTTTATTTCACTTCATTTACATTATATACTCCCGCACACACGTGTATCTTAAGAGCCCCTCCTAAGAGGGGGGCTTATCAATAATCAATTCAATTTTGGACAAAGGAATGATATTTTATTGACCATTTTCGATGCGTGTCTAATCATGTCACCACAGGGATAAGGCTAGACGCATAATAAAGGAAAATTACATGAACCTTCCCATATGGGCGGTCTATTGCCATTGAATGCAATTATTCAGTGCAAAGATCATTGTTATATGGCTGGCCTCCATTCAAACGTACTCCACGTGACATGTGAAGGCCTATTAGATTAATCCTACCACGCGTCCATGGACGTTGATTTTGGTTCCCGCCCGTCCCTTACGTTCTGTTATGTGACAGACCTATATATACGCTCGGAGCACATGTACGTAAATGTAGGCGAGATCATGTCCCATAGGTAGATATAATCCTATCTATGTACAGCAAGTCTGTGTTTATAATTGAATAAAAAACGAACGATATTGTTTGTTGGCGTCAGTGTCATTCTTGGCGTCAGTGTCATGGTCGCCTATCGTCTTGGGCGACAACACGATGCTACAACACAAAACGTTCAGCTTCCTATTAATCACGATTAATAAATGATCTCAAAGACCTCTGCGACACGATCTTGCAGGTGGTTACTACGGTGCAACCCCAGCTTCAGAAAATAATATTTTGTGTCTGACACTGCATGAGGCATGATTATGGAAAACATCTGATTCGCAAAGCGAAGAATTTAAATTTACGCCTCAACTGAAAAGTGGCTGTCGGTTGAATGTGCGCGCAAATGACAGGATTGTTTGGTCAATACATTTTCGAAAGTGCGCAAAAAACATGTTTTTCTCACACACGCCCCCCCCCCCCCCCGAAATGGTGCTTTAAAATTGTAGATTTCTGAAAATATCTACAACGCTTATTAACACTTTTAGCATTAAGACTCAATATGTTCGAAGTGTGCATCTGTCCATTTACCCCCAGCGTGTGTTTTTCAACTTTTGAAAGTAAGGTTTAGTGAATTTGAATGACCCCCCCCCCCCCAAGCACGTGATAACGTGTTTTTGAATCGGTGACATCATTTCGAGTAAAAATGATCTTGTCGTGAAGTGTTTAAGGTGCTTACTTCAAATAAAATAGAGTTCTCGTACAAACTGTTGTTCCTAAATCAGATACATTGACGTAGTTACCAAAAAGATCTTAACTGAAATGATAGTTTAGTAGAAATTTTTCTCTGGTCAGTAGGTTCGGCCACCTATGAATCAATAGATTAACTAATATGTACTACTCTTGAAAATTCTCATGATTAAAGTCCTTACATCCGGTTTACGTGCTTGGCGAGAAGTTTAGTTTTATGTGAAGTAAGCAAACTAAATTGTCACGATAAGAGGATCTGCTCCCAATGATTTGATGGGTTAGAGTATTATGATAAGTGGATGTTCGAGCAATAACGAGGCAGATCACGTTCACAATGTGTATCTTTTTCAGGAATTAAATATAGTCCGCTTTATTTTTGCTAGCGAAGTTAGGCGTGTAGAGCTTTATTTAGTACCCAGTGCCTCAAATAATGTTGTAACCTACCTTTTTCTGCATTTTACTAACACACCAGCCTAAGGAAGGAAATGCTGAGACAATGATCAAATCCTTGCTTATGCTTGCACACTTGCTTCTTGTTTCTTCTGGCATGCTACTACATGATGACGTCAACTTAAGATCTAGAAATGTGTCGCCGTAAAGATCAGCCTGAGTGAGAGAAAAAAATAGCAGTTCTAGAATGATGACACTTCAATCGCATTTGTATCTAAATAAACAATTGATTGTAATATATCGCTTTGCAAATTTTTATTCTTGCATATTGCAATTTGAAATCTTGAACATAGTATGGTCAAATTATGATTTGCCACGGTTTCCATAACAGCAAGGAAGTTTTATACATACCCCCCCCCCCCCCCCCGCAGAAATATGGATTGTTTAACAGCTGCGGATCCAGCCTCGGAAACTCAGGGAGGCGGGGGGGGGCTGCTATCCCACCTGTAGCGGATCGAATGTGATCTTGGAAACGAGCGGGTCTTAAAGCCCCCCCCCCCTTTCGAAGCATTTGGAAATGTTGAGCGCTAAATATACGTTTCCGGGAATCTGGGTGGCTGAAAGAGCATTAAGTAGTTTTTTTGCTACCTTGTGACGGGGCACCCTATGAAAAACTATGTTTTCCCAACGGTGGCCAATTGATTCTCGAAAAGAAATTCGTTGTATTTGATGGTCATGTTGGTTGTTCGGTTGGGTACATGCACATACAATTTGTTGGTCACTAATATGTTGTATTTCATTGACAAATGCGCTACCTACCGAAGTGATGTAGGGGTTAGAACTCCTACAGCTGCTGTCACAAAGATCGTCTACCATAAAAATGAACACACGCTTGTTTTGTGCCACTGCTTCTCCAAGAGTCGGCCAACTGCCCGTCACTGCATTGATGCCGACCTTCCCGTTCGCTCCAGTAAAGTAGTCTCTGAAGATGGGGATGAAACTGTCGAAGCCGGAGGTCATTGTGGTGTCGTCGAATCGCATGGCAATTACCTCGTTTCTGTGAGATGGATCATTCAACCAGTTGTCAATGTCTCTTATAATCTGAAATGATTTATTTTCTTATCAACAGAGGAGTGCACCCGATGGCCATTATTCATGTTCCCACTTCTAATCAACATACTGCAGCGTTAATAAGCTGGCCAGCACAACACTTCTCGTCATTGGACGCTGATCCGCACTTGGTAACTTCCTAAGGCCATGGGTGCCTCAGGTGGCTCATACTCGTAGAGCCATCAAGGGCACCCACTCCCATTACGTTTATCTGCTCATGCCGGTTTGGCCCAATGTTATCATGATTTGCCCTGATAAGCTTTCGATAAGACAGGAAGGAATGCGAACCATTAAAGCCGTTGATACGCAGAGAAGGGCCTGGGTGATGATTCCTAAAACTCAGCTGTTCGGGCATCATCACAAGCGAAAGCCAATATATGCCTGTGGAAATCGCACGACAACTCTTTCGGTCGATCACACCGATCAGAAGCACAGTATCTTCTCGTTAAGCATCGTTTTAGGGACATAACATTTGGGGTAACGGCTTCCTCAGTACATGCCCTTTAAATGTGGAATTCACTGAGTCACGACCTGATGAAAGAAACAGACTTTAAAGTATTTCCGCAGACTTAAAACCATTTCTCTTCCGAGAATATTTTGAGTGTGATCGAGCGCTTTTTAACATTGTATTCTCAGTGGAAAACAAAAGTGCATAGCTAACTTCATTCATTCAATTGTTTTTGATACAACAATAATCACTAGAATGACATTGTCGATGGTTTGGTAGTAATGTCGTGACATACACCTTAATATACCCTTATATGTCGATATCTTATCTAACAATAATGTGTTTCAAATTTGCACTTGCCTCTAATAGTTTTCGTCCGTAAGCTGTGTTGTGACTCGCGTAAGCCGTGTCTTCCTTGGCACGAGTGTCAATGTCGAAAAATCGAATTCCAAAATCCAATTGGGCTGTGAAAGTGTAATCTTGGTTCCTGTAGAAGCAAGAAAAAGCGGAAACACCATTACCGTACTTCATGATCCTATTCGCCCCTGTAAAATAAGAAAAATAGGCAGATTTGTTCACAGTAAGAAGACCTGGTTCACCCGAATCATAAAAACCGTTAGTTGTTATCAGTATTTGAGACGAAGCAAGCCGAACTAGAACAAAACCATCGATATTCTTCCCTCTTCTGATAGGTAGGAAGGTTTATATTAGAATGATGATTTTATAATGGGTGAGTTGTAATGCTGTGTGTGATGGTGAAGGTGTTTGATGTTAAGAATGTGTATATGGTGAAGTTGAGATTAATGTTCAGAGACTTCAGCATTAGAGGGTGATGAACTTGAGTGTGATGTGATATTGTACAATGATAATAACAACAATGAAACTGCCAGAGGCCACTGTCCTCACCGTATAGATATTATTTGACGACTGATGCTGGTTAAGAAACGTGCTATTTGTTTATAGCCAAAGGGAACTGTTATGCCATTTAACCAGTGTGACCTCGAAAAGTAGGGAGTCCCACGATACAAGCCTTGTGGTGGTTATGTACCCATGATATCAGATTGGTGGTAATCGCGCAATTACATTTAGTCAGTCAATAATCATTTTTTGATATTTTTTCTCGAATTTGGCCACCTGTTGGCTAAGTGGTGAATCAAATCGAAGCGAACTTTCGGCCCTGATCAGATGCCCTGACTAGATTGGGTATATGTGTACCAAATGTGAGATCACTGGTCACTGAAATTTATAGAAATGTGTCATAGTTTTAAAAGCCTAACGACTAATTTGCACAATTTGAACTCTGTGACCTTAACGTAGGTTAAATCAAAATCGTTTTTAAGTTATGATGTATCCTTGCTTGGAGTAACTGCCCTAAAAATTTTATCAAAAACAAATTACCATTAAGCGAGATATTGCACGTTTTACCCGTTCAGTTTTGCCCCCTGGTGGTCAAGTTGAAAATCAGATCGGTCCGAAATTTGATGCCAAGGGTCATCTGACATAGGGGGGTCATTTGCACCAAGTTTCAAGTTAAGAAATGTGCCATAGTTACACCAATACGGTCAATTTAAGCCATTTGTCCTCCGTGACCTTGAAAAGTACGTCTAATCGAAAACCCATGGCCATACGATATGTGATGTATCCTGGCGAGAAGTACACTTTTTATCAAAAAATGAATCACTAATATTAAGCGAAATATCGCACTAAGTTAGTTTTCACATTTCTTCCCCTGGTGGCAACAAATTGATTCGGATCGAAATTCCAAGGGTGTTGTGCGTATATCAGTTGACAATAATTACCAATAATTTGTGATGATAACGGTAAGATGACATTTAACTAGATTAGTGTAAGACAGAACATATCGAAACTGATGGTTTGCAAAGACTAGCTGAATTAGTCAACATATCACTCCATTAATTTCTTCAGTTTTATTATCAGGTTGACCTCGAAAAACAATATTTCGTTTCGTTTGCTGATCTCGATGCTGTGAATTTCATTGATTGTAATTTGAAATCTCGAATTCGGAAACTCGATCTATCCCTTATGGATTTATTTGGTTTGCTTTATGCTACAAATTAGTTGATAATGTTATGTAAACATACAAATATGTTTATAAATACGTTCATTCCTCCTTTGTACCGAACCAAAGTGCACTTTGATGGTGCTGCTCGGAAAAACTACTTAAATTAGTGACAAATTGCACTATCCACATTGATAGTTTCACTCCGCATTTGGTGCATCCGAAAGGGGGCGCCAAACGCTTCTTCATGATCCTTGGGCACCAACTGTCCCAATTTTTTAAGTGACTTACCTGAGTTGTGAGTTCCAGGAAATGTTACTTCGTCAAATCTGAGATTGCAGAGTTCATTGTGGCCGTTGCACGCCGCTTGAATGTTGAAAAAAAAACAAATACATGTCAGACTTCCAGTGTTGCCAATGTTAAGGTGGTGATTTCGCTTAATTCTAGTTGGGCTAACCGGGTGCACCATTGTAATACAACATAATATTGTTGACACGTGCGCAATGTCGGGAATTCTGGTCGATTCTTCTAAGACGGCAATCGTCATTCTTTACATTTCAGCCTCAATTGTGTCGAATGCGTTTTTTGTAATAACAGAATCGGGATACATTTTATAGTTACAACAGCTGGCTATCGATTCCCAGTAATTTGTTTATGCCTCATGTTTTATTCTAGTTTTAAATTTGGTGGAATTCTGCTAAAAATCCTTCGGTTACAAACGAGATGCTTGTCCAAACCACCTACGTGTATCCTTGTTTTAACGCTGATGACAACTTTAAGATAATGCAATATTTCTGTAATTTTTAAAAGAAGTGTGCTCTTGTATGTTGATAAATATATCTTCATAAAAAAATGTATTTCTAGAATGTAATTAATCTCTGGAAATTCGAATAACAAGTATATGTTGTCAAAAAGCCAAATGCTGACACAAATTAAGTTTCAAAAATTTTGTTTATAGTTAAATTGCCCTTCAACGGTTTTAACCGTTGAAGGGCAATTTAAGCCTCATACAGGCAATGAAATCTAACAAGCTTGAAAGAAATATCTTTAGCTATACGCGGCTGGAATCCGGTAAAATCATTTTTTACATTATTGGAGTATTTCAAAATCAAATGTATGTAATTGTTTTCATCTTAAGCAGGTCGAATAAGTCGAAAGATGTCTTACCTTTTGTTGCCGCCAACTGCATCAACCCAATCAGGGTGAGAATCAGGGGATGTTTTACCATGTCTGAAACTAATGAGGAACGCTTTCGCAGCCAAATAGACCTGTCTTAGCCTTTACAACCATGTATTTGTCGTTGCACGTTTTGCATGATGAATTCAAGGTTTAGGGGTCTGAACATAGGGGTGCTTTTTTCCAATCATTTACACTGTTGACGTACTTTTTGAAGAGTGTGGTTCAAACACACTATCATGAACCTGTGTGCATGCGTAGTAATCTAATAATGTCAAAAATATTTGCCCCACATATCATACTAAAATCTTATAATATTATATTTTCAAATTTGAAAATGATAAGACCTTTATCCACTGCATACTAAGGGAATAGAATTTTTCAAAGGGTCTACTTTCCTCTACAACCTCGACTGGGTCTTAAATTAGAGGTGGGTGACCTAGTAGAAGGCAGTTTTCGGTTGTGGTAACAACGAATGCATATTGTTTTAAGAAAATAATTTAATTTCAGGCAACGGGATGTGATTTAATCTTATTTTGGAACATGTCTTAACTGAAATATGAATTCGAAGACATTAAAAATCCATTATCTAGGAAACCGCCTTTTTTATAGCTTTTCTGGACCCACAATCAGTATTCTCAATCGCGAACTCGTGAACGCCTTGAGGAGGATTTATTTCTAAAATCTGGATCCAAAGGGGTTAAAGTCACCATATTATGCAGCGATATCATATTTTAGCATGGCCAAGAAAGAAAAAATATACAGAAATCAGATGAAATGGATCGAATTTGAGGATAGGAATGTACAAGGATAGGGATAATCGGGCCAAACACGTACTAAAGCCCTGCTCGGACACCCCTCCGCCCGTCCGAGGTATTATTAAAACCATGCGTGTATTGAGAAACTGTCTGATGAGGTGGCAATCGATTTCAAACAATGGTCGCGCGAGGTCGCAATGGCCACTTATAGTAAGATATATGAACTGATGCTCATATCTGTGCTCCACATCCAGTTCTCTGTTTGTGAATACGGCAGCCCAACTGCGGCCTTCTGGTTGTCTATCAAACATCCAAAACTAAAAGTGCTGTGATAACTTAATGACAATTATCATGATTATCGACTACGTCACTCGCTATCACATGTCATTTTCTAATTAGCATATGATAATGGCCACATAGCATTTTTAGTTTGCTTCTGGTAATCATATAAACAGCAATTCAAGCCTCATATGGGTTGAATTCTCGCTCTTGACCTTTGGTTATAATTGCTGTGTTGATTTCCCCAATCCGGCAAATAAACAAGAAATTGCACTGAGTTTATGCAACACTAACAAGTATATTAAAGACAAATATTTACCATTTGCCGGAACAAAAACTTGTCATCAGGATTAAATGACAGCCACGTGGATTTGTTTATATGGTGGTTCTATTTCTCGCAGGTGCAAAATATTATATTACAATTACCGAAATGATTTATGTTTGTAACTTCGTGTCAGCTAGCTTGATTATAAGCGAGTTCTCAATTTAACACTTATTTGGTTGGCCACAAAATGTTTTTTCTCATGTAGAAACAGAAGTGACACGTGACGGCCAACTAGACGGGTCAGAGGTCAGACATGCTACGTCACCCCAAGATTCTGGCGGTGACGCGGCATGTGACGTATAGGTGTTACCAGGAGTTACGGTTCAACCATTTTGAATTGCTAATCAAGTAACCCCAGGTTGAAGAGGTTGCTATCACATCTGAGGGCGTTCGAAAGATGGCAGACGGGTTGTTCAAAACATGGCAGACGGGCGTTAGTGTTTTCTAACATCGCCGTTAGGGTTTTTATGCATGCATGTCAGCTTTAACCAAGAGCTGTCATCGCTGGCATAGCCACATTGTTTGTGGTTAGCCCTTGACCTGGCCACCTCAGCAGTTTAGTACACTCACAACCGAGTACAGGTTGTGCCTTTGAGTGTCTTGGCGATCGCCTTGGCATATATTGGCAAATCGACAATATTTAAAGCAGACATTTGCAAACAGCAAGAGGCCAAAGTTACGTAATTTTGGTGGAGTTCCGAACCCTTACGAAAATGTGATCTCAGATTCACCATGGCAAAATTGGAGTTAACAATGCTCACCGTGATGAATTCAGCCTTCACCATGGTCAATTCAAAGTTTACCATGCTCACTATGGTGAATCTAGAATTTACCATGTTCACCAATGGTAAATAATAATTTCACCGTCCCATTTCACCAAGGTTAATTGCTGTCAGTTTACCATGGTGAAATTGAAACACATTTTTCCTAAGGGCACGCTGCTCTATTCTCGCTACCATCTTTGTATATGTTGGCTTTTTGTTGACAAGTGTAATGTGTTATACCTAAACTAGATTGGGAAATGGTATTTTAAAGACATCTCCTCAAAAAAGGGTATTTATAGCATTTTGAGTCATACCCGATCTTATTCCTATGTCTGCAGATATCTGTGGCGTTTGTGTAGTAGATGATGCAGATTTCAAGAAGATCTTCCAAAATCATGAAGTGCCAGACACAGCATTGAATAACATGTCCATCTTTAAACTCATTGAATTGGTGGAAGCTTGACCAGGAATTTGGTATGTGACTCAAAGGAGTATAAAAATAAACACATCAAAGCGCTCAATAAAATAGAAATCGCAACGGAAATGGGGGATCTTTGATTATCCTTCCAAAACATCAAGGTCAATCAAGGTCATTCTGCAATGGTAGACAACTGCAGACACGTGTTTGTTCAATTATCATTCCAGGGAGAGATGTTAGTGTGAATGTCCACACTTTAAAAACTTTACAAGCATTGCCACATGATGTCTCCAATATTTGTGGGCTACTGACTGTAGTCTGAAACCGCCACAAAACTATCAATTATATATCCGACATGTGACTGATCTATCTAGCTTTCTGACAGTATAATGTTTTCCAAGAAAAAAAAAATATTTGTATTGAATATCAAATTCTGGTTATGATTTTAGGCCTACTTTATGTTTGCTCAGTGTAAAGTTCATAAAACATGGTTCTGTATTTGCTTCGGTGGAAATAGCAGCTATGATAATTGTGGTAAAGGACATGATATGAGAAGTGATGAGTGACCTGATCGAGCTACTTGAATTGGTTAACACCAGAATAAATTTGCACCAGATGGGCCTACAATGCAATCTCACTCAAAGGCGTAGGCCTACCTGTTAAGCTTATAGGGAAGTCTGAGGGGGCATTTTTTATGTTTGAAAGTGCCCTCAGTCTAGGGAATTATGATTCAAGTCCTAGGAGAATGCTATCTAAAGCGGGTGTTTTTCAAATATGTGCAATAATGTTACTCGCGCTTCCGCGGTGTTGATGTCGCCATTGTTCAAATCTGCTTGGTCGATCTCAGTCACTTATTTGGCATCGTTTATTGTGTGGTTTTCCCCCGCATTGCTGGTAAGATGTGCTATATGGTAAGTTATGTTGTAGTGAAAGTCGGCCTTTTTATCAGAAACAAACAAATATTATCAAAAAATTGAAAAGAAAAATCACGGAAGGATAGTATAATAGGAAAAGTCACCTCAAAAATGCTCGCAATATTCAAATATATACCAAACAATGCCACGTGACTTTCCTTTATGGGCTTGAAAGACCTGGAGGCGAGCTTGCCGTGGTATTTCTGTGAAATAGCAACGAATCGTACCAACGCCAGCCATGAGTCCGATATTGAACCAGACCTATTGATTCGATTGAAAGATCTTCGATCATTTCCAAACTTAGAAAATGCGGAAACTATATGTCATGCATGTTCATGTTTACTCTGTGCACATATGGACGACAGGTATCCCAAAGAAGTACCACCACATTAAAGCTCGTTCCTCAGTGGAAAAGGATGGTCACGTGGTATTGTTAGGTATCGTGAATGTTGCGAGATTTGTTTTCAAAATGTTGCCATATTTTTTTCAAGGGTTGCCACATACTTTTGAAAACAATTCGACCTACATTTTTAGGAAATGTTGCTTTATATTTTCAAATTTCTTGATACATATTTCAAAATCTTGACAAACGTTTTTGAATTGGTGGCATGTTTTTTTCAAAGGTCGTAATACATTTCAAAATGTTGCATCATATTTTCAAGTCTTGCATTTATTCCGCTTTTGGGGTGCCATTACCGGGAGAACAGATTGTGGATGCAGAAATTTGGAAATTGGAGCAGGCGTAACACCTCCTCAGACTGCAGATTTGGGAGTCGACAACATACTTCACCCTACCTCGTGTAGGTATCCAAGAAATTTGATTATTTAACCGCCTGGCTGCTGTAAGCGAACCCGGGAGTACTGCACTGGCATTTAGCCTAGTTCCATGTACACCTGTGGCCTGAAGATAGGGTGAATCGAATTATGAATCGAAGTATCTAAGTGTGGTGTGGTTCAATTTGCAATTGAAACAAAATATCCTAGGTACATGTAATTGTTATGATAAAAATAGTACCTAAAATTACTGAATTAATCGAAAAAAACGAGAAATAGGCAACTGTTACATATCTTACAACGCTGGGTTTACTACGCGAATTAAAGATAGAAACTGGACCTTCCGTCCAGGCAAACAAAAGGGGCACGTCTTGCCGTTTTGATGAATCGAGCCTCACTGATTACTCATTACAAATTACTAACTAGAGTTAATAAACTTTTCCTGTTTTGTTTCTGTTTCTAAGGAAAGTATCTTGCCGGAGAGGCACTATCTGTCCAGAAACCTACCTAAAAGCATAATTATGCGAAGCTCGGTGACAAGTGAACTCTTAACCTATGCAGTAACTAGAATCGCCATCGAGTCAGAATTCTAGGTAAAGGTCAAAAGGTTAAACAGAAATGCAATGAAATATATGCAGCTTCCGATAGATAGAAAGACTAATTATAAACATAGGTATTTGAATTTGTCTGTAACGCCTGGCGTGCGTATTATTATTTTTGAATGCGCAGGAAAACTGTGCATTAGAAAACCGTTATTGTCTCTCCATGTCAATTCCCCCATTAATTAAGAAGTCATAGTTCATTAGACTGTTCTTTTTATGGTAACACAAATACACGGAGCGGTGTTCACGTTGGAAATGTCCATAGAATGTCCAGGAGAAAAGGATTCTATTCTGCGCTTTAATCTTCGAGCTATTGACGACCATTGCCTATATATACACCACATGCCACAATCTGTCCGAATACCAAAGGGCTGGACTTTTTTCAGGGAAACATTTTCCGCTCAACACCGAAAGAGATTGAGAGTGGAGAAGCAGAGAGTATGTTTGAAGAACTAAAGCTGCCCCATGATCATTTCCTTGATAGATCAGACCTTGATCAAGAGCTGGATATGTAATTGAAGTGGGCCGAGGCGTCTTGAACTAAAATGTAAATGTCCTTATTCCTGGTGCATTTACCACCATGCTTTACCAGAGCAGAACAAGTTCTCCCCCAAACATCGAACATCTGGAGAAAACTCCCACTTTAGATAGCATTTTCCATTGGCTTAAATCAGAATTCCGACTCAAGATAGACGAGTCACATTTGGGATACATGCTGGTAAGCTTCTCAATTTTGGGCATGTGTGACTAGATAAAGGTGCAACCCGGAAAATGGATAAAAGTTATTGCATTGTACACAGCAGCACCCTGCTTCCAGGTTTGATTTCCAAAAGTGCGAAAACACGTATTTGTGGACATTTATGTCCACTTGATTCAACTGGACACAACTAACCATCCCAACTAACATATTGATACCTTTTGCATGAATATTGGTTATTCTATCGCTGAAAAATCGAACTTGCAGAACCTGGGGGTGACGAAGCATGTTTGACCTATCCGCAAACTCAACAGACTGGTAGAATTCTGATGGCGGTCGCGTTTTTAGTCGAGGAGGAAGTCATCGATCGACGTATGTTGAGCCGTCAGCGAGTATTTAGACTTCACCCGTTCGATATTTTTGATGGCACAGATCTTATTTCGAGGTACAGGATTTGATGGAAGTGATGGATCTGATTCGGAGTAGAACACCCAACCAACAGGTCGCATGCAATAGAAGCTGTACTTCAAGTCCTATGTGCAATGAGATATTACGTAACTGGTAGTTTTCTGCTCGTAACGGGAGACCTCGGTCGATCATATCAGTGAACCGTCCGTGTAGGCTTATGATGAAAGCCGCCCGGACTCCCGATCACGCCCGACGCCCGACGCCCGGTCTGCAGATTATACCTTTGCAAATATTATATTCAATCCACAATTGCAGGTCACGTGATGTAGATAAACGCACGTGGTCCACACTTCGCATTTCAATACCAAAAACGGATATGGATTTTCCCGGGAATATCATGCGGGAATTCGACAGGTTGCATGCATTTAGGTCTGATGCACCGGCAATGTCTTAGCGTCTTGGTTATCCTATGTTTATCATTAAGGGGCCATACCTTTTAACGTACCCACAGACCCCCCCCCCCCCACGCAAATAATCGTAAAAAAGTACAGTGCACCCCCCCCCCCCCACTCATATATGGAATTGTGGTGCACCATAAATCAACCAATCAAAACATCGGATCTCGTAAATTATGCCGCGGCAGAATTCACAATTATGCCACGGCATGAATAGGAATTGTGGTGTGGCATGATTAGACTAATCAGAAAGTGGCAATCGTTTTATTTATGCCGCGGCATAATTCACGAGATCCGATGTTTTGTTTGGTTGATTTATGGTTCACAACAATTCCGATTTACTTTCGTCCTCCATAAATGACACTTTCGTCCACAATTCCTATTTATGCCACGGCATAATTTACGAGATCCGAGGTTTTGATTGGTCGATTTATGGTGCACCACAATTCCGATTTATGCCGTGGCATAATTCTGAACTCTGTCCACTCGCACCAGCCATACACGTGTATTTTTGTTGACATTCGAACTGCGCACGTGCGTTTGTTTACATTCAATTTTCCACGAAATCTCAACGATCACGTGACCTGCAATCGTGGATTGAAAATATCATTCATCAAGAGGGTTGGGAAGAGGCCGCGTATCAAAATATATCCAAAATTGAGATGTATAAAAATATGTTTTTTTCACAAGCATCAAACAGTTTAAAAACGTGTGAAAATAACACCCAAACTTCATGCTTTACCACCAAGAGTCTCGCATTTGAACCGAGGGACCTCAAGGAACATCGCAGATCCTCATCTAAGGCTTTGGCGATCGATCCTTCTTAATTGAATCATGGAACTGAAATATCCTGGAGCCTCCCCAGTCAAGCACTTGAACACCAAGTGCAGAATCTTGTACTGGATCCTGAGCTTGACTGGTAGCCAGTGCAGGTGAATCAGCACAGGGGAAATATGGTCAAAATTTCCCACCAAACACACAACTCTTGCGGCAGAGTTGAAAACCTGTTTGAATCGGTTCGGAAACTTGCTGGGGATACCACATAGGAGAGCATTACAATAGTCGGGGTGGGCAATGATAAAAGCATGTACCAAGGTCTTGGTGGATTTTTCCGACAGAAATTATCGTAAGCGATCGGGCGTCCGGACATCTTTCATCATAAGCCCTTATTTTATCGTTTCTAACCAGCGGCCCTGCTATAGCCTTGTGGGCAGATGATGGTTGGACGATGGTTGCACCAAGGGCAAGACCACACCAAGAGGGCCAAAATACTCTCAACAATCCAATAAATGGAAAGAATGCATTACAGCACCTGCAACGAACGACAACAACAACATAACCGACCAACATACCCTCAATATCATAAACTCATTGATACAGTCTCGACGGCTTCTGAAGTACATGACGACGCCGATTGGCTAGCGCGTCCTGAACATCGCACGGATCTCCGACGAGAACTGATCATCCCATTCGTTGAAACACGATTGTGACAACTTCCACGTGATCGCACCGTTGTGGCTACAAAACACATGATGATGCGACGCAAGGATTTCGTTAACTAGAAAACCCGGAAGGTCTTGTGTGAGGATTCTCTAGTCGTTGTATGTGCCTTCTGACTCTTTTCTTTGCATTACGTGTATTTCGTGAGGGGAAGCATCCATCAGTGGTTTTTGATTCGTCTGGTAACCTGGGGTATCTTCCTTCAACAGCGTCGGCCTATCTACGTAGTCATATTCATTCCCGTCATCGTCTAGGGACGCAGAATCATTTCAACGGACTCCGTGTGTTTGAACATGGCGCCCCATAACCCTGGGCTGTGTGGGGTCTTGGCCGGTCGTGCCTTGAGTGACAAATGCATGATTTACGTACTTTGGCCAAATGTTGGCGTAAAAGCTGAAATTTGAAAGTATACCTGTGCTTGATTGGCAACCAGTGGACAGCCCGAACGCAAGATGTGACAATAATGTTATTTAGGGTATACCGCAAATTCAGGGCACCGCAAATTTGCGGAGCCACTACGGATTGTTATGTGAATACCCGTAACCACAATTTTACGGTACTGTATCAATCCCGTAATGCCCTGTTTGCGGTCGTGAATAAGGACCCCAGCGATCGAGAGAATAAGACAAGTCGTTTCAAGGAGATAAAATAGATGAAGTCGCTGCAGACTGCTGCACAAGCGCTGTTGTATGTACTATAATTCCAAGAACTTCCAAGATAGTCGGGGACATCTTTATCAAACAAAATGTGATAGGTTAGGTTAGCGGTTATATCGTGACAGTTTCCCTACCAGCCAAAACCTCCGATATGGAAAGACATTGCATGCATGACATTGACAAAGCGACATGTCCAGTATTGTTTTTTCTGATACTGTGAAGTGTATTTGTGGCAAAAAGGTGTAATAAAGATATGAATGGTGCAGTCACGGGCGCTCAGTGTTCCCTTGAACGACCGTACTCGGGCGACAGCACGAAGATCAAGCAGGAAGATGTGCGATTTTGCCACTCTTCGAACTACTTCTGAATTTTGTTTCAATGTCACAGCTGTTTCAGCTAGAATTGAAATACAATTTTTACCAGATTACGCTCTACAGGGAGGTCACAACTGTTTCAGCTAAGCCTAAACATGACATCGAAATGATCCATCCCCAGCACAGGCCTGCTGCCCAGCGATTGGTCAGCTTAAAAAGCTTGTTAACCACTCTGTAAACAGTGTCTCTATCACACAATCGAATGAATCTATTACCTCTAGCATGTGACCTTCCTCGGTGGCGGTCAGGCAATGAAAAGCATCGTTTGGTTTGGTTTTTAGTTTTATAAATGGATTGCATTGTGGTAAAACATTTAAAGAAACACATGCCATTTCGCACTGAAATGATCCCTCGACCTCCATGTTGAAAAATGAAATGCGCAATGGCGGTGTGTATGCGTATCCAACCTTAGATACGTCCCATTATGGCCACTGTTGGTCGTCGATTGTCACCACTGTTGAAAGGTGATTGGGGACGAACTACGACAGAGTCTGTTAACTGAGTTAGACTTCCTTGGCAATGACGGCTACCATTGACAACGCTTGGAGAATGACAACATCTATTTCTGCAGAGGATATTTGTTCGTTTTACAATGGTCGGCCAGCCCCTCTTCTTCAGAGGCGCACCATCCCCATCCACCCGCACATGTAAGGTATGTCGTGTCGTATGGGACCTTCATTTCTCCGTTGGCCGACATCTTCAAAAGTTATTCAGTCTTCAAATGCTGGCCTCAGGCACAGCAAACATGAGACATAGTGGCTGATTTTATAAATCTTACCTAAATAAGATCATTGTGTGCTTTTACTGGCCAACAATTCACTGATGAGCCTGCATGTTTGAATTCAAAACCCCGACTCTGCCGGACGGCGAGTGCACTCGCCTATTGAAATATTATATACACATTGAAAATCGAGTTCTACCGACTTCGTAGAGATGGTGCTGCAGTACGTAACCGCTTCTGAGACAAGACCACAATTGATTTTTTAAACCTTTTAGCAGTTAAATTGTCAATGTTTGACCGCGACGCATCAAAGAACGCGTGGTGTTGTGAATCTGAAATTTAGATTATGTTATTCTGGACAGTCGGGCAAGTAAATGGTGAAAAATAAAATGGTGATTGACCTCGGAAATTTTTTGATAATCGACAAATTAGACAGACTTTGATATTTCCACTCTTTTCAGCCAACTGGCAGGAAAAACTCAAAACACGCCCCCTATTACCCAATTAGCAAAATTCGAAATTAATTTTTTCATCAAATAATTTCTTTATATCTGTAGACTTGCCACAACAAATATTTTTTCAATACCTCTCCAAATATGTACTTGAGAGTAAAAAACATGCACTCGTCTAATTGATAGGCCTCGACCCTCCAACCTATGAATATTCATTAGTGGTCTTGTCTCAATGAAGGTACATTTCAGGGGTTAACATTTTGAGAATTTTTTCAAACTAATGTAGATGACATCCCACAACTCTCCAACAAAGGAAAGTCATATCTGGACATTTTTGGAGAAATGAGAGACATTTCAAAGAGTGGTACAACTGTGCCAAAGCGACGAAAGAGGACAAAATCGACAAAAAGTCATGATTTTGCAGCCAACAGCACCAAATTCAAAGACCTGCCCTGGCCAGAAAAAGCAAGCTATGGAGCTGAAAATTTAGGATGTGATTTAGAAATATCTTTGCTGCTTAGGGCACAACTTTCAGAATCAAGGCCTAAGTAGTTTCAAAGAAATTACAAAATGAATGGCAACACAACAAGACTTGTAAAAATGAAACCGAACTTAGACCGGGGTTAGGTTGACTCTTATTTGGGTCAAATTAAGTTTTTTTTCTCATTATTTTAGCTTGTTTTGACCTTAAATCATCAGCAATACAATATTCTAAATGAATTAGAGTGATTTGAGCACATTCAAATTTTTCACTATATTTACCCAAAATGTAGTGTAAATAGAGACAAGACCACAATTGATTTTTTAAGCCTTTTAGCAGTTAAATTGTCAATGTTTGACCGCGACGCATCAAAGAACGCGTGGTGTTGTGAATCTGAAATTTAGATTATGTTATTCTGGACAGTCGGGCAAGTAAATGGTGAAAAATAAAATGGTGATTGACCACGGAAATTTTTTGATAATCGACAAATTAGACAGACTTTGATATTTCCACTCTTTTCAGCCAACTGGCAGGAAAAACTCAAAACACGCCCCCTATTACCCAATTAGCAAAATTCGAAATTAATTTTTTCATCAAATAATTTCTTTATATCTGTAGACTTGCCACAACAAATATTTTTTCAATACCTCTCCAAATATGTACTTGAGAGTAAAAAACATGCACTCGTCTAATTGATAGGCCTCGACCCTCCAACCTATGAATATTCATTAGTGGTCTTGTCTCAATGAAGGTACATTTCAGGGGTTAACATTTTGAGAATTTTTTCAAACTAATGTAGATGACATCCCACAACTCTCCAACAAAGGAAAGTCATATCTGGACATTTTTGGAGAAATGAGAGACATTTCAAAGAGTGGTACAACTGTGCCAAAGCGACGAAAGAGGACAAAATCGACAAAAAGTCATGATTTTGCAGCCAACAGCACCAAATTCAAAGACCTGCCCTGGCCAGAAAAAGCAAGCTATGGAGCTGAAAATTTAGGATGTGATTTAGAAATATCTTTGCTGCTTAGGGCACAACTTTCAGAATCAAGGCCTAAGTAGTTTCAAAGAAATTACAAAATGAATGGCAACACAACAAGACTTGTAAAAATGAAACCGAACTTAGACCGGGGTTAGGTTGACTCTTATTTGGGTCAAATTAAGTTTTTTTTCTCATTATTTTAGCTTGTTTTGACCTTAAATCATCAGCAATACAATATTCTAAATGAATTAGAGTGATTTGAGCACATTCAAATTTTTCACTATATTTACCCAAAATGTAGTGTAAATAGAGACAAGACCACAATTGATTTTTTAAGCCTTTTAGCAGTTAAATTGTCAATGTTTGACCGCGACGCATCAAAGAACGCGTGGTGTTGTGAATCTGAAATTTAGATTATGTTATTCTGGACAGTCGGGCAAGTAAATGGTGAAAAATAAAATGGTGATTGACCACGGAAATTTTTTGATAATCGACAAATTAGACAGACTTTGATATTTCCACTCTTTTCAGCCAACTGGCAGGAAAAACTCAAAACACGCCCCCTATTACCCAATTAGCAAAATTCGAAATTAATTTTTTCATCAAATAATTTCTTTATATCTGTAGACTTGCCACAACAAATATTTTTTCAATACCTCTCCAAATATGTACTTGAGAGTAAAAAACATGCACTCGTCTAATTGATAGGCCTCGACCCTCCAACCTATGAATATTCATTAGTGGTCTTGTCTCTTCTGCGGTTGACTGCAGATGTTCTGGTGGATTTCGTGAGTTTGTTTGGCTAATAGCTTTGAGTTTATTGGCCTCATTAGTGAAAGATAGCTTGTGGACTCATACTTGCTGATATTAAAAAGCGTGCTGCTTAATAACAAGTACCCCAGGTGTGACAGTTTTTCCTCTTCCACTGCGTCGCTGACGTCAAGACCTCAACATCCGGGGTCTACTTTATTAGCAATTCAAAATGGCTGCACCCTAGACCCTGGATTATTGTCTATGTCACATGTGTCGTCACCGCCAGGGGGTGACGTAGCATGTTTGACCTATGACCCGTCTGTTCGGACACTGCGTGTCAGCACTGTTTCAACATTACCAAAACTGTGTGTAGTCGACCAAATAATTGCAAAATTGAGCAATTATCTCAGGGTGAATACAGATAAAGAAGACTTATACTTTGATATAAAAACAAATTATCAAAAGGGATTTTTAAAGAATATTTTCACAGTGCTTGCGCGATTGGCTTTTGTAACACGTGTTTCTTCGGTTCTATTTTGCTCGGAGTGCCCGCATGGCACGACTAAAGGACGCAATTTTCTTGTAGAGGCAATCAAGTTTTTATATCCGTCTTAGCTCATATATCACCCTTGTCCATGAAGTTCTGTTATGCCATCAATTGATTAGTGATCGCATTAGGGTATTGTTATGTAGCCTTTTCGCCGATTCAATATGCCATGAATATGCCAAGTGTCAAAACATCATTTACATCTTATTTGCAGGTCAAACGTTACTCTTTGACCAATCAAATATGTTTTAGCTCAATATGATACCAGGGGCAGTGCAAGTGATCATTGGAGCGCGCTGGGTAAACACCTGGGTAAACGAGGTTGGCGCCATTGATATATAGGCCATTTTCCTGATACGCCGATAACACCTAGGGTCGGACCAACAAACCATTTTTACAATAGATCTTCACGGTCAATGACGCCAGACAGTGCATCTCGAGCCGTCTTTTACCGTGAAGATCTATTATAAAGATGGTTTGTTGGTCCGACCCTAGGTGTTACCGGCGTATCTGGCAAAGGGCCCACTGGATATCAAGTATTTTTTGGGACAAAAACTGAAAATGTTCCCTGATTACATTATGTTATCAATTGATTAGAAATAAAGACTTAACATCTTTGTTGCTTTCGAAAATGCAGTGTACGCACAAAAACATATACATGTATTAACATGATATCAGGTGGCCCAAAAAACGCCACGGTGACTGCAATAGAGAGAAAGAAAAATATTGTACACAAAAAGAAATTGTGTTTTAAACTTCTTTGTGTACAAAACATCATTGTGAGTTTACAATAAAAATTACAAACTACAAAAAAAGACATCGGACAACGCGACAATTCAGTCAGATTTTGAATTTTCCTTCTTTTTGTTGATGGAAACTACCTATGTAGAATAGGAGGTGACTGGGCAGCCGACAGATGTGTGATATTGACAAAGGTCCTTCAATAGGAACACGATGCTAAGTTTATGTTGGGACACTCATTAGCTGACCTCACGCAGTGAGAAGAGGAATTATATACCAAAATGTTTCTGTAAGAGTGAAGCTCTCTGCAATCCCTGATATCAAGAATAAATAAAGACTAATCTTTATAAATTCTCCCTGACATGAATACAAAACTTTAGTACGCGCAAACTCCTTGTTCTTGCTGAGCTAACCGCACCTCGTAGGTAATATTATGAAATACCTCAGTTGCAATGAAGTAAGCCTATCGTTTTGTATGTATTTTACGTTGCGTTTCCTTTTCGCTGATGCTGTTTTTGGTTTCTAATACGTTTATTTGTCCCGGATTATCAAGCGTACCCTGATGACAACAGGAATTGTCGTTTAGTTGTGTACCTTAAGAATATTTCCATGCCCGCAAAAGAAAAGATCTCGGCCTACAACATTCTGCTGCGATGCATTTTGGAACTAGACAGTTCGGGTACAAACTGTTAATGTTTAATGTAGGCTCCCAGATGTGACGTCAGAGTGTCTTTTGTTGTGAAGAATATATGTGTTGTGCCGTATTTGTGTCATGTACTTTTATCAGAACATTATCAATGGTAGCAGCAGCAAAGAACGATTTGACGGTGTCGCTTAGTGTGTAAGCAAGGCGTAACAAGCGTTTGAAGCGGGCATTAAGGTGAAAACTGACATTTTGACTGTGTGTGTGTGAAAGCGTAGTGTCCGAGAAAGGAGTCGTAGTCGTCCGAGATTTGTGTGTATCAAAAAAGGCGTATGGACAGTATAGAGCAGTTGAACAGAATTCTTTTAGAGCCCTCTTTTAGCGACTCTGTGAACCAAGCAACAATTGGAACGAAAATCAACCCGCCGGATTATTCGAGCAAAACGTATGAACAATATAAGATAGAACTCCAAGCTTGGCAAAAAGTTACGTCATTGACCGAAGAAAAGCAGGGCATAGCGATCGCTCTTTCTTTGCCGGAAAATGACAACACCGCTATTCGGCAACGTGTATTTGAAGAATTGTCGCTTGATGATCAAGGGAGTAAAGACGGTCTAAAAAAAACTATTGGCATTCTTTGATGAAAAGCTGGGGAAAGACGATCTGGCCGACTGCCTAGAGAAGTTTGAGAACTTTGATAATTACGTGCGGTCAGACGATCAGGCCATTTCAGACTTTATTATTAAGTTTGATCAAAAATACAACCGAATTATAAAGAAAGGTATGACGTTGCCTCCGGAAATTCTGGCATTCCAACTCTTGAAACATACAAAAATAACGGCCGATGAGAAACTGCTCGTTCTCACCGGTATGGATTACAGTAAGAAGGAAACACTCTCTGATCAAGCGAAAAAGTCCCTCAAGAAATTTAAGGGAAAAGGGACGGGTTGTGGCGAGAGTAGACACCCCGCAATAAAGATAGAACCGGCATTTATTGCGGAGAATGAGGACGCATTTGTTGCGGCTGGATTCAGAGTTGTTCCAGTTGACAAACCTCGCCGCTGGCGTGGTCGCAATATTCGAAACAGAGGGCCAACACGTGACGCGGGGTCCAGCAAAAGGTGAACCCCACGAGAAGAGACGGTCGACCGATCACTTGTCGAGCCTGTGGATCGTTTCGACATTTACTCGCCAACAGTCCTGATAGTTGGGAGAACCAAGGAAAAGGGTCGTTTAACAGTGGTGTGTTGGTAAACAAAGTACTGAATACTGCAGTGCTATTTACGGGTGATAAGGAGGCTGACATTATGCGTCTTGGTGTGGAATCTCTGTGTTGTGCCGTGTTGGATAGTGCGTGTACCAGCACAGTGTGCGGGGTGGATTGGATGCAATCCTCCCTCGAGTTTTTGGACAGTGTTGAGAGAGAAAAAGTGATTAAGAGGCTCGGATTGAAGACTTTCAAATTCGGTGGTGGTGAAGTTCTGAAATCAAAAGGAGCGTATGAAATCCCGGTTACACTCGCTGGAAAAAAGGTGTCTATTGCAACGGACGTTGTGGAATCAGATATTCCCCTTTTGTTTTCTGCAGAGACAATGAAAGCAGCCAAGGTCAAACTTAACCTTGAGGGTGATACAGCGGAGATCCTGGGGACTGTAGTGGCATTAGACTTTACGAGCGCTGGTCACTACTGCGTTGCGATTGACAATGTGAGCGACCGTACAGTGAAAAGTGTATGCGCGGTGAAGTTGAGTGAATTGGGCGGAGCGGAAAGTCCTTTTAAATCTGCATCGTCAATTTGCACATCCGCCTACTCAGAGGCTTGTTAGTTTACTCAAGGACGCAGGGGTATGGCAAGACGAATTCCTGCAACAACTCGATTCAATAAAGGAGAAATGTGACTTGTGCAAAGTGTATGCTCGAACGCCGTCGCGGCCCGTGGTCGCAATGCCTATGGCCCATAACTTCAATGAGAAAGTATCTATGGAGTTGAAAAAGTGGAAGCATCGTTGGATTCTCTATCTAGTTGACATGTGGTCCCGGATGACTATCGCGGTGTTCATTGATAGAAAGACACCGAATGAAGTCATAGACGAAATCATGTTGCACGGGGTAGGTGCTGGCTACGGTGTAATACGGGTATTACTATCTGATAACGGTGGCGAATTCAGTGCCGACGAAATCCGCGATGTTGCCAGTGTGTTGAACATCCAAGTGTGCACGACGTCGGCGGACAGTCCTTTTCAGAACGGTCTCTGCGAACGTATCCATGGTGTGACTGACAATATGTTACTCAGACTGACTGAACAGTACCCCGATACGCCTGTAGAAGTTCTCTTGAGCTGGGCGAATATGGCGCGCAATTCTCTTCAGAAGTGGCACGGGTATGATAGCTATCAACTTTTCGGCAAAAACCCGAACTTGCCGAATGTGATGTCAGAACAACTTCCTGCGTTGCAGGGTACTACAACTAGTGAGGTTCTTGCAAAGCACCTTAACGCTCTTCATGCTAGCAGGCAGGCTTTCATCGAGTCTGAAGCCGAGGAAAGAATTCGCCGTGCTCTGCGAAACAAAACCGTGCATCTGAGCAGGTGTTCCGCAATGGAGATCGAGTGTTCAACAAAAGAGAAGGCCAGGAACGATGGCTAGGACCAGGGAAGGTTGTATTCCAGGACGGCCGTGTATTGTTTGTGCGACACGGTGGTACTTTTGATAGGGTGTCACCGAATCGGTTAATGAAAGCTTCAAGCGATCCAGGATGCGATTCTGCTAGTGCGAGGGGGTTGATAGGAAACTCCACGGGTAATCAAGGGAGTCGGAGAGTGTTAACAGAACACACGTCTGGTGAAACCGCATGTGCGAAACCTACACCGGTGGTTTCGGAGAACATTGACGTGGACAATACCGTGCAGAACGTTCCAATGAGCGAGTCAAGTTTGCACGTGCATGGTGAATCTAATTTGAAAAAGGACTCGAGGATATATAAGATAAAACATGAGAATTACTGGACAATGGCTACGGTAAAAAGTAGGGCTGGTAAGGTCATTGGACTATACAGTGACCGGTACAATGTGCGCGAGGATAACAGTGAGATTGATTCCAGCATTGACCTGAGGCATGTGTACACTTGGGACAAACTGGACAACATTGAGAATGTGAATGCGGTTGTGATCCCTAGGACAAAGCATGAATATTGTGTTACAGCCAAAAAGGAAGAATTACATAAGCTGAGATATTTTCAGACATATGAGGAAGTCGATGATGTTGGGCAACCTAGAGTCTCTACCAGATGGGTGTTAACTGAAAAAGCTGGCAAAGTCAAGGCCAGACTGGTTGCCAGGGACTTTGAGGAAGACGAATGCGTACAAAAAGACTCCCCAACCGTCTGCAAGTCATCAGTGAGAGTAATTCTTGCTGTTGCCGCAGGTAACCAATGGGCTGTTAAAACGACCGACATCGAATCTGCGTTTCTTCAAGGCAAGGCTTTGGATAGGGAAGTATTTCTAGAGCCCCGAAAAGAAGCTCGTGCGGAAGGGAAAATTTGGCGGCTCAGGCACTGTCTGTACGGGTTGAACGATGCTGCTCGGCAATTTTATCATATCGTCAGGGATACTCTTCTGGGGATCAGATGCCAGTAGTCAGTGCATGACCCTGCCTTATGTATGTATGTATGTATGTATATACCATATTTAAATTTAAGCGCCCTTTTCAGATTAAATCCGTTCAAAGGCGCTTTTACAATATTTATAACAAAATTACAATCGAAAAAATATGGGTCTTGAGCATCGTTTGAAATGATGCAAGGCTCTTTGCCTGCCGGACCTCAAAAGGGAGCCCATTCCACAAAACAGCTGCGGAGAATGAGAAGCAGCGCTCCCCATATTTGCTCCGGGCCCTTGGAAGTACTAGTCTATTGTCATAGCCGACCGAAGGTCTCTTCCTGGCCTATAGATATTGACCAGGCTTGACAAGTAGCCAGGCGCTATTCCATGCACACATTTGAAAACGTGCATGAGAATTTTATAGTTCACCCTCTGCTCAACCGGCAACCAGTGGAGCTCACGTAGTACAGGGGAGATGTGGTCTCGACGCTTGGTGCGCGTGATGATGCGGGCCGTCACGTTCTGCACCCTCTGCAACTTGTTCATAAGGTCTTTTGAAATGCCATAGAGCAGTGAATTGCAGTAATCGAGCCTTGATGTGACTAGGACACACACTAGTGAACGGGTTGCAGAAGTGTTGAGATACTGACGGATCAGTCCAATATTCCTAAGTTGGGCGTAGGCCGACCTACAGACAGCATTCACCTGTGCTTCCATGTTCATTTTCTTGTCAAACATCACCCCCAAATTTCTTACGCATGCCACGGAGTCAATGATAGAGTCACCAACATTCGCCAAAACGTGATCCAGGGTCTTGGAACGATGAGTGGATGCAAAAAGTGCCACCTCCGTCTTGTCGTCGTTCTTTTTCAGCATGTTCTCCTTCAACCAGGAACCATTGTCAGTAATGCATAAGTCAAGACAGTCAAGAGTAACTTCCTGTGCTTGTGGGATCCCCGGATTAAAAGAGTCATAAAGCTGTGCATCATCTGCATTAAAATGATGACCTGGGCCATGGTTTCTTGTTATGTTGCCGAGTGGTTTTGTGTACATGCAGTACATTTTTGGGCCCAACACCGACCCCTGCGGAACACCATATTTTAAGAGAACGGACGTAGATCTTTGACGATCAATAACGACAGTCTGAAACCTGTCATCAAGATATGATGCAATCCAGCAAGAGCAGAGCCAGTGATGCCAAATAACTGTTCAAACCTTTATAGAAGGATCTTATGGTCAATGGTATCGAAGGCTGCAGAGAGGTCGATCATGACAAGCACTGTCACATCACCCCTGTCCAAACTACCAAGGATGTCGCTCTGAACCCTTAGTAGAGCGGTCTCTGTTGAGTGACCTCTTTGGTAGGCGGACTGCATTTCTTCATGCAGCAAGTTGGACAGGAGGTGATTTACCCTGATGAAAGATTGGCGGCTACTAGGTGTAATAGAGAGTCACATTGATGACTTCATCCATGCAGGTTGCTATGAATTTGCCACGTTGGTGATGGACTAATTGCGTGAGCGCTTCCTGGCGGGTCGTATTGAAGACACAGCATTTTATGTTGGGTTCAAATTGGTTCAATCAGAGGATGGATTTCTGTTGGATCAGAGCGAGTACACTGAAAGTGTTGATCCGATCGAACTTGCTGCTGAAAGACAGTGTAGAAAACAAGATGAGTTGACTAGCAAGGAGAAAACAATGTACATAAGTGTTGTAGGTCGCCTAAATTGCGCTGTGCAGGGCACTACACGTACTAGGCCTGAGTTTGCATTCGAGATGATTGATCTCAGCACAAAATTCAACAAGGCTAAGGTGGTTGACATAATATTGCAGTTAAATAAGGCTGTGAAAAAGCTAAAATCAGAAAGATCTGAGCTGTGGTTCCCTGCGTTGGGGGATCGAAGAGAATGGCGCCTGGATATAAGTGCCATTCAGCAGTGTATCGAACGAAAGGACATAAACACTGTGAGGTGGCTCCCAGGAGATTACCAGGTTGCAAACTGTATGACGAAGAAAGGCGCATCCGCTGATACGTTGGTGCATGTATTGAGAACAGGAAAACGTAAAGACTACTGAGTGAGACGAAGTGTCAGTGAATATTAAAGCGTGTAATAGACAATGCTTTGAAGTGCTGTGTGATTGATTATTCATTTTGGGTTACGTGTTTTAGAAGTTTACTGTTTTGAAATTTCAGCCTGCTTCACTTTCTTTTGTCAATTCATTTAGTGGTTATGTTGTGCGTACGTTAATAATTGTTGACTTGAAGAGAAGGAAAGACAATCAATTTTTGTCAATGTTAATGTTTAATGTATGCTCCCTGATGTGACGTCAGAGTATCTTGTGTTGTGAAGAATATATGTGTTGTGTCCTTTTATCAGAGAATTATCACAAACACATTTCAAATAAAGATGAATAACTTTTTTTATTTTCGTTTCAATAGGCTGCAAAAGAACGATTTAGGGACAGTTTTGTGCAACCTGGGTTTTTTGGTCGAATATTGGTGCCCTTTTGATAAGCCAGGCGCAGATAATAACACAATCCAGTTCCAAAGTCATTATCTGGCTAGCAGAGGGGCTCTTTGCCAGCGAATTAGCAGGCTCTCGCGTGTTGTGAATGATCTTTGTCTTCAAGGACCATTGGCATTAATAAGAGCAATATTACCCAGGTGTCGGCTTCCAGGTCACCTCCTAATTTACATAAGTAGTTCCCATCAATACATTGCACGAAAAAAGGAAACATTCAAAATCTGACTGAATTGTCACGCTTTTCCAATGTTGACTCCGATTTTCCCGAGTTAGCTCTCCATGCGTCGATCCTTTCCTTGTGGAACGATGCACTGGTAAGGCGCTTCCTGGAACCATGGATCTACCCTTGACGACTTTGGTGTAGATATCAATTTTTTCCGACGTCACGCTGATGGTGCTTGATTACTCCGCTACTGCGACGACAATGAAAATGACGTTGCATCGTAGGTCTCATTAGGGACTATTTTTGTATTCATTCTAACCGTAGTTCCTAAAATCATTGATTTCTCGGTCCTCACAGTATGTCAGTGTTGATTCAGCAGTTGTTTTGGCAAAGACATGTTTTTTTTGAGTTTCTGAAACCTAGAGCGCTACTCAATAGGCGGCTAACAAGAAACCACGCATTTAATGTTGTTGCCGACAAATGTGTACACTAAACGTGGGATGTGCGTCGGCCCCGTGTTGAAATGCCGTCCAGTGCCAGTTGGTGCGCTTTTCGCTGATTTGTGCAAAATTCAACATATCTCAAAAATTCAATGGTTGACCTTCGATTTTTTTTATGTTTGTGTAGCGTAAGTAACTGTCTTTCATGGAAGAATGGTCACTGTAAGAATTATTCAACAAAATTTATTGAACTCGCATCGCGGGAAAGGTATTTTGCACCAGGACTTGCGCGTACTTAAAATAACCAATAACGCGTTTTTCAACAATCTAAGAGCTAAAACAAAGCATCAAACACGTTCAGAAGAATAGTTTACTGAAACCAGAAGAAGAACAAACATACTGCAGTGAAAAGCCCCCCATTCCTTTAACACAATAGGACAGTAGTTAAGGAGCTAGATTCCATTAAATGATATGAGGCCGAATAAAGGGGTTTATCTACGTTTTGCAAAATAACATATTGGGTTTGTACAAGTTATTGAACCGGTAAAGAAGCTATAAAAATCTCATTTTATATTTAGAAGTCGAAGTTATTAAAGAGTAGAAATTGGTACGTGACTGTCCGTATTGGTTGTCTCACCAAACAGCAAGAGGCTAGAGCTGCCCTTCCACTCAAGACCTCAATCAATGAGACGCCTTGGGTTTAGCAATTTATTTCGGCGCTTGGGGTAAGCACTCCCCCTCCTCCCGTTCAATGCCGATTCCTTCAATCTAGGTAAGCCCATTCACCCCAGTATTGGCGAGTGCCTTCAGCGTGTGACGTAGTAGGGTCATTCGCACGGCTCCAAACCGATCTAGTCCAATCATATAATCGTGCCGCCTCGTGTCGATGATGTAGGCTGCACTTCGATTGAGCAATGGAAAGGGCTCGTAAATGGAAAAAGAGAACGACGAAATTGGTGATCGAGTGAGAGGGAAACGTTTCTCGTCCCTGAGCCGCTCATCTGTCAGTAGCTCGAGGGTGAAACTACACTACCCAGAAATTTGGATGACACTGGTTGGTGATAAAGTCTCCTGTACTAAGTATAAACGACCGAATCTAAAAAGATTATCCCGACTTGAAGGATTCCTGCTCGCAGCGTTTAGACGTGTTCACGTACCACCACAGGCTAAATGCATGGTATCACCAAGCGCAGTCAGAGTCAGACCCATTACGGAATCAACAAAGTCACCACAACCTCGTGTCGGTCAAGACATTCATTTTTTTATTCAATAAAAAGGGGGATTTGAGCTGAAGAGGAATAGAGTATCGTGCACAACTTCCAGCGATAGTCTTAGCCCTGGATTATATCCTGATGGCAGTCACACAGTTGGGACTCAAAAATGAAAAGAAATGTTCGTACGTACACTGTAAAAAGTGAGAACACCTAGAACATGTTCAAAATCAGAACACCTCGATTTGAACCCATTTTTTGAACACGTTCTGAGAACATGTTCTTCATATTTCTGGTGTTCTAGTCCTAGAACACGTTCACAATACAAGGTGTTCTACCAAGGAACACGTTCTACAATGGGACACGTTCCAGAGCACGTTCTCCAGTCAAAAGAACATGTTCTAGTATTTCAGAACCTGTTCCTGAAAACATGGGGTTTTCTGAACATTTTAAAAACAAAGATTATCTCTCTTTTTACAATTTTTATTTCAAAATACAAAAATAAACTGACATGTACATGTTATCTTGCCTCAGGAAGCTTCCTGACATTTGGGATACTGGCCCTTTTAATAGGTTTCCAGACAGGTACTATTTTTCACTAGTCCCTACCAGCACCTACCAGGAAGACCCAGAGAGGCTGACAAAAACACAAGAAGTCTTTGAACACGTTGATGATTCTCATCCCTACAGAACAATCATCAACTCTAATTAACACAATTCCACTCTGTCAACGCCTTGGTTGTCACATGGACCAAAACGTCAAATTGTACTACAAGTAATTGTACTACAGATTACACAGTCGGAACACAACACTCGGTTCAGCAAAACAAATCCTTGGAAATGGAAACACTCCCAGCAAGTTAACAGATTAACGGAATTACCAGTGACTGCTGTGGGGACACACTAGTAGATCTGAAAGTAAAAAAAGATAACTACAGGCACTGAGAAATACAGTTTTGACAATCCGCCTGGACACGTACATTATGTATGCATCAATTCATGTAGCCATACATGTGTCAGCCTATACATTGATGTGTACATTCAATAGTCGGATGATTGTTGTAGGGTCGCGCTGTCAGTCAGTCTCTTCAAGCAGCTGCTGGCGACGCCTTGGCTCTTCTTCTAACGCTAATATCAGTTCTACAACATCGACTGGCATTACTTGACCAATTGCATGCATTGAAATCGATACAAAATCTATAAAAACTCACCATTTTCGCAGAACAGTCCGCGGCTCAGTTTGAGAAAGTTCACAATGGCGGCGGAAAAATGGAAGCGAGGCCGAGGGATGGTCTCAGAACGCGTTCGCCGTGTGGGGAGAACACCGCGGACGCGTTCGCAGTTTTCCCTGTTCAGCTTGCGCATGTTCACAGAAAATGAGATGTGTTCTGATCCTTCACTGAACACGTTCTGAACACGTCATCTCAGAATTCTTTTTCTGTGTGCCTAGGGAACGTGTTCCGTGTGTGTTCTGAACATGTTCCATGTGTTCTCACTTTTTACAGTGTAATTTTGCTAATGCATAACATAACGTGTTTTCCACTTTAACAATAGTATTGTTCAGCGAAATAGAAAGGGTGACTGCTAATAGGTACTTTTTTAGTAATCACCCGACACCCCTTCAAGTCACCTGATCAATTGCGAATGCGAAAAGCACGACTTCTTTTAAATTTGACTAAAATAATTTTCTGTTTGATGAATCACTATGCCACAGTGGAAGATGCGAAGATAAATTTGGGCAGAAATCACTTACCTTAAATAAATCGGGATCCTAGCGGAGAATATTCGTGATGACGTGACCGTTCTGCTTTGAGTCCAATGCCGGATTATTGAAAGCCTGGTTAGGCCTAGTATTTATAGCCCGATCAAGGCAAGTGTGGTTCCGGATGCGCATAAGATTTCTGCGCTGATAGGTGTCGCAAATCGTGGTAAATTGCCTTTCGACTATCCGCTCAGCTCGAACCTCCACCTGACACACTTGATGACTGAAGTGATTCGACGTGTTCCACCTTTGATGCAAAATTCACTGCTCGGACGGCTTATGAGACCAATCCCTAATTGCGCAATTCGCTTATCAAGCAATTTTGAAACGTCTGTCACTGGACTTAGCTAATTCTATTGGGAAAGAACATTGTGCTGTATCTGGATGATCCTCACTGAATGAGAAACCTAGCTTTGTTACGTTGACAGATTTTTGATAAGTCATCAACCTCTGCCTGGCTTAGTTAGTCATGGATAGTCATATTGACTAAGCTATGTTAGTCGAACGATTTGTGATATGGGACATGAAAGAACGATAAGTTAGTACATGTACAGTACATAGAAATAAAGGATGAGACAGCCTTATAAAAATGCCACGTGTACATGTATCACGCGAGGTCTTTTGCAAACGCGATGTATAACCAAAAAGGCCGTGTTACATGGAGTGTTACAATGTAGTGTAATGACACACTATGGTATCCAGACAGGATGGCTATCCATCGATGCTTGCTAAGGAGGTTAGTACATTTCTTTGCCGAGCATAATCTAAAAAGGGTACATTCCTCTGAGATTTTCCTATTTTGTTCACGAGCCTGAAATACGTGAGATCAAGGTCAGTCGAGAAAGCCTTTTTGAAGCATTTATCATTTTCTTTCTTATTGCAGTCCGATGCCAAAATGGTAATTACTGGACATGTCGGTACCTTAGGAAACTAACTGGCGTACTCCCTTCGTGAGTTTCCAATAGCGAGACGAGATCTGTGTCTGTCGCTTGTAGACCTCTAACTGCACCCGTGCAATTGATTATGACCGAATCGTTCATAATGAACTGGACATAGTATACCGTTTGTATAGACAACAATCAACACTTTATATACTGACGTTTTTTATCATCTGATTAATAAAATGCGCTAAAGTGTATTCCACCGTCTACGGGAACACGGTGAAGCTGCCAAGCCCATTTGGCCTGGTTGTGTCAGTCCAATCGTTCTCGTCGTTCCTGCTAGTTATGTAGCAGAATTCTACTACGTTTTGGAATTCAACTTCGTTTACGGAGAGGAAGTCGACTACATCTGGGTATCTGTGAAAAATAATTGTAAATCGGCACGTATTCATAATAAACATTATATTCTACTTGGTGATATATACGATCTCGGTTAATGATGACATACTTTATATGATGGTAAAACAGAAGTTAGAAATCAACATGCATTAAACAATGACGAGACGAAGCGTCACCGGTGGATATGTATAACACTAGTGAACATAATTGACAATCGATTGAGGGGCTGGGGGGGGGGGGGGGGTCGAGCTCTTAATTCCACGTTTGACTGCACTAGTGTCGTCACAAGTTCTAACTTGTCACATTCCATTTGAACATGTGCAACAATGGTACTGCAAGCTAAAATAAAATATCTGTCCCACTGTGTATATGTGTATACTACCTGGTATCTCTTATCAAATTTGGTGAGCACAGCAATGGCCTGTACAATGCATGTTCCTAATATGCATGAGTGTTTCTTGAATAAAATAAATAACTTGAATGGCAGCTGTGCGATATGAAGCCAGATATTCATAACACTCTTGCATTTGCACAATTGATAATAATAAGTTGCGCTTCCACACCTAGTAAATCCCCCTATTTTGGCGCTTCCACCTTTGAATTGCCGTGCTCAAAGTCCACAATTCAAGCAAGATTTAAGTCAACGACTTCAATTGTATGATCATATCAATGAGTAAACAACATTCAGTTCTGAAATATTGTGCGAGAATTGAGTTTTATTTAGTCTTTTGTATCACGAATATTCCTCGGCTGCTAAAGAAAAAGTTATTCGGGTATCTTCGGAGATCTTCGGCTCGTGACATATTACTAGGAAGACGCATTCGGGAATGCCGCCATCCTACTGTACGACAACACGGGATACCGGGTAATGGTTATAATCTCATAGGGTACAACCATCAGCCGATACCCAGCCGGGCCGCAAGTGTGCCCCTCCAGAGGCTGTAGATCTTGACCTTGCAGTTTAGATAGAAAAGTGACTGCCGGTCATTCAACAGAGAGAGCTGAAAGTACCAAGCCAAGACTTGATGTAGGTTTCATAGGGATTCTTAGGTGAAGTTACAATCTTAGGATAATCGATAGATAGAAGAATTGCGCATACGGCTTAGAGTAGACAGAAGCGAAGAAGGGATATGACCTACCTTGGCTCTGGAGCCATATCAGGAATGGGACCGTGAAATACATGACTGGACCAGTAGCTTTCAGCATCACTAGCTGATGAATATTCGGAATTAAGAGTTTACCTTAGAAACTACCCGCGCCCCTGATATGCGTCCATTGCCCAGGATGGTCGAAGGGAAAAAGCCTCTATCCTTAGTTCGATGACCACATGTTATTTATCACATATTAATCAGCCCATAGGAAATGGCCAATCGCAATAACGTATTAGACGAATCGCCTTCGTGATAGACACATGTTGTCCTCTCACGGCATGTCCACAAACCTTGAAAGATAACATACTAGTATTGCCAAAGTGCATTGTCACAAGACCTAGAATGTCAATGTCCAAATATATATAATGAAATAGTGTTTCTTGACACACTGTAACATGCCCTCCCTTCAAAGGAAGACGACGCGTCCTCGCGTCTTAAAAACACTGCAACACTACTTCATGTTCATGTTGTGCAGTATCGCAATCATATGATACGAGTTCAAGAGAATGCCGAATTATTGTGTTGTTGGGAAGTGTGAGATACGACAATTAGAAAAGTCGGTATTTCTACGTACCCGTTTCCTAAAGATGGCACGGTACGTAGGAAATGGTTAAAGTTTGTGAAAAGATCGAGGCTGAACTTCGTTGAGCCTGATGTACAAAATACGTCAACAGTCATTTGCAACCAGCACTTCAAGGAAGATTGTTTTGTGGATATCCCTTCTTTGGAATGTGCAATTAAAGCGGATTATCATACAAAGAGGTTAGTTAACTCAACGTTCAAAGTTCTTAGGCTTCGTAATTTCGAATGTAGGCCTAAATAAAGCCGTTTCTGCCTGCCTCTAAAAAAGTTTCGAAATCCGGATGGATTGATCGTACCTCATTACGGACAGTTTGGGTTCGGTTTCAAGGGATTGCATGGGTTTTCGTGACTGGTTCTAGAAATCTAGTAACGCTTTATTGATTACAGCATGACGACAAAGCATATTGATGGTGTATAGGAATGCACTCTTCATTAAAGCAAACTACTGCCACACTTGATCACGCTGTAGAATATCGATTTCCATAGATACAGTGAAATTCATTTACTGTAACACAACACAAGAACAAGGATGGCCACCTTCGGTTCTCTGTTCGTCACCCAAAAAATCGATATGGGAATTACATTGTGACGTCAAGATCAGAGGCACAGACATTTGGTAAGTTGTTTCGGTTCTGTCAATGTTTCCATACTACGCCTAACTAGGTGCATACTGGTACCTGTTTTATTCCAAAATGTCCTGTACTTTATACTATATGAACTTCTTTTCCATGGTTGATGCATGGATAATCAGAATTTGTAAGAATATATAATATCAATATTCATGCTGATCGTTCCTTTCAGGTTATGTTGACAAGTTTGCAGAGGAAGTCAAGAGGCTGGTTTTGACTGGGAAGGACTACACGATTGCCAGGAGAGACAATCCTGCACCTCTTTGTTCATGCTTTGAAAGGCCACCCAAAGAAGAAGCTGTCTTTTGACTTCAAGATGCAGCAAATTGCCCATGCCGAACGCTTCAACATGTTCAAGAAAAATAAATAGGAAATTTCACTTGTTATTTGGTAAGTCTTCTATCCTCATTGCAGCTCCGGAGTGGTCAAAATAAAGTGGCAGCCTTAGACTGTGTGAGAGGGAGGGGTTGACATAATATCGAGCCATGGGCTTGTGTTTCCTCTGTATGGTAGCAAAATTTTGGGGTGATGGGGTAGTCAGATGAAACAACTCTCGTTCATGTACATTATAAATGAATAAAACAGTTAGTATTGACAATGTTTAATGATGATTGGGATGCTGGTATGGTCAATTTCAAATACCCAGATATCTGGATTACATATTATGTTAATCAACATAAATATGTATTTGATGTGATAGAATAGAAACCATGTCGAACATACCAACAGTTTTTGACTCTTAAGTCATCAGGTTTTTCAAATCCAGGGATAGAGAGATTGAATGACTCTATCAGGACATATGTTTACTGTCTTTTGGGATCACAGGGAGAAACTAGAACACCGATGACACAGAATGATACCAGAATTAGTACTGATGTTCCTATTGTTGCGCTATTACCGTTGCGACGCGGCCGACTTAAGAGAAACAACAGAAAAACAACACATATTGTTCGGATATCAGTTTATGTATACCAGCCGTCTATGTTAAATATTTACATGCAATACAGCGTCGGAATCCAAGCGTTGACTCCCAGCTATGGTCTGGGACCGGTGCATTGGATCCGGGTAATATATTTACAAAATACGATTAAAACATGCATTAAAGGTATAACTGGTAATTTCTTATATCCTACAATTCCGGCTTACCTTGCCGCTCGATGGAGATACTTTCACTTACGTTTTCGGATTAAAATGGCGAAGATAAATGAAAGACATAGAATTCGGCAGATGTTCTTGCTTCGGATTTTTCTTGAGAGTCGCCCCGAAGCGTTGTGTGTTTCAGGTTTTCTATTTCGCGCCACACAAGATATCGCTACGCCAAACCCAATCCAGGGTCGCAATTTGTCAAGCCCACAACATCCCCGTGCTCAACAAAGAAGAAACGCCCCTAGCAACTACGGTTGCAGACGAACAGGCTTACGAGGTCCCAAAAACTAATAAGGACAACTTATTGCATCGAAACCAGATTAAATATCAGTCACACGGAATATAAAAAGTGACTGGAATCGCGGTTAAACGCACAACTACGGTTATTAACCGAATTATTATAAATGGACGATCTAGGTCAACGCGCATGGATATTCTTATCAACCGCGTAAATGGGACACAACACGATCACGTGATAATGGCTGACTTGCCATGCCATGTCAACAAGACTTTATCACAAGCGCTTCAAGAAGGGAATATGAAGTAAACACGCGATAACATCTGGTGAAACCGATGCACACTGACAATGATAAAGATGGCGAAGCCAAATTAGAACGTGGTAAGCAATGACAACAGCTGTCATGCCGGAAATAGCGAGTCAAATGTGCTGACGCAAACAACGAAAGTTATGTACAGAGAATGCTGTACATTATATATTGTACGAATAAACATACATATATACACAATAATACATTGGCCAAAATGCCAAAATGCCAAATCACCATATTACCCCCTCCTTTAACAAGAGTTGACGTCCTCGTCAACAATAACAATATTAAAGATACATAAGGAACATTTGTCTCTTCAAAATCAAAAGTCAAACAGTTCAGCTATAGCGAATTCAAACAATTTTACCAAAAGGTTGGTAAAGATAAATGCACATGTATGACTACTATGATACCGTAACTGTATCAAACTAGGGGTACACCGTTCGTAATCTACTTGGGTCCAGTTGAATAGAAGTCCACCAATACACAATGCCGTAGTGCAGTTATTATGAATACGAATTAGTTGAGAATTAGTACTCATAGTATTTGTATAGGCAATGCTGAAAATTATATTCACTGTATTTACGCAATTGAAAGTACAAGTATTCAAATGAAAAAATGTTAACGAACGGCGTAAGCTGACCAAATCATTTAAAATTCATCCTCCTCCGACATCAATTTTGTGGGGGCTGGACGACCGGACTTTCTCCATTTCCTCCACTTCTTCGTCCTGGAATTCATCGCCGATGTAAGATTCTCAATGGCCGTGGTGTTGCAGATGATCTTTTTTTTCATAGAGGACATCGTCCCTAAGGCTTCGACGACTGGCGCCGTAAACGTAGTATTTTCCTTCGTGGCGGAGTTGATAGCGTTCGTCAGCTCACACAGGATCGCCTGATGGTTTCTACTCAGCAGAGATTTACTCACATCGTCTACCGTTGTCTTAGCTGGGATTGGCCAAACTGGACCGGCTGTTGGTATTGGTACGGCGCATGTGACATGGTCGGTTTCATCATGGACATAACCCAAATCTATGGATTCATCAGCCTCGTCGTTGGCCACCTCAACTATCACCTTGGCTCTTTTTGCCTTTGGTTCATTTTTTGCCTTTGGTTCATTCACGCTGGGCTCGCCAATGAATACTGCGACGTCCTCTGGTAGGTCATCAGCAGCAGGGGGGTTGTTATGAATATGATTATCTGGTAGTGGTACCTCCGTAAGCTCTCCAACCATACTGGTATCCGCGTCCCTTGACCAATCCACATGGCTTCCTGACATGTACAGTGGCACAGCTGATGCCGGTAGCTTGTGCACCCTACGAAGGTGAGTTTCAGCAGCCCACTTTGATTTTAATTTAACTATATTACTCGTACACATCGTGCATTGAAAAGGAATTTCTGATGGTGAAAGGTGAAATCTAATGATGTGGTTTATCACGTCGGCTCTATTAACGTATATCTTCAGGCAGTACAGGCATTGGTGAGACATCTGTAACGACACAGAAAAACAAAGATCCTTAGTTACAAACGTGATATTCCAGGCAGTAAGAGGGTGATGAATCTCAACCCCCATCTGCATGGATCGTCATCTTGGTTAAAATTAAAGTTTACGTTTTCTAAGGGCAGTTTTCGCCCATGATAAAACCTTATCTCCTTGGTACCGTTTTAATCTATTGTGGTGGACAACCTTCTTTTTCCCTTCAGAATTTAGTTGAACCCTGAAGTCTAAATCACTGAGCTCCCCTGTAATAAGACAAGGGCCCTCGTAGGCGCATCTTAGTTTTGGAGCTATATGAAGTTGTGTCAAGTCAGATAGAATCCAAACTAGATCACCCTTTTGATATTTTTACTAGAGATGATTTGGCGTCATAACTCTGTTTCTGTCTTTCATCTGCCTTATGGAGATGGTCACGGTTTACCAGATGAGCCTTCTGAAAGCAGTCTCTAAGATGGGTTACCGGTGGCTTCATGTGGGGTGGCCCGATAGGCCGCAGCTAAGCATCCCAAATTCAGGTCCCTGACTCTCTGCTGTCCCCTCACATATGCTTTAATCATTCGATTGAGCGTACTGTTAAATCTTTCAGTTTGTCCATTACAGATCGGGTGCCCAGGAGAAGTTCTGGTCTTTCTTATTTCTAGTAAGCGACAAAGTTCTTTGAAGAGATTGCTTTCATAGTTGCGACCCTGGTCACTATGACGTCATAGAAGAATTGCAAGAACATGCTCCAGACAATGTAATGGTAAGTAGATTTGTGTATTCGCTTTAATCCAAGCTTAATTCAATTTGGACTTCAAGGACCAAGTTTACATTCTTTCGAAGCGACAGAACTATATCATTCCAAATTCCTGTACATGTACTCCAGGTCACGAATCACTGCTGCTTACTGTCTTGGGGACCACTGCATGGGACAGAATGACTGACTGATGGAATACGTACTTTTTAAAAGTCCTCCAACTTTCCTGTTTACCAATAAATGTCGTCCTTCACCACGTGATCAATATTGTACGTTTGTACGTTTGATAAATGTTGACATTACATATTACGCAGAAAAATCAACATCCCGTCGTTTGTTACAGGTGACCACTAGTGCCAGCGAGGCTGGGTGAGGACTGAGAGTCTACTCAACTGGTTCCAGGAAGTGCTGCTGCCATTTGTCGACAACGAACGGTTCGTACTGATCGTCGATCAGTACCCACCCGACAGGAACGCGGAATTTTGGCGCCACGTCGAAGAAGCCGGGGGTTTCCTCAATTTCATTCCGGTGTAAAAGTAACCCACGACCTACCTAGCTGGAGTCCGCCGGACTCTATCTCCTGGGAATCTAAGTCCTACGGTCCTGGACGGCTAGAAGCTGGAGTCCTAGGACTTAGGTTACTAGCAACCAATGTCCTTGGACCGTGACTCCTTAGGAATGTAGGTCCAAAATCTAGTAATCTCCGTCCTAGGTGGACTTCCATTACTAGAACAAACTAGTATTCCAAGTCCTATGCAAAACTACAGTAGATTTTCAAGGAAGATACATTACTCTACTCAAAGTGCCTGCACCTAATTTTCATTCGCAGTGAGGTGTTGCAGCTTACCGATTTTCTATGGCAATGGCTTTTACAATTTCATTCGCCTTGTACTGTACATGTATGTACATAAAGAAATCAACAAGTCATTCTGTTTAACCAGATTCTGTATTTAATGCAAGTATTCACAAGGGTTGACATAAATACTAGTATCATACCCTGCTCTTGAATTGGGCTCTCAAATCACTCTGTTTATTGAGGATTTCAAGTGGATACCATCCTCGTTCGTTAACAAGTATCCCCCGCTCTTGGTCTTGCTCCTTATGACATACGGGCCCAGCCAAGGTAACGCAGATTTTCCCCCTTTTCGATCCGATCGTACCAAATTTTTCTTCAGGACCTTAGTTCCAACGGGGATATCCTGCAACAAAAAGAAATATGAAGTTTGAGAACAGAAGTTTGCAATACATGTAAGGTGCCACTTGCCTTAGACAATAGCTTCTTTGCAACATTTCCCTTCTTCAGATCAGTGACGTCATCTTCGCATGGTCAAATGAAGCAACATTTTCATGAATAATACATGAATACGTTTTGTCTAACACTCACGTTTGAGAGATCCTCCTCTTGTTGTAATGCGTTTCTTGTCGCCCCTGGGCCTTCTTGATGTTTTTAAGCACTTTCTGCCCTATAGACTCTCGCATTCTAGTAACTCTCTTATTGACCTCTGCATGTTGTTCACTCCCACTTGGTCGGGGTTAGGGTTAGGGTTAGGGTTAGGGTTAGGGTTAGGGTTAGGGTTAGGGTTAGGGTTAGGGTTAGGGTTAGGGTTAGGGTTATCTTCTTTTTCAGTCGCCGATACATGAGTTCACCGCGTTCAAGCTGTAAAAAGACGTATGCTGGTGTTAACAGTGAAAGCATTCATGGTTGTTGCTTCCCAGTCTAGTTTTTTTTTAGAAATTTGAAATTTTTTTGCTTGCAACAAAATTGCCTGTTTGGGATGAACACTGTAGTCGTGCGTACACGCATTAAAATGTATTGAAATCTAGATCAGCAACACCGAATTTGTTGCACATATTTGTCGAAAAAGTGTACCATTAGATTTCGCGCTGGAGAGGAAAAGGCCTATGCTATGGCATGGGGTCTATATATTGATTGAATTTGAAACATCATAACCAAAATCCTACGCAGCGCATCAATAGCCTTCTCAAAAATAAGCTTCCTCCAGTCATCCGGACCTATTTTCCTAGGAAAAAAAGTCCCCAAGACCTCCTTTCCTAGGAATCTAACTCCCCCGGACCTTCTTTTCTAGGAATCCAAGTCCGACGACCTGCTTTCCTCGGAATCCAAGTCCCCCAGACCAGCTTTCCTTGGAATCTAAGTCCTCAGATCTGCTTTCCTAGGAATCCAAGTCCAAACTTACCTTAAAATTGTTCTTTGCTGCTCGGCGGATGGACCGCTTCCTCGAAAGACTGCAACGAGCTGGATAGGCATGGTCCCGTTAATAGCGAAAAATAATGTGCGGGTCATGAGGTGTTCTTTCGGTTGACATCTCGGCAGGAATGAAGGCCAATACAAGTTTCCACTTGCGTTTTATAGGCCTAGGCTACACTGATGATCATGATTGAATGTTGAGTCACTCGAATGATTGTAATCGACTATGCAAGATGTAATGAAGAGAAATAAACAAAAAAAGAATAAACCGAGCGGGACTCGAACCAACGGTTTCTGCTTACTAGGCAGGGACCATGACCACTACACTATGGGGGATTGGCTGGCAAACATCTCAAAACGTTAAATATTTGAACGCATGTTCTATTATATACCGTAGTACATGCGTATGTAATTTAAGTGGGTACGGACATTGGTTACGGGGACCTCAATTTCTGTCACTGTTGTAAAAGAAATCTAAGTCCCCCAGTAATCAAAGTCCTACCTTCCTTTTATATATATAGGAATCGTAGCCCAGGAAGGGAAGTCCGGTTAGGACAACCGTTCCGTAGGACCTTGGTTCCGGGCGGACTTGCATTTCTTTTACACCGGGCTATTGCACAAGCCTTCTTCAGCCCGTTGATATCAGTAATTTAAAGGCCTTCAAATGCCTGCTCCGGATTATTTGGATAGCCTGGAAAATTGGCCATACGGATGACGATGGTTTTTGCCAACAAATCGGACTGGGAGAGGTCGTGACAATGATTAGTTTGGCCTGGGCACGAACTGTTCCCCAGGCCGTCCGGAATGCCTTTAGGGCTAGCCGCCTCCCCAATCGCTGAAGACGATGATGGCAAGGTGAAAGCCGTGGGTGACTTCGTTGTAGATGATGTAAGCGATGATGATACGGAGGGTGGTTTAGAATTATTTTATAAAGAACCCGAATAAAAGAATCATAAAGCAAGTCACTGTTGCTTCTTTTTATGCGTTTGAACATGAAACCTGGAAGACATGGGCGTAAGCGAAGGGCCCTTTTCATTTCTTACATCCCTAACCGAAAAAACTCCGCTTCAGGCAGTGAACGGGTACGATTGTCCGCTATGAGCTATTGCAACGGCCTCGTAACTTTATGCAGTGCGTAAACTATTGTCCGTTTGCGGGTGTCCTTTTGTTCACTCCCAACCAACAACAGATTTGCGTACTCGTAAAGTAACGAGGGCTTCGTGAATAACGCCCATGGCAGGTAGGCTACATTGTACAGGCCTACCCCAAGAGTCTTTCCCTGGTCAACAGACAAAATCATTGCGAAATGAGTTTGGGACATCCTGATTGCCTTGACAATGGGTTTGTTTACCCTCCACAATCCAGGGTCTACAGCGTGTCACTCTCAACAACGATTCGTGTCACATATCATACGGCCCTATCGTCGGGGTCAAGATTGACAAATCGGCGTTGGCTTTGACAATGACAGCGGGGTATAGGCGAGTCTACGGTATATTGTGTACGGCTCTCTTGAAACTTCTGAGTGATGGAGTCATGTTGTCTCTTTGGTTAATGGCCACCAGGCCATGGCTGATGCGGTGCATCATATTGAGTCACTCTCTGGTTATGCAACGTCTTCTCTAATGTCTTCAACTCCAGTTCGGTAAGCAGTACGGTAAACGACGGTAAGGTACCGGACCGCCCTCTTTTTACAATCTCGATCTTGTGGATTTTGTCCTTGTTGCATGAGGGGTCCTACACACTGCTGCTATAATAATATTCCAGCGTGTGGTGGAGGAGGGTCTAGTACATAAGCTTGTGTTTTGATTTTGTGAGCCGCACTGCAAGATTCTTCTAAGACCCTAAAGTGTTGTTTGCTTTCACCGTCATGTAGTTGATACGGTTGGTCCATACATCACTCGCCAGTATAATGATGAGAAAGGACGTGTATATGTGCATTTTTGTATGTATCATCAATAAAAGCGCTACATATTGAAAAGCAACTTCCCTACTCACTGCAGGGCATCTTACTATGTCTAAAGTGAATTTTGGCATGCACTTCTTTTTAGTTCAAAGGAATACCCATGCCTGCAATAATCCAATCTGCCGTTTCTCTCTGACTGATGGCGATTCAATATAATTATGATACGGGTAGTTTGTTTTATCTTAGTTTGGTTTCCAAGTTAGCCAGGAAGAAATATGTTATGCGATGCGAGTTCGCCTTAGTAGCCAACCGGAAAGCATGTTTCCTGACAATTAACCGAAAGCTACTTTAGGTAGCGTCAGTAATATGTGGATGGTGGAGCAAAAGTACCAGAATTAGCATGTTCCTTTTACACCTCTTCGTTTAAAGAGGAAGAAATGGTTTCAATGTAAGACATTCAGCTTCCGTATGCATTACCTCCGCGTAACCGGTCAGTCTCAAGTTGCAGATAAGTGCTAGTTTGTGAGTCGGGAGTTTGTGAGAAACGAACGATAATGGTTTTGAGCTAGAAGTTCATCTCATTTTGCTCAGTGTCGACCATCATCGGGAGAAGTCGAAATAAAAAGACGAGTGGCCCCGTTAAGCGTATCAGGAAAGCACAACACAAAAGGGTTACCAGTTACTTACAAATCCAGGCCAGCAGGTAATAAGACGGCGATTTTTTTTGATGAGAATGTTTGTGAGTAGATAGCTCGTGACAGCCGTATTTTCATTAGGACTTATCACTGGTTATGTATTTGATTTGCTAGAGTTGTCTGGGATGATTTGAGTTATATAATAATATGGGTCTTAAACATCGCTTTTGCAAGTGTTTGGTTCCTTGTGTCAACATTTCATGATATCAATATTTTGTAAATTGCATTTAGATATTCCTCTGCATGAAACAAAATGCACAGTGTTTAAATGTAGACGGACATTATTTGCCATCCAGCACAAAGGGCAGTAGTCTACACGCATGTACTGACAGACCTCACCTTTAAAGGTGACTCGAGCAGAACATATCTCATTCCCTCATGCCGCTTCGGAGGGAGATCTTCCCGTTATGCATCAGCCAGTTTACTCTTGCGTTAATATTCAAATCAGTCATCACTGCCAGGTGGCAGCGACTCGGAACCAAAAGGAATTAATACCCCGCACTGGTGAGTCTGTGTACCAAAATCGAGACCGGGATGCTGGAGCTAAAATTGTAGCCAAAACCTGAGGTGCTCTTGCCCAAGGTTTGTGCTGGAGTTTTCTGTGTTAATTTGGACAATTTAACAAGTTTAACAAAACACTACTGAAAAGTCGCTCCGACGGTCCCCCCCCCCCCCCCACGTCCTCGAATACAAACAACACGCAACATGCAACATGCAACTCGATTGCACCGTCCATACATCGATCGAAACATTAGGATCGCTGGCGCCAAAACGAGGCACTGCGCTACATTGTACACACTACATTGCAGTCAAGGTGTGTTAGAATATCAGCTGGAATATGTTTTTATAGTCAGGAATATCATAAACGCTAGATACAATAGCAATTTATCAATGACGTTAGAGCTCTGTAATGATTTTGGTCGAATATGAAAAGAAATATTATACGGTGATGATAACAATTAGAATGAGAATGACAATACGGAGAGAGGCAATGTCCGTTTCTTGTATACGGGTTAGAATGAGAACAAAGAGAATACTCAGCAACAATTGTGCCCCGCTGTTATCTTTCATATTTTTTTTCTCCAGCAGCCAAACAGCTCGGTCATGGTTTTAAAAACGGGAATAGAATCAAGAGAAATGTAATTTGCTTTCGGAGTCAAGAAACCGTAACGTGGCTATTATTTTCTAGGGCTACGCGGCTCAGCTTTCCAAACTAAGTGGTAACTCCACGGGGTGCCGACTACAGCAAATCTCGAGAAATTCCAAGTCTGAAATGCACAGGCTGTTGAGTGTGATGAGAGTTATAAAACGTTAGAAGTAAAGGTAAAAAAGTGACGCTGGGTCGCAAGTCTCGTTGCACTGCCTCTAGATCTATTTCGAGACAATCAAATAAAGCATACCACATAAACTGCATGTTCAATTAAATTTAATATTTTGATTTGATCAGTCGCCTGGAAAAGAGTATTCTTCATTACATGAATCCGTCTTTTAAAAATGTAAATTCTGAGAACCGGATTATCTTAGAAAAATAGCTGTCGATGTTAGAGTGCGGAGCAAAAAATTACTAAACCAAGGACTTATTAGTTGCATTGATGAACCCGATTCTAAGTCTTTACCAAAAAATGCGTCCACCATCAGATATTTTAATAAACGTGCAATTTCGTGATTTGCAATGTTAAGTACGTTGTTTGGTGTCAGTTGCTGGTGTAAAACATGATGACACTGGATAAAAAATTACATTATGCACTTTAATTGATCTCTTGGCTATTGACATGGCATCCATAGAACCATACCGTGTCAAAATGCAATTGGGCCAGACACTTTTTCAAGAGGAATATTTTCTACTTCGACAACGGGTCCCTTCTGGATACATTTTAGACGCAATCGAAATAATTTCGAATGGTAATATTATGTGAATATTGAAACGAGCCAAACTAAACGAGCCAAGTAAGCGTTTTAAACCTAAGATGAAAGATCCAGTTTACATGTAATATTTATTGCAAGATTCAGTTGAATGCAATATAAAATTATTCACATAATCCCAATCGATTTGGTCCATTTCATGCTTTGCATGATGTACCATGGAACGTTTCATTTACTAGTTGATTTTGGCTTGTCTAAAACTTGAAACGAGCTAAATTAAGTTTGCCTATGTGAATAATATTGCATTATTTCATGCAAATATAAACCTAACGCTTGCACTTACACTACATCTAAACCTGATCTTCAATTTCATGTTTGGAATGTTTACTTTGTTCGTTTAGTTTGGCTTGTTTCATTTTGGGTCGTTTCAACACTTACATACTACCATTTCGAATGCGTCTGTAAATGTACATGAAACCATCTAACTTGCATTTGACGTGTTTGTCGCAACTTTGTCGCAACTTCAATTTTGTCATTTAATTTCCAAGCTGTCTAAAGATGATGTTTGTTTGTTCACTGGCGACTTTACCCTAACACTACATTCACAATATCGATATTTCATTTCGTTTTATATTCATGACCAAAGATGATGGTCTTTTATTATGAATCTCAGCAAATCCGTGCAATTATTGTGTTTTCATAAAGCTACAGCTATGAAATAATCATTTTCTTCATATTTCGACTTCCTATTTCCACACGCAATGATAAACTTCAAATTTGTATAACGCAGAAAAAGAGCAATGACAAAAAGGTTGCATGCATATTCATTTCAGGGGTACTACACTTCTGGTCATTTAATTACTCCAGACTTCGCGCTGATTTCAGAGCAAATTAACAATGCGCGTTCTATTGAGTCATTTTTGTTTTCTATGAAATCTTACCCATATATTTCTCCGAGGGCGGTTAAGAATGCAAGTCGATGCATCATTTGGCGCTTCGTTCTAAAGTATTCCGATGAGTAAATACCATCTTAACGTTATTCAGTTCAGTTCATGTTGTTGTCTTAGCCTCTCCCGATATCGCGCAAGAGTATTTAATTTGCCAGCATGAGTATTTCCCATTATGAAAAATGAGCAGTGCAGCACTTGAACACAAAATGCCTCAATGAAGAAAACCTTTTCTCATGAAAATTTTGTTACTCCACATAGAAATGAAAATATGAGTGTTTTTAGACATACAATGTACGTGTCTAGGATCAAGTCGTGGATGAAAAAAACTGTATTGATGCTTGGGTACAACAGGCAACAGATCACGACAGATACGGACAGCATCGAGGTTTTGCCTGGCTAAGGATATATGGAATCAATGAGAATGTGATTGTCTGTAATGAAAATAGTATAAAAAAGCTCGGTGCGTTGATAATAGCCAGCCCGACGAAATATATATAGCGGACATTGTAATAAATTTTCTGCATTTTGTCAGCTAAGGCGCTCGATTGTATAGCGCACAAATGAACCTTTTCAGAACTGAAACCGGATGAGACATGCTCATGTGCTTAGTCACAGTGATCAATTTACTCTATTTAAATGACCGATTTTCTTCTTGAAAACGAACCAAATTTGACCCAGGTTGGAATACATGGACCTAAAAATCCTCTCAATGGTAGAATAAGATATACTTATCAAGCATGGGCCCTCGTCTTAAACAGGACATGATCTGAGGTCTTTGACAATACATACGAAAACAGTGCGCGGCGTGAGTCCTTTTGCATGTTTGGAAAGTAGCGCGGGACCTAGCGCGGTTAAGGTTTGTTGAAGCTATGATAACTTCCGCTACTGAAAAAAGCAGATAATCTTTTTCCTATCACTAGAGGTTTGACCGAAATTTGGCCGGATTTCTCCCAAAAATGTGCCGGTGGTCTAAAAGTGGCCGAAAAGCCTTTTAAGATTTCAAGTACTTTAGAATATGACCCAATATTCCTTTTAACAATACGGATTGGTTCAATCAGATGACATTGTTTGCTCTTAGCAGGCCCGAATACTGTTCAACGATTCACCTGTGTCTACAAAGGGAAATCTATCCGTGTTGGGTATACCTCCGTGTTGCTTACTGAGCTTTGAAATTTTAACAGTATTCACTAATTTTACAGACGTATCGAGGAATTTTAATGCCTGATAAAATATTACCCATTATTTCTAGATGAATCTTACATTCAGCATATAGTTCGTTTGCAGTTTGGTCATCAGGTCGTGCAGCTAGCTTTGAAAGTAATATACTGGTATATCTTATCTGTGGGGACGCCATTCAGCCGGTTTTGGTGCGTCTTTTATTCACATAGGCCCATTACACGTAAATAAGGTCATTTATACAGGCGCTCTGGACACATTGGTGAGCTTTTTAGACGCAAAATCGATAACTGTGCACCCTACTGATCAACCCGTATTGGTTATAGTTATACATAAAAAAACATCGCTTTATCTGACTGGATCTCGTCGACATCAAACTCCGAATATCTGTAAACTTCATTGGTCCATTCTTCCGATCATGCAAAGGGGCATGAACTTGCAGCAGCAGTGACGAACTTTCAACTTATTTGGAGGTGGGGCGGTTTGCCGGTTCGAGCCCGTTTTGGCAACAGTGAATTCATTTCAAGATGGGTTATCACAGACTTTTGACAGCACGTTAACTCAAAAGATGCTACTTTCCTGAGCACATCTGTATAAAATTATTCTTATACTCGAACAAATAAGGGAACTGCAGCATGGCCAACAGAGAACATCTAAATGTGCATGCCCTACCGGCGTTGCGGGTAATATCCATTGGAGGAGACTTTAGGACTGATCATGATTGATCATGTTCACCGGGGTCCATACCTATGTGTCCCGGTACCTATGTGTCCCGGTACCTATGTGTCCCGGTACCTATGTGTCCCCATATTAAAGGGGTACCTATGTGTCCCGGTACCCATGTGTCCCGGTACCTATGTGTCCCGGTACCTATGTTTCCCCATATTAAAGGGGTACCTATGTGTCCCGGTACCCATGTGTCCCGGTACCTATGTGTCCCGGTACCTATGTTTCCCAGTACCTATGTGTCCCGGGCAGTAGAAATGCGATTTTAGGATTAGGCCGATAGTCATGATAAAGTCATGATAGTCGGCTTCATAAGTAATGTCACTGGCCTTTTTGGTTACTTGAATAAAAACGATGGTTTTTCCTCAATCTAATTTTGGACCCAACACAATTTCAAGGTAGGTCTGAGAGATTTGGAAGACAAGTGAATTTGGTTTTGTTCCTTGAGGCCCTTTGATTTTTTGGGGTCAGGGCTGGGGCCGTTTTGTTTCTTCTTATGGACACTTAACTTATGACGGCGACTATCACGACTATATCCTTTTGATACCCCTTCGTCCTTACAAAGAGCCGGAGCATATCGAAAACCACTGGTGCCGAGGATGTCATGACAATAGGCCTAGTCCTAGCTAAAATCACGTTTCTTGTACTGACCGGGACACATAGGTACCGGGAAACATAGGTACCGGGACACATAGGTACTGGGACATATAGGGTACCGGGACACATAGGTACCGGGACATATAGGTACCGGGACACATAGGTATGACCCCTGTTCACCGCCGGTAAGTTGGCATGCTGATGTCAAGTTTGAAAAAGTCTCATGAAATAATGTTGATTCGATATTTTTCAAAAGCCAAGGGTCGAAACAATCATCAATGAGTTGTGTAAATATCGGCAACTTTGGCTAAAAGATGTATCAGTGATATACAACATAAGACGTGTCATGTCATACGTTTTAACGTCTGCCCATTGATTCCTCCAAGTCATTCTAAATGTCTCAATGTTTCATGCTCATGGTACAGTCCAAATCAAAAATCCTAAGTTCACGTCATTGGCGCGTCATTGACGCACTACCCAGCGCGTAGGTCGTGCGTAAATTCAAATTCAAATTGAAGTATGTTTATTACTACCTTAAAATTGTACATTTGTCGGTTATAAACAGTAATAAACTAAGCATGCAAGGATGATAACGAACATAAAGTTTGTTTGTGTAAGTCGGGCGTAGGTCGCGCGTAATTTACACCAAACATAGAAAGGTAAGCGCGTCACTGGTGCGTCAATAGCGCGCAACTTGGCGCGTAACTCCCGCGTACGTACGCTGTAAATTTTGTGAAATTATGCTAAAAATGCTTCGATCATAAGCGGAAGGCTTGTACAAAGCAGTTGTCCTTGTTTGAACAATAATCAGATCACTTTTAAATATATTGCACCGTTTGTGTAATTTTCAGGAGAAGCGTGCTCTGGCATATGGATGACCTTTGACCTCGTCGATTCTTTAGGGCAATTTTGGGGTCAAACTATATCAGTTCTATAAATCTTCGTGGCGAACTGACCGAGGACGTAAAGTTGGAAAGGGGAGTTTCGAAATGGGATGGGAACGAAACTGATATGAAAGAGGATGTGGTGGCTACCGGATTTGCGGGCGTGGGTGTGCGTGTGTGTGTGTGGGGGGGGGGGGGGGGTCTCTCGAGCTGGATAGGTTTTCATGACTTATCGAAAAAGCGTTAAAAATTAATGACTTGCTTTAGGATAAGCGATCAAATGGGCATCACTTGAAAGTGCAGTTCGTGACAATAAAGAGAACGCGCAGGACTTCATTCCGGGACCAACTGCAGAAAAACAGGCGTTTGACAGATTGAATATTCTAAGAATACTTCAAAAACAACCCAGTATTTTGGTAACCTTTCCCTGATCTGCTAACAAACATTTATGTTGCTATTTAATTTTTAATTGAAATGTTTTACAGCGTACCTTCCTCAAGCAAACAAAGTGACGTGTCGCCGTGCTAAAGTGTTCATTTGTTATGTCATGTTAAGCTTGAAGTTGCCAAAATGTCCTTTTGTTTTCATGTCATTTTAATCAAATATTTAGCACAACTAGAGTCGAAAACTACTCCATTTTGGTTATTTGAGAGGGCGCACGTATTGTTTTTCCATCAGAAGTTAATTTATGCAGCTAATTGTTTCATTTCATGTTAATGTAAACATGGTAAAGGTACAACAATGTTGTGATTATAGGCATATCCTGATTGATACGGTTTTTTGACATTTCATATAAACTAAAGCGCTGTTAATCAGCTCACACAATTATTGTGATTTATGAGTAACTTTTGGCAATTAACCTAATTCCTAGAGGAGCCTGTTTTGGGAAAATGACACTTTTTAATATTTTACGGGCAAAACAACGGTTAATAACACATTTTTGGTGACTACTGCCCCGGCCTCCCCGCTAGGCACGCACTGGATTCGTAACACACATCAGAGCTGCTAGAACAAAAAATAAACAGACGTCCTGCGCGCGAAATACGAAAGGCCCATATGTTATACAATTTAAATGGCATTAATTGCTGCGCTTATATAATCTCTGGTTTCTCCTGATTGGCCGGCCAAGTCAAATAGGATGTACCATACCCTTTTTGATATTTTGCGGGCAAAACAACGGTCAATAACACATTTTTGGTGACTACTACCCCGGTCTCCCCGCTACGTACGCACTGGATTCGTAACACAGATCAGAGCTTCCAGAACATAAAATAAACAGACGTCGCGATCCACCGCGCGAAATACGAAAGGCCCAGATATGTTATACATATAAATGGCATTAATTGCTGCGTTTAATCTCTGATTTCTCTTGATGGGCCGGCCAAGTCAAATAGGATGTTTCATACCATCCTTCTTAAGAAAATGATGACGAAACCTAATGACTTGATTGAATTTCGGTTTTACCATGTATACAGATATACCTTTGTCTGTTCTGATGTCACGTGGTTGCCGCTTGATGCAGCCTCTGCAATGGGACAATGAGACAATGAGATATGCAGTGGGAAAAATATGTTCTTCAATTTGTGTCGCACTGGCACCTGGGCACTTCCGACAATATCGCGCGATACCTTACAACCACATTCTTTATATTCTTTTTCAGCGTTTCTCTTTTAGATTAATTAGTAATGCTAGCATATGACTCTTCTTCTGACCCAACACTCCTTCAAAGAGTCGGCCCTCAGTTCATAACCTACCTACTTATCAAGGACAAATACGCACATCGTTGATTAATTTCAATATCCGCATAAAAGTGACGAAACAAAAACTTATATTGGAAAATCTATTGACAGTCGACCCTAAGAGCAAATGCCACAGAAAGACTGGGTGAAGTACAGGTGGATCAAGTAGGGTACGTCCCATCGAGGGCCCGAGATTGCTATGTGTGGAGCAGCAATACGTTGCCTGATAGTCACAAGGACCCCACCCACAGGAACAAGCCAGCGATTAGAGTTTGCTCAACTACTTAGACACGTTTCATGCCGATCTCTGTCCTGATTAGAAATACAATTATCGTTTCAATGATGGCATCTTTATCGTGTAATTAAACAATCTGGATATGAAGTAGTTGTCTTTTGTCATACAGATATAAAACATTCGCGATGCTATGTTGATTTTATGGTAAGTAGTTTTTTTTATCCACGCATGCCACGAATCGGCTAGATGACAAACAACACTTTCGAATTAATAAAGACAATGGCCAGGTCATCTCGTATTAAGAGTACATCCACCTTGGCGTGTGCTGGTCACTTTCTAAGAAATTACCTACAAATAAGAAAGTTATTAGACGCACATACTAGTATACGCTCCGTACTGCAATGACGTCACATACACCAAGAGTGTCCGTTTGCGAGCCATGTGGTCAACGATGACGTATCGTTATCATCGAGGTCCTTCAGGAATGTCTTGCTTGTATTGACGAATTACTAATACGGAGATTTCCGCAGTTGTATTTTATATATCAGCTCAGAAGCTGTTAAGATTGTCAGTTCACCGTTACAGACATTGTAGCGATACATTTATAATTAGTTGAACATTGACAGAAACGGGTCGGTGCTCCAGTAGTACTAGAAGTGTATTTTTGATTTTCAGGCTGATATAGATATGGTCATGTTTTGTTGATCGCGAAGGAAGCCAACTGCAGTCGTATCCTTTCCTTTGGAAAGGGAAAGACTGCGAAAGGACTATAGACCTATGGTTTGCTTTATTACGAATACGTTGACTACTGTGACGTGCACAGCCGTCTTTCTCGTGATTTTCCACATTCTAAAGAGTACTGTGGCTGGGTAAGTAGGTGAGTAACATAAACTTCGCTCAAAAGAGTCATCATCTTTTCGTAAGGCGCAGTTAACTATCGCGGGAAAATTGTTATGGATTCTTCTTCGATATTGAGACGTGTGGCGTAGAAACTCGCCTAGAAAAGAATAGATGGCGACATTGGTGCTAAACTGATCGCACTCACTGCAGTGATTATCAGCAGGATGCGGATGCCTCCCACTCGATCAAGGTAACGACAAATAGCCACCGTGGACACAGAGAGTCGCCTTTGAAGCTGCATTTTTTATTTAGAACTATGAAAATTTCACTGCTTTAACAGAGTTAAGAGTTTTACTTCATATGGCAACTATCTTTACATAATCTTAGTACAGAGTAAAGGGTGTATCGAATTTAGATACCCTCTGTCCCTTATACATTGGCAATTCTGCCTCAGTAATATTTTCGTGTGTTTCTAGGTTCAATCGATTTTTTTGCATTAAAACAATAAAAAGCGACATTCGCAGTCATTTGGTGTTGCTGATACGTGAAGACTCTAAAGTTTGTAAGTTGAGTGTAATGCATTCCAATCATTATGCCCTGCACTGTTAATGACTATCATAGTTACTCAAAACAAAAATGAGCAATTCAAATATATGTTTCTATTCTTATATATATGTGGGATAGCGTCGCAATGGTACACAAAATAATGGCAGCACAAAGAGTTTTGAAAAACGTTTATTGAAAGTGTCTATTTTGCCCAGAATGAAAAACCCCTTGATGTTTTTCAAAAGGTTAAAGACCATATAGGGCTGTTTTTATTTTCCCGAACAACTGTCACGGATTGTTGCCCCCCCCCCCCCCCCAGAAATTCAAAATCTCAAAATCTTTATTCAAAGAGAGTAGTCCGCCTGCAAAGTAATTTCAGAGGTTCTACCTCTAACATACTGCATATATACATTTACTGGTGTAATTGACCAGCCAAAGCAACACTTCGTGCGTCTGTTGCAAACCCAAGATAAAGCGCAATGGTATACAAGCATACGTCTAAGGGCAAACAGTTTATTTGTCGAAAACACTCAAAAGAACATCGGCAATGTAAAGAGAGATTTCATTTTCATGCTAAACTTGGCAAATATTAATTTAGCAATGTTATCGAGGCAGCGCGTTTGTAATTTTCTTGATAAGAGACAAGAAATCAATGGGAGGTTAAGGACAGCATAGTGGAACATGAGGAACGATATTGGCAACCAGTTCTCGTTATTTTGTTTATCCTATCACTTGGTTTGAGTGGCTGAAAATGGCTAACAAAAGTACGGGTAGTCGAGGAGACAAGTGGTATGAAGGACCTTACAGTTCTCATTGACACAATATACGTTACCAAGAAATGCATAGGTTTGACAAGCGTTCGTATCACTTATGTGACTACTTCACTTTGAGCACAGAGGGAAAATGAAACTCACGCCGAGTAAACACACGGCGAATTTTATTAGCAGTAGAATGCAGCTCATGAATGATTTGCACATGGTGTTCGTACTGCCGGGATCCGAGATAATTATCCAGTTGAGAGTGTTTTGAAGCATTGTCAGTTCCCATGAGCTTTTATGGTAATTGTTCCCTTGCGATTTATACTCATAGGTGTTTTTTGTCAAGTTCTTGTTAGTTAAAAAATAGCCTGCAGTTCTCTAATGAACATTCATTAATATTGGTAAGATCCTACACCACTATAATTTGCAACAGTGTGTTGAAGACAGCGACATGTGACTGACCTGAGAACTGGACAACGTAAATTACTCCAACCCACCAAAAAAAACAAAAAACAAAAACCCAGATAAACCTTTGGGACCTGTGGTATTGCGACAACCACTGGACGATGATCTGGATACGCCAATTAAGCAAGGTGATTCTGAAGGTGATCCTAATGCATACAATGGCAACGACCTATACCAGGCTGTACAGTTCATCTATAGTAACCCAACGCGCAGAGAATGCTGCATCTTCAAAGAGGTGAAAACACGCCCAGACAAAGCCCGGTGCAGTTTACCTGCTTCAAAACTCATACTAAGTGAAGGTGGTTTGGACGTGTTACAAACAATTAGGTGACATCGCATGATTAAGTGACCTGACGGAATAAGTGACACAAAATCAACTGATAAAAGGACCTCATAATCTTTACTGTACAAGGGGTGTCCTAAGCTAAACTGTTTCGACATAGGTTATCTTATCAATTGACTTTTTGTCACTTATTCAGTTGGGTCACTAATATTTGCAATTGTCAGGTAAACACCACAACATTGCACTATGTTGAAGGAACGTGACCTTAACATGCTAAAAACAAATGCGTGGTTAAAAATTAGTACGTTATTTTAATAGTGCATCCATCGTCGCTTTGTGGATTCCAACAGAAAAATATTTCGTTTATGTTTTGATAAATCCCCCAGCAAATTTTTTTCTTTTTTTCTTTACAGCATTTTAGAGCTTGTTAAAAAGACAACAACTGAAATATACTGTATTTTGATTGAAATACATCGAAATCCCAAGAAATGACAAGCCACGGAACTTTAAACAACCAATATCAGCACAAAATCAGCATAAAATCCAAAGTTTGGCCCATATAAGCGAAATGAAACCCCTTCTTAGAGGCTTTCCAGCATCTTAGGGGTTTTTCATTTTACCCAGCGAAAAACCTCGATCTAAGAGGTGCACATTTCTGTTGGCCGCAAACCATTATTTCTAGAGTGAAGAGCGTGGTTAGATTTACAGTCAAGGTCAGGGTGAGGGTTAGGTTTAGGACGAGGTTCTAAAAATGAGGATCAAAATGAGAACACACGTAAGCAGAGCCAGCGTTGTAAAGGAAATACATGAGAGGACTCGCGTGCAAAAAGCTAGTCATTTCTAAAAAAAGGCACACATTGTGAGAAATGAATGTTGATGGGTGAAATAAATGATATAAGTTCCCTTTGCAGATGATTCGAATTCAGTGAGAGGACGTAACTACCGTGGTTAAAACTTGTTCGTTGTGCAAAAGAAAACACACAAAATCACATTTTGTTTTATACACATGCTGTTGACCATCCCCATCCCCCATCCATATCCAACACCAAACTATTACTACTTCTTCCTCAGCCACCACCATACACCACCACCACCACTACCATTAGCTGAAACTCGGGACCTACAAGAATATCGGTCCATTGTCATAATTTGGAAAAAGTACCGGAAGCCATCTGTACGAATCTCACTAGGGACTAATACATGTAGTTGCTCAAAAATGGCGGTGATGAGAGAAGGAGTTGACCAACATACACGGGCTATGATTGTCTCCAGTACACTTCAAGAAGGAGTGCCTACTGTGGTATGTCACAATATTAAGGCTAATAACACTTCACTAGGACTGGTACACGAAGTGCCATTGTATAGTCACGTACCTATGATATGTAGATTGATTCTTTTGGCAATATATATTGCCTGATATGAGTGCGGCTTTTATATTGCTATAATTGTTCCCATGGCTTTTTTCATGTGAAAATTAGGGACAAAATTGGAGAAAGTCATCCATATAGCTGAAGCCTCGGCCCTCGTTTCTCTTTCTTTCAGCCTGCAATTATTTATTCGAACATGTCCCATCCTATTCCTTAAACGAAACGGCCAGGGGCCATTGTGCTTACCGTATAGATATTTGGTGGTTAGGAATTCATCCTGGTTAAGAAACATGATGCATGTATAGTATGTAGGTCAAACCAAAGTCGGTATGACATGTGATGTATCTTTGCTTGGAGTACCTACCATAACAAAATCATTGAAAACAAGTCACTAACAAGCGATATATTGCACTTTTTAACGTTTTTAGTTTTGGCTTCCTGGTGGCCAAGTCGAGAATCAGATCGGATCAAAATTCTGTGTCTTAGGTAACATGACATAGGGAGTCGCGTGTACCTCGTTTCAAGTTCATAGCTTAAGTGGTTAAGAAATGTGCCATAGTATGTTATACTCAAACGGCCAATTTACACCATTTGACATCTGTGACCTTGAAAATTAGGTCAAATCAAAAACCCGTAAGCTACTTGATTATCTGTGCTAGGAGAACCTACCATAAAAATATCATCGAAAACAAGTCACTAATAAGCGAGATATCCCACTTTTTAGGCTTCCACTTCTGGCCCCCTGGTGGCCAAGTAAATAATCAAATCGGACCGAAAATCATTGTCAGAGGTCACCTGACCTGGGGTCCTGTGTACAAAGTTTCAAGTGCATAGCTTTAGTGGTTAAGGAACGTGCCACTGTTTTGAAACAGGATACAGACGACGACGGACGACGGACGGCGTTGTATAAACCCCCCCCCCCCCCCCCCCACGGTGAGCCAAAAAAGAAGGACTGACCTGGACGATCAAACTCATCTTTGTGAAGATATACAACCGCTCGCGCTGCACACAATCGCAATCAGGGCAGGAGCGTTAGTGTGTCCCTGATAGGACAGATGGCAGCACAAGAGTGATACAGAACCATTATTCACTTTTTTAAACTGTTCATTATTGCTATAATCTTCTCATAAAAATGCACTGGATTATTTTGAAGTCGAAAAAGTTATTTACATGTACCCTCTAAATCTAAAATAATGTTAAAGGAACTCTAAAGGCAGCAGCTAGGTAGGCAATATAATGTTATTGAAAGTCGCCAATAGGGGTCTCAACATCTCTCAGTCACGTCAAAACTAATCACGCTTGTACGAAGGATATATTTAGTTGTGAATCACAATGACCTTGTGCCGCTCCTGTGCATATATGTAACCAAAAGAGGGCCAACTTACCCTCCTGCTCCTGCTTCTAGGGCCCCCTTTAAGCCATAAGGGTGGTCCAGTCCAGCGATATATAGATGATAAGACATCTATTGGCAACACCAGGTGCATTGAGCAGATGGTTTTATCAATGTCTTTTTAAATAGAAATTTCTTCATTGAATTAAAAGAGTTTTCTGATTTACTTAAAAATGAGAAAAAAATCGATCTCCGGTCAGAACCATTTTTGGGATAAACCTTCAATGCTTTTGTTTCCACGAGCAGAGGACAGAAAATGCCCCACTTTGACTGAAAATGCCTCGTTTTCGTGGGATGTATGGTCACGGATCTTCAGAATTTACAGCTACTTGACGTCATCCGGCGATCTGTTATCCCCATCCATAGCGATATTAACTAAATTCATATTTGAGGTAAATTTCCTATTGCTTGTAACTGATGAAAATAATTTAAATGCAAGAAATTGAAGAAGTCTTTTGTTAACCCCGAGTAAAATTGGTCATCGTTTCTAGTAATTTCATCAGGCTGGCAAGGTAAAGAAAGTAGCTCTTTCCCTCCGCTTGTTCACATACGAAGGAGACAGCACGGATGCAAACCAATTTATTTTTTATTGGGCTTGTTGATAAGATTTAGCAAACTGGTGAAAGTAGTGATATTTTCCAAACATATTCTAAGACCCAACTGCGCTGATGCTGGTTTTAATTCTCTCTGCGAAACACTACCATCAACCCCCGCCGTGAAAGCGTCTGAAAAACTCTGAACGTTGCTAGAAGGTAGCGGTGAGATTGTTTTACGGCAAACGGGCAAGTCCGACCCATACTGAGCATTAGTACGATGAGACGGGCGCAAGGTGTGGCACAAGCTGCGAGTGCAGATTGAATGAAGTATTTGGTGTGGCGAGAAAAGAGACCGGCGAATATGAGCTGCGCCAACTGGGGATTAAGTGGCCCACCGCCTAAACCGAGAAGACCTTTTTTACATGAAGAATCGTGTTTTAGATTATTTAGGTTCGACAGTTGTTCGCGCTTGAATCCTTGAAGCAAATCAACATATGTTTTGACCAAATTTTAGTTTCAAGAGGTATTTGAACCCGCAGTGAACATGACAAATATCGAGAAAAACTCACAGATTTTGTTAGGTTACAGAATAAATTGTAATCACTTCAAATCACATTACATACACAAGTGCGACATGATCACATGAGAAGGTTTGTGTATGGAACAGGATGCTACTCGACGGAAAACAATGGTGTGTATTTCATATGATGTTTCCAATTAACGTAGGTAGAAGGGGGCCCGCATGATCCTTACCACATTTCGAGCATTCGCACTTTGCCACATCTGTAAAACATAATATGTTTGGCAGCTGCACGTTAATACTTAACAGTGTAAAACCATAATCTATGTACTCAAAAATCCTAAAAAATCAAAATCACTTTCCATGTTGCTATCAAAATGAAATGACCTATCTTTACTTTTAAAATCGTAAGTTCAAATGTAGCTAGGCTATTAAGTGATCAGGGCAGTCGGACATGGTATTATAGAGACTAAATCCCAATGCGTTAAAGTATTGGATGGCATGAAGTAAAGCATGGTAGAGACTGATCAGTGTCATGTTTCAGTGTTTTTAGCGCTGTCACCCCGGGAAGCTTTCTTGAAACGTTGCAGTTGCTTATCTTTCTTCGAGCACTTACAGAACGCAGCCTCTAACCTTCATCGAAACCTGACAAGCCAGCCCTGACGTTTATCTTGCAATATCTTTCACTCTCCTGTCAATATCAGACAGTTTGTATACAGAGTACCACAAGGGAATTTGGAGCTAATCAAACTTGTCATCTAGAGGAAATAGATATATTTAAAGAAACTCACCGTCACATGGTAACATTTAGAATTGCTGCCAGAGGAGCAGGAGGCGTTGAAACGTGACGTCACTTGTAAGATTATAATTACTCTCGGAGCCAAATAGACATACAAGCTATCTAGATAGAGAACGATTAATCGGTTCAAAACACATTACATTCTGTTTTGCTTCAATCCTTTATATTATACAGTCCAAAATGCCGCCATGATGCATGTCTATGTCGTCAACGACACTGAGGTCTTTTTTTCCTCAAAACCCGTCCATTCTTGGGCTGATTACAGGTCAGAAAAGCATCATACACGTTGTGTTGTACTCGTGAACTGATAGTGTTCCAAGCTTCTTAATCAGTATCTTGACAATAGCAACGCTCATACCTGCATACAAACACGTGTACCGTCATCAATATGAGCGTACACTCTTAGAAATAAAGGCTTTGCAGCATTTGGAAAACCTTTAAGGGTTTTTCGGCCAACACACTTATTTACCCTGCAGAGGTTTTTCAGCGAAGTTTAAAACCCTTAGAGATTTCTCTAAAACCATTTGGGGTTTATGCCAAAAAATCAACCACAGGCCGGGTGCATATTTGTGTTGGCCGAAAAATCATTCGTTTAGGAAAGAAGTTGGGAATGACGATGCTGAACTGTCCATATCGGAGTCCCAGGTACTATATGGAGGGGAAATTCCTTAACTATGAAAATATACTTTTTTTCCTCACTTCCAAAAGTACAAAACGTGTGCTGCTTCAACTGACAATTCACATCTCCCTCCATAGGCACACTGTGGAAGCATTGGACTCGACTTGGCACCTCAAAATATACTTCAAAGTAAAGTAATATTTCACTAAAAAGCATTGGCCGGAAATCCTCCCATAATTATAGAGAGCACAGACAAAATGCTTGAATTAATTATTATGCTTCCTTTTGAATTAGTGGGTGCCACTTCATTCTTTGTCATCATGTAATAATCTGAGAAAAAATACTTTGGTTCTGTTAGTGTTATTACTAAAGTGAGTATCAACTGGCTATACACTCGGAACTTGGACGCATTGCTTACGGTGTCCAGTCGGGTAACCCAATCGCCAGCATACCCCAAGGATCTATTTTCCAATGTCGCACCACCGGGCCACGAGCCATCCAGACCAACTCGCCATGTAGACCTACCCCATTCCTCCGGAAGAAAGACTGACGTTTGGCTACTGGATCGATGGTGAAATCGGAAGTTAAGCGATACGGGGATAAAGCCATCAAATAAAGTTAGACGCTTTTGGTTTAGATAGATGTATACTTGACCGGCATATTATCCGCTTGTCATGTTTACGGGTCGGAAACGCATCCGATATATCCGACAAAGTGTTTGGTGAACTTAAAACAAAAGGCAATACATTGTATTTGCATTTTTGGTCAAAATGAGATGATGATAAAATCCTTTTCACCTCAATCTTCCGATCGGTATATATTAGCATTTTTCAATAGATTTTATTCTGAGAAGATTGGACAATATTGAGGGAAGAAAACACACATTTTTCACTAATGGCGTGAAGTGGCATATAATCGTGATTGTCTACATTGTGTCAAAAGTGCAGTCACTGCCTTTTGCAGTAGGACGGGGGCTAAATTTTACTGTTGATCCGGCTTCTTCTCACTCGGATGGGGGGGGGGGGGGGGGGGGGTTACAGTGAACAGTTGTCAACTTCGTGTTCGTTCTGATTTCATCTTCAAACCTTTTGATACCGTCGTTTACATTTTTTTTCATCAGTTTAGAGAACACATTAATTGCATTTTGATACCACTAGAGGGGCGTCCGGTTCAATTTACCATATGCCTTGATCCTTGACCAAAATCCAGTTTCTGCCGCACAGGTATAACAATGATGGTCTAATAACAGATAAAGGAATCGAACGTATGACGTTCCGCAAAAGTTAATTTCTAATCGTCATTTCTCACAGTTGTGACGTCAGAGGTGCACTTCCCCCGTCATTTGCTGACATGATGCAGCATGGCAGGTGAAAGTGAAAAGCGTTGGTTTAAACAATCTGATTACCAGTCATTCCTTCAAACACTTGTTCGGATGATCACTTTTGACAACTGCCTTCTATCGCAGGCCAAGTACTGGATCTGATTACAATCTATTCTGATGTGCATTTGGATTGCTGTGTGTTTTTATACAACCACACGATCATTAGTGGGCCTATCAAATGCCTTGTTGAGAACACACAAATTACGATATCTCACTCAGCCTACACCAGTGGAGCATTCTTGTCTGGCTACGAGTGAATGAACTCGATAGAAAATGTCACTCAACTCCATGAATTAAACTTGCAGAGCATTATCAATAGGTAGAGCAATAATAGCTCCAGGATTTAGAAGAATTTTTCATTATATTTTGCATGTAACTCAATTTTCTTACGTGATCATCAAATGAATATGTACGGCATGCAGCATTTATCAAATAAAGTAGTTTTGGCTTGTTTGGTAAGAAATGCATGATTTATTCAAAATTCTTAACTGTATGCTTTCGCACACGACTGTACACAATGTATAATGTTGTGTGCGTTAAAAGGGTTTACTGGAAAAAACGGTATGATTCCGCCTTGGTTTCAGCTGAACGTTCTGTTGGTAAGTGGGGACCATTCACTATTTTTTTACAGAGTATCCTAATTAGAATATAACGGTGCTGGCGGTTTTTAGCTGGATAACTGATTTCGAAACAAAAAAATAGTCTGATTCACTACAAGTAAAGAAACCTGTAGCGAAACTAATTTAAAAATGGGGAATTTTGAACGGCCAGGGTAAAACCTAAGGCGGGATTTCCATTAATAAATCTTAGCTGTTTCGAGGTCCCCCCAGGTAGTTGATTATGTGAGCTGGGCATCTGGGTAACATTGCATAAACGTTGCATAACATTACTGTCCAGTCAATAAACTGCATAAGAAGTAATCACCAATTTAGTTATTTTTACTACGTTCAGCTAGTCTAAATAAAGACTTGTGCCACGACTGGATCTCTTTAACGGGCATCAAAATCGGCCTGCAGAGCATATATGACCATTGGGGGACTTCACGAAAATGCATGCGGTTATTTTGAAATCTAGGTCACCACGTCTGTCATGCATGCATACTCATTTCGCAGTGATAGTAGTGCGTTGAGGCGCTGACTTTATGCTTGAATAGTATCGCTGCTTTGGCAAACATGCAGTATACGTTTATCTCACGTGTCTTCCCTAGAACAATCTCCAGGTTACCAGGTCAATAATGTGAAAATGCAAACGATCTCAGGCGCTGCTCTCGGTGAAAATGCCATCTAAGCAGATCAGTTAGTAATGCAATAATGCATACGATCTCTCACGCGTCTCCTTAATGAAAGCTCCAGGTCACGAGGTCAGTAATGCAAACATGAAAACGATTATCTTACATGTAAGCCCCTCTCCGAGCATTTAAAAGTCAACAGGAGGGTCATGCAAGTATGCACTTAGAATATGTATTTCCAGAGGAAAATTGTCTCTTCTTGTGATCGACTGGCTTTTCCACTGACTAGACCAACTTCGTTTTCGCAAATTAGGCCAGCGAAGGTTTCCCACACGAAGAGGTTTTTATGAGAAAATTTTGTAAATTGTTTTCAGCCAGGTTGATTTGTTATGGCAGGTTGTATTTCGTCCAGACTGACAGGCTGTCTAAACTCTTTCCGAAATGATGTTTGTGAGTGGCAGTTGTTGATCATCAGACGCCTATTCTCGTACTGGTTCATTTATAAACCAACAACACTCGCCCACCAGGCCTGCCATATAGCAAGACACCAACATGCTATCGTCTCAAAAACAAAATATGCTCCCGATCAGATCTGATTGAATGTCGATCCCCATTGACCACTCATTCGGCTCTGCCTCGAAAATATTTGTGTTGTCAACGAACGAATACAGATCAATACAATTTTGCAGCTGAAACCTCTGAAGGAAGAGCTTTATTTTTTTGTTTCAATTAACTTCTACGCAAAATGTAGTTCACATTAATCAACAATTACCACGTTCAAATTTGGTCTCAATGATTCCAGTTCAAATCACAATTGTCATCCCTAAATTTGCGTCATTGGCGCGTCATTGCGCGACGCGCCAATGACGCAAATGACCCAATGACGCTTACGCGCAAATTGAAGCAGGACGGAGGTCAATTGCGATTTGGACTGTAAAATGTGATGTTGTCCTTCAGAAAATGTCTATGCATTTTTGTCTTTCAGAACATTTAATTCACTGCTCAATTCAATTCAATTCAATTCTTTATTCTCTCTAACCACTATAAGTGTGCGAAAAAATTCAGACAAACCATTATTACCTGACAAAAATGATTTAGCAGCCCGATATAAATTTGTATGAATCGCTTTGAAAATATTACCAGAAAGTTTTCTCCACAGCCCAACACGCCAGGCAGAATTGAAGGCTTTCTAGTCGAAGGGTCGGAGGGGGGGGGGTGTCGTCAGAAAATTTTTTTAAATTGAAGTGCCGCATGCTTTCGGACATCTGATGTCTAAAGGTTGGACTCAGTAGTTATATTGTTGGTGCTTGGGGAGAGACGCCCGGCCCGGCCTGATAAATTGTTTCTTTTGAGACTTCGGTATTAAAAACGAATTAGGTCTTAAAATAGTTCTATAATGCTACATGTATACTGCCCTAAGCGACGAAGCCAATAACGAAACGAGTTTCTTGTCTTTTTTGGCACAGGAAGGGTTTTAAAGAGAGATGACATTCAATTATTTTGAGATTGTCCCTGAGTACCGGTATGTCAAAAGTTGTGGAAATATCATCCACTGCCCTTTTTAAACGACTAGAGACGACGCGACCTTACTTTTTCATATCATATTGCCACTCACTCATCCTTTATGATACCGGGTGCAACAAATCCCAAACGTTTCGATGACGTATTTTTACCAGCACTATCGTATTTTGCGATCAAAGCCTTACGCATAGGCCAGTCTAACCATACAATCCCTGAAATAAACTCATTAGCACCGTTATATACTAAACGACAAAAATATTGCGTATGAACCACCAACAAGCACTTCGTTTCAGGAGAAACTTTTTCGGGTAAAGATTTGAAATTCACTTTGACAACGTTTGAATTTTTTAAATAAAACGTCCGGTGGTGTCGTGGTGGTGTCGTGAACTAGTCCGGTGGTGTCGTGAACTAGGGATTTCAGCACATTCAGATTGAGATGGCAGCCAATTCAAGCAGAGACACAATAGGACCGCCTCACCACACTACTATCAATGCGCCGGAGTATAGGGGTCTCCATTTACACCGGCTGTAAGTCATGTAACTATGATTATTGAAACACTTTCAGCACCCACTATTACTACTTTGGATCTCGAATTAATTCAAATACCAAAACTGACTGTGGGTGATTAGCTTGATGATATTCGGAAAGGCAATTATAATCCAAGTTTAGTTATTGAAATGTCAGAGCAGGGTAATAAGGTTTTGAAGATAGTTTGATCGGGTTCTACTTGATATGAGTTCATTCATTCTAGCCTCCTTATAAAATTGTGTTATCTCGCCCTGATCCTCATTCTCACCTGGTGCGTCAATTAGGACACTCTCTTTGCAATGTTCGAGGTCCTTCTAAATATTATCAGTTAAAGTATCCAATTGTGCGCGCGTGTTATTAGGTCTCATTCTGATAAGGTCTCTCATTTGACACCTGTTTGGTATACCCACTGTTTCTTCATGCCAAATTAAAATTTTGTTCCGAATCAATACCTCTATCTCAAGCTTACTAGATTTTGCAACAAGATAAACATAATTGACGTTGTTTAATGAGTTATGATTGGTACACACTACACATTTTTTGAATGGTATAATAGTTCAAGGGCTGTATACCTATCTGTCATACTTATTACAAAAACCTGATTTCTATCACATGGATCTGTGCCATATTTACCGACAATCTGACTAAAAGATATTTCATAACAGTTTCAAAATGTTATTTCAAAAGCGCAATGCTAGTTCTACTTTGACAAATACATAAACCAATTTACTCTACTTGCGATTTACACGGTCCCCTCCTTACTTTCTAAATACAAGTTATATTTTATCTAACCTCTTATGACCTCATAAACCGATGAACATTTGTTGTAGATTTTCTCAGGACGTTATCCACGTAAAATTCATAACATGGAAACGATCCAAAGTAAAACAAGTGTAAGTATATAATGCGTATTTACACGGTGAAGTAGCCAGAGAAACGCTCGTGGACAAATTTTAAAAACTAAGTGTCGAGATCACGTTCTTAAAATATTTGCGTTATTGGACCTGATTGTGCATTTGAGACAATGCCTATTGCAGATTGTACCTTTGTTCAGCGAGTGTATCAATAAACTATCTAAAAAAAATCAGTTCAATGTTTTGTTTTGTGCAGAAGGTAAAAGCATTGAAAATCAATGGAAATTGGGGTCCTTATTCTTTTCAGCTTGTCTCCAAAGTCAACTATTACATACACTTCATTCAAATAATAGATATGAATTATCAACTACCGGTGATCTACCTAAAAGATAAAAGTGATGAACCAATATTCGTACTCCAAACAACTTGGTCTGATAGCTTTGTTCATTGTGCACAATCAACGAATGAAATAATTCACTGAGTGCTGCGGCACTGGTTTCTAACTTCATCGCCTTTGAAGTGTAACATAATTCTTTATGTATTTTAACATTTGTAGCGCGCACATAATATAGTTCCAGGGTCGATTAAAAAACGTTTTAGAAGAAAGCGTGACATGTAAAGTTACAGATAATGTAACATAATCCTTAAATTGTTAGTTTTTAAAGGTTAAGTGAGCGCTTAGGTGATCCTCAACATCCCCCGGGCGGCGCTGGGATGACGCAGCCCTGAATCAAGGACCTGCCCATGGAAAAGTGCTTACAAGAATCGATCTTTAACTTTAACTTTAATGTGGCAGTGCCAGATAAAATCAATCATAGGTATTACATTTCTCGCGGTGAAGAAAACACTGTCCAACAACGTTCAACGGTGGTCAGACTCATTCTTATCTTATGAAGCACCCCAAAATACTGTCCTTTACGTGAGTATCATGGTCATGATTTGATGGCTTTTGTTAATTTCTAATTCTATTATCACTGGACTCACATGGGGCGAGGAGGGGGGAGAAGGGCGTGAAAACGAACAGGTTAAGCTATACTGCACATGGCCAGACCCTAAACTTGCCACCAGGTCTTCGCTGACCTGATCATCTCAATGCGAATTCACGGGAGCTCTGCTGACCTGAGGCGATCGGAAGCTGTGAGATTGGTTAATTTGGATCTCACTGATGACTGCCTCGCGACTCGGGGATTGATTCACGGTCTACGGTTCATAATTGGAATCAGCTCTCACGTCCATATCCCAATATCCCCTTCGCCCTTTGATACCACGGAAAGGAAATAATATCATATGCAACTTAATTGCGGACGCCGGGCGTTTTTGTGTACAGACGAAATCCAGTCTTCATGTTAACGCACAGCGTTCTGTTCATGTATTAGAAATCGTCCATGTCATTTCAAATATCATAATTTCCCATTAAGTAAAACATACGAAAGTGCTCTCAAGCTCAGGAAGCTTTGTATTTGCCCTGAGAATTGACCATTGACTTAATCTGTAACCAAACCAATCGGAATAAAGGCGATATGTTGTATTGCACCTAACTCCATTAGTGGTTTGAAACCACGGCCAGGTTTAATTTCCCCTTTCTTTCTCCTAGTCAATGGGCCAGTGGCGACAATAACCTATAAATGCACTAATATTTGTTGTATCTTCATTAAACCGTATCCCGTATCCCTAGGTGGTATAGGGCGTTCAGTTTGAATTCGTAACGATTTGTTCTTTGTGGGACGGAAGGCCCCACTTAGTGGCGAACCGCGTTGTAACAGTCGAATCAACTAGAACTGCAACAAGAAAAGGCCGGCCACTCCACTGATCAAATGAACAAATATCAGGATATCGTTGCAAATAAAATTTGAAAGGCCGTATAGTGACAGCGTTATGAAATAGAAAATCTGGCCAATTTGATCACCGTACCAAGAGAAGCGCGGTTTCGACAACGAGGCAATATCCAAGATTTTAAAAGTCACCACAAAATATTTGAGTAATGAAAATTACATGGGGTCATAAAGTTATGTTGAGAGTACAGATTTCCGCTGAAAATAATGAAACAATGTCAGCTGCACTGTCAACCAATTTCCTTTGATTTTGTATCATCCATGTTTATGATTTTAACAGATATTCGAGCTGATTAATACATGTAATATCAAGGAGACAAACCTATCGGTCGATGTGTCCGGTTTGAAATAGGTATTCGGTACAGTGAGCATTGCCAGAAACGAAGAAATGTCATGTCGATATCTATCACTCGTCATACACTCTAATCCGAAGGAGATCGAACAGTGAGTGGCACCCAGAATTAAATGTTTACTTTCTTTTACAGGCTGTCGTTGTCCGGGTCAACCGATGCAGGGCAGGGCAGGGCAGTTCAGCGCATTTTTTACGTGGCATCATTCGTTTTATATTAACCTAGCATTACAATGAATTGTAATTGGCTGATCATGAAAATGAAAAAACCAAAGGCCAAACCTAAACTATCCAAGTATGTACTCCAGCCACCACCATCGACAATTACACCCTTAAAGTTAAGGAATTGTTATGTCACCCGTTATACAACCATTTGTACACATTTTACATGTACAGTACATGTACCTCAGCATTTATAAAATAAAATGTGTGTAAATATGACTGTTTTCTACATCTCGGCAAGTCATAATTTTGTTAAAGGCGTACGCCACTTGTAATTACTGGTGGTCCGGGGAAATAAAAATGTAGTTAAAAGGGATTTTGCACACCAACGATTCAGCAGCCTACTTTTTGCATTTCCTAGGGCGGTGAAAATGACCTCATTTCCTATTCATAAGTCTGGTTAGCTAGATTAGGCCTGCTGAACATGTGGACAATAGGGTCCGCAATAGTGTTCCATTCAGTAACCTGCGTATGACTTGATGATGCTTCGATATCTACTGCATGAGGAGAGGGAAGGGCATTGTACTTGTCGTAGGAAATACGCTTTAATATACACATTGCCGGGGTGCAGTTATTATGCATACTTAGATCCTATCGACGCAATTGGAAACTTTCAAATGCAATTACTAAATTAGAGTTTCTAACGAACGGCGTAGGTCTCTAAGAGGGTAGCAATCGTGTGGATGTATAGGTATTGGTTGTATCGGGACGAGCATACGTACTTTCTCGCTTTGCTCTTTTACAGTTCCGTCAGGTACGTGTTCGTCTCAGCTGCGAAAGTTTTTCAGAACGCCGTAAGAACTATACATCTCGGTCGAGTGGGTCTGAGTCCATTATGTAGTTATCAATGAGGGTGCATTTTATTTTCAAATGTGCATGACTCAGCTCAGTCTTGTTCCAACCAACACTCATGAATTACATCAAGTGACAAGATCTTTCTTCATAGAGTGCAATTTTGATTTATCTTACTTATGTTCTCATAATAGCAATAAAGAAATAATAATGGTCATTTTTGATTGGGTGAAGGATCTGCACGCAATGGATCGGATGTCCGCAAAATATTTAAATGACATTCATTTCTATTCAACCCATCATACTAGTCAATGGTTGCATTATCATAATCGATGTGATTTCGTCGCGAAACAACAGGTGGCGCTAGCAGTTCTCTGACTTCGGATCGATTCAGATTTATCCCATTCATGGAATCGAATTTTTATAGCCAGAAATGAATCGATCGAATCGAAGTCCGCTGCACCGCGCATGATCAGCTGTGCCTTGTGCAATTTTGATCCTCCTCGGCTTTCGATGTTAACTCCGATGTCAACATTTTCCAAGATGCGTAGGGTCACTGCTCGAAAATAGGGCCGAGCACTCTTGAAATTAAATATTCGTGGGTCTTTAAAAACCATTAAAGATCTTTAGGCCAACACAAACATACAAAAGAACTCTTGAGACCTCTTAAGGTTTTTCGTTTCGCTGGAAATCGACCTGTCGGAGGTGTTTATTTGTGTTGGCTAAAAACCCTTCAAGGTGTTTTCTTAATCACAAAAACCTTTATTTCTGATAGTGAATAATATTAAACCCATTGAACCTGGAACATGACATATTCAAGCATATCGGTAAAATGACTATTGTTCACTTGCTCGTTTGAACCAAAACCTCTGCGCTATCCTGCAGCCTCTTCGCTTCCTTTAGACCAATCGACATGGAAAAGTTGTTCAGAGGTACCCAAGATGACGGTGCGCATGGTAGAAGTTTTAGAACATAGTAGTACGCGTATGTGACATGAATGCGAACAGAAAACGTCACTGTCTGTTATTGCCCTATACCTGAAACTTTGATGGGCACAAACGAACACAACAAAAGGAAGTAGATATTTCGCACCAAGACATGATGAATATTGTTTACCACTAAATTAAAGTGTGATGACACAGCAGACACTCAAATGCCATAAAGGAAGTACACAGAATTTACAGTTCAGTGTAAAAGTTCAGCAAGAGATGATGCAGTGTTATGTGTCCCGACCAATATGCAAACAGTTTCGTCATATTTACTGCATCAAAAATTCGCCGCATATTGAAAACAAACTGCTATTTTTTCGATAGTCAAAGCAATGTCAAGTAACAAACGCGCTAAACAATAAGCGACCTTACCGCCACTACTAACATGACAACCAGGTACGAGGTATAACAGCGGTTTCTTGTCGGCAAAATAGGACGAAATGTATTAGCAAAACAACTCCCACTTCAGCGGGGATGCCGAAGTATCACATTTATTTGAAACCGAAAATGATCCCCTCCCCTCTTCGTCCATGATTCAACGATTAAAAAAATTCAAAAACATGTGCCCACATGTGCTAGGCGGGTGGCCACCCGCCTAGCAGTGAGTCACAGTCGGCCAACAACAAAAATCCTTATTCTGATATGAGTTCTGATTTCCCCGTTGCTGTTATGCTTCAACTGCATAACGTATCGTACACTTGTCAGGCAAAATCTTCAATGTCACAGTGGTATAGATATGATAACTTTTAACAGGTTGATCTTTTTGGGCCACCCGATATATCGAGATCAGTTCTCCTCCACTGCTGAGACATGCCGTCTCGGTATCGTGGGAGCCATCAGAGAGGTAACCGGTTTGGTTTACCTATCTGGTGACACGAACTGCTCGACAGTCCAATTATTGGATCGTTGCCTGCCTACTAATACTAGAAAAGAAGGGGTTCCAGTTTCACTTATAACCAGGATCGATTCATTTGGAAATAATATATAGGTATTGGTTACGTCTTCTAGACGTAATATGACACGATATTGATTATAGCTTCAGGCATTGAGGAGGTATAAAATACATGGAAGAATGCGATACCTACCCAAGCCGTGACAGAGAGGCTGAAGACGCTTCAGTGGCGTCACTGGGGTACTTTAGAGGGCTTGTAGATGTGACTGTGGTGAGAGAGAGAGGCCGGCTGCGATGGGTATTCAAAATAGCTGCATCACTGGACTGCTAGATTTAATGGATTGTGACTCATGGATCACCACCGCCTGGATGGATTGCCAAATTCCCAAATCCCTATAAACGTGTCCCACCATGTACACGCACTGGCACTGCCAACATGGATTCTTCAGTCTCATACTCTTCACCAGAGAAATCGCTGGGCTATTACCGGCGGTTTTACATGAACTACAAAGCTTGGACAAGGTTTTTATTGTTGCTGACGCACTTTTTAAGTCAATGTGTTAATGCTGGGTCGCGGCATTCAATAGCATTCCGCGAAGATGACGTCACTGCAGCTGCTGCCCTCTATTTCCCCATCGCTGAATTACAGGCAATGTCGACAAACATACGGTTTCGTAATTGATTCAGGCTTTCTAACTAGGGCAGTTAGATTCAATCTGGCACATGTCCGAGTGTTGGAAATACTACATAATTGTTCTGAATATTTCTCTCTCTGACTCTATGGTATCATTCATGCTTAAAACAATGCAGGGTCAAAGATAATTGACTTTGAAATAAGCTCAAATGCGTAGAAATAAGTGTCGATGTCCGACTGTCATGTGACTAAAACGTCATGAATATCTTATTCAAATGACCTTGTGAGCTATAAATAGTAACGTCGCGGAATGCTATTAGACAGTTGTGATAATGACATCATGAGGCTGTGTATTGCAACATGCACGATAGGCGTACCGGTAGGCTACACTACATTACAGCATGCTGTGCGAGCAACAGCAACTGAGGCTGTGCATACGATGTGGATACATAGGCCCACATTGTACTATTTTGCTTGTTTGAATGTCTCTGCTGAGTGCATTGGATAAGGAACCAATCTATACACTAGTACACTTAAATATCATATCCCATTTTTCGAACGATCCCAATGCAGGCGGATCCCAATCCATGATCTGAGTCACAATCCAGTGAATCCAGCATTCCAGCAATCCAACTTATTCGAATACCCGGCTGCGATGGCGCGGTGGAGCTGATTGTTTCATACACCATTAATAAGGAGGTAGTCTAGAATATGATATGTGTACTACAACGAGGGATGAAGGGCATGTTTCAGGCGCCTACCAGGCCATCAACAACCGGGCAGGATGCGGGTTAGAGATCTTTACTAACGTGTAGACATACTTCCATGGCGTTTGTAAGGTAAAAGCCTCGGTAAATGTTAAAAATTGTACATTTTATAATCAAGAAATGATAACGAATTTCGAACTTTGGAAAAACCAAAAGCTTTTCCTTTTTACAAAGGGCAATGACTAGACTCAGGCTGTTATTTTTTGTAACTTTAATTGAAAGATAATCAAGACGAACAAAATGATACCTCATTTAAGTAACCCCAAAGATAAATAAAATGTCGAGCAGTTTGCCGTTAGTGAGATATCCTACGCAGTACGGGGGCATATACGTGGATGCTGGCATATCTTAGTTGGGTTTTAGGACCTTATGACAATATAATAATTTCATTATTTTAATAGCTTATTCAGCACTATCAAATTTGTCGAACAATTTGAGTCATGTATTTTGTGAAAAAAAATCACACAGCACCAAGCTATATGAGAGCTAGATAGCCATTGGACGGGAGGCGCTTTATCGTATGAGAGCCCCCTATTGTCAGAATTTTGGTACTTACATGTAGTGTAAGATGATATGCTGCAGTAATTCTTCCACTTTCTAAGTCTTAGATATGATGTTATTGCACATACACGCACGTTCACGAAAATATTGCGATAAATAATCGGAATTTGTAGCTAAAAATTGGATGAAACTGTGAGGACAAGCGCGCATGTGAAACGAGATTATTCCCCAATCTTATGCTGAAGGTAAGAGTTCCTTACTGAAGGGAAAAGTGATACTTTTACATCGTATTGTGACACAGCAAAGAGTGCTTAAAGAACTCGAAGCGGGAGATGTTTATAGAAGCCAACATTCTCCTTAATTAGAGAGAGACATGTTTATATCTTACATGTATCTTCTTATCATGAATTGCCCAAATGATGCTCACAGCGGGTATAAATTGCCCAGATGGATATATATTGTAACCGGTAAACATACAGGGTATGAACTAAAGACCAATGAACTGACTATAGTGACCAATCCTTGGGAGGATTTCAAAAATATCACGGGGAGGATCGGGCAGGTGTAGCTAGTTTTTCGGGGGGGGGGGGGGGAGGTTCAAAGACATATTTTGAAAATCATTTTCAAAACACATCAAAGGGAGGATTTGCCCCCCCCCCCCCCTAGCTACCCCTCGTGGCTGGGTTATGTCACATATTCCCTCAAGGAACTTCTATGCTGAATTAACCAGTGCAGGAGCACGAGCGTGACACGTACTGTAATTTACCAGTAGAGGAGCACGAACGTGACACGTACTGTACATTTTCTTGGTGTTTGTTTAAAATGCAAATGGGATGGTGTCTCTGCTACAACCCCATCAGAATCGATCGCTGTGGTTGCCATGCCAGTGACATTTAACGCTGCTCAAGTTACAGACTTTCTCCTAATCAGCACACAAGCGCGGTCCTTGCGTGGTTTAAACCACCATGCGAAGGGATAAGTTTGCGTGCTGGAGGCAGGCAAACCAACAGGAAACAAAATATGATATTTATTTCTCCAGGGTATCGGTATCGAAAAACCGCACGAAAAAGAAGACAATATCAGTAAAACGATTATAAAGGAATAAGGCTACATTTTATTATGGCTGACGCTATTTAAAGGAACAACTTGGGCGTGGGATTTACCTAGCAAGGAGGATAATGTGCCAACTTGACACCATACGCCGCCACTTGTAGTATTACACTGACGCCGTTCTCTGATAACGATTTTCACCAGTGTTGGAAAGGCAGTTTGGGGCATGGCTTGTGAATTTCACGCAGGTCTAAGGTGCATTTTTATCGCAGTTCAAAGAGTTTTCATTAATCATGTTTGGAGAAGTTGCGGTCCTGCTGGAAGCCGTTTTTGTACAAAATAACAACTTATCTCATGCCCAAGTTGGCCCTTTAAAGGCAGTTTCTAATGCATTTTACAGAGAAACAACTGGTTAATTTTGCGGCAATCATTTTCACTTTTGAGAATGCTATGCCTAACTCTATCCTTACCCCTAACCCTGACCCATCCTAATACTGATTATAATTGGATTTTTGTTCGTAATATGCGTACTTGAAGTACATGTACTACTTGTGTCCAAAAATCCAGTTAGAAGTTGTCATTCGTGACAACAACCGGGTGAACAATATTTGCATTAAAAACATGTTTTTGGTGACCCTTGAGGCGCATTTGGCCGCCAACCCCCACCACCCTCCCCACCTCCCACCTTTAGCTACCGCCCGGAAGGATCAACCTCAATTCGAACACTTCATTATATTAATGGTTTCACGAAACATATATCAAAACTACCATGACGGAAACTGTACATATAAAGTCATGTACCAGGTACATATCACAGCAGTGTCGATGCCTTCACGGGTCCATTTGCGAATCCGCATTTCATGTACCATCGCTAAACTGTTGTTCATTTGGCCACACTTTATCACGCATGTTTTAAAATGTGTAAATCAATAGAACAGGCACAGGCACAGTACAGACAACACTCTACGTAGTGCACATCGAATATTATTGATCATGTTTCTCACGTCTGCAGATGGGACAGCAATATACGTAACGAAATCCTAGGGTGGACACAGTTTCATTTCTTTTTACGACAAGTTTTTGAAACAAAAATGTCTCAAGTGCGCATTGTTGTTTTCGTTGTCATCGTCGTCGTTGCTAAAAAAAACCCAAAAAACACTACAATTACCATTTCAACTAATCTTCTTCTCACATGTCTCAGAAAATGTTCAATTGTAAGTTCTCAAATTCGGGGGGCGGGGGGGAGCTTGTGAAATTGAAATATTTTCTTTGCTAAATTCATTTTACACGATCCCTAAGAGGGCCAGTCGACGTTTATTTTAAAAAAACGCAGCTAAAAAACTTACTAATTGTCAGGTGGATGAAAATGAAACAACTCGTACAGTCATCTCTTCTCACTGTGATTCGTAACACTTGCGAAGTGAGACTGTTGCGGTTTGCATCATCGGTAATGCGATTTCGGGTATGCATGTACCAGGGAGTTTTCGCAAATCTCCCGAAACGCCAAAGCGAACGCCTATCTCATTCTTCGACATCGTAATCGGGAGGTCGAACAATGGGATAGGCGTTCGCGTGGGCGTTTGGGGGGGGGGGGGATTTGCGAACAAAAACGTGCATTACAGATTTGAACAAGTTGCGATGGACTAGAGGAAGGAGTATCCATCAAGGGTAAGGCGACTGCCCCGACAAAAACAGAATAAGTCTCTAGCAAATAAGCACCTCAGATAAATCCTGTTTTGCATCTCATTTTTCTCTCACTGAGCCACTTTCCTTTGTCGATATTCAAAAACCCAAGAAGCGTTAAGCTGATCTCATGAAGAATGCACCCCTTTCAACCTGAACAATTTTATTTCGTTTAACTCATAACGATTGGTGGTAAGAAAATACCCTGCTGGGCGACCTCTTCCTATTCCCTCTATACCCAAAGCATTAGAGGAGAGAGATTCGATTAAGTCTCCGAGTATCGGCTTTAGGTTCAGGTTTCAGCCTTCCTTCCATGGTAATGAACGGCCCTCCATCCCACTGTTTGGCATGTAAACCTATCCGCCACTCGAGCGCTGATTCACAATGGCCAAGGCGTTCTCGAATTATCATCTCAAGCGTATCCCCTTACACCAATCGAGAGAAACACAATTATCTAGGTTGGTAAAAGTGTAGATTACAAATCGATGAACGAGGAAGATTAAATAGGCACCACTATGAAATACTTGATGAGGTTTGTGGCGACTTGATTCCGAATCAAAACTGATTTTAGGAACTCAACCTGACATCCTATCACCACCGCCACACTATCTTGAACATCAACTGGGGTATTCTTAATTGCGGTGTTCAAGTTACTAGAAAGTCAGATTCTTAATACACACGTTTTGAGGAGTTTATCTATATGAGGAAAAATTCAGCTAACTAAAAAAAGCTAATTTTAATGAGTACCAAAATGTGTTAGAGAAACCAATCCAATTATAAAGTGGGTTTTGGATGGCACGCTCAAAACCCGTTATGCCCGCTGACGCGATAGGTTTCATTGATAAATTTAAGCAGTTTCAAATACAGTATTATTTTAAATTTCACACATAAGTAGTTAATCATGTGAGTAACATGCAGCAACTGGATAGCATTATATAACATGTTGGTCTCTGGTCAGTGATTTGAAAAAGTGTTAATCGCCCAACTATTAATTATAACTACTACAATCAACAAGTCCAATGTGGAATTTGTACTCATAGTTTTTTAGCTGTTTCTTTGGAAATGACAATTAACTATGTTAATCTAACAAATTACATACCACAGTTTGAGCACTGAAACTATCTATGAAAATTTACATTCCCTCTCGATCCTCAAAAGGACTGCATGATCAGATGGCGCAATTCTTACTCCCTCAACTCGAAAGGGACAACCACCCAGAAACTGGAGTCATCAAAACCACCTCTGACACAATTCCTTAGCATGTTACCATTTTCAAACATGGCGGGGTCAAATTCTGCTTAGTTACAAAGTATTAAATTCCCGTCCGCCGGAGGTGTTGGTTGGTAACTTGATAGCGTTATTGTCTTTTCTATTATTCTTGAATTGTGATTGTCATTCGATACTCAATAACCGATCAGAGACCAGTCGGTGTACTGCCTAATGAAATACCACCTCACTGTCAAGTCTACTGTTTAATCTCTCTTAATCTCTACATGTAAGCTAATTGAGTATGTACAAGTATTCTTTCATCAATCTTTTTGTGTGTCGTTCTTGGCTAGATTCAAGAAATGGCTTCACCATGGAAAACAATTTTAATCGTGATGTTGGTGTGGCATGCTGTTTCACCGTGAGTATACCAAATGCATCCTTGTTTGCGAATATCCTGATCCCACATGAACGAAGAACTTTTGACAATTTCTTGAATATCTAGGAGATACATGTAGCAGAAAGAACATGATACTACTTCGGTGTCATTTCGGTTGATATAAAAGCGCCACAAACTGTCTAAAACATATTTGAAAAAAAACCGATACTGATATCTTGGTAAAGGAAAATCGCAAAAGGATTCCATTCATTAGAGGTTTCGGAAGAATATGTATATAGCTTTAAAGATATATAATAGCATGTTTCGACATAAATGCATCATTGACAACAAAATCATACTGGTAAGATCCACGCCTATTGCTTGTTTATCCTATAATCACCAATGGCGTGTTCAAATGAGCCGAGCCGCTGCATATACAATGTCATACAGTGGAACTTAAACAAAGACTGGCTTCCTCAGACGCAACATGCTCCATCCGATCTGCCTTAATGGGTTAAGGCAGTGCGAAATCGCAATGTGCAGCATTCTTGTAAGAAAATAAAGAAATCCATTGTAAGAGTCAAACACTTTCTTCGCGGTATCTCGCTGCGTCGACCGATGCTTTATCTCTTTCTAATCTGAAGTGCCCATTCAATCTCTGCACCAAGCAGCTTATTGATGACACAGATTGCATGATCGTCATTTGTCAATCGATTTGTCAATGAAATGCATGGCGGTTGCTCTTCATATTCACCTATTCTAGCGGTACTCCAGACAGGCATCAATGCACCCATGGTTTGGAGCACACTGGGGATGTCAACTAAGAGCACAGGTTCAATTCAAAAATAAACAAGCTTTTATAACTCACAGTTGGCCATGAGTGGGGTCCGTCTGGTTCAGATGGTTCAATGCCTTCTTTAAATAGAAACTGAATGGAAGCATGCCAAAAATATCAGATAATTCTAACGTAAGGACATCAAGAAGTTTCTTCAAATCGCGCATTTGCTCCTTAGTATGTATTATTGCTAGCAACGCTTAGCCTATTGCTTATTGCTTGGTATTGAACACTGTCGATCATCTCGAGATGATATCTGCTCTGTTGATCATGATTGATATTGTCTTGACCCTCAGTGTATTGACCATGATGTTCTGAGGCTGCATACAAAAAACACTTCTGGATGTTCAGAATGGGGGGTTTTTTTCGAGAAAAAAACCTTAATTCCCAGAAGAAACCATCACACCTCTCCTTAAATACGTCATCATGATGGATGGAATCTCCCGACGTCCCGTTTATATAAACGGCCGTGATTTCTTGGTTGAAGCAAAATACAATTTCTACTGCATGAGAACATTCAATTTGTCTTTCAAACCCTCATGCTTTAGGGGACGTTGTAGAAATAATTTGGTCAAATACACAATTTTGAGAAGCGTTTTGGTCATACCGATTAGGTGATTCAAGGGAAAAGACCGGTTTCTAGGATGTTTTGCAAATCCCGTTTTCCGACAGCACCTTGATTCCGATTTTCTTGTTAAAAAATGTCGAGCAATGGGATATATAGGCGTCCCCGTTGATTTTTCAGGGGTTTTCGGAAGTTCCTTGTTTATATCTTCAATACACTATTAGGAATAAGGATCGTTGAGCTGATGCACACTCTAGATGTATTTTTCCAGGAGAATTAAAAACCCTTTGAGGTTTTAGTTTGAAAACATTTGGGGTTTCCATTTTCCTTAAATAACTCTAGGAGGTGCCTATTTGTGTTGCATGAAAAATCCTAAACGGTTGTTCAAACGCTCAAAACTCCTTATTTCTAAGAGTGTATACGTACCAGCCTGCATTGCATCAGATGGACAACGTAACACCGCTAGAATCCTACAGCTGATGGTAAAGATACGTCCAGTGTATGAAGTCAGCTCTTCTCTTGCTCATATGAGCCTTCTTGGAACAATTTGTCCCGCTGTTATCGTCATGAAATATTCAGCGATACCTGACACCTTTGATCGAATCGCCGGCCAGATGTTAATGGTGAATCAGGTTTTATTGTAAGGTGTTCATCCAAGATCGACTAGTATTTGGTTACCGATCATGCAGGGATCAACCATGTTCATCTTTCTATCCATCATGCAGCGTGCAACTAAATGGTGTACAGTATTCACAGTAACGGTGGATTGCTGATTTAGAGATGGCGATACCAATGGGGTGAAACAGAAAAAAACATGCCCGTGTGTAACGCACGAATCTCAGTAGGATGATAGCATGTACGTTCGTGTGTCTCAAAGTTCAACAGTGTCGAAATAGGACGTATTTCTGTCTTTTGTTCTCTTAGAATCAACTGATGGAAAAAAGACCTACGGGAAGGGGCCACACTAGGTGTAAAACTAAGGCATTGTCTTGTAAACGTTTCCTGGGTTTAAGATATAATCGGCGTGGTTTCTCCAAAAGTTCGACGCCCGGTTTACCCTATGTGAGTCTGTGATGTCGTTTTTGATGTAATGTTTTTGTAAAAATTTATTGTTTGAAGTGTACTGGGGTAAAATGTCGGCCCTGAAACAAAGGATTCTCATACGCACGCTTAATCTCTGAGGTATTTACGGTCATAGGACCATATAGCATAATCGATAAGAATGCAATGCGGTCGGACACTTTATAGATATTTACAGAGTTTTGAAGCTGACATGCAATTGATGCCATCAACAGACAATAACAGTCTTCAATATACAAGTAACTTCTTTTTTTGATAAGACATTCTAATGACGTTGACTGATATGACGGAATGACTAGAGATGTATTCTCAAAAGTACGACTTAACTTTTTATGCCCACACGATTCACTATAAAGTGTTCTTAACTTTTCTTGCGACAGATGTGTACTCGGTCATTCATAGGGCGATTTTCTGATCGTTATGTAATGACCTGGAGACGATGCATCCAATTTGCTGTTCGCCTCACCGAAGCATAAATGGTGGCGCCAGTGAAATCCTATCCGACCATCATCTAACCAGAGCGTGGCTAACCTCTCGACCAGTGACCTGAGAACAGTTCCTCTTTCTTCAGAGATTTCATATGCCTTTCTCCTGGTTCCTTTACTTGATTTCACTTCTTATAGGGATTACCCCATCAGCCATGTCGGGCACCGCCATCCCTATTCGACCACGGACGCCAATTCCTGCCGTCGGAGACACCCAGCATTGTTGAAATTTAGCTTAAGTTACACTACATTAACTGATGAAGGAGTGATTACACAGTCAAGCCGTTTGACTCGTGTCGCCGCCGGCAGGACCATTTCACTATACACACTCCTTTTGTTGGGGTTTCTTAAACGCGCCTAGGTTTCCCACGAAGTCGCAACTGCGTATTCATAGTTAATTGGTGGTCGTATCCTCTCGGATTTCGATGGAGGAAACTTAATCTAGTCACCCGACAGTCCTATGCAATTACCGCCGAGCTCTGGGTGCTGGCAGCCGAAGATCTTGGGTGCCCCGTGTTACCTGATCCCTCCCTTGGGATCATCTTACAAATACCAGTAGAGTCTGGAGGAAATCTCCATCATGTTTGTAATTTAATAACCAGTCATCTTGCTTTCACTTCTGGTGACAACCATCGCAACATGGCGGAGACAGGTGGGCAGAGAAAATTGTTAATTTTCCCAAAGACTAAAAACACAGCGAACTTTTAATCCTTGTCAAAAACGTAATGACAAAAATATGAATTAAAAATGATCCTTTCTACCTCTTTTTACAGTGCAACTGCATTACTATTGCATTTATATCACTGGTTCAAAGGAAGTCTCATACTGCCAGCTAAAATAGCTCGCCAAGAAGAAGCTAGTGGCCACAGTAGCCCAGCGTACACTGTCGTATTCTAGTATACGGAGCCCAAACGCTCTTTTATAGGGGTTAAGGGTGCATTTTCTCATTTTTGCAATCCTACCTAGCCTTTCCGACCTATAATATCGACGAGTCCATGTCAGATATCCGATAGACCAACCTGAGTATACGCATAACCAGTGTGGCAGCGTGTGTATCCGGGACAAGGATGTGCCACAAGTAGAGCTAACATATACATACCACAGAGAAACACATCCTAAAAACCAGATATTTCAAAAAAAACATCCCGACTTGCATTTTTCAACATTACAGAGGGTTGAAAATAGCCTTAATCTCTTAACTGCTTCTATTATCTAACACGAAGCATGCGCACGTACACTATTAATTGGCCAGCCTCGCCTTGCTGTAAAAGCAATACTCATGAAGTGATTTGAGTGACTGACAATGCAGTTTAAGTTCCACTTAATATGCTGAACACAATAGAATTGGGGCATGTTTACTTGGTTGGTAAAATAAAAAGGGCTTCAAGATCTCGGCCTGCCCAACTGTAATGAAAAACATGTCCCAATCCTTTTCAAGCGGAAGAAGCGGAACCAAACATTGCCCAACAGAGTTCCATGCACCAGGTAATGAATGCTTGCAACAATTCGACAGGGCACAGAGACGGGTGCTCTCGGAAAGGAAGCAAGTGTTCTCCTCTCTCCTAGGAGGTTCAAAGTATTTGAGCGATATGTAACTAATCACTTGACTGTAACTTGATTGCTCATAACATGTTCTTCGTGGCTCAGCAGAAAAGAAGGTAATATCTAGTGCCAGGGGTCCCGAGTTTGAACTCCTTAGTTGTGTGTATATTTCATTTCACCTGAGCGCTGTCACCTGTCCTTTTGTATTTGCTTGCTGCTGCTGCTGGTTTCATCCATTCATGTCAGCTTTTTAAAAAAACATCTAAAAACACTATGCCCTTTCTACAACGACCTAAATATTAGCACAGCGTTAAGTTAGATTGGGTTTCATAACACCAATTTATCAGAATGATATATATCTAATTGCAATATACCAGTTTCCATGCTAGTAAATGATATTGTATAAATATCTCATGACACAGGGAAAGTGTGTGCCACTAATTGTTTCTCTCCAAGAAGTAGTAAAATGCTATGCCAACCGCACACCTTGACAGTTAATAAATCAGAAGATCTGGTCGTGATGGCAAGATCGATTGGTCACACCTAAGGAAGATATGGACGTTTTTGGTAGAGTTTTTTCTATCGGATCATAAAATATGGACCATTGTTGACCACGACTATTAAGGCTTTTATAACATGTCCGTTTATTAAACAGAGATCAGTAATCATAAGATGATACCTGCAGGTAACAAGGTCATCGTGTCATTCTCATCTCCGCCGTTAATGACGTGATCATTAAATCTGAACTAGAGGGCATGATTACAAATCACAAATTACACAATCGTAGAGAAATAATGTGGTGGGTGGAGATATGCTCTCGTCCTATTCTGTGACGGCCCATGCGGTCATCTTCACCTGAATGACGCCATGTGTCGCCTCCTTTAATTAATCCGATGACGACAGTGGCAGCGGACGTGCCCGTACACCAGCTAACCGGGGTGTCTCATTACTGATGAGTTCACCAGTAACTCCGGTGTGGACACTTGTCTCGCACAATCAGCAAATATTTCCACACGTGGCTCCTTCGAATAGCAATAGAACGTGCTAAAGCGTTAAAACAAGAATCGATTAAGTGTAAAAGGAACAACCACAGCATGAAGTTTTATTATGTTCCAATCTCAGAGTCTGTAGTTAACTACTTGATGACAAGGGTGGTGTGATCTACCTTATTAGTGATTAATGAATTGGAAGAAATTAGGGTTGAGTTATTGTAAAGTGTGCTTGTGACATTTTTGTAAAGGACTGTCAAAAGGGTCACAGGGATGATTTTTGAGATGTAATTATTCTTTCATATAGGTATTTATAGAACTTCAATTTTTGCATTTTCATACATCTGCAATAGCTGTGCACATCGTATTTGATGTATACATGTAATATTCTTTCCAACACTTATATATGTTTTTGTCTTGATTTTAGACTCTGTATTCATCGATCTAGAGCTGGCCCACTTCAACAATTACCACAAAACTTACACAGAGGCCAAGCATGGCGTCACAACTATCGGACAACTCGGTGTCGGCAAGCCTTTCTTTATCAACATTAAACATTTCGAATGGCATCGAATGACCATGATATACATTGGGTGATTTCAAAGTCAGTTTTTAGATTTAGTTTTAAAACTAAATGGAACACCAAAACCCTTGATTAAACCAGCATTGAAATGAAGTGGGTTTAAGTTTCATCCTATTTTAAAGTCGGTGTTTGTTGGTTTTAGCATTATGTCCGGTTTTAGCTTAAAACTAAGGGATGGTTTTAGTGTCAAAAACTAACACCGGGACTAAAACTAAAACTCTTCACAACACCAGAAATGAAATCAGTTCTGGTGTTAGTTTTGACACTCAGATTTAGCATTATCCTATTTCAAATCAGGTTTTAGTTTCACACTGAAACCAATTGGAACACCAAGGTCTTATCTTAATCCCAGCTCGGTGTTATATTTGGAAGATTTGTAGTGCATTTTGTATTACTAATAAAACTAACACCTCAGGCATTAACACCGAGTGGATTTCAAAGTTGGTGTTGGTGTTAAGAAGGGAAAAAAATCATGTTGTTCGTACCATTTCAAGGAGTAGTTGCTGGTATTTTGAACGCTGATGGGAATGATGATGGACGTGAAAGAAGACGACCAAATTTGTATTTCTGACAAATGTTTTCAATATTTTGACATATTTTATTTAAGGCGTCTGCTAAAATTCTTGTCAGGCAAGACCGGAAGCGGTTACAATAGGGACAACGACAACAACATGCATGTTTGGTTTTTCCGAGGTTTTATCTCTGTCCATCTTGGCGTTAGTTTTACCTGCAGAATAAAACCTCTTCTTCGTTTCAGCCCAGGTTTTAGGTGTTTAGATAAAACCAGGTGTTGGTGTTAAACTAAAACCTCGAATTGGTCTTATCAAGACATAGGTTTTTAGGGGTAGAAATTAAGAATAAAACTGACACTAACACCCAACACTAAAACCAAAACCAACTTTGAAATCACCCACTGTATTTGGGACCAAACCTCAACATTCAGAAACGGTGTCAGACCGCTGAAATTAGAGAGTACCCATAAGTTAGGTTCACAATTGACGAAATTTAATTGCACTGTTATTTCGACTGAAGAGACATATTAATTTGATTTTTTTAAACATTTCTGTACTTGCATATTCAGTCCAGCCTAAACTTTGCCGTAGAAACTGTTCACTGAGACCAGGGTTTTTACACACGTGTTCAGCTTAACTGTTCTCGTTCATCAATAGTAGTCCATCTCTTTATACCAATGACGCCAGAATATTACAGCACCATCATGTTGATGTACGAGTGAGTGTGTCCTTGATTTCAGAGAACGCCTCTTCGTTCCTCCCAAAGTCATTCATAAATATCACGGCGTCCGAGGCTACGAGAGCTATCAATTAAATACCTCTGTAATAACTAAACCGCAGTCGATTAACGTAATAACTTATCTAAGCGCTTACCTCCAATCAATTGCACTCATTCGCTTTTCGTGGTCTTAAACCATTCCCCTGTGACACCCTCGATCAGTAGAGCGAGGCTAGACCAATAAAACGTGTCGTGAACAAAACGGGCTCCTGCGCAGATCAGCCTGTACCTTTTCTCAAACTTTTCAACTCCAGCCATGGTCAATGATTGCCAATTACATGTGATGGTACAATGTGCATTATACTAGGTATACGGAACTACGGTGACTACATGGTGTTTCTCAAAACTTTGCTACTAAAAAATATGTAAAACTCAGATCAGCTGTTAACTCAGCGCTACAACCTAGGCATTTCTAACCGGAACCCGTGCAACTTAGACAAATAATAGCCATGTCTAAAGTTTCACGCTGACGGTAGGGTTCGAACCAGTAACCACTTGGGCGCCAGACGAGAGTCTAAAATGATATATAAAATCGAGTGGTTAAGACCGCCCTAGCGATATGGCTGTACATGTATATGCAAGTAAGCATGGCATATACACTATACCACTCCGTTATTCAGCCCTGAAATTACATGTACTGCCCTCTATTAGTTTTCACCGAAGGAACTGATCTAAAACATAAAAAATCCAACACGGAATTCTAATGACAGACATCGGTACTTCGTGGTTAACTCTGTTACAAAACGGCCTGCTGCTTTCAGTCCTGCCTGAGAGGCACCGAGGGCTACGCGTTTTATAATGGACATGCAAAGCATTGCGCTATTATAAATTAGCCAGTTTCAATTAACAAACTTTGAACAAAATGCACAATTTGCCATCCTGAGGAAATAAGGGGTTAATGTTCGCTCTTCGGCCCTGCACAGATGCCATAAAGGCATTCGCCCTTATTCGGTGGTGTTCCAGCGCAAAGATAATTGCCCCCAACCTTAGTATTGGAGGAGTGGGAACTATTTTATGAGATATCGTTCGATACGGCTTAATACAGCGAAAACAAGTCGGCTTGGCCTTACAAAGGTATCGCCTATCTTACATCATTAATCAGGCATTGGCAATCAAATTGCGGAGGCATCATTTAATACGGTGATTGTTTAATCCATTGTTCTGATTCACGTGCCCGTCACCTCCGGATACGAAGTAAAGCAACCTGATTACCAATCGCTATCCGTTAATGAGAGATGGCAGGCGTCAAAAAGTCGCCCTTAGTTAAATCCTGTTGGGCACCGCAGGATTGCCGATGATTTCTTGACATGTTAACCGATCAGGCGATATAGGTCCACGTGTCGATTTATATGATTAACATCTCCGGAGCCACGACTATCGATTGGACCACAAAGGAGTTTGGTGGCCCCCTGACATTCGGATTCGCATGACTAGTAATTATCGTCATCAAGACGGTTGGCTCAGTTTTCACTTGTACGCAGTTCCACTTGTACATTGATGGCGTTGTTTCCTTCATTTCTACACAGGAAATTGTGGTAAACGCGATATCATCATGAGTGTTTTGGTGAAAATGGAAACGGTCTATGATAAGAGGAAAGCTTAATGAACCAATGATATACTTGGTAAAATTATTTGCATGGCGTGTTAACTTCAAATTACTGTGTTGCTGAAATGTCTCCAACATGATTTCCAATTTAATTGAATCGCTTTCGAGGAATGAGCAACAGTGGGACGTCGTTTTTAAGTTTAGCTTAGTTTGTAAGGTCAGTTTCGCTTTTAATTGACAAATTCCACCCATTTTTCTACAGTGTTGGGCATCACAATTTGAATTCAAGAAGATAGGATTGTTAGACACTCCCGGGCTTTAGGAATATACAGTAATCGCGGATAAATTATACATGTATAACATAATGTTCGATACATGGTATATGTCGGAGTCTCCATTACCTCGAAGAGGAGATTGATGCTGATAGTTGCATCTCATCTAAAACCTTAACGAATACCTACATGATTGTAACAAACTAAATGAAATGAAATGACTGATTGGTTGATCTCCGCTAACTGTGTTCATTACGATGATCAATGACGTAGGCCAACCCTTGATTAGTGGGAGGAAGACAAATTAGACGCCGCAGTTTCCTTCATAGCAATTAAATATCCGGAGGCTGCGCTCAGCAGGTTTCGCGCTTTGATGAAGAAATTGTAAATTATTTTTCGTTAATTAACCCTGGTATTTGAGATATCGGCCTTTGTGGGAGCATACAGTACAAACACACTGACAATGCTCCGTGGATCTCTATACATGTACGGTCCTACCAGAAAGTAAATGTCCACCGTTTTTAAGAAATATCACAGAGATAGAATAAGATAATTGAATGCGGTTTTCAGCAGAGAATCGTATATCTAGTTGGTCATGTATCTGTCGTATTTGGACCCATCTAAACCTGTCTCGTCATTATGTGACAGGCAATTTTAAAAATGTCCACAAAGTAACTTTTTTATTTTATTTCTTTTTCACAATGTACTGGTGAACTATGATGCAATGAAGGATTTTTGCGTTCATTACTAGAAAATTCTTGCTAAATTCTTCATTTTGAAGATTAGTTTTAGCTCGCTACAGGTGATTGTTTTTTTCTGACAGCTGGTGATCTTTGAGAACACCCCTCATGGTCAGCAATGCAGTCAGTCATTGTCTTTATGGCCAACTGGGCTCATACATTATCAAAGGTAATGGAAGATATTAAAAAATATAGCGAAAAATCCGAAGCAAAAATGTGCATTTGTCATGACTATTGAACACTTTCTATGGAATTGCAAGTGCCGAAAAATGATGGCAATAAAGCACAGTTCATGGGCTCATTTGAATTTTTGAAAAGGCAGACCTTTTTGAAATGTTTATTACATATTGAAGGGATGGAAGTAGGTGCATCCAAATACAACAGATATATGACCAACAAAATATACCATACTCTGCTGAAAAACGCATTCAAATGTATTATTTCATCTCTGTGATATTTAAAAAAACGGTGGACATTTAATTTCTTGGAGGACTAGTACTGTACGTAGCTGCTTGCTGAGTTCATGGTCACCCTATACATGTATCTCATCGTTCCCGCGGCAGGCTGAGTGTCCGTTCCTCTCAGGACAAAGAGCGGACAACCGATAATTTGGGAATGTTTTTCTTCGATACCCTTTCTTGCTTGCCACATCAACAGTATTATAGTTCTGTGGATAAATACCTACCATAAAAATTAATTTGCGAACAACTTTTGATTGACATACGCGCAATACGGTCCACTGCCAGTTCGAAAACCTTTAAACAAAAGCGGTCCCTCCTTGACACCTTGCGCCTTTTCAATGCAATAGCGAGATAATAGCCTTCAATAACTTATCTTAATATTCTTTTTCTTTATTGCTGTTGTCTTTACACGAGATACTGCTGTGCCGGATGATTCACGGGCCTCAATCAATACATGGCGTGGCAGCAAATTGACCATCAACATCCCACGCCGCTCTAGATTCACTTATCTCTCATAAAACCTCCTTCAAACTCTTCACTGCTAACTCGAAATGAACAAGACTCGATCAAGCACTATAAAACATTGTAACGGCAGCAAATGACGTGCAAGAACAATAATAAAAGAACGAGACTACATTATTGTAGCACTAAAACTTCGATCGCCGTGTTCTTTCTAGACTAATAATCGCCAAAACATTGACAAGTGCCAGTTAATAACTACGACAAGTAGCTGAGGGTATGAAATTAAACGTATGGCCACCACTAAACGCTGTCTATCAACTTATTAGGGCGACGTGGATGACAACAAACGAGTTTTCTATTAAACGATGTTCTTTCTTCCGCCCGGAGAGATGACGGAAAACTTATTACATTGGCATAACGGCAACACGCCTTCAGTGCCGAAGTGCCATTGCGTACAATGCGGGTCGGACCAAAGTACCAGTTATGATAGTTTTTAGCCGGCTGGTGTATGATCAGCTATATATAAGTCCCCAAGTAAATCGATCGAGTATATCATCAACCAATGCTTCGAGTATTTCCTTCATAAAGCAGCCGTTCCGGTTGACAACTCTCTATCCATCTGACTGTTTCTGATCTAGCCCAAGTGTGTTATCGACAGTCGGGAATGTGATATCGTGTGGGTAAGGACAAACTGTCTTAGCTTTGTTTTTCTAAAAAACTAATCTACGATCTCTTGAAACATTCCGCGTTTACAAAATTAACATACATGTACAGGTATTGTCTGTGTGTGGCATGTTCTTGTCTCTAACTCAAAAACGTTTCCCGGACACCAAAATAAAATTGAGATATGAAAATCCGGTTTGCGGACCGTTCGAAAGTTCATTACTTCTGTGGTTACGGAATATATTGATGTATGATATGTCTATATTATTATTTCAGTTGATTTGGCATTAGGGCAAAAATGGTTTTCAACCAGAAGATGAATTAAGACGTATTTGCACTGCCAACGTTTCAATTGGATCTGAACAATGAGACCCAGTTGAAATTATAAGTGCGCAGAGGAAGAGGAACAAACTACCATAAGTAAACGTAATGGAAAAAAGTTGATGACGTCGTCAAACTCGAAATGCAACTCGAGCACACTCTTAGTAATGAAGAGGGGCCTTACCATTTTGCCTCAGTCAATTCCTCTATGTTTTGAAATTGAAAAAGTAGGATACTATCTCGAACTACTATCTAACATATCTTATATTTCCTGCAGTGATTTGTGCTACTATACATTTGCGTAATAAACAGCCATTTGAACTACTTCAGCAAAGCGACAGTAAGCTGTCCGTTTGGGTCCAAGTTATTGCTGCCAATCAGATCCTTTTCTTTATACATTCGAAACAATGTTATGTATTACTAGAAGTATCTACAACGCAAATTTCAACACGAAACGATAGGATGTAAATTGAAAAGGCTTATTATACACAAATGAAGCTTACGGAATTGAAGCTTTTAAAGCGCCATGGTTGAAAATTGCTGATGCCATGATCGATTTCGTGTTTGCATGAATGACTTGTATCATTATCGGCCTCCACTCACAGATTAATAACTTTGTTTAGCTTCTAGTAACCATTAAAGATATTTCGGCCGATACACTTGTCCAGCTCGTAGATGTTTTTCAGCAAATGAAAAGAAAAAAACAAAACAAAATTTTATTTGTTGGCCGATAAAAACCTTTTACCATTTTGAAAAGCTCAAGAAAGTGAACTGTACTGACCCGCCTATCAAGCAAAGGAGCCTTTAGCAAAAAGAATCGATGTCCTTACATTGCATTGGAGGCGAACCAAATCAAATCTTACCCTGATGGAATAACACGAAGCGAACACGTTAAGAATTAATACTCATCTAGGGTTTCTTATAACCATAACGCACGGGCGACAACTACCGTTCTAACTTAACGTATTCCCAATTAAAGACAGATTAACGCCATTCTGCAATGTATCGAGTTGCATAAACCGATTGCCTTCCCCCGTTTCCGCGGTTTCTTTTGCGGACAGCGAACGTCAAAACGTCTAGTAGAATTAATGTTCATTTCACCATTTGTATCCGCCTTGCTGACGTGTCTTGGCATATTTGTTAATTTCTTGCATCTCAGCGGACAAGACCTAACCACTTTGTCAACGTTCAGTCGGTATTATCATATCGTGTGTCACGGAGGATGCAAGCAATACCATGTAAGTCGTTGACGTGAAATCTTAGTCTGAAAACGCTTTGGTCTACCGCTGTAAATGTTCGGCTAATTTTGGTGCGGAATTTACGATTTTTGGCAGTGTTTGTAATTACTATCTCCCTTGGCAGATGTCGTGCTATATCTAAGAAGCGCTTCGATTTCCGTATTCCGACTCAGATAGCATGAAGGAGACATTGGAGGTTTAGCTTACTCGCGTCATTATACGGATACCCTACACCAACAGAATTACGACCAATTGGAGAGAAATTACAGCAAGCGAATATATTAACTATGTTATGATATCATGGTGTTTAGAATACGCTTAAAGGATAGACAAGGAATGGGTGGTGGGCTTCTGAGCTGAACGAGTTGCTGCCTGCTTGGTTGCTACTAGTCGTACATTTAGCCTCCGATCAGCTCATGTTCTGCCTGATTGGTGACAAACTCTTTTTAGTAATAAATTGGTCAGTTAGTTTTTTTCGTTACAAGTTCGAGGGTAGTAAATTGATAGTCAGTTTTTTGTTATCAAATAAGTTGTAGAAGCATATCAAAATGTTTCACTACGTCACGCACGACGATGCCGAGAAGGGGTGAATGCAAAACTTAATCAAGATGGTGCCGCAATTAAAAAAGTAGTTTCCGAGATAGTGCGTTCCGGGGAGTTTTTACTTGATGATATGACACCACACACATGAAATATACAGTACACACGTGAATGTGCAGTGCTCCCACAACGGATGTGGATTTGCCCGCTGCAGAGTCCCGAGGGCTATCAAACAAAGCTGCCAAAATACGTTGATAAACTGTTGCAAATTGGTGGATTTTACAAATCCTTCGTCACACAATTAACCATTTTCACCGCGAAACCCGATAATTTTCACACTTTTCTACGGCTTTAAGGCATCTTCGAGGCCAAAATGACGCAGCCAATTCTGATATGAAAAAATATAGAATGATAATACATGTAGTAAAATAGTTTCGGCTTTGGTGCGACTGTTTCACGTATAGGCCGATTACTCGTATTGATTCCTCAGCGTCGACACGCTAGGGCCGTTTGCACTGGTCCAAACCGATCTAGATCGAACCTAATCCCATCTGATGAGGGGGCGCCCCGCCTCTTCTGCCCTGAGAAGTTTTCACTTCGCAAACTATTTTGAAGAGGCCGTAGATTGAGGATCAACTTCTTTCACTTGCATCTTTCACTTGCTTTGCATTCCGCGAGGGACATGCAGTACGAGCTGGTGCAAGACCTTGATAACGTACGGTGCTGAGTATGACTCAGTGGGTTTGTTTTTTTTTACTTTATCGTATGCACATTGGCCGAAAGCCGTTTGTAAAGCCACGCTCGAGGGGATTTCCAATGTATTGTCAATCTATATGTGTTTACCTTTTTCTGATGATACTAGTAACGCCAAATCATACCCGAACAAATCATAACTCATCTCAGAGACCCAATTAAGAGAGTTGCTTCACGGCAAGTGTTGAATCTCACTGAAATATCAACGGAAATAGATCGACGAGAACAGAATTTGTTGGTGATAATAAGGATAAACACGGATAGCTCCCTACTCGGTCTCATGAATTTTCGCCTTTTCAGGTTTCATATTTGCAATACATTCTGTGGCGGGTGGTTCTCCCAACGTTGACATCTCGCGATTTCGCATTCCGCATCTCGCGGCTTGTAATAAGCCGAAATAAAGACCAACATGGTCAGGAAAAGCAATGCACTGCGTGCCTCGTCTGCTGCTTAAATCCTTAACATGACTGTGGACATCCTCCGGTCCCCAGGCAGTAATTACACGCCGATTAACGGATACGCCACGGGATTACCATTTCCGCTGCTTGTGTAGTTAATCTTTGATAGAAAATGAAATTTAAACTCAGTTGATTACCCCTGTGATGACTGACTGCCACAAATATACGCGACAATCAGTTGCGATGAAATTCGATCCCTAACACATGCGCATTTCATTTCTGGCGCGGTGTTTGTCGATAATTACGAGATTTGTGTTTGCGTTCGAGGGGAGCTGGCTGCAGCTCAGGAGAAGATTGAGGGCGCATCCGTGACATCACATTGGATCCCCACTACGATATTTACTCCTGTATGGTAACTCATCGGCCATTACGCAATGATATATCACTTTGTTTAGATTTTGGATTGACTTCAGGCCCTTCGGTAATAATCAAGTATAACACAGCTCATATCGGCGCTAACCCAAAAAAACAAAACTGCATTTGTCCACTTTGTAGGAGACCAAATGCCCACCAATTGAAAAGGGGCATGAAAACCAACACGATACCAATGAAAACTTGATTTTGGTCGAAGTTTAATACAGGAAATGTACTAATTAAAGGTGGATTTCGGCAGCAAATTATGGTGAAACAGACTTTTTATATAAACGGAATAAACAAGGAAAAAGGCCATGGGCCATTGTGCTCACCGTAATAGATATTTAGTAGTTAGGAATTCATCCTGGTGGGGAAACATGCTACATGTATAGTATGTAAGTCATATCAAAGTCGGTATGACATGTGATGTATCCTTGCTTAGAGTACCTACCATAAAAATATTATCGAAAAAACAAGTAACTAACTAACAGGATATTGCACTTTCTACCTTTTCAGTTTTGGCCTCCTGGTGGCCGAGTCGAGAATCGCATCCAACCGAATTTCAGCGTCAGAGGTTATCTAACATAGGGGATCATGTGCACCAAGTTTCCAGTTCATAGTTTAAGTGGTTAAGAAACGTGCCATAGTTACACTCAAACGGCCAATTTACGCCAATTGACCTCTGACCTTGAAAAGTAGGTCAAGTTCATAGCTTTAGCAGTTAAGAAACATGCCATAGTTACACCCACACGGCCATTTTACGCCATTTGACCTCTATGACCTTGAAAATAAGGTCAAATCAAAAACCCGTATGATATGTGATGTATCCTTGCTAGGAAACCTACCATAAGTTTTTTATTAAAAACGAGTCACTATAAGAGAGATTTAACACTTTTTAGGTTGCCACATTTGGCCCCGTGGTGGCCTAGTCAAGAATCAGATCTGACCGAAATTCAGTGTTATAGGCCGGGGGTGGGGGAATCCTGTGTACAAAGTTTGAAGTTCGTAGCTCTAGCGGTTAGGAAACGTGCCACTGTTTTGAAACAGGATACAGACGACGACGGACACAGCGGTATTGTATAGACTTCCCTACAATGTGCCAAAAATGACATGTGCCGCATATCTCACTGGCCCTGCGTATACGCTGTGGAAAGGACACCAACAATATTTTGTTGGGGTTTAGGATGTTAGCTCCTAGTGTTCGTGTCCTTAATATGCCCTTGCAAATGAGCTGGACGAAAGGTTTCATGAACCACTGTCAAACAACAGTCAAGCTGCATTACGCAGGACTAGTGCGCTGATTGTTATTGGAGGTTAAAACAAATCTGCCTTGGCAGAAGCCATCAAGAAAGAAGTTGCCTTGGTTTTCATCGAGGGGCTATTGTGTAATAACGATATGTCGGCCTCCCCCATCGTAACAAGATACGATACATATTTGTGCTATCAAACCTGATTCGATATCAAGAAAGGTTTAAAGAGGCATACAAATATCAAGCACGGTGATTTATTAGTATATCATAAATTCTAATCTCACTGTATAGCTACTGAACACTTGTCGATATTTTTCCAAGCTATCCAATCAGCTATGTGAACTTATAAGCATTCTCCTCCGCTTTCTCGCACTGTTTACCAATTACTGAAGACTCTCGATTTTATTTGGTGCATCTGGAAGAAATTGGTTTGATCACCACCAGTCATTTATGCAAATATTTCATCGATAGCAGACAGATTGTAACTTTTTAAGTGGTCAGTTTATAGGGACCAGCTGTATGCGCTAGTGTCTGGATGTTTTCGATTGAGGGCTCAACAAATAATGACATGTCTCGTTTCGTGCGATAGCCCAAAAAGGTCATATGCTACAATAATGGATGCATGACGACCAAAGATAAGAATAATTGGCGCGAGGCCAAATTGATCATTTTAGGGTTCGGGTCAAGAAGCAGCCTAGATACTGCAAAATACGCTTACATTTGCTGTTCAAAGCGTTCTACTGCAATTATAGTACTGCAAAGCGTTGCGACTTGCGACATTGTGAATGGTCAGGTCGATCCAAAGTTGAAAGAAATGTTAAAGTTAATCGAATTGCACTTGCAGATACAAGCTTGTAAGTCAGGCAAGGGACACCACCACCAACGCCTTACGAAAATGCATGGAACTGATCATATCATGTAGGCGGACTGGTCTGCCCGAACCCGAAAACGCCAGTACACAAGAAATCACACAATGTTGAGTACTAAATGCCAACACGTTATGCATTATATTCGTACTGGTATGACTGGTACTAGCAGGTATAATCTTATCTGATTACATGCGACACAATCTGATTCTAAAAAAGTAGTTTACGATTCTAGCCAGCTAAATGATCTTAAACGTCTTTCGTGATTTTAACCCCGTCCGTTGAATTCGTAATCCTCTGTTTCAAAGTGTCCAAGGACCACAAGGATTTTACTTATTTCACCATAAAATCCATTGCCCTTTTTCAAGATTAGGGAATAGATTTTAGTTTCGCCTCGATCCAATATGACCTACATACCAATTTACATTACCGTGTGTTCTATACTTTGTATGCATATTCCCAGTGCTGTATGGTTCTCTTGCTACAATTTACAAATTGATATTCGAACTTCACAACTGGAAACCAAAACTTAATGGCTGCAGGATTGGAGTGTTAGTTCAAGTTGACGAAACAGCTGCAGAAATGAACGTGATTACTATTTGTTCGCCTTTTAGTGATTTCTGTGGGTTGGTGCACTGACAGGTGTTGCAAGGGTTGGCCGCTTTTAACCATTGTTCGACGCTGTTTGTAGTGTTACCTGATATTCTTTGCAAAGCTAGTAGCTATTCACCCGGGATCCTGTAATGGTGGCGATAATGTCTATGTCCACTGTAACAGTGATGAGTAAAACAAAATGCGTGCGATATTCAGATTTCTTATTTCGATTGTAGTAAGCAGGTTTTTCATCAAGAATGACCAGCTAATGCGTATGTTATGCGACTGTCCTTTAATGCAAAGAATTATAATCGACTATGGTTAAAGGCCTGCACCGTTCGTTAAAAAAATTGAATATGTAATTGAATTTAAAAATGTCCAAATGCGAAAAACATTCTAAATTTATTTTTCAACATTGCCATTGTGTGGAGTGATTATATAAATACTAAGAATACCAAGTTTAAACAAATTTGTATTCACAATAACTGCACTACGGCATTGTGTATTAGTGGATTTCTATTTAACTGGACCACAAGTAACTACGAACGGCGTACTCCTTTGAGGCTGAGTTCATAATTCAAGATAAAAAGTCAATGCAGTTAAGTACAGTACCCCGGTTTCACCATTGGACCTTTCTAATCAAATATCCGAGAGACCAATATTGTGTATGGTCATTAGATGTACCAAGGACAGAATACATTATTATTCTAGTGTCATTAGAATGCATATTCTAGAGTCAGCGGATTTACCAATGACATAAAATCAGGACAATCCAGCCAGATCTTGAATAGTTATTTTCTACCTGATGGCAATGTCGAGATTTGACCAAAATAATGTTTTAACCTTAGTGTAGCTATGCACAGTTAAAGCAATTGGGAATAGGCATTACGGAAGAAAGTTCTTGTCGTTTTTTTATGCAACTGCATGCAGACGTACATGTACCATGATGTTGAAGCAATGTAGTTTTCTTGAAAGTATAATTCCATATTTAGAAGTGCACTTCATTTTGGCGGATTTTTATAAAAGTGGTTAAAGTTTGTTCAATATGCATTGAATTTCAATGAAATATGTCATTAATTGAAATACGATCTCGTGAACCGGTTTAATTCGTAATCGAAGGGAAATGAGTGTATGTAAGTCTCTGGGAAGAGCCACCGAGCACGAGCCACCTGAGGTGTCTTATGTTGTTGGCCCTTGCTTCCAGGACTGGGTGGTAAAGCTACCTCGTAAACGGTTGATACGGCCGACGAAGCCAATTAACACCAGATCGATTACTGGAGTAAAATAAAAAATAACAATCCAAGTTCTATTTCAGGTCAACCACAGGTGTATAACTGCCTGGAATGAAAAAGATTATCCGAATAATAATATTTTCTTGATCCATGCACGCTTCATGTATCAGTGCACGTACATCTGCAATTACCACCTACACGTAGCCAGCATCAGGGATTGCAACCAGTTGGATAGAGTAAAATTCACTCTTTATGTTTTTCTTCCATGCTGGTAATTCCTATTGCAAAAGGAACTACTAAATAAGTTTTTTTGCTAACAAATTTGAAGAGTTTAGGAAAACGTCATGCATTGGTCAGTGCGTCGGTCCTGTGAAGTCACAGTTTGTCAGATCCAAGAAAAAAAAGTAGTGCATTTTCCTTTTAGTCTATAAGGCACGCCGCAACAACCACCAAGTTTTAGTTCCTTATAAAAAGGCAAGCCTATCGGCGTCATGTTCACAATGGGATTGGTCAGCCACAAGATCATTTCACACCTTGTCGCATTTCTGATAGAATGCAGTGCACTGTTCCTCTTGGCGAGGAGATTAAATTGAGACACAGCCAAGACCGTATCATTAACAATTACAATATGATTATGGGAATGTGATGTCCCTTACTTGCATTGAATCTGATCATAATCTACTAAATCCTCCTTAAAAGTGTTGTCAAAGATGGTGTTGTAATCAACGCTTGAGGACATCTGATGGTATTTAAAACAACTTCAAAGGGTTGGTCAATTAACTTTATGATAATTCTATTAAACGATTGGGAACCCTAACGCTGAAAAAAAACCCACTAAAAACACAACAACACCAAACGCTTCATTTGTGTCACCGTGACACCACTTAGATTTCTATAATGTTAATACCACATTTAATTTGGCGCGAAATAATTTGGTAAAGATTGTTCATGAAAATTCCGTTTTATCTTCAAAATAAGGCGCGTGACGTAACAACGCACTGAATGCGTGTCCTTGCATTAGGCATCGGGAGATCACACGTTTGGTGATATTCTTTTGTCATCTATAACATAGATTTGCAATATTATCGATTGAAGATAATTCATGTCATGCCTACTAATAATTCATCGTAAGACCTTCACTTCAAACCCCTGTCCGTGGCATATCTCAGCGAATTGTATCAGGGTGAAATTCGGCCGGTCATAACGCCATTTTGGCGCGAGCGCTAGACCATTTCGAGAAAAGATATGGGAAGTAGTTTTGAATGGCTGTTTATACTTATTGCCCTAAATCTTTCGAAATGAAAAATGTGATAGTTAGAGCTAGCTATACGGGATGTAGGGGAATATCTGACGAAGTTATTGGTGATGCCGATCAAGAAATCTAGAAACTGCCTTACTTCATGCGCCTCAGTTGAACGTTTCATAACTGTTCAGAGGTGAACGTCAAAGGACAATCCCAGACAGTGTTCATTTCAGATCGCGCCCCATTTGAATATTTATGTTAGTTTTCAAAGACAGTTAATTATCGTGCAAACAAACATCATATTTGAGCGTAACCTCGATAATGGACCACAAAATCAACTGAAAAGGCCGATAATGATAGAATGTGTGAAGGAGTATGACGGCTGCCCCGGGAACTTCGCAAATACATGTATAACTCCGAAATCGGTACTCTGTGCCATAACGTATGAGCTGTATCTGAGAAATCTAAGAAGAGAAAGCACTTCTAGTCAATGTGTTCGGCATTTCCATGCGACGGAGGTAACAAGGCCTTGTATTCGAGGCTATGTACCCTGCCCTAATAGACCATATTCAGATAAACTGCTTATAATTAGTCAAACTATACTAGCATTAGTGTGTTTTCACATCTGTCCACTTCATCGCCCCATTCAGATCGATCGACTATCACAGGAGTTTCCGACGAATTCTGGGGGCCTAGTTGTCGGAGATGTGGTCTGCAACCAATTCGAAATATCAAGTCGAATAGAACCAAAGGTTCAATAGGTGTAGTGGCTTTTGTTTAAGCTTGGGAACCGTAAACTTCGTCAGAAATGGCCTCTCCAACATCCGAACCCTCAATGTATCTTCCGCTTTCAACAATAACAGTAAAAGTTACTGATGTTGCTCATTTACAGCGATTGTCGTCACCTGGATTTTCTACCAGGAAATTGCTTCACATCACATGGTGCCTTTCAGCCAATCGACAGCCCTGATACCCATCAACCAGCAACATGTCAGTGACATTCACAGGACCAGAGTCTTTCAAATGACGCTGGTCATATTACTGTGTCACCAGTTCAGACTGTAAATCTTATTCAGGCCGAATTAGTGCCACTTTCTCTCATAAAACCTTTTATCTTATCAACACATAACAAAATATGATCGTTACAAATCGGACACTCGCTGGTGGGTTTTAAGCTGATTTTATGGAGAACTATAGAGTCTAAACACAGCGTAGGGCAGCATTCATTTTCGCGGGCTTAGTGGTGATGCGATAAAATTCTTTCCTTTTCTATATCCGCGGTACTGCTTTTCAAGATGGTGGCAACTTACCACTTCAAGAGGCGTTGTAAGGTACGAAATCAGCTCCTCAAGTGTCAAGATTGGACACCGAAGTTTGCCGAATGACAGTGTCGAGTCTCGAATGTGACAAATCGTCCCAGCGACAAATCTACGGTAGGTTTTTTGATGACCTCACCGTTTACCGGGGACTAAAACCAATCTGGATCGATCCGGATCGGTTAGATTGGTCTGCCGTGTGAACGCCCATGAATGTGATCTGGTCTGGTTCAATGTGTACGTAATTAAAGCATCGTTACGAGACTAATATGCCATTCATGACGTCGTGAGCGAAATGATCTGATTTGGTCTGGTCTGGTTGATCTGATGTGGTTTGATTTTTTTCCGTGTAAATGGCCCTAATGTGACATAATCTGGATTTGTCAAGGTGACAAAATATATAGGGCCTGTGTCGAACCGAGACATCACTCAGTCTCACTGGTATCTCCAAAAGTTCATAGGTTTATAACTTTAATTCTTATGTTTAAAATCTATTGGTACTATTCGAAGAAATGCAGGATTTAATCTTTAGTAAAACGTTGACATAGTAGAACGGTGACTATCATCAACCAAAACAATTTTGCAGTCTTTTATTCGGCCAACATTCGACAATAAATGATACCTTCATCATGGGCAGACGGAGCCCAACCCATTTCATCTGTGTACATATGATCCTCATGCAAATTCGCCTCCCAGATATTGGGTCATACGTACAGATGATCAGGGTACACTTCCCAAAACGTAATTAAGAAAGTTTCTTATACGTTTTTAGTACAAAATAAAGTAGAAGTCGAACATTTCGAACCATCGTATCAGTTCTAGATTTCTGTGTAGTAGGTGCATTTTTATGCCAATCGATCACAACTATTATTCAAATGCGCATGCCTTTTGCAAAGTGCGCGTATTCATCCCGGTTTGCACTTATCTACCTCCGTGCGCCTGTTTGCAAGGCGAAAATATCGACAAGCTCTTGTTTCACAATGAAAATTCCTACTCCTCGAAATGCTCTTATGCCTGCCAAATTGGGACACATACTGTATCATATCTTGAAATGGCTGTTCACTACACAATCCACAGTGCGATATCCTCTGATCTGTATACTCCAGCGATCGCTACATGAATTAAACAACAAAATGATAGCACGTTGTTTCAGTAGGAATAGAAAGTTACTTTCAACAAGTGACAAATTCTCGAACTGACCATTTCAGTTCGGTCCTACTTGACTTATGTGTCGAATGCTAACCTCGGGATGAAATAGTGCAAAGTGTCAATGGTGTGTGTGCGTGGGGGTGGGGGTGGGGGGGGGGGGGGGGCATAGGATTGACTGTTACATTCATGACTGTGTCCACGTTATTTTCCCAATCATGCTTTTATAACTTCCGAATCTGTGGTATGGTGGTAATAGAGCGTCGGGCAGATGGTCGTAGATTGTGCTCTTGGAAGGATCATCGCTTCACTCCCGCGCCCACAGGCAAACACCTTATCCTAGCTATTTCACAAGAGCATAAATCATGCCAGGAGGGTTGACCTACGAAGGAGCAGCATCATATGATGGCCAGTGCTAGTCCTAGTTTTTGTTGTTGCAAATATTAAACTTAACCCATGGTTTATTTATCAAATACTGATATCCAGCTCCGAAACCATGCCTACTGCATTCCCTTTCATATTTACATGGCTACAATTTTCCTCTATCTGTCAATTCGGTATTGTTAATGTTTATTTGCTTAATGTGTGCTTCTAGAGGAATGACTGTGAAAACTCTACCGTTGATGCTCGGATACATCATGAGACATGTAAGATCTCACTTTGGACAATTCGGTATTTTGCGCCCCTGTAGCGAATTTTGTTAACTAATTCCATCAATGGAATGTGACGTCACAAATACATTAGTGGGTATAATTTGGATAATTTCACTACGGGGTGTTTCTCACCAGACCTCATCGCCCCGGGGCATCAACTTTGTCTACGCAAAAGAGGTTTCATACACAGACTCCCTGCTTGGTTTCACCAATGAAATAGAATATGATAAAGGGTCCACGTGTAGGCTATTCCGCATACAAAAACCGGCAGTGCATTGAGATGAGTTATAGCGAGGATTGATTCCGATATACGAGGTTTATCAGTGTATACCTCAGGCGACTCTGAGAAATTTGAATTTGAAGGGGCAATGAAACTTAGTTACCATGGAAGGCCTAAACTAGCCTTATAAATTATTTTTAGCAAGGTCTGTCTCTGGAAAATCGAAGTAAGCTTTATTTGTTTATCCGCAAAAGTGAAGTGAACTAGGTTGCGTCATTTCCAGTGAGAACTGAATTGAACTTCCATCCAGATATTCGGTACCAGTCGGCCCTGGCCTCAACACTCAACAATGAGAAACATAGCAGAAGTCTTCATCAAACATAAACCACAGCATCCAACATTTGAAAGCAGTGAACCTTATTCGTAGTTACTTGACGAGGATCTTTCTTACATGAAGTTCCTCAGATATCCTTGTTACCGACAAATTGTAGAAAATGTATCGCCTGGTCGTATGTATTGACGTCATTTTGTTTAAATGACATGCAAACGTTAACCAATAAAAACAGTATTCATTGAACCTTACATGTGATTGGGGTCCTCGAAACTCTTTATGAATGAAAGCCCAAAACTTCCCTTATTTGTATAAGAGGATCCAAAAAGCCCTCTATTTAATGCCTAAAGTGTTTATTTTTTATCACACAAAGACTCCACAGTCGATGTATTTATTCTATAACAGTACGAGGTGAACTGCTTCATCTACGTGAAAAGGCTGGTTATAAAGATTCAGATCTTGAATATCAAGCCTTTGTTGCTCTTTTCCCGCCCAAACAACAAGGCACTCATATAGCTGATTCACTGTATATACATGACAGCTCGAGTTTTCCATAAAATAAACATGGGATTTGAAGGAGGCGAGCACACATATCGACCCAATTCATGCACGGTGACGAGGTACTCCACATGCTTATTTCGATGCTCTTTTCTCCGGCGAGTACTTCAACCGCGGCATTTTCCAGGGTGCCGATACTAATATGACTTTCATACCGTTATAGAATATTTTCCCAAAATTCACCTGGCACTTTAAAAGCTCTGTCAATATATTTGACACAGTTTTAATTTCAGTTTTAGTTGTAAAACACTCTCTTAAATTTCAACAAGCGGCAATTAGAACACACGTGTTACGTTAAAATGTAAAACGTACCTTCATGTTCGACGTTAGACATTTCAATGGTCGCTCGAGTGCCCCATTTCCATTTACCTTTTCGCAGCTGCAGCCTGTTAAGCCCACAGACCCTCCGAGATATTTGGTGAACAATAAAAGCAGCATGAAACACGACTATGCGTCCGCAAATAACGAGAGTGCTCTCCCTGCTAAGTCGTTTTCATTTTTAGAGCTGTCCGAAAGTAGTCACTGTTGAGACTACTCTGGTTCCTTTGAAGCTAATTTAAAGCGACCCGTTGTCAGGCGTGGCAGAAGAAATATCAAATGTCGCTGACAAGCTAGTAGGCGCAATTCAGACACACCACTGCAGACACTTTACCTGTCTTTGGCGAGCGTGAGCCGTGGTCAATATGTGCTAAGTATGTAAGGGATCTTAGATCCTTTCGAGTTTTTATTCAGAAAATGATATGTGTAAGATAGTACATTAAGTTATGGTTCCTGCAACAAGGCAGCTGAATCGGTCATCGGTGAACAATAGGTAGAAAAATTATTGCACAAAATAGTGTCACACCGAAGTGTGCATGAAACCAATGCCAGTAAAATAATACATATATTCAATGCTAATATGGCAAATAATAGCCAATCCGGAAACCTGCATTTTGCGCCCAGGAACTGCATGATTAACACGGTTGAGAGCAACTGTTGGAGAAATGGTCCCTCAAGTTCCTGACCTATATTCTATTGACTCTTGAGAAAACCCTCGGTCTCCAGTCTGCAATCAACATGCATTTTCTGCCCGCCGGGTCTTTAACATCCTATATTAAAGAAGCCAGAGTACCGGTACGTTTCGTTTTGTGGCTTTGTGTCGGCTGATACTCGGACCACACAATGCGGATGACATTGCGGATGTTTGTTTCTTTTTCTTTTTCTTTTTCTTTCTATCGATATAGTATCCGCAGACTTACATGACTTAAAGGAAGAGTCGGCTTTTTATTGCAGTATGTTTCTGCTTCTTCTGGTTAATCAGTGAACTATTTTTCTGAACGTATTCGATGATTTTCCAACTTTGTTTCATCTTTTAGTTAGTAGAAAAACGCGTTATTTTAAGTACGCACAAGAAACCTTTCCCGCCCAAGTGAGTGCACACCAAGATCGGAGTTCACGTCAGCCCGCTATGCCGACGCAACGTCATTTCAATTTCGTTGCAGTAGCAGGGTAATACAGCGGCATCAGCGTGGCGCCGTGCGGCTGTTATAAAACGCGGATTCCGCGGAAATCCTCGCGGATTCCGCGGAAATCCTCGGAAAAATCACAAAGCCACCAGTAAATACGCGCATGATATTTAATGATAATTATATTATACAAATAACAACATAAATCATAAATCGGAGGCAAGAACTACCAGTTATCTGCACATTTCATCGGTCAGATTTTAATCCTCTGGAGCGCCATTCATGCCATTCCGATCGACTCTTCCCTCTTTTTTTCTTGGTGTTGATAAACTTTGCATGTTATCTTCGACACCACTGTGGTTCCTTCCCTAACGGAACACATTACGAGGCTGCTTTCAAGTGTGATTGATGCCCGGATTGATGTACGTTACGGTATATGCCTCCTTCAAATATAAGTCGATGACGAACTGAATTCTGGTCTACGAAAATGTTTTAGGACAATCTCCTTGCAGCTCGAACCTAACCAACCATATGCGACTGCACATCGGAGTCTATTTTAAGCAATCACAAAAACTTACTTCGCGGCCCGTCTAGAGTATAAGTTTACTTCAAACTACAAGGTGCTTGTGATTTACGGCGCATACAGCGCACCATATAACGGGGATTCCCAAAGACCTTGTCACCAGGAGTACTTCATGCACACAACAATGCACACTACTAATATGAAAAACTCTCACCTGCGGTTCAGGTAGCCACCCTGTAGCCAAGTTAGATTTTTCCGCGGATTTCCGCGGAATCCGCGTTTTATAACAGCCGGGCGCCGTCGTGTAGATTTCCCTCTCCGCACAGCGCGTCACCGTGCATCGATCCGCATAAAATCTTCACGGAGGCCTCACTCGGGTCCAGTCGGAAGCAAAATCGGAAGAAAGCGTGTTAATTCAATCATTTTTTTTGAATACATGTATTTCCATTTTGTGTGCTATTCAATGATGAGAATTGCGACTGTGGAATTGAAGGTGACTGGGCAGCCACCGACAGCTTGGTAATAATGCCCTTTATAAATAATAATAACAATGGTCCTTTAAAAGTCTGTTTTGCATTTATGGAATCTATTTTTTTTCCCTGAATAGGGCGTGATAATTTGAATTAGGAATTAGGAAGTTTACTTGACATAAATATTGACAGCTTAACCAAGAACTCATACTTGCCATGAGATTGTGGAATTCAAGAATGCGAATGTGACCTCTTATATCCGTGATTAGAGTATGTATTATTGTTAAGACCTCTGAGACATGATGTGGTAGATTTTACATCTAACTGTTGGTGATGTGTGATCGAGACCGTATTATATAGGTTTACCTGCTGTACATCATTGCATGATTCGTTGGATGAGGAAGGGTTTCCGTGATAGCTTCTTCTAACTAATGGAATGCTTCAGTGCCCCGTGAATTTCCCAGGACAACAAAAAATCTGACAGTTTTCTAAATACTGGTCAGAAATTTGTTTTGGAATACTTTTCTCGCCACCAAATGCACTCGAGTGACGCGCTTTGCATCATCAGCCTATATAATACAGCGCAACGTCATTGGCAATGTGGTCGTACGTAGTATTGGGTAATCAAAGACTAATGATGACGTCACACTCATCCCCCATTGCGCTCCTTGCAGCGATCCTCTAAATTTGGATCGAAGCATTCGCTACTCGCAAACAGTCTAAGAAATTCGATAGTTTGGTAGAGATTTTGAATCTTCAATTGATATGCAACCTCATGATATACCGACTGGAGCAGCCGGCATTAAATCAACGTTGCAGATAGACTCTCACCTGAAAGACAATCAGTCTCCCCCCCCCCCAAAAAAAACACCTGCGTCTGCGCTGTTCTCCGGAATTCAATGAACAAGTATCAATCTGATTGCTGGCTTTTGTCAGGTGACGAATGGGGTATGCAATAACTTGTCTTCCGAATCACAATTTTGCAATTCCATATGCATAAAAATGGGTGATCCGGTGCCAAGCGGCCCAGAAGTGTATTTTTTTGTACATGTGGGATTAGATTAAGTTTAAAAATTATAAATTGGTGATGTTTGTTTTTTTCCTTTCCATTCATACACTGCATTTGGTAGCAACTAAGAGCAGGACCTACAGTGAACATATTCTGTCATTCCTTCGTCGTTTTGGGCCCTGAGCGTGATCGACAAGTTAGCAAAGAAGCCATCATGTTGACAACTGCAATCCTGGCATGACTTGACAGCTAGCTTTGTAGCCCTTTCGCACGACTAAGTACGTAGCCGATCTATGAGGGGTCATATCAATGTAAAGGAGTTATATCATACGAAAAATTCTAAAGTTCCTTCCACGAGGAACGTAAGTCGACTTGTGCGCACCGCGATAATGACTTTGCGCAAGACCTGATGACACCGGACCTCCCTGCCACAATTGATAACCCTTCTGCTTTGCATCAGTTACGTGCGACGCGCGAGTTGTTCGCTCTCTTTTTTACTAACATTGCGCGTCGGTGATGCACTACTGCCACTGAAGCGATTAAAGGGATGTCAGTTGTGATGTGTACTGTACTTCGTAGTCTGGCATTCGAAGGCTATAAACGGCCAATCAAAATCCAAGATAGCAGTAAAACATGCCATTAAACAGTCAGTAGAAAGCATTTTTTAAATCATTCGAAAAATTTACCTGCTAGAATTAAAACTGACAAAAAAAGTTGTGCAGAATGATTGCCACATTAAATACATTGAGCATTCAAATCGGCCTGGTTCAGGGAACAAAGGTCTTGGCGCCAAAAGCAGACGTCGGCCATGTTGGCGAAAATTACCTCATACCATGTAAATTTCAAGAAATACATCAATTCAAGATCTCACGAACCGGTGCGGAAGCCAGACCTTCCTGCCTCCAAAAATGACGCGACGTCATTTCATGCATACCCCTGTTCCAGCAGGTTTGGACTTGGCAGTACCGTACTCTCACACAAACCTATACATTTCTGAACAGCTTACCACTTCTAGAATACATCTGGCCAAGTTTCAACGTCGTCTGGACATACAGTCATGCATAGACTGATGCAGCACAAGGCATGAGACACCCTGTATGATAACGCAAGTTTGAACTATTTCACCTTTATGTCTGTAACCTTCAAGATTAACAAGGATGGTGAAAAAATATTTTCATACACATCTACTCATCACCTTGAGAAAGCCAACTGACAACTATTTAATTCTTTTATATGAAAATAGGCTGTGGTTGCGGCTTGTGTTTGAGTTTTTTGCCCTCGATATTTTAACTTGAGAACATGTGCAATCTCACAGGAACCAGTTAATGTCAACATCCTGTTGAGCTATAAATAGCATGCGGGACCTGCTCACCGCGTAAGTGCACAGAAGAAACTGGTATTTTCCTCAAGTAAACGCCAGAGCTACCTCTTCACAAAATACCTCGGACATTTACATTTGAACAAGTAGCAATAGGGATAGAGCATGCCCATCTGTATACATGGTAATCACTCGAGATTGAAGAACTGTTTTTTTGGGAGGGTACAATCCGGACCTGATTACCATTGGCTAGTGAGACCCAAGGAGTCGCCGACGGTCGGGCATCTGCAAACAGGACGCACTTTGTCGCAACAGATGTCGTTGATGACGTAATATTCAATCTCATGACCTCATATCATGTAGTTTTTTTTGGTGGGAATGCCCAATCAAACATAAATGATATATCCACTCGGAAGTTTCTCGGTCGTTTTAAATTCTCACTATGGTTACAGCAGTAAAGCTCTGATATACATACTCTTTAATTCAAATTTTTCATGCACTTCAGAGCAGAGACACATTTTTAGGTCGTGGACGATGACATAATTCGCAAGTATCGTTTATGAATGTAATTTCATATTACTATCTGTGCACAGTTAAGGATTGAAATATGCTGTTTTCTTACATGTGAACACCAGGCATGGATGATTATAAGACACTGCGAAAGGCACAATCGATTCAACGGCTTGCCAATTGTGTGATGAACACATTTTGGCCAACTACTGTCAGACATTTCTATGGAATGTTTCTGCGTGGGTAAGAAGTCACCATCCTTCCCAGTCCTTAAAATTCTTTATTGATAGAAAACAAAACGTTTTGTTTTATGACGGTCTACCGACATTTCGTAATTCGAAACGAGGAGAGGCCCCGGCCGGATGTAAAAGATATAATGCCAAGAACCTTTTTTTCCGCACCAATTCAGAAAAAAGGAAACACATTGATTCAATATTAAAATGGCAATTTATTGGTTGGATAATTGATAGATTATGACAATTGTTCAGCTAAATCAAGCACCATATCTTGATCAATCCATTCCATTCACTCAAACGATAGACCTTTGGTCATAAAATTCTGATTTTGAAATAGTTTTGATATTCAGCAATGATTATCATTGTACATGTAGGCACCGGCCGTGAGACGGAAGTATTATTCAATGTGAATGTATTCCTCCGAACATGAAACTGCGTGCCGGCTGATATGAATTTCCTGAAATAATCTATATGCAAGCAAAGTGTCTAACCCTTTCTGTGCACTTCAAAACTGAAACCAATGATCACAACTAGACGACTGAAACAAATGCTCACAATGATGTTATAGTTTAACTATGGCCAATGATCAGACCTTGTAAAAGAGAGCGAAAACACAGTTTAGGTTTCTCGAAAGTTGAAAACGAACGAGTGCAAGAAAGTTCAACATCAAATGGTATCCGATTATAATGTCTCTCGGCCGGGCCGTACATAAAGCATTTTTCTAATTATCACCTTGGTAAATTTTAATTGGCAAATAGGTGTCTTTTTTATAGAAAATACGTATATTTTCTATCAATTGCCAAACAAATGTACTGCCCTCAAAAATATTACAATGATCCAAATTCCGTTAAAAATACATTAATAACAATTCACCCTAAGAGCGAAATTTGTTGCGAAATACACACAATGCACATAAATGGCTTTAATTAGCACTCTAAAGTATTTTGACAATTGACGTCAATTCAGAAACATACAGAAAGACGAGACCTGCCTTTTGAAATGTCATTGTCAATTGTCAATGTCAATTCGTTTAAACCCATGAGAAGTGTTTCATCGAACGCTTGTTAATACGTGCTATATAGACAATCAACTTAACGAAACGCATAAATGACATATCTGGATGAGTGGTGTACTATGGCTTCTTCATTATGTTCCATATTTTGTCAAACTAATTCGGTTATCAGAAACAGACATGAATTAAAAAAACAACTTTTCTTACTTTGTATCAAACATTTCTTATACAGTCAAGACAGCTATCGCAAGTAACATTGGTTGGCAGTTAATACCTCAAATGATACAATACTATCATGCTTGTAGTCCATTTTGTATTATGCGACGGTTCCCTGTACCCAAGGATATCAGCGGTATTGAAGGAAACACTGGAACGAATGTGTTTTTTCAAATAGATCTGGCCATAGGTTCTTGGCTGACCTCGTGTCACTAAATAGTGTGCACTAATAGTATTGTTACACAGCCCTGGGCAGCCATCTTCAGTTGACACCGTGACAGAGTTATACTCTGTTTCTTCAGCATGGATTAACCGAAAATAATCAGCGTTCAACTAAGTACCTTTGGTCAGAACGATGAAAAGCACTTTGCACGATTGTAAACATCATATCAAAGTAACTAGCCCCCTAAATCATTGGTAATATTTTCTAAAGTGTTCATTGCAATGGGATGATAATTATAGGATATCATAACTATTCCGAGGCTCAATGGTGAAAAGGACAGGGGCATAGCTATTGTCACGCATGAACGATACTAACAATCGAATGAAAACTATCATCTGCAACTGTCATCGCATTGCCATGCTTACATTAGAAAATATTACCACTGATCTCATAGGGGAGCTTACTTATTTTAAGTAGGTATGTTTTGTTCCTGGACATCGCAGTGAAGGCGGTCAGCCTGCATTGCCATTATACTTTCTGCAAAACAAAGATTATGAGAGGAGTATATACGTAGGCTCTTAGCGTAAGCGAGTTTTGGACACTGCACAATACTTACAGACAGGAACCGGTATGCAAAAAGTTCAATTGATTGTTAAAATTGATGGATACTATAACGCATCTCTGTTAGAAGCACGTCTCTCATCAGGATATATATGGTCAATCCAGCAAGAGTTGGACACTGGCCGGTGAGTCTAAACCGTGTTCTTGAGTGACAAGTGATGAAATGTTTGGCCGACATCATACCTCCACCGCATAAACACGCAGTGCTGTTTGTCATCAGAAGCCTACCTAAATGTGCAACATTGTCCCCAACAAGGTATCATAATGCGATTGTTGAAACAACTGAAGCAGCAGAAGAAAGACAGTCAATTGGTCGCTGATTTAGCATTACCATACATTTGACTATGTCCATATTTGTCGATATTCTTGGTTGAAATCAATAAGCCTACTTTACGTGTAGAAGTACTTTTTTCTCACAGTCACTCCCATATGAAAACAAATTCTCTGGCTGTGTTATAGTAACTCTACAGTCAATTCGGTGCATCTTATCTCTTGATCTGGTCACAGGAGTTATATGAGGTGTACATTCATTTTATACAATATAGGTTTATAATTTGAACTATTTACACATGAGACGGGCGAGACACGCGAGTACCGATAAGATTGCTTTGATTATCGAATATGTTGGGTTTTTTTTACCAGAGAATAGGGCACAGGATGTTCTACTGGCTTGGGTAATTGTATCTTACGACCCTTACAACGCTGTTATGATGTGTGTCCGGCTTGAGAGGAGGGGGTTATGACTGCATGTTTGTTGCTTAGTGTGTTCTTTCTTCTTTTTGAAGCAATATGTTTCAAAATCATTGTGAAGGCGACTGATTCTGACCCTTCACTTCATTCAGTGTGCCTATTCGTAACCAACAAATTGGCTTCAGATGGAAACCAATTCGATGAATCGATATGTGATCATACCAATAATGAACATCATTTAACCGAATTTAAGTATAAGCAGGTACAAAGAGTATTCACTATCGAAGATTCAAGACGAATACATTTGATACCGGTGACTTTGTTTTTACGATACTTTTCAGTGCAGCATGCTACCAAGCCTACCTAATGGGAAGGATGAAAACATTTTCATGTACAGTAAGTTGAACCGGGTTCATAAATGCCTACTTCGAATAGTTAATGATTCTCCTAGTTCTTGGAAATGTTTTAACACCATGATACCTATTTGATCAGGTCGGTGGTCATCAGATTAACCAAGCATAAACGGTCATCAATGTTCATCGGCATTCAATCCAAGTAAATAAATCAAAAGGCTGTAAAAACAGCCTCTCATATTGCACTTTATCAGCAGTTCAAAAGTATTTGATTAGTCAGTCAAAAGTCATAAACCTCAATCACCACCCTTTTCAGATGAACAAACAGAGCCATCCAAGCTAAGCTGCCTCGATGAGCCAGCACCCGTGACGGTAGCTTCCACTGGCTGGCCCTTAGCTGTAGCTTGGCTCCCCGCAGAAGGAGGTGGGCCCGTGACCGAGGTCTCCAACCACCGTCACAAGGCGTGGTAATCCGACAGCATCCCCGTCACGTCAGTCGTTCCATTGTGGTGGCTCATATTGGGAGGACTCCCACTTTGTTGCATAATCTGTATCATATTTTGTTGTGTTTTCTGCAGATCAGAGAACAATGTTTCGGAAGCAATTTCGTCAATGTGGGTCTGCCCATCTCCGCAGTCAGAACTATCATCTTCCATCATTGCCTTGTCGAGCTCCGCTGCGGCCGAAGCCAGTCCGCCTGTTCCAGTCCCATCTCTGAAAGACACAGAACACAAACATTGGTTAGTCACAAGTGCTAGGTAAATTCCCATTAGTGGTCAATCATTGTCGAACTGTCATTGACAGGAACAAATCTGTTAAGAAATGATAAAACACTTCAAGATGTGCCGCTCTGAATTCGATGTCAATTATCTGCTAGAAACAAAGAAACGGTGAGTAGTTGGACCTTTGTGTAATTAAGTCACCATTTGGAATACATTTCACTGATCACTGATCAGAATCTTTCCAGGAGCGAATGCCATGATGCTCCACGTGCAGGCTGGCAGGGGTGCAACCATGGCCTTTGGATTATTTCACACCAAGACTGAGTGTATTTTTGGAACGATACAAAGCCCTAGCTTCTGTTTGGGAGGAAATAATTTGCGGGGGTGAAATAAATCGCAGGCATTGAAGATACCAGCATGGAAGGGGCAAACATCAGGGCAGCTATGACCTTTTTTTGAACGTGCTATTGGATGAGCTAGATTTGCTAGTGCAACCGATACATCTAACAGATCAATATTGACATAACATTATTGGTCATAGTCTATTTCTAGTCTAAGATACCAGAAAAACTGACATCAGAGAGTCCTACATAGTGTTGTGCATAGTTTAGTACCTTAAAAAATTCGAGTGCACAGTCAGTAGTTAGTGTGGATGGTACTTCAGAGGCAAACCCATGCCATCGACCTTGGTACTTCACAAGTGAGCAATCACCTGACCTGTGTCGAATAGGTAATGTGTGAGCCGGGTGACAGACATTTTGTTACCAATGCAATGAGCTTTATTTAACAAGAGGGCCCAAAAAAAAGGAATCCCTGTCATAATTGTCTACTGTGGCCCTAAAAATAATGTTCCACTTGACATGAAAAATAATCAGATTGGCAAACTTGCAATTTGACGTCAAAATGAGCTTGCATGGCACTATCTTCTTCACCATGCCAAAAAATCATTTCTTTAAGACCAGTACAAAACTTAAATTTTGAGAGGTTTAGCAGGCTAAAAGCCCGAAAAACCAAGTTTTCAGAGCTGTAGGAGCTTCTGATGACATTTTTGTTGAGTGTCATTATGGGGTAAACAAACAACAAAGTGTGAAAATCGTGTGATTTTTGAGGAAATTTCCAAAAACCCTGGATAAAAAAATGCATTGTTTTTCCAACTGTATTCTTCGATAACGCATGAAACATTGATCCAACAGAAACGCCACCTCCCGAGCCTTTATCAGCATACAGTTGGCTAACTTTTCTGGCAGATAATTCCTGAAAATTCTGAGAAAACAGCTTGAAATTTTATTTGATTTGCGGCACTTTTGACTTGGGGAGCCCCATTTTATCACACATCAAAAATATCGCCGCGTCATCTACAGGCGAAAGATATGAACCAATCAGTGCGTTGTTATGTAATATACGGACGGGTTGTCCTATGCATTTGTATGGAGCGACCCATGGTCGACGATGTTTTAGTTAGCAGGACCAACCCCAGGTCGAGAATAGTCTGTATCATTCATTACAAAATTCGACGTGATACAACATGTACAAAGAAAGACCGTAAGAGTTGTATTTTTCCTCGGACAGTGTATTCATTCCGAATTTTAAAAACGATGGCATGCCATTTATGTTGACGGTATGTGCAAATTCTGTTTGATGATAAGGATAAGCAAATACCATTAAGTATAGCACCTTTTTTACTAAAACCGATCAATGTTCAAAAGCGCTTAATGCTTAGAAAGTCACACTTACGAGAACACCACTCAAAAAATAGTCACACGTCAAAGTCCCGTCTCAAAATAATCCACACGGATTCACCCGGTTGTCTTCTAGATTTGAATTTGCTCTTTGCCCTTTTAGGGTTATTCGAAGCGGCCAACTTTTTCTTGATGGAGGAAGGATATTTTGTTACCTTCAGAATACTGAGGCAATTTATAGTACATGTACATGTACGTTATCTGTGATGAGTGGTGGGCTGCCGGAAGATTTCTTTCTGAAGGATGACACAACGCACAGCCTATATTCTCCCTTTTAAAGTATAAATCAGCACACCTCCAAAACACTCGTCTGTGTGACCCAGTATGATTGGCAGTATAATGAGACATAAACGTCATTTTTCCATTTTCCTCCTGACATCCCATACAATGATATTCATTGTTCAGTGTCTTATCCAAATATCGCTCTGGGATAGTCGTTTTATTTGAAATTACCGTAGCGGTAAAAGTAGTCTGGTTATTGAAGAACACCTTGTTATCAATCTAATCTTTTCTTTATTTAAGAATTCCTACTTTATTTTTCGACAGAAAGAATTTTTCGTGAAATCATTTTCCTTGGGTTTCAATTGTGGGATTCGTTTGTTTGGTTTGATGAGAGTGTGATGGGTGAACAAAAGTTGGTTAGGCAGTATGCAGCTAAGGTTTGAAGGAAAGATGTAGGGCACTGATGAACACGCCTACACGGTTACGGTAATTGCACCGCCAGAATCACAAATTTACTGTCGACTGATGTGATGATGACTTAGGCTGAAGCAGCAGCACTTGTTTTGGGCGTGTGTACGTACTTCCATCATATCATTAGTTCCTTTCCCAATGCAAAAGTTTCCCAATTACAAAACAATGCATTTCATCATTCTGTCCATCCGTCAAAGTTCGTTTACACAAAACGTTCAAAATATCATGATCTAAGTTTAATGTTTTCCTTTTGAGTCACCCACTGTATTTCGGAATCAATACTACAAAATAGGTTACTTACGGCACGCCGGTTTTTTTTTACAGAGACATGACCACGGTTATTATTTTGTTCTACGAATAAGACATAATATAGACATAATCTATAGTTTCTCGATCTAAGACGTCTTCAATAATTACTACAGATTACATAGGCCAAGGACAAGACGTCACGATGCCTTGGTTTCGCCCATATAAATAGTCAATACATTGTAAATGAAAACATTAAACATGTTGACTATCATCGAACGACCGTGTGGACATGTACCTAGTGTGGTTTGATTTTAACATTCATAATCGATCCTAAATCGGTGAAACTATCGTAATTAAAACAAGGACTGGGGTAGTAATTCTCCTTCCCATAGCATGCAGTAGACTCATAGACTGCATATGCAACACCAGCAGTTTCAAAAGATATGTTCTATGCGAGATGTGCTACTGGAATCGTCCATGATTGTCCATGGACGACTGCTTTTACAGCTGTATTACATTCGTTCTGGTCAAATATTTTACCGTTGAATCCAAGCAATGACATCTGTCTGTCAATCCAACTCGATCAACAAACACATCTGAGTAATATACTACAGTGAATTTAAATTGGTATTTACTGATTTTCATGCACAAAGAGCCGAACAATCAGCCGGAGTAAACAGTTCGTTGAAAACCTGACACCGGCGGGAGTCCTGCTTGAAACAGCTTTGTTGGCCAGGTCTATCATTTGTCCAAGGGGCGTGTGAAGAAAAATGTGTACTGTATGTATGGGTTCATTATATCAGATCGTTTTAAGATATTAAATAGACGAAGACCGCCCATTATCTATCAGTCTTTATGATTGTGGTTATGTTATGAAATATGATATCATAGTGAATGTGCAGCAAACTTCCTCTACGAATGAAAATCCGTTGACCTGCATTTAATATCGTGCCATCTATAAAGTGTACACATATCAGTGATGATATCACGCATTTGAATTTCGATCGATGATCCGAAGATTTAATTACTTTGTAGGGCAAATGTCAAATGTATTTGCACTTAGAAATACAGCGTTGAGCTTTTGAAATCATTAAAGAGTTTTCAGCCAACACAAATACGCACCCCTGGAGGTTTTCTGGCGATACGAAATGCCCTTCGAGTGGTGTTTCAAAATTACAAAAGCCATGGGGGGGGGGTCATTTTGCCTTAAAAAATCTCGTCTACTATGAGAACATTGGTGATATTGTTTTTATTTCTAAGAGTGTATTTTATCAATCACAATGTAATACTACACTGTATATACTAGGTAGAACCTGGCTGTGTAAGCTACCGCTTAATTATTGAGACAGTAACGTAGGGAATCAGTGGAAGATGGCATGCATGCAATGACAGGATACATCCACATGCCTTGGACTCTTTGCCGTTTCAGCCAGGAAATCCGGATAATAATTGCATCATTTCTCTAAATTAATTGATAACTAGTCATTTGAAAAAATATCACATCAAATGTTGAACCCTTTTTGTGTTTTAAAAAACAATGAAAAGAATGAAAAATAAGAAATATAAGAAAAAAATATTGACGCATAATCATTGTGCGCTTGCCTTAAGTGTCTTCACTGTTTTCTGGGCCAGGCATGATTCAGACGGCAGCTGCGAGATTCCCACGCTGAGGGAAAGGTTTTGTACTCTGGTACGATCCACAGATTCCTCGAGGTGTTTAGATTGGAAAATAGACAAGCGACCCGACTCCATCTTAAGCCGAGAAATTGTTTAATCTACTCCCGTTCAAGGCATTTTCAATACAATTTGCCGGCATATTTGCTTTTCATGCAGCACTAGGTTGTGCTTGCTGACAACATGTCATAGTCAATAGGCCTCTACTTAAGCAGTCAGCTTGGATAAATATTTGGATAGGGGAAAGAAAGCCCTGCTCGAGTGCACAATAGAATCGAATGAAGTCGTCATCCTATTTAATAACCAAATATGAACAACCTTTCGGTTATGAACTACCAAATTTTATTTTGCCTTCACTGGATGGCTGGCCCATTATGAGAGACTCTGGAGAGGATAGGCTCAATTATTGGAGTTTGGGATTATAACAAGACTAAACATTTTCTGTATGTCACATCGATCGTCAGATGATATAGGTTGACCGTGATGATATTTTAGCGATGGTTTATTCTAATTTACATTTTATTTGTGAAGCCGATTTTAGAGTGGCCACACCAACTGCAATTCTAATGAAATTATTAATGCGACTAATTGCCACTTTTATCATAAACATGCATACTTTCATGACAGCATAAATAATCTAATTGCTCCTTACTTTAAAGCAACAACGTCCTAGACATTTGTGTTTGTTTCTATCTTTTGTTCTGATTATTCCTTTTCAAAATAAAATTGGAAAAATACGTATTGATTTGACCACGAGTTATATAGCAAGTAATTTAACATCAAACGTGCTCTAAATTTGAAAAAGGCCATGAAAGTTATTTTAGATACAGGCTGAAGGAAATAAGTGCACCCTAGAAACTCCACTTCTGCCAAAGTCAGTCTTCTAAGTTTATACCACCTGGCCGATCGCAAAGTTTTCTTAGTTTTATTCTAAATTGACATATATTAGCAGAGGTTAAACAGAACCCTGTTTTCTAAGTTGTTTTTTGTTACCATGCCGATGGGGAACACTGAGATATATACCTTCATGTCTCTCCGCAAATTTTGGATATATTCACAGCCCTGAAGTTATACATACTTGTATGAGACTGGTATAATAGGAGAAAAATATATACTAATTCCTTGAAATATTATACTTTAATCAAAGCGCCGAGTTTTTGTATCTACACTGACAATCAATCACATTTGTTTGCTGCCTTTGTATTTATCTTTACGTTTGCAATGCTGCTAATGAACTGGGACAGCTCACAACGAGGTATAGAAATAACAAAATGAACACTCATAACTTGAGTTCTCTATGTTTGGCACCATTTTCGATAACATCCTCCAATTAAATTTAGCGCCTACTTGCTGTGGCTTTGTTGTGGTTACCATTATTGGTCATCAATAAAGAACGGGTGCCAATCGACAGTTAGTTGAAGGATTTTGTGAAGTGTATTCGACTTGCTATTAGTTGTAGCCGTTATGCAGCGGTCAGCGTGAACTCATCGCCCCTCCCCTCTCCCGCCAGACACTCGACACCCATTCGACGCTTTGCAAAAAATTGAGGGCCAGACTTCGTCTCATGTTCACTAAAGATGATTTTCTCCAGGTATTATTTTAAGCTTAAAGACCGAGAAATTTTCCTTTTTTTCACACGGTTGCAAATGAAAGGCCAAAAATACGATACAAAGGTATATATATATATGTTGTTCTGCTGGGGTTGGTATTTTAGATTAAACGAAAACGAAACAGTCTTTAACTGCCATTATCGTTTTGGAATGAGCCTGAGCAGAGTCCTTGAGGGAGGTTCGTTTGGACACTTCCAGGGTGGTCAAGAGAAAACGGGACGACAAATTCTAGTGCCACATCATGGAGTACCCTTCTTGAAGAAAATGATGACAGCTTCGTAATCCTTTAGCTACGTTATCTGCATGAATAACCCGAACCTGACACATATTTGTACTATGGGTAATCTTCACATGTGTTAGGAAAGCCGTGTACTGCAAGGAACGATTTGTACATACCACCAAAACTCAGAAATTCGACACATGATTTCTGCAAGCTCGCCGGAAATTGACAGACCTCGATATTTAGCACCTCGATCAGGTCTGGCCGTCAATTCGACTCCGAATTGGCGTCTACCCCCTTGACGGGGGAAAGAGGGGGTGTACAGAGCGGTTGACCTCTGCATTATTTGCTATTATGGATGTTTTATAATGTGCAGGAAATAACAATGGTAATGATACACAAAGTAGCCAATACCGGTCGCCATGCAAAAGTCCTCATCTGGATTAAACATGAGAATAAAACAACACGGACTTTTCAAACAATGGAATATTGTACACAACTTGTGTGCAGGGGATGTTTCATGCAGTAATTACCTTTAAATAACTTATAACCGAAATAATGGGGAAGTGACTTTTACAGCAGAGTCAACACCTTTAAGTCATTGCCTTGCTGCACTTATTTTCATAGCCCCAGCTTTATCTGTTCATAACTAATGGAAATATCAGGAAACTATACTTACAGAGCTTCCTGTGAATTGAAAAATGGGTCTCAGGGCATTGTATGGTAATTGATAAAATTTAGCTGCAAAGTAGGACACCGTACAGTACAGCAGAATAGACGAAATACAGAAATGAGGTAGCATTAATACTGATGAATGTATCAGATTTTTAAAGAGACCTAGGCATCAGTCAAGTAGAAACTTTGATAGTTTACAGGTATCCCTATCATAAATCAGGTCTAGTTACTTTTACACGAGGACGGTTCTAACCCTCCTCACCTCGAGCCACTTTAAGCCGAATCACCTGTAACTGTCTTTGCGCTATCTACACGGAGACGGATCGAGTCGCCGACTCAAGTTCAGTTCAGGCCACTTAAACCACTCACCCGTCGCTTGGTGGCGCATGTGACTCTTTTTTTCGGTGGAGGTTTGAAAGTTGCGTTTTGGTACGTTTTGGTACAACACTCGGCTAACTTCTGCTCCACGAGTAGCCATTGCGAGTAAATAATCAATGTATTAGACACAAAATCGAGATCAATCAAACAAAGCTATAAACTGTACTCCTGTTATATATATGATTCTGCCGCGTGTTTTCATGAACAGCTATATCATGATATACCGCGCTACCCGATTTTAGTACCGTACGCAAAGTGACTCGAGGCCAGTACGGTTCTACACGAGAGATTAAGCGTCTTGAAGTGGCTCCAACCCGCCTCAAGTTACTCGAGACTGCAGCGCAAACGCGCCTCGGGTCAGGTCACTTGAAGACGGTTCTGATTTTGTTCTACACGGTGACCTTTGTAATGACGGCAGCCACTTGATACCGCAGTTATAAGAGTGCCTCTGTTGGGATATACAATAGCGACAGTTGTACGTTATGAAGAACTTCGGTACAGAGCCTCATTAAAGTGCCACTAATATATAACTGCCATATCATGAAATCGAGGAATTCATAAAAAAATGGCCTGAACTTTAAATCACCGGAGTTGTTGGACAGTGATATTATGAACATAGTAGATATAGATTCGTGTTTGTAACAAAATTTCCATGCATCCAGACATTATACTTTTTGTTTTATACTACTAAAGCTGGAGTTAACATTTGTAATATCCATTTTTTGGTCAGTATTCGTTTTTACCAGATATCCCGAAACTTGCATCTGTGTTTCAACACAACTGCATGAAAATGTGCATGTCACCGCCCGAGTGGAATCATTTTATTTCTCTGTCGGAACAATAATCTTTCGAGGTGATTCAATAATGCAGTATGCACCAACAATCGTATTGACGAGTTAAAATTTACAAATACTAAACGCAACAAAGAACACTATAAACTCATACATTTTGGTTTAATTCATTCAATTGTTTTCGGTAAACATTGATTTGGGCAGATTCATTAGATTTCTGAACATTGTATCACGGTCACTTGCGAATTTTTATGAGAACTGGATATTGCGAAGTTTTTATGTTAACTTTTATAACTTTTAAGTACAACTGCAAGGAGCATGGAATTTCGTGCATGAACGCATATTATATATATCGAAATGTGTACCTTAATATCGGTGACTAGTTAAAAAGATTGCCAAATCATACTTTACCCTTGATTAAAGTTCATGGCGTTTGGTCTTCCTTCCATTTTTTTTCATACTGCCATATTATTCAGCCACTCTTCGGGACTCTCAGCTAAAGACAAATGTGTTTACCTCCAGCAAATTAAATTCAGACCTATAATCATACCTCAAGTACGGATTAAACATATACTTACATATAATATGCATTTTCATGTTTACCCACATTCGACTGTCCGGAGACTATTGAATAGTGTGTAATTTTCATATAAAAGTATTGTTTGCAACGTTAGACTAGACTCAGGACAGCTGCATAGTTTACAGATTTACCCCTTGGGCATCGACTGAAGATTTGAAAACAGGTGTGCACGAAATGTTCTCCGTATTGATTGCATTCCTAGTTGAAATAGTGCTTGATGATCAATGCATAAATGTACATGTATTTTGTTTTAAATGGCGTGCATTGTGTGATTTGCGCTTTAGCGTTCATCATTCCTACATGACTTCATTAGGTCCTAAGCGTTAGCCCCCGTATTACTGTTCCTATCGTCTCTATTCTATTCCCGCCATCCTGGTGTCCATCACGACTCACGTGATCCTCAATTTGTAAACATACCTGCGGTGATTGGCGACTGAAACTGAATTGGTGATATAAGCCCTGACACCAAAGTAAAAAATCAAGTTACGATAGATACAGCCATTTTGTTTTGGTTTGACACAGTTTTCCACCAACAATGGTAGTAATTTACTTCCTCTTAAACAAAGCATTTTCTTGCTGTGTGTTATCGACGGCTGGTCCACACGTTAAATGCTAGGGACAAACAAAACTAATTAATTAATTACACCTTGGAAATGTGATATCTATACCATTTTACCATACATTTACCTTAAACAAAATGAGTCAACGCCCATATAGGTTGCAATTGCGGCGGAAACATCAGTTTAAAAAAGGTAGTCGTCCACGACGGTATCGCAATCGGTATTGCAGTTTAGGTGACGGAGCTAAATGCCCACTATTCCCGGGTAAATTAAGGCAATAAACCGACTAATAAAACTTAATAATCCATGGCTGAGCCGTCGGTTTATCACGGCAAATTGTATGATAATGCCATTGCTCCTCTTCAGCCCGTAAATATTGTCTTAGCTAAGGCGTTTAAGAACATCATCGACTTGACTTCAACGCCCACAATACAAGCTGATTATCTCTCTAGAGTGCATCTGCCTCCGGCTAAACCAAGACATTGCATGGAGTAACCAATTCAAAGAAAGAGGCCAAGCTTCTGCGGAGGCGAACAATGAGTAGATGCACAGAAGTCTGCAGCCTGGTGAGGAGATGACAGGCTTGGGCTAGCTCCTGCAGAGAGGCCCGTCAGGTTCCATTCAAAGCCACGACCACCTCTTGAGGGGCGTGTGCCCCTCAACGTTCACACAACATTGTCCCTCAGCAAGAAATATTGTGAATGGTTTGGAATTCCCAACTTCAGAATTTCATAAATCTGGCTTTTCATATGGCGGTGTTTTACTAAACCCCTATCAGCCCTATATGGCAGGCTATTAGAAAATTTGGAATTGGGATTTTGGAATGAAACAGCCGGTCTTGCACTTGAGAAAGTGCTAGAAAGAGGTGCAGAGCCCCTTGTGTTTAGTCATCTCGCTCTCAAGTAACCTGATTCGCCTGACCCAAGAGGACCTTCTTTGACATTTGAGAATGGTGGAGGCATGAGGCATCAATATGGCAGTGTTAATACAGTATTAATCAAGGGATTATTGACCGCGTGCTTCTGCAATGTGCCTGACATTTACTGTGAGGTTATTGCTGCAGTGACAACACAATAAAGAAACTTAGTGTGAAAATTAAACTGGTGGCCAGCCGGCATAAATTGCTAAATCAGTAGACAGTACAGAGGTAACCTCAGCATCTTAAATTAACTATCATATGTTATTGTTACAGTTTGGGATTTATTTTTTGCAGAAAGTGCCATTTCTTAAATTCGGAGGTTGTCAAAAGCCTCTCGAGTGAACTTTCCACGATTAAAACCGCTGGACGTTCAGAATAAACCTCATCATGAAGAGTGAAAAGGAGGACAGGAACGAATTCCATCATCACTGTAAAATGGTTCCATAACATTGTGTTGGTAGGACCTATCGGCATAAATCCTGGTCTAAATTTTCTTTTCAAAATGAACATTACCGCCGAACTGGTGTACATGAAGGTGCTTACATGATCGATACTGAGTAAAACAATACGCCTATCACATGCTTTGTAGTTTTTTCTGTCATGCTGACTCCGTCGATAGTTTGCTGTATGTTTTAATTCACCACGCCACTTTCTAGGCTATTGGTTTGTTTCAGCCATGAACCAATGAATGTATGAAGTTAACAGCCCATAAATTCGATTTTCCAATGTTTCACAGCTGCTTGGATGGATGCATATATAGCAACAAAACCACACAGCAGAAAATTTGTGAGATTTTCAACGGTTCAACTTCAAAGCTGAGCCCTGATAATCCTCTGTTTTACAAGTAAACAAAATACCTGTAATCTAGGACTAGAGAGAGCACTAATTCCGTGCATTGCAAACTGACTGTATCAGAATGTTCATGGTGAAAAAGTATGTCAGCAGAATGCATTTCTTGGCTTGTATGGTTATGTGCTTGACTAGTTACATGTAGACGCTTGTATGAAAACGCTGGACGAAACAACCAGGTAAAAGGCGATGCATGCGATTACAGATAGAAAGATGCTAGTGAAGGCCTCATGACGGAGCATGTCAGAAGCCTAGTCAATTAAAAGATATGCATATATGAAAATATGAGTTTGCTTGTAAACCATACTATTATATTAGAAAGAAAGTGTAAAATAACATCGTTTTTGAAGATCGCCATAGAATTTCTGTCTATCTACAAAAACATGTGTTATCTTATACTTTCTTTCCGATATTGTTCATCTTGATAGACACGGCATCTTCCTATTCTCATGCTTTTATATTGAAATATTCTCAAGTCCGCAATGAAACCAGGTGAACGTTAACTGAGATAAAATCAATACATGTAGGCGTTGTTTTTAAAGAAATCTGACAGAGGTCGAAATCCATACTTTTCAGCTGACAGACCTTGTTTGCTATTGGAAGTAATAGTTTTAGAGTACTCGATAGCCGGGGCCGTACCCGATGCATAGCATTTACCAGAGCCAGCATCATACATGAATGTGCTTGATACGTTACATTGAATGAAAGACCATGTCATATATATATTTAAAGAGTTTGGGAAGTGAGTCAAATTGTCCCAGCAACCGCTGCTCTTTCTCTGCCAACTTAGGTTTTCTGGCGTCAGATATATGTCAGTCTGTTATTTGTGTAAAAACTTGAACTTGGACCATTCCATTTCACCCTTTGTCTAGCATTCCTTCGTTGAACGGCAAGCACACCTAGCCACGTAGAGTGGTACTTCGGGATACTTTTGGTGTTACTTCAGAAGGATATACTGGAACATACGAACGTGTGCATCATGATCATGATGATATTAGGGATAAACATGGCCGACCAAGAGACACATGATGAATTTCTGGCAGGAGTCATATTGCCGTTGATGACTATGCAACATCCTGAATCGTACACAGAAATACGGAAATTGTGAAAGATGAAAGTATTTTAGAAGGGCATTTAAAGGTCCCTTTCATGGGATCCGCTAAGCCAATCGTGCTCCAGTCAGGGATTGTCATGGATGATGATCACCATGACCAAGATCCGGATCATACTTCTCGAAATTCTTAACACTGGCCCAAACTGGTGCACGAAATTCCTCCATTTTGGAAGAAGCATCCATGTTGACGCCAGTCAGAGAAATAAAAAAACCGTTATGCCTACCTGTCTTTTTGTTCAGCTGCTCGGTCCCTTTGTCTTCTATTTTTAAACCAGTTGCTGACTTGGGTCGTTGTCAGTCCAGTTCCCTCTGCAAGCTCCCGCTTTTCCCGCGGCGACGGATACGGGTTATGGGCATACCACTCCCTGAGAACGTTCCGTGACTTTTCCTTAAAACAATAACTTGTCTCTTCTCCATCCCAGATAGTCCGAGGCAGTGGAAATTTCCTCCGAACCCTGTACTTTCCAACTGCACCGAGAGGTCGTCCACGCAGTTTTTCCGCCTCGAGGTAGTGTGCCTTCAACCACAAGGCCTGTAGTTTTGGATGATTATGTGGGGAAAAGTTGTTGGTCTCCAAAAGCTTGTACAATTCTCGAAAGTTCCCTCGGTGAAACGATACAACCGCTTTAGCTTTGATGACACTTTCATTTTTGTGCAAATGTTCACAGGCCGGTAATGACCAAAGAAATCGAGCGAGCCGTTCGATGTTACCACTTTGCTGAAGAACTTCACAAACACACGCCACTTGTTCTTGTGTGAAACCAAACGACGGAATCACGGTCGTTTGGCTACCGAGAGGTGATGATCCTTGTTCACTGAGCATCACGTCCGTACGTAGATATCAAAATTCAGATCTGCTCTCAAATTCCAACTTGGAGAAAGGATCTCAGTGTGAAAAACAAGGCAGTACAACGTGTGGGGCTACTTCATCGTCTGAGTATAATTATCCGATGATCGTAATAGGCTGTTGCTCGCTCCCGATTGGCTGTGCTATATGACCTAGGAGTATATGGATAATCAGAACGGCTTCGAGTGCTCCGTTGGCATAGTAACCACGTCAATCATGTAACCAGAGATGGTATTATATGTCAATACGCGCCAAGGCCTTTAGACAGAATGAAAGGTAATTTGTCTTCAAAGTCTTCAACGATTTCCCCTCTCAATAACTGGAGATGCGATGACCTAGTAGTTGGCACAATGTGTCAATAGACGAGTGATAGTCATTGAGGGTTCTCCTTTGTCGAGACTTGACTAAACTCTATCATGTCTCGGTCATTGGGTAGAAACTACAAGAGAATCAAAACGGACGGCAGCTACACTTAAAAGTAAAATTAAACAAACGAATGTGATGAGTGGTTTTTTGAATGGGTTGCCCTGCAGGTGGTCCATATTTGGGACGTGCTGCGGGTGTCATCCTTATTGTCATTTGGCGGGTTAGTTAATAGAGAGCTCTCTTTCGGTCTGGGAGGATTCAGGGGTCAGGACACTCCTACTTCATCTTTCTCATTCAAGATGTGTCTTAACCTTTACTGGGGGCCTCTTATTCTACAAATAACCTCCAATACAAATACGAGTTAACTTTCTGAACACTCAACATTCAGGCACTGGGAGAAAACAGATATAGATGGAATGTGGTCAACCATTCTTGTAAAATACTGAACTTGACTGTCTCAACAGATAGTCACAAGAGCCAGACCACATGCACATTCACATTCAGTGATGTTTATTGTACCAGAATGCATAGGCTCTACATGCAGGCAAGGTATTAACCAGTAAACCCGTAGGATATTCCTGATCTATCTTCCATGTTACTATAGATAGCAGCCTACAAGAGTAAAAATACGGCTACACCTCCGATCGGCCAGGTACACGATTAGCTGTACCAGTCATTAATTTTACCTGTGCACCATTAACCCGTTAACTGCTAATGTTGTAAGAAATGTGTCATAAGCTGGCATGGCGCTGGGAGTTGCTCTTCTCATTCCGTCGGCAAGAAATTATGGCTTCTAGCAAACACATAGGCAAGACGCCATATTACTCGTGAGGTTCTGTTGTAACTGTTAACTTTATTCGTTGGCGGGCAGAGCTTATGAATATAGTGTAAGCGGATATGCTCCGAATAAATTCTGAAGGAGGCAGACTCTAACCCAAGCAACATCTCGACAGACAATAGAGAGTCCACATACTTCACGCTCCTGGCCCGAGGTTGTTAGGACAGTTTTTGCCGTTGGTAGTTTACCTTTCGTAATTAGACACAGAATTTTCAATGTAAATGGAAAGAAAATCCGTAAATCCTCTGCATCAAGAAGGGATTTACCGACTATTGACTTGACAGCCTCGGGATGGTGGGATTCCAAGCATTTCTGCGCTGCGGAAACATTGGCAGATGCTCAATGACAAGTCATCGAGCAGAAAGAAACTCGACCCCGGAGAAGCCTGCTCATGCCAGACATAGGTCAGCACTCCTCTAACACCCGTGCGGGGATCTTGCGAGTGCTATCACTTATAGATATTTTAAAAAGTTTGTTACTTTATTCATATTTCGATCAAAAAGGTGGCAGTCTTCCAATCATCTTGTGCAGATAATTTCATTAAGCAATTGACAATTCTGCGGTCGTTGGCTTCTCCACTCATTCAAAAGATTGTGAATTCAGTCGACTTAAATTTGAAAATATCCAAATGTGTAAGTGACAAGGAACTGAATATATATAGACATAAATTTCAGCAGTACAGATGAGAAGACCGATGTAACTATATCATACATGCCGCCTTTCAGCCAATATTATTTGCCTGTATTATAACTGTCCTCCGGCATACTGTATTAAGTATTGACCTATCCACAAGAAAATACTATTAAGAACACGAACGGTGTACGCATATAAAGGCCAGGTTTAAACATTTGAGATTTGCATTGAACATGAAATTCACAAAGAAGCTGCTGTGTAGACCGATAGAAACACAGTACATGACAATTTTCATCACGCTGACATGTCTAAATACTGCTCTGTGCGGCTGCGATGGTTAGGTTATTTCATATTACCATTGGAGCAACTCTAAACGATATATGCAAACGGGAACCACGCTTCCTATGCGCTTTGATTCTGTCCCAGAAAAAAATATTGAACACAGTCCCCGCATAGCTTATTAAAAACGCTAAATGGTACCCCAGCAATTTGAGCCGTATCGAATCACATGATTATCGACCCAAGACGCTTGAACGTCTTGGCGAGAAATTCGTAATGGAGTGTAGCTGAAATTAACTTGGCGCGCTGGCCCAGCTCAAAAGGAATATTTCATCCTAACTTGGTCGAGAGCAGTTGTAAATCGCCCGTAGAACTAACTGGATGATTTTCGTAAAGTAAGCTTGGTATCCTCTGTAGTCATCTGCAGTTGCTTGTACATATTGGGGCGGATCATGTTACGACTTGGAAATACCCCAACTGGTGTACAATTTCTACTGGAACAAAAACAATCCAAGTTAGTCTGTTTTGTTAGTAACACGAACCTATAGGCCATGATTGAGGCAGGCTGTTATCAACGTTCGCCTACTACACCACCTGTAATAACAAATTAGTTTGTCGTGACAAGAAACAGTTGCCCAAAAGATTTATGTAAACTTTGACGACGCATTCCAATGCATGTAGTGCATGGTGTATGTCATGTGTGTGTAGCCCTTGGTGATTCCCCACACAGTTCTTGGCCTCGTCTATAAGTATCCACGGAACTATAGAGAGATTTCGCAAGTCCCCGAAACGCCAACGCAAACGCCTTCCCAGACTTTTCGAGCTCCTGAGTACGATGTGGAATAATGCGACAGGCGTTCGCGTTGGCATTTCGGGGGCTTTGCGAAAGCTCACTAATATTGTAATTTTGGCTCCGCAATGCGCGAGGTGGGTGAAAGGCCTATTTGGTAAAACTGGTAAAGACAGTAGGCCTACCCTAAACACAAGGGCAGCGCTTGATTTCGTGGTATGTAAATATGCCTTTTTTCAACCTGTTGTTAACTCCCAGCTTTCCAACATTTTCAAAAGCTACAGGTAGACAAACAATTTCGACAATTGGGTCATCCGATCAAAAGGGACGATAATTTCCGACATAGAATAGGTCATTGTTGCTGAAACGGTTTACCCAGGCGGTTATCCAGAACCGACCATGGCATGGGTATATTTTTAGGAAAAAACATGTTCAATCCAACTTACTTTGATTTACAAAAAAAGGGTAGATCATGCACTATAGACCAAATGTGCACAAATAGAGGGTAGTTGGTAAAACCTGGACTTAAGCCTGGTCTACACTAGCAAACATTCGCCAACAATTGTTGGCCAACATTCGCCAACATCATGTTGGCGAATGTTTGGGGACACAGGCAAACATTGCCAAACAAGTTTGACTAAGTTTGGCCGTGTTTGGCATGAATTTGAGGGCAATTTGGAGGGAAACAGTCATTCCTCTTCATTTTTTCTTTAAAACAATGGAGAACCACAGGAAGAAAGCATGCCTAGGTGCTTCAGCAGCAATTCTTTCAGTTGTGATTAACCCCCGTCGCCGCCGCAACTGACAAAAGCCATACTTGTGGAAAAAGCATGCATAGGGCCTATCACTGCCTCCTTCAAGAGTTAATGGCCTCAGACTTCAAAAGCCTCAAGAATTTCCTGCGGATGGATGAAGCTTTTCGTATTCTGAAATTAAGTGTTCAATTTCTTGAAATTGCCATTCTCTATCTTTCATTGAGGCTGCCATTTTGTCCCAGTAGCTCCATCACATGATCCAAATCTGTTCCCTGATTGGCTGCTGATTGCCCAACACCAACCAACATGTTGTTCAGAAGTAGCATGGCCTAACATAGGCCAACATTGGCCAACAAGTTGGCTGATGTTTTCACTTGTTTTTCGACCCGTCCACACTGGCAAACAATAGCAAACATGCCTCTGCAACAAGGCCCAACACGATGTTGGACAACATTTGTTGGTTCATGTTGGCTAGTGTAGACCGGGCTTCAGATTTTGGACGTGGGACGCTCGACGCTGGGTTTTACATCATTGGCTTGCACTGGTCTCACTAGCCAGTGGCGATCATGTCCCAAAATACTAGTTCTTCAATTTCGAGTGATTACCATGGATACAAATAGGCTTACTCTATCCCTATTGCTACTTGTTCAAATGTAAATGTCCGAGGTATTTTGTGAAGGGGTAGCTCTGACGATTATTTGAGGAAAATACCAGTTTCTTCTGTGCACTTACGGGGTGAGCTGCAGGCGCCGCATGCTATTTATAGCTCAACAGGATGTTGACATAGACTTTTTCCTGTGAGATTGCACATGTTCTCAAGGTAAAATGTCGAGTGCAAAAAACTCAAACAAAAGCAATGACACCTTATGGCCAGAGTCCTCTATTAAAACATGTGTACATTACGTGTACATTGTTGTGCATAGGTTTTGGTGAAAAAAGTACTCATTGGACCAATCAATCTGCACAAAATTTTATACGTGTCAAGAAGAACCATTTGCCAATAGCATAATAAAGTTTAAAAAAATTCCAATACCGATTGCCTGAGAAAAAAAGATTTCCGTACACCATATCCATCAAAACGTCACTGGCGCATTGATATGGCCCTGTCAAAGTACAAGTTCTAAACTGACCAGTGAGACCACATTTTCTTAAATATATTATCAAAAAGCATATTTCTGTGATGGCCTGACTCTGTAGATTAAGAATCAACCACAGATTGAGAATTAATTCCACTTTGGTCCATCCCAGCCATGTATTTACCACAACTTGACATTTTGATAAGCTCTATGTGACTGTGCCACACTTCCGGTCGTGGATGAATACAGGTCTCTGCCCTTATATTTATATAAAAGATTGAAGTAGTTGTAATTTGGCTTTCTCAATGTGATGAGTAGATGTGTATGAAGTTGTTCTTTCACCATCCTTGCTATTAATCTTGAAGTTACAAAGCATAAAGGTGAAATTTTTCTAATTTGTGTTGACAAACAGGGTGTCTCATGCATTGTGATGCGTCAGTCTATGCATGACTGTATGTCGAGACGACATTGAAACTTGGCCAAATGTATGCCAGTGAATTGTAAAGGTTTGTGAGAGAGTGAGATCTTGCCAGGTCTACAGCCGCTGTAGGGGTATGCATGAAATGACGTCGCGTCATTTTCGGAGGCAGGTAGGCCTTGCCTCCGCACCGGCTAGTGAGACCATTGCCTGCACTCCATCAACCTCGCCTCCAGTTCAAGATGAATAGTTTATGTGGTTTGGTAACCTCATCACGTGACCAAAGACTCAACCAAAGTTTATAGCGTTGACCTCAATAACTTGCGCAGTAACATGAGACGACCATCCCAAAGATGCCGTTGAAATATAATTGAACTTCCTCAATCATCGTGTGATGAACTGACATCAAAGGGTCACAGGTCGCTCGACGGGGCCTCATCGAATTGTCGGAACAGACTCGACTGAAATGGCTGGGACGTCAAAAATTCGGGGAAGTTGATGACGTACTTATCCGAACGCGACTTACTGATGATAGACATTCACACGTCTTTTTATGAGAATGCCATTCAAAGAATTCGCATATTTGTTGAAGGACTTGGCGATGTTATACATTCTCGGTAGTGGTTTAGTGCTTTGTTGTGATTATTGGTTCGACTCTGTTGGATTTTTTAAAATCTTGTACACGTGGGGTGACCAGTTCAGGGCAACTGCGATTGGAAACGGAGATTCATTCAAGGCTGAATTCTTCAGCTCCACTCTGTGATGAATGCCCTGATGTCAGCCTCATCACCTATCATGGTAGATTGAACATTCCCGCACGCGGCCCAGCTTTTAATCGATCCCGGCCTGTATTCTGTTAGGTTTTTGTTGCATTAAAACTCTCAAGCGGTTCCTGCCCAGTCCGTTCCGCAAATTAGATAAGACCCACTGCGGTTCATATAACTGGAGGCGAGATTGATTGAATGCAGGTTGTGCAATATAATGATGCAAAACCCAGCATCCACGCGTCCCGAGTCCAAATTTTGAGTCCAGCTTTTACCAACCACCAAAATAGAGCTAAAGACAACTTGACTCCATCTCCACCCATCAGGGGTAAAGCGACAACGTGCGGGCATTGTTGGGTATGAGATATGTTGAGTTTTCAGGCAAGCAGGATATTCGACAACCTTCGCGTATCCTAATTTATTTTATATACTAAATCTGCACAACACACAGGAAGAGCGAGACGGTGGTTATCCAGGAAATCCTCATGAACTCGTTATTCAACTTCAGGCCACAAACCCCGACCCCTATCGCGAATCCGCCTTGATTCAGCATTAGTTTCCACTTGTTCCACCAACCAGTCTCTAATAGTAATCCATCGTCTATGGTAGGCCGTAGTGGACAAAAATGCCGATTTATGTTCTAGAACACAATTCCTGTTCAGCGATTGGTTGATTAATGGTCGAGAACAGAATCACAATCTAGGACATGCCTAAGCCTGGCTGCAACATAGTAGCTGTTATGCATTCTTGGTACACGTCCCTGTGGCTCATTCCCATCGTTTTCTTGGTCCATACCTCCTACACAGAGGATCAGGAGAGAGTTAAAGAGAAGGTAGTGTATGTGCAGACGCATTGTCAGTTTGAAGGCACCCTGCAAGCTGAAAGAGTCAATACCAACATGAAGTACCTTGGCCTACACAATTGAACCCCTGGTCTAAAAAAGAATAATGTGCCCAATAATAGCACCAAAGAATAATGTCCATCATGAAATCAACGCCAGTCATAGCCATACCTTTTTGTGTCTGCTTCACTGATCACACAATGCGATCAAACATAACCACCCCTATTCTGGGCCTCAAATATCTTCAAAACCAGGGCCTACCACATTATAACAGGTGATTTTACTGTATTATGTAACCGGTATGTATATGGGCCTATTAATTTTAAATTGCTCTGGGACCTGAATGCTCCATTCCCCCCAGTTCTAATGGTTGGTTTGGTACTGCATTCTGTATCTTTGGTACATGCACCGGGCTTCGAATAAACCGTGATGTTATATTCCTGATGACTGGGGGACGTTACCGTTTGTTACTTACGTAACCTACCATGGAGAGAAAAAAGTTGTTTTTATGCATATGATTCTAGTGTCGCCGTTATTCAAGGAATTTATCCAGTTTGTCTGAGATCATCGAGTCCTCTCATCCTATATGGGAGAGTTACAAGAGACTACTTGGATGTCGCCGTAGTGTCTGCAGCAAAACGCCTTCAAGCTTCGATGTTACTCAGAAAAAATAACGCAGTCAAAGAATTGTGATTTTCGACCTTATTTTAACTTATATCCCACGACATGTCTATTTACACTGTCTATTTGCAGATACTTTCCTGACAGATCTGGGATATTTTATATAGTCATATACATATATAATGTATCATGTATCATGTTTCAAAATGTATTACGTCAGATAACAAAGTGTTCGCAAGTCATTTCAGTGAAAAAGAGTACAACATATGTCGTAATTCCGACTTATCGAATCAGATGATGACATGCGAATTATAGGCCTGCTCATTCACTTCCGTACCGTGCTGAACGTACACCTGATATATGCCTGTACTTTGGATAATCACTTGAACAACGAAGAGAAACTGTGATGTTCCTTGATGTTGATATCAAGAAACACATCAGACATCCATCGCAGGAACACTTATAAAGGGCTGGTGAAATGCATTTGCGCAATCATGAATGATGGTCACCAACCTGGTGATCTACTGCGTCATGATTAAAGCCAGGATAATAATACCCGCTGGAAATGGCGGAAATTAGTTGTTTGAAAGGTCCCAAGAGAGTCGCTACTGCACTACTTTCTAACGCCCGATATGACTTTAAAAAGCGTTAAAATAACAAAATGACAATACAACTTTGTTAATGTCCTTGCTAACAAATCCCACCCATCAACACAGATGCATGCTATCCCAAGACCGACACTACTACGACCAGAATCCCGGCGAATACGTTGAATCGTTAATGGATGAATTTAGTCGGTCAGTATCTCAAATCATGTCCTGTTATGGGCGTCTTGCATTTTGTTTTGAGATTCCAATTTTTCCAAACACAAGGATCCGAAAAAAAATATTACGCATTGATGATTGTTTTGATCCTTTGCAAATTCACATCACATGCAGGTTTAACAGCCATAGCCATACACCATATAACTCACGGGTTTTGGATTCGATTCACCTTTGAAGGTCACCGAGGTAAAGGTCACACGATTTCGCGTTGACCTTGCCATGCTTTGCGGACACAAGACAATTAACCAGTGGGATGTTCGATGAAACATTAGGGGTGTTGGCCACGTCAGATTTCTATGATGGGCATCACGAGAAACCACACTTGCGTGGCCTTTAGGCGGCAACGTAAAAAAATCATACCTGCAAACTGTGCTCTAAAATATAATGGTTATTCATACTATGGCCGAAGAAGCGGGGAAGGAGCGGGGCAATGAGGAAATTTGGGGTCGATTTGTACTGGGCTGTAGAGGCAGGGGGGGGGGGGCTTGTGGTACTGAGTTCCACTCGCGGAAAACTTGGAAATCCTAGAAGCTTGCAGCATATTTGTGTATATTGATTGTTCAGACTGAGATTTGCTCCTTATAAGCGAGACCTAGATAACCATGATAATCGTTATTAACCGACCTACCTCATAGCATGTCATAATATACTTCTTAGGTAATATGAAATAACCGGGAACCGACGCAAATATTGAAAGTTACGACTGTGCTCCCCAGCTGTATGGAAAGGTTTGGTAATTCCGGACATTATTTCAATTGGCTTCTTTCGTGGACCTAACCCCAACCCCAACCCGAATCTACCCTATACCCGGGGACACATCGAGGCAGAACCCAGGCTTTTAATTTTGAGACGACACTCAGGAATGACTCTCATTGCGTGGAGAGTTGGTTACTTTCTACACCAGTCATCAAATCGACTGTTGGCATTTGCTGCCTCACCGTAGTTGTGCAGTGTGGAACGTCGTGTTTACAACGCAAAGAATCTTAAAGACAATTGAGTAGTTAATGATTTTAATGATTTTCGATCGAATATCGGCGCCCCGACAAACGTCTTAGAGCCATGCACCGAGTAGAAATAAGAAACCCCGGCGCTAATGTAATACTAATCAATACCAATTAATAATGGGTCAAGTAAGCAGGAGGTGTAGACCACATCATTCTATTAACCCTTTACCTGTTGGAATATTTGTATACATTCAACCATCAACTGTCATTGGGTTACGCAATGTGATGTGCATGACAGTGCCAATTCTGTCATGTCTGTAACTCTTATAAAGCGCTGATATGTATACAATTATACAGCGGCAATGTGGATTTGCTTGTATCAACGATTTATAATCAAGTATATTATTAAACTTCAGAAATGCAAAGGGTGAGCCAACGTTTCCTTAGACTCCTTGTGCAGCCCATTGCGTCATCCTAATTTGGTCTCGTAAGGGTAGGGAACGAGACCGGCCCACTGCGTCCGAAGTGTAGAGTTTCCTGTGCTCAAATATATTCACCTTAAATGTATCCCCAAAGCCAACATACTGACACCTGATACAAACTCGTGAAGATTAGGGAATTACGTCGAAAAGTAGAACATATTTTGTTCAATTTGCCATGCTCGGGCGAGTACTCGTGTGTAGAGAGGGTTTTAGAACCCCATTAATATACTATCTCCGTAGCCTAATAAGCACCACTAAATTAGTTAAACTATTTGATGCATGCAGTTTATGACAAAAATCAAGCAACAACCAGCAAACAGGAGTGACAGCCATTGAAAATGAGTCGAATCATCGTAAAGTTTAAAGCTTCATATAATCCAAATTTGGTATCTAGTGCTTGATAATTTGGATAAGACGATGTAGTATTGCTTCCGCATTCTTATTCCTTATCAATTATTGCCTGCATCTATAATCCCCATCTAAGTATCATAAGTTCAGATTAGGCCACAAAGATTGGTCTTCTTGGCCCATCACTCAGCTCCGTTACTGTTTTATGCGTTTCCTCTTGCCCACACAACCAGGACTCCACAGCAAAAAACGTACACAACAAGTACTGTCCCACGGTCGGCTAAAAAACTAAGGTATGGCAGTCACAAAACAGGCAGATGAACCTAGGTCATGTAGGTTACGACGTGGTTTACTGACGGACGTTTCAAGCACTGTTGTGTTACCCACGTCGTGTCGCACTTATCATATCGGGGAAAATTACAGCAAGACATCGATGATGGGCCTTTGGATGAACCGATCAGGCACAGAAGAAGGACTCCGTGCAGAAACAATTATTATTCAATATGTTGCATTGGATTTATAAAAACACTTAATAAAGAGATCAAAGTCGGCAATTGAGAAACGTTACAGTGAATCGCTGCTTGCCATCGACGTTTTCTCCTGTTTATCATGTTGGTATAAATCTATTGACCCGATCCTGCCATGCCTGCGTGTAAGACCAGTGCATGATACCTTATTTGTACTGCAGTCTCAGTGCTTCATTATCTTTATAGTTTGTGTCTTGTCTCATGCTCCTAGTCATCAAAGCACGGTTCAATCGATGACAATATTTGTAAATAGATGTATTAGACTATTGGAACGATTGAAATGGATGCAGTAAGAGCAGATAAAGACAGGAACATAGAGAAGATATAACGTTTGTCATCATCAAATAATTTGTCCGAGATCCCGATACCAACCCGATACAAGATTTTGACATTTTTTTGTGTCTTTATCACCTGCCATGCCTGAGGTAAGCGCGGAAGCTTGAATTGAGTCCTCGGATAAATTGTGTCATCTTTTCTGTTTTCCGGTTTTATTTATGAAGACAGCCCCTCATCACTATACATACTGACTTAAAGTGAAGCTGATTTATCAAGTGGTAAGTCTCCGCACTCCATGTTTTTTACGCCACAAAATCAGCTCTGTCAGCAAAGATGATAATTCACCTATCCGAACAACTGATTGCTTCGTGAATGCAGCAATTATGCGCAGATAATTATTTGATAATGTTTTTCCGCATTTCCTAGCCACAGGCAAGTAGTCATGTTACAAACAAACTTTCAATCTTCCAAGTACACTACTTGAATTAGTCCTCATAAAGAGAACAGGTCGGTACTACTCATGTGTCGATTTGTCTAAAAAAAGCTATAAAGAAATTGTAACATTCGAAACCGAAACCTTCTGCTGCTGCTGCTGCTCCATTTCACCCTTGAAAACCATCATACACTGCGGGACAAAATGTTATGTACGAGTGGTTACGGTCAACTTGGAATGCAACAAGCGTTTGTACGAAGCACCTGTTCCTTCTAGGTAATTGCAGTCTAGGGAACTTTCAACCAAAGGATCTTGTAATTACTTACCAACACATATTAAAGAATATCCACAACTGGCCTCTAATTTTGCCTGCGAGTTTTCATGGATGGTCGAAGTCAAGTGTTACATTGTTAGCAAGACCATTTTGACTAAACTAATGAGTTATTCTTCACCGTCTTCTCCTGCCATTGACAGATTGTGGTAGCTCAGGCCCAAGATAACTCTTCTGTCAGAAGTCACGGTGGATTAACCATTTTGTTAATCACATGCCTTCAAAAAACCACTAATGATATAGCAGTATGAAGCTAATTCATTAAAGGAGTGGTCAATTCTTGGTGTTGTTACTAGTTACTAGTTGTTTAGTGCTATGAATATTTGTTTTATGTACCTGTTTAATACAGGTATAATTTTGATCCATAGGTTTATTGTGACTTTACTGGAATTACTAGCGGATGCTATGAATCAAATCCTGAAAAGTGCATGGTAGACAAATGAAGATGACAGGAGATTACCAAGAAGAAGGGGAGTGATTTAATCCGACATGTCCGAGATGTTGTGTTTTTTTAAAAGTAGCAACTTACTTATCTGGTCCTGATTTATCTCCCATGCTAATCTAGTAATACATGCATATCCCATAATTTCCTTTTTGTCAGCAATGCGAGGGGCCGAGGATTAAATGCATGACTACATGATGCGATGGGCAATTCCACCCTTCTCCCCTAGTCTCAAAATTGTCACATTATGTGAGAGCGCTACAATGCTGAAGAAACAAATAAATGATTGAGGTACAGTATTCCGTGTTTAACTTATTCATGGTATTTGGTAAGAGAAAATTAACTTCCTGTTGCTTTCTTTGCCATATTTAGCTCTACCGTTTTCCCATCACTATAAATTTGGCAACATTCAGCTTGTAATGCCTGGTATAGGATTTCAAAGGCTACACATGCCCGAATAAAGCTAATTGGATTTTACAAAACATCCGTCTTTCAGAGAGCTGAAAGATGGAAGCACGGCCGGAGATGGTACGGGGACACCACGACGCCGCACCGTCTCACCAGCCGTAACCTGCCAATTTCCGACCATATCCCCTTCTCCTGCGGCTTTCAAGAGATAAATACGGCATCATCTTCCCCTCCAACAGTGATGATTTTAAACCACTGGACGTCTTTCATACGGGCGTGACTTTGAGCGGCATGTCATTCTATCGCTTTGTGGTCTTTGTGCTGCAGCCGAGCACCCCGCGGCTAGGGGTCTCCCGAAATAATAGCCAAAAGAATGATTTGCCACACTTCATTTGCATGATGACAGCTTGCATTGTGTTGTGCCATGCTAGTGTACACGCTGATGGGAGGGGTGGAGAAATCCGTCCTTTATTGACAAACCCAACATGAAATCTTCCTAATGGACCAGATGATTTTAAAGGAACCGCGATAAATGTTGACAAAATTGGTGGGGCCGAGAGTTTTCTTTTCGACTGTGCCTTTTCATGCTCGACTCGAATGATCATTCATGCTCCTATAAATATCGTTCTGCCCGAGTGCAAATGTCATCGCTTCAAAGCGAGGAAGTCAAATCCTTTTTAAGGCGGTAGGTTTTCTACTATCTCTTTGAAAATATTTTTGTTGCACGGAGCATCATGTTGGTAACAAAGATTACTTATTCGACACTGTTGCATAACCACCAGTGACAACTTTTATCAGCATTTTGTCATCAATTTATTATTATTCACGCAGTACTATATCTAATGTGTGGACTATAATTGCAACTAGCATTAATGACAGAAATTTATTTTGAGACTTGCATCGACTGACACGACTGAATTGTCAGAGTTTTTGAATTCACGATAGGCATGGCCAACCAATAATATCAACAGATCACAAACACCAAGTCTGTTTGGTTTTCCCAACGACTCTTGCAGTGACTGGTATGTTTCGCAAGCCTTACGGTCATGACGGGAGGACTAAGGATGGCATAGTACAAAGTACGTAAAAGTATTTCTACGTAAGTCTCCTGATTCCTCCAACAACTTAGTGTAAAAATATGATTTACGAGTGTCGCGTGCATAAATGAATCGGAAAACATGGACACGATGACACAACAGACCTTCATACTTCGTCGTTCGAAAAGAATGCGGAGACTGAACCCCGAGTCTCCCTCTCCCAGGCGGAAAATTATACAAAATTGCTGTAAATTCAGCCAGGAACCGCTGGAACTCGAAATCTGTTCAACCATACAAAATGGCTGTATATTCCAGCCAACGGCGGTTCACGAAACCTGCCTGTTATCGTTGACGAAGTTCATTCTTTAGAGTTGTGAAGTTTTCGGGTGTATGATATACTGATATGAAATACTTCACTTTGATCTATCCTATCTCTCATTAAATCCAAAGTATTTGATTTAGAATCCCTGAAATCCAAAATCATCGCTTTTTCACTTTGATCTATCTTACCTTTCATTATATTCAGGGTATCAGACTTAGAGTCTCTGACATCTTTTTTCTAATTTGAGTAGGCCTTCCTTAATATTTCTGTCGATCTCCCCACCCTTTGGAGTTTACTTTGCTTAAGACACCTGCGTGGCGAAAGGCAAGTTAGACAATAAGACCTGCATGACCGCGAGTCGAGAGTCCGAGCCACCAGGCCCTTTCACCAAAACACTAGTGTATGCGGTCATACACTGCTGACCACGTGTATATTTTGAACAAAAAACATGCAGAAAATAAGTCAGATAATTTGAACTTGATATTTCATCATCATCTAGAGAGTATCCAGAGAGCATTTTTATAGAACGATTTCGGATTTGAGAAAATAGCGGTATTGAATTCTAGATATGAATTGAATGCTTTCTTTACCCTCCCTCTTCTTTGCATTATATTTACATTAGTCTCCCATATATTTCCTGCATTGTTTGGGAGATTTCGCAAAGCCCCGAAACGTCAAAGTGGACGCCTATTGCATTGTTAGTTATCGTTATCAAGAGGTCGAACATTGAGATAGGTGTTCACAATGGCGTTTCGGGGGGATTTGCCAAAACTATTTATATCCATCCGCAACGCCAATTGGGTAAATGTGGTGTTGTGTTCAATTTGATATTAATTGAACTTGACTTTCACTGGTAAACTGGTCAGTTTTACAGCTAAAACTTTTATTAGATTTGCGCACAAATGTGTTTAAGTACTTATTACGATCGATATAAATTTTGAATAGCAGGTTATGTCAATGACAGCAAAGAAGTCATTTTCTAATCTAGTATAAACGAAATAAATGCCGTTAGCCTAAACATCCATGTAAGCTTACGTATTGGTAAGGGGTGCTTTGTATAATCAGAAGTTAGTATAAAATTATTAATATCTTGAAAAAAAGGGTAGGAAAAGGAACAAATGGTTTGGCATTATGACATTGGAGCGTTAAAGAAGTATAGCCTTCATTTATATAAGACATACATGTACTTGATATTAGTGAGAAGGATGAAAATCAGATCAAAGCAAGTTAGGATGAAGGGATCATTTCGATTTGTTTTGACCGGTTGCATGTTTCCGATGACACAGAACAAGACAGGAAACTAGTTGGCTTGAAATTAGCCTCTGACGAGTTTTTTTTAAAGCAAACGAGTCGGATTAGCTTCTGCACGGTAAAGCAGCCATCTATCTCCATACGCTCGCCCACTCCCAAACTTTACAACAGGCATTCTTTAGGCTTTGGCCTCTGCCAAATCTATAAAATATTTTGGAATATTGTTAAAGAGTCTGTTAAAAAGTATCTCAGAGTCCGATAGGTAAAGTTGAGTGACAAAGAAAATTGACATAATACTAGTAACCGGGTTCATTTGATATGCAGCAACGTTTTGGTGGCTATGAAGCCTGGACGACAGTCAGTTTACCACCTCTACCGTACTGTACATGCAAATATTTCCTTACACAAGACAAAAACCAGCAGGGCACGCTCGCGTCAACACAATTGCGGTTGCCTAACAAAAAGGCCATAACTCACTGACCCCCACAGATGTTGTGATAACATCCTTTTTGTCCCCGCGTGTCATCAATGGCTCATCTCATCCCGCCCCCTGCCACCCTTTATCATCAGGCGACTAATTGCCCTGATGGTTCATAATGAGTTATTAAATGTTCCCTAATTGCTTAGCTTGTTCTCTGCCACACCAATTGGTGTACCATTTAAGGATTACCAACTCGATGAGCTGCCAATAGGAAGACTTTGAAAGGACTACGTCAACAATACGTTACGGTTTCTTTATCTTCTTCTAAAGTTCTCGTTTTCCACTAACACATCTGGTTCAGCTCCTGGGATGTGTCACCTTTTGACCCCTGGACCATTTTTCCGACAAGGACACAAGCGCACCAAAAAGAAAAGCGCTTTTCTGCGGTACTTTGAACCATGCTCAAAGCGATGCTGATTATTACCCGACATGTCCGGGGAAAAGTAGAAAATGTCCTCCCCTCGAAATGGTGTCCGGCAATATTGTATCCTGACAGATTATTATAGATGGTTCATAACCGTCAATAGCTCAGAGTTTACAGCGCATAGTCCTTTTCCCCGGACTTTTAACTAGGATATTTTGAATTTCTACAGTCTCCACCGAAGGAAGTGTTCATTTGAACTGCCACCCTTTATCATCAGGCGACTAATTGCCCTGATGGTTCATAATGAGTTATTAAATGTTCCCTAATTGCTTAGCTTGTTCTCTGCCACACCAATTGGTGTACCATTTAAGGATTACCAACTCGATGAGCTGCCAATAGGAAGACTTTGAAAGGACTACGTCAACAATACGTTACGGTTTCTTTATCTTCTTCTAAAGTTCTCGTTTTCCACTAACACATCTGGTTCAGCTCCTGGGATGTGTCACCTTTTGACCCCTGGACCATTTTTCCGACAAGGACACAAGCGCACCAAAAAGAAAAGCGCTTTTCTGCGGTACTTTGAACCATGCTCAAAGCGATGCTGATTATTACCCGACATGTCCGGGGAAAAGTAGAAAATGTCCTCCCCTCGAAATGGTGTCCGGCAATATTGTATCCTGACAGATTATTATAGATGGTTCATAACCGTCAATAGCTCAGAGTTTACAGCGCATAGTCCTTTTCCCCGGACTTTTAACTAGGATATTTTGAATTTCTACAGTCTCCACCGAAGGAAGTGTTCATTTGAACTCCACCAGTGAGGGAACAAAGTAGTGACATTTCTGGGAGTCGAACCAGTAGCCTTGAGGCCGACGCTCTTCAGTTAATTTGCTCCCACTCTCCTAGCAATTCTGAAATACGGCAATATATCATTCATACCAACTTTATGACAGAGGCGTGCAATGCATGCCATGAAGTCAAACTTTGACTTGGAGGAAATTGAAGTAACTTCTAAAATAGGTCGATCCGCGAACAGTTTAATGAAATACGATATTGTTTCCAGCGAAAAAGCATGGTTAAAGAAATGCTTACAAAATGCATTATACACAATGAACCCGTGGGCGATTACATGGAAGTATTGCTAGGTGTTGGCAGTTGCCGTGTTAAAGTGTTTGTATGTTATCAGATGTACATCAGAAACAGTTTGTTAATTCATATTACACTGTACGCATAGTCTCAACTGCAACTGTAATGCCATGCATCTTCTCAACCAGAAGCGACTTCAGTAGATCATTTCTGCTCTTATCTGTTTCATTGAATTATGATGAAAAGAAGTTGCTTGCCATTCTCTTCTTTAAGTGACAACGCTACCCTTTCCCATAGTTAAAAAGTGCTGACCTCTCCAGATTAAAATCGACTTGGAACCTATTTCCGTCGTTTAGAACAGCCGCCTGACACCGGTCGTCCAGCCAGCCTCCCATTATGATGTCCGAGTGAACAGGAGCTGATAAAAGACCCGTCATACTCTCTCCATCAACGACATGTCAATATTTGTCTGCTAAATTATTAACCAAACACGACCATTTATGTTTCAGAACAATACAACTCCAATGACGTGAACTGTCCAAGCCGTTCTTCTGACTTGTAAGGGAGTGGGTCATGGACCTACGTTTGTTCCTCTCGTACTGATGTTTGAAACAACTTGCTAAATGCTTTGTCCTGACAGAGTTTGTTCAGAAGTGATGAAGACACTGTTAAGCCAATCTGACAGCATGATATCTTAACTTTCTTCATCACAACTCGCCGTCATTGAACATTCTGACGTTTTCATATACTGCTCAGTGGCTGGAAAATTACTCCACATACGGATCAATAACCACTGTCATATTTTGTAATTTTAAAATTTTGATTGTTCATTATAAATCAAACTAGCCCAATACATAAAGCAATGCATTGGATGAGTAGCCTATCTGTTGACGACATAATTGACTTCCGCCTTTTTCCAAATTCGTTCTGTGCCCATTTGTAAACACTGAGTGAAACGGGTTTTTTCCGAGACCTAATAACTATTCTTAGCAGCTGGACAATCCAAAGGAGAATGAAGGAGAATGTAACTCATGTGAGTCAACCGGAAAGGATAAGTTATTCCATCAGCTTCCGAAGTTCCATAACGTAGCCAGGGAAGTAGTCAACAACATTTAACATGAACATTTATCGTCTAATTATTGAATATGCACGACGTCATTGGTCAACCGTTGCGTACGCTTTCCCTTTCGAGTTTCTTTTAAAATTTACTACCGCAGGAAAGTTTATTCTTGTATGTCGACTATTTCTGAATGATAACAGTCAATTCAACAAAAATAGAAGCGCTAATTTCATGTTATATCTCAGACTTGGCGACATTCTGGCACGCTCTACTTGGCATTTGAACCTAAGCTATTCTTGCCCGTTCCAACTTAGTTAAAAAAGCGAGTGAATATCAGATGAACTAGTGAAACCAGGGCTAATGAAAGGATAAGGGTTTGCGAACAGCATGCTGGCAGAACGCTGGAGGACAAGGTGTTTATTTGGGAAACTTGATAGTACGAACGAACAATACAAACGGAACCGAAAACCGTAATGCATTCACTGACTTGACAGAAGATTGGCGGTCGTTTCGCCGAGCCTATATTGGCCCTAATGTGTCGAATCTGCCATATGCTGCCCACGAAATTCGATCTTCCTTCACAGGACAATGAAAATTACGGTTTGGTATGACCACTTAAAGACTAGGGCTTCATTGTTCCCTCATCATAAGGATTGCAAGTCTTGCGGAGACTACCCAATCACTGGCATCAGCATAGAAGAGCTGCGAAGAACAAGCTATTACCTGCGTTCTCCATTGTGGTTGTTAGTGGCCCTTTGGTCATCTTAGTGCCGTACAGGGTTATTTTTCGCTAGTCTGATGACACTCGGCGCCAGTTCAAGCCAGTCAAAAGCTTCCCCATTCATTGCTCGTTCTCTCCGTATAATTTGGCTGTCCGACCTAATTACCTGACTTGTGCCGTCTCGGATGGGCACCACTTTTACACTTCCTTCTTTCTCAAGGTTTCGCTGCATTTTAGTGCCAGATTAACCTTCATAATATAGCTTGGAAAGTGATTACCAATACGAGATAAACAAGTTTTGAGGAATATTCTCTTCAGACCTATTGCATGTCCTGAAGATTGAGAATCTAATTACATATACATTGTACTAGCAAATTACGCATGAAACCGGCAAGTTGAAATGGGATATACCTTGAATTTCATGCGCATAATGATTGAACTGCATTAAAGATATCAGTCTTATTGCAGTTTTATTGAAGAGATAGCTTAAACGCGAAATGAACAGCATTTAGGGGCCTATTGCTTGAATTTAGGTTCTGCACATGGTTGTAAAAGGGACTGTGTAACTCATTACCCAGTATTGGCGCCCCATAGTTTTACCTAGCCACATGAAAGCATCAATCCTGATGATTCCGTTGGAGCTGTCTAAAATATCTCCTGGAGAACGTGGCTTCCCTATTGTTGGTGATAGATTAAATTATGATTCAATAGAGACTGTTGACATTCATCACTGACAAAGACTAAAAGTGCATAATAGAATCCGTTGTCCCCGGAACACTCTATTCGGGTACTTTTAAAAATGCTACACCTGAACCCCCAATAGATTGATTGTATTATGCTTTTTCGTACCAGACCAGTGATAGGTCCTGTTTCCCATATACATTTTGAACTAAAATAGAAAATGCTAATTACTAATCCCTATCATTGTATGTATATTTGACCACTATTATTGTGTGTTCTGTACCTGGAAGCACGGATGTATAGCACCACACCCGTGCTGGAAAGCTAATACTGGCAGAGGTTTGCCTTGGAGAATGACGTCAACAGTACCCGGCAACGCTGGTAGAGCCATCTGGCACCCCAATTAGCAGTTACAGCTCTTCAGTCAGCGTGCTCTCCTGAAGGTGAACATTTCTCTAAAATATCCTAAAACCACCGAGATATTCCACTTATGACACCTTCAGTGACTCTTAATTAGATATGATTCACACGTACTGAACCAAAAATTAACATTCAACGCATTTCTAATGCCCCATTTTGAAACCCAATTCACCTCCTTTTTAGCGGCCACGTCTTCCATTGTAGTATAGATTTCATAATACAGATAACTCTGATGGTCACATTCTACGGGTGAAGTCCACTTTCATTATTAACTGTGAATGTATATGCGATTATAGAATCTTCCAAACATCTTGCTATTAGTCTTCGGTAAGGGCTAAACGTGTAGATCTTCCGGAGCAAGCAAATCTACTGCGTCTCTAGTACGTGAAGAACTGCATTGTCACGCTTTGCTAAAAACTTTTTCTCGTGCGGAGCAGAAATAGAAAATGTCACCCTGGAAAATGTGTCCAGCCCTATTGTATTCCGGCGGACAATGGTGATATATGGTTATATCAAAGACATTACCGTCAATAGCTCAGAGATTACAGCGCATGATAGGAAATCTTTTCTCTCCGGACATTCTAGCATAGGACGTTTCAAACTTCTACAGCGGCATAGCCTTCTCAAAATTCGCATAACAGCATCGACTTGCTGGACAACTGTCCCACACGCCCTAATCGCCTGATTACGAATCAACCAAAATAATAGGATGGCGACACTAAACTATTTTCCCGATACTTTGGCACCTGATGAGGTTGGAATTGTAAACATTTGGCATATGTTTGGACCAATGTGTCTCAAGAAGACTTAGAGACTCCTAGTAAAAACTTGACGCCAGTGGGGAAAATAATAGAACGCTCATACGATATTTCATCCAAGCAAAGTCAAGTAGTATTAGCCAAACGTCAAGTAGTGAGAAGGATTCTCAATGGTCCATGAATCAAACTAACTTGCGACAGAATTGGTGTCAGGGGTATATCGAATGAATGGCTCGGGTAGACGGGCTGGTGCTTGGTGGCGAGTTGTCTTTCAACTAAGTTAAAGATACTCATTCAGGATCGACCCTCAAGTGTATGAGATCAACCGCCCAGAAAGGTTCAAGCTATCAAAGTGCCAAAAACATTTTTTTTCGGACCTTGTAAACAGTGCATCCTACTCAGTTGGAAATAAATGTATGCACAGTTTAAACCACTGGCGCCTTGCATGTGCCTCTGTGATTTGTGGGCAGACCATGCACACGTCAGTGGTTTTACCTATAATTTGGTGGCGCTAGCACAGAATACAGAATGAAGCACTAAACCTTGAGTTTCAAAGACATTCCCAACGCACCCTCATCATCTTGTACTAGTTTAGGAAATGAAGGGCTGCAGGTAAAACGACTTAAGTCATATCATGGTTATTGCATTAGAAAACAGGTTGTTTATTGCCAAGGACATCTGTACTTATTAACATTACTTTAATATCATTTAAGACACATCATCCATTCAACTGTGCCGCCGGTAAGCTGCTTTTTAAAACATTAGCTTACGTACACTACTGATGTCGACGTAACCAATTTTGCTGTCCTGATCATGACGAATTCATCTTCAATTCCGCATTTCTTTCTCCAGTTTCTTGTAATCGTATCCGTGTAAAATACATCTGCCGAATGCATCCTATTTGACGATGCCTCTGAATGGCAATTCACCCACAAGTGTGACAGTCTCCTCATAACTTTTCAAAAACATCTATATTTGTTTTTTTGTTTGTAATTAAGAAACAAGTCCCTTTGCTAATGACTTGATGTTAATGGCTTTTTAAGTGATGTTTTAAGACCTGGAAGCATCCTCGAAAGGTTTAAGTAAGCGACGTCTCGCGGATTGTGACATGAAGCCCAATCACAATCTCGCAATCCCATGCTTATGGAAGGATGTTATCCGGCATTGAGTTCATTCACTCGTAAAACGTTTCAGGAGTATTACCAATCATATTTCCTCTTAGTTGGCAGAAATGATTTTAAGAAGACACTGTTATGGTGTGATGATTTTTCTCGTGAGGATGAAGAATCCTTACACCATAGCAGTTTTTCGTTGCAAATGTAGTGATCGAACCATGCATACGAGTTTCGGCCAAAACATTGCCCTCGAATTGAGGTCAGTTCGGGTGAGGCAACGATAAAAATTCAATATCGAAACAAAAGTTCATGGTGACCAACGGTTTTGACTAAAAAGCCTGCGATATGCAGCAAACAATATCTGTTGTAAGCTTTAGAAGAAAACGTTAGACTTACTACTCTCTGGATTAATGGACCAAACGTCCCCTTAGGGGCATTTATATCTAACTGACGGCTGCCTAATCAGCTTCCACTCTACAGTACATAAAGTTTCCATCACCATTTTGCACATGAAATGGAGAAAAAGAATCAAAATCTGTAATTATATATCACGCAATGCCGATTTTGTTCCCGACTGGACCCAATTGAGGCATCCGTGCAGCGATCATCTATGTGCGGATCAGTGCATTGAAAACGCACTCCCTGGAGCTGAGGAATGAAGACGTCATCTTGTCGGCGCTTTAATAGTGATAACCCCGATACCAGGTCGACATTTATGGTGACGTTGGCGTCGGGCTATCGAGGTAACATAAAGTCTGACCTCGGCGAAGTCTTGGGGGCGCAAAAGTTCATTCCGTCTATAAAGAGTTGAAACACAATTGGGAAAACTTAAAACACTTTCAAGAAATAGTTTATTATTGAAACAAGAGAAGAAGAAGCATACATATTATTAGAGGGCAGACAAGCCTGCTTCTTTAAGTGTTTCTGCTACATCGCATCTCTAAGAAAAGCTATTGATTTGCAGCATACGGCATGTCTAGTCAGAGCTATGAGCTAGTCCAACCCCACCCCCGTTCTTCAGTCCACACAAAATACAAAGACAACAGTATGTAAACAATAACTATTATATACATAAAAAAGTACGAGACATACGACTCCTGTTTTGATCTCAATGGCGACGATTGCTTCATAAAAAAGACACCGCCGGTCTAGCCAGTTCGTTTACCATCATCGGATGTAAATGGATTTTTGAGGTGAAGCGGTCTCAAACTGACTTCACCAGTCTAATTCCCGATACAGGAGTGTAAACATAAAGTTATCACATTGCAACAAATTATGAGGTGCTGGACATGAGATAACTGCATTATATCATTGTGACAATTCGCAAGACCAAACCAGTGGGTAGGGAATCGGATGTTTTCAAAGTGTTTTTCAAACACTTGAACACATGTTCAGTGAAAATTTAACCATCTAGAGGACGTCTCGAGTTTTGTGGCTGAGTACAATTGTTTGGTGGCGTAGGACTTTTCTGGCGCCATCATCCGGCGGGAGAGTCAGCATTGTCCTTTCGTTGCATCAAATATTCATCTGAAGCGCCGGTAAAGTTACAACTACGTTTTTTTATCAATTTCAACCTTGAATGACATAAAAACGATCATCAGTGGCGCCAGCTTATTTTAAAAGCGTGTGTCCACTACTCGAGATAGTTTATTCCGTGCTGCAATATTGACCAAACTGACAGGCCAGCGACCAGCTTAACCTATGGTGTCCTTTTCTATCAGGTGATTGCAAGGTAAGTCAATATGCCAAGTGCTCCATCTTGTTCTTAATGGGGACCCTCCAAATATGAGTGTTATGATTACAGTCAAGATAATTAATTGTTCAGCTTTTCAAATCATCTTGGTCTTTCAAGCAGAATGATTCCTATAATATATCATTCAGACATATTAAAGTAATAATCATCGAGCTGTCTCCGAAATGATTACAATTGTGCGTAGGTGGTGGTGGTGGGGGGGGGGGGGGGGTCACACTCTTTTGTTAGAATAAAAACCGTAACAAAAATAACCAAGCGATAATCTTAACGTAACACTAGTGTTTATAGATATATATACCAGCTTGCAACGACCTCTTTTTAAATATCTTTCGATATTTTTAATCTCATGCATGTGTGTAATTGAGCTTTTAAGATTCAAATGTTCATGCATTTCTGAGATGTACAAATTCATGAAATGTAAAACTTGATTTTTATAAATGAAAAAAAAGGAAAGAAAAAGAAGAAGAAAAAGGGAGAGGGTCTACTTCAACGATCAAACAGAACCACATTTTGAATAAAATTTATTCTGTTGTTAGAATAAATATCGCAACGAAAATAACCAGGCGACAATCTTTACGTAAAACCAGTGTTTATAGATAGATATACAGTAGTGTAAAAAATGTTAGAACAGCCCACAATGTTAGGATATTTCCTATTCAACAGGCTCACCTTAAGCTTTACCTACATGTAATTAGTTTTGAATGTTGTGCACAGCAATTTAAAGATATGGAAAAGGTAGCACGTAAACAACACAATTTGAAAATATCATAAAAATTCCTTTTTGATACTTCAGATAATTGGTCCCAAAATGATGTCACATCACTCTATGGATACTTATAAGAATTCCCGCTTCGTGATATTACAAATTATCAAAACTTTGATATTTTTAAAGTTTCAAAATTTGGACGAAATTTTAACAATATATCAGGCTCTCATCAACTAAACAAAATGACTCCAGCTTGTTATCTGATTTGTTCTCCTAGGAAGTTCATAATCTGAAAAATTAGCTGAAGAGGTGCCAGGTGATATTCACGATACCTCATGATATTTTCAAAATGAAAGGAGTTTTTAAGAGTTTTTTGGCAGGAGGTAATGGAGGAAAGCCTGTCCAGCAAAGAAAAGAACAGAATGTTGCATAGAAGAGAGAAATATCCTAACTTGATAGGGTGTTCTAATTTTTTTGCACACTAGTGTATCAGCTCGCGACCACCCCTTTTTAAACCTCTTTCGATATTTTCACCTCATACGTGTGTGTAGTTCTGCTCCTATGATACAAATGTGCATGCATCTCTGAGATGTACAAGTTCATAAAATGTAAAACTTGACTTTTGTGAATGAAAAAAAAAATTAAAGAAAAAGGAAAAGGGAGAGGGTCTACTTCAACGATCAAACAGAACCACGTTTTGAATTTTAAATTCATTCCTATGTTTTGATCTTGTATTTAAAGTAAATAGATGTGCTTCCTTTTTGTTGATGCAAGACTGTCGAAGTTAGTTCATATGTTTACTGAATACTATATGAAATGTATAATAAAGATTAAGTAGTTAATGTGGCAACGATGGCTTTTCATGTGATGACATCTAACATTTCATATTTCGGTGGCTTTGGATGACTCAAGTCATGGAAATAGTTAGTTGACGTGATTGCCCAGGTCGAGTGATAGAAACATGCGTGCAGCGGTATTTTTTGCATCCCAATGATGTATTATGCAAATCATAGTACTTGATCGAAGACATGGCGACATGAGTTGTTACAATCATTATCCCGCCGATGAAAGCGTTTTGCTTTTTCGCATGATGATGATGAGATTCCCATCAAACTTATATAGCATATCTCAGGATAAAAACATTCAATTTAGAATTGCAGATCAGCCCCTGAACCGGAGGTCACTGAAAAACAACATGTAGGCTTAGACCGGGAAAAGGTAAAATGTAGCTACAGCCGCAACGTGTTTGTTTATTTCGTACAAAGTTTGAACATAAGAAGGTACAAGGTGCACCATTTACATAAGGTAGTGAATAGTGCAAGAACAAGAACAAAGTAAATTTCCAAATCAATCACTTGAATGACTACTTGCATTATACAGTGTACATTATACACTAAACAATATGCTAATTGTATATTCATCCAGCCTTAAAAACGTCTTGTAATATACCGTTCTTTTTTCATATATTTTGATTAGAGCGCGATCAGCGTCCACTAGGAGACTCTTGACTCTATAAAGAATATTATGCGATTGTATTGTAACTAGTAGGAAACCAGAGACCCTGGAAGAAAGCTTTGCTGTCAAAGAGAGTGGCAATCTCCATTACATGAGAAGACCGGGACCTCGATCAGAGGTGATGGGCGCTGATGATTTCACTGCGGCACTCCTCGACCGATAGTCCGTTATTTACAGCGTTTAACTTGAAGAAAGCTAGCTATCGATCTCGGACAAAAATTATATCAAGAATGCGAATAGTTCTTTTGGCAACATCGGGTTTTCGCCTTTATTGGTTTACATCTGTTTATATCACATACTTGAAAACGCTCAGAAATGAAGATTTTTTGCCTAACCTATTAAACACCATTCTAAATTTGCATATCATAACATATTGCACTCATATCATGGTATAATTTAATCTAATATATGTTTTTTTTTGTTCGATGTGCTTTCCCGTCCATGATTATCGCCTGACTATGGTCTAAGAATAGGAATGATTTACTGGTTCATTTATTCTCGCTGTTATACTGCGCAAAATGATGCTACCGAACTCGTCGTCAAATTACTGCAAATTAACGATTCGGGTAAACAAATAGGAAAACGTTACTGCCTGGCGATGACGTTCATATTTTTTTTGCATATCGGACACTTCTACAGGCAATCACGTTTGTGTAGGTTTATTCTCATCATCCGTGGGAAGGAATGTCTATGGTACGGAGCAGTAATCGATGATACATAACATATAGGAAAGAATATATAATTTTGTCTAAGCATACAGTGACCTATACACAGTCTACCTCCTTGTAAAATCCTTAAAAGCTCTTATTGTTCGCTCCTCATGGGAACAATTAATGAATTGAAATAATTATTACAAACAGTTTATTAGGAATTGATCTAGAACCGGTTAATTTTTTCACACGAAATCTAAACAAAGGCCAAAGCTTGTGTAGAAGTAGAAATTGTCCCCCTGGAAAAAGCAGCTGGTCCTATAATTGTACTCTATCGGTACGGTATGGTTCTACAGAGGTTATGTGACCGTCAATAGGTCAGAGATCAGAGCGCCTAACAGAATCATTTGTTCCCGGGACATTTTATCTTTAGGACATTTTAAACTTCTACACCTGACCATGACGTACACGACCAGTTGCCAACTACGTATCGCCAAACAATTCTCAATCCAAATTGATAATTCTGACCGGCATTCAACGACCATGTGGAGAATATATCTAGCTTGAGTTGAATATTCAGAACTGGTGTAACATCGTGGTTGTTCCCCATTTTTCAATGTTTCCCCCAATTGTACCACTATAAATTCAAGGATGACACTACCACAGCCCAAATAGCAACTATTTGATGCCTGCTCTATTGTAGAAGAAACATTGGCACAAAAAACACTCACCAACATTAGACTGGTCCTAGAGTGATGAACCTAGAGTATATTATTCGAATTGAAAAACTATCGCAATACATCATCAAGTTAATTGTCACCAATTTGACAAACTATGATAGTACGATATTGAACAAGATGAGTGAGTGCAGGTAAGGCTCGGAACCTGTTGACCCTCACCCCCATCTCTATTTTACAGCAAGGGGACCACTCTCAAGCAAGTACGATTTTTTTCCCATGTCATGAATCGAACCCATCCTGACCCTACATTTGCTTACATTGAATCCATCATCTCCCCCTCCTCATCGTGCGTGCATGCCATCGAACCCAGATTATCTTTCAAAGTTTGGAAATTGTTTGTCACCTTTTGATATAAGGATTGTTTGTCAAATATTACCTTGCCGTGAAATAATGGAGAGCCATCTAAGAATCTTCAAATATGGCCATTGTGATCGGGTAGCTAGGGTGCGACATGTTAGCCAGCATCTCTCAATCAGCTGCATGGTCATGTTTGAAAAACATGCCCATCTTTTCACCACTGTGCCGATCATATTCGAGTGGCTATTCAAACACCGGTGCGTTTACCTTCCTTGCTGGTGATGTGCACAAAAGGGAGAAATGTTTTAAGTATTTGCTGAAGCTACCGTCAGGCCGTCAATCGTTTGTCTACATTTAGCGCATAGTTCGCCACACACCAAGTTTATCAAGGACAATCAAATATGCCCGCCAGGTTTGCTTGCCAGATATTCTCCATTTCTATGTTTTAAGGTAAACAAGGTAATCATTTCGATAAGATGGTTGGAGAAAATAATATTCAAACTTTGTTATAAACAGCCTTAGTAAGAATCCGAACGATGTAGGATTATAAGTTGAGTATTTTGTTTCTCTTAATCCAATCTTAGAGTGCGATGTTTTAACCAGTCCTTCCTTAATTGACTGCGCTTCAATCAGAAGTATACAGCAGCGGATACGTACAGAGAAATGCTGGTTGGAGCTTCGCAACCTACTTGCTATAGGAAAAGAACCAAACTACTCGACACTATTTGTAACATCTTCCCAAAATGCCGTTGATGTGCACGGGCTTTTAGAAAGAAATTTCAAGGATAGATAAAAAGACATGATGTGTTCTGATCGTATCATTTTATCTCGTAGCACAACCTCAATGTAAATTGCAATCAGCCGATTTTCTCATCGTCCATTAACACATATGACATTTACTGCATCGATGTCCATGTATACACCACAGAAAAACTGTTCGGTGTGACCCAACCTAGGGTGTCGCCATGTAACCACCCCAAAAACGATGTATCTCTTGTAATATAAACCGACACATCCCGCCATTGACCGAATGGCCGATATTGTAGTTGGTAGCCGACGTATCTCGAGAGCACCCATGATATGGTCTCAAGTCGTTTCCAATGGCTATCGGATTACTAAATTGACAATTCTCTGTCATACAAGTATGCATCCAACGTCTAGTATCACATTCCCGTCTCAACAGATAAAATGACAAACCTTCTATCCAATATTTAAAGGTGTTGTTCCACACATTTGTTCCAGGGGACGAGTTTTCGTTATAATCAGTTACCAAAATACATCTCTAGGGTCCAGCGAGCAAATAACTGACACCGAAATAACACAACTTCACGTATAGAAGAGATTCGAAATTCACTCACGCTTAATGATTATAAAACGTTACACAAAGATGATGAACTCCCAAATCATTGCGTTACAATATATACAACATCACGAGAAATTTACGGTATTTTAAAGAACAGCATGACATTTTTTAGGGGTCCTAACAATACTCTTGTGTGCAGTAAGTGCAAACCAGATTACTTAAATCTGAGGACGAAATTTCATCTATGTGCCATCTGACAATCGTGTTATCTTGCCTTGCAAGAAAGTGTGTGAACTAGTAATAAAGGATTCTTCTTCAAGTCGAGTTCGACAAAGTTTTCCTTAAGTATGTCTTTCTTTTTTTGAGCTTCGAAACACATTTTTGTGTATTGTTTATTTCAGATGTTCGCTTCTTCATGACAAGCCTATGAAGAGAGATGAGGTGTAAACTCAGAAATAAAATGGCCTGGGGCCATTGTGCTTACTGGCTTTACTTTGGCTGAGAGATGTGCAAAAATCAAACAGAAACAGACAATTTAATGTTAGTTGTCATGTGTGACCTTGAAAGATAGGTCAATTTAAAAAGGGGTAACATATTATTGGAAGTTGTCATTAGGTTCTCATACGAAATTATGGTCAACCCAGCCAGTCACCGGACTCAGAGGTACATGCATACTTTAATTCAAATCAACGGGGTAACATATTATTGGAAGTTTGGTCATTAGGTTCTCATACGAAATTATGATCAACCCAGCCAGTCACCGGACTCAGAGGTACATGCATACTTTAATTCAAGTCAACACTGCAGTCAGTTCGGTAAAACGTACGATAATTACCAAGCCTTAAGGCCAATTTACGCAATTCAACCCTGTGACCTTGAGAAGTGGGTCAAACCAAAGTTGCATAATAAGTGATGTATCCTTGCTAGGTGATCATACTGTAAATTTTTTTTCAACTCACAAATAAACAGGAATGCTGCACTTTTCAGATTTTTTCAGTTTTTGCTTCCTAGGTGATCATACTGTAAATTTTTTTTCAACTCACAAATAAACAGGAATGCTGCACTTTTCAGATTTTTTCAGTTTTTGCTTCCAAGTGGCCAAGTCGAGATTTATATCGAACCGATATCGGTGCCCAATGGTCAATTGACCGATTGGGGGTCATGCACAAGTTTCAGACCCATATCCTCAGGTTAAGAAACGTGTCATATGCACTCGAACAGCCAGTTTTACGGCAGCAACTATAGGCCAAATAAAAAACATGATGATATGTGATGTATCCTTGCTAGTACCAACCACAGGGGTTTTATCAACAACGAATCAACAATAAGCGAGATATTGCACTTTTCAAGCTTTCGTTTTTGGCACATTGGTGGTTAAGTCATGACCCAGACCAGGCCAAAATTTACTGACTGTCAGGGATCATCAGACGCAGGGAGTCATGTGTGACCAAGTTCATAGCTTGAAAGGCCACGTGACTGTTTTATGAATTGTCCACGGACGACGCACTACGGACACTGCATTATAGTATTGACTCACAGCCAGTAAAAAACCCAAAATTGATCATCCAGCTTTCCCAGGCTTCATTGATGAAGTCATTGTTTTTTCCTTATAATTTCTGTGCCAATCGATTACGCGTTAGTCAGTTGATGTTCTAACTTGACTTACAACAGATAATCTTGAGCGGCATGATAAGGCAGGCGTTTTCTCTTCAGTCTGAGATGCATAGCCTCTTGACAAGCTCATTAGACTCATCAACCAACTAATAAGTGTTGTTCTGTTTATGTGCCAGCGGAACGGTTTTTGAGAGAATGTCAATACTAAGTTTGGTATCTAGGTGGTTTCATTAATCGTGCCTTTTTGTCCATCGAGTGCTGCATGAGAATGCAGCATCGCGATTCCCGTGTGAACAATCAGGTTCCTCGATGCTGCATTACGTAGTTAAACTTAAGCTTGTTCATGTTCTTCATAGACCAAACCTCACCAAAACTGATTTGAAGTCATTATTCTCTTAAATTTCAGCACACAGTGATCATGGTATTAGAGTTGATGAAGGGGGTAGCTACGACTACTCATAGTTATGTTTCATGAAACGACTTCGTAGAGCCCCCGGAATATCAGTAATCTCCAAATTCATTTGCATTATAGGGACATAGTGAAATTACAGTTACTATTGTTGTACATCTGCCAAAGTATCGAGGAGGATGTTCAAACAGAAACATCTGAACATGTGAGAGTACAAAGATAACAACGGTGATTGCAAAGTCGATCTTGAACACTTAGACTCTGTTTTAATTGGAGTTAAAGGAGTTCTCTTTGGGTGCGAGTAGGCGCACTGATACTGGGGTACCTGCAGCGGCAATAAACTTGTCATTGCTAGAATTATTCACTGCTTGCCTTGTCGCAACAGTTCTGGCAGTTTGAGTATCGTTGTGTGAGAATTCGCACATAGAATGATATAACATTTAACAGTTGACGTCATGCGCCGCCGCCGTGTTTTGCGGCAATGAAAATAACTTATTTTTGAATTCACTGCAGTCTCATATCATTTAAATAGCTGACGATATCTATCTACCAGAGCGCCCTTAGCAGTCGTTTAATTGACGCCTATATGACGCATCAAAATAAGCAAGCAGTGTTCGATCCTTTAGTGGTCGTTTTTCATGGAATACTCTTTAAATTCATCTTTCTTTCAAAACGTCGAACTCAACATTACCTTTTGGCACCATATTGAGGTTAATGCTACTGCGCTGCGTCTTTAATACATTTTGGTCAAAAGCGATTCTATATCAAACGGATATGCGTTGTCTAGTGAATGATCAGGCTGCAAGAGCAGACGATGCTCAAGACCTATGTTCTTTTACAACAAACATTGGAAACCACAATATCAAACCTCTTACGTTTCTCCTCGGTGAAATTGATATCAGCTTGCTCGTGAAAGCGAAAATACGAGCGAAGTCGAAAACCGTTTTAAACCCTTTAATTACACTGTGTAGAATTGATTCAAGTAATATGAGAACCGTGAAAAAACACAAGGAAGCGCGCTCTGCTCGAGGGTTATTTTTCTTCCCAAGAAGCATTCCGTTCCTGTGCATCGCGCCATGAAATTGGTTCGTTTGGTATACGAAGCGAGGTGATGGCAGCCGTGGAATTCCCGGGGCATTGACATAGAGTCACGTACCAGAGGCATGAAATCGAGGAAATTGTAGATGCTAAGATCAACAGATCAGGTTCTCACCATAATATTGTTATCATAATCAGGGGTCTCTCTTGCTCATAACTATTTGCTGTTAGCTTCATATAATTTGAATTCGTCTCACATCAAGATTATCTGAATGAGCAATGCATAACGGACACAATGCTTTATATGAATAGATATTCACCTCGGGTGAAACTTAAGACGTAACATAGTATTTGGTGGAATGGATTTCCACTTCACCAGAGTAGATCATCATAATGCATATAATCGGTTCGTCCCAGGAGAGAGCTGCAGAAAATATCCTACACTGTACGTTGATTCAATACAGCACAGATTTGCCACTTTATACACATTACGCATGCATCTGAGATGAAGGGGGAGATCATCTGCGTCTTCATAGCTATGTTTGCCAAATTCAAGAAAAAACAAAAACATATGTTTTATGGATTTATTTGCAATAAAACATGCCTCATCTCTTGTGGTCATATCCATCCTTATACATGTATGTTCAGTAATATCATGAAAAGTAACACCAACGGATCGCCAGGGACTCGACTATACCCCAAACATCGTCTACCAAGAAATACTGTAATGCAAACTTGTCAACACCACCTTAAAGACAATGCATGCGCCTCAAAATATGCCCGCCACGGTTTATGCTAGTAATATGAAATGAGGAATCTCATGAATTTTCCTAAAAAGATCAGAGACCAACAAAAAAAATGCCCGCCAAAACTTTGGTCAGATCGATCGAATATTGTTCATGGGACAAAAACGGTACAACACATAATCACTGCAGGCACTGTATTTGGGTAATAATCCTTATTCAATTTATTGATTTGACCTCTGTCTGACATTGCAATTATTGGATTAGATTTTGAAACTACATGTACTGTTATTTGCATTTGGGATGTTATGGGCCTCAGATTGGCACGGATGTGACAAAGGTCCATATAATAATGTGTCTGCAATATATAAGGCACAACCCTTGAGCTACATGTCAGCCTACAATTCGTCAATATTTGGCCAATCAGCAAATTTTTCATTTTGAAAAAACTCTACTCAAAGATTCCGTATAGTTTGAATGACTCTGAGCATTACATATGAAAGAGTATAGTGGCACGAAGTGCATGAACAGAGGGTAAAGAGTTATAGAATTGACGTGGCTTTGAATATCACCATGATAATAGGTGTGTAAGTAGACACGGCTAGCACAACTCAGATGGCATTGGATCTCAATTTAAGAAAAATTGCTGATAGGCCACTTCGTGAAATCGTGGACGAATTGTGCTCGCTTTTTGTGGGTCACCCGACAGCCGCATAATTACGTACGTTTTAAGGGTTATATGTACTAACCATCTGGTGTCATGTGGCGAGTTTTTCATGATTGATATTTTTTTACAGTTGCAACCGTTGTAAATTATAGTGCAGTCGTGGACCATTATCACTGAAACAAAAGAAGCAAATTATTTTGAAACACCAGGGTGCCCCTACTTTCACAGTGGCTCCTCCTGTGATACAGCCTCCTCGATGAAGCCTTCTAACCTTGGCTCTCTCTTCGATTGATGACAAGTGAAGTGCGATGGTTTACTGGATAAGGTGGTCACTCTCAACCCATGGGTCATGAGCTCAACCTAATTCTGGTTGCCACTTTGTCCTTCACTGGGTGAGCGCAAAGGGTTGCGGATTGCTGAACAAGAGATAGCCTCAGTATTTGAGATATAAATTGACAACTGTTGTAAATCGCTTTGGCGCGCACCCTCATTGGAAAATCCATTATTATCATTTAACGGATCCCCGAATGTCAGTATTTTGTGGCATGACCTAATTTTGTTATTTTCCCACATTATTTCCATATTTCTAAATTACTAGAATGATGCAAATCCCGAATAATAATGCATTACTCCAAGAAAAAAGCAAGGTTCCCAAACCAGTTTCGTGACATCATTGAAGATGTTTCTTGAAAATTCATCATGAAATAGTCTTGAATTCCTTATGCGTTCTTTTCATTTGCTTTCAACACCCTCTCATCGTGGGATGATATGCGCTGATCGAGTGTCATTGGTAATATTCGAATTACGGACTATGGCCGACTGATGACATGTTATAAAGAGGATTCTAGTTCTTCAATATAAAATTTTAATTCTGGATAGCCCTCGATTATCCGCTGCCATGCAACTCTGTACTGGACGATTTATCCTGCAAATCGTACCAACTATCCGTACTATAGCCATGTCAATCAGATGTCGATCTCGTCCAATCGAGGCTGTTATCATTCTCTATGGTAAGAAGAGACATTGTTGAAATCCATGGATACGTCATGACCGCCAAACAGATGAACAATGACAAAGCTGGACTGATTTCCGAAGTTGATAGTCGCCCTCACATAGAATCATTAACTGTATTGTTCCAATTTCTAGGCTTTCTGTACGAATTGTATTCATGGCTTGTTCTCTGAGAATAATGTTGTGCAATGCACAGGGTGCCAATTAACCACTTTCGTCTAAAGTTTCGACATACTGCTACAAACACTGCTTTAAAATATAAAGTTTAGTGAAGATGGGTAAATAAAATATTGTCACTTCTGCCATCAGATAAGGGAGAGTAACATTACAACACCGTTCTCGAGCTACAGGCCAACACAACATCAAAATTGGCCTCATAATTGCCGACATATGCCAGACGTAGCATGGGAACGCAGGAAATGCCTTGACCATGTTAACAGTGTTATATGCACGTTCCCTACGGTCGAGTCACGGCAGAAATGATATAAATCTATCGAGTTGGGGGGGGGGGGGGGGGCACGGGAGTATTGGCAATTTGCTAGTACATTACATTCGATACAGCTGAAGTTCCATTCCATGTGTTCTATAATTCGATTGCCGTTTATAACACCTTAGCTGAAGCAGCACTTTTGAAAGCGACATCATCAACGTACGTATACTTTAAGCAATGGTTAAGTAGAGGTAAAAAAGTAATGCAAGACAAATTTAAATTTGTAGTAATAATTATAATCTATGTATATGTTGAATTTGCATTGTGATTAAAGACACATATAGTGAACAGGCAGACAAATAATTGACATATGTGATACATTTGAAGAATTCATTTGTACAGAATGAGTGTAGAACATTAACATGGATTCTGGAATTAAATTACAGCTAAATATGTCATAACAAGACACTGACCTGCCATAGTATGCTCAAGCGTATGATTGTCCACGACAAAAAGGAAATAAATGACTCCAAGACGAATTATGAAAAGGAATCGGGGTGCAAAATGTACAAGAAAGTGTTGCACACAACACGCTTACTATCAACAATATGTTGATAAACGACATAAGTACTGTACTGTTTATCATTATCAGGCATATACTTATTTGAAGGATAATTGAAACTGGCCGGTGGCGGATTTGTTTTCATGTATATATTATTTACAATTCAAAGCGCAGCCACTGTCTTGAACGTACCAAGTTGGAAAATAATTGGCAGAATGTAAAACTTATTCTGAATGAAGCCAACCGAAAATGGTATGAAGATGTAACACGTAACGGCTGCATATTGCGACATGATTTGGGTATGTGGGTGAGGGGTATGATAGCCAGTTAGACATACGATACCACTCTACAACAAAGTACATACATATCGTGGGCTCAGGGTTAACCAGTTACATCTGCATTTCTGTCAAAAGTGATTTTATTATCTTTACTTAATACACATTTAATGACCTTTATCGTACTAGTAGTTATGCCGGTTGATGTGTAATACACACAAACACTCCTCAAGACTACTGCATTTCCATTGGGTTTTGAATCTTTAATGTTGTTTTTCTCAGAACTACCAACATGTCTGATACAACTAGTTAACCCTGAGCCCACGATATGTCATACATTCTCAAATCTAGTTAGTAAAATAACTATTTCATAATTACATTTGACTACTCTGGTAATTGCTAGGATTGCACCGAATGTGAAATTAGTTATCTAACTATCGAAATAGTAATTCTTAACCATTCTAATGGCGATATTTTACTTTTTAGCTGGTTACTTTCACTACACTTTTTACTAATTTCACAGTCGATGCAAAAGCAATCATCAGAATAGTTGCTTTTACTAATACAGGACGATTTGCTGGGTTGGCCCTCGCTTGCCCGAGCCTTAACAAACATCACTGCCTCATCCTATGTAGTGAATAAAAACTTTAAAAACTTCAAGCCAACATGGCCGATTAATGTAGCCCCACACTCTAAACGCTAGAGAGTTACTTTGGAACTAGATTGGGGGACGTACTAGTCATTCGTCGTAGTCATGATGAAAAATCTGTTCGCGTCGCTACCAGGTGACGATGGTGACGAGATCACGGAACGGTGGCTGAGTTTATTGGCCAAAATAGTTTTTATTAAAATAATGTGCATGTACATTTAATTCCCTAAATCGTACGATATAGATCAGTGGTTTGATAAAAGATTACTGTCAGTTGTTTTTAACGGTTGAATCGCCTTATCGAATTAGTTTTCAAAATCGAGGTTAAAAGAATTAGTTTTTAGCGCCAGTGGCCTCATCAGTGGCGGATTTGCACTTAAAGTTCACGTTCAGTCCCTTGAAATTATCCCGAAGTTGCAGATGGTAGTCACATAGACAATTTATTGAGAATTTGTAACTTAATTGTAAATTGGGCTACACTAAACTTGCATCACTGTCAATTCTTTCAAATTTTGAAAGTGATTTAGTAAATCACTGCAGAGTAGCACGCCATTTTGGCATTTCGAGTACAAAGTCGCTTAAAACAAAGCTAAGCATTTCAACTTGAACTCAGGCGCTCTTATTATTTTTTCTCACAAAAGAAACATTTTCAAATACCCATAGAGCTGTGGAGGTGGTTGACCGTGAAGACGTTGATGTCATCAAGGTTACAGGCTATATGCAAAGGGCAATTATATTTCTGAAACTTTATTCCCTTGCGGTGGATAACTGCCGGTATGAACGCAAAAGAACCAATGCGATGCTCTAAAACAAGTAACGTAGCCTACAAACTGAACAAGATCTGGGAGCGCAGCGATAAAATGACAGCCACATGGCTCTCAAGTTATTTTCAAAGCAAACATAAATCAGCGTGTGTAGGAACATAAAACAGATTCTATTTTTCTTTGTAATTTGGATAACTGTAGACTCAGGTGCGTCAAAGACTATCATAAGACATACGAGATATTTATCTTAGCAAAATCGATACCAATAGGTTATCTTGTAAAGATATCATGCCATGATGAGAATAGGAAAAGGTTCAGAAAGATGAAAGAAAGAGGCATGTTTTGATTTTCAGCAATGTGGCATGTATCTCAATGCAGCTTTTAATGCTGGCATGATATATTTGTATCATTAACTGAAAAAACTTCGGGACACAACATTGTTTGATATCGCTAATCATATATGTCAGTTATGCCTTGCTGTGGCTGCGGTAAATTCCCCAGTATTGCAAATAAAACGCCCAGCAAATAAATGCCCGTACACCGTAAACAAGCGTCCGGCGTCGAATTAGCAGGGAGGTTTCGCAAACGCCAATTTCATTTTTCGAAATCCTGTTTTGATCATTTTTGATGTCAAACTCTTCGATTTTAGGCGTCCTAAGCAATGGCAATTCGGCGCAGGTTTTGCGAAGACTCCGTCATAATGATGTTAAATTCCTAAACGATAACGGCAATGGTGTGAGAGATTTTTTTTTCTTCTCGACCTGGTATTGAAACAATTACATTAATTTGGTAGGCAACTAAAGACGACATGCTTATCAATTGAAGGCGACGGGAACCGCACGTGATACGAAGGCGGTTAGATTGAATTGGATTCACAGCCATAATCTAATATCTTTCTCATTCTCGTTCATTTTCCGTTCTCGAACTAAACCGCACTATGAATCAGTAACACAATTACATGTAACCATCTGCTTATACAGAAATTGTTCATTTCTCGATGTACTGTAATCATCCTCATTAAAAACGACATCTAATACTTGAGGTGCTCCAGTCTGTACAAATTCAATACGAAATGATTGTTCTCTATACAGCTGCGCAGGAACATATATACATAGACTCATCGGCAAAGTACAATAAAGCAGGAGTGTCTGGATTTCCAGGCAAGGATACATGTGTATCTTTGTCGTTTTTTCACATCTGACTTTCTCTCTCACACAAGCCGACCTTTCACCACTGCTGAAATCGCCTTCTCAAAATACGGTTACAGTCACTGCGATAGAATCACCCGAAATGAATGTACTTACAGGTGTCACATCGATAAAAAAACAACAAAAAACGGAAGTGACTGATCTCAATCATTGGTAATTAACAGCATGGGTGCATTGAAAATTCTGAGAGAACTTGGAGCAGAGCTTCTATTATGATGACTTGTATGGTCGTCTGATCGCATACCGAGAATGCAACTAGTTTCTCTTATGACTAGGTATATTTACATTAATTATCAGAAAATCCAATGCATCCCCTCAATAGTTAGTTAACTCTTCGGCATCAATGTCGAAGGAGTTTTTTTTCAGTTAAAAGCAGTTAATAATTTCCTCGTTTAATAAGTTGTATTTTTGCTGAAATGTCACCTGATCAATCCAAACCGAGGAAGGCAGCTCAACAAAGGAGGTCAAGGCTAGGATTGCAAATGCAATAGCAGCGCTTGCAAGACTCAAACAAATGTTGCGTGGCTGTACCATCTCAACTGCGACAAAACTCGGTTTGCTACGCTCACTTGTTCTATCGGTGTTTCTGTACACAGCCGAATCATGAACGCTCAAAGCAGAATATTGAGAAACGTATTGCGGTATTCGAAATGAACTGTTATCGGAAACTGTTACCAATCCATTGGTCTACCTCTACTAGCAATGTGGGGGTAGGGATCTTGTGACTGAACTTATAGGGCCACTTGACACATTATTGACAACTGTGAAGAAAAGAAAGCTCAGGTGGTTCGGTCAAGCCACCCGTGTAAAGGGCTCTCTGGCGAACATTATTCTGCAGGGTACAGTCGAGGAAAAGGGGCAGATTAAAACAATACCGGCTTAGCGATATTAAGGAGTGGACTGGACTGTATACGAACCAAGTAATACGGGCCGCCGAAAACAAATCTCAGTGGCGATTAATTGTGAACACGGCTGTGTTCCCCCCCCCCCCCCACGGCAATTAGGTTAAGGGACTTGATGATGGATGATGATGATGATATCACCTGATGGTAAAATAAGTCGAGTTATAATAATGCTTTAGCACTGATTCAAAGATGGCACCAAATGAAGTATTGATGTTAAAAGGCGAAGGAAAATGGCATGATATGTTGACTTAGTATCTAAGAACCATAAAATTAACCAACCTAGTCATATATATATAAACACCACATTAACAAACTCTTTTCGCTGAATCATGGTTCCAAGATGTTTACTCATAAAACAATATATTTCAGCATAAGTAACTCATCACGAAGAAAATACTAAACTGCAATGAACTGAAGAAAGCACGGTTTCTCATTACCTAATGGTGGAAAAGTAAACTAAATGATAATGTAATAATGCAGACTATTATCTCGTTTATAGTAATGTCTATATGCCCGGTTTGGGAGCAACTTACTATTGTGTGGAAATCTTTTCGGTTATGATACATGTATGTGAGCACTTTTATATTATCAAATTATTTACATCCCCTCAAAAGCCTTAGGCGTAACCAGATGGGGGGGGGGGGGGGGGTCAATGATTCAAACACCTCCCCTTTTTTCAAGATATACCTTGAAGCAATCATGATAGGATCCTAATCTTAACATGCGTAACCAGATGTTGTAATAAAGAGTGTAAACGACCAACCCCTAAGTGAGTCCGTAAGCTGAACTTCATTTTCGAAATCGATGAATCGTCCTGTTTTCTTTTCTGGAAAATTAAATCATCTCTGGACACTTTGGCTACGTCCATGAAAGCTGTCGCTATTTCAAGAACTAAAACTTTTCCATGATCTGGCTGGAAGTCTATCATCGAAAAGCAAATCTTTGCCTGCGAAAGGCTAGAATAGATGTTAAAAAAGCGATTTACTGGCCAACGCTCCTTGAAATTCGGAGCCTTTGAAACGTTTAAAGTACCTGGCGATTGATGAGTAACACTGAGACTCCCCGCTGAGTTAAAAACACCAATCGAAGAACGTAATTACAGTTTTCTGTTCGGCTCTCATCACTATCGTAAAAGCCATGTTATCTGTCCATCACTAGAAAGCCACAAAAAGTTCTGTCCATCAACTTCTGTTCACCGGCAGCAGACGAATATCGTTGCACTCCCTTAGGGAATTTGCTCCAAGGGTACGTACGCTATAGGGTATCTCACTTAACCTTCCTTATAAGCGGTCAATAATCATACCTATGGCTTCAAGCAATCCACGACCGTGTTCATTTACCCAGAGTCTTTCAAATGAAGTTATTTGAAAGTCTCTTGACTTACCCAAGAGGGGGAGGTTTAAGTATAAACGCTTTTTGCATTGGTCAATGCAGCTCTCAAAACAGCCAAAAGCATCCCTGGCGCATTGTGAGAAGGATTGCGTATCTGTGACAACGAACGTGTACGTAGCCATTTACGTGCAATTACATGAAATTCTCGAAAGGGAATGATAACAGTTCTCCGCTTTATGACCTCAGGGAGATGTCGTAATAACAGTCACTACGATACACTCATATTCAAGTTCGTAACTTAAGCCAAAACTTTAGGGTACCACAGTATATACCAAAAGTAATTGAATGAATACGTAAATGGACACGTTCATGTTCACGTCAGACTTATCAAGCTCCATTGTTAAGATTCCTCTTGGGCCAGGGACCTGCAACCGGGGTTAAGTTAAAAAAACGAGCCGTTTAAAACAGCCCGAATTTTCAGTCAAATCAAGAATAGTGATGGTCTGAAGGTTTAAATCATGACCTCTTATTGTTTGCCTGTACTCGTACGGACCCTATGAACACATCTACTATACGACCAGAATTGTTTTTCCTAGGCTAATTTAGAGTCCAGCCCGGTGTTAGACTAGGCGATAGTTGTCAAAGGGACCTTTGGTACTCTGGGAGCATATTCCCCGGATCATTCCGACCAACCCCAGAGAGGTTGGTCGCCGTAGAGTTCTGTTGTCCCGATCCCGCCATATTGATGGCATTATTGGTGACGGACGTCGCCGTAACACCGAAGTCCGCATATCCACCTTGATTGTTATGGTTGTGGTCGTCCTCCATCTTTGGTTTCATTTCATTCATAAAAGGTTTCTCGTCTCCGCCGTCCGAATCTTGCAACAAGCTGTTGTGGCCCGGTGTTAGGGAAGGGTTGACTTCTCTGGAAGTATAGAAAGGAGGAAGAGTTGAAAAAAGTGAATACCAATGATAGGTACATGATGTCAAATGTGGTTCCTTTACAGTTTACGCTTCACTGGTCCGATCTGAAAAAAGTAACTCGCAGTGCAGATTTAACGCCAATGAGATATATGGATTAGCCAAGAAAAGGGTTATGGTGTCCATGAAGCGATGAAAGAATTTGATCATCGGTGAAAACCTTGAAAGCGTTTCACCTCTGTGACCTTGAAAATTAGTTCAGGTTCAAAATGCTTCCAGCACAATGTTAAGTTTGTTCAGACCAATTAATTTACAACATTCATTTGAAGATCACACCTGTAGTCATGCAGTCATTTCCGAAGTATCCACGGTTAAATTCTAGTTCTGGCTATTAGGCTATAGCATTCATGATAAATTGACAAAATAAGGCTTTGAAAGATGGCCGCCTAAAGCACAAAAAGGTCGAATTGCGGCGATGATACTTCGTATGTCAATCATGTTGTCATTAGGAATCAACACACCAAGTATGTTTCAACTTTCTATACTTAATGGTAAACAAAAATGATTTCACCATTGTTGACGGACGGACGACAAGACAGCGCAAATCCCGAACTACGTACGGGCAACAGACATTACGTGATGACCTAAGCTTACCGACGAGAGCTAAATTGTTATGATCTGGCGAATTCTGTAAGCAAAGTGATAATTACTAGAGAACGGTGTGACAGGTATTTGAACACCAGGTTTCTAAAGGTCCTGATATAGCAATATAGACTGGCATGACACCTTCGTTATTAGTGTCCGTACTTAGGAGATGTATTAAAAGCAGCAATTCTCCCGATGTTCAGTCGGTAAGCCATTCTCGAGTTTAGATATGCGAGATCTGAAATGTTACCGCTTTTCTGAATGGCTTAGTATGCACTAACGGCTTTATTAAGAGCAATGTTACCCAGCTGTCGGCTGCCCCGTCACCTCCTATTCTACATAAGTAGTTTCCATCAACAAATAGCACAAAAAAGTAAAAATTCAAAATTTGACTGAATTATCGCGCTTTTCTGATGTTGACACCGATTTGATCCGAGCTAGCACTCCATGCATCGACCCTTTCCACGTGGAACGATGCTCTAGTAAGGCGTTTCCTAGTGTGACGTCTTGGTGCTGATATCGACTTTTCCGACGTCACGCTGATGGCACTTGGTTATCCTGCTACTGTGACGATAAATTGAAATGACGTTACGTCTTAATATCGGGGTAACGTGAATTTAGATCTCGGTGTACACTCACGTAGCGCCAAAGGTCTTTCGCGCCAGGACTTGCCTGTACTCAAAATAACGAATACTAACGTGTTTTTCTACTATCTCAATGCTGAAACAGAATCTGAAAAGCATCAAACACGTTCAGAAAAATAGTTTACCGATGAACCAGAAGAAGAACAAACATACTGCAATAAAAAGCCGGCCATTCCTTAATCTTTTTCTTTATGATGGTGTGCTAATTAAAAGGCCTAAACCTCATTTTACGGAATCATTCTCAGTTCTATTGGCAACTCTTTTGTCCCACCCTGTTTCATGTGTTTTTTCGCGATTGCCAGAACATAGGCTTGTCCAAAAATTCATAGACCTGGCTACAATAGCGCAGTGTATTCAGTCTGCGAGTCATCTTGTTTTGTATAGGATTATCGAAGATTGGATATCAGACAGAGACATTGATACTGTGAGCTATTTACATTGATAATGGAGTAGCATTCGGGTGCACTGCAGTCATATAAGAAACACTCGGCGGGTCTCAACCACAGACATAATGGCATACAAACCATACGTTTTATCATTGAATTACAGTTGGTTATCTATATAACGATATACTCTATGCAATTTTATTGACGAACGTTTTCATATTGATATACTCCATATACAGTGCATCTTTACAGTTATATTCTAAATTCCTAATTGGACCTTTGCATAAGACGAAGTTGTTATCCAAATGATAGGCCATTACCACACTCAATAAGACTTCATTTCCGCCTAATGCACAGGTCTCATCCGGAATTTAAAACAATATTACGCATGTATACACGTCCTTTATCAATAGTGAGTTTTCGCAAATCCCCGAAATTCCAACGCAAACGCCTGTCCCGTTGTTCGACATCGTGTTCAGGAGTTTGAACAATGGGAGAAGCATACGCATTGGCGTTTCGGGGATCAGCGAAAACTTACTAATGTGAAAATCTTCGTCAGTTCGGGTGAATTGAAGTTGTCATTAGACGGCCGTATGTCATTCACTCTCAACGATGGTTGTTAATGACGCGCAACCTTTGTATTTGCAACTTCGTTTGGTAGCTAAAAAATTAGTTCCGGCTAATATTGTACAAATATGAAAGCAGGGAATATAACTCCAGCTTAATTTCTCACAGCATGGACCAAAAACTGAGTTAAACCTTGAAGAATAATGAGCATAAGAAGGTCTTAATATGCACTGAACTTAACGGACACGTCAGGCCAACGCAATTATTATTACGATAACTGATATAATCAACAAGAATTTATCAAAACTGGCGGTCAATCATCACTTATTATAATTTTAAACATACATTTAGATATATTTAGATACAGATCTGTCGAAAATGTGTTTACATAAAGGAAATATTACCTAACTGTGACTTTTTTTGTTCTCGCTATACTAAATTAGTTTGTAATTTCATAACTTCATAACTTCATGTTACAAATCTAAATTGTTGACCACTAATGCCACAGATGCACGGTGTTGTTATAATGAGTGGCATAGAAACAGAAATTGTAATACAGATCTTGCAAACTACTCCTCGTTTTATTGGATAACTTAGACATCGCCAGCTACTTCGTCCGATGATATGGATGCAGTTTCTCATCAAAAGTAAACACCCCAGCTTCTCAGATGTCATTTAAGTGGATGACATATATTGGAATAGCCAAATATAGCGAGAGCTATTACGATTTATGTTGGTTTTGCAAATTGATTTCAGTAGATGAGCTCGGAGAGAAATTAGACAATCAAAGAAAGCTAACCTCTTCTGCGTCTTAATATTCATGATGTAAGATAATACTGTTGATATTGCCATCGATGACATAATTTCGTTTAGTGACGGCAAAATGTTATACAAAGGCCAGATGTGCACTTGAAAATGTCAAAATCATCCGTAAATAAATATCCACATTGTATTGATTTTTTGTAATGCGAAAAAAGGATGGATGTATCGCATCCCTATCAGAGCCTCCGGGTCCAGTGAAAACTCTCACCATAACCAGCACCACCCAAATCGTCCAACATAACAACAACCCACTATAATCCCAACCAATGTTACGGCAAATATAGCCACTTCAACCGTTTAAGGTGATGATTTAGCTCACTAAGCCAGTCAATGTGAGACATCACGCCATTCACGTCTGCTAATCCAATTGTTCGTCTGCTTACGTCGCCGCCATTTTCCCCGAGGGACCACGTTCTCAAGGGGATGATAATTGACCATCATGCACGCTGATTTTAACGCTGTAATATGGTGATGGTGCGGTTTGATGAGATAAGTGGAAACATTAAATGGCCATTTATAGGTGTTAACCCACTCCTATAGGGAGGGGGAGAGAAGCACCAGCCCTGTGCTAAATATTATATATTCCTAAGACTTTGAAGAAGAAATGGTATTGCCGAAAGGTAGACGCAACAAAAAATGTTGGTTGTCCCACAAAAACTGGTGTTTTCATATACATTGTACTTTCCTTCTGATATTGTTTCAAAGAAAGGCTACGATTCAACTCATCTCACAATCATTGCTGCAACTGGTTTCCAAATTTTCAAAACTACTTCTGCTGTGAAATGCAGTGCACGCGTGTACACTGTAGACGTGTGCCCTCTTGCCAACATTGAAAGACGTGGGCATTGTGGATAGTAATTCTCGATATAGAACGTCAATTGAGTGCTCCTAAGTTATATTATCAGAACAATCATCTTTGTTTGAAATAAAAGTATCTTAAATACTTCATCAGCGTCAAATGGTTTTTTGCCCAAAGCATGCACCCAGTAGGAGTTTTAGCGATTTAGAATGCCCTTAGAGGTTTTCACAATCTCAAAAGCGATTTGGCGTTCGGGGTTTTTCATTTTTAGCAAAAAATCCTCTACGGGATGCATATTTATTATATATCACTCAATTTTTTTTTCAGAATCTCAAAAATCGTTATTTCTAAGAGTGGACAAAATCTTTCAAAGACGGCCGTGATACTTTTCACTTTCAAAGCAATGTGATATCGAATCCGGCTTCGGACACTGGCCATTTTCAAGCTGTTGCCGACAAGATCGGTCATGTCCATTTCGAGTCGACTCTTTTTCAGCAGGGAAACTCGAGTGGGTTAAATCAGAAGGCCGCGAAAGATGTTGCAGAACAGCATATGTTTCATTTCTTTCTCCATCAAAAACTGGGTGAGAATTCCTGCATGAAATTTGATGAGAGGCTTCTAGGGTCACGCCTCACGAGCGGGTGAACGATACCAAGATTGCACAGGTGGCGTATGTTATAGCATCGGACCATGACGCGAATGCCTCATCGCTAGCCAAGTGAAGACAAATTAGATTGAGGAAAAAAACTGTTTCTTGGGAAAACATTCAGCCTAGCTGTCAGTTTGAAATGTTAAAGCTTGTGCTAATTTCATATTTAAATCTCCTTTGTGCTCTTATCTTAACGTGCTTAAAACAAAGATTTCTCACTTTATATGTTTTAAAAAATACAATCATGGACTTTCTTCCCCCCAAGAAGAGTTTTGAAGGCATTATTCTAGGCGTCAGTATAGGAGGGCAGCACACTTAAAGAAATGCTGCCAGAACCTTTATAGGCTATGCCAGCCCCTATTTTAAGCTTGGAAACATGTTCTGATAAAGGACATCCAGCCCCCTGACAACATTACGGCATGAACTGCTTTCACTACGACGAAAACGAATGACAAACGAATATTTTCTACTACTGCAAAAGGAACATACATGTAATATGCATCTGCATCCAAGGTGAGCCTACTCACAGGTAACATGAGTTCTGCAATGTCGGTTTTGTCATAATTCAATGTTTCAATTAAAAAAGACCGCTTGTGAGGAAAACCATAATGCAGTAGAACCAATATTTAAGGATATCTCGGGATTGACATGTCCTCTCATAAATGAAGAGGTGTCATATTAAGTAGAAAGGTAAAATTGGAAAGTAACAACGAATTTGAAACGTGTCTGTCCTTGATAAAGAGAGGGTGTCCTTAATAGAGACGTGTCCGCTAAGGGAGTTTCCACTGGACATTATTTACATTCCCGTGAGACGCCTTTTGCGAACCAAGAGAGTAATCCGACACCGTCAAGACTAACACAGTCGGCTTCTTGATTGACATCCCCAACTCTCCCACCAGGTGCCTCGACTTAGTTAGCCTTATTGCATTTTCATCAAACCATTTACACTTCGTTCCAAAATCAACCAATTTCACCCCTGATGAGCGTCAATTAAATCCCCATTCCAAACCCTTTGTGTCGTGCACGATGGGAGCGAGATAGGCATCAAATACAAATATAATAGTCGAAACACAATGAAACAGTGGCATCAGTTAGAGACACGATGATAACATTTCACTCTCACTCTCATCCTTTTAAATTCCTTCTGTGCTGCTTAAATGCATAATTTTCGTACGGCATCCGTGGTAAGCATTGTTGTTATCACGGACGACCTCATACGTACCCCAGGCCAGGATTGGGGGAATCAGTACGGAATCTGATGCATCCTGCATCCATTTTAGGCTGTGGAGCTACGGTAGTCTCTTATCATACAAATAACAGGCTATTATTAAGGCAGTCTTTTTCATTTTTGAGCCTTAATCCTACCCCTAACCCTTACCCGGCCCCTAATTCAAACACTTATCCTAACCCCATAATTCCCAGTTTGATCCATGAAATTCCGTACATTGGCACCATAAGAATAGCAACTTTATTCATTTTGATACAAATGAATTACTGCCCTGGCACTGTCATTGCAGGAGAGGAGTCCTGAGCGAGAGGATTTTTGTGTGTTGACAGGTATCGGATTTACCAACACAACATAGAGCAAGCCCCAATAAGCGGCAAAAAGAACGGTTTAGCGTGGTTTTGGTGAGACAAAGTGCATTTGTCAGCAAAATCGTTGATAGAATGACCAGGTCGAAAAGCCAGACAAGATTCTTAACAAGATCTTACCAGAATTAGAATATGGGAAAGAATGGACATGCAAGTGTAGGCCTACATGTACAAGAAACTAAATAAAATATATAAAATCTTAACCCGGTGTAAAAGAAATGCAAGTTCCCCGGAATCTAAGTCCGGTCGTTTTGTTAAAGTGAATAGAGTCGCCGAGTTCCTTTGTTGAAGATTATGTGGCTAACCCTAACCAAACCATTAACCACATTCGTTGACAGTACACATCAATTGTATGGGGTCCTGCATTCCTAGGACGTCCATTCCTTTCACGCTTGGCCAACGTTTTGTCCAATTTTCAAATTTAACAGCGTATAGTATCAGACATATTTGTACTTTGTAAATCAATGTTTTCGAAATGCAAGCATAGGTTCGGCGGAGTTGCCCGCACAACTACGTTTAATAAAGGGTAATCTTGGGGACTGCATCCTCTTGACAACGCAACAGCAATTATTTTGGAAACGTCTGCACTATAGATCAACAGTCTTTCCCGTAATTTGTAGACCAATCGGTGTGGGTAGGGGCAGGTTTCTATCAAATCAACACACAAAATGGCTTACTATCCAAACTTCAGGGCGCTGTATGAAATAAACTACATTTCCGTAAAGTACAACCCGACCTACCGCAATTCACTCTAATTTGCTACGAATTGCAATATTTAACTTTCCGGGGAAGTGACCTGGAACATTGCCTCGTCTTGGGTTAATTACCTGCAAATTAGATTAAAATCTAAATGCTCCAGATGAAGGGCATACAACTTGCTTGATGATATTTATGGTTTTGCAGTTATTTGATTGTCGGGCATGTCGGGATATCCCTGATTTGAAATGGAGTGAACAAGTCTCGACGAATAAATCGAGTTCGAGTCATCCTAATTATCAATTTCAGCGACTATGGTTCAACAGTCCGACAGATGTCACCACGAGCAGGTGCACGCCGACCCTACGGTTTTTAGACCACCATTGATTTTTAAGCCCTTTCGCAGGTATTTGTTTGTCTAAGTTTGACCGCGTGGGGGTGTGAATCTGAAATTTGGATATTCCGGACAGTCGGGCGAGTAAATGGTAAAATTTGAACTGGTATTTATTTGTTCACGGAAATTTTAAGATAATCTGACAGATTGGTACACTGATGATATTTCGACCCGTTTAAGCAAACTGACAGAAAAATCTCCTCATTAGCAAAAATCAAAATTAATTTTTTCATCAAACAATTTCTTTAATGTATCTGTAGACTTGGCCACAGCAAATATATTTTTATTACCTGTTTAATTAGTTAAAAACATACTGGATCCACTCACCAATAACATCCCAAGCCCGACCATACCAGATTTCTACCACCGCCTCGATGGGTAGAGCCTAAATAATCGGGAGTAGTAGGCAAAAGAGGTGGGATATCTTGTCTTCGTTTCTTCCATTATCGGTCTTTAATCGTAACATGAAAAGTTCCGCTGTAGAGTCGTGACTATTCACGACGATTACGTTCCTAACGCTTGAATAGATATCCCACCCCTGGCTGCGAAAGGCCTGCTGTGCTCGGCTGTTTAGACACTACCTATCGAGGCGGTGATACAAATCGGGTATTGTCGGGCTGTGGATCTTACTGGTGAGTGGATCCAGTATGTGTCTAACTGATAGGTCTGGATCCTACAACGTATGAATATTCAACGGTGGTCTTCTTTTCTACTCCGAATGCCCGCTAGTCCGAAGAACCGCTTGTCCGAAAAGTACACTATAAGATTCATTCTGGAAAAGATCCCACTATTCTGATTATCCGCTGGTCTGAAATCAGGGAACGAGACCCGCTAGTCCGAAATAAAAAATTAGACCTGCTAGTCCGAAATCAGGAAAAAGACCCGCTAGTCCGAAATGGAAAATAAACCCGCTATTCCGAACGACCATGAAATTACAGGGTGACCCATAACATATTTCGCAACACTGATCAAAGCGCCATCATTAACAAAAATATCTCTTCATGTTTGTTGTTAGTCGCAGCTTCAGGTTGGCCCTATAAAATTCAAAAAAATCTCGCACACCGTCATTTGAAATAATTGTCATGACTAATGAATATTTCATGGTGAGAAAGCTGGCTTAGCATAATATAACATTGAGGATCACACGTTTTACGGGGTGTTTTTTTCATTTTCGGACTACATGTAGATGTAGCGGGCCTTTTTTCGGACGAGCGGCCCTTTTCGGGAGCCGCTGACCTAAGCTTTAAGCTTTTTTTATAATTGACGCATAGCCTGGCCGTTTCGTTTTGGACTTTTGTGGATGAGGCCTACATGCCTAAATAAGCTAATGAATTATACACGGACTGGTCTGACATTGATTCTAAAATCTCACAATGTCTAGCACGGTGTTGATGCGAATAACTCAGTTTGAGAGAGAATGAAGTATGTCTATTGGAAATCTTAAAGGCGTTTTGACATTTTCCTTTTTATTACAGTGTACATTGTGACCGTGTATGAGTCTTGGTAGTCTACAGTAAACTATATGTAGCATTATTTTTTTTCGTACGGTGATAAGTACTAACACGCTGTGCATTGCAGTGTTGGGGATTCCCCTTCCCCAGTTTCAACCTCGGGCTTGGTGAGTTTTAGTCAGTGTTTTACCCCTTTTATCTCTCTTCAGCCATCATCAGCCTCATTAGCTGCGACCCTTGAAGCGAACGGGCTTTTTTCATTTTCGTACTACGACCTTCCGACTGGCGGGCCTTCGAACTTTAGCGGCCTGTAACCGTCTTGTTCACCACCCTCTTCAGATGGCCCACCTGACAGGTGCCTGATAAATTTGTAGCCAGGGCAGGATCGACCATAAAATGGCAAGCGCAACAATAATGGGTATGAGAATAACTGGCCCAGGGAAGAGCTCTTGAGCTGGCTCTTCATCGTGGGTTCAGTGCCAATGCAAACACTGGACTCGTACCGTTCTAGGTAGAGCGAAAAGCGATTCCCAGTCATGTCTATCCACTGTTGGGCCCATAACCGCTCAAAAGCGGTGCAGCTGTTTGGCTGCGAATGATTCGTATATTTTATAGGTATATCGGGATACACTTGACGGTGCAAGTGGTAACACGAGATCGAAATTCGAAACAAAGCTGCATTCAACGAGTTAACGCATGGGCCTGTGAAGTCATGGTTGCCATCTAGGGATTGAAATTGAATATGATCAAGTGCTGGCTGCAATCGAATGTGTACATGGCCTACCATACAACTTCCCGGCGTCCGTTAGTACCGATCAATACAATTGTCCCCGATTCATTTTGCATGACCGCGAAGTGAGCAACAAACATTCATATTGAGGCGACAAGCTTTTCGTTATCACCGTGGTGATTCAAAATCTACTGTACGAGGCGTAAAACGTAAAAAACGCACTACGTAAAAAGAACTTCACTGAACCTTGTTTTGTCTCCTTATTGGGCACTAGACGACCAGTCTTTCTCAAAACATTTATGCACATACACATTGGTTGGTACTGCTTCTGCAAGTGTCGTAACCAGCATGCTTTCATTGATTAGGATAATAACGTCTTTGATGATACATATACGAAAAACCTTCATATTTTTACCAGTCCCACCGATCATTTCGACAAATTTTAAAGCATCAAATAAACCAATTATATTCATAAAACATGCAATGGAGCCATGGAAAAATGACTGCAATTTAACCAATCGGCGCCAGCATTCCAACCACAATCGTCCTTTCGTCATGGCTACGCCTCATATCGCAGCGACTAAAAATCACTTGCTTGCTTGAACCACACACGATGAGATAACAGGAAGAAAACGTGACTGACAATATGGTTTAAGAAGCCATTGCCCATACATGTAGGCAGTTAAGTAAATCCACTCTATTTCAATTCCAAAGGCAAAGGGGCGGCCCTTGAGCCCTCATAATGCCGCTGACAGAAATTACTTGTAATTGTATCATTTTAAACGCGCTGCGGCTTTTGATGATGTTGGACTCGTAGATGACAAATAAATCTGATAAGACCATCATAAGAATGTGGTTGACGAGCCCCAAGGCGATCGACAAAACCCTCGGCAACCATTTAATCAGCATACATTATTATGCTCATTTTTACCTCTGAATATGTCGCGAAAGATCGAGTGAAATTGATGATGTGGAACCTAGGAGGATAGTTCTTCCATCATGTCCCTACATGCTAGAGATCGGAGTTTGAGGAGAAACATAATCAAAATTGTCATCATCAAGATCATCATTACCGGCGTCTTAACCCTATTGGACTTTTGCCAGAGGTGAGGAGTCCGAATAGGCTACTGTCCACCTATGTGGGTGCTTTTATTTGCCCTGGCATAGACACATGAGCAAGGGACCACGGTCGTTTTAAGTCTCATCCTACAGACCCTAGAATATTCATACGTGTATGATGGTTCACCCAGGCATCCAATCATTGGTTCTCCCCGGGGTCGAACCCGGGCCTTTTTGGGTGTAGCAGTATTTACCACTAGGCTGTGATCGAAGCTCCTTAGAAAGGGATTTTATAATGAATCGTCAAGCGTATATTGACATGACATTGTGCGAACTGATTGACATGACTCTTTTTTGGGTAATGTTATGTGACGTTTGGAAGTCTGCAAAGAAGACTTTTCTTTCATTGGTGGATTACTAGTATTATTCATGTCGAGATGAATTGCATTGATGTGGCGAGTCCGCATGGCATGTTCAAAGGAGGAGTTTCAGTAGGACGAAGCGAGCTACAAGCCGCTTCTTTGGTGACCGGCAGCAATTGTTACTATCTTAAAGAATTAATAAGGAATATTCTTCATTTGGTCATAGTAATTTGAAATAGGGTCGGAGAGAAAGACACGTAAGGCATAAGGCAGCATCCACACTGTCAGAGCGACGATTTCTGGTAATTCTAATAAATGCAGCGGTCTCTGTAACAAATCGGATCACCAAATCTCCCTATCTTTTCCGCACACAACATTTTATTAGCGTACTTGGTAAACATTTTTTCCAGTTTTTAATTACCAACGTTCGTAATTATGCTGGCAGTTGAACCTATCCGATGACATTAGATATATTTTAGATTGATCCAATTATATTTGGGTAAGTGTTTCGATAGAATCCACAAGATAACTTCTATCCCCGTTATGCTTGCACGATTGTTTCGTTTAGGAAATGCGACCGCATTAATTTGGGTTAACATAATATTTCTTTGCGAATACCACAGTCTTCTCTGCTTCCGTAGTTTGACTCCTGCCACTTATAAAACATGGAAAGGAGGATCATACTGTTTACCATGATACCAAAGACGGTTATGATCAGTTTCCATTGTGGTCGTATTGCCAGTAATATTCTTGCCTTTTTAGATTTTTTAAAGGATTTTCGAAATCTGGCTTTCAAGAAATCGAACTCCGTCGCTTCACACACCCATGCTCAAATAACTGAATTCCTCACGCAGTGTGGTCAGTTGAACCAATAACGGACTTCGGAATATTTTTCAAAGCAACGTGTCAACCGAGCAGTTTTTCCCGCGTTTGCTGGCGGTTCCCGCTGCACCGGAAGCCATTGAAAACTTTGGCCAGAAAAGAAACCGGAGGTCCTGGTTGGAACCATCATTTTCATCCCGAGACTTTTGACGACCCTGTAAGTCAGTCATGTCCTGTCCGCAACCATTTGGGGGGGGGGGGGGGGGGGGGGTATTTTCCCATCAGTCCATTTAGGGATATTTCAGTTTTTTTATGACGGAGTCTGACATGATTTGTCGGTTGGTATCGCCATCACTTGAACGAGTCAACTTGTATAAATCAATTTTTCCCCGACATTTTTACTTGGATAATGGACTTCTGATTGGAAAAAATAACTTGGTTTGGAGAAATCAAAGCTATTAATATTTAGTGACCAGGAGGCAAGTCAGTGCTGTGTATAATGTTGTATAACCGTTGGTAAAACGGCAGCTTAACAATAATTCGAAATTCCAGAGCTAAGAATAGGTTAAACGGTATTATTACGTAATCACAAGTGGTGAATTCATGGGTAATCCTAATCAAAAGATAATGGAATCCAACCGTAACAAGAAACATATTATATATTATCTATGCCACTAGTCTGTTTGAGGTTAATTGAAGGCACAGCATCCATTTGACATGTGTTTGAAATGTGTAATTAGACCAAAACCTAAATTGGTTTCTATTGTTTGACACACAGTTCATTTTGTAGTGTCAACCTGTTCCAACCTCTAGATTTGAAGTGGACTGATGTGGTGGGCATACACTATTATTCATCAATATTTCTGAAATAGTTCCCCTATAGTTTTCATCAAATCAAACCACAAAACCACTGCTGAAATGGTCCCTTCAGATTATAACCTAAATTCTATTGACTCATGACAAAATCCCCGGTCTGCAGACATTTTTCTGCCCGCCGTGTCAGCGCCAGCACCTGGCAGCCCAACGCAGCATATCGTACATCCTTTGTTTGTAAAATAGAGGTGACAGGCAACTGAATGCAGAAATGCAGGGACTGTTGAGATTTTAATCTCCGTTAAATCATGGACAGGAAAACACCTTTTAGAAGACCGATGATACAGTTTTTTGTTTCTGTTCTCGTTTGAATGAGCCCCCCCCCCCCGCCCCTTCTGACCTTCTGTACCTAGGCCTGAACGAAGTTAAATGACTGCTTGATAGGAGCAGCAGGGATAATAGATAAACAAAGAAAAACAACCTTATTCCAAAATTACCTTATACTGGTTATCAAAGTTCATTCACTTTCTACAACGATTGCCTCTTCGGAAATGGGTCATTCTGCGATAGATTCAATGACAGTCGGCCGATTATGTAAAGGCATACCTGGCGAGAAAGTCAACACAGGCTGCAATGAACAAAGTGACACTCTGTTGCCATACAACTGAGCAGAAGTCTAAGGTCATTCCCCCGTGGGGAAGGATTTGTACATTTCACTTCTGGAGCAGAGACCAGCCGCTGAGAGCGACAGGGGGCATCCGGAGAGACGGGAAATAAGTGAAAACGGATCCGAATCGGCGCCTGTTATGCTATTTCACATATAAATAGTCACAGCTTATACGGACAAGACGGAGTTCTGAAGGCCAGAGATTCGCGCACAACATCAAATTTGATTTGCTGATGGAGGATTCCTAGAGTAATCAGTCTCTTAATCCTCACCCAAGTGCAGAAAGATGAACACTGGGTCGACCATGATTGATAGATTTCCCAAGACAATTGATTATCTACTAACTACGAATGAGAATACCCGTATGAGCCTGTCTCGTCTCCAAAGAAATCTAACCTTTTTACGACTATATCCATTGTTGCTGATGTGAAAGTGGTAATATGCATTTAATTATACTGCAATGATTCGACTCATAAAATGCGCCCGAGTACACAGTACATGATATGATAATTTTCGGGAGACCAACAGACGTATTTCCAATTCATCAAAGAGAATGAACACTTACTGTCACCGACTTTCTCCAAAAAACTGTCAGATAACAATAGATCTACGCGTATTTTAAACTTTTAAATGATTAGTTATGAACAAAAAGTCGAGTAAAGTGACGTTTGGCCGACAATAATTACCGATGCAATCAGTGCCTTCATGCAATTGTCACTGTAAATTCCAAATGGCTGTTATTCATGCTGATGCTAAGTAACACTAAACTAACTGAATTCCAATTTAAAATCTATGGTTTGAAATCTAATGGTTTGAGATTGAGTTTGTGTTTTTAAATGCGTCGGCAACTACCAAAAATGCGCCGGGACGATGAGCTGCTGGCATGACTGCAGACGTTCCTATCTATCGTCTGTTATGGCTGGGCCATGACAACTACTGAAGTTGCAAGTCCCTGCCCCGAGAGTCTGATTCTGTTCTCAGAATAGAAATTCATATCCGAAATAAGGCAAAATAAATCTTTCAGGTGATTTTGACATTTAGAGCAATACATACTGGGTTTTCTCGACATTAAATTTTTGTAGTTGCCTCCATGAGGGCAGTCCTCGTTATTAATTTTGACTATGTCTAACGGTTTAACGGGTTAGTGTTTTTATTTAGCGTTTATTGCAAATGTTTAGGTTTTGAGCATGAATGGAATTTAGCAGAAAAGCAGCGGACATGCCATCATGTTGAATGGGTTTCCCCGTTCATTTTCATGGATTTTATCATCAGTTGACGTCAGTTTTGTACCACATAGGCCCCTATATATTAAGACTTTTTTTACAGCCAGCGACAGATAAATTGATACGCGTTTTTGTCGACCTGACTATCGATGTTCATAGATAGTACTGCCGACTAATATCAGTTAAGTTTTTTAAGGATAATTAAATGCAGAGTAGATTTTTCTTATAATATCCAGGCAAACGAGTGATTAATCTTTCATTCATTTAATTTAGACAACCATACTTTTATTGTATAGGATCACCATAACGTATCGATCATGACTGTATATACTATTTTGTTTAGACGTTCAATGGTCTGCGGTGGAAATGGAGTTACTAACATACGATGGCATTTTCGAGTTGGAGTGGTATGTACATGCAGCTGCGGCTCATATCTCACTTGTGAAATCAACAGCGAGATGTAAATCATAACATTACGATGGAAACAACACAAAGATGACTGAGTGATTAAGAATGAGTAAGAGTGATGAATGAGACACGCGTGAACATGCCTCAAACAAAGAAACTTCTTGCTCATTCAGAGACTCACCTTTCTTTCTGCTCAGCTGCCCTGTCCCGCTGTCGTCGATTTTTAAACCAATTGCTAACTTGCATGGTAGTGAGTCCGGTTCCTTCCGCTAATTCCCTCTTCTCCCTTGGTGATGGGTATGGATTATGTGCGTACCATTCCTTCAAAACCGTCCGAGACTTCTCCTTGAAACAATAACTCGTCTCCTCACCGTCCCATATTGTCCTTGGGAAAGGGAACTTTCGTCTTACTCGATACTTTCCAACTGCTCCCAAGGGTCTCCCACGTAACTTTTCCGCTTCAATATAATGGGCCTTGAGCCACAACGCCTGAAGCTTTGGATGATTATGCGGCGAAAAATTGTTCGTTTCCAGAATTTTGTATAGTTCCCTAAAGTTTCCTCTGTGGAATGCCACAACTGCTTTTGCTTTGAGAACACTTTCATTCTTATGTAAATGTTCACAGGCCGGTAAGGACCACAGGAACCTCGCTAGGCGCTCTATGTTTCCCCCTTGCTGTAACACCTCGCACACACATGCCACTTGCTCCTGTGTGAAACCAAAGGAGGGAAGCATGGGTGCTGGCGGATTGTAAGGGTTGTGCCCTTGCTCAGTCAGCATATTGAATACAGCCCCGGAGTAAGCCACGGTAGAGCCAACATGCACACCGAATCTCAACTAATAAAACCTCTTCTCAGTTGACTGGAAAAACAAACCTAACATGCGAACCCTCTCGTCTGGTTAAATAACACAGCGACATCAATAGACAAACAGGCGAATGTGATTGGCTGATGGAATTGACCCATGTTGCTTCGCTATTCATGAAGTGCCTTTCATAATTGCTTCCCCTGACAACCACGTCACTCATTGAAACTCGACTCCACCGGAGGTGTCAATTTATCGCTGTTCGCCGTTCTGACGCGAAATCAAGATAAACCTGCCATTTTCCGTTGCTGGTTTACCTTTGGAAATTCAATCTGATGTTTGGAGAGATAAAATTTTTCCAGCTTGATAGCTTCACAGTTCGAATGCCTTGTATAATTGGCAGCTCACCTTAGCATTCAGTCAAGGCGGTATTGTGGTTGTATCATCTGACTTTCAATAACATTTACTGTTCATCCAACTTTCCTGTGTATTATATTAAAAGATATAGGTGTTGTTTAGGTGTTGTTTTTGATAGCATCCATGGTCGTCTATGTTTGCTATCATCGCTTTGACTGCCATTGCAAATGAACTTAGTGTAGGCGTACTCAAACAAAAAAATACTAACGTGCAATACGTGCAATAGCATTGGCAAAAGGAAGCAGACGTGAGGACTTTTTTTTGAAACGCCAACACAAATCATACGCCCTTATCTTATAATTTCATCATGCAAAATATTATATCATATGTTGATGCGTTGCCTGAGCGTACTATCATCATATTGTAGTGAAGTGAGGGCTACCATATTCCAATAATCTCACTCCGAGCCTCAGATTTTCGTATGTCTGGTACTCAATCCAGAGACAACGTACCCCGCGGTAGGGCTTAAACAGTGATAAATATTCAACTCAATGCGTCAAACTTGGCCAGAAAAAAAGATATTCCGGCCAAAGACACGAAGACTCAGAGCAGATGTCGGCCCCTGCTGTGTTAATCTCAGCATTGGCGCAGCCAGAATTGCTTATCTGCTTGTAAGGTTTTAGTTTTCTCTCCCCATCAATCTTACGTTCATACCTGCATATTCACTTCGTTGATGCTGACAGGTGAAAGTTGGTGAAAGTGTCTCATGCCATTGAAAATTATCATCTTTCACGAGACTCCGAACACTTGATAATACCATTGTATTGATTACAACTGCCATGACTGCTCCTATAAAGTCGAACAATACATGTTATAGTATAAACAGGTATATTAAATAGTCCAACTCATTCCATAAATAAGTCTACTACATGTAACATAAATGGATAAATAGATAAGCGAAAAAAAGAAATTATTTCTCGCCTGCATACTGTATCGCGAGCCTTCCGCACCATCTATCGATTTTAGGTCGCATTGTGGGCGTATTCATTTATAGTCCAGCCTCCCGGGCATAGGTCCCGCCCACTCGGGGTGGAGCTAACGCTCTCGAGAATTCACTCGGAGTTCTGCTGGCATGCAGTTAACTCTCGGAGTAACCTCCAGGAGCAAAATGAACATTCGAAAATGAACTGTTGAAATGTTGTTGGCTCGGTAATTTAACTGTTCAGTTTCATATATAGACGCATGGATAATCACATAGTTAATTGTAGGATGTCACTGACCCTTCGCCAGAAAGCGAAGAATGTTCACTGATCTTTAAAGAGCAATTACGCATGCACTTTTTTAAATGTGCAATGATTGCGCTCCGTTTTAGTTATCTGCCTTGTACATGTACATTTGTAAATAAGTACATGTAATTTCAATGGTCTTTGCATCCACGGACAGTCCGTGACGCAGCCAACGTATTTAATACTCTCGTCCTTATCTATGCTGAAGCCACTGACTTATCAGACGCATCGCAAGCTCTTTGGTCTTGCGGGGGGGGGGCAAAATAACAACTTGTGAAATTTGCCGTCTCCTCCCCCCTCCTAGCTACGCCCTTGAGTGACTGCTTACAGAGTCTGTGATGCAGTTAACCAATGGTCTATGCAGCAACGGACTAAGCCCATGCCAGAATATAATTTCAGATCTACTTCACCTCAGAGACTTCAAAGATTTTACTTAAATTCTTAGAGAAACGCACAGTATTTTTTATGATTAACCTGTTATTTGCCGTCACCCAAATATATCAATTCAAGATCACCGAAATAATATCGTTATAAAGAATGTATTTCACAGCTTTATCATACCCTTTTTTGTAATCTTCTTAAATTTTCTTTACTCCTTTGTATTTATCTGATTAAACTCGCACATACAATGTGTACACGGGTACGGGTCCGTGATGCATCCAACCAGTTGCTGTGGTGAGATGAACAGTTCGTTCGGATGCATATAAAACACAGAGGAGTTCTAGCATGCAGTCGTTGGAATATTAAAAAAAATCACCCGATGCATATTTGCACAACATTTGAACACCAAAGTCGACGATCGTTTATATTTGTTTCGTCTAAATCGAATAAGCGATGCTAGAGATACAACAAAACTGCAGTGCCTGAATGGGACGCACTGTATACGACGCAATGTTGTTCCAGCAACAGAACATACCTACATGTTCTAGTGTGCATCTTTAAATAGGTATATATGATGCTTGGTGCCTACTCGATTCTAATGAACTGATTAAACGCCAAACTTCTCAAAGTTTTGCACTTTACTTTTCAAATAAAGTTCGAAATGAAACAGCTTTTCTGTATGTTTTTTTCTTGCCGATATACATGTATATATAATGACTATAACTTGGCAGCCGACAGCTTGATTATGATGACCGGTCTCCGCGTACGCGTTAAGTGCGCCATCTCGTAACCGATGATTGAACTGGCCAGGTTGGCTTGATCCGCAGGGCCAGCATTGTTGGGTGAATTTTAGCATGGATCTGACCCAGTATCACCGATGCCCTGCAAACCATTTGAGGTGCCTCATAGCTTAGTGGTAAAACACTGTGAGCTACCAGGACCCGGGATTTGTATTCTGGATGAGCCGGTGTGGATCTGAGGAACTAAAACTCCTGGTCCTTCACAGTCCTTCGAATGAGACTTAAAACCGAGGTTCCTTGTAGTGGTGCATATGCTAGGGCAGGTTAAAGATCCCACCAAGTGAGAAACATGAGTAGCTTGCGTGGACTTCCCCATCTTGGCCGAAGGCCCTGGGCATAATAGCCAATGATGAATGCGTCCCAGCAAATGGAAGAAGAGAAGATGGAAGAAGACCATTCCAGGATATCTATTAATTTTCACTGATGAAATCTAGAAGCGTCAACTCATTACCGATGCAACAAAGAAAACTGTACGCATTCGATCAAAACCATGATAAAATATATGCATGAACAATACCGAGAGGCTTTTATCTGACAAATGAAGCTAATGGCGTCCGTAAATTGCAATAAGCTTTCGAAATACAGTTCACGTATATTTTACAGACAGTTATCATCTTCATCATCGTCATCATCGTCATCATCAACCAACTATCATCTCATCATCATCATGGTTTTGGGAATGCGTATTTTAGCTCATAACATCATGCTGGCATGTTGTTTTGTGTAAGTTGAAGAACATGAAACCACATGTCAACATGGAGCTAACTGGCTTTCTATTACAACCGGGCCAAGCTAACGCTGGGGTTTGTAACGCTGATGGAGCAACTGGACCTGAATGCTCTTTCGTTGTCTTTACTTCCAAGAGTTGTCATGTAATGCTATATGGAAATGTGGACTTTCATTATTGGAGCTAAATGAATTCATCATGCATTGTTCTTTATAGTTGTGCATATTTGTATATAAGTATACCCAAAGCGCACTTTGTATTCAGCCGAATTCTGAAAAATACATGCCGATTTATCATTAAAATCATAATTATTTTCAACAATGCCAAATGAGTGGAATTTTAAAAGCCGATGAATATAACTCTATACCGGGTCTATGTTAGATAGCATAATATATTGTAACTCCCGGCTGCTATAGATTGTGAGAAATGTAACTTCTAAAAGCTGGCCCTTTTATTCACTCATCTGATATCTATTTAGGCCACTCCAAAACAAAGTGCTGGTTCCAACTGACTCCTGATTGCGATAACATAGCCCGATCTCTTGCCTCTTTGACTTGTGGGCCTTTCATGACGGTTCTCTCAACCAGGAGAATCAGTTACAGATTGTTTAATAGCCCGTCGTCATCGCATCATCATCCTGTAGCCATCAATATCCTGATCCCTCATCATTATCCGAGCTTCTTTACAAATTGGTACATCTTCGCCTCAGTAATTACGCACAAAGAGTAACGCGAGAGAAAACTGATATTTCTTTCTATCTGGTGCGCCTTGTAAACGCTATCGATGTCTGAAAGCTTGGCTATGAGTAGGGATTGATTAGACTAGCACAATCCACACCTTCATCGATTCGCGGCTTTAATTACACAGAAAGGTGCCTTCCCTGGCCCCCGATGTAACCAATATTTGTCATTTTTGACATAAGGAAAATTCTTTGCCTCATTATTTCTGTGGCGTCGTTTCTAAGGTACAGATCTGATTACCGGTAACAGCCATATTAGATGATGATCAGATTTTCAAGACGAAGACACTGACTTGACCGTATGACCTTATAAATGTTGCCATTGCACGACAGATATTCTATGGCTAGCCATCGGGTATTACACGCCGTGAAACGTATACTGTAGAGAGACGCTCTGATTTAAAAAGAAATTAGACAGAGATATCTCCCGTTATCTTTACATCGGTCGAGAAAGTAATACACCCGCTAACTTATTAAATACTGCTGAGATATAGTATTCTTGCATGTTTCGAGCAACATTTGGTTCTATTTTATCGAACAGAACTGAGGATACAAAAGCATTGTTCAGCAAAAAAATAAAACTGTGGTCTGATTAACGAATTAGTTCGATTTACAATCTAAAAAATGATGCTTTGGATTCGTTATTTATAGAAATCTTTGTAGAACATTACAAATAATCAACAAGCCTGACAAATGGATTTACTTTATCAACAGGCCCTGTGTCTTGCTCTTGAGTATCATGCTGTCCAGTCGTCCTTTCGATCAATAGCGTTTTTTCATTTTCAAAATCTCAAAAACCCTTATTTCTAAGTGTGTATGCAAGCCATGTTTGTCCCAGCCTTTTCGTGATCGGCTACCAAACTGACATTGCTCCAGATTAATCAACTCGGGCGCCATCTGTTAGCCGAAGAAGGAACTGATTAGGCATCTCATTGCGGCTGCCGAGTCGTCCGCCTCGTTATCGTGCTCGCTTGCTCTTAGGGAGAAAAAGAACCAGCTTTCTAAACAATTATTGTCATTATCGAAAGCTATTCCTTACATTTATTCATTTCATGAAAAAATAAGCAGAGTTTGTAAGGACTGGTGTCTATCATTCATCATGATGAAGCAGCTCTGTTATAAAAGAGAAGCAGACTCAACAATGCACAGAAGCAACCATTGACTAATTTTTCTAAGACGTATTCTTTATTCAAATATACAAACATAAGAAGTCGATTCCTCATTTTACCATCTCCTGAAGGGTATGATCATTAACGTCTAACGAATTCGAGGCGCTAATTGTTCGCCTAGATGAGCATGGCATTGTCCTAAACAGACAAATACTAATCACCTGATCCATATCAGTTTGTCCTGGGCACGCATGGAATCGCTGCCAATTAGACAAACAAGCTGCATCTTGTTAACGAAACACCTTTCATAGTGTCATACTGATATTCTCATATCGGAATATCTCATATTGCATATTGATGTGAAGGTGCTTTGTTTTGATTCAATCTCCGTGTACGGTAATTCAATAAAAGCGATTGTGTTTCTTTATCAACACAGAACAAGGTGCATAACACTGTAGTCGAAAAGTCATTTATAAATGGCGAGGGCAGTTAATGGCTTGGACTATTGAGACGTACATGCACGACAGCTTTCTTATTTCATTTGGCGTTTTACCACTCGCGTTCCATCAACTACAAGTATATGGGCTATACCCAAATAGTTGCCCTCGGCCACATTGACCCAAAGCAACGTTATTTGCACTTATAATTAGTGCATAACTCGAATATATTATAGCACTGTTAGGAAACAGAAACAATTGCATAGGTATTATCCATTGAATCTGTTAATCATGAAGGAATTATCAACAGTACATGTATGTCTTATACCAAAAAACAGTTTTCCTAGCATGTTACAACTTAAATGTACATGTAAGCATCATCACCATCCATTACCAATATTTACGATCCTGACATCCATATCCTTCTCAGTGACCTGTTCTCTATTCTCATCTGTAATCGAATTTTTGGACCAACATATAAAAAAAAGAAGATTATTGACGAGTGTCGCGTAATTGAATTCGCGCGGTTGTGATCTTCAGCAGCGCTGCCGCTGCGCAGGCACCGGCATTACGCGGCCATGCCTCCGACATGTCCGGTGCATCCGTATTATACAACATTGTTTAATTCTTATGATCAACAGACCGTGCAAAGCGTGTCATCAAGGATAAGAGAACAATCATGTTTAAATAAAACCAGAGCCCGCGGTTGTTCAAAACAAGTTAAGTCACTAACTTGGCCTTCACTTTCATAAGAGTTGTTGACATCCTTAATAAATGGCCGAAATTTGGTCAAAGTCGTTACCCCCAGATTGTAGTTGAGAGTGTGGAGGGCTTTGAAAGTACATGTACTGTAAAATGAAATGTTTTTCTCCACCTGTGGTACCCATTAGGCTGGTTCATTGGCCCTTCTAATCCTCTCTGAAGGGTGCAAGGAATCGTATAGTAGTGGCCTAAATACTTGGCATGTTAATTACTCTGACTCACCCTTAATTTTTGAATATTATAGGATAAGTTAATTTTTCATATCAGCACCCCCATATTATCCCAAAACAAATGCTTTACCATTGCCTGCTTATCCGTCAAACGGATCGTCACATTAATCGCCCTTGACCCATGGCAACAGTGACTACCTCATTTTGAACAACTTGGCCGAAGAGTAGAATTTAGAGTAAAATTGGAGTTTTCATTGGACGAGTGACATTCCTGCTCTTTTTGACAGACAAACTTAGATATGTGGGCAGTCAGAGTACACTATTGCTAGTTATACCAAGTATCATAAAATGTTTGGTTATTGTAGGGGCACTATATATAGACAGGTGGTAGTCTCATGGCGACTAATTTGCACAGTTTACCACAAAGATACGCCACATACAATCATTGACTGTGCCAAAGAAACCCCATGTAGTAGAAACACCTTTTGGCGACCTCGTGTATCTTAATCTGGCCCACCTGACTCTTGCAAATATATCCCTCCAATCTTTGTCAAGCACATAACTATTTTATTTCGATTAAGCAGTTCCACCGAGCACACCCTTAATCCTTCCCTTATCGTCGTCCTCGTCCTCACTCGAAGATTCCTTTATCCGTTCTTCTTTTATGCCAACAACTTTCTTATGCCACTCCGCCCGATTGTCTTCAATCCACAATACTTCATCGACCAGTTCGGACATCGAAACTTGTTTGTTGACCACCTTGATGGTGGGGTCTGCCATTTCCGCCAAAATGGACATTCGCCTCGTTCTCTCGATATTCATTGCTTTTACTCGTCTCTTCACGCCCCGATGCATCTTATCACCGAACACCAGCTCGCTGGAAAATAAGCGTCAAGAGGAGAGTTGAAATCTGCAAATTGTTGAACGATTAAAAGTCACTGCAACCCCTCCCCGCTTGGATTGGGAATTTAATTTTGGAGTGGGTGTGGACTTAACAAAACTTAACTCGTTCCTCTTTTTGACTCTTCGGAGCGGAATAACACCTATTTTTGCGCCGAGACGGAAGATATACCATGCCACTCCCGTCGGCCGTGGCGTTGTAAGGGGGTTCTAGACGCTACTAAAACAGATGTTAGTGTCGTTAATCAAAGCGTCGATGATTTCACGAAGTGACTAATCAGGGTTTTTTTTCATTTTGAGAAAACTCCACGCAGAGATTCCGTATAGTTTGAATGACTCTGTGCATTACATATGAAAGAGTATAATGGCACGAAATGCATGAATCAATTATAGAATTGACGTTGGCTTTGAATATCACCATGATAATTGGTATGTAAGTATAGACATGGCTAGTACAACTCAGATGGCGCTGTTTCAGAAAAATTGCAGACTGGTCACTTTGTGAAATCATCGACGAAAAAACGGCCTTACTAAATGTGCGCTTTATTTCATGCTCTAAAATGATTTTTAATGTACCAACAACATTCATCAATGATTAACCCCAAAAATCGCGAGAAAAAATCAATTAGTACTAGAAGTCACCCGCGCACGAGATCGAGAAGTCGGGAACCAGCTGCAACCATCCTATCTCAAATCACCCAGTCATGGCCACAACCACCTCTCCGAGAAAATACAGGTTCAAACTGACCTTCAAGGCCTTCGTGTGGACCGTACATATTTAACAGGTAGCTTCCTCACATTTGCGTGGCCATGCCAGGACACCCAATGAGGTGTGCTTAGGGTGCACATCTGATTGCATCTTTGAGCTGATAGAGTTGCGCGTAAGGGAGATCGTAGCATAACGTTTCAACAATAACAGCTCAAACACTGAAGCCTGAGTTGCGACATCTGTTTGAAAACCTGATCCTGGAATAGCCTCGCCAGAGTGAAGGAAGCTGCAAGTTGATACGAGGATCAGTTTACAGTCCGTGGCAGGATTTGCCCAGATTGGTGATACACCATGACTCAGAGAGGTGGGGGATGCTCGGTAACGTTCCAGCTGATTCCTGAATATTGCCTTACTTTGCTAGTTCATGTTCATTCAGAAACATACATGTGAAATGTTCATGTCATGGTGCAGACACAGAGTTAAGAAAAATCAAACTTTACCATTTTAATGATTAGTATGCAAAGTCAAAATTTTAATTTGAAAATCATGTAGCGTAAGTGTCAAATTCAAATATTGTGAACATCCCATGTAACAGATAACACTACACCATTTTTGGCGATTGTGATGGATATCAGCTTATTATGAACCATATCATGCGATGGGCCTGACGGAGAATTTCGGAACGGCACTGCACAGTGTGTGGATCATGAGAACTAAGACCGGAGCATGACTGACCAATATTGTTAGAGTCAAATTCAAACGAACCATGGAGCACAGGCTGTGTTTTTGGGTATTTTTTCCCTATGTTCTACAGCGCCCTAAAATCATTCGCTGCAATTGAACAGAGCTAGATAATGAGGGAAAGGGCCGAAAGCAACACCGGGCTCGTAATTTGTTAAGTTCTTTAGGTCTTAAAATGATACGTTTTATACGTCCAAGAGTAACTGTATAAACGTAAGGTAAAGTTTGTTCATCATAAGGAAACCCCGAATGAAATGCCCAGGCATATTTCAACTTCGTTACTTCTGGCAAGATCCGCGTAACGCCGGACACCTGGCCAATACTTGAGTTAGACACTGCATTACAAAGGGCAAGAACGTATTTTCCGGATTTTATTTTTTGCATCCCTAATTTCGTCTAGACATATCATCATATCATCTAAACATATGTAGACTATGAATATGAAAATACAGAGTACACAAGAGCGTTCGTTACGTATCATTCGTGGAGGTAAATTTAATGCTATCCACGAGATGGTCATTTATGTAGCAATAAAACTGTCATGTGTTTTTGGTTGATCACGCATGTGCAATACTTACATCAAGAATCACACTTCTAGGGAGTGGGCCTGAGGGCAGTTATATTGTGCAAGAAATGTTGGCAGAAAATGTGCATTTCAATGTCAAGAACCTGTATGATTTATTTCCATGGGAAATGATATTAATGAACCGTTATGGTGTTAACTAAAGAGATGTTTTAAGAGTTGGGAAAGGGGCCTCGCGCATGTCCGACGACAATAAGCAGGTCTCGCAATTAAGCCACACTGAAAGCCATAAGACATGTAAGAACGACGAGGTACGAAGTATGTAAATGTTCTTTATTGAGGACATTTTTTCTTCAAAATTTTCCTCTTCCTCGTATGATTTAGAAGCTAATTTGTGATTTTTGCGTACGAAATGAATTAGCACAGAACTAGATGTTACCAATAACCGTCGTACCTCGTACGTCCTTATTCTTACTGATTGCTAAACCTGCCTGTGACCTGCCGAACGGGTAAATCAAACAACGATAAAAAGGTCAGAAAAAGTGCAGTTGTGTCATGATCGGTTGGGATTATGAGGAGTAAAACGATATTTTCAAAGGGTTTCATGCCTAAATTAGACCATGCAATCCTCATTACGTAACAAACCTTTGCCGCAATAACTGCTTGACGATAAACCTTTTCGCCTATTATTAATTCTCTGAAATTGTACGAAACTTATATATACTTATACGAAGAATAGGCAAGAATTTGGCTTGAGTCATTCAAAAAAGATTATTCTTTATATAGCGCTGGAGACGATATATGCCTTGACACATTGGGTCATATACCGTCTTAAATTTTCTGCTCTTTGTCACGCACTAGCCCCGCCCCATCATGACAGCTTTTTTACACTGAGTCACAAAACTACGAATCGTCAGTTCGAGACTGACAGTATCGGAACGCAGATGAACTGCATGCAATGAAAGTATGTTTAGTGAAAGAGCGCAGTTAATAATAGCATTTTTATGTTATTACAACAAATTTCGTGTCTGGTTCTGAAGCTGAAAAACATTAAAATGCACTTCCGAAATGCGGTGAGTTTTGATGACGGATCTGGACTGGTGTATCTCAAATGTTAGATTCAAAGACATTCGCCTTCTGGCGAAGATGATTAACAGTAGGCCCTAGGCCTATAATACTAAACCTCCTATTCCAAAAGTACCATCCATCATTCCAAGATCACTTTAAATTTGATTGGTGTTATTTAATGCTTAATAATGTCTACTCCAAGCAACAATGTTGGTCATGGAATAATCAGGAGACAACTCGATGTGACAGGTAATAGTCTTCCTATGTAAAAAAAAATCGCAGAACAAAGCGAACCTTTACCCTTTTTCGCCAAGGGTTCATTCGCAATGCAACTCAATGTCGCTACAAGCAATAGAATATTGGCAAAATACCAGGAGACGGTAAATTGTGTTGTATTGACATTTCGTTAAATTATCTTACTACTGATCCAACGAAAAGTATGGCGATGCATTCGGTTGATGCAGCGGCAATTGTGAACAATGCCCCCCCCCCGAACGAGTAAATGCTATATGTAGTTGAAGTCCAGTGAGCATAAGAGTCGAGTCCTGACCCTGGAAAAATTCAAAGCGTCGAATTAGCGATTCCCTGACAAAAAATGTGGAAGATGCATGCTTCGAAGTGATCGCTGGATAGGTTAGTAAATCTAGAAGTGGATTGCTTACGCGTAATCGATCTCACCATCTCCGTCTGTGTCGAGTTGATCAAGAAGAGCATCAATTTCTTTTTTTGACATCTTTATCTTTTTCACCTGAAATCAGAATAAAGTCGATACATTTAGGAAATTCAAGCTTTAGCAATCCCTACCAGCATCTTCGTCGCAGGTTGCGACCAACGCCATCTGCTAGAAGAGGTTGTAAGTGTAGGTTTAAAATCATTAACCTGATCCGCTGTACATCGAGCCTATGTGCGGTCTCGAAGAAGCTCTGATTGGCCACACTCCGTTATGCCCTGACACTTCACCAAGTGTGGGCTTATGTCATCAGGGGTTTGTGTACAAGGCCGGTAAAAGACATTAAAACCTGAATTCCTAAGGATGGCTGATGACAGAGTTACGTAGTGACGTTCTAAATTAAGCATTGCGCCAATGACCTGTACAGTTTTAAGTTCACACATAGTCCAAAGCTGATCGGGAGTAAATGTCTAATTAAGTCACCCTGCTGGGTTGAACAACAGTTCGTTATTTTCCACTTTCAAGCCAAAAATACAACATGTAGTAAACAATGTATGGAGGGGAGACTTATTAAACAATGTCTTTACATAGTCAACATTTGATTTCCATAATTGGCAGGCTTTTCCCATTTATAAGAGACGCGCGCGAGTGAATCTTATACGTATGCCTGGTCTAAGTTTTGTTGGCAAAAACCAGCAAAAACGAGTCGTGTTCGCACTGGTTTGAAAATGTTGACGTTTCCTAAACAGCAGCAAACTTGTTTCGAAATGTTGGACATAGCACGTCAGCTAAAGTTTGGCAAAAGAAGCCAAACAAAGAAGAACTGTTGATGAACAGGTGATTCACTGGCTGGACCGACGTTTCAATCATTTGCCTGGCAATGTAAGCATTATTCCATAATGTGGACGACCAACCAAACAGAATCAAACTCTGTGTTTGAGGATGTTTGCAAGGAAATGTTTGGAGAAGTTTGCTAGTGTAGACCAACTTTTAATTTGACATGCATTGTGCATGCTTTTCTGCATAACACAAAGAAACGATGTCGATGGTTTAAGAGCCGATATATCGACGAATGAACCATCCGCAAGGTCGTCGAGACCGCTACTTTGACATGAGCGATTTGTCATACATCAAAACCCTGAGACCGAACTGGAAACAGCAGATAATTACACACATGCCTGTTTCAGCCCATGAAAACCATTGGTACCGAGCGTTCGAATAAATGAAAAATCTACCGCAGGTTGTTAAGGGGGTGTATGAGAGTTTACCTTGATGCCCTTTCTGATCTCCTCCCTCGTCAATGACATACTCTGGTCCTTATCAAACTGTTTGAACAGGTCGATCAAACGCAGACCAGCCTTGTCACAATAATTCCTAACTTTAGTCATGGGGTCGTCCATGATTCCTGTCTTGAGCTCCATAACCAGGTTTTGTTCTGGTTCAAAGTTCAAGTCACTGATGATCGTGCCGTGCAGTATCCTCATCACTCGGTCTTTCTCCAGTTTATCCTTTAATTCCACGAAGTCCTTTCGAACAAAATCGTCCTGAAAAAAAGAAAACAAGTTTCCTCTCATCGAAGAAGTAACAATGCTCCTCGGTATCAAACTGCTTTAAACTGTGTTCACCGAGATGGCTATTTTGATAATGGATAATAATTATACCTAAACGATAATAGCCCAATTACAATCAACAGTATATCCTGGTTTTCAAAATGTTCAATGCAAATGGTCTCGTTAGGGAGTTTTCCCCAAATGTACGTGATGATGACGTGCCCCATTAACAGGACGTAACATCTATTTTAAAATGCGTTTCCAAAGTGAATGCATGAGGACAACCCGTTTGTGTCGTATATCACTTGAAACGCCTGATTCCCCTGATTCTGCAGGATGCTAAATCGGGCATTTTATTTCTTTAAATAAATCATAAGCGTCGCATTTGCTCCTAGCTCTGTTCACCATCCCAAATGGCAATATTGCCAATTGGGCCGGACAATCACGAAAAACCACTCTTCCTGAATAATTCTTACAGAGACCATTCTCCCATGAAAGACAGTTGCTTACGCTACACAAAAATCAACAAAAAAAAACGAGGGTCAACCATTGAACTTTTGAGATATGTTGAATTTTGCACAAATCAGCGAAAAACGTACCAACTGGCACTGGACGGCATGTCAACACGGGGCCGACGCACATCCCAAGTTCAGTGTACACATACGTCGGCAACAACAGTATAAATGCGTAGTTTCTTGTTAGCCACCTATTGAGTAGCGCTCTAGGTTTCAGAAACCAAAAAAAAACATGTCTTTGCCAAAACAACTGCTGAATCAACACTGACATACTGTAAGGACCGAGAAATCAATGATTTTAGGAACTACGGTGAGGGGGGGGGGGGGGCTGCGCATGAATAAAAACAAAACTCCCTAATGTGTGAGACCTGTGAACATGACCAGTGGTTAAACGAGTCAATCAATATCATCTTTAGCATGTGGCAGACGCTCTTACCACAATGCCAAATAAGTAAAAGAAGTTCAGTCAGATATCAAGATATGACCTCAACATCAACAAACACGACATTACGGAGCTCGTATATTTCCTAGCGTCTTTTTCTTTGTTTTAGCGGTCTCATGGTAAAGTTTTTCTGGAATCTTATAGTTTGCATTTAAGGCAATATTACATTTGGATGATCTGAATCTTTTAGTATTCAACAGAAAATGCTATTCCTGTCAAACTCGATAAGGAAATTGTCGTAACATTTAGGGGTTCAGTTCTCATATCAGTGCCCATATCATATCAATTGGCAAATCTCCAACTTGCCAACCCCCGTAAATCTGCTCTTGTGATAGATATAATGCCCTCCCCATAGCAGCTCTTCGACCTTACACTTATTCCACAAATTATATTTTTGTTTGCTGTGAAAATGACACCCAATTTATATTTATTCAATATAAGATCAACATGGTCCTTGCAGTTGTGATGGAAATTCATCCCTATCACTAAGGCCAATTCTTTGATGTTTATTAATTAACCCTCGTCAAGGGCAAGGACCGAGATGATATCACGATCAACTCGTGAGCCTGCACTGATGATCAAACTGGCAATGATCTTGACGTACGTATTACCAACTAACGGAGAAGTTCAGGAAGTCGGAGGGGGATCGACCGAACCATATTCCCGCCAAACTTTATAACAGACCATATATAACCGGACTCGCCTGGAGGGCTTCATATCATCGCGACATTCATTGACAACATATGTTTCGTTTCCCATTCAAAAGCATTCACTGAGTATTCAAGTTGAGTGTCAGTCCATGATACCACCATGCAGGATCATGCAAATGGTGGCAAGGTGGGGGGGGGGTCAACAGATCTAGTTGTAATTTCTACCACAGACCTGTCCTAGGGTACTATGAAGGCTGGTGGATTGGTTTCGAAAATAACCCCACAGTTTTGGGGTACGGCTGTTAACCATTTCCTACTCATTTTCCTTTTAAAAAAACATGCATTATCCCTCAAAATAGGCTAAGTCTTTTGTCAATTTTCGTGCATCAAACAGAATTATCACTAAACACCGCCTATTGAAATTGAAAGTACATGATCTGAGCTACCTTTTCATGCCTTTTGTTTTGCCCCAGGTACATTTTAATGACAGGTACAGTACGTCCCAAAAACAATGCAATCTCAAATTTCAGTAAAAAGGCAATTTTAACTCTCCTTTAGCTCCAACACTGCAGTTTTTTAGGTGATGCCACTTCCAGGTAAGGAAGTCAGAATGCTGTTTTTTAATTTGCAAAAGAAAAAAATCCGGCCGCCCTCACGGTTTTCCGGTGAGGGGGTCGAGTCGCGCCCTTCTGTTGCACTCCGAGACTTGGGAGCAATCATTAGGAATAAAACCCAAGTTGAGGACTTACGTAAAGTTCAAGCACTTATTTCAAACGGAACCTTATGTATTTTCATTTTTAACGCGATACCAGCGTTCTTTATTTGCACAATTTCGGTGTGGGGTACTCCCCCTGGAAATAGAAACGGGTCGTTTCAGTGGCACGCCACCTGCACTTCGAATTTGTAAACTTTGTAATTTAAACACATGTGAAGATGAGCAGCACTTTTTATGTTCCTGCCCTCGATTTAACGAATTGAGGGCTACTTTTTTCAATTCTATTAGTATTTCACATCGTGAATTTGTAGCAATGTCCGAGAAGGCCAAGTTAATTTTCTGTTGCACCAATAGGCAAACACAAACCTCAAAATTTGTTTCTCGGGCGTGGAGGGTGCGGACTGATATTTTGTTTAAATAAACAGAAGGTCGGTCCGTACTTTCCCTGCCTGAGAGATATATTTTGGGGTGGGTGCTGTTTCTTTTACTCTTGTTTAAACAAAGGTGGTAATTAATTATTATTATTTATTTATTTTTCACCGTCATATTGTGTACTTTTTCTATTTGTTTTGGACACTTAAAAACTATTATGTATTTTTTAGTTCGAAGTGACAAATAAGCCCAGGAGGGCTGGGTGTACTTAAGTTAATTTCTAGATATCTGTACATATATTATGACTGTATACTTGTCACTATAATAAATAAATAAAACTAAAACTAAAACCTTCTCACTGGTGCCCATTTTTTGCCCATTCCCTCAGATAACTGACGAAATACACGTGCTTTCCAAATAAAATTACATTTTTAGATGTTAGTGAACCCCCCTCTCCCTTGCCCCTCCCACACACTCCCTCAAACAACCTAGAGGCCTTTATTACCCCTGTGGAGGCTTAGCGGTCTAGGCGGAAACGAACAACAGCAACGACAACAACAACAACAGTTACAGTTACAATGCATTGTGTACATGCACGTGTACATTGTGTGATAGTCTATTGAAAATGGAACCTGAAAAATCACAGTTGAAATGTGGATTTGCTGTCATATCCAAGGATATCGAGTGTGGTACTGACGCTTCATACCCCAATGACAAGAGTGTGATCCCCTTGAAACAATGTAAGAAGGATGTGCACTCCCATTTGATGCGTTGGATGTCCTCCAGGAAAGCCAGTCAAGTCAAAAGTGAATGGGAGCTCATATAGCACTTCGTGCTGGCGTGTTTGATATGAGTTCTCCAGTTCTGGACACCACAATATGCCCGAACCACCGATACAAGTTGAGTTTATCATGGAATCAGCAAAGGAGATGCCAGCACCCACTTCATCAACCCTTTAAAACAAGTCGGAAGCCCAGAAAAGATGGTGGTTCAGTTCATCGAGTGATGTCTCGGGAATAGGCCTACATCAAGTGGGGAGTTTTTGTCCCAGTTGGCTCAGGTAAGGGATCAGTCTCAAAATCACTAAAGTGGAAAAGAAGCAGTAGGCCTGTAATGATACCCACTCTGACTAAACCTAACTTTGGTGCAAAACCAACTTGAGTGATAACGATTTACCACTTCACTTGTGTTCTTCCTAGAAAGTTGATTGGAGCCTTGGCTTGATGATCAGGAAGTCCCAGTTATGATTCCCTGCCAGTGCCACTGGAGGTGATGCTTCACTGCCGTACAAAATCAGCATGGCCGGTCGCATTATCAAAACAAGTCTATCATCATCATCATGTCCTCACACTATTATATTGCACATCATATTATCATTACCCCCATAATCTGGTGCCTTTTCAGCTCTGTGTAAAGGATGTGAGGCTAAACATCGAGTATCTGTGGCAAATGTAGAACCAGAAGTAGAACCAGCACCCATGGATACAGAGGTGAGTTGAATGAAAAAAAAGGGGAGAAGATTCGGGGCAAGCCAAAGTGAATATTGGTTAATTCTGCCTGCAGCAACTGACTTACATGTAAGAAGGTCACTGATGAGAGAGGAGGGACTAAGCTGAAAACCTTGATGCCATTCTGGCTCCCATCTCCTTGGCAATGAGGGATTCTAAGCCAAACCTGATTCTCCATCAATATCTTTTTTCAGTCCGCTGTTGCCTCTTCCTCTGTTCAACCAGCCGACGCCTTAGAAAAACCAGCAGACGGGACAGAAGGGCAAATTTGATGGGTAATGTTGTTGCAACAGTATCATAAGGACTGCTGGTCAAGCACTCTTGAGCTGGGAGAGAGAAATGATAAGAGGGTGGAGACAGATTTTCTGAAATGTTGGTCTTTGAGTCATGACTGGGCAGAATTAGCCCAGTGAAAGTTGTCAGCTACACATCAAGAATTCTTGATTTAGAATGAAAGGGTACGACTTTATTGGATGTACATTCATCAGGCTTGACCTGAGATTTTCCACGCCATTGATTGCAAATGCATTGTTCGCATTCTACAATACATCTCTCTTTTTCTAAAGAAAATACATGGTGAATTTCCTAAAACTGTTACATGCTGTGTTTTTGTCTCCCTTGACTAACATAACCTGCAATATGAAGAACATCCAGATTTGATGTTCTAGTATATCTAGCGGATGGTTCATCAGGTAAAATGCGAGGCTTGGTTAAAAAATGATTTTATAGCGATATATTGGGATAAATTTGAACTTTGGCTTTCAGTAAACAATTGTAAATGCCAAGATAGATTTTTAATGTCAGTATACTTAGTAGCGCTAATGTCAGTTTTGAACAACCAAGCCTGCTACTGGAAAGTGCGACTCTCTCCTGATACTATCCTGCACTTGGGCCTGACATGTAGTACCGTAAATGAGGTGTTACTAGTATTGGTCCCTCCCTAGTAGTGGTTAGTAGTGGTTTGGCTATTGTCTGCAAAATAGCCTTTTTGCTATGTATCATTATATTAGCTTGTAAATAAATCACCCATTTGTAAAAAAAAAGTGTCCCTGCTTCTTAGGTGGCAGCACTGTCCTCTGCAGACAGGTACAAGTGTAGCATGTGGAAAGTTGTGATCTCTCCTAAGGGACTGGACAGTACCGTAACTCAGTTCATGAAAAACTTCTCCATTCCAGTACATGTATATGTACAATTTAGCCAATGCTAGAGCAACTCCAGGAGAACATTTCACCGCCAACCAAGGAGCTAAAAACTTCCAATAGCAGTACTCTGACGGTGCAGCCAACTGCAGGGTTGTCCTCATCAAACAGTAATTACAGTAGGAACTGCACCTTTGGTCAATTGGCTCCTTAGCAATGGAAGGTGTTACTAGTATGTGAAATGAGCACTTCTGCAAGGTTCTTAGGAACAGGATGATCCCTGCATGGGTTGATAAAGATGTATTAGTAGGTCATACCACATGCCCTTCAGGTGCCTTAGCCATGGGGGGGGGGGGTCCAACCCTTACAACATGCTCTGGCAACATGACACAGGCTAATGAATGGGTCAACATTAGCATCCTCACCAACAGGGGGGTTTTCTTTAGGTTTTCGGACTGTAAGAAGGCCTACATGTAGCTTATTCAATTACGTTGCCATCAGGTAGGCCAAGGCCGAAATGTTATTTGAAATTCAAATCAGCATTTCAGGACCTATGGGGCCCAATTCCCCAAAGGGCTTTCATCAAGGGCAAATTTGTAGTGATGAGCTTGTTCTTTTTTGGGGGGAAAAATGCAAGTGGAGTTATTTACCGGTAGGCCTACTTAAAATAGGTTAGTAGGCCTAGGCATGGGGGGGGGGTGTGATCATGGTGGTTGACAGTAACAACTAATCCTCATGGCCAGCACCAAGCATAAATTATGTGTTCATTATGCATTTATTTTATAATTCATCAAGTGTACACAAGGTGGCAGCACTAGCCAATGAGTGTCATTTTGGTGGAAAATAGCACTTTTTCCTTGGTTTATCCTGGGAAAACAGTAAAAGCGGTCGGACATTTTATTTCTGATTTTGAAAGTAGGTATCATTACCTTTATCATGTGCAAGCCACAGCATTCAAAGACCTGCAGTGTTGGAGATATGAGCGTCGATAGAGAGCTCTTCCTAAGCACTGCCCCTAGGTATGCATAATTACTAGGCCTAGCACGACCAAAGTATGAAGTGTTACTCAATGACCTGTTGCAGAATGGAAGATCTCATCAAATACTTCCATCATACAAAGGGGGAAAATCCAGCTATTTTTTTTAGTCTCTGCAGGAGTGCCCAACATTGACCCAAAAATACACAAAAAATAGGGGGAAAAAAGCTAAAACAAGCCCCCTAACTAGGCCTGCCCCTAACTCGGTTGCTAGTGATTTTTGAGAGTCATCAATTGCTGTGTAATGATGTCTTAGTGGAAGGATCTTGCATACCTAATCTCGTTAAAAACGGTTGACCCCCACCTTGCCACCCTCTGCATGGTGGTATCATGGACTGACACTTAATAGGCAGATTTTCATGGCACCAGAAGGAACTCAATCACTTCCAGTATCTTCCAAATAATACATCATAGCACCATTACCTACCTAGAAGTCCGTAACTTCAAAGCACTTTCTGTCAATGCCTAACTAATCATCTGTACAGTAAAACTTACCGAGAGGTCCAGGAATTCCATAGCACTTCCAGCATTTTTGTCAATTCCTAATAAGATATTCATAGCACCATCAGGCAGAATAGGGTTCCGTGCACACTGAAAAGATGCCAGAGGCCATGATTCAGTGGTGAGCAACTATTTACTGGTCAATCTTCTGGTATGTTGTTGGTTCCTAATCGACATTTTTCCTGCTACTGGCATTGTTTTTCCACGACTTTCCTACAGTATGTCCGTATGACACCCAGTTCGAAATCGGGATACCCGTTATTGGTGCACCAAACAGATTTGTGGATGGGTGATTCGGGCATTTGCTTCGAGAATACGGAACTCCCTACTCTAGCACTCGACGACTGGTAAAATACTGTTGACAGTTTCAAAGATGGCTCATGCTGCAGAGTGTGACCTTTGAGAGCACGCTTTTGAACAAGACCCAATTCGACAAATCAATACTTTGACCCTATATACTTGAAGCATCGTACGTTAGATCTAACGAGTGACATTACGGGGTTTCTGATTGACGAACCAGTCGTAAATTCGAAACTGATGCGTAATAAGGCCCAACTTAATTCGAATAAATAGGGTCATTTTATAGCTCAAGCTAATATAAATCCATACATGTAGGGTATTATTTACTATTTCGTGCAAACTTACCTTGAAGACCTTTAGTGTTTCATTGACCTTGAGGCTTTCACCCAATATGGTTCCCCCCGTCTCTGGAATCCTATTCCTACTCATGTTCAACCTCAGAAGTGAACGGTTAATCTTTATTGCTGCGGCCATTGCCTGTGCCCCCTCAATACCAAACCCATTCATAGACACATCCAAACGCTTCAGGCCAATATTTTCCTGCAAAACGATATTTGAATTTGCCATCAATGACCGTAAAAATCAGTACCTGCCGGAACACGCAATCTCTATACCGGACCTAGATAGGCTATCCACTCACTCTGCACTAACAGTAGCCTGTTGAACACTTTGAAATCTGTACCCAATAATCACAGATATGTTGAAACTATTGCATTCAGCCACCAAGTTTAGGTGAGTGGAAGAATTCTTTGAACCACTTTAGTATTGGCTTCTGGGAGAGATCCTCCTCGGCGAGGAAAAAACCTGGACTTGATTATAATAGGCTTTATACGCTGGTGCAAAACCATGCGACTGTAATATGAACTATTTGCGTTGTGTTGGGATCGCCCAATGCAAGAATAAGTTTTCGTTAATCATATCACATATTGGGATCAATTAGATAATATTGAGACGAAAATTCCTGGTAAGCCGGCATGGTGTGAGACCCCTTTCCAAATTTTCTCAAATTGGCCTAAACCCATGTGTACATTTACGTCTCTGCCGCCGACTAATAGCCTTCGCCTGCAAAACTATATTTATAAATTTTCTTATGCGCCAAAAAGCATTGTTAAGAGGATGGCGGTTAACCAAATCTTTCTCAGTGTACCGACTGCGAACCTGCCACGTACCTGTATTCCATGACACAGACGTTTAGCACCATTCAGCCGGAGATGATTCCAACTTAGATCTAATGACTCTAACGTACAATTCTCTACCAAGGCATCTCCAAAACATCGCCCAGCTACGTCCTCGAAGTGGTTGTGAGCTAACCGTAATTTCTTCAAGTGACGGTTTTCCTAGAAATAGCCAAGTTGAATTAATTCGTTGGTGTTATTTCATGTGCCGTGGGCGGAAAGCTTATTCGAATCGCACTCTGTCCACAGTAGGTGTGATCAAAGCATTCAACCCGCTGCATAAAGAAGACCTATATGCCTAGTTTGCATTTATATCTATTTGAGATATTGTGATACACATCGTGACAACATTTTGGATACTTTATATCGTGTTCCGATATTGAGTATTAATAGTGAAGCAGTAAATGAAACCGAACGAAAGTGCGTCATATCACGTTACATGTTACATGTTTTAGCAGATCGATTACGTATTCTCCGGCAAAAACCAACCCGCCAGCAAGATATCGGCAACTTTCGAATAGCCGAGCAGTTGTCCGGACTATTTCCGAGCACAAAGTAGTCGAATGATTCAGCAACCTTCGGCAAAATGGAACACCAGCGAATGTTTCATCCCGAATGATTCGGCACGCTCAGCGTGCGCCAGTCATAGCAATATCTCCGCAATGTTCAAAACATTCAAAATTACACGCAGACTGGTTGTTTTGAATAGCAGTGTTTATGAGATGGTCCCTCTAGTCTGCTTCTTAAGACGGTCCCTCCGATGTCACAATCGGTTGCGCGCGCATAGTAAATTTGGAAGGAAGTGGAATCCTCGCAGGTTCACTTTCTGTCGATCAAAGGCCTTTTTTGGCAATCTACTTATAAAAACTGGGAGTTAAAACCCCTCAGGTGAGAACAAAATATGTATAGAACCCCTGTTCGTAGTCCCTGTGTTTTATATTGCCAGATCTACCACTTCAAAGTCTAGATTCAAATTCACCTCAAAAGCTGTCAGCCCGTCAATATACTGTCTACGCTATTGTACAGGGTTTGTGTGGTGGAGTGAGCAGAGTGCGCGCCTCGTGGAAATTTATTTCAAATATTCCCTGTAATTCTGGGAATTTATGCTTTCAAAGATCACTTCAGGTTGTGTACATTGGGCATAATTGATGCTTTCTACTGAGCAAGTGGAGAAGTGTGTTTATTTCATTATTTTGATGAGATGTAATTTGTCTCATCTTACTGGTGTTGTTGTCTTGGTCCAGGTGGCAGCATCTGCTAGTCAAATGGAAAATTGTCTCCAGTTGGAATATACAAGCATAATATTTTGGTCACATTTTAATGGTTGTGAAGAACTTGTCGCAGTTTCAATATTAATTTGTCTGATTTAGTTTATCAGAGAGTAAGCAGGTGGCAGCACCGCTTTGTGTGTGAAATGGCAAGTCGTCTTCTGTCTTCTTGGTTGTGACTATGTCTTCTGTCCAGATTACGCTTCCTGATGTCTTTGTAGTAGAGATTTTCTTCAACAGTGTTTCATGTACTTATGATGTGTACAACTTGTATATTTTCAGAACAAAGTTAAAAGACTTTGACTACCAAATTTTTGAGTTGTTCTCTTCTTATCCAAACCACTGTTATTTGGTATTTTCAACGAATCAAAAAATCCTCCAAAATCATTGATCAGACCAGGGCATGCCAACTGAAATGTTAGTAGTTTGTTGTATACTGTGAGTTGTTTTCGAGTGAAAAAAACGACTTACCATAAGCATGTGTTGGAACACCGCAGCATCGGAGTCTTCCAGACTATTTCCTGTGCGGATATTAATGGGAAAAGGTTAGACCAAAGTACTGTTGGACGATTTAAAGAAGAGTGTAGGAATTTAGTCTATAATGCCAGTGTGAGGTACTTCAGATGTATCGCAGTCAAATAATGTAAAATTCGTTTTTATGGCCAAGTTCCGATACATGATACCGCGTTCAACATCATTCACATAGTGCATATCAGAATGTATATTCTTATTCAAAAGGCATCCACCTACATTGAATTCAAATAACGCCCTTTCATAAAGTTATGTTATATAGATATAGCGGCCTCTAACAATGACTAATATGATTTGGCGGCATCTTGGACGCCATCTTTGATTTCTTGAAGTGACACGGGTAGCTGAGTTCGTGCGATGGCGTCTTAAAAAACTGCAAAAATTAACCATTAAAACTGCTATATAGACCACAAACTCCTCTATTCCCTTCTGGTTCTGCATATTCTGCAAGACTTTTCATTTCCCGGAGACTTCAAGTCGGATCAAAATGGTGTCAAATTGTAAACACCTCGTATCAGCCTCAAGGCAGGCTTTCTGTTAAGGCAACAATTGGTTATTATGATGTCTCAACATATGAGAAATGTCCGATGATATCGAACAAATATTTTCTTCGGCAATGAAAACTGAAGCACATCATCTGAATTTTTGTTACTAAAGAAAACTATGAAGAGGGATTTTCCGAATGACTTTGACTTTGCGTGTGACATTGACCATGCATTAAATAGACATGTGCGTGAAAGCTGGCAGCTACAATGTATTATATAAAGTATAAAAACACAGTCGAGTTTTGAATTTCGAAGTCGGGTTTTGAATTTCGAAGTCAAGTTTTGAATTTCGAAGTCAAGTTTTGAATTTCGAATCTCAAATCTCGAAATGAGCCCTCTGGGCTTTCGTAGGTTGTACCTAGAACTAAAAGTCGACCGTTATGACTGTAAAGAGAGGTGCACACAGACGAATAACGTTCAGCCTTATTTGACACAGCCCTATTTAAAGGTGGCACATCCACGAAAAATTATCGTGTGCTATGTCTAATGCCGTCATCAAACACCCACGCATGCGCACAGGCCTTCAAATGAACTCTTCGTAAACGGCTGACTACAAGTTTGATATGAAGCCCCGATTAGGTACTGTCACAAATAAATAAGTGAGCCTTATATATTTTTGGTACTGCGTTATTCTGCTGTGTGCGGACGCTTTCGCCTCGTGGCACAGTCGTATTCACCGTCCATGTTATACCGATATCACGATGGAGCCAATCACATATAACGCCTCACATTGCATGACTTGCCTGTTCATAGATACATGTACCGTAAATTCATGACTGCTAGACTCTCAAGCCTTCCGAGTTACCGTTTAGCAATGGAGTAATCATTTCACACAGATGATGAGAGCAAAATTATGTGCCATCATCCTGACATATTTAAAGGAAAATTTGTATTTTTGTTCTTTGATATAATTCTGGCAAAAGTGTGTGGTAGGTGCCGTATAAAATCGGCCTTCTTAACATTCAGGACCGATACACCAGACCTGACGATGCCTTTAAGTCCCTCTTCTCAGAAGGAGAGTTTTCTTCTCCGATGAGGACAACCTAACTCGCCCCATTGCCGATATTTTAAAAAAATCAGACACTGGAATTTATCAATTGCCGCCATCTTGAATGTATGCATCCTAAGCGATTCAGGGTTTTGATAGTCCTACGTCATCCACTGCTTCACCAGTTTGGACTGTAAATCGTATTCAGGTCGAATTAGTGCCACTTTATCTCATAAAACTTTTTTTTTTAATCAATAACTAAGAAAATATGATTTTGATAAATAAAAGCTGACACTTACTGGTGGGTTTTAAGAGGATTGTATGGAGAACTATAAACGCAGCCTAGTGCAGCAATCATTTTCGCGGGCTTAGTGGTGATGCGTAGCCTCATTATAATAAGAAAGATGTTTTCTTTTCTATATCTGCGGTACTGCTTTTCAAGATGGTGGCAAGTTACTAGTTCTAGAGGGATGGTAAGGAACGAAAAAAGCGCCTCTAGTGTCAGGATTGGTGGACAACAGCCAAAAATATGCGATTTGTTTAATGCCGTCATCACCATCAGCGCATGCCCACTGACTTTCAAATTAAGTTTTTCGAAAACGGCTGAGCTGAAGGTTGTCAGTCAACCGCAGACAGGGGCTCAGCGTTATTCGTGGCGCAAGAAACAGGGTCCATACCAGAATATAGTCGTGCCAAAAAAAGCCCGAGCATGATTTTTCTGTGTGCGGCTCGCTGAATAAAGAGAATGTGGGTCATCATTGTTCCCAGTGGTCATATCATCACACTTACCTGATAAATCTAACTCGACCAACACCTTGTTGTCGCATAACATATCACAAATCGCACAAGCACCAACACCGCCAAGATAATTTTCAGCAAGATCCTGCAATATAATGGTTGAAATATGGAATAAAACCGTTCGTCTTATATCCACGACACAGTACGATAGAGCAGGCCAGGGTATATAAGCAGCGGCATTCAAATAGACGGCGCTTAGTTTCATTAATATACGCGTCAAAATCACGTGACAAAATGAATGTCACACCACGACCTCTCATACACAACAATGCATTACCCTTGTGAGAGTCAGCGACACGCAGCGGTTGCTGTTGTTCTGCTGGTAGGGCCTACACACTTAATTTTAGCATCGTAATGCAGTTGATAGCCAAAAACCATGTCCTATGATGTAATTTTAATTGTCAAATTCCTTAGATGTTCAACTGAATGCGTTTCATCTCATAACTTCAAAATGTGCATAATTTTCTGAACGATTTCTTTCCCAGATTATTTTAGCTCTTTCCTTCTTACCAATTCGGTAACGTATGCATTATCCCGCAAGGCCTCTGATATGTAGAATCCACCTTGGCTTTCGATGAAGTTTCCACTAAGTATTACATGTTCCATATTCGGATTCACCTGCCAAGAAAGCATATCTGTAGTTTGAACAGATTCAAGCGAAGATTAAATTGGGCGGGATGAAAATAGAGTGAAACCTCCCTTAGCGGACACCTCTATAATAAGAACACCCTGGTTGGTTGCTTCCATGCAATTTGACATCTCTAACCAGGACACCACTCTATAAAAGAGCTTCCTTGCCATGCAGTCTCGAGAGTATCCTTAATAGAGAGGTTTCACTGCACATAATTAACATTATCGTCTTAACCCATTGTTTTATCGGGTGTCAAATAATATTTTATGACAAATACAAATTCAGGTCATCTTCAAGTTCGATGACGCTAAATTTTCATACCGTTTTGTTGACCATGCAATATGAATGAGTTTTTTGCGAAGATCAAATCAGAGATTTTAGTGCAATACTGCGAAAATTACACTACGGTGTGCATGCCATCCAGGTAGTGTCGAAATCGGGTTGGTTCAGTATCTGGCACTGGCAGGCTGGCACTACCACTGACATATTGTTTGCCAGAAAATCTAAATACATTTTTCTGGGATATAAATTTCTCAAAAGTAAATCTGGTGGTCAGCATTAAGTTAAATCAATTCAAAGTTGTTAACAAAAGATAGAAGCCTCACCACAGCCAGTGGGCTGCAGCCTACACCTTATGCCGGTGAGTCCTAGTCTATTATACTACCTTATATTCTATCATGTCAATTATATGCCTACGCATAGGCTATACTTAGACTCTCGGGCAGTCCATTGCGTCATCCTAAAATGGGTCTCCTCAACAATGAGGAACGAGGCCGGTCCGCTGCGTCCGGAGTGGATCTACACTATACAGTAAGTACATGGACAGGAATAGTGACTATACCGTAGAGATGATGACAGACAGCAATCTGATTTCATAATAACTTTAGTGGACTGCAGACCTTTTTGAGATGCATCCTTGGGTCAGTGCCAGTATCAGTGGCAGTGCCAGCGTGCCAGTGTCAGGTATTGAACTAAACAATCGAAATGGCTAATCAACTCGGAGAAAGCTAGGAGGTTGGTATGGGAGTTACAGGGGAGGCTGGAGGTCATAACTCTCCAATGACCATGTCATAATGACGTCATGGCATCGTCAGCTAAAAGCCATACTGCGGAGTTGGAGAATCTAGACGTTGCCGAGAATTGTCGGGCAGATGACTTCCAGACAGTACACATAGATTTTTCTCTCTCAATTCTTTGGTTGATTATTGATGAAAGATGTTTGGTACATTCGAAAATACTCCCATCAGAGAGCGCAATAGTAATACACTAGAAACAATACCCAAAATGTTTTTTTTCATCCTATGACATAAGACGAACAGTTATTTATCGATAGTTTCTTTTATCATAAGACAAAGCAGAAAGTAAGAGGGTTTTGTCTTAATTCTGAGCTCACGCATTTTACATTTTACTAATTCTAAATATTTGATGATAATCGCCGTCATCATTATAATCAAGCAGCTCCATGAAAAACAATTACTGGTGGCGGCATAAACGTGCTTTAGTAGTGCACGCGGGTGATTCGCTATTGCTTTTTAGCTCACCTCTTAGCAGAGGTGAGCTTATCCCATACCGTGGCGTCCGTCGTCCGTCGTCGTCGTCGTCGTCGTCGTCGTCGTCGTCGTCGTCGTCGTCGTCGTCGTCGTCCGTCGTCGTCCGTCGTCCGTTAGCAGGGCACGTTTCGTAACTGTTAGAGCTATTGAGTTGAAACTTGGGACACATGTACCCTTATGTAATGACACCTTGGAGACCAAGTTTCGGTCCGATTCGTTTCATGGTTTGGCCACCAGGGGGCCAAACGTTAAAAGTGAAAATATGCAATATCTCCCTTAATAGTAGTCGGGAAATTTTTTAAAAAATATGGTAGGTACTTCTAGCAAAGGTGCATCATATATCCTCCGGGTTTTTGATTTGACCTCCTTTTCAAGGTCACAGAGGTCAAATGGTGTAAATTGGCCGTTGGGATGTAACGATGGCACGTTTCTAAACTGCAATGACTATTGATACCAAATTTGGTACACATTTACCCCTTATTCAGGTGATCTCAGGGACCGAAGTTTGGTCCAATATGATTCACCACTTGACCACCAGGGGGCAAAATCCAAAAACCTTAAAAATGTGATTATTCCTTAACTTCTTGCCCGATTGCCACCAATTTGATATCATGGGTACATCTAACCACCATACAGTATATGTCACACAGGTTCTTAATTTGACCTTCTTGTCAAGGTCACAGAGGTCAAATGGCGTAAATTCGCCGTCAGGCCGTAACTATGGCACGTTTCTTAACTGCAATGACTATTGATCACAAATTAAGTACACATGTACCCCTTGGTCAGGTGATCTCAGGTACCGAAGTTTGATGCGATCTGATTTGCCGTTTGGCCTCCAGGGAGGGGGCCAAATCCTAAATTCTTCAAAATACCATTATTCCTAGTAATGACTTGCCCGATTGGCATCAATTTTATATCATAGGTACATCTAATTCTAACAACCATTCAATGTGTCACCCGGGTCTTCTTTGATTTGACCTACTTTTCAAGGTCACAGAGGTCGAATGTACTGTAAATTGGCCATTTTGGGGAAATTGTAATTGCTTGGACATACATCAAACCTAACACTACATGACACAATACCATGCTCTTTATCCATCTTTCCTCCACATGAGGTGAGCACAATGGCCCTGGCCATTTCATTTAGAAAACTTTCTTGATGATGGTCAAAAATCACTTGTTGAAATCATTATCAAAATAACTGAATTGTAACGCCACACGTGGGTCAGTTGATTTAGCTAATCGGTATCGGGGTACATGTATCCGGAACAAATTCTGTATTGTAAACACAAAACTCACTTCTAAAGCCGAGGCAAGGGCGCGAGCCCCACGAGTTCCAATCCCCCGATACCTAAGAATCAACTCTTTATTTTCAATTCCCTTGATGAATGTAGATATTGGCGTCGTTTCGTACTTAGCACACGCATCAAGATACGCTTGCTTCCCTGTCGGGTCGTAACCTGCATTTCGTATATTCCCGGCCAATTCTGCAAAAGATTAGTTAAAATCAGTCTGCGCGTACCCTTTAAGTGTTGGCAATAGGGACCACCATTTTGGCTAGAGCCTGAAATGCAAAATCGATTAGAACTCATTCAAAATGATGTGAATGCCGATTTAAAACCTGGGAGGCTGTTCTCTAGAAATAAAGAACAACTTTCCACCCTGGAATTGAGATGCACTTTGTTTTGAAAGATATTTACTTGCTTTTAGATTTCAAGTTCTAGCCAAAATGGTACGTATTGCCTATCTTTAAGAACGAGTCTCGTCTATTGTCGATAATCAACTGCTTGTTTACCCATGAAGTCTAGCTGGTTTTACTAGAAATGTTGCACCATCGGCATTGAAAATGAACATTGTGATCGAAAAAGAGTAAAACCGGTGGCATAAAGAATGATGTTTTTTTAACTACATGTAATAAGCTCTGCTGAATATATCCGCATGTGCTAAACCCTTCTTGTCTCATTATTACTATTACTATATCAAAGCTAAAAAACGGTTGAAACTGCGTTATTAAGGTGTTTTGGAAAGAATAATCAATTCTCGTTTTATCCCGGAAAAGGCATGATTCTCATCTTTCTACAGGATGTAAAATCCGGTGTTTATGTTTCTGAATTTAGAATCATAAGTCAAGTGTCTCATCGGTTCACTCCACTGGAAACCGCTCCAAATGGAACCTTGTTATCCATCCGATATAGCCTACCCCTGAAGAACATCAAGTACTCCTCTTCCAAACACCGTGATGAACATTGAATGATAATTGTCGTTTACATAGGTGCGTTATTGAAATTTATGAGCCATCTCACTTTTGAACATCGACATTGAATCGGCAGCTTCTACACCACAGAGAACTGATGGTACTTACCCAGCAGTTTCAGTTCCTCCTCCAGATCCGAATCGAGGTCACTTTCATTGGTGATGTCAGTCATTGGTGTGTCTTTCTTCTTCCGCCACGGCAGTTGACCTGGCCTGCGTGGCTTGATATCATCATTGTCAGGAAACTCGCCTTTTGCTAGCCTCCTCCTACGGATGACCTCCGCCCGCAGCTCGCGCATTTCCTTTATGCTCAAGCGTTTTTTTCCTTCGGGTGGCGTAGTCTTCGGAGACTTCATCGGTGTTACCGGTGGTGTCTCTACAGGCATGATAGGTGTGGATTCTCCCGAAACGTGTTCAAACTCTGCTTCCTCACCTTTAGTTTTAGCTTTAGTTTTTGGTGTTGGAGTTCTTCTCAGTGTAGCACTTTTCGATTGACGTGGAACAGGCGTCCTATTTCCGTTTTGGTAGGAAAGACTTGACCTAGGTTCGGATACACGAGATTCCAAGTCTTCATTCTGTAAACGGTAAACAATGCTGTTAATCCCAAATCGAGCAGAATGACAAGGTGAAGGCCAGAAATATGTTATCGCCCTGTAAAAGTGTTGCTGCATGACGGTAGTATATAAAAAACGTTGATTCAAATTCAGGTCGTTCGTCAAAAATGGTTCAGGTTGATATTAAGCACTACTTTAATACAAATGCATGGACCTTCGGCTTATCAGTTTTAATTTACAATGGGCGCGGCATCAATGAAAATGATAAAATCAATACTGCGCCCTACTAATAAATTGTTTTACGATGTCTGTTGGTCAAACGACTGCAGTTTGCATCACAGGTAGTTTCCTACATGATACTAAACTGCAACTGCAGTAGTTCCTCATTCAACATTGCAACTCTTGTCGAGGACATTACTGCAACCTATACTAATACTTTAGTAGCATTTACTATTTGGTTAGGGACAACAAAATGACATATTTCTGAGAACGGGCGCTTTAACAGGAATTGTTCTCAGCGGATCGGGACACACGACGCTCTTTACATGTATAGTAAAAGAAGCAATCAATGTGCCGCCTGAGCACGGCATCGCCACACCCTCTACCTTGCATCACATTAGGCAAATGCCCAGACTGGGCAGCTCAATTACCGTCATCCGTATAATCGTCGTCAACTACGGAGCCATTAAGTATTCAACCCCCAAATTCGGCATCTCAACACAGTATTAAATTGCAAGAAGTACATAACACAAAACAAACATTCAAAATGTCGCAAAAAACTCGCCATATCAAGCGGGGAACCGTTCAAGAACTAAATATTCATAAACAACGCCATAAGTCGGAAAGGATTATCGTAGATACGTCGATAACGTTGGGTGGCAGTGGAGAGTGCAAGAATAGAATGATGTAAGTGCAAGGTACGATTGAATTATCGTAGGTTATTCTTTGTGATCACACTTGACTAGAGCGAAAAACGGCTCCTCGCAAGCGTTCATATCTCCAACAACGAGAGTCACTTGATGACGTATTGACTTAACGACAATAGCCCGTTCTACACGAGGACAGTTGGAACCGGCTTCGAGCCAGCTCGAGGCGGGTCAGGATAATTTTTACCCTATAGAACGAAATCGGAACCTTCTCCAAGTGACCTGACCCGAGGCGCGTTAGCACTGCAGTCTCGAGTCACTTGAGGCGAGTTGGAACCACTTCAAGACGCTTAATCTCTCGTGTAGTCTGGCCTCGAGTCACTTTGCGCACGGTACTAAAATCGAGTAGCGCGGTATATCATGATATAGCAGTTCATGAAAACACGCGGCAGAATCATATATATAACAGGAGTGTCAGTGTCAGTTTATAGCTTTGTTTGATTGATCTCGATTTTGTGTCTAATACATTGATTATTTACTCGCAATGGCTACTCGTGGAGCAGAAGTTAGCCGAGTGTTGTACCAAAACGTACCAAAACGCAACTTTCAAACCTCCACCGAAAAAAGAGTCACATGCGCCACCAAGCGATGGGTGAGTGGTTTAAGTGGCCTGAACTGAACTTGAGTCGGCGACTTGATCCGTCTCCGTGTAGATAGCGCAAAGCCGGTTACCGGTGATCCGGCTTCAAGTGGCTCGAGGTGAGGAGGGCTAAAACCGTCCTCGTGTAAAAGCAACTAATAAGTCATCGACAGGGAATCCCAAAGCGCTGGCCCAGTACACTCCAAAAATTAAATAGTAAATCATTTACCATTTGAAGTTGTTAACGATACGTTTACCAATAAGTAGTTAACATAACTATTTTCATAGTTAGAGTAACTACTTGAAATCCAAACAGCATGAATACTTTTTTACCATTTCAAGTAGTAAAATCAGCCGACCAATCAGAATCACTGATTTTGTGAATTAACCACTTGAAGTAGTAAGCTTCGACCAATCAGAATGCGCCCCCAGACAGCAGACGTCCAGCGTCGATCGCCGCCATTTTTAACCCGCTTCAAAAGCCAAACTTCGTTTTCGCTGATCTTTGAAATGGACGTCGAGGAAACGTTGGCCTCATGGGGGATGGGAGAACTGGTTAAAGTGTTCAAGGGTAAGATATAGCTTTTGTAGATATTCTTTTTTTCATGTTTCCGACAGCACAAAATACATTTTTTTGGACAATTTTGTAAAGGCCTAAGGCAAAAAAGAAAACGCGCACCATTCGAAACCTAGTTCTCTTTTTTCTTCAGTTCTCACGACGCATGCACAAAACATTTTTATCACCAGTTCGATAGGCCTGTAGGCTACTCTATTAATGAAGAATGCACTAAACTGGAAAAAGAAGAAGTTTGTAGGCGATGTGATAAGTAAAAGACAACTTAAAAAGGCCCGCGAAAGTGCGCGCCCGTCAGCGCTCTTGTGATAATACGATGCGCGCCATGAAGCAAAGTGTCGCACTCTCGATTTAAGAACAGTTTCAAACAGTTTTATTCGATTTTAGTGCTAAATTTTATATGAACATTATTGAAAATTTGTTCCGAAGTATTAGTAGAGCATTCGCGCATTACATGCATTTAATGAGATACTCGTTAGTTTGAATATTCCCGCCGAAAAAGTTGACGCAAGTGTGAAGTATTTCCGAGAGGGTGCACTCGGATCGAGCTCAAAATCGATGGCGGAAGTCGCCGGGACTGTTGACGTTTTATACTGATCTAAAATGCGATCGATTTCGACCCCATTCTGCCAAATGTTCCTTTTCCAAATACTTGCGAGCAGAAATTGTTGTCTCATTATAGCAGAGTGTCAAATTCACGCATATTGCGTGAAATGTCTTGCTGAAAAATGCTTCGGACACAGACGCTTCATTCAGAACAGATGATGATTCATTCATTCATGATTTGCATGCACTGACCCACCACCTACAGTGTATAGGCTACATGTACATATGTATGTAGGGCCTAGCATGCTAGGCCCTACATGCAATGTACATTATAGCCCTGTTAGTGGTGAAGCCTGGCCACCATAGGCCTAAAGGCTTTGAAATGTCCACACTGAATTCAGTCGAAATCCACTGCCGAGACCAGAAGGCCTACTGGTCTGACTGGTCACTCGTCGTGAGACTGTTCATTCAATCTGGACGTTTTGATCTGGCATTCTGGATGGGTCAGTGTCTGAATTGTCTGCAGTCTTATTGATAGTTGTAAGTTTTGCAGTGCAGTTTGCCTGAGACATATGATCATCCAGGACCACCAGGTCCAGTCAGTGTTCAGTAGTGTAGCTTATTTAATTTTATGTATTTGGAAAGAGAAGTTCGTTCTGTGGATGCTTTCTTGGATCCTTCCTGTCCTCTACTAAATGTCTTTATGATTATCTACCAACTCTGTATTTTTAACTGGCATGAAATGGCCGGGTCGAAATTGAGTACTCTTGTAGATTACAGTGAATAACAACAGTACCTGGTACATTATCGAATTGATATATCGGATCTCAGTAGGGTCTCCCCATGATCCTTTCCTTTTGCAACACAATGCTTGCCTGCATTAACAAGAGTGGTAGGCCTAGATAGATGGAAATTCTATAATGCTTAGGGTTAGGGTTAATTCTATAATTTTGACGAAAGTAGGGAGGGGTCATAATTGGTAGTATTGATAGTATTGAAAAGTCTCACAACAGGATGTACCAAGATTAATGGCTAGCGATAGTGCGCAGCAGTGGTTGTTGAATGATTGTGGTTGATAAATCTTTTTGTTCCAAAATTTGTTTTATTGATTCTAAATTGGCTGCTAGTGCTACAATAAAATTTGCACAGGATGTTGAAAATACTCCAAAAACTGCAAACCATTCCATTACATGTAGGCCGCTGAGAAGGGGTGGTGCTTTTGGACTACAACGTTTTTTGTGTCCATTTTGTGGGAGGTGATGGTGACCTAGGTTTTTATTCTTTTTTTTGTAGAATTGAATCCTGATCAAACCAAGAATTACTCTATGGAAGCATGTCAGTATTGACTGGCTGGCCTGTTGTCATTAATTACTAGTACTTAGTATACGTAATACCACCAGATTATGCTTAAAGTATAGCAACCTTCATTTTTGCATGATTTTCATTTCATTTAGGACTACATCTATTTTCAGATGAAGGCATTGATGAGGAGGCATTTTGTATGTTGGACGATGAAATAATAAAGGAGCTGATTCCAAAAATTGGTACCAGAATGAAGTTTGCAAGGAAGTACCGCAATCTACTACTATGTAATAGTCATGATAGTAGTCTTGGGGTAAGGATCTGATTTGATTATAGAAAATCATACTCGGAAAGTGTGGAATTGCTTTGAAAAGTGATTCTTTGTGTTGTAATCGTCAAGTATGGACCTACCTTTAACTTGTTTCGTTTGTTCACAGAATGTGACAGGAGGATTAAAAACATTATTTATCCACCTGCGGATGTCGCATGCACTAACCTATGCTGGTAAGTATTTTTTGTGTGCGCAAAATGGATGCCAGAGAACATTTAGTGGTGTTTGGCCATATAAAAGACATATTGCGACGCACATTGTGAATGAGGACAGAGGTAATGGATCCCAAGATGACTGCACTGGTAATGCAAATGTTGAAGCACGTGATGACATGGTCATGGATGATGTCATGGACGTAGATGATGAAGTGGGGACACATGAAACAGTTCCAAATGCAAATGAAACCATTCTAGAGCAACTTGACCTGTTTGCCATATCATCAAAATTTATAAGTAGACTGAGAGCAAAGCCTAATGTTCCCGCTGCAGCTCTCCAAACTGTTCTTGAGTGCACAACAGAGATGTTCTCTGAAATTCTTGAGTCACTGCTGGAACGTACCAAGAAACTTATCCATGATCTCGGTGGTGATGAAAATAAGAATGAGGAAGTGGCGGACCTCTGCCGGGATTTTACCGACTGCTTTCATCCATTTGCTGGATTGGAAACCAACTGGCTGCAGGTCAAGTATTTTTTAAATGCAGGCACATACATACCTCCAGTAAGCATTCCGCTAGGTACATCTTTTGACCCACAACCTCATAAAAAGACTGGCATTGTGCATCAGAAGCAGAAATTGGACACATTCGAGTATGTCCCCATCGCTGATACCTTGAAAGAAGTTCTGAAAGATGACATGCTCGAAGACATTCGTGCGTACCGAACTAGGGAGCACGACGATGGTGTTATGGAGGACTTCCAAGATGGGGAGTTCTACAAGACGCATCCAGTTCTGAAGGATCCAGACTCTATAAACATTTTGCTGTATTTCGATGAAGTGGAAACAACAAACCCGCTGTCCCCCAAGGCTGGCACGCATAAACTTGGGATGTTCTACTATTCCCTGAAGGATTTACATCCAGTACTTCAGTCTTGCTTAGGAAGTAAGTTCCTTTTGGCCACTGTACTTTCAAGGCACATTAAGCATTATGGAATGGACGCAATTCTATCGCCCATTGTGCACGACCTCAAACTACTTGAGTCGGAGGGAATTTCTATCGCTACCAGTGAAGGTGAGGCCAGAATACGTGTGATACTTGGCCAGACAACTGGCGATAACCTTGGTTTGCATAGTTTGCTTGGCTTTGTAGAGAGTTTTTCTGCAAACCATCCCTGCAGAACATGTTCCATCGCAAGGGAAGATGCCCAGTCTGCTACAACAGAAGATGTATCCCTGCTCAGGACTAAAGAAACGTATGAAGAGGACTTGCAAGTTGATGATGTTTCCTTGACTGGTGTGAAGAGGGATTCCATTCTGAATCGGCTCAAGTCGTTCCACGTAATCGACAACTATGCATTTGATATAATGCATGACCTGTTGGAGGGTGTGTGCCTCATAGAAGTAAAATTGACTCTGCAAGCGTTGATCAACCAGGAACTGATCACACTCGATGAGTTTAACATTCGCCTTACCAGCTTCGACTACGGCCACACAGAGTTCACGAATAAACCGTGTATTGTGACAGAGGCATCTCTTAACAGACCTCTTTCTGCAACAGGCCAGAAAGCCATTCAGTCATATTTCCTGGTGAGATACTTCCCTATCCTCGTTGGCGACCGGGTCCCTGCAGACAACGAGAACTTACTACTGATCAAGATGCTGCTAGCCTGTATGGATGTAATTTTTGCACCAAGTGTCAGCTTGGATGAAACCGACTTCCTTGCCCGATTGATAGATGAACATCATCAGCAATTTCTTGCACTGTTCCCGGAACGACATCTTCTTCCAAAACACCACCACATGGTCCATTATCCATCAGCAATGAGAGCACTTGGCCCCCTTATCAACTTTTCTAGCATAAGGTTTGAGGGAAAACATGGATTTTTCAAACAAATTGCTCAGATCACGCGTAACTTCAAGAACATTCCAAAGACAATGGCCCGTCGACATCAGATGACACTGTCTGACCTGTTGCTAAACAACCAACTGCTGAAACTGAAACCAGTTGAATGTGGGAAAGGCTCGCTGGCACCATTGGCTGACTTCGCTCACTACCAACAGGTAATAGTTGAGGAAATCGGAGTTCCTCTGCAGGCTGATGTATTCTCTGCATCATTTGCAACTTCATACGGTGTGAAATATCGACCAGGGATGATGGTAGCCTTAGAGATAGATCAAGACGGAAATGTACAGTATGGAAAGATAGACTATGTTGTTGTCAGTGATGAATTGGTCTATGTCTGTGTCCAATGTTGGCAAACCTTGTGGTTCGATGACCATTTTCACGCATATGCAATTGAATGTTCAGACCCTTCACATGTCGAATGCCTATCAGTTCGAAATCTCCTCGATTACCATCCCTTCCATGCTATCAAATCTTATGTCGATGACAACTACCATTATATCATTCCTAGACACCGCTAAAACTGGTATGTATACAATTTTAATATGTGAAGCAGATGAGAAAGAAGTATTTTGAAAAGCACATTTCATTCTATTTTGTAAGTACATGTTCTACACAATGCATCAACATGTACACCAGGATTAGTATTAAAGTTTTGACTACACTAGGTTTATATCTACTCACTATTAAGTATGCAGTGAAGGAACACCTGGCTTCGCAAATAATAATAAAAATCTTCTTTTTATTTTCAGAATTTAGACGTTATTAATAGCAGCAGTTCATCGGCCATTGATAACAATGAGATTGAGATGACAGTTGGTGATGTTCTTCCTGTGTGGGATACCAGTATGATTACATGTATCAAAAACACGTCACCACCAACTGGATCACTATCACTTTTAGATGCCCAGCCCTCTTCCTCCAAACAACGTGAGCAGGTCCCAGTACAATCAAGCAAGGTAAGTTTGAAATGTGACAAACACTTTCTATTTAGGTAAAAAGTCTACTGGTGGAATTGCATGATAATTTAGCAGGCGAAGGAGGTGCCGTGGATTGGACATGCCTCCATTAATTTTGAAAGTTCTTGGATAATGACTGTGGTATCTTCAAAGTAAGTTACATCACACATTAAATACCACACTGCCAAAATTTTATTTTAGTACTGGACCACTTGCTTTTTTAGCTCATAATGCACTACATGTATTTGATGTTCCTGTGATCGCTGGATTGTAGCCGATCCTTGATTTTTGCAGAAAGGTTTCTGGTTTAGGCTTGGTAATACATGTAATATGTGAAGCGCTTTAAGACTGTAATATGCAGTGTAAAGTGCTAAGAACTCACCATTATTCATGTTATTATCATTATCATATCACTTCTTTTCTTCCAGTTCTCTGCTGGTTTAAAGACCTATTTCCTTCAATCCTATGAGAGTAAGAAGGTGTATGAGGAGATCACTACACTAGGCTTTGCTCCAAAAAAACTGCGGACCAAATTGGTGCAATACTCAGTTGAGTTCCTTTTCAAAAAGTCTGGAACCAAATAGTGAGTATGATTCTAAATCACAATATGATTGCTTCAACAATTCCAGGTCTATGTGTATTTCAATTTAAAAATAATTTTACAATCCCTTTAATTTCAGTGTTGATACTCAAGACAAAGTTGAGATTGCCAAGGCAATTGTAGGGATGTGTCCATGCCTCAAAGATCCGAGAGGCACTGGTTATGTAAGTTCGTTCCATGCTTTTTCTCTTTGATCTACATGTTGTTGCCCCTCAAGTCACTTTCTTCATGTTTATTAAATTTCACCAAAATTCTGAGCTGCACGGTGGACAACAAGAGTGGCAATTTTGGTTTCCCAGACCGTTTTTGAGTCATTGTCATTGAGCAACCCTGCGAGAAGTTCGAGTGACTTCTGACTTGACTGTTCTGTGTCACAATATTAGAACATAGAACAAAGAAAAACAGGTCCTCCAATACAAAATTATTTGGAATATTTGTCATTTGAATATTCTCTGTGAGTTTTCATACCCTTTGCAAATCTTTTTCCTGGTCATTACATAACAAAATATACAGAATTAAATTTATCATTATTGAAAACGTATATATGTTCTTGACATAGAATATCCTGCTAACTGCATTATTGTGTGGCAATTCATTCAAGAGCTTGTGTTCGATGTAAGATCCAAGAAGGGACATGTATCGCTGAGTAAGAATGTGACCAGTTTGAGGAGCTTTTTCCTTGCCTAAGCACCCGTGGTGTCACACTAGCTGAGTAAGTTTTCTGTGGATGTTGGAAGGTAGGTGATTGGTGGATATTAGTCCAAATTTATAGACCCAGGTTTTCACGTATGAGTGAGCTGGGGCAAACTGTGCAATCCAAGATAAATGTGGAAGTATAAGTGGGCTTAAAATCGACTCAAAGGTCATTGGATGTGACAAAGGGCATCCATCTTGTTTTCCACAAAACTGCCAGGTTACAGCATTAACTCTTTAGCACCATGTCAATTCCAATCCTTAACCCATGACAACAGTTCCTTCCTTTCAAAGTTAATTCAGCCAAAGTGTTAATGATGATTTAACCACGTTATTTTGTGGAAAACAAGATGGTTGCTCACTGTCCTTTCCCATGACCTTCAATTCGATTTTAATTCCAGCTGCTACTTTGCGCAAACCAGTTTTATCTTGAATTTTGCAACTTTCCCGAGCTCACTCATGCCTGAAAATCTGGGTCTACAAATTTGAAAAATACCCACCAGTCCCCTCCTAGTAATCAATATCCATTGGAAATTTATTCATATTTCCTCCTGGTTTTTGATTTGACCTACTTTTCAAGGTCACAGAGGTAACACAGATCAAAATTCAATAAACACTGATAGGTGGCACGTTTCATTTCTATTTGAGCTAGAAGTTGCTAAACTGCTGAAAGCCATTGAGGCCTGTTTTAGGCTTTGTATATTCTTGACATAGAATACCCTACTGACTGCGTTATTGTGTGACAATTCATTGAGGACATTGGCATTCTCATGATTGTAACTGTGCAACCTTAATGTTGGCTCTTGGTGAAAGAACCTTTCCAACTCAGGCATTTCTTATCATTGAGGTGAACACTTTAGAATATCCGACACTGCTGAAAGCCATTGAGGCCTGTTTTAGGCTTTGTATGTTCTTGACATAGAATATCCTACTGACTGTGTGACATTCTCATGAGTGTAACTGTGCAACCTTAATGTTGGCTTTTGGTGATAGAACCTCTCCAACTCAGGCATTTCTTATCATTGAGGTGAACGCTTTAGAATATCTGACACTGCTGATGGCCATTGAGGCCTGTTTTAGGCTTTGTATGTTCTTGACATAGAATATCCTACTGACTGCCTTATTGTGTGACATTCTCATGAGTGTAACTGTGCAGCCTTAATGTTGGCTTTTGGTGACAGAACCTCTCCAACTCAGGCATTTCTTATCATTGAGGTGAACGCTTTAGAATATCCGACACTGCTGAAGGCCATTGAGGCCTGTTTTAGGCTTTGTATGTTCTTGACATAGAATATCCTACTGACTGCCTTATTGTGTGACATTCTCATGAGTGTAACTGTGCAGCCTTAATGTTGGCTCTTGGTGACAGAACCTTTCCAACTCAGGCATTTCTTATCATTGAGGTGAACGCTTTAGACTATCTGAATTTCTGTTGTAAATACATGTAGATGTTAATCAGACTAAATCTGCTAGAGTATAAAGAGGAAGATCCTTTGATATTTGCAAAGGTCTGGGCATTTATAGTGTGAGGATACATGTATCTTGGGATTACTGTATAGGGGCAATGTATCAAGGGGTTATTCTCCTGAAACAGTTTTACTGTTTTCAAATTGAATGAATGTGAGTAATGAATTGTTAACTTAATTGATAGATTTCTGCTTAGATGCAATTTGAATGTCATGAATTGAAAACTATAGTTAATGATAAATTTATGTTGCAAATACATGTAGATGTAATCAGACTAAATCTGCTGATTTCTACTTTAGATTCAATTTGAATGTATGAATTGAAAACTATAGTTAGTGATAAATTTCTGTTGTAAATACATGTAGATGTAATCAGACTAAATCTGCTAGAGTATAAAGAGGAAGATCCTATGATATTTGCAAAGGTCTGGCCATTTATAGTGTGAGGATATCTTGGGATTACTGTATAGGGGGCAATGTATCAAGGGGTTATTGTCCTGAAAACGTTTTACTGCTTTCAAATTGAATGAATGTGAAATGAATTGTTAACTTAATTGTCATTGATAGATTTCTACTTTAAATGCCAGTGACAAATTTGAATGTAATGAGTTGAAAACTATAGTTAATGATAAATTTCTGTTGTAAATACATGTAGATGTAATCAGACTAAATGCGTTTAGTGTTTGTTTTTCATTAAAAGGTAATTCTTTTAGTGACAACATGGTTGTGTACCCTAGCTTAAAGAGGATAACGCCGTACAATAAGTCTTGATCTCTTTGAGAATTAGTTGTAGGACGCTATCTCCTGTAAGAACTACAACCCAATGATGGGATCTGTGACCCTGGCAATATGTAGCAAATGCACTTTCAAAAGGCTCTTTGGACATTAGTTCTATCACTTATTGTTCTCACACTGTCCAAAATACTGGTTATTTTGGACCCCTCATAATGAGGAAATCCGGGCCTCCTTGCTGCCGATCTCAAGTAGACGAACAGGTGTCGGCTTGAGAGAAACAGTAGCAGTTACAGCCCGGATTTCCTCATTATGACCCTAACTAGCCCATCCGCCAAAAAGGGAGCCACAAGTACATAATAGTTAATGTGGATGGATAAAGTAGTAAGGATCACTATCAAAATGGTTAAAATTGAAACTATAAAATGGTTAAAAATCAACTACTTATGGTAGTTATTTTATTAACTATTTTGAAATAGTTAAACTAACCACTTATCAGTCGGTGCAATACTAAGCCCCAAAGTAGTTACCATTTAACTATTAATAGTTAGTTTTCACCATTTAATTTTTGGAGTGTAGCGTCACGCAAGAATGGACTTAGAGGTCTCGTTATGGAGTTTTTCCCGAATGTTCGCGATGATGAAGTGCCCGTAATAACAGGACGTGACATCTATTTTAAAGTGCGTTTTAAATGTGATTGCATGAGGACAACTCATTTGTGTCGTATATCACCGGAAACGCCTGATTCTCCTCTTTCTGCAGGATGTTGAATCCGGCGTTTTATTTCTTTAAATAACACATAAGCGTCGCATTGGCTCTAGCTCTGTTCACTATCCCAAATGGCAATATTGCCAATTGGGCCGGACAATCACCGAAAAGCGCAACAATTATACATTTCTTCCTGGATAATTCTTACAGTGACCATTCTCCCGTGAAAGTAAGATGCTTATGCTACACAAAAATTAAAAAAAATCGAGGGTCAACCATTGAGCTTTTGAGATATATTGAATTTTGCACAAATCAGCGAAAAACGCACCAACTGGCACTGGACGGCATTTAAAGACAGGCCTGACGCACATCCCATGTTCAATGTACACATACGACGGCAACAGCATTAAAATGCGTAGTTTTTTGTTATCAGCATATTGAGCGGCGCTTGAGGTTTCGGAAACTCCCAATAACATGCATTTGCCAAAACAATTGCTAAATCAACACTGGTATACACCAGAGTCTTTCAAATATTTGAAAGACTCTGCATACACTGAGGACCAAAATAACCATTTTTTATGAATACATTGAAACTCCCTTATGAGACCTGATCGTCAATGCTGGCATCGTCCTGGCAAAACAAATGTCTCACAATGCGAGGCATGTTCTGGAACCCTTCTGAGGTCAATCCTTTTGTCCATAGCCACTACGACCTATACATTTTTAGATTTGTAGAGACCCAGTGGAGACGTTTAGAGCACATTCGATGGATTTTATTTGATAGTAGCCACTATATAGATTCATGCACTTGATTGGGAACAGCGTTTACATATGGTGCGTTCACACAAGGGTTTTATTCCGAATTCAATTCGCAACAAAGCCTTATTCCGCATCAAGGCGTCACACTCAATTCGCTTCAAACCGAAGTGAATCTGAAATAACGAATCCGCTTGTTTGTTGCGAATTCAATCCGAAACAACCGTTCCGCATTGGCTGATTCGCATCAAGATTGCCGTGTGGCGCGCTTGTTCCGAATCAACGAGCATCTCCGGAATGATTACCTGTGCGCGCATGTGCAGTTGACTACTTCAGGTATAACTTAGGTCTCATTAGGGAGGTTTTTTATGTATTCATGCGCAGCCAATCTGTAACCGTAGTTCCTAAAAAATCATTGATTTCTTGGTCCTCACAGTATGCCAGTGTTGATTTAGCAGATTTAGCAAATTCAACATCTCAAAAGTTCAATGATTGACCCTCGATTTTTTTAAATATTTGTGTAGCATAAGCAACTGTCTTTCACGAGAGAATGGTCACTGTAAGAATTATTCAGGAAGAAATGTATAATATTTGGGGTTTTCCGTGATTGTCCGGCCCAATTGGCAATATTGCCATTTGGGATGGTGAACAGAGCTACGAGCAAATGCGACGCTTATGCGTTATCTAAAGAAATAAAATGCCCGATTTAACATCCTGCAGAATCAGGGGAATCGCGCGTTTCCAGTGATATACGACACAAATGGGTTGGCCTCATGCAATTACTTTGGAAACGCATTTTAAAATAGATGTTACGTTCTGTTAATTGGGCACGTCATCATCGCGTACATTCGGGAAAAACTCCCTAACGAGACCATTGTGGAGGGAAAACTGTCATTTCATGCATTTCAATCGATATTTCGGCCTATTTTACCACTGAATGACCTTCACCTCTGTGAGTAGTTTATTGAAGGGTTCATATGGCGCCAGTGGTGGCGAATATGATATTCCGCCTTCTGTATGACGGCGTTTGATCCGAATTCAATGCGAATTATACGAAAACCCAGATGGCTCATTCCAAATTCCAAATTCCAAATGCGAAATTCCAAATTCCAAATTCCAAATTCGACATAACCACGTGACATTAACCTGGTACCGCCGGCCACCGTCTGAGGCGGTGTGGTATGAACGGACGGAGGCGCGGTTACACCGACCGTCTATAAATAGATAATGACGTCACACCACTTGGAAGACTGATAATACATGCTTTTTTCGCTTTTATAACGCAGTTCTTCATGAATGATTTAATGATTGTTTTTCACAAAGACCAATCAAAATGAACTGATAACAAAATGGATGAACAGCTGACGTTTGTTTAGCGCCGTCCTTTGATAATGGAGAGTTGGTCATAATGATACATAAAAAACATTATCTCTAAAATTATTCTATGAAAAATACTTTGGTAAATATAAGTACACTTAAATAAGAAAATTATTAACAAGCAATTTGCACTCATCTCCATATAATACGATTTTGATATAAGCTATAAGAACGGTTAGAAATTAACGGATTTTAGGGGGGCAGAGACACGCTAGATTGGGTGTAACCTGGCCTCCGTCCGTCCATACCACAGCGCCTCAGTCGGTAACCAGCGGTACCAGGCTGAGGTCACATGATTATGTCGAATTTGGAATTCGGAATTTCGCATTTGGAATTTGGAATTTGGAATTTCGCATTTCGAATTTGGAATGAGTGTTTATCCAGCCCAGGCATCAGATAGATAGGTAATTAGCACTGATAAGATGTGTAAAATTACATTTCATCTAAATTAAGATTTGTTTTTTACATTGAGGGGATGCACATTGGCTATCTGATGAGAGTAAGACTGAATTTGAAATTTAGAATTTGGAATTTCGCATTTTGAATTTGGAATTTCGCATTTGGAATTTGGAATTTGGAATGAGCCTTCTGTGCTTTCGTAGAATTACCTGTAGTGTGAGCCCACCGCTTTTGATCCTGAATAACCCGATCCGAATACTTGACTTGCCAAACTCAGAAATGCAGCGCCACTCGCGGACAAAGACAGAACAACTCGACATTTTTTTCACCGGTTTTCGCTGCGCATGCGTACCAGCCATCCGGAAACTAATAATGGCGGCAATCTGAACTTGTTTTGTGTAAGTTTTTGAGAGTTCAAAAAGTTCTTTAAGGCTCATGATTTAAGATAATTAAGCAATCTGATAACTATTACGTGTTAAGAAACAGACGTACCACAGTTATAACCAGTTTACCTGTGTGAATTTGCTTTCACTGCGTGAAGAACAGTTGTTTTTCTCGTCCGTCGCCGCGAAAGATGACGGCTGGTACGCATGCGCAGCGAAAACCGGTGGAAAAAATGTCGAGTTGTTCTATCTTTGTCCGCGAGTGGCGCTGCATTTCTGAGTTTGGCAAGTCAAGTATTCCGGGGAACGGTCTCCTGAATTCGCATTGAATTCGCATTCAGTGTGAACGCACATTTAGTGTTGGCCGTCGTCACGTCGCGATGCATTGCAGCTCTGACGGTTTTACATTACTCTAACGTGACGTGACGCAACGTCTTCGTAAACGTTATCCCGAATGAAGTGCAACGATCTATAGGTGTCGCCACCTCATGTACCACACGGGTCCTAGAAATGGTGTTAAATTGGTCCTAAATAGGCCTGATGTGTGTCAAGTCGGCTTCGCCTTGTCGAAAAATCCCAAAAGCATCTTCTGTGTAGGTCTCATCAGCAAGTGGGTACTATATATATATATAGGTCCGATTTGTCCTCCAAAAAAATAGTTGATCAGACGCATGCTGTTTTCATGGAAATGAATCGGCCAGTCCTATTCCAAATACTATTTACGTTAACGTCATGATCTTAGTTTCCATGTACAGGTGATGCTTTGGTGATTTTTTGAGGCCATCTTCTGTGAGTTTGGGACCAAGTCACCACCCTCTGTTGGGCATCATACGCGATGATGTATACGTCCAAGCCGCGTTTGTTGGATCTAGGTGGTGTCAAAGGTGGCTTCCTTGTTGGTAGAAAAACCAATAAGTTGCCTCGAATGTGCCATAGAATGTGTAGGCTATTGTATGTAATGCCAACAATTTGGTCTCGGGGTCAATCCAGGACATGCCATGCGTCCTGTTGCAGGGGCACGTCTGACGTCACGCCCGGAGGGGTCCACCGCACTGGCTGGTGAGACTTAAGCCTTTGTTCACCACCAATGGAGCTGTCAAAATAAAGGCTAAGTCGATACCTAACCTCTATTTTTATGATTATGAATACTTTACTATTGCATTTGCTTGGACAAACCGTATTCTGTACTGTGAAGGAATGTCTGCAGAAATCGTTCATCAGAAAACAACAGCATGCAGGCCGCATTTCTTGCGCAAAAATACCTTGCCCGCACTCACAACTCCAGTCTGTGCATTATCTTGATTACTTTGTTGGACCGTAGCAAATGCATATTGCTTGAAATGACTAGTATATAGGCTAGTATGCCATCATGAAAGTTCATATAGTGCTTTATATTCAACAAGTACTGTTTCAAATAGCTTTACATTAATTCGCCAGCCTAATCCAGATATCTGTTGCAGGAGCGCACTTACAATAGCTGCAGGCTGCAATCTGAATCGGTCGTCGATTTTTATAGAAATAGGCTAGATAGAAATGACTAGGTGTGATAACTGTCTGTGTTACTGTTTCTATGTGACAGTGTTTGCTGCCTACAATAGGTCACGCCTTGAATAGCTGTTTGGCTAGTTGTCGCCTACTGTAAATAGGGGAACACTAAGGGCATCACTCGTCGAGACCACGAACCGCAAACTGAATTGCTTGCGATTCAGTGTTTTCTGTCGTTGATGTGACGGCCGGGGTGTAACTGGCACCGTTATAAAGAATAGTTCCGTAGCTTACCCGCTGTGAAATAAGGGAAAAAGGTTTGAAAACATGCGGTTACTTACGAAAACCAAGAAGTTCGCATAATCCGGGCGAAACAACGTTCCCATTACGGATAATAACGCCAGTAAATCATTGAATGGCAGCCATAACACATAGCACATTTTGTTTCGACTCCTCATCAAGGCATGTCAGGTGCGATAGAACATGGTAGCAAACATGCACAAACTAAATCGAGTTCCCTAGGTTACAGATCGGACGAAATAAAGTACGAACAGCAATCCAATCATAAACTAGAGCCTATTTACCTCGTGTTATTTCCTATGATTAGGTGGCTCTATTTCTAACAGCTGTCTCCAGTGTTTGTATTTGTAGTTTTATTGGTTTTTAATTTGTTTTGATGGGATGGTCTGTTGACAAGATGACAAGTAATAGGTGTTGGATGTTATTTATCGGGTTATAGCGTGATATTTGACATGAATCGCGTGGCTAACAAATGATGGTCATGCAGACTGCCGGATTTTAAACCTCACAATTAACTCTGGAAAATCACCTGGGCTGAGTTGTTGAATGCAGCAATCATTATCATGATAACAGTACATGAAGGTCTTTAAAATAAACCGTCTTGTTTTTCTTGCATTATCTTTGCCCTTCACTGAAATACATAAGTTGGTCCGATATTTTTTATTGTAACTGCTGTATGTTACTGTCATACATATCTAAGGCAGATATTTGAGGGAGGAGCATTTGGCAGCAATCACACTTTTATATAGAAGCTTTAAAGGTTTTCGGCGAACACAAATATGCGACTGAGATTCTGAAAAAAAATCTCATTTAATGATTTTGGTCAGTTCACTGAAAAAACCCCTGCGGTACATTTTTGTGTTGGCCGAAAAACCTTCAATGTTCTTTAAAAGCTCAAAGTCGTTTTATTTCCAAGAGTGCAAGGTCGCTGCTCCCCCTCTCCTTTGCGACGGATTGCGAATGTGGATGTGATTTGGGCAATTACATGCAACTTTGCAGGGTGACGACATGGATAATTTGATAAAACAAGTTACAGCGTTTGATTTATAGTTTGCGGGTAAACTCTACTTACCATCCATCTGCGCTGTGCTATGGATATCGCTCTTCTATCACAAAGTAGACCTACATGTAAGTTAGACAAAAAGTCTAAACACCGGCTTATAGCCAAATCTACCTTACATTCAGTGTATTAATCCAAAATATGAAATAATCTTAAACCTGAGTGAGACGAAGTCAACCAGATCAAATGTAATTACTGAGTTCACATGCAAAGACCTTCCACCCAAGTTCTCACCTAATATACGTACGATCACACTCCGCGGCTTCTCATAAAGAAGGTAAGAGGCAGAGTGGATAACACTACTACCGATGTAGCATATCAAAGCGGAAAACATAGATCTAAGGGTAATCCTCAACAACAAACTCGAACCAAAACTGAGAAAGAAACAACAATCTCACGACAGAAAATGCACTCAAAACTAAAACTAGAGGCTTCCGGAGTTCGCGATGTAAATTCGAAGGCTTCCCCGCATTGATTTATCATGTTAACTAGAAACGTAACTAAAAAAAACCCCACATGCACAACCATCCCTGAAAGTAGTAGTGCATGCCCTCCACCTAGCGGTTATTGAACAGTTGCCGGGAAACGATATTTGGTTACCTAAAACAATACAGCTCAGTATCTCCTGAACGGAGGAAAATATCAATGCATTAGTGTACATTGACGTAGTGCATTGAATTCGGACATTTTCTGCTCTGTACGGTTTATTTCTCGACCAATCTGTATGAAATGTTCAAGTTATTTTTTGTGTCAGTCTACTCATTTGCCAAGAATGAATGAGAAATGTCCTGAAATAAAATAATGGCCTATCCAGGGCACCCTCAAAACGACCATTGGACTTCAACTGAAGAAATGTTTTTATTTCTGCATTCAAAATGCTGAACCCCTAAAATCCTGTTTGCTTTTGAGGCAAAAACCATTAAAAACCGAACTTCAAAGAAATCCGACCTGTGGTTCGCCCTTCAGAGTCCCAAACGATGCGGACATAACTTTTACGAACGGACTATAATCATCTTTCCTGTAAATGGCATGACGATAGCATTGATAATAAATGAGCGACGAGCTAACGAGGTAAAAATTTGAGCTTATTAGTATGAAATTAGTTCATTCCTGACAGTTGCAGTGCTCGCTGCCAAGTGGTTACGTACGATATAATATACATAAATAATGAACTAAAAGTACACAAACGAGCTCATTATCTAATGAACGAAGCAAAATATTAAAAGATTGCCTGGTATGAAAGTTGTAGCAAAACATCCGATCCACCTTCCCTTAAAATGAATGACGACAGCAACAGTAATGGGCTCCGAGCTAACGAGGTAAAAAACAATAGAGCTCATTATTATGCAAATAGGTCACGCAATTCAATGGAAAAAATCTAAGCCGCATGCTCAACCCAACATATCATCTATCACCCCTGAAAGTTGCAATGCCCTCCCCCAGCGGTTACGGGGACGGTGTCCGGAAACGATTTTTTTTGTCATTTATGATAACATCGGATAATAGAGCTCATTGTCTCGTGAACGAAAATTTTGCCAAAAATGAAAGTTGCTACCATACATTTTATCCACCTTCCCTGTAAATTGCGTTATGATCACATGAATACCGAGTGAGGTGCGAGCTAATAAGGAAAAAAATGGAGCTCATTATTATGCAAATTAGTATACACAACTCAATAAAATCAAACCGACATACACAACTTTAACATTTCGGCTATCGTTCCTGAAAGATGAAGTGCTCTCCGCCAAGTGCATTCTCCAAGCGTCGTCAATGGTAACCATCGTTGCCAAGGAACCTTACTCGGTTAACTGATCCTCCGCAGTTCTTTTAACAATGGGAACAATCGACGACCAACAGGGGTCATAATGGGACGTATCTAAGGTTGGATACGCATGCGCGCAATATCGTTGCACGTTATGGTTTTTCAAAATGGTGGACAAGGGATCAATTCAGCGTGAAACAGCTTTTTTTCGTCCAATTTTGCCAGAATACGATCCATTCATAAAAATAAAAACAAAACGAAACAAAAGAGGTTTTCCTTTGCCTGAGCGATGCTGAGGAAGTTCGCATGCCTGAGAAAAGTGATTCATGCGAGAAACCTGCATAAATTCACAAATCCGACCCCGAAAGTAGTAGTTCGAAGTGTGGCGTAATGGCGCCTCTGCGTGCGTGATCGTGATCAGTCGTGCTGTCACCTGATCGCAGATCACAGCTCAACACTGAGCGCCCGTGATCGCTGTGCCATTCATCTATATCTTTATTACGCATCTGTTTGACACAAGTACACTTCACAGTATTACGAAAAAAACTATCACGACATCCTTCAAATGTTTTTTTTATCGAAACATAACAAGAAGGCTAGTCTATTCATGTTACAAGCAGCGCACTAAACACACTGGATCAGCGTGTGAATGATCAAACAGTGACAGACGGACTAAATTGGCGAATTTCAGCGGGTGTGTATAAAATGAGACTTAGGACCGAAGACCGGGAGAGTGCGCAAAGCGGTTACGGAGGAGTTGTGGGGAACGATGTTTTATTGTTAGAATTCCCCAAAATTAGCCATGTAACAAACATTGTAGTTTTCATGCAAGTTACGTAATCAACGTTGAAAAGAACAATATGCCATTTTCGTTCATTTTCCCTAACTGATATTTGTGATATATAAATGAAAGATTGCTTCGGCGAAGATTTTCGCTGTCTTGCTTATGACAATTAAAATTGTCAGCCAAAGTGTGTTTTTCTTCGTCCAATCAGCATAAGGAAAAGCTGTTACCTTGGATTCATGGTGTAGCCTGGGGTTCATCACTCTCCACGACTGCAATATAACGACGTTGTGACGTGGAACACAACAGGTCTAGACAATCAAGACGTTTTGTCCACAGGTAATGGAATGGTAAATATCACTCAATAGAAATTTAATCCAGTATCGATTTCATCAATTAAATTAGTTTTTATGTGTATCCCGGGTGTTTAATAGGTTTCAGTAATTTCTGCATTCACAATTGCTTTTGCCACGCTATCGCTTGCAACCTTTGTACTAATTACAAGGAGACACCATCTGCTCGTGATAAGCAGCTCCATAATTGAAACATTTCTCTCAAGATCAGATGAATACCAAGCACAGTCCAAGCAGATTTAGGACAACATTTCTATTCTTTTCAATATATTGCACTATTCTCTGTGATTACAACCCAGAAACTTGTGAACTCCGAAACTGTAATATTCTTCATCTTAAAGTAAACGATGCATGTAAATTTCGGAAGGAAAATAAACGGACTTTGCTACGACTCGAGAACGACTTGAACTCCTCAAAGTGGCGCCAGAGTGGTATGATGAGCAATACGTATCCGTCGATATGAAATTCTAAAAGACAAATTGACCATAATGCACTGGCGGGCCTTTTACAAAGTCGTTTTCCAAGCCTTGTTCGGCTTTTTACTAGCCGACCAGGACTTTTAAAACGACTTCATAAAGAGCCAGGAACAAGGCTTGGAACACGTCTTCATATCTACATATCCATTGGTGGGTTCTCAATCCAGATAATGTCGTCAAATAATTTCAATGAAAAATTTCCTCGGACAGTTCTAAAGCCATCATGACTTAGTGGTAACATGATGGTTTTCGAACTTTCCATTGTTTTACAATAGCATTCCGCGAAGTTACTCTTTATAGCTCACAAGGTCATTTGCATAAGATATTGATGACGTTTTAGTCACGTGACAGTCGGACATCGACACTTACTTCTAGGCTATTGAGCTCATTTCAAAGTCAATTATCTTTGACCCTGCATTGTTTTTAGCATGAATGATACCATAGAGTCAGAGAGAGAAATATTCAGAACAATTATGTAGTATTTCCAACACTCGGACATGTGCCAGATTGAATCTAACTGCCCTAGTTAGAAAGCCTGAATCCATTACGAAACCGCATGTTTGTCTGACATTCATTGCTTTTACACGAGGACGGTTTTAGCCCTCCTCACCTCGAGCCACTTGAAGCCGGATCACCTGTAACTGGCTTTGCGCTGTCTACACGGAGACGGATCAAATCGCCGGCCCCAGGTCAGTTCAGGCCACTTAAACCACTAACCCGTCGCATGGTGGCGCGTGTTTTCATGAACTGCTATATACCGCACTACTCGATTTTAGTACCATGCGCAAAGTGACTCGAGGCCAGATCGGTTCTACACGAGAGATTAAGCGTCTTGAAGTGACTCCAACCCGCCTCAAGTGACTCGAGACTGCAGTGCTAACGCGCCTCGGGTCAGGTCACTTGGAGACGGTTCTACACGGTAAAAATTATCCTGACCCGCCTCGAGCTGGCTCGAAGCCGGTTCCAACTGTCCTCGTGTAGAACGGGCTATTGCCTGTAATGCAGCGATGGGGAAATAGAGGGCAGCAGCTGCAGTGACGTCATCTTCGCGGAATGCTATTGAATGATGAGAACTACCAATTTACTATAACGTAAGAAGGCGACTGGGCAGCGGACAGCGGACAGCGGACAGCGTGGTTGTAATGGTATGACTTATGCCATCAGTTACTTGATTAACCTTTTCAGTGCTGGCCAATTATCCAACGCTGTGCTTTTTTAAAAAATGAGTCTACAGTGTTTCATTCGTGGGCAAATGCATTGCATGATCGATATTATACAGTGATAGTGTTAATGAGATCGGATAGACAGGATAGACACCACAAACATCAACGTACAATTCGTGATGCACGGTGTTAGAGTTTCTTCTAAAAGCCACAACCACCTCTTGGAACATGCTGGCCTTTTCGCTGCCCCTACTTCGAAAGCGTGATAGTCGCCTTTGAAGGAGAAAACATGCGAAAACCTAAAAACACTTTTTCAAACGTAAAATCCTTTTTTATATTCGCTTGATAATTGCTAGTCAATTTGTTAGATGGACACTATCAGTGAAACAGATCAATGCCCCCCCCCCCCCCCCCGCCAAGACACGCGCACACTATCCAAATGTACCAACAAAATGAAAACGATTTAGACAGATTTCGTCCTGGATGCATCCTGCGTTCACCATGATGATGTTTTAGTGAATAGTTTGCTCAAAAGCCTACCTTCTCTCCAGTGCATGGCCTAGAAATTGACACGGGCTGTTCTGGTGACTCTGACCTCGGTTTCTTCAGTACTCCGACAGAAATGGATTCAGCCTGTCTCGGAGACTTGGGTTTCTTCAGTATTCCTTTAGGCATGCTAGGTTCGGGCCGCTGGTCCCCCATGATTATCACCGATGGCATATACCTTGCGACCAGTACGGATTGCTAGACGGACAGTGGAAACCACTCGAAATATTAATGGCCCACAGTCAGATCATTGCAATAAATCATTAGCTTCGACATTTGAACGTGCCACATATGCCAAGAGTCCACCCCAAACATTTTCTTTCAATACAGTAGTACGTCTCACATTCTTTTGAATAGTAACTGTTCACTTTTCGGACCAAGTGAAAGTCAAACAAAGCTGAGAAGATCCTTTGCTTTATGCGCAGTGTATTTGTATGCCGGACACACAAATTTATATGATTTATTGGTTTAATCTTTGAAAGCTTTTTAAATGGCTTTTGAAGAGGAATCGCATCTGGTGACAAAGATGTTTATGATATACTGTAAGATCATTGACAGGGGTCAATAAGTCATTGACAAATGTCTTCGAGGCGGGCACCTTTTGACAGCACGTTAAGTTTATTTAAACAAGTGTTACAATTACCTTTTACAAATTGTACAAAAATCTAATTATGATACTTTGTGGGATATCAGGATTTCGACGTGCACTAGACATTAGTGAGGTGAAAAAGTAAATGGTTTTCCCCGGCAATTATTCAAGCCTTTCTGTCCAAAACTTAACGTGAAATTTTTTGGAAAGGTTTGCTCACGGTTTGTTGGTTTGTTTAGAGCCAGTTTGGAAACGCATGTGAATGTAGGCAGTAGCAATTTAGGTACAATAGCCAGATAAGGTTACATTACGTCACCGGTTGTAAAATTGCAGGGAGCTGCAATCAAATCGCTCGTTGGCACTGCGCTTTAGTGTGTATGCATTTACGACAACTGTCCGTCATTTCACGCGACAAAATCATAGTACGTGACATAGATATCAGAACTACATCCATGAGAGAACGATGCAACACAGACAAGTCACACCAGTGATAGGTGTACATTGATACTTTGCTTTGACCGCTGGATCTTAGCTCCGTTAAAATCGCTCGTCAATGCAACCTTCTCATAACTTAAGTGTAAAAAACCCACCGAACTAAAACTGTAAGGGTTGGGGTAGGATTGAGCCTTTGCAACTCATCGAAGTTTTGAAGTAATAAAAACTTTTTGGGAATAATAGCATTCCGCGAAGTTACTATTTATAGCTCACAAGGTCATTTGCATAAGATATTGATGACGTTTTAGTCACGTGACAGTCGGACATCGACAATTATTTCTACGCATTTGAGCTTATTTCAAAGTCAATTATCTTTGAGCCTGAATTGTTTTTAGTATGAATGATACCATAGAGTCACAGAGAGAAATATTCAGAACAATTATGTAGTATTTCCAACACTCGGACATGTGCCAGATTGAATCTAATTGCCCTAGTTAGAAAGCCTGAATCCATTACGAAACCGCATGTTTGTCCGACATTGCCTGTAATTCAGCGATGGGGAAATAGAGGGCAGCAGCTGCAGTGACGTCATCTTCGCGGAATGCTATTCAGCAATGGGTCTACAAAGATTGTAGACCCACTCGGCATGTCTTGAAGTGGACACCGTCTATCATTTGATGAGTTTTGTCAGTTGGGATGGCGTTTTGATTATAATCTACCTGTGTGCACTACATACCCTATGGCGGAATAGGGAGCATTCATTATTCCATATATTCTGCGACTGTAAAATCTTACCTGCTCTGCTATGGTTGTCATAGGAGACACATTTTCTACCCTCATCGCCATCATGTCGTCAATGTTCATCATGCCTCTGCTTGTCCTTCTCAGGTGATGTATGATATTCTCTTAGTTAGTAGGGGGGGGGGGGGACTGATCAAGGAGAACCTCGGTTGCACATCAGGCCGTATATCTGCCATTCAAAAACTTATTGTTCGAGTTCCATTCAGTTCTCCAAACATTGGGATGACAATATACTAGTCATCTCTAAATGTACTATTCATACCACGGAGTGGAATTAGATCCAGACGATGGTTGACACTAAGAATATTTAGTATCATGAAGTTCTCAACAGTCAGTCAATTCCACTCGTAAACTTTTTAATCCACTGGGTCCTAATCGCACCTTGCTCGTCCTTTCCACTCAGATATGGTTGTCTTTCCTGGAATTATTACGCGTGGCAGGCAGTTAAAAAAACCTGCTCGAAATTTCAGGAAGGTCGGAATATTATCCCGAATTCATGCGCAGGAACCTTCGAATTAAGTACTTATCCTAGTTTTCCTTAAAGTTCCGGAACGAATATACTTCAAATCATGTCAGGGTCATTAATAGGTACAGAGTAATATTATACACGCACTCATATTACCTTTCCAAATACCTAAAGTTTTCCGACAATAAGTTAAACCCCTCTTATGAAAATAAATATTCTACTTGGTGACGGAAAACAAATTGCTATCCGGATTAGGGCGACTCATTTGTCAAGATAAGGGAACACGTAGTATTTACAAACGCCAGCCATGCTAAACCCGTCCAAATTATATTTTGACTACGGTAAAGCATAATTCTCCCAAAAGTAAATGGTTAGGTAGGGGTATTTAAAAAAATCCTGCTTTAAAGCAGATTGGACGGAAATGCTTTCAATTAAGCGAGTTACCAGCGATATCGTTTTGAAAATAATGTAACTATTATGGTCGTGCGATAATTTAAATACATAGTATAAATAGTTTTCATTCGTAACAAGTACATGTAGTTTCAGACAGTGTAGTAATCGTGTGCTTATATATACATGTGCATGTGCATGTGCTCGAACGATGGGATAGACGCTCGCGTTGGCCTTTCGAGCATTTGCAAAACGTCCCTATTGTCGTTGTAACCTCCTGGTTCGTGAAATGGAACACGTATTATTCTCTTTTTAGATCGCTTTATTTGCTACACGAAGTTACACAGACGGGCAGTGTGGTTGTTCTCCCCATCATCCTTCGGAGAACCAAATTCTCCGGGTCACCGAAAGGCGGGTTCTGCACAGGGTGACCCAAAAACATTCAATACACAACAGTATTATGGATTGGGTCAAAAATAGCAAGCTGACAATAGTATTTGTAGTAACAGAGAATATTACATGAAAGAGGATTCTTTGTGCTTTAGAAATAAATTATTTTTGATGGGATCATCTACTTCACCACTGACACAAACACCACCACTAAACTCATCTGCTAACTCATCTGCAAACTCTGTAAAATACTACAAGTACAACCACGCGGACACAGGATTTTGTGAAGAATGATTCGAGGGACTATCTTTCCGTTTACACCAGACCCAGGTTCCATGTACACGATGCACAGCCATGAAAATCACGTGACCATCTGACACTTAACCAAATGCATTTCTAAATGTCGCCATGACACCTCCTTGAAACACTCTTGATCAAGCCTCACCCGCATGTTCACGTATGAGGCCAAACAGAACGTGGTAAAACGGCTGGAGTACATTTGTTAACCCAATAATTCAATTTTCGCCTCTTCAAGCATAATTAATAAACATGACTGTGCTAACATCTGTCCAGTGCGATACCTGTCGATAAAACGTATTTTAGTCTATAGTGTTATTTCAATAGTGCTTGCTAGTAATTATACGAGTTTCATGTGACTGTGTATTCATTTGTTGTAGCCATGAGACCTGACTGGCTAGCCATGATTGGCTGCAGACTTTGTGACTGCTGCAGAATCAATAGCATTAAAATGCTAAAAAAAGAAGTGGCCAGATAAATGTGAGCAGTTTGCATGTTTTTGGTTGATCTTAGGTATGTACAGTACGTTGGTATGTATATCAAACCGACCAGATCACATTCATGTACGTTTACACGGCAGTCGCCGAGTCTAGACCGATCCAGATCGACCTACAGAGCACTGTTTTATGGTGTGCACTGTCGGACGTTGACATTATTTTGTCAATAAATACACCGGGTGACAATTTTATTTCACAAATATCTGCAAGAAAGTCATGTGTTCGTTCAGTTATCAGAGTGATCATTTATTCGGACAAACAGTGACAAAATGAAATTTATATCAAACCGAATGCAATGACACTTCGGAACTTCGGCCTGGATATGACGACTGAACGGATTGCGCGTAACTGACGGACATGACCTCTAGCGCATCTCGAGCTCCTTCAAAGAAAACACTGTGTTGCGCTGATCAACTGCAAATCATGCATAGTCGGGTTGGCACGATGTTTGCAACAGGGAGTTTTCGCAATCCCCCGAATGGCCAACGTGAACGCCTATCTCATTGTTTGACCACCTGAGAACGAAGTCGTCGAATAATGGGATAGGCGTACACGTGGACGTTTTGCGGGCTATGTGAAAACTCCCTAGTGCAACGTGTTGTTTTCTTTGAAGAAGATGTGCGTTAGAGACCGAAGTTCCGAAGTGTCGTACTTATGATATTACAGTCATTATTGATATGCAATGTACATTGCACAACAGATACAATGCTTTGACATTAATTTGTAAATTAATTATTAATCTGGATATCAATGTGGTTGTTGACGTCGATACAAGTTTTGACTGTCAGTGTTGCGTGACCAAGAATAAAGCAAAATGCTCCGCGATTACATGTGTACGCGTCACGGACTTCGTCTACACATGTGACGTCACAACTAGGGTTTTAGCGCCAGGCAAATTTAAAGTACTTTAAAAACGGGCTCACTGAGCAGCATTTAGCTAACAGAGCCAGCAAAAGACGTAACATTTCCTACTCAATCTCATGATCGCCGAGGAAGCGATTTGCGACGTCAGAAAAACAGTTCCTACGTGTCCGAAGTCGGCTATTTGACACGCCGTGATTTGACGCGTACTGAAAGAAATAGAAGTACGATCATGATTGTTAGTAACAAGTGCTGTTGAGGAACTGATGTAAGTCACTACAATAGCACGGTTGAATGTCTGGGGCCTTATTCACAAAAGTCTCGCTAAGTATTTGCGAAGCGAAGCGTTTGCGAGACCCATGCGCAATCGCTAACTTAGCGAAGCGAGCGTTTCACAAAGGCCTTCGCAATATTTCGCTATGTCTTCGCTGTCCCTCTCTACTAGCGAATTCGCTAAAGTTCCGCAGGCGCGATTACTGATTACGTGATCCATGGTTTCGTTTTTACAATACAAAAAGCACCAACGTTTCCTGAGGTATTTAGGCTTTATGTAACTAATGTTTTAATTTTAGGGCGTGGATGGCTGGCCTTGGGACTTATTGCATATTAGGGTCCTTGAGGCCTCAGTATATTTCTATATATGTCAGGTTCCGTTACCACGAGTAGTACAAAGTCTGAGTAATACATGTAGCTTCATGTAAGATGATAGGGGGCCTATCCGTCAAAGATGAAATAGGCTGGGAGGTAACGTTGGCGTACGGGTTAGGTAGCACATACAAGGATAGTTGAATGTTAATTTGGAGATCTTAGGCATGTACAGTCCTACCAGAAAGTAAATGTCCACCGTTTTTTTAAAAATATTACAGAGATAAAATAAGATATTTGAATGCGGTTTTCAGCAGAGTATGGTATATTTATTTGGTCATATATCTGTTGTATTTGGATGCACCTAATTCCATCCCTTCATTATGTAACAAACATTTAAAAAAGGTCCAAAAATCACTTTTTTTATTTCATGTGGCCTTTTCAAAAATTCAAATGAGCCCATGAACTGTGCTTTATGACCATCTTTGTTTGGCACTTGCAATTCCATAGAGTGTGTTCTATAGTCATGACAAATGCACATTTTTGCTTAGGATGTGTATGTTAGTTTTTAGATCTCGCCCATAACCTTTCGCTATCCCGGGCCGCCGAGAAATTCACCGAGAATGAGCCATTTATGCGTGTGACGTCATCAGTCTATGGGTGGGTTTTTCCGATCCCGATTGAGGTTTCCGAGAATCAGGCGCTGGATCTCGCATTGCCAAACGAGGACATTGGATCGAATATTGAACAACAAAATGGCTAATTTGTGGGACACTATTGCGGTAGGTAGTTTTGTAGAGATGCACGGCAGTAACGGTAGAGTGCTAATCTAAATCAAGCAATGAAAATGTGGTAAATTGGGCTCCCAAGGTGCAAAAAGTATGCCGCTCTGCCGTGTCGGCCCACTTAAGTAATGTTTCAATGGGCGGATGCATGCATGCATGCATGATGAGTCGCGTTGTGTTGTTGTATTCTAAAATACCTTGGTACCGTAAAGTCAACTTTTAAATGGAAAATGCATAAGCCTCGTTCTGAGAGTGGAGTGTTTTGGACACGCAACCAAGTTCCCTCGGATTGCACTAAAATGTGGAAATCATGCACACAGCTCACTTCAGAAGTTTGAGGCTCTCAAAACACTGCTTCGAACACAAATCAGCCAAGGAAGCATCAACCACCCTAAGTCTTTTAATGAGCACTACATATATTTGCTGAGAAAAACGCTCCAAATAGCCCATTTGCGCGGATTTTAGCATCACTTGAGCAAGCCGATGCGGACTTCCTATGCGCGCTGCCGTAACATAATGTAAACAACGGCGCTACCGGCGCTCCGGGCAGCGAATTTTTTTCTGCAGGATACTTCTGCCATAGTGTACATCTGACAGCCAATCAGAATTCAAGGCAAGCACGTGTCTTTGTTGACATCATCTTTCCACATGGCGCAATAATGTCAACAATGCCACGTGTTCTGATAATCTTGGAAAGAAGAAGTTAGCAAATGGTTAGAGGAGTATATTAGCTAAAATATATTTATTTGCAGTATCTTAACATGTATTTTCATTGTCGTCAATGTCGAGTGGACTGTATTTATTGGACTTGTCTGTTAAAGGCGCACTGTGCTCGGCAAAATAGCCGAGGTTGAATGTTTATCTGTCAACCTAGTTCTGCTGTATATGCATAGGTGGCGCCACCATTCAATTTATTTTGTTTGCTTGTCAAAATGTGTTTTATACAATGGCCCTTTCAACAATGTTCAAACTACCAAAATAGGCCTGATACCTTCAACAAACAGCAGACATCGGATACACTGTCCCTTTAATAATTATCAACATTGGCAACACTGTCAGTGTCACTGCCCCTTAAAATTTCACAAATCGCGAGACATCGGATACACTGTCCCTTTAATAATTATCAACATTGGCAACACTGTCAGTGTCACTACCCCTTAAAATTTCACAAATCAATGCATGCACTGCAATGTAGCGATCAGATCAGCTGATGTCTCTTTTGTACGCATAATATCATCAATTTTACAATGAATCTGTGCAATTCATTCCTAAACACTACGACACAAACCTTGAGTTGAGCATAATTGGGGTCAGACAATGAACTATTGTCACATTCACAGTTGAAGTGGCACTCGGCATGCGACTCGGTATCGTCCATTGTATTTGCATTATCATGCATAAATAAACAGTGTGACGTCAAAGATCGCGCCAATTGTGATTGGCTGTCAGATGTACACTGTGGCAGAAGTATCCTGCAGAAAAAAATTTCGCCTCCGGGCAGCGATTTTTTTTTGCACGCTATTTTCCACACGTGCTTTTTCCTTCGACCAATCAGCGCTTTGTTATTTTTCTAATTTTATCCTCCGGCATTGTGCATCAATTAGACAGACAACGTAATCGTCACCTGTGACCACTGCCCAAAACAATTAGTGGCGAACCCATCAGTTTTAGAGGTAGGTTAAGGCATGTTTAAGTGGATAGTTGATAGTTTTAGGTTTTTAGATGCAATACATCATGGTTAAACCGTGGGAAGTTGAAGAATATTTGGAGAAACTGGCACTTTTTTGACTTCTACTTTTCGTACAGCGATACGCAGTGATATTCGATAGAGTGATTTGTACATTATCCATCTGCGTACATCGTATGTAGGAAAAGTAATACTAGACAACACAAACTTTGTTGCTGGTCTCCTTGGGCAGGGCACTTAATCACCAGTGCAGAAAGCAAGCATCAAGTCTTACAATGTGGACATAGACATAGGTCTAAAGGTGACTTATGATGCGTCTTGTTAAATGTGCATGTATAGTAGGCCCTATAGGAGTCTGACTCACATAGTTAGGTCTATGGGGATGCACAGAAGTGCTGCCTCAGTACTACCGGTATTGAATTTTTGTTCTCACAGGGTATTCTACAAATGGCTACAGGCACTCTGTCTGCAGTTTTGAGAGCACACAAGATGGATCTTTCAAAGCAAAATTTCGCTTGGAGCTGTCAACAGAAAAGGAAGCAAAGGCATGGTTGAAGTCATTTGAAGAGACAAGCCTAAGCACGTATCGGATTCAAAGAACCTATCCAAACATACGAAACACACACAGGAAAATTGAATACAAGTTGGTGTCCAACCCACCGCCCTTGCGAGAAGGAAAGTTATGGGTGGCACAAAACACCCACCTAGGGAGTGGTAGGCCCTGTAAACTTGATGGTAAAGAAAATGTGAAGCCTAAAAAAAGGAAACCGGTTGTCACGCCGCTGTCTTCCCAAGTGCTTCCTAGGCGCAAAGCTCCGCATAATTTAGTCAGGTGTGTGCAAAATAATGAAGCACTGGGGAAGACCCATTCAGCTAAGCTGTAATTCTGCCAGTAATTCTGCTACAGGTTTTCTGCGTCTTCATCTGTTAATGGCAGTATGAGTACCTTGTTCACAAATGGGTTTACTTTGTATTTTTGTAACAATTCTGGTTTTATTTTACATGTAACCTAGCTCAGGGCTGCTCAGGATAACAGCAAATACAATGGCAGTCTGTTAAGTAATAAAAATTACAATTGATTACCAATTAGTCAGTGTTATGTTTGATTCACACATTTGATTTCAGTGAATGCTTAGTAAAAAGGTCACTGTTGCTCCTCTTATTGGTGAGGTTTCACTTCAAGAGAGTTGCTGATGATTTAGGCAACAACCCACAACAACTGTGGTCTTGTTAGCAAAGCTTGGTCTTGTACACGAGGTTGGCCTCAGACTTTGTTTAAGTCACAGTCCATTGAAATCTGCCCATCCCATCCCTTAGTAGAATTCCCCTTAGTCGATCAAAACAAATGCACGTGTCTGAGGCTATTTATGTCACCGCGAACCGCCGAAGACTGCCGAGGGCAATTCCCGAAGAAATGACATCATCGATTCGGTCAGAGGATGAAATTAGAACATAAACAAAGCGCTGATTGGTCGAAGGAAAAAGCACGTGTGGAAAATAACGTGCAAAAAAAATTTCGCCTCCGGGCAGGCAATGGATGGAATTTGCCAAATTCGCACATATTCAAGTTATTTTCGTGGCCTATCTTTTTAAGTTTGAGGTATTTTAGAATAGAAATTGAACCCTCGGGTGGAGCTAAAATTTCGTTCGTTTTAGCTCCACCCTCGAGTGCCTTGGTAACTCAACCAAGGTCCTCCGCCTCGGGTTCAATTCCTTAATTCTGGAGAACATGCAAGCGAACCAAATAGAACCTCCAGATATGTAAACAAATTGTACCAGTAGGTGAACCTAAAAATCAGCGAGTATCAGGGTGAGGGATCGGAGCACATCGAGTAAAGACTAAAGTAGGCATGGGTGTAGCAGCTGGGCCGGGGTGGGGGCTTCAGCCCCCTACATTTCAAGAAATTTGTGGATTTTTTCAGACTTTCACCGTGATTTGGGGTGAGTGTGGTGTGTGGCATAAATTTTGATATTTATTTGCATTATGGGTTTCTTTCCCTTCAGAAATTATAATTACCCAGCCCTATATCAGATCCATCTGAAAGGGCAGATGACCAACACAAGGAGGCACCATCAGGGTATGTACAAACATGGACCTGAACACCTGAAATATTGTCTCCTGAAGAAATCATAAAACATTAAGCCCTAATGTGGTTTTGATAATTGTTTTCAGTCCGAAGATGCTTCCGTACAACCCGAGGGTGGAGAAATTGTTGAAAGCTTTTAAATCAGAGCAAATGGCGGCACTGAGAAGGTAAGACATGTAAAATTTTAAGTGAACTTGAACATGCAACCACACCAGTTTCCAAGGGTTTGCATCTAATAGTGATGCATCAATGTGTGCCTGAGAGTATCACAACTGAACACCTTGTATCTACATGTACAGAAACGAATGAGATGTAGCCTATTGCAGGGCAGATGCATCCACTGTAGAAATGGGGAATCTTTGATAAAATACTCAATTCCTGTGCTCAATGATATCTAAATTGATTTGTTTCCTATGTGCCATTTTAAAAATGGTGGGTGTAGTAGGCTAAACTCTAAAATCAAAGGGCCTTGATGGTACATGTTACTCTGTCTTTTCTTGCAGATCAGGAACAGCTGAAGAATACACAGAGAGAGACAGCCTTTTGACTGAGATATCTCAGATGAAGGATGAATCGCACATCAAAAAAGCCTCTGAGACAAAGGGTTCCGATGACAAAGACATCATAAAACAGGGGGAGGCCATAAGGAAACATGCCATGGAAGGCATGGCAAAAAAAGGTAAGCATTTTGGTCTCAATAAAGGCCCCCAAGTTATTCAGATTCTTGTCCTGTACAGGTATTGTAATGTATAGCAAGTTGTTGTTTTTGCCTGAGTACTCGTTATCATCTTTATATGGTTTTACACCAAGACACCCCTCCCCCCCCCCCCCGCCTGGATGGTATGTTTGACGCATTGAACATAATCTGTGCCATATAATATTTCAATCCGATATAGGCTATCTTCCTGTAATATCTCACGGGTTTTTATTTCAGATGACTCTACCCCATCGAAAAAGGTCAGGAGAACACAATCCATGTCTGAGTATGTCGAGTACAAAAAAGCAGAAATTGAGCTTAGAAAGGAAGAGTTAGAGGTCAGAAAGCAGGAACTGCAAATGGAAAGAGAGGAGAAAGAGAGACTGTTTCGATGATGAAGACCATGCTTGAGAGTATGAAAAAGTAGTGTTATCGTTGTCTACCTATTGTTCAAAGGACACTTTTTCTTAACCACCCTGTAGGCAGAATGACTGTTACCAATTACAATTACAATTACAATAACTTTATTAACGTATAACTACAGCAAGTTACCAGTCTAGCAGCTGTTGAAAATTCATATGACTTTTTGGCTCACCGTAGGGGAGTCTATACGATACCGCAGTGTCCGTCGTCCGTCGTCGTCGTCGTCGTCCGTCGTATCCTAGTTCAAAAACAGTGGCACGTTTTTTAACCGCTAGGCCTATGAACTTATAACTTTGTACACATGACCCCCTAGGTCAGATGACCCGTGACACTAAATTTCTGTCCGATCTGATTCTCTACTTGGCCACCAGTGGGCCAAATGTGGATATCTAAAAAGTGTGATATCTCGCTTATTAGTGACTTGTTTTCGATAAAACTTTTGTGGTAGGTACTCATAGCAAGGATACATCATATATCTTACGGGTTTTTAATTTGATCTACTTTTCAAGGTCGCAGAGGTCAAATGGCGTGAATTGGCCGTTTGAGTGTAACTATGGCACGTTTCTCAACTACCAAAGCTAGCTTGAAACTTGGTACATATAACCCCCTATATCAGATAACCTCTGGTGCTGAATTTCAGCCTGATCTAATTCTTGACTTTGCCACCAGGGGGCCAAAACAGAAAAAGTAAGAAGTGCAATAGCCTGCTTATTAGCAAATTGTTTTTGATGAAATTTTTATGGCAGGGACCCCTAGCAAGGTTACCTCAGATGTTGCACGATTTTTCGGATTTGACCTACTTTTTAAGGTCGCAGAGGTCAAATGGCGTAAATTTGCCGTTTGAGTGTAACTATGGCACGTTTCTCAACCGCAACAGTTATGAACTTGAAACTTTGAACGAATGACCCCCTAGGTCAGTTGACCTTTTACACTGAATTTTGGTTCGGTCTGGTTATTGACTTGGCCACCAGGGGGCCCAAACTCAAAACTCAAAAAGTGTGATTTCTCGCTTATTACTGATTTGTTTTTGATAAATGTTACATGGTAGGTACTCCCAGCAAGGATACATCACATATCTTACGGGTTTTTGATTTGACCCACCTTTCAAGTTCACAGAGGTCAAAGTTGAAAACTTTACCGTTCTTGGTACGTTTTGTCGTTGTTCAATGTAAAGAGTTTTAATTTTGTGTAATGATGCATCTAAGAAGCCACTATTTGTATGCCAAGTTTCAGCCAGATCGGAATTCAAATATGGCCGAAATTGCATGTTTTGTTGGTTTTTCCTCGTATTGTGGCAATCCAAAGGTCGTGAGTTCAAACCCCGGTCAAGGACAGCCAAAAATATTTTTATTTTTCATCTTTTCCTTTTTTCTTTTCTGAGTTCTATCTTACATTTTCTTCATTTTTTGATTTATTTGGTGCCATAGATTTAATTAGGCGGCCATCTTGGAAATCGTTTTTTGCCGATTGCTGTAGTGTAACGAGTGATGAAATTGTTATGGTCAGGTGGATGTGTCTACATCACATATCACCCTGGTTTGTTATTTGACCTACCTGTCAGGGTCACTGAGGTCAAAGTTAAAAATATATTCACCATTGTCATGGAGTGGCACGTTTCTTCACTATCATTTTCACCTAGACTCTACAAGCTTGGAACCACAAGTCTCGGATTCACCACTTGGCCAGGGCCGGCTCTGAACTGGTCACAGATGCATGTATAAATTATGAGAGGCCTACATACTGTAGCACTTTCTGCAACTGTCTACTAAAAATACTTACGGTGAGCACAATGGCCCCTGGCCGTTTCATTTTGGATGAACTTTCATCCTGAAGTGTTATTTTCGTCAGATGTATTTTCTTCAGGTTTAGAAAGTGTTCATTTCTGAACAACTCATTTGGGTGAACTTTGATCATTTCACTGCCAACACGACCAACAGGTCAGTAGTTTGAGATTTGTCATATAGTTTTTTTGAATTTTTGAATTTTCATTGTTGAAATAAAAATATAGTTTATGTTTCAACTTGAGTCTGAACTTCTAATTTCCCAAAAAATAGTCTATAGAAAGCCAATCCCACATGAAGAGTCTGAGAGTTGATGATGTGGCTCTTATTGGTCCTTTACAAAGCGTCCCCTAGTAAATCGTCATTAGTTCCCAATGTAATCCTGAAGTGATGGAGCCTCCATTTCAAAATAGGAGCCGGTCTGTGATCCGTATAGGCAAGTGTGAAAATTGGTCAGAAGCCCTGCCACTAAGTAATACTTAGCAACAGGCTGAAGGAAGACCTTTAAATTCTTTTTAAAGTCAACAAAGGCCCAATATTTCAGAATTTTTCCAAATGTCCATTCCACCGAAGTGCGCACACCAGACATTGCGGAATTGAAGTCTTCTTGTTGCTGAGTGAGACCAGCTGCTCCTTCTCTGAACGGGGAAATTAACCAAGGGCGGTTTGGGTAAGGTGGATCTCCCTATATGTAGAAGTTGTCTCCTGTTGCCGTTCGGGGCAACTGGTCGAGCTGGCGAAGAAGACCACTTTCCCTCAAAATGCCGGAGTCATGTCTGCGTCCTTCAGCCGGCCCCCACAGATTCGCGATTAGTCCATTAGGAAGCGTCAATGATTGAAATTTAATCGCGTGTACCCTCTTGTGCCCATTGAATACCACTCTTTGAAGACGAATTGGTCGGCATATCGGCCTTACAGTCCCGTCTATGAAGCCGAAGCAGTTCTCTAGAGGGGCACCATGGCCATGAATCGCGTCAGCGTAGGAGCGAAGATGGTTGGCATCCATCCACGGCTGATCAACCCGATTTAAAAGATGACCATGCCTTCTGTTAATGAAGTCGACCGTCTCGTTTATGGCAAGTGATAGCACTGAGGTGGGTCGGCCAAACAATTCTTCCATATGAGTCAAGACGGTTAGGGTATGAAAAGCGCCTGAGTGTCATGCAGAGAGCATCCTCTGCCCGTACTACAGACCGGTTTCCGCAAATTGTCACCGGTCGAAAGTCGAGCACAATATCTCTTATCTCATCCTTTCCAAATCTAAATTTATCCAAGCATTGCGCCTCGTTCAGTGAGTCAAGATCAAATCGGCTACAGTTGAGGTCAAACGTCGGCTGTTTTTGGTGAAGTAGCTCATTCTCCATTACAAAATCCAATAAATCTTCGTCGTCGAATTGTATGGTCAGGTCCATCAAAATTCGCGCCGTTCCTCCCGTTGCCATGTTTGCGTCTATGGCGCTGCCATCTAGCGGAATTATATAAAACTGCGTTTCTCGGGCGCCGGACTGCGAAAGTAGATTCGTGACTTGGTGTGCCCGGAACGGGAACGAGAATAATTCTCGGTTGCGCAGTTCTCGGAACGGGATTGCGAAAGGTCTCTCCCAAATCCTTCATGTTTGAGCTGAGTTGGCCATAATGACCCTGACCGACTGCATTGCTGACTATGAGGGGTGTTCTCAAAGGTCACTAGCTGTCTGAAAAAACAATCACCTGTAGCGAGCTAAAACTAATCTTCAAAATGAAAGAATTTAGCAAGAATTTTCTAGTAATGAAAGCAAAAAAAACCTTTGTATGGGTGAATTATGATGCAACATTGTGAAAAAGAACGAAAGTAAAATAAAATAAAAAGTTACCTTTTAGACATGTTTTAAAATCTGTCACATAATGAAGAGACAGGATTATCTGGGTCCAACTACAACAGATACATGACCAACAAGATATATCATTCTCTGCTGAAAACCGCATTCAATTATCTTACTCTATCTCCGTGATATTAAAGAAATCCTGTCGACATTTACTTTCTGGTAGGACTGTACAGGTGGTAGTTACAAATGTAGTACAATACGATATTTGTCGGGGTCTGTGAGAGGCAATAAATGTTTTGAATTTCATATCTTTGTCGTAGTTGCGTATTTTGGGAGGAGGGCAATCGATGCGTTATCTCTTGTTTCCTGCTGGGACAATGATGCCCAGTTGGAGCAGGAGGGGGAGGGTCTGGCCTTGCAAGAGAGTATCAGTTTTGCAGTTGCCTGGAAGATTGGTCAAATATAGTTATGTTTTCTTGTTGTGGTTACAGCCCAACTGTCAAGAGTATACCAGCATGGGAGTTCGATTCTTCATTTAACCCGGTCGGGGCAACTGTAGTGTTGAGATAACTGCCAGGGCAGGCTTTTCCCCTCTACTCTTTCGGATCCAGGTTTCTTGTCCAAAGAGTGAGGATATACCTCGGTAACAATTGGGAGGAGCTGCTGGACAACCTACCTTTGAGGGACCATGGGCATTTTGTCACCGGGCAGTTACATCAGGAGGTAGCCCCTCTTGAATTAGATAAATGATGCTTCATCTCGGATGGTGGGAGGTCAGATAGAAGAGAGGGTCAACATTTTTGACTTTTTTTCAACCATTCAGAGGCTATTTTAATGGCGTCTTTTACGATGGACAGTTCCTGCCGTCGCTGATCTTTAATATATTGACGTTGTTAGTTTGTTTCCGTGTTTGTGGGGTTTGGGGAGTTTATTTTGCATGGATTATATTGAGTTATGGGGTATAAGGCTTTGAGTATTTGGAGAGGCAATATAACTCATAATTATCAAGATAATCGCCCCAAATAAGAGGGAAACTCTAGCATGGCGTTATCGTCCGGAGTGGTTAACTCTTAGCGCTTCGGAAGGAGAGTGATTTCATATCCATTACTTAAACATGTTAAAGGCACAGAGCATGTATATGATGACGCACCAGTTAGGATACTTTGTCGACGTTGTCCTCGTCAAACCTATAAAGTGAACGATATGTCCCAATCCGACTATGTCTTTCGTGACAAGTACACATTTTCTTGACGAACACGCAAAAAAGCAACCATAGCGAATATCAACCATCTACTTCAACTTTCAAGTCTGGTGTGATCGAGGCATCCTTGAAAAATCGAAGCATTTCTCACCAAGTAAAGAACATAAGCTAGACTTTATCCATATGAAGACTGATGAATTGTACCCTTTTTCTTTCGTGACTGGACGCTCATACAAATGATTTGCTTATCTGAAGATTATAAGAGAAAATCCTGATAACTCGATCGCACCGCTACTACAAAATTACAAGCATGAATATTTCAAAACAACATAAAAAAACTTGACAAATATTTATTGTTGTCTACACCAAAAAACCTTTCGAGATGAAGTGATGATTCTGTGATGAAACAACACACAAAATAGGCTTGGGCGTAACTGAGCATCTGCATGTATCACTGTCAATTTGGACCAAGAGCCATTGCAACGTCAAACATCTAAATTATTGGGGTTAAGTAATGCATGATAAAGACAAAATCAAATTGGATTAACATTCCAGTCGGAATCAAAGTCTTTAAACACATCTCGTAATCATCTTCGGGTGTATGGAGTCAAACAGTTATGGAATCAAACAGTGGATTAACAGTCCAGTCGGATTCAAAGTCTTGAATCGCATTACACAATGGCAATTATCGTCGACTGTATGGGTGTTAGTATTTTTTTCTTCCTTTATGCTCTTCTTCATGCCTTTGTCACTTTTGTCATTTTCAAGCAGGCCTTGAGAATGAACGGTAGTTATCAAGTTGCTCCTGTGGAAAAATTCCTAAAGGAATCATTCAAAGTGATACAATCTAATACCGACATAAAGTTCAAGTTGACTAGGGGGGTGACCTAGCACTCTCGCTATATTTTGCCAGGAGTCTACTTCGAATTCTTGAGTGTCTTCTGGTACCCACTGGTGCTACTGTTCAAGCGAATATGCTTCACCCAACTCCAAAGGTATGCAGATTTGCCTACCTTTGGAAGAACTCCAATGTTAGTTTGGCCAAAAGGGTTATTGTCGTCCTGGGTGATGCACAATATCACCCAGCCTCTACCTGGGTGATGCATAACATCACCCTGGGTGACATAGTGCATGCACAACATCACCCAGGGTGATGTTATGCATTCGTTTCGCTATTGGTGAAGGGGTTGTCGAATCGGCGGACGTAGAAATGTTCACGGCCAAAAAAAAATGGCGGCCGTTCATCTGGTTCATCTGTTGTGCATGCACAATATCACCCAGGGTGATGTTATATATGCATCGCAAGATAGAGCCTGGGTGATATTGTGCATCACCCAGGACGACAATAACCCCTTCAGCGCCACTTTGGCCCTCTCTAGGTACTCTATGTTCACCACGTAATATGAAACAAGTAAAGCAACGGCACTCTATCTGATGACAATTTCCTGTTAGATTACGGGATAGTAAATGTGCTTTCCAAAGAAGAAGTCATCTGGATTGCCTAAAAAAACAAAAAAACAACATTTTGGCATTTTTTCTCCAAACCGAAATTTGTCCCCTGTTGACCTGGGGATTGGATTCCCGCATTTAATCACATGATACGTTCACCACCATAACAGAAAGTGGCACAGTGCTTCAGTCACCGAAACACTCCGCTAGAGTTTTGTGCAGTCATACATATCATAGTGCATAGCGTACATAGGCATGAAGTAGCACAATGATGGCGATTTTCCTATCAGTATGCCAGAGTCGGACACGACTTAATGTCCCTAAGTATTTCCCATGGAGTTTTCCTCCATGGGATAGTGGGTAACTTTCCCATGGGCTTGGGTTTCATTTTACTCTAACTTCAAAACTTTGAAATTTTAGAGAGAAATTAGTATTTCAACGTAACTTTTTGAATCAATATTTTACTATATATGGAAGGACAAGCATTAGTATGACCCTGTTGCCCTATGCAGTGCAAAAGACTCACCAGGAACAGCTATAAGGGAGTCGCGGGAGCATCAACATTAGCTTTGATCTTTGTTTTTGTTCCCTTAACCTGAAATGAATCAATGACATGTTTTAAGCTTCTGAGGGGAAAATGCCGTTGACACAATCGGAACTGAAAGTATATACAGTGACTACTTAGTTAACTGGTGCTTGGTCTAAAATTTTCTAAGTCACTAATAGAGGCCCAGAATGGGATATTGTCGATTTACGACCATGTAGGGCCTATACTAATCACATTTCAATGAAGAAAATGATAGAGTTTTGATTACATGTTCATTTCTTGATCTGGTCTTCTGTGACCAATTTTATCAATCAATGGTTGGTATGAAAGGCAATTGCAGTTGTGTAATTTCCTAGGCCCTTTACCGTAACAATCATATTGGTCATTCCTGTAGAAAGTTCAAATCATGAGGAACACAACGTTGTTGTTACTGCTGATGCTTTCGCTCTTTGTCATGTGTCAGTCAATGATGGATGCTGGCAATGATGACGATGATGATGATGATGATGCCGATCAGCAGAATGGTGCTGCAGCAGTTGGTCTCCCTCGACGATGTAACAGTTACACTGTTGAAGCCAGGCTGCGACATGCCTTGGATTGCCAAACAGCAATTGAACATGGCCGCATTCTAAATGTCAATGAGTATGCTAGGCGCTATCGACTATCCCCAACAACGCTCAGGAGATGGATACAGAACATCGATGAAATGACGGATCAAGTGGAGGAAAATGCAGAACGCCGGCGAGTCAGAACCGACCATGATGGTTGTTGGCCGGAAGTTGAGAATATCGTGCACCAGCATTTTCAAGAACGGAGGAATATTGCCCTGCCCGTTTCTCGGTCGGACATTGTTAATGATGCAACGATTGAATTTCAGAACTGGTGGGGCCAACTCCCACACAATGAACTTGAGGACATTGCAGCACGTCGCCCCGAAAGGTCCCAGTTTTCTGCATCAGTGGGTTGGGTTACAAATTTTATGAAACGGAAAAAGATTGTTTTCCGCCGTAAAACGAAAGATTCCACCACTGTACCGGCTGATGCACCACAGAGAGTGAGAGAATTTCAGACTGGCGTTAGGCAAACTGTAGCTGACAACCATGTCCACACGCTCTTGAACTTTAACGAAACGTTTGCTCAGTTGGACTTCCCTCCGATGTATACAGCTGAGACCAGAGGTACAGTAGATGTAAATGTGAAAACAACGCGAGGAAATGCCAAACTCGGGTGCACCGTTGGATTGACAGTTGGCTCCAACGGAGAAAAACCGCCTGCTCATGTTGTTTTCAGGCAGCCGGGCTTCGTGCGTCAGATTAGAGATTTGAACAACATTCCAGATAACGTACGGGTCACATCCTCGAGGTCTGGTTGGGAGAATGGAGAGACACTGCAACATTGGTTGGACAATGTTCTTTTCCCTTACATTGGCGATTTTGACTTTAATGACATCCTTCTGCTTTTGGACAGATTCCGACCGCATCAAGCAGAGGATTTCTGTTACCCAATGGTTGAAGCAGGCATACTGTTAGACAATATTCCTGCTAGGTGTACATCGCTGGCTCAGCCGTTAGATCTCACTATTATGAGGGGATTTAAAGCTATAATGCGAAAGTATTGGAAGTTATGGAAATGTGATGCAACTGAGGCTGACGGAAATTGCCGCAAAATTACATTACAGGATGTACTCGGCATTATAAGTAGAGCATGGAATGATGTAGCTCCTGAGTCTGCGGCTAAGTCATTTCAAGTGGCTGGCTTAACACCTCAACCAGATGGTCATTATCGTGATGATGTTGCAGATGATTTGTTGCTTGGTGAAAACGAATTGTCAGACTCCGAGAATGATGATGATAACTTAAATTTTGACGACAACTTGGAATTGTAAAACAGTTGTAGTGCAAAGTAGTGAATAAGTAAATGTTGTTAATGGCATCGGTTATGTAAGTGTTAGTTACTTTACCCCCCAAGTTAAACTTTTACCCTGTAAAAAGCTTGTAACGACATTCATTTTCCATGAAAAGCACTGGCCAGTGATCGTAGTCTTGGATGGACTTTCTGCATGTCGGATTTCAAGCTATTAAAACTTTCTGAGTACTTGATGAAAGTGATCATAGTCAATAGGTATCAATGCCGACATGTGCAGTAGGCTCAAATTGTCATTATTAGCCCATTCATGCTTCTCAAAAGGAATGTAGGCCCTGCACAACCCATCTGGGCCTAAAATGCATATTATAATGACCTATTATGGACTTAGAAAATTTTAGTGTATGTGACCCGCTCTACCAAAACTAGGCGCTTGTCGCATCTGAACTTGACAGGTTGATACGTTGTTCATTTCCCTATTGTAGACCTTTTGTGAAATGTGACCAAATCAGTTTGTAATAGATTTCACAAAAGGTCTACAATAGGGAAATGAACAACAAGTCTGTATCAACCTGTCAAGTTCAGATGCGACAAGCGCCTAGTTTTGGTAGAGCGAGTCACATATTCGCCAGCAGCGGCTATCTGGTCTGCACACCCGCCCAACGATATGAAATTGATTTTCGCCAAAAACGTATCATTTTTTATGGATTTCGGACAATTCTTTGTAATTAAATCCATCGAATGACTCCCATGCAGTCCATTCGTCATCCTTATCGTATTTCCTTCGTGCGACCGGACGACTTCGTTCCACTGCGCCCAGAGTGCGGTAGTGTTCGATCTTCGCATTCCATCTGTCATGTGTCTCATTCACCATGGTGAATTGGGACGATGAAATAATTCACCATGGTGAGCATGGTGAACTCTGATTTACCCATGGTTAACGATGAAATCATGTTGATTTCAGATTTTACCATAGTGAATCCGAGATCTCTTTCGTAAGGGGGTGAATTTCTGCAGATTAATGTATGCTTCCGCCATCAACATGACACCATTGGTCTGGTTACTCTAAACATTCATTTAATCTTATTACCAGTATTTATTACCTGATTAAGAGCCAAATACCAGTTGGCCTACATTGGGAATCAATAACCAGGAAAGTCATCAATGTGATCGGCATCTTCAGAAGATATAACCAACTCGACAAGTTGAAAGTGACTATAACCACATTCCGAGACTCCGATTGAAATGTTCAATTGAATATCCCGCCAAGATTCGACGAATTGTTACATGGAATGAAACATAAATTTGATTTCCATGTAAGAATTCGCAATACCAAGAAGTGAAACCGCGAACTGGCCAACCCACGTCGTTGTTTATATAACCCTTCGATAAACATATCGGCAGTTGGAGTAAGATTCGTTGAGGGGACAGTCGAATCCGGTGTAGGCCCTATGAAGACGCAGGCGTAGCCAGTGATGAGGTCCGTGTTACAGCAGGTGTTATATTGGTTTTGAGCGGGCCTGGATGATGGCTGAATCCAAGATTGGGTAGGTCTATTACACATTTATTCCTTCTGTTCTTGCGATGGCCAAATTGGAATTTATTCCTGAAATCTCGCCTACAGAAACCCAGGACAGTCAGAACGACGATCCTGCTCGATTTTGCAGCATTCACTCACCATCTTAGGAAGCTCCTCCAGCATCTACGACAATTTGATCTGAGGACGCGTATATATATAGATAGATACAGCATGGGAAAATATACCACGCCTTGACCGATCAGAGACATTAATCCTGAGATTTTAGGTTTATTTCACTACTATTGGACAGATTTAGTAAGTCTTCCGAAAAGTTCCGAACGCTGAAGGAATGTTAATGTGAGGGTTGCAAAACCTGCGTGATCGAGAGTGGAGTAAAAACTCCGGTGACCGGCAATGTTTTGAGGTCGCTAAATCACTCACCCAAAATAGTGGTGACGTGGCAAACGCATGAGAGTCAGGATGATACAACGTCTGTGAGAGGAGGAGCAGAGCATATAGACCTACGACTCACGATGGGTATTCGAGGGTGTATAATAAGGTGCAACAAAGAGTAGACCATGCAATCATGGGCCAGCTATTCCAGGGAAGCCGTAGTAGGATCACTGGCTTGGCGAGACAGAGCGGGAGACTTCACCAACTCCTTGTTCATACAAAATGCTCGACGAGAAAGGACCGCGACCATCAGGGCCCAGTTGTTCAAAATCACAAAATTCACGTTATCCGTAATGGTTACGTTTAGTATCCTTAATGACGTTATCTCTTTCAGTTAAACCCACTAAAATTTTCACTTTAAGATCTAACGTTGCTTTGAACCAATACGCTATGACACAACCGCATGGGGCGGATTGCAAAATCGTATTTGAGTGGTCTGGTCTGGCTTGCTGGAAATACAGAAAAGGATAACTACACCATCGTAGTGACCGATTCCCTCAGCCTAAGCAAACTCCAGGGAGGTTGCATAAAGAAAATTTGGTTCGCCTTTCTCAGGCAAATCAGAGGAAAAGTGGAAGTCATCAACATCCCCAATGAAACCCAGGCCATGCGGGAATCCGATTCAATGAGAGGGCGAAAGCTTACAGACTGGCAGGAAATGCTGCAGCCTTTGGCGATCTGGATATGACTGCAGTAGATATTGTAGACATGATTGGCAGAAATGTGCGGGAAAAGGAGGGAGAGAGCGAACAGACATGGTCCATGAGAAGACTACACGAGAAGGGCACTAGTGAGGGTGATGGCGGACTTGTTCTTCTGTGGGGCGAGAAATGACGGATGGCAGCCCAGCTACGGATGGTGCCTTTTCCTTGACCATCAGTAGTTACGAACGGCGTTTATATCGCCCAACAAAAATTATCAATCAATTTCGTTTTAACCCTTTTCAAAGGAGCTTCGTTATGATTATTTTAATGATATAATAAAAATAATCTTGTTCTTGTTCTTGTTTTAATATCAGAAGAGCAATGGCTCCGGCAAGTGCAAGGCCATTTCCAACAGTGTGCGCAGTCCTGCTTTGGATAAGAGAAATGCAGTTAGGGCCTACACATAAGGGCCGTTTAGACGACAGGCGAAAAGACCGCATTCGGATCGAATCTGGATGAATCCGGATTAAAACCACCCAAGGCGATGGTACCTTTTTAGTCCGGATGCAACCACATTGATCCGGATCTTTTTGCGTTTACACGACGAAAAATTAATCCGGATTCGGGACGCATCCGGATTTTTTCGCGTCGTCTAAACGGCCCTATAGTCGAGGTGCAGTTCCTACACGTATTATGAATAACTTGGTATTCATATTTGTATATCTGTCTACACAACTGCAATGCTGAAATTTATATCTCGTTGGAGAGCTGTGGAGTTATTGATCCATGATTGAGCGACCTAGTTCAAGTATTATATTGCAAGTCCAGTATATATGCGTATATACGCATATATAGACATTGACGTCAATAATGGATGTTCGAATCGGCGAATGTCGATTGGCAGTTTCAATACTGTCTTGCTTTCCTTTTACGATGTTAGTCACCTAGTGTATACTAATAATTAAAGGAAATTTTGCCTCTTCCAGGGCAAGGCCAAGGCTGACTTGGAAGATTCCCACCCGCCTTGATGTTCTCCAAGACATCCTCAGTCAATATCCTGATGATGGACAAATCCTTAAAGTGAGTAGAGATATCTTAAAATTATGAAAGGAGCTATTCAGTTCGTGTTGACGACAACTTTCATGTTTCATAAGTCTCATCTTTATTATATTTGGTAAACTGCAAATTAAAGAATATATATAATCATATAGTCAGTACAAGATCGCATAAAAACCAGGCCTGCACAAATTTATGTTAAGATCTAAGAATTTTACATGTAGGACTACGATAAATGAATGAGAGAAATTGGTGGAACAGAATATGTGATACATACCGAATATGGAACCTCCAGAGCGACTAGCCGGGACGAGAATGAATAACAATAAAAATCGACCGTATTTATAGGGCGGACCCAGACGCTTTCGTAGGCACCTGGCGGAACCCTTCCAAGAGGGACAAAGAAATTAGCTATAAATAGCTGCCAGGGGCCTATGGAGGCGACCAGGCACACAGGTCAGCCGGTAAACACGACAGTAAACAAAATCTCCCGCCCGAAGCCAAATAAAGAGTATTACCCGGGAGTTTAGAATCTCCAACAACCCGGCCCCCCTGCTGCCCCCAAAGGACAGCAGAGTGAAATGTTTTGGTTTTAAAAAGATATCAAAGTCCTACAGAAATATTTCCGAGATAGCCCCGAATAAGCTTACAAATAAATTCAGCCGAACGAAAGGAAAAGTCAGTGATCCCATGCACTGACGGAGAAGCGTGAACCCTACTAAACTCCGCCAGGTCACCGGACCACAAACTCGCTAAATTTCCATAGGTAACTGCCGTACAAATCAGAGTTGATAACAAGTTACATGTACTAATAATCAACGACAACGCTGCATCAAGCAATCTACAAAAAACAAACGCACAATATTCGCTTGAAGTTTCAAATAACGATCAATAGTTCACAAGTTTAATAATTCACTTAAATTCAACAAATTCAGTATTCAACAGTCGTGTGCAAGTACGAGTTCGATCCATAAGTAATCATTTGAAAATCATTTAAAGTGCCTCTAAATCGTCTATAACACGCACTAAACATTTTCCAAAATGCATATCTGTGAGGCAGGACGGGTGAGCTCACCGGAAGACGTTTTTACCCTAACGGCGCGAACTCGACCGTCACCGCTGGTTTTACAGCGACAACTTAGTTTAATAGGCCACTTTATCAGCGAGGCCTAGACTGACCCAGATAAACTAGTTCATAAAGAATTCCATCTCCTCGGTGATCTGGGTCACAGCAAAAATAGAACTGATGCCCGGTTGTAAAGTGGGCTATAGCAGGCTATATTTACATATATTTACATATTTACATATATTTATATAGATTCCTGACATTCCAATCTGTCTGTGTCAGTGTTTGTTTCAAGAAAATCGGACCACAGATAAGGAATAACAATGGGGATGCTGTGTCCTACTTAGGACAGTTTCTGCTATGAAGTACTGTTTAATCAATAGCCTATTAATTAAGTCTGTCCTCATTCACCATCATGAAAACTTGTTTGTCGTCTAATTTGGGGGTAATCCTAACATATAAAACGGGCCGCATCACCGGACAGTTATTCGGTTTGCAGGTATAGGATCCAGATAAGGGTCTTACTGAAAAGATACTGCACTGGTCCTAACACAACTTCACTTGATTCAAACACATCTAAAGCAATCGACAAGGTGTAAGTTCATTTTGATTGGCAGTGTGAGCCACATAAGGTATTTAACCCCTCTTGTGCCACCCTAATTAAAGGGTTGAGGTGGGCGTGGCACACAACAAAAATTCAAATTTCAGGAATGAAAATGCAGATACATGCATCAATATTCAAGTATACAATTACAGGAAATGATATCAATAAGGCAAGATGCAGTTCATGAATTATAAAAGCAATAATATAATATTGATGTGAAACAAAAAGGCCCTGATTGAAGTTGATTCTACTTTGTTGATTTTGATGATTGTCTCTTTCTTGTTCAGCTCGATGGATGTCTCAAGGTGTCTTTCTTTTGTCATGATCAGAAGTTTGTCCAGTGGTGTCTGTGCTCCCCATCCTCTTGATGCCAATCTATTGAATTCCTTATGGATGGCCTCACCCCCTTGTTCGTCAAGGAGGGCCAGCCCGAATCTCCATTTCCGGATGAAAGGCACTACATGATCTTCTAATATGTGCATTTTTGGAATTATTCGTACGTGTTCGAAGTGCGTTCGGAAGAAATCCATATAAGCATCAATGCTAACCGCTATGTCCTGAATCTGATCCTCTTCGATGTAGTTGCTGTGTGAGATGTTTGAGTGAACCAATGAAAATAATCTGTTGAGCTCTGTGTACTTGTTTTTCAGTTGTTGTCCTCGAAGAATAATCTCGGGGGAATCTACCAGTCGTTTTATCCTGTTTGCTGTTGATTGTAGCAGATCTGTGTAGACATCTTCCTGAAAATGAACTCATACTTTTGTAATCAATGTTATTATAAATTATCAGGAATCGAGTGTCATGATTTTTTATGAAAAGCAAGCATACCTTCAAGTATTTATGGCAGTGATTTCCAACCATGGTCCCACCAAAGTATTGCTTGCAACGGATGTGGTGTTTTTCCGGTATGTCCTCAAGGTGTTTTGTCACTGGTCCTTCACCTGGGAAAAGGCTGGTCTCACGCTTAAGCTTCTTCTTTTCCATTTCTTGAAATGGTATTAGGTGATGATATAGACAGGGTTACAACATGAGAAAGGGTGGAGAGAAGACATATCAGATGGTAATTTTACGGTTATACTTACAAGGGATTTAACTTTCTTTTCCATAATGGTTTTCTGCTTTGGGGTTAGGTTCTTCTTACTATCCAATTCCTCTCTAAGATCTGTGATGTCATCGTGTAAAGAATGGATTGTTCTTAAGTTGATGAGGTACTTTCCATACACGGAAGTGTTCTCGGGATCAGCCAATGGACAGTTCATGAGAGAAATAGTCAAATCGATATTGTGACACTCTGTCTTCAAGAGTTCATGATGCTTATTCACAATTCCAAGGAGTATATGGAGATTTGGAGGGCATATCTGAAAAAATAAACCTGGGTCATCACGAAGTCACATGATACAGTTTCACAGAATGGTTGGAAGAGAAAATATATCAATACTAAAGATTATTTGTACATGCGTGGCTTATTTCAATGTTTAAGGTCGGCGAATTGATTACATTGTAGAAACGGTTCGTATTCTTCTTTTTCCCTTCCCATTCATTTAGAAATCGTTGGTGCGTCATATTCAGTGTCTGGAGGTTACGTTTTCTCTTTCGACCCCTCGCCTCTCTAGATACTTCCATATCATCCTTTGAAATAAGGCACCAAAGACAAGGAAACGTTCCTGCAGCACCGGATAGGCCGTAGATATTGCAGAGGTAGTCATAATCGCCAAATTGGAATAACCGCATGGTCTTGCCTCTGAAAAATGATGAGAAAGATTATAAATGATAAGCTCTGCATAAAGTTTGGAAACAAACACAGACATTACAAAAGGAAGTTCTGCTCGCAGTGGCACAGTAGTCGGCTTACCTCCATCTCATTAGTTTCAACTCCTCAATCTCTTCAGCCAAGTTTTTCAAACCTCTCTCTAGGTTCTCTCGATAGTCCTTGGCTCCAAATATGCAGACAATCGCTGTGTTGGCGGACGAATTCGGTTCATTGGTGTTTACGATCTGAAGCCCTTGTGTAAATGTATTCGTTCCAAACAGAACATTCCCTCCATGGTCCCCACCAAGCTTGATCCACACCTCATCCTTTGGGAGTTTATCATCATGCCAATGAAGGGCCTTTGGAATGCTGTAAAAACATAATGTACCATAAGATGTAGCCTACTGGACACAAAACAATGCAGTATACGTAATCAATATTTATGCATTTAGTAGCATCAACTTAATAATAGATATTTACCCATCCAAGACATTAAGGCGATCAATCACATTGCTCTGAAGGTCTGGTATGAAGACAATTGGTGCCTGCACATCAATTAGAATCTTTGGTGCTGCAGCTGCATTCTTGGATTTGGGGGGTCGGGCCTTCAAGGTCATCATTTCTCCCCTAAGATAGCCGCCAAGAGCCTTTGCTCGTTCTTCACGAATTTTCTCATTCCTTTCAAACCTACAACCAACATCTGTGAACATCCTGCAAAATGAACCAGGTATATATGAAATAGTTTTAACTTTGGCCGATTAATTTATATGAAATGTGAATCTAAGAAAAAAGGTCTTAGAAGGGAGGTTACGGTAATTACCTCTTCTGTATATCAAGCTGCACCCAAGATAGCCGCATTCTCGTTTTTATCTTGAGTGACAGTTGACGACTGATTTTGAGCCTTGATCTTACTCCTGCTCCTGCACATATCTTCTCTCTCTCTTTCCTGTCACATCGTTTGAGTTCCTTCGTTAGTTGCGTACTTGTTGATGCTCTTGTGGACCCGAACATACATCTTTTTAAATGTTCTGTTGCCAAAGCTCTTTTCCATACTGTTGTTGCGCATGCCACTGTTGAAGAAACTCTTGCCTTGGGTACCACACATAACTTTACTGGCTATAAGTAAAACAGGCAATAAGCACACAGAATAGTGAACAAAACTACATGAAAAGTGAATGACAATAATAATGTTATGGGAAGTTAATTTAAAATTGGTTCCTACCCGTCCTCCTGTCTTGCATTCAATGTAAGATGCATCGCCAGATGTTTCAATTTTCCTCTTCACCATATTCGTTAAAACTTTATCCTCGTCTGGTTTAAGTGGTTCCGATAGAGATGCGAGTAATTTACTGGGTGTGGTTTGAATGCACATGTCAACCTTTGGTGGCTTTGCTGGAGTACTGGTACGAAATGTTTTTGACTGGTTGAGATCAGTGTTGAGAGACGTATCCATTAAAGTATCATCATCATCATTACCATCATCATCATCATCATTTTTGGCTTCATTGTCCACACTTTGGTCTTTACTAGTGTCACACGAATGCTTACCAAACACATTGGTATATGGACGTCGTTGCCCACAGTTTTTGCACTTTATTTTCTAACGCAGAAGTTGAGTAAAAAAATAGTGGGGGAGGTTTTGAGACTTCCCTGAACAAAACAGTTTCCTGGCACACTGGACATTGAATCTCATCACTTTCTTGACTAATGAAAAGAGACGACAGACACGTAGAACAATAACAATGGTGGCACTTTGTAACAACAGTGTAGGTTGAAAATATGTACAATGTATATCTTTACATATTGGACAGGTGTACATTTCCTGGGAATCATCTAATTCAGAATTTTCTGGTGCCATAATCCTATCACTGTCCCAGAAATTTTCAAATATGTCCGAATCACGATTATTAAAAGGAAGTTGTCGTAGCCAACCACCTTTGGCCTGTCTCCTGTACTTAGGGTTTGTCATCTGGTTAAAGTGGTGGCAAACATTGCAATACTTGACTTGCCAAACTCAGCTCGGCGCCGAACTGCAGCGCCGCTCGCGGACAAAGATAGAACAACTCGACATTTTTTTCACCGGTTTTCTCGCTGCGCATGCGTACCAGCGGAAATCAACATGCTGCGCGCTGGTACGCATGCGCAGCAAGAAAACCGGTGAAAAAAATGTCGAGTTGTTCTATCTTTGTCCGCGAGTGGCACTGCAGTTCGGCGTCGAGCTGAGTTTGGCAAGTCAAGTATATCATCACGTTTCGAATCTCTTACAATTTTGTTAACACATTTTCTGCATATGAAGGGAAAATGGGTATCAGGGGAGTCAAGGGTAATATCAATATCATAGAATTCAATTATGTCGGACTTTCTCAAGGTGCATGTCACTGGCTTACGATCTTTTCGTTCCTTTTTACTCTGAACAAGTTCACAACAAATACGGCATAACTTTTGAATATAATTATGGTGAACCCTAAGGGCCTCAGTTGGCCCCTCCATACCTTTTATAGTATCCTAAAGGGATCTGAATAAATCCAGCAAACTAAATATCAGAAATCCATTTGAAATTCCATTCAGAAAATAAAAGAATGCAGATAATTCACAAAAAAGGGTTAACGGCACACCTTCGTGGACACGTGGTTTTTGTCAGGCCATAGATCCTTCCGGTGAAAATCTCACTTCTTCCACTGAGGATAGTATCCCAACTATCACTAACACTAAATATTTTAAAGGCGCAATTGACAGTAGCGGCTACTGGCAACCTGGGTGATGCATTAGTCTGATAGTGGGCATTATCAGCGGTGGCCTGATTGGCTGTTCCTGCTTGATGTGCAGCTGACATATTTACAGGTGACATCACTCCCGGGAAATTGGCACATGGTTTCTTGTCTTATATTGGGCTTCATATACAATATGATGTGGGGTTTTGTTTTAAGATGTGGGGTTGTGTTTTATGAATTAAATAGCCATTAGGTCATGAACTTGAGCATCCTTTCTTAGAGACGGAAAGGCCAAAGTAAACTCACAGTTTTGTGTCTTAGTCAACAATAATACTTGTTCCAAGACATACTACATTTTGTTTTGTTTTGTATGGTTTAGAAACAGAGAAATACCTTGGTAATATTTCTGAAGTTAGTTGCTATGCGCATCTTGGTGCAAAGTTACAGGGTGACTGACTCTTAGTCTTGGTACAAGATAACATTTGGTGATGATCTAGGTGGAAAAGACCATTAAAGCGAGAAGGGGAGGTTAGGTTATAGTATCCCCAAATCTTTGTTACTTTCATTAAATGAGAAGAAGGACATTGACAACATGAGTTATACTGATGATAACAGAGATGATTTAGTTCGCTTTCGTGATGAAAATCGTCAGCTTCATGCTAGGAAACGAAAAAGGGGATCCATGAATGATTCTGAAAGAACCAAGCCCAAAAAGACCAATCTTTTGAAAAGTCAATTAACATTCTATTGTTCAGACGAAAATGAAAAGGTTTCTTTCTTCAACAAAATGGTCAAGTTGAAGTCAAAGTTAGGGGGTGGAAAATGCTCAATGGTGTCGAATTACAAATTTCTAAACCAAGTGATTGACTTTTACATCGAAAACAACAGCAAGGAGAGCAACAAAACTGCTGAGGATAAGTCTACTGTCCCCAATACCACACCAGCTTACCAGCTCACAACAGACACGAAGGAACCACTGTTCATATGTGCAGGGACTTCAGTCAGAAATTTAATTGACAGGGTCCAGTCTCATGCAATAAATTGTGGGAGCAACTTGTTCACGAAGGATTTCCGACGGGATGGACATGTAGGATGTATCAACCTTTTATGCCAAGGAACAGAGAAACATGCTATTCATTGGACTTCATCTCCCCACATCAAGATAGGTCAGTTTCTGGTGAATGCAAGAGTGGCTCATGGGTTTTTTACATCAGGGGCCCTGCCCGTTCAGTATGATAAAATTGTAGAAGGCAGTGATATTGGTGTACTCTCCACGGACAGACTAAACACGTTCATAGATTCCTTTGCTCCCATAGTACAACAACAGACAGATGAATCCAAGAAATATGCAATAATGGAGGAAGTCGCCCTTTCAATGGCTAATGATGTTGACGAAATAGACATTCAGACAGATGTCAGGCATTGTTGGCGCAAGAATGCCCGTTTTAGTGATGTTGTCTGTTTGGGTGACCGATCCCACAAAGCCCTTCATGTTGCTACCCTTTCAAAAGCTGATGATCCTGTGACGCAGAGACATGAGACAATTGGGGTGAAAGAAATATACAGTTTTCTTGATGAACAACAAGTTCCAGTGCGTTATCACTGCCATGATAATGATCCTACAGTCACCAAATTTGTCAATGAACATAGAAAGCCAACACGAAATGCTCAAGATATTTGGCATGCCACCAAGGGAGTAGCCAAAGCTGCAAAGAAAATCACAAAGGGTACGAAGAAAGACCAGGGCAAGGTGTGGCATCCTCAATTGGCAGATAAAGCGGCTTCTATCAAAACACACGTATACTGGTGTATAAAAAATTGCGATCGTAATGAACAGAAGTTGAAAGAAAATGTTGGAAATATTCTTGAACATTACAAGGGAAATCACAACAATTGTGACCATGCATCAAGGTGTAAGGATGAACACTATGAATCAACCAAAAAACAGATAACCGACCCTGTGGCAGAGAAAATTCTCTCTGATTTTCTCCGCAAACTAGATATCTATAAGAAACCAGAGAATTACGTTACAGCCATGGATACTCATTATGTTGAATCATTCAACAATGCTTTGCTTCAGTTCCATGACAAAAGGATTGTGTTTGGGGAAACATCTTACAAGATGAGGACCAACCTTTCACTTATTGATTGGAATTGGAATGTCGGCAGGGACCACACCTCAGTCAAGGTAACATTTGATGCAAAAGCACCGAGGCGACAAGTTGGAAAACCAGTCCTGGTGCAAAAGTCTTATGATTACCGTGATGTCATCTGGGACAGATGGATGAATACACCATATTAACAAGTAGTACTCACCCCTCAATTTGGACTGCTCCAAGAAAATTGGCGGGTTTCACTTCATTAGGTAAAAAATGGCTGAACAAAGGCAACTGATTTCTCTTCTTCTGACTAATGAGCAAAGGGAGGCTATTCGTGGTTTCTTTAATTTCTATGATTGGGACTATGTGGATGTTCGGCCTATTGCGGGTTTATCATATATAGTCCACGTGGTCCAGAGTATAGTCCATGCAAGACATGCAGAGAGATGTTACAACGACGATATACTTATGCTAACTAACTTTATTCATCACAGGCTTTACAGGTAGAAAAGTCCGAAAAGGGGAAGTAAACACGATTGGTTAAGAAAGTACCGGAAGGAGTCAATCCAAATATGGCCTGACAGGAGGCGGAGCTTATATGCTCAGTAATTAAGTGTATGATGGAAGGTGCGTCGGCACATCCTCCCCAGGGCAGGAAAATGTGTCTGGCATTGAAACCAAAATGACTTGTACGCTATCAAAGGGACCAATCCCTTGTAAAAACAAGCTGTCAAGGTAGCCACCTTTACTTTAAAGTCCTAGAGTAAACAATCATAAACTAGAAAGATTACACCGTAGTTATGCCAAGATCAATTAACTTGAATTCTAAAGTGTCCTGTATTCAAACCGGATCTCTAAATTGCTCTGTGGAGATTGCGAAAACTACAAAGTATATATGAGACGTGCAGACTTGTACTAATTCGAAGTACAATGTATATGTAGTCAAATTTCTAAAGTCCTATTTCAATCAGCTAAAGGCACAGAATATGGTGTGCATGAGACAGTTCGAATGACAATAATGAGTTTGTAGTATGATCTACTATAGAGTCCTATATAACGCACTAATATGAATTCTTGTGACGCGTTCACACGGATATTCATTACATTGTTATTACATGTATATTGTCCTATGGATCAGTTTTCTCGTTGTGCCACACCCTAAATAACATGTCCTGAACTGCCACTTCGTCACTCGTACTAAATAACACGTATCATTTAATCGTCTTTGCCATTAAGTACGTTTGCCCATTGCATTATCTTATTTCTGGCGTTCTTGCTAGCATTGCGTGTTGGTGGCCTGTTGTTTACAGGTGCCTGTTGCATTGTGTTTTGCTGGGCTTCATTGTGTTTCTCGTGAACCTGGGCAGCGATCGGCGCAGTTTCAGCGGCAGTGACTTCAAGAGGATAAAGGCGCGCTATTGGGCGGTTAGTCACTCCCGATGATGTTTTTATTTGTGCGGCACGTGCGATACCATCTTGACCATAGATCAGGCGTTCAATTTTAGCGATCTTCCAATTGACCCTTTTGGTTTCATCACTGTGGACTAGGACGATTTCACCAACTTTTACGCGGGTTTCGCGATGACCGCGCTTCGATCGAATATGTCTCTCCCTTAACGAAGGGATATATTCCGATGACCACTGTTGCCAAAAGTGATCAATCAGTACCGCCAGTCGTTTAGCGCGTTTGTTAAGACTATCTCCAAAGTTCGGATCAGCAAGTTCATCCAAGTCGGTAGCTTCGTACGGAAGTCCTGTTATCTGTCTCCCGTGGAGAAGGTGTGCTGGCGTCAGAGGGGCAGTGATGTCCATGTCACCAATGTACGTGAGGGGTCGGTCATTTAGTATGCCTTCTACTTGGGTGACAAGGGTTGTCAGTTCATCCAGTGTTACTCGCGCTCTTCTTAGAGTTTTAATGATGGCCATCTTCGTCATTCCAATCATGCGCTCAAAGAACCCTCCCCACCACGGCGCGCGTTTGGGGTTGAAGGTCCAAGTGCAGCGTTGGTCGGCCATGTGGGCCTGGATGTCCGGTGATTGCATTAGCTGCTTAATCTCATTGGCGGCGGCGATGAAAGTTGTGCCATTGTCAGAAATCATTTGTGAAGGAGTGGAGCGGCGGGCGCAGAATCGTCGAAAGGCATTCAGAAAGGTCTGTGACGTCATATCGGGAACAACTTCAAGGTGCACCGCTCTTGTTATGGCACAGGTGAATAGGGCAATGTAGACTTTTGCCTCGGGACCACCCTCCTTGGGTCTGACATTTAGTGCACCGGTAAAGTCGCAACCGGAAACAGTAAAAGGGGGTGCTTGCTGGATGCGGCTGGCCTGAAGGGGCGGAGTTTCTGGTTTGCTATAGGGCTTTCCCATAATCAGCTTGCAGGTGACGCATCGTCGGAGTTGTGAGTTGACGGCTTCCCGGATTCTCGGAATCCAAAATCGCTGGCGGAGCCATGCCACGGTAGATCGCATTCCCGAGTGTAATTGGGCGGCATGGGCCCTGCCTATGAGAAGGTCGGTGAATGGATGCTTCCGTGGTACCAGATACGGGAACTTGGTGTCGAGGTTGATTCTGGCATTGTTGAGTCGGCCATCTAGTCGAATCAGGCCTGACTCATCGAGGTATAGGCGAAGTTGATTGACAAGTGTTTTGCTGCGACCAGCTAGGGGTCCTGTGGCGGTCTTTCCTTTGAGGATTTCTATCTCATTGTGATAGCAGTCCGTTTGTATGGCTTTAATCCACAGTGTCTCAGCGGCAGAAGTTTCCTGTGCAGTGGCTTGGATCAGGGTCTTGAGATTGGTCTTATCCTTTGTTATCCAGACTTTGGCGATTTTCTGGACAAGTGCGGTGATTTTGAGAAGCTTGCGGTACGAACTGAAACGTGTGACGTCAATGACCTTGGCGATACCCGGGTGTTGCAGCGGTGTTGTAGCGGGGTGATGGGTCTGGTCTCTGACATCTGGGGCGTGGTCGCTAGTGTCGTCTCGTACCTGGTCTGGTACGTCATCAGTAGTGGCGGCTTGCTGTAAGAGTACATTATGAAGAAGTTGTGTTGGCGTGGGTGGGTACATCCCGGTACTCAACCAGCTGGGGCCTGTCCACCACAGTGGGGAGTCGCGCAGTTCCTGTGCAGTGATGCCTCGAGTTAGGAGGTCAGCGGGGTTATCTTTTGATTGCACATAGCGAAATTCACCTGGGAATTTCCTCAGCTCATTCACACGATTCTGAACAAACACAGGAAGTTTCTTATCGCTTGTAATCCAATGTAGGACGATCTGAGAATCGATCCAAATGACTTGTTTTTTGATTGGAATTAACCCTTGGAGTGCTTCTAGCGTATACTTGGCTAGTCTGTAGCCGGTGAGTGCTGCAATTAATTCCATGCGAGGAATGGTAGTGGCTTTTAGCGGTTTGACTCTGGTTTTGGCTATGAGGAGAGATGCCTGGGTTCCACTCTTTAGGTAGATGGCGCATCCGTAGGCTGCTGGGGATGCATCGCTAAATGCATGTAGTTCACAATTTTGCGGGTCAATGTTGTCCAATATTTTCCGAGGGACAGTGATGTTCATGGCTTCTTCCAATTCGATGGTGATTTTGCGCCACCTTTCAGACAGTTCTGTTGTAAGGGGTTCGTCCCAGTGTAGTCCGTGTTGCCATAGTTCTTGCAGGAAGGCCTTGGCTTTAATGTGCGTGGGGGCAATATATCCGAGTGGGTCGAAAATGCTAGAGCTGTGACTTATGACTGCGCGTTTGGTCAGAAGAATATCTGGGGATGGAGCAGCTTTCTTTGCATATGATAGTTGGTCACTACCGGTGTCCCATTTCATGCCTAGGACACTGACGTTCGTCTTTGTTTCGTTGATGTCATCAGCCTGAGCTTGGTCGCGTACTGTAGCATCATTTGAGGTCCATGCGCGGAGTTTGAAGCCACAGTCACTCATTATGGCGTTTGCGGTGTTGTAATATTCCATGGCGGTGTCTGTAGTGGCGACACCTGTCACCACGTTGTCAACGTATATGTTGTTCTTGACGTCTGCTGCGATACGGGATGAGGTTGCGGCGTCAAGGTGGGTGTGCAGTACGGCTTGCAGAATGAACGGCGATGACACTGTTCCAAATAAGACCGCTTCAAACTGGTACGTGTGGAAATCACTCTCGGGGTCACTGGGATCACTGAGCCATAAAAATTTCGTAAAGCATCTGTCTTCTTCGTTGAGCCTGATATTGAGAAACGCTTTCTCAATATCACTCGAAAGGCCTATGGGGTGCATTCTAAAACGGAGAAGTATGGCGTTGAGCTCGTTGAGGCAGTTTGGGCCGGGGTCCAGGCAATCATTCAGGCTTGGGTGATCATTTGACTTCTTGCAGGACCCGTCATATACTACCCGGATTGGGGTGCTGGCAGATGAATCTTTAAGAACCGCATGGTGGGGCAAGTAGTGGCCAATGTTGATGTTGTCGTTTGCTACTCTGCCGATGAAATGTCGTTGGAGTTGAGTGGTAATAATATCTTGGTACTTACTCAGGAGGTCAGGCGATAATTTCCGTACCATCGATCTTGTCCTTGCTTTGGCGACGTGGTAGTTCGTGGGTAAAATTGGGTGGTTGTCCAACCATGGTAGTCTGGCTACGTATTTTCCGTTGTCGTCTCGTTCAAGGCAGGTGTCGTGGTAATTGAGTAGAAAGTCACTTTCTTTTTCTTCAGTGTCGTCTTTAATCCCTATGGTTTCCAAGTCCCAGTAAGATTGTGCTATTTTGTCTTCAAGGGTGTGGCTTGCTAGGACGTTTAGAACGGTCGTCAGGAGTGCGGGCGTGTATTCATCGCGTTGACCTTCGATATTGGCGGGAGTCGGGCCTGATAGGAGATATCCGAATTTCGATGAGACCGCTACTGGTCCGAGGGTGTTTTCTGCGGGACGGACGATTTTGTCTCCAACTATTGACCAATAGTAGTCCGCACCAATCAGGATGTCAATTTCCATAAAGTCCCCGGAGCTGGTTTCCGCAAACTTGAGGTTCTTCAGATGTGGTAAGGCGAAGATTGCTTGGGGGCAGGTGCTAATCGGTGCTGAAATCTTCGGGACGATGAGCATTTTCATGGGAACGTTTTCTACTCGAGAAGCGGTTTCGATTTGGACGATGACGTTATCCAACGCACGTACGGCTTTGGCGTTGGCCCCAAAGGGTGCTATTTTTATCATCTCTCGAGATTGCGGTTTGAGTTCGAGATTGCTGGCGCATTTTGCGGTGATGAAGGAGCGCTGGCTCCCTTCATCTAGAATGATGTTGACCTTAGTTGAGCGGGTCGGAGATTTTGCGGTTGCGACGGCGGATTTCAGAATTGCGGGACCCAACATAAGGGGTTTGGTGTTAACCAACTTCTGGTGAACAGTTGTGGCGGTTTTAGCTTGTTCCCGTTCATTGTAGGGCTTTGCGGTTGAACTAGGGTTTGAGGATCTATTTGAGGCCTGTCGGGATGAATCGCACAGTGCGGTATGATGGCGTCGCCTACATTTGTGGCATTTGGTGGTTGAATTGCAAAACTTTGCCCGATGGTTGCCAAGGCAGTTAAAACACAAATCGGCCCTTTTTACGATTTCCCATCTGCGCTTTGGATCAGTAACACTTTTACAATGGACGCTGGGATGATTATCAGTAGAACAAAATACACATTTCGCGCGTTTTTTCTCACTCATACTAGTATTCCTGGTGGCGTTAACACTAAATGCGGCAGTGGGTGTGGCATATCCAATGTTTGAATCATTACACAGATCCAGAATGGCGTCTCCTTGAATTGAAATGTCAATTTCTCTCTTGATCGCTTCGCGGACTTCTTGTAGTTGCCAGTCTCTCGCTCCATGGTCACGGGTGATGAGTTGTCTCAGTCGGCGTGGAAGTTTCTCCATGATGAGGGGCACTAGTAGGTCGCCGTAGGAACTCTCCTCCATTCCTATAGCGCGTAGGCCACGGATGTGACTTTCAAGTTGATCATAAAAGCTCTTCACGTTGTCAATTTCATCGCTTGGTTTGGGAAGGTCCCAGAGGGCTTTCATGAGGGCTGCTTTTAGTTTGTGGTTCTGTCCATATCGTTCTCTCAAAAGTTCAATCGCACTCGCATAGTTAGCGTCGGTTAGTTGCAATCCTGCGATTGCCAAAGACGCTTCCCCCTGTAGCTGGGCGCGTAAATATTGGAATTTCTGTACGTTTCCGAGTGCGTTGTTATTATGGATGGCTGCCGTAAATCCGTCGAAAAATGTCGTCCACTCTAAGATGTTACCGGAGAAGGTGGAAAGTTGGAGTTTAGGAAGATGAACGTTTTTTGTTACCGGTACCGTTGGCGTTGTGCTCGTGTTTGTGGGAGCTGGAGTCCGGGCTAGAGTCGCGGGTTTGGGCTGCTTAGGGCTCGCTAACCTGTCGTAGATTTTCTTCAGAATGATGTGTTTCTCTTCCACGTTTGACGTATAGTCCTCGGCTTCCGTCACCGCGTGGTCTACGGTGTCGGTTGGGGTGGCCTTGATGATATCTTTATCAAGAGCCACAATCTCTGCCAGTTTTGTAGGGACCAGTGCAAGTTTCGCAAATACTTGATCCAGTTTCGTGACGTCTAGTGTTGTGTCTACTGCTGCTTCGGCGTTAAGTTCCTTCACCACGTCCTCCATCTTGTTGATGAGTCTGGTCATCGTCGCTCGTTTCGAGCCTCTCTCGTGAACCATGCGTTTAAGCTTGTCTGCTGCTACTTCCTCTGGTGTTGGAGCCATATTTAAGCGTGATATCGAGTAAAACGTGAGGATAGATAGACCGAGTTCGTATTGAGAAAATCCTGGTCACATGCACCAAATGTTCGGCCTATTGCGGGTTTATCATATATAGTCCACGTGGTCCAGAGTATAGTCCATGCAAGACATGCAGAGAGATGTTACAACGACGATATACTTATGCTAACTAACTTTATTCATCACAGGCTTTACAGGTAGAAAAGTCCGAAAAGGGGAAGTAAACACGATTGGTTAAGAAAGTACCGGAAGGAGTCAATCCAAATATGGCCTGACAGGAGGCGGAGCTTATATGCTCAGTAATTAAGTGTATGATGGAAGGTGCGTCGGCACAGTGGAGATATTAAATTCAACTTCTGGGAATATAAGTGATCAGGACAAAAATGAAACCAATGGGCCTACAAGTGGAGCAGATATAAATGATGATCCAGGACAACCAGACTCACCACCACCACAAGCTGAGGGCATGGTCGATGGAGAGGACCTTGTTGAGAGTATTGAAGAGGGTCTTGGGCAGCTGCAACCCCAACCAGTTATAGCTCCTGTTCCTGGCGCAGAAATGTGCCAGCAGTGTTTTTCATCACCCTGTGTGACAACCCATCCACAGCGATGGTTGGGAGCGGGCCAGCCACCAAGGGATGGCAATAATACAATTAGGAAAGGCCTTTATAAAAAATACTGGAAGATGCTTCAGGACAGGGGGGCCTGGAATCATCCCCTCTATTTGCAGAAAAAAGCAACAATACAACAGCAAGATATGGCAGCAGATCCAACACTTGTTTGGACCAAACGTGAAGTGATGCCCGAGTGTATCTTGGAACTTGTCCGAATCTTTACCCCAACCCAAAAGGAATACCATATATGGGACATAAATGGCAGTAGTTTTACACAAGGGACAAATTTATATTACTTATAGCAAAAATAGATAGGAGCAAAAACAGGAGTGAATAGTTTATATGTATACTTGTGGATATTTTTGTTTGATCACTCTCAGTCTCATTCATTCACTCATTCATTCATTCATTATAACTTACATAAGAGACAGGATTATTTTTGAAGACCGGATCAGATTATTAATATAAACTCATATGGATTACTACGTTATAAAGGTGACAATGTTGATACCTTTATCATAAAACATTTTAGAATTACATTGTGCAGTTTGGAGAACGGAAATACAAGTTTAGGTAGGAGTAATATAGATATCAGAACCTGTGCTTGCATGACGAGACACATCCAGCCATGTGCCCATTGTTTACAAACATTGCCATGGATAGCAGCAGCCAATCAGAGCCTGGTTAGAAATTTCAACTTGGGTTCTCTTTTCATGACAGCAACTGTGACTTGAAATAAAAGCTCAGTAATGTCAATCAGATTTAGGATTTATACGTTGACGAAAGGGTAACTTGGTCCTGGTATATTCATAAGTTTATAAAAACAAATCTATTCCTGACCAATCAGATATCTAACTGATGAGAAATCCAGATGGAATCATCGAAAAAGCCAGGAGCTCATTACAGTGTAATAACAGGCAACCATTTACATACTACCATCCACTCCCATCCTATTTATACTCCAACTCCCCCTTTATTAAGCATGTGGCTTCTCTCCATTGTTAACTTCAGACACCGATATGGGGCACTAGGCCCGCGTGACTCATATGTGTTGGCATAACTAAACAAGAAAAGACTACAAACAACTGTTTCATTAAAGACCCATCTTTAATTAAGGAAATTGATTATATCTGACAGAGAGTCAAGATTTCTTCCTGCAAATACGCCACCTATCGTGTTACTATAAATACCCATCTGGGCCTGTGACCCAGAATTGAGATCAGATAATCAAGAGTGGCCTACTTTAACTAAGTTGTCGATCTGAGGCAGGAAAAGACAGCGGTGCCGTCCTTACCCGGGAAAACCTCTACAACGCGGGCCAATGGCCACTGTCCTCTTGGTGAATTGGCATAAAAAATGAGTACCACATCGTCTTCCTTCAAATTCCGAGCCTCACACAACCATTTAGATCTGACGGTCAACGAGGGAAGATATTCCCTACGCCATCGCCTCCAATGATGGTAAGCCAAACATTGCGACTGCCGCCAACGTTTCCTACTGAAAATATCACCTGCTAGTGAGTCAGCGACAGGCGACAATACCCGACTTGGGCGATTCAACAAGAAATGGTTGGGCGTGAGAGGCTCAGCGTCTGAAGAACTGGATGCTACATAAGTCAACGGTCTACAGTTCAAAATTGATTCAACCTCGCAAAGGGTGGTGTCATCATGAACGCATGATTCTTGTAAAATTGCCTTTAATGCCTTCTTGACAGAACTCACCAGGCGCTCCCAAGCTCCGCCCATGTGGGAAGCCTTAGGATGGTTGAAATGCCATTGAATATAATTTTTGGCCAACGTACTCTGCACATGATCATCTGCGTTCCATGCGACGATAGCTTGTTTGAGCTCACAAACCGCACCAATGAAATTGCTTTCCACAGGTACCGCAAGGCCTGGGAATCCTCGGTGGGGACGAGACATTGGTGAAACATACCCTCGATATCAGCTGAAATTGCAATGGAACCGCATCTGAACCGCACTAATACACCAACCAAAGTGTTAATGAGATCTGGGCCAGCGAGTAAATGGTCATTTAAGCTATCGCCCTTGTAAATTGCCGCAGCATCAAAAACCACCCTTAATTTGTCGGGTTTCTTAGGATTTACTACACCATGATGAGGCAAATAGTAGGTGCGGTCACTGGTTTGTCTAGATTCCTCAGGTGTCAACTTGCGAGCAAACCCACTTTTGACGTAGCCATTCATAACACTCGTGTACTTTTCACGCTGAGCGCTATTCTTTTCAAGTTTGTGACTAAGGTTTTGAAATCGTCGCTCGGCCAATATGCGATTGTTTAGTAATTTAACGGGGTATTCTGACCACAGCATACCGACCTCGTAGTGGCCACTTGGAGTGTGCCGTATTGAGGAGTCTAACATGGCCTGTGCCATATTCTTTCCAAAGGAGAGCGACTTTTTAATCAAACTGAACAATGACGAAAAGGAACAATGCGAAGGTGATGTAACTAGTGCGGAATGTTTAGAGGTATTGAAAAATATGAAAAACGGAAAGAGTCCAGGATCATCCGGTTTTACAGTTGAGTTTTATAAATTTTTTTGGACGGACATTAACCCATTTTTAGTCAGATCTTTTGATGCGGCATTAGACAACAATTCACTCTCCATAACACAACGACAAGGTGTGATAACTTGCATTCCCAAACCAGGGAAATCTAAAGATTACCTAAAGAACTGGCGCCCTATCTCGCTTCTGAATGTGGACTACAAACTTTTATCTGGAGTCATGGCGAATAGAATGAAACTTTATTTAGACAAATTAATATCTCCGCATCAAAAAGGCTTTATGAAAGGTCGATATATTAGTGAATGTACAAGACTCATGTATGATATAATTCAGGAACTAGACAAGCGAAACGCGGCAGGTTTAATTCTTTTGCTCGATTTTCAAAAGGCTTTTGATACTCTAAGTCATTTTTTCCTTGACAAAGTCCTCGATTATTTTAACTTTGGTGATACCTTTAAAAAGTGGATAACAATATTATATACTAACAGTGAGAGTCGGATAATTCAAAACGGATTTCTGTCAGCCAGTTTCCCAGTACAAAGAGGGGTGCGACAAGGGGACCCCTTGTCCCCTTACCTATTCATTTTGGCAACACAGTTGCTGACAGCTGCCCTCGTCGAACACCCGGATGTTAAAGGTATCAATATTGACAGTTCTGAATTTCTCATCAGTCAATATGCGGATGACACCGATTTATTCCTTGAAAACGATCAGGAGACTTTCTGCACTGTCCTCCATATTTTAGAGGCATTTGCAGACTGCTCAGGTCTGCATCTTAATTATGATAAAACAGTTGTGGTTCGAATAGGATTGAATGATGATGTTATCTACCGTCCGGATTTGCCTCTTCAATGGCAAACACGTGGCTCATTTAGAAGCTTGGGGATCAAATTCGACCTGGATAGCAATGATTACACGGAAACGAATTATCGCACAAAGCTTAAAGACTTCCAGGCTACCTTAAATGCCTGGACGGCTAGGAACTTGACAGTATTTGGTCGCATCGTCATTGTCAAATCCCTTGCTTTGTCTAAACTGGTACACCTTTTCATGGCTCTACCTAACCCACCAAGACATATTCTTGACGCTCTCCAAAAGCGAATTTTTGAATTCATCTGGGCAAACAAGAGAGACAAAATCAAACGTACAACAATGTTTAATAGCTATGAAAATGGTGGTTTCAATGTTCCAAATGTTACTCTCTTTTGTCAATCACTTAAATTGTCTTGGATCAAACGGCTGATTAAGCTTGAAAAGGTTACCCCCTGGAATACTTTACTGGTGTCCACTCTAGAGGATTATGGTGGACACTTTATCTGGTATAGTAATGATAACAATTCCTCGTTTTTATCCAAACTTAACCCCTTCTGGAAGGATGTTTTCGGTGCTTGGGTGTCTCTGGTCAGTAGTGAAATAGATCGCAACTCAAATATTGAGGACATTTTAAAGCAGCCATTATTTCATAACAAATATATCAAAATCAATGGGAGGAGTATATTTTACAAAGGCTGGCACGAAAGTGGTGTACAATTTATTAATCAAATTATAGATGACGATGGTAACTTTCTCACTTGGGAAAAGCTCTCACCTGAATTTACGGGTAATGTACACTTTCTGCAGCACAAGGCTCTGGTTGATGCCATACCAAAGAATTGGAAAAAGCGTATAAAGGAAGGCGGATGTAAACTGGTCGAATTTATGCCGGTAACTATTGCTGCTATCAAAAACTGTGCTAAACCAACTCAAATATATTATAAAAGGGTGATCAAAATGTATGCAACATGTCCGGATAAATCACAACGCAAATGGGAAAACTTATTTGGAGAGGACATTGATTGGTCATCAATCTATTCAATTCCATTCATTTGTACGAGGGAGACCAAATTGCGATTTTTCCAGTTAAAAATACTGCATCGTATTTTGCCCACCAATGTCCTCTTGCATAAATATGGCATTAGCGAATCCAGAATGTGCAGCTTCTGTGGCTTTTACACGGAAACTTTGGAACATGTCTTTTTTGAGTGTACCCACGCAAAGTCAGTATGGTTGCGATTGTCAGAGTGGCTCTCGGATCATGGCGAACAATTTCTACCAAATCTCCGAGAAGTAATTCTGGGAGATCCTCGTTCATCGGAACTGGTCCAGCATATCAATTTAATTGCAAAACAATTCTTGTATCACTGTAAACTCAGACAATCGCAACCATTCTTCAGAAACTTATTATCAATGATACGGTTCACGTCGAGAGTAGAAAAGATCTATCTCAGACACGATAAGTTCATGATGAAATGGGGCCTTCTCATAGATGCCCTGGAAAATATAGCATAACATACACTGTACATTTCGTCGAGTAATTGCACGCTGACCCACTTTTGCCTTGTTATCTGTAGCCGCAAAAGGAATTTACTGTACCCTGAACCGTTTTGAACAACAAGGTCGCCATCTATCGTTTTATATTGTAACAATATTATGTACTTGCATGCCCTCTTATTCTGTAGAACTTCATGTAACAGTTGTGTTTTTGGTGAATAAAATTATCAATAACAAAAAAAAAAAAACATGGCCTGTGCCTTTTGATCATTCATAGATATGGGTCTTTCAGACACCGACTTGGACCCAAAACTGTCTGTTTGCCAGAACTTCTCAACCTGAGAATGCAATTCATCATTACTGATATGAATGAAATGACACTAGGGCTAGAATCGCAATTCGCGTTTCCATTGTTAGCTACCGCAGGCCCCATGACCGTCCAACCCAAAGGCGTTTTGAAGGCCATGGGAAGGTCATCTGGACCTTCTCGAACCTCAAGAGGAAGAAATGCCCGTTTTGTGTCGACTCCAATCAATACAGTTATTTGACCCGAGTCGACTGGGGAAAGATTCAAGTCTTGAATATGTGGCCAAACTGGACACTCGTTATCATTACTTGGCAGTGATTGTTGCGGGAAGTTGAATGGGGCATTGAAAGTCAATGCGTTGGTGACTTTCAAGGGAGTCATGTTTGGGGCATTTGGGTCACTCAACCAGAAATACACCCTTTTGGAGTTCTGGACTGGTTCAGTTTCCCTTATGTTTCCAATGGAGAGGGTACAGCGTGGCCCATTAAGGCCTACGCCTCTAGCGAATGATTCTCTGATAAGAGTAGCCTGACTACCCGAATCGAGCATAGCAAAAGTATCAACAACACGACCGTTGGGTGTGTGGAGCCTCACCGGCAAAGTCTGCAAATACGCTGTACTTGAGACAGGCCGGGTCATTGTTACTGTCGCTATGCGGGAAGAATCACCGGCCTCGACATCTTTGGAGAATGAGCTATGTAATAGGGACGAATGGCGTTTGCCGCAATCATCAACGTTACACCTACGCTTTGAAATGCAATCTACACTAAGATGAAATTTCTTGTGACACAAAAAACACCTTCCGTTACTTTTAAACCAGAGAAGTTTCTCTTTTGGGGTTTTCTTTTGAAAGTCTTGACACTCGGTCAGCCAGTGTCCCTTCGAGCAAAACTGACAACGCTTGACCACATTTACATTTGAACTGGTGCGGCAGGGGTCATAAGCGTAGCCTGTTTCACAACAGGAAATTTACCGCTGGCAGGCGACTTCGCGTCTCTAGTACTTTCACGAGAGATTGGCTCAAGTGCTCCACCGTATCGCATAGCCTTTTCTTTCTCTATCAACCACTGGTGAAAGAGCTCAACCGTTGGATCGCCTTTGCCGACGTCAACTACGTACCTACCCCACGCCTCCTTCATGTTGTAAGGTAGGCGTGACGTAAGGTCAACCAAGAGACCTTTACCTTTAAGGTCAGCCGCGTAGCCCATTGTGCGAAAGACTTGTACCAGTTGACATACTTGAGTAAAATAGCCTGGCAAATCTGAATTTTTTAAAGATTTTGGCCACTATTGATAAATGCCTCAATGATAAGAGTTGGATTACCATACCTAGTTTCCAGTTCCTTGATCGCGCTTTCGTAACTGTTGCCACTCAACAATAATCCAAGCACCTTGCTCCTTGTCTCATCCCCCAAAAAAGACTTCAAATAACCTAGTTTTTGTGAATTAGACAACAAATTGTTGTCCCCAATGAGGTTCTTAAAACCAAGATACCACTCAGGCCAATCAGTGGGCTCGCCGTTGAAAACATTGAATGTTAGTTTTGGAAGTCCCAAATTGGGGAAGGAGCCAGCGAACACGGGTTTTTCGTCATACACAGGTTAAAAAAAATCACATTCACGGGCAGCTCCGAATTTCACATGGCTCCGATCGTTCTGATCTTCTAACCATTCGTTGGTGCGACTCGAACTAGTTGATTTTACCGTACTACTATCCGACACGTCCACGAGTTCTATTTTGAGGGTTTTTAGCTTTCTTTCCTGGGCGATTTGACGAAGTTTTTCCTTCTCGTGGCGTTCAGAGGTTTCGAGGGCCTGCATTTGAAGCTCGTGCTCGAGCATCATTTCTCGACCTCGCGCTTTGATTCGGACAGCTGGCTATCAGTTTCATCAACTGTTACCCACGAGGTTTCGTTTATACCATCATAGATTGTGTTCTGCGTTTCGGTTTCGTCATAGGCTAGAGCACTGGCCGCCTCTCTCGCTTTCAATGACGGTTTATAGACCTGCCCGTACCGACTTCTTTGTTGTTTATCGCTCATGGTTCAGGTTCAGGGTAAGGTTCGCGACACGCCACTGGTTTTCTTGCCGTTCGCAAGATCAAATTGTAGATTCATGGTTCATGATTCTCGTCCTGGCTAGTCGCTCTGGAGGTTCCATATTCGTTTACGCTGTTAACGACAACTTTCATGTTTCATAAGTCTCATCTTTATTATATTTGGTAAACTGCAAATTAAAGAATATATATAATCATATAGTCAGTACAAGATCGCATAAAAACCAGGCCTGCACAAATTTATGTTAAGATCTAAGAATTTTACACGTAGGACTACGATAAATGAATGAGAGAAATTGGTGGAACAGAATATGTGATACATACCGAATATGGAACCTCCAGAGCGACTAGCCGGGACGAGAATGAATAACAATAAAAATCGACCGTATTTATAGGGCGGACCCAGACGCTTTCGTAGGCACCTGGCGGAACCCTTCAAGGGGAGACAAAGACATTTGCTATAAATAGCTGCCAGGGGCCTGTGGAGGCGACCAGGCACACAGGTCAGCCGGTAAACACGACAGTAAACAAAATCTCCCGCCCGAAGCCAAATAAAGAGTATTACCCGGGAGTTTAGAATCTCCAACAGTTCGGCCGCTATGAAAGTAATTAAAGTCAATGAGATAACGAACATTTTTGTTTTAGGTATCACTGCGGGGAAGCCTCCAAGTTTGCCCCGCGAACTCCGGACACCTCTCGTTACTGTATTGTCACACAAACTTTGTTTTCAGGAAATTCTCCAAAACGCTGAAGACGCTGGTGCAAGTCATGCCAAGTTCATCTATGATAAACATGAATACACGAAAGAAGGGCTGGATCCGAAGTTGGCCAAGTTTCAGGTAAAGCGCTGAGAACTGAAATGGAAATTTGAAGGGCAGGGGTGATGTGTGGGGCGGATTTAGTGAATAGGGCAGACTATTGTGTCACAATGCTAGGCCCTGCTCAGGGTCCTTTTATAAAGACAAAGCGATCCTCCATGGAATTGAATCAGAAACACATTGAAAGTTACAGAAAAGCTTTTCTGACCAGTGAGATAGTACAGCCAGGCCTGTCCCTGAAGCTAGTCTTCACCAAAAGGTTACAGTTCCTCGAAGATCAAAGGCACATCCCTTTCCCCTTGCAGGGCCCAGCACTCTACGCCTACAATGATGCGGTTTTCTCGGATAAAGACTTTGAAAACCTGCTCAACATACAGCACAGCTCCAAAAGAGAGGAACGTACAAAGGTTGGACGGTTCGGTCGCGGATTCAAATCTGTCTTTCATATGACAGGTAAGACTTATTTTATTGTACCCGAAATGACTGGTGAAAGTCGCCCGCAAATTCTTGCAAACTTGGCTATAGGGCATTTGTAAATAGTTTCTACAATAGCAACTACGTTTGGGATTAAAGCTGGGGTTCGCACCTACTTTGGTACGACTGTGGCATGCAGTCATAGTTGCCCCAGCTTTGAACCAATCAGCTTTAAAGAGTGTCTTCGGCCATGTCCAAACATCTTTACTGGACTTCGCTTCATTTCAGAAATCCCTGTGCTCCTCAGTGGCTCATACTTTGGAAGAGTGAACCCGTACAACGATGGAGAAATCTGCTGGAGCCTCTCAGAAGTTCTGTATAACAATCCGGTTGAGTTCGAAAGTTTCTTTGGTAAATTTGGGTTCAATGAAGCTGCGGCCAAAAACGGATTTTACAAAGGTACTGTGTTCCGCTTTCCTCTACGACAAGAAGTTTCTGAGTTGTGTGAAACACTGTATGGCGAGGAGAAAATCAAGGAACTGTTCCGGATGCTCGAAGGCGATGTCTACATGAATCTGCTGTTCTTGAAATCTTTAGAGTCCATTGAGGTTTTCACCCGGGAGGTTTGTGATGAGAGTTCTGAAGGAATGCGTGGGTTCAGTGTCGAGTTGAAAGACATTTCTATGGGTCACAACGAATCAATGGCTACTGCTTTGGAGAAGAGACAAACATTCTTCAGTGATCTTGATATGGCCACTGATGAAGTACTTAAGGGGGAACGCAGGTTGACATATCAAGTTGAATTCAAGACGTCAGCAGCGCAAGATGATCAAAGATTCGTTGTGTGCCATTATTACAATGGGAAGAAAGATACACCGACACTGAAAAAGCTCCTTGAAGATCCCAACTTTAGTTACCTTCCTCTCGCAAGCGTTGCCATGCCAATTGGATGCGATACTGCTTGGCAGACGACAGAAAGTCAGCTGTTCTGTTTCTTTCCTCTGCCTCTCCATGACAACACTAGCCCAACATGTCTCCCAATCCATGTCAACGCTTTCTTTGTTGTCAGTTCCAACAGAAGTGAAATCAAGTGGCCGACTACAGGACAGAATGTTGACAAGATGACAAAAGATCTGCAGTGGAACCGCTGTCTTATAACAGAGCTCCTTCCACAGGCGTATGCACATCTTCTCGAGGATGCCACAGCATTACCTGATGTCCATCGACATGACATCTGCAGCGCATTCCCGAACATCGACCGGGTGAATGAGAAATGGAAGGATACCTTGTTGCCGCCATTCCTGAGGCAGGTTCACATGCTGTCTATCCTTCCAACCAGTGGCTCAACTGTTACAAAATATGTCTGCCTGAAAGATGCTGTGTTATGCCCGCCGTCTGCCGGTCCAGAGATACGATCTGCGCTCACCAACTTTCTGATAGATGCCGGGAGGAACCCAGTGTGTGTCCCTGAATACATGATAAGAGCAGTGAAGTCCCACAGTCCCCAAAGTCAAGTCACAGAAGCAACTCCAATGTATCTCTGCCAACTGCTGAAGGAATGCAAAGAGTAAGTACAGTCGGCACACAGTAACCCCAGTTGACATTATTACGTCAAATTGATTTCATCTTCTTGGTGTATTGATAATGCAAGACAAGTTTCAATCCGTCATAGTCTTGAATTAAGTTGGTGGCATGAATCTTGCTTTCTCTCATACTATAATATGTTTCAATGAAGTTTATTCAGCGGTATAACTGCCATTTCTAGGTACCAGTCTTATTCAAGAGATGATAAACTGCGTCTCCTCCAGCACCTGTTCTCAGAAGCGGATGACACGATTGTTGACCTTGACCATATCCAGCTTCTTCCATTGGCAAACCAAAGGTTCACGGAGTTTGATATAGGCAGGGCTGCCATATACATCGGAACAGAGGAGGAGAGAGCCTTGCTTCCTAATCTTCAACACAAATTCCTGAGTGATGATCTTGACCCCTCACTGAAGCAAACACTCGCGCATAGATATATAACAGGTTGGTGCTGGCGTGTAGTCGCAGTTCTGCACCCCATCTTATTCTAACCGCAGGATTGATAATTATTCCTTGTTTGGCGAATAGACAGCACATGGAGACCCACAAGTAATAAGCAGTCTTGAGGAATGTAATGTTGTAATGTTTGCATCTTTGACCTTCATCACGCCTATCTCTGAGACAATTTCCATGACTGGTTGCAGTGCAGGCATGTAGTGTTCTGGACCGAATGGCGAACATTAACACCAACTCTCCTAAGAAAAGACACCGCTGAAGGCTATGAGGCGACTGCCAATATTTATGTGCTCTTTAATGTATTTCTCAGAATCTGATTATGTAATAATGCAAATCCAGTGGAATAAACAAGAAGGTTCTCGGTAATTGAGACAATCCGTTCTGCCTGTCATCAAAACAGCGACTAGCCTCCACCCCCTTAGATAATTGTCAGCCGACGTACAAGAGTAAAGAAGATGTTTCTTCGTTTTGTTTCAGATAATACCCAGTTGACTCTGCTCCAAGCGGACGACATCCTGGAACTACTTTCTGAAATAATGCCGAGGATAGGAAGCGAAGAGAAGATTCTCAAGCTGAAGCCAGGGAAAGAGCTAGCCCCGAGTCACCTCACGGCTCATTGGTGCGAGAGAGTGTGGCACTTCTTTACCCGCATCAGTGAAGATCACCCTGATCATCTAGACATGGTCAGGCACTTGCATCTTCTTCCAGTAGTCAATACACCGTCTGATTTCCACTTAACGAGGTTGTCTGGAGGGGCTGTGTGCATTGCTGCCAGCTTGCACAATGAGGCACTTCCTGACGAGGTCAGTGAAGCCTTGGCGCACTTTGGAGTTCATGTTCTGCATGGTATCCCTGATGTCATACGACACCATCCATACGTGTTTGATAAAGGCTTTGTTCATCAGCCGAATGCTCTTTCCGTCATGATGGCCTTGATGAAAGTACACGAAGCTAACACCAACATATGCAACCTGTTTAACACCAGAGCCACAAATGACCAGAGGAGAGCACTTTTGGTCTTTCTTGAGCCACTGAGATGTCTACAGACGACCTTGAACTGTAAGCCCCTCCTGAGGAAACTGCAGCTATTTCAGACGGTAGATGGTAGTGGGAAGAAACCCCAGCACCCTGCCAGCATTGCTGAAGTAGAGGATGGTGTGACAAGTTATAACATCCCAGTGAAACCAAGGTGTAAGCTCCTCGACCTCTCTCTACCAGATACACTCTTAATGGCGAAGTTCATTGGTGTTAATGTGGTGTCAGATACCATGATCATTGAGCGTTTCATACTTGATGACATCAGGCAAAGAGTATTTGGTGAGGGAGATGTAATAAGTGTGATGCTGCATGTCCTCACCGAGTTCAAAGTGCACGTCCAAAACAGTGAGACCATCATTGCCCAGTTGGAAGACCTTGCATTCTTAGAAGATGAAGAGAGACATTACCGGAAGCCATGTGAACTCTTTGACCCAAGTGATGGCGCCCTGAAACAGCTGTTTGCTGGAGAAAACAAGTTTCCATCAAAAGACTACCATGCCTGTCTTGAGCCACTAAGAACACTAGGTTTGAAGAGAAGGAGTCAGGTTATTGTTGAAGATCTCAACCATTCTGCTGCCTTGGTGCACAGAGAAGTCCAGCGTTTGAAGGAGAGGGGGCTAAGACCAATGATAAAACCAGGAAACAATGTGATGTTACTGAAGAGAAAAAGTGGTGCTATTGCCACACTGTTTCTTGAGAAGCAATCAATGAAGTCCAACCAGAAGAGTCGACGTCTTAAAGAGTTGGAGTGGGTGCCGATACAGACTGAGAAACCCAAGTCCCATCCCAGCGATTTGTGTTGGAATCCTGAACAGAAACTATTTGACAAACCAGGTTCTGTTGCCTTGACTACTTACACTTCTGTTATTGGGTCGTCTCTGGCCATTGCTGATAGCTCTTTTGTTCCAGATAGGGCTCTTGAAGCTATATTTGGAGTATGGACGCCTCCTTGTGAAAAGGTGGTAGAACATCTTAGAAATCTGTCTCGATGCTTTTCTACCCGCGACAAGCCAACGATTATGGCAATGGTACAAGCAGTGTACGAACTTCTGAAGGAATTTGAACCATGGGTGAGTGTCGAAAAAATGTTAGAGCAAAATCTCACAGACTGGGTCTGGCACGGGGATGGATTTACTTCTGTTGAGTCTGTCGCTATCAGCCAGCAGTTCAATGAAAATCTGACCCCATATGCCTACACTTTGCCGCGGGAACTGTTGCGATTTCATGGTTGGCTCCTAAAGATGGGGGTGAAGCCAGAGTGTAACCCAGTGGAAATCCTTCGTAGGATGAAAGACTGGCACGAAGACAACAGAAACATCTCGGTAGAGAGAGTGAACCACGACCGATCAATAGCTGTTAATTTGATCAATAAGATCGTGGAAGCTCATCCCAGAGGAGTTCCAGGGAGCATTCGGGAGGACCTCGTCCTCCCCATTGAATGCTCTGACGGCCATCTTTCGCTCTTAGCAGCATCGTCTTGCACCTACCATGACAAAGAATGGAAGTTGGGGGAATTGATAGATGTGGAGCACGTGACCCAAGAAGATGACGAGACCTTGCACTTTCTCCATAGGTCTATCTCCAAGGCAACGGCCACTGCACTTGGTGTGGCAACGATGATGAACAGACTTCTCGAGGGGGATTGTGAGGGATTTGAATTTGCAGCTGAGTTTGAGGGATACGGCCAAAAGCAGCAGCCATTGACCGCTCGCCTAAATAATATCTTGAAAGACTACCCCGATGGTTTGGCCATTCCTAAAGAACTGATTCAGAATGCCGATGATGCCGGGGCAACGGAGATCAAGTTCATGTTTGATGAGCGAGAAAACGAAGATGCGATGACTGGACTGCTCGATGAGGGAATGAAACAGTGTCAAGGACCAGCATTGTGGATCTACAACAATGCTGAATTCTCAGATGAAGACCTGGCAAACATTCAAAAGCTGAGCGGTGCAACCAAGGAAGACAAAAAAGACAAAATAGGAAAGTTTGGACTTGGGTTCAATGCGGTGTACAATGTGACTGATGTCCCAAGTTTCGTTACTAAGGAATATGCTGTGTTCTTTGACCCTCATCGTTCCCACCTCGGAAAGGCCATGCCGAGGAATGACACTGGTCTGAAGGTGAATCTCTGCACTGGAAGCAAGCGAGTAGCAGAGATCAGAAAACAGCTGTTCAATCAGTTTGTGACCTATAATGGTGTATTTGGCTGTCAGATGGCCAAAGTCGGTGACCAGAAAACCTATCCAGGGACGCTTTTCAGGCTTCCACTCCGGAAACCTGGAACAGTAAGTGAGATAAAGAATGTGCCCTACAGCCGGAAAGACATAGTGGAACTGCTCCAGTTGCTTCTTAACAAGGCTGATGAATTGCTCCTATTCACACAGAATGTCCAGCTGATTGAAGTACACCATCTCCCGAAGAACATGGACGATCCACAAAGTGCAGTTAAACTGTACACAGCTGAGAGGAACATGGTGAAAACACTGAAATCGTTACCATCTCCTCTGATTGAAACTCTCAAGAGTTTGCCGATGCCACAGAAAGGTTTGGGCTCTAACCTGTTGATGCTGTCGCACTGCATGAATCCACGCATGCCCCAAGAGTACCCAAATGGTTTGCATTTAGCAGACACTATGCAAACCAAGCTTGAATTCAAGAGTGCATCTTCTACACTTGGTCTAAAGAATGAGTCCCGAACAGTCCACTGGTTCCGATACGGATGTTTTGGTCTCGGACAATCCCTCACCCTTGCTTTGAAAAGTAAGTCGGAAATACCTGTTGCTGGTGTAGTGGTGAAGCATTGTCCTCATAGAGACAGTTTCCATCCTATGACGCTGGATTCTGCACCAGTTTATTGTCATCTCCCGCTGCCCTCATCAGTCAAGAGCGGTTTGCCGGTCATTGTCAATGGGTGCTTTGCTGTAAAGGCAGACCGACGCCATCTTGTTGAACTGACAGATGATGACAAACAAAGTGCAATGAACGAGTGGAATGAACACCTTCAGGAGGATGTCATCACAGAGGCCTACCTTGGTGCCCTCGAACTAATGACAAGGGAAGCACACACCCAAGCTGACCCCTACAGCCTCTGGCCAAGAAGCAGTCTCATTGAGAAACAGTTTGAGACATTCCACCAAAGCTTCTACACGTGTCTCAGGATAAAAACGGGGAGATGGTCCCCAAAGATCTTCACTAATGGGAAGACATGGGTGGACTTCCAACATGCAGTTTTCCTCGATGAACGTCTTATCTCTTCAGATCTGAAACATGTTGCATTGCACAGGCTACAGGTTTACCTGAATAACCAGCCTGGTGGTCGGGTTGCTATTGACCTTCCCATGGATATCAGAAAGGAATTGGGTGACCTTACAACAAAGACATATTCACTCACAGGATTCTTTGAGAAAGCAGTTCTTCCATCCGTCACTGACCTTGATCAACATGAACGAGATGCTATGTTGCTTATGGGCTTAAAATGCACGAAGAAAGATTCAGACCTCAAGGAACTGTTTCAGAGGAGTAGTTGCATCCCTGTGCAACCAAAAGGCATGACATACTCAAAGCCAGGTGATCTTGTCTCCCCCAATGGCCGTTGTTCTTCCCTATTTGACACAGGTGACGATGTGTATCCCACTGAAAACTTCTGTAACAAGGAATACATTGGTATTCTTGAAAGTATGGGGATGAAATCGGACCATCTGTCCTGGGAATGGGTGATAAAAAGAGCTAACTCCGTTCAGAGCTTGCCAATCGATAGGTCAGTAGAGAGAACAAATCATATACTGGCCTACATATCATGGAAGCACGGACAGGGGACTAGAAGCGCTGACGACTTAGAAAAGTTGAAGCCGCTCAGGCAAGTCAAGTTCTTACCGGTCCTCAGACGGCCGGATAATTACCCTCTGAGGCTAAAATGGAAAGGGGACAACTTTGGCCAGAGTCTTGTGGCTGCAGTCGATCTGTACCTACCAAAGCACCAGAGCTTGCTTGGCAGTACTTGCCCGGTCATAGATGAACAACGAGTAGGATTGCTGCAGCAAACCACAAAATCTAGACTTTTTCTTGAGGAAGTACTTGGCCTAAAGGAGAAAAAGCCAATGGTGTGTGATGTCATCACACAACTTCAGGAGGTATCACAAACAGACAACATTTGCACCTGGATTAAAGATAACACTATGCATGTATACAGTTACATCAACTCATGCTGCTCAGCTGAAACAAATGATGCAAGAACGCTGGTTGCCAGGGAGTTAGGAAAGTCGAAGTGCATCTTGGTCGATGACTATTTCATGTATCCTGAACACTGTGCCATCAACTTCCTGTCAGAGATTCCACCGTTCCTCAGCAAAGTGCCTTATCTTCTGATTTCGTACAAATATTTTCTAGCTGCACTTAATGTAAGAGACTCGTTCGAACCGATAGACTTTGTTAAAGCGTTGCACAGGATTGATTCAATTGGTGCTGGTGTAACCACAGTCAGAGAGATTGCAGAATGTCTTCACAATCTGATGAAAGAACGGGGCGCCTCAATTGAAGAGGTGGTAGAGGATTTTGACAGCCAAGTGTTGCTTCCATCGGCTTTTGGCGAAACACCCTCCTCGTGTGAGCTGCGTCCTGTTGGTTCCCTCTGCTTGAACCTATGCCCATGGTTAGAGAAGCCAGTTGTGGACCACAAGCTGAAGTATGTTCATACAGCCATCACACCTGAGGTTGCCAAAGCTTTGGGTGTGAAAACAGACGGAGAAAACATATTCGAGACACTGGGTTGTGGATTCGGGGACCCGTTTGGACAAAGAGAAAAACTGACAACAAGGATCAAGAACATTTTAGACGGTTACCCTTGTGATGAGGGGATACTGAAAGAACTGCTTCAGAATGCGGACGACGCTGGTGCATCTGAACTAAGATTCATCCTGGACACTCGTACACTAGATGGGAAGAAGATCTTTCATGAGAAATGGAAAGAAATGCAAGGACCTGCTTTGTGTATCTTCAACAATCGACCTTTTACTGAGGATGATTTGATCGGTATTAGCAGATTAGGCCAGGGGTCGAAGTCCAGAGACACAACAAAGACAGGACAGTACGGTGTCGGCTTCAACTGTGTGTATCATCTTACTGATGTGCCTTCCTTCCTGACTGACGTAGAGAGAGTTGACAAGCCCATGGTCAAGGCCCTTTGTTTCTTTGATCCAAACTGTGGCCATGTAAAAGGTGCCACCGAAACAAACCCTGGAAAAAAAATTCAAGGTGAAAAATTTGTTAAAATGAAGGAAATTTTCCCTGACATGTGCCAGGGATACTTTGAAGATAAATTTCACAACCCTCAAGGATCGACAATGTTCCGTTTGCCACTCCGCACAACCGAAGTCGCAGAATCATCAGATATAAGCACGAAAGTCATAACGATTGACATGATGGAAGGTCTAATGAATACATTCAAAGATGAGTTATTCTACAGCCTCCTGTTTGTCAATTCTGTCCGATGTGTTTCATTGGAGAGGATAGGTCAGACAGGTCACATTTACACTGTAAATGTTTCATTGTCCGGTGAGGACGAAGGGAGATTGTCACATTTCAACTCGCATGTAAAACAGATAGCAAGTCAGTTGAAAAAGAAAGAAATCGAACTAAAGGATTTCGATTATAAAGAAGTCATTTACGCTCTACATATCAGTGACTCCAACGGTAGGAAAGAGACATGGTCTGTCTGTCAATGCATAGGCTTCAAAGGGGATTGCGTTCCACAAGTTGTCGCGGATGCAGTAACCACTGGAGATATAGCATTGTTACCAAGGGGAGGAGCAGCTCATCGGCGCAAAAACTACCAAACTTCGCATCACCGCCTCTTCTGTTTCCTGCCTATGCCAGTTGATACTCCACTTCCTGTTCATTTGAATGGACACTTCGCCCTCGACCAAGAAAGACGGGCCCTTTTGGATGACGTTGAGGGGAAAGCCATTGGGTTTAAGCAAGCCTGGAATACCATGCTGATGGAACAGGTGATACCACACGCGTACATTTCACTTGTGACTCGGGTATGCAACCTCCTTTCATCTCGAGAAATGGTAGAATCTACCCAACTGATATCATTCTACAGAATGTTCCCTGAGCCAGATAAGTCACACAGCAAGTACATTCAGACCTTGTGTGAAGCATTCTATACCATACTGAAGACAAATGACTTGAGGTTTCTCGCCGTACAGATCCCAACATCAGAAAGAATAGAACCAAGGTGGTTTTCAGTAAAACAGTGCACGCAAGGTCAAGCCTTCTTTGACAATACCGAAAAGCCATCACGTCTTTTAGACAAACTACTTTCATCTGAGCATCAACATGCTACTTCGACTGGAGATATTCTCTGTAGGATAGGCTTCAACCTGCTAGCAATGGAAGTTCCACGGTTCATTCATAACGCATTGCTATTGTTGGGTGCAAATGTTCTTGAGGTAGAGCCAGTGCATGTCCTCAACTTTCTGTATAGGTACAAAGATGACAAGTCTTGCAAGCTGAAAAAACTACCAGTGAAAGTGAAGAACACTCCTTTCAAAGGACTCGATGACTTGGTGAAGCTAACTGGATATTGCTGCAGCCATACAAAGGATGAGTCCAGATCTCTGCAAGGTCTTCCTCTTTGTGCTACTAAAGATGGATTCATGCATGAGTTTCAGGCCGAGCCTGGTATATTCAGTCCTCGGTTCTCCTCCCTGGTGCCGCAGCATCCAGCCAAGTTTCTTGAAGCCTCAGTTTACCGTTCTATCCTGCTAGCAAGAGTTCAGGCAAGCCCCTGTTGTGTCAAGCATTTAACCATAGAAACCATTGTACCTTTCCTAACAACAGGCTACAGCAAGCTTCTCGATAACTACCGCTGGAATTGGGATCCCAACTCAAATACTGGGCAGAAGCAACTGAGATGGATCCAGACCCTGTGGAGGTTTATCCAGGAAGATGTTGGTGACATGGATGGTGTTAGACTGGAACTCCTGAAGGAGTTCTGCATCATACCAACGCAGGTGACAAACGGTGGAAGGGTTGAATCATATCTATACCCATTGAAGGACGTTGGGAGTGTTGTTGACCTATCCACTCCTGCAGTTTACTTCGATCAAACTGTGCAGGAAATTGTGCGTTGCGCTGGTGTACCAATACTTGACCTGTCTGCTTGCCCAAAAGATAGGAAGACTGAGGAAATGCCACGGAATCTTGTGTCTAATGTCAGAGATGCAAGAGGCATTCTGAAGGCTCTAAGTGGCTTGACACTTCATGCAAATAGTGCCAATCAACTCACGGCCATCATGCGAGATCGGAAAAATGCATCGGCGATCGTTAAGTACTTGTCTCATTCGTTGAAAGACAACTGTACAGAGGAAGAGGCTGAACAGTTCTTATCGTTACCAATTCATGCGATTGCCAGTGGTAATGTTGTCTCACTGCGAAACTGCTTCGTATACCTTGTTCCAAAAGGCCTACCAAAAGCGGGTCTTGATAACTGGTATAGTGAAGATAACCATAGACCAGAGCAATTCATTTTCACAGATGATGACGACATTCATGCGATGTACAAGAACATCGGGAGTATTGAAAAGACGAAGGTAGACCTTTATGCAGAGTTGATACTGGTCAGTGTCAATTTCCAACACTTCCTTAATGATGAAGAAAAGCTGGAGCACCTACGCTATATCAAGGACTGGCTACTTCCATTTATCAAGCCAGACAAAAAAGGAAAGAAAGAGAAACAGGTTCTCCTTGCAGCATTACAAAGCCTCCCATTCCTTAAGGACAAGGATGAAGTGTTTAGACAGGCGAAAGAGTTCTTCAGCCCCTTCGATTCCTTGTTTCAAGTGATGGAGAAATCGTTTCCACCAAAGGCATTTCATCACGATGACTGGATCGAGTTCCTTGGTGAATGCGGTCTACGCCACCGGGTTACTGGAGAGGACTTGGTGCGATATGCGAGACAAGTTGAAGAGGAAGGAAAGCGTCCTACAGAACAGACAGAAACGAAGGCGATGATGATTTGTGCGAAACTCCCAGAACTTGCTCACGAGAAAAAAGTCTTGTTTCAAGTAAAAGATATCAAGTTCCTCCCGATTGGGAAGATTGGTATACCATTCTCTGACCTCCACCATCAATACAAACCAGACCAGTCTGAGTACGTCTCCTTTGAGAAGAGTGTGTTCTACACTGATTATAAGTACTGCTGGACTGTCAGGAAGGTACTTCCGCAGTGGCTGCAGTCTGATCTGACATATAGCGAGTTTCAAAAACAATTAAACATAGCAGCAGTACGACAGAGACCAATACTGTTGGACCAAGCAACAGTTTCAGCTCTTCAGATGCAGTGTCCAGTTCCTCCAACAGATGTCGTCGCACATGTTATTGAACTGAGCAGTTGCCTTGCTGGTAACTCCAATAGAAGTACGAGAATGACTAAAATAGTCATGGAGGCTCTGTATAAAAACCTTGATGACAGACAAAACGAAATCGCTCAGGGCGATCTGGACAAACTAGCCAAGGTTCCATTGATAACGGTAGATAATGGAAAGCGTCTAGTTCGTCCAAACCAAGTTGTTGTGAAACTTCTCGCCGACGATGCCATTGAACCGTACCTGTACGTTCTTCCAGAACAGGAACTGCTGAAATATGCACAGTTCTTTTCTAAGATTGGCGTGAAGATGGAAGTGGACTGCAAACATTTTATGAACGTCCTCCAACTTATAAGAGAGGAATGTACGAGTGGAGTAGAGAATGTGACACAACTGGATCCCAAGCAGCTGGAAGCAACCGAAAAGGCCATCATACGGTTCTTCAGCCGCCTTGGGTCGACCGATGGCGGTAAAACAAGACTGGCTAAACACACTCAGCTGTATCTTCTTAGCAAGAACCATACTCTAGAGCTATCCACCAAGCTTGTTCAAGTGGACAAATTGAGCTGGGATATAAACAACCGTATGGCTCGAGCGCAATGGCCACTGTCCATCCTCAAAGTTACTACCCGTCTGCATGATGCGTACGCAAACTTGTCTAAACTTCCTGAAGTGTTGCAACCAAAGTTGCTATCTGACCTGGTGGAGGAAGATATTGATGAGAGCTGCCTTGCGAGCGTGGAGAATATCGACGAAGAGGACACATTAGATCATTCTGCTCATGTCAACAGTGAGGAGTTCAGGGATGGTCTTAACCGAATTTTGCGCCAAGAATTAGGGGCCGAGACAGGAGGTAGCTTTGAAGAATATTGGGACAGACTACTGGATGGTTTGACCAGTATTTCATTTCACTCAGTTGTTGGGCTGCGCACTGTTCTGAAGATGAAGGACGGTGATACAATAAAAAACAGCTCTGTAGAAAACAAGCTTGGTATATTCATCAAGACATTGCCCGATCATAGAGGAGCTAGAGTTTACATTGAAAGAGGGAAAGCAAACTTCACAAAAGAAGATCATTTTGTAGCGTTATTCATAGACATAGTGAGCAGCACCTTCCCTAGAGTAAGTGAGGTAGTGAAGAATTTACTCGGGCGGTTAATCAAGTGGGACACCCCAGATATTTCAGACAGGCTCGATCAAGAGAACATCCGACCATTAAGCTGGTATGAAGAGACACTCATTCCCAACCCGGGTGAGGTGATCCAAAGGACACTGCATGGAATCCTGAAACAAGACATCGGAATCTTCAAAGAAGGTGATATTGTTGGTTTCAAGACAGCAGGTCCATTCTCAGAAGAGTTTGTGTACGCCAAGGTAATTTCCTGTGAAGGGGGATATGGGGACGACTTCCAGAAGTACAAGGTCGACATCGGTGTGATGCAGGTCGTGGTCTTTGCGTCCGACATCTACAAATTCCATAGAGAGAAGCTGACTTCCTGTATGGAGGCGGAGGAGGATGAGGTTGACTTTGACAAGGTCAGACAGCAGTTGGCGACGGACATTGCGTTCGCTTACCAGAACCTGTCTGTTAAGGAAAGAGCTGCTTGGGTGATACGTACAATCTCAAAGTGGCAGCCAGATAATAACCCGAGTCAGGAACAAATCTGTCGACAAATTCTAAAGTTCGTCGAGGGTAGAATCGCGGAAGAAGAAAGCAAGCGTTCAGACGAAGAGGATAGCGATGATGAAACGGAGACCAAGAAATCGGCTAGCAACATGAAGAAGGTGTTTGAATACACAGCCGAGCGAGCAAGGGAACACAAGGAGCATATTCAGCAGCAGAGAAAGTGGTTGGAATCCAACTCAAAAATGTCAAAATCGTTGAAAGATCCTGTGAACTACGATTTCTTTCGGTTCCTAGGTGAGGCTGGCGATGTAGGGAAGACGTCAGGAAGTGGTGGCCAAGAGTTCTATGACCGCGCCTTCAAGCAGTTCAGCAGACGACACATTACTTATTCCAGTAACACATCTCCGATACAGCCAAGACTATTGCGAAACCCAAGACCAGAAGAGGCCAGGCAGTGGTTCCAGCAGGCTGAGGCAGACTTGAATGCTTCAAGGAATGATTCGACCCCTGTAGATAAAGCGTACGAATGGGCCGTCTTCAAATGTCATAGGGTAAGTACCGGTACAACGTACATACACTTTTAGGTTTAATTCCACCAGGGGCGTATTCGAATCCCTATTCTCATGTTGAAACCAACGAGAAAATAAGTTTCGAACGACAAAAACCGACGCGCAAAAGATCACTGGGTGTGCCATCCTTCGCTGGCAGGTTTTCCCTCCCCGCCTTTTGACCAGTTGGACCAGGAACGACCCAAATCTAGATGTCGGCAAGTATAGAAAAAGCAACTTTTTGATAGTAAACAATAGTAATGCACTCTGGAGAGCTTACATGTATGTAATGCGCTGGCTTCAGTCGAAATAAATTCAGGTTGAAATCGAAATACACTTCCACAGACGCCGCCATTTTGATGTCTGAACCCGCAAAAACTCGTCTGTAAACTTTTCCGTTCGATACTTCCAGAGTCTTTCAATACTGACACCAGACGCGAGAATGGTACTCGCGTGTTACTCGATTGATGGGATTCGTGTACGCCCCATGTGTCAATTTTGGCGCAAAGCGACTCTTGATTACATTTCCCCGGCAGCGGCCGCCTCAGCGCCATCACGCGGGGCCTAATGGTATTAGGCTAGTGTGGCGTTTGATTCATTATGGTTCGGCGTCGTCATCACAAAGTTCATCACAGATCTACCTGGTAGTGGGTGATTGATAACAATATTGTTCTCATTGCTGTTACATTTTCATGATGACTCGATCGGTGAAGGGTACTATAGGCAGTAGCGATGGGGATCAAATTGGTAGACTTTAGGTGGCTATAGTATTCGCCATTAGGAGCATGGGCTGTCTTTAATTCAACGATATTTATAATCGTCATACAAATGTGTACATTCATTTATTATGTAGACCTGCTGTGAGATACTGAGAACTCCACTCTATTGCATTCCAGGCGGCAGAGAAAGCCTTAAAGGCAGCTTACCTGACCAAAGGCGGTGATAATTCCGCCAGCCACGACTTGAAGCGTCTCGCCAGTCGGGTTGGGGATTCTGAACTGTCATCTCTTGCCAGGCAGATAGCAGACATCACTGGTGACGGCACCGACCTGCAGTATCCCAGACAGGGCCAGATACCTCACGTCCGTCTTAGCGAGGACACTTACACAGCGGCACACCGGCTGACAAAACGTCTCCTGAGGACAATTCACGACCGGTTCTTTGCGTTATAGTCATGATAATGGGATGTTCTGGTTTTACTCACAGGTTCTAATTTCCGGCAGTTGCACTGGGTGATTTTTAAGCTAATGGTAAAATGTGACACTTACACTGATATCCTCTGGAACCATAGAGTAAGGTGGAATACAAAGAATAAACTAGTGACGGTATGTCTTACTGCTGGTCTCTGTGTCAGTACAAACACCAGCATCACCAGTTTACACAAGTGACCCCTTTTGGTAGAATATCTAACTAGAAATAGAAATTGGTGTCAGTGTTGTAGAAACCACAAGAACCAGCAGAATGTCTTGATTTAGGTCCCTTTTTAAAACATTGTTATCAATATCAAGAAATACTAGAATACTGATGAAATGACGATTTTTTTATATACACAACCTTTAAAATAAGCTCCTTTAAAGGTGTTTGTGTGGACATGAAGGACTTGAAAAACTGTAAACCATGAAATTCAGATTTAGAGAACAATTGACCTGCGGGATCCAGAGACTCACTAAGCCTTTTACAATGATAAAAGTTGGATATGGCTTTACTATATCTGACGCCGGTTATAATGGACCAGTTAGCGGTATGCTATAAGGTATTTTTCATAACGCAGTGTTAATGCTTTGATCATGCCTCGTATCGTGTGACCAGAGGGCATGATTTTGCCAACCTAAAATTACTATTGGAATGATGCATATATTTTTTATTTCGTTTAAAAATTATAATTGGTTCAAAAGTTATGTTCTCTTCTTGAATCTGTTTTTATTAGTAAGATGCTGGAAAATCATGAGGACAAACAATAGCTGTTTTAGATGTCACAAAAGGTTTGATAAGCCATAATGAGCATGCTTATTTGGACCGTATCGAATTCAGAAATAGAGATAAAAAAACGGGATTAGTGTGACTCATGTAACCACTGAACTTGTAGAAAATGAATGTAATATATCAAGTAATCAGTATTTATGAATACCTGGTAATATGCGTAGTTGTCATCTCATATACTACTAATCAAATCACAAATATTATAAATATGTGACATCACCGCATAAGTTAGTATATTTCCGACGTTCACAGGACGGCACTTAAATCATTATCCATTCTTGATAACCTGATTGACAACTAAATTTGGGCGAATGAGGTCCAATCCTCTAGCCACTACCGGAATTATGTAGGCATGGTATTGTGTTTTTGATTTTGTTCATATGAACGGTTATAATTTATAATTTTGATGGTGTAAGGTTGATATTAATGCAAATACATGTAATGAAATAAGATTTCGCCGTAGTTTGCGTCCGTTTTTGTGAGTGTTAACAGCGTAGTATCATTGGGGGATGTCGGAAAGATATCCGTCAGTATTCATCTTCAGTGTCTACTTTTAGGATTAGAACGAATAGAAATTGATTCCTCACTGTCAGTTTTGGCGAGGTTGTATCGTCAAACATCGCTCGATGTAGCCGCCACTTCCAAAGATTTAATAGCCGCCTGTTTTGGCTGCCTACGCTTTACTCTCAGCTCCACCGTCGTGGGGTTTAGTGAGACAACTGACTACCTCCAGTTCTGTATCTTTAAAACACTGGCAACAGCTGCAATTATTCCCAGCGGAAACAATATGATATTTAAGTAGAAGTTCCAGGTGACCTCGGGCATCCACGTGGTTTCGTTATCACAGGCTTGTAGGGTGATCGGTTGGGGTCTCCAGTTGACCTGCACTGGCTCTACGGGAGCACCACAATGGCTTTACATGGGCTTCATCATGTCAACCAGATGTCTGTAAGTATTTGCACCGTTTTTGATTGAGGCATCCTTCTGATCGGGCCTTTTCTTGAATGAGCAGGACATGTTGGCCCTTAATTTGGACCCGAACTTTACAAACTGAAGAACACACACAGATTTCAGACTGCAACGAAATTCTCACCAAACCTGAATGTAACTGTAGAATATTCTAGACATGTCCAAAACTACCTCAAAACACTTGCGGAAATCGTTATTAGTGATCAGCACTTAATCTCTTGCTACGATAAACGAAGTATGCAAACTTGACAAGGTTCTGATTGACTGCTGCATGACTGCTGAACACCATTCCAATACTATAGTATATATCAGAGTCTTTCATATAAAGAGTGTGGCAACTAGGTGTACCGTGAAGCCCTTAAAAGGTAGGCTTCACGGTGTTCATAGGGTTAACTCAACTCGTTTGAAGTATACCGAACGTGCCTTATCAAGCTGTTCGCCATTGTTCTTAGCCTTGATTAATATTATTACACATTATAAGCAGTGAGTCCAGGTGTCCGAGTCACGCGGTTCCAAGTCGGGGGATTGCGGCGACAGCAGTATTCGTCTTCCGTAATCCTGGACTCTGAGCTCGTGACTTGGCGTCTGGGTAAGCACTGGGCACGTCAGCTCTCTCTCTCTTTCCTCTCTGTTGCCAACCACCTCTGAACTAGGACTTTGAGCGTGCTCTGCCGTTAAGGATTACAAACTGATTGTGATTGTAAGTGCGAATAAACTACATGTATTCTAATTAATATTCTTGTCTTCCGGCTTCCTCTTCTACCAGTAGTTAGTCTCTTTGCAAGTTCAGCCGGTCTACGGCAGCAGGGTTTCTGGATACCCCGTATCCAGGGACTTTGTGTACATGTACATAGGGAACGTAGGCTTCAACATCAAAGCCGCCGCCCGTTTCGGAAGACGCACGTTGGGACAGAGCTCTCTTGGGTCACGTGGTACACCCAAGCCAATTCCGCACAACTGGACTTGGAACAATTTTCGATCAGCTGAACATCGCCGTTACAAACACTCGGTTTTAAAGCAAACGCCTGCTTCCAAGTCACTGATCTCTATAAAACTATTTAGATATAGGGCCAATTTCATAAAGGGCGTTTAGCTTAAAACAGCGTTTAACTACTGAATAGACAGATTCTGGCCCTTCATGCAAATCTTCACAGAATATGAATAGGCCCTGAAACTGATAAGAGAGAAGTTGTACATGTCTAAACGCCTTTTATGAATTTGGGCCATAATGTTTAAGATAACATTTATATGAAAAGCGATATGTTTCGCATTTTGCTTTTCGACAGTTTTGAGAAGAAGTGATGGCAAATTTTCGAGAAGGTTTTTTTCTACTCCACATCATCACATATTTTTATGGTTTAGCAGTTTAATATGTTGTTGGTGCCTAATTGACCATCTAAGGGTATCACATGGTTCCATTTGTTGTCATCTAATGGGATATTCATATCATATTAATTTTGACCGACTATAAACTAGTTTTATAGCAGGTTTGATTTCGCGTTCACGGTAAAAACGAAAAACACATGAAAAAATGCAAAACGTCTCGTTTTTTGTGGTTAGATGTTCACATGTTTAGAAATCCCATATCATGTCTATAATTTTTTTTCTAATTTAATGTAACTGTTTTTTAATGGGATGTTTGACAGTTCTGTGATTTTGAAGCCCAGTTTCTAGTTTATTTACATTAGAAAAATGTTCATTTCATTCCCATCGATGAGCTTTTTTTGGCACAAATACAAGGGCAAAGTGGTGTGAGGTATACCGTTCCAAGAAGTTGAAATCGCAATTTGACTTAAACCTTACAAATGTTCATGATGTGTACATCAATCTTTGAGTAACCTCATAAGAAATAATTTATAGTATATGTTGCCATTGATTACAACATAATTATGGATTTTTTATAACAAATTGCAAACAGATGAGAGTGCATGCCGCTTATAATTAATTGTGGTTTGATTATTGTTTGTTTGGCATTTAGCAGCTAATCAACACATCCGCCTGAATTCTTAGATCGTTCTTATTAATATAATTTATATTGTATGTATTTGTAACCCGATGAATCATGTGTGTACCTCATGTGCAGAGTAAATATCTTTCGTTGAATATTGGTCGTTCCATTATTGTTTTGCACCTCGGCTCAGTTTTTAGCTGAATTAAAATGGGCTTCATCATGGATTCCAGTTAACTGCCCGAGAGAGCTGCTGTTGGATCAGAGGAAAATTGCCGTGACCTGACTCTTTATATGAAAGACTCTCTATATATCAAGCAATGAGTGTCGATGTTCCATCCTTGATGATGAAGTCACAAAAGGATCACGCTTCAAGAACCGAGTTGTCATCGTGACTGGTGGCGCATCCGGAATCGGTCGCGGGACAGTGGTTGAACGATTTGTCAATGATGGGGAAAAACATGTGTCTATTTTTTATTTGGATGCACACGCAGGATCTGAGTTGGCTACGCATCTTTGTGGAGCTGGTTGTAGAGTGACATTCCACGTAGTCGACGTGTCGGATAAGACAAGATGCATTGAAGAGGTACATGCGGTAGCGGCGCAAAATGGCAGCGTCGTCCACCATCTTGTTAACAATGCTGCATACTTTGACTGGAAAGGTAAAATCTGTCAATCAGCTTCAACCTCTTCATCCGGGTAGATTCCGGAAGTGGCGGAGCGCATTGACCCCGGGGAATAGAGGTTGAATAGAGGTTGAATAAGCTTTATCTCTGCATTGTAGGCCTATAACATCTGGTTCTTTCAATATCTGCATAAATCACGAAAAACAGCATATTCCGATGAATAAATGTACTTGGTTTCGAAATATAGCAGATCGTCTTCGGGACGTCCAAATACCCCCCAAATAACCCTCAACATGTCATATTTCCTCAGTGGTTTCAGAGGAGATTACTCTCCAGACGTCAGCAGTAATAATATGTAGATGGGTTCGGTAGTGGTATATATTCCAGTTTTTTATTAAGGTTTTGGCGGATGACAAATTATTTAGGATTTTTCCAATGAGTTTATATTCGCGATTTTCATTTCTTAACGAATCGAGTAGTCGCAAAGTCCCAGGAAATGATAAATGCTTTTAACAGTTTTCGTTCTTCTGTATAGACTGTCGGGGCGATGCCCCCGGATAAGACCGCAGAGGTAAAGAAACAAGCAGCAGAGTTCCACCTGATTCGACACGTGGCCCATCCTAACGAGATTGCAAGCTTTGTCACTGCAGCGGACCATGGCGGGCCATGGCGCGATGAGTGGCGAGAGATTTGGATTTAAAAGGCTCCATGAAAGGTAGAAAGACTGAGTCGCCACTATTTCTTTTCATCTTCTTTAAATTATTGCCTGATACATCGATATGTGTTTTACAATCATAACAATGTAGGATTTCGTTAGACTACATCCTCCGTCCACGAGTCCTAATTTAAACATTGACAACCGCCTAATAAACAGGAACTATATCTGACAAATGTTATACCTCGACTGAAAAGGAAACCCTAACAAGCCCTCCCGCTCCTTCCCTCCCTCAACACTGTCAGAATCGTTTACACATTCATGTTCATGAGCGATCCCTAAATCTGACCTTTACGATACTGGCGAAATATGTCGTGAGCCACTAAGGTCTTATCCTCATCTTTTCCAGCTACAATTCCGCTGACCTTGGTCTTGCACGTCCAAGGTGACATGGTATAGGCAGCTCTCCGAGTGATCTCATCCTGAGGAAATCAGGGGTTGGGCTGGAAAAGCGAACATTAACCCCTGATTTCCTCAAGATGAGAGATCATGATTCGTTACGATTCGGTGAGAGTAAGCAGTACAACCTCTCTATTGCGGACACCCATTGGACTGGGCCCAGGTGTCCGCAATAGAGAGGTGTCTGCAATAAAGAGCTTATGCCAAATCGTCCAATAGGTGGATTTGAAGTTCCCGCCTTGCAGGTCTTGGTTTTCTCTGTGTCGACATCTAGCGTAGAAACTTTAAACCTGTTGGCTGATCGGTATGGTGATCACTAAATCCTAAAGGCTAGAGGGTATGGCAAGCGGAGTGTCCAGTAATTAAAAAAACCTAGTTTTATTCAAAAAAACCTGGTTTTTTACCTAATAAACTAAGTTTATTTGGAAAAAATATAAGTTTTTTTAAAACAACCTTGTTTATTAGCTAATAAACCGAGTTTCTTTAATAAAACCAAGTTTTTTACCTAATAAACCTTGTTTCTATCCACAAATGTCAAGTTTAACAAATAAACTTGGTTTTATTCCCTAAAATGTAAGTTTTTCATCCAGTGATAATAAACTTAGTTTTATAGCAAAGAATCTTGGTTTATTAACAATAACTGGACAAATGGCTAATAAACCTACCTTTTTACGTAAAAAACTTGGTTTTATACAAAACAACTTAGTTTTTTGCAATAAAACCTGGTTTTATTGTAAAAATGTAGGTTGTTTTGAATAACTGGACAAACGGCGTGCAAAAACCTACTTTCTATCGAGAAACTTGTATTTTCTACCTCGCCCCATGTACACAAATCCGCGATGTTATCGGGACGAGAATGGGCAACCTCGGCACCACGTGGTACTAATGCTGCACTGCACTGCACTCTGTAAGCTAGTTAGTGAGACTCTAACCTCATCCCAGATAACTCAATGTAGGTAGGATCGAGGTTTAAAAATGTAAGTTTTCTAATAAACCAGGTTTTTAAAAAAAAACTAGGTTTATTAGTAATAAGCTTAGTTTTTTTGAATAAACTAGGTTGTTTTGGTAATAAACCTTGTTTTATTGAATAAATGGACATTTCTGTACAGAAACTTATATTTTATACGATTATGTGGTAAAAAACCAAGTTTTTTAGGTAATAAACCAGGTTTTTTAGCATAAAATGTTAGTTTCTGTTAAAAAACCTACTTTATTAGGAAAGAAAGTAAAAAAACTTGGTTTTATTAAAGAAACTCGGTTTATTAGCTAATAAACAAGGTTGTTTTAAAAAAACCTATATTTTTACCAAATAAACTTAGTTAATTAGGTAAAAAACCAAGTTTTTTTGAATAAATCTAGGTTTTTTTAATTACTGGACACTCCGCTTGCCATAAGAGGGAGGTAATTATGATCTCCACCGCCCGACCCGATGACGTCATTACCGGAATTCCGGGTGGCAACTTCTAGCTCATCGATTACTTCCAGGGCCCTCCTGTCTGACTTCACAATGCCGAAATTGCTTGTTATGAAATGGTCAAACAGAACTGAAGTTGCCGCCATTGTGATGTTAATACTTGGGGTATTTCCCACCCGGAATTCCGGTAATGAAGTCATCGGGTCGACCTCCCTCTAGCCTTTAGGATTTTTAAATCCTAAAGGCCAGAGGGATCACCGATCGGTATTTGCTTGTGATGTTGCGTTGAATGACGTGAGCTACTTTGGAACTCAGAGAGTGAATGATCTCTCTAGTAAAAGGTGCCCCTTTTATTGCAAAATCTCCACGACATGTCATAATGTGTGAAAAAACACTACAATTTCTGTCCATCAGCCACCTTTGTGGATGATTATTTTTTTCAAATTTTTCTACTCACGCATATTCGCCGCAACACTGACAAAACCGCGTGGATTTATGAGTGTCCGTTGACAAAATAGGCCTATGTGATTAGTTGAAAAGATGAGTAAACAAATGCCGCGGCTTAATTAGGATACAAAAACACAATGCCATGGGGTAATTACGTTGATTAATTACGCAAATATCACACCTGTCAGGCCTACTTGATTCTCCTAGCGCACGCGGGAAACCATTAGAATAGAATAGAATAAGGTTTATTGCTCAACAAAATTACATTGCATAGAGCACAAAACTACCTATATACAATAGAAATACGAATATACATGCGAAGGTTTTTTAACATCAAAAAAAGAATATGAATTTGCTTACAATATGATTAGAGTAGTTGGAGAGACTTTGACAAAAAATTAGTTAGTTTTATTAATGTATTCTTTGGCGAGTTCCAAAGTTTTACATATTTAAATAAATCGGGATATCTGTGAAAGTCGGCTGGAATGTAATTTACTCGAATTACAAGAAGGGGCATACGAGGGCGTGGTGAAATTCATCTCCAACTACTCCGAGGTTACATTAATACATGTACGTTCTAGTCGGGGGGTATTATTATATCGGCCTAATTCTATAGGGAGTTTATGGTTGGTACATCTAAATTTACAGAGTAATATACGCTGGGCTTGAGATAGACAAAGCAAATAATTCTCAAAACCCCATGCAAACTTGATTTCTCTGTAGATCAAACATTTTGGAGAGTTTATCAGAGTATTGCGCCATTCTTGGAGATACTGGTCCTGCAGTCGTCTTCTGACAATTTCACCGAGATAATTAACGTTGGGGAACATCTGTGTCAGCCAGATGTCCCCGAGCCCACAAAGTTCCAAAATATTTTTGACAAACGCGACCCATTTGATATTTTGACCGTTTTGGTGTCTATGGTATGCAATTTTATACATTTTCCCGGCTATAGTTTGTTCCTGTAGGACCAGTTTCCCCCAGAATTTTACCATCTTGACTTTAACATTGATATACAATGGAAATCTACCTAATTCTCCATATACCATTGCGTTTGGTGTTGAGCGCTTTAACTTTAGTATATACATGTATTTACAGAATAACAGGTGCAATCTTTCTATCACATTGAGGTTCTCAAAGCCCCAAATCTCGCTACCAAAGGTCAGTATAGTAGCTACCATAGCGTCAAATAACTGTAGTGCTATATCAAGATCTAAAGACTGTTCTTGCACTCGGTTCAATACATAAAACAATGCTTTTCTGTATAAATTGTATTTGCCTACTGTCCGTAATTGGGAGGGAATTGGACCAAAAATTGGCCATCGCCCTGTCCGCAATTCGGAGTAGAGAGGTGTCCGCCGTACAGAGGTTTTTGTTATTGGAAATGATTTAGAAAAAATCGGGACTGGCCGGACGTGTCCGTAATGTAGAGGTGTCCGCCTGGCAGAGGTGCTCCACTAAGGGAGGTTCTACTGTACCAGTTAAACATGTGTGCGGTGCATGCTTGGAAAGGACATCAATGAAACTGCGACGGATCTTGCTTACATGAAGTTCCTGGCTGGTTTGCAGTATATCTCAAAGCTATTAACCCTCTAGTTACCACCCATTGACTAAAACCTAGGAAAAATGCTAGGATAGTGCCAATATGAACCCCTCCACCCCCCTACCTCCACCCCCGAGACACCTTGGTGCGCCATCTTGAATATATGAATATTTGGATTTACAGATAAACAAAATGTGCTACACAGGTATCACAAATGATATCTATACTATAATGCGCGTTGTGGCCGCTAAATAGGAGGCGATTTTTGTTTCAAAATTGAGCCTTGGAAATGCGTCGAATTCTAGCAACTTTTGGCTTCATAGGTGTGGATAATAAGTAAAAGTGTCACTGAGGGTGTCATACGTCGAATATCTTGGTGGTTTTGGAATAAATAACAACATTGTGGAGATGACGTCAACTGGAGAGCTCCAAGTAATCTCTTCGCCGAGAAGTCCATCAGTAATCTCTCTGCATTATTACCGTCACGAAAATTGCCGAGCCACCTCCCACCTCCGCTATCAACCAATCAGATGTCCTGTTCAAATGGTTCCTTCCATGCACGCATCATCCACCAATCAAAATCGACGTCACTGACGACAGCATGCAAGATGGCGGCGCCCATATCTGAAGGAAAAATGCTGCTTTTCCACCTCGAGACAGCCATTTATTCACAAATAGCTCATCTTAGGACACAATGTACCCAACGGAAGACAAGATTTACGCACACACCGGTAACTTAAACCATTCTGGCGCTAATCGCTGGCTGATATCGAGTACATCACCAGTCTGCACCATCTTGGTTTTCCGAGAATTGGTTTAGCATTGTGGACGCCTGTACATCATGTACATCGTTACATAGTTCCGTTTTCAAGAAATAATATGTAAAGTCACAGACTTAGTGCACCCCCCTTTATGTCGGGGGAGCTCCCCGAACCCCCCTACGAGCATATGTTAAGTGCAAGCTCTAACAACTACAGCTGTTACAATAGGGGGGGGGGACACCCCAAAACCCCCCTCCGTCGACATAGATTTTAACCAGTGCGTTGGGGGGAAGCCCCCCCAAACCCCCCAAACCCCCCGGTGGACAGTCAACTAGCCCTTCTGTGTCATTTACGGCTGGGGGGCGACGGATGTCATCTGTACTTGTGATAGTTGTGCAAATAAAGAATTTGAATCTGAAATTGATATTATCCAGTGCAATGGGGGAAGCCCCCCAAACCCCCCATTGCCATTTGACAGTCAATTAACCCTTCCGTGTACCCACTCACTGTGTGTTTTTGAGCCTATAGGCCTGCCATTATGACATCAAAATAAATTGGTTTAAATTGTCTTTGGACTTGGTTGTGACTGCCAAGTCAAGTGCCAGTGCCACAAAATGCCAAAAATAACTATTGCGAAAGGTTTTGTTATGGAAAAAGTCTCTATGTATGTTCTGAATGGTAATAATGATCAATTGAATTGGTTTACTGCTGTTAAAATTACTAAATATTGCAAGAAATTTGGGAAATTTGAAAGGAAGAATCGAAATCGTGTCTTCATTCGTGTGCGGACGCCACTGAAGCAGACGGCCGAAAGTAGTTTGTTCTCTGTCCGCTAGGGTGCAGAATCTAGATTGTGTATATTTTAATGGCGCGAAAATACAGTGCATGCTGTAATAATTTGGCTCGTAAATTTTGACGAAAAAACGTTCAAAATGGGAAGAAGTAACTATAACAATAAGAATGACCAGAAGAGAGGTATAGGTAGCAGCTTTCTATTTAGTACGCCCAAGCGACAGGACAAAGGTAAAGCTGAAAAAGAACTGATCTTTGATCGCCCCGCCCCGCCCCTGTCCCTGATGTCAAAATGGACATAGGCCTGACAGTGCATGGTGATGCATTGGGTGGTGTGCTCAGTGCATCAGGCAGCAGAGGTGATGAAGTAAACGGGACACGGTTGATCGCCAATCAAGTGGTGGCAGAGTTGAAGCCAGCCTTGAGTCAGATGATTTCCGAATCACTTGACAAAATGCTCGAGGAGAAGCTGAAGCCGGTCATTTGGGAATCAGTAGCGGAGGCTGTTGACAGGAAATGTGATAAACTCTTGGCAGCAATTCGTGTTGGAAAGTACGGAAACGACAAACTAGAACAATATACACGCAAGGAAAGCATTCGGGTATTTCATCTTCAGGAGACTGAGGGCGAAAAGGAAGAATACCTACGTAAGAAGATCGTGGAGATTGGCCTGGCCATGGATGTTCTGGTGGTGGAAAGCGACATCTCAGTCACCCATCGCCTTGGTAAGAAAGGGAGAACCCCTCGTCCAGTCATATGCAAATTCGTGCGAAGGAGTGTGAAGCAGGCGTTTATGTTCAACAAGAAAAATCTCAAAGCAAAGGAAAATTACAAGAACGTGTTGATTGTTGAGGACCTGACGCCACTGAGGACATCCCTCATGCGGTTCGTGAAAGAAAAGAAACTAGCCAAATACGTTTACTCCATGGACGGTAAAATTATGTGTATTCGAGAGAAGACAATAAATGGGCAGAAAGTTGAGTCCAAGGTTTTCATTGAAAACTGTGACGACCTCTTCAAACTAGGGGTCACAAATGTCAAGTACGAGGATTTCGGAATGAACATTACAAACCGGGAATAGGGAAACGTAGGAGGCCAAACTTCTACTGAGGGAAATGTAGGAAATGAGAGTTTACCAGTTGCCACAACTGATGTACTTGAACATTGTTATGCGCGTGACAACAATAAAGGTTTACGGCTGTGTTGCTTAAATGTGTGTGGGTTAAATGCAAAAGCCCAATTCGATGAGTTTCATGATTATATAAATAAATTCGATATCTGTGTTATACAAGAATCCAAACTGAGCAGATGTGACATTACTATTAGCGATTTCCCAGGTTTCAAAGCTTTTCATAAGATCAGGAAAACTGGTCAGGGTGGTGGACTCTCTGCTTTGATAAAAGACAATCTGTGGAACAATAAATCTGCTGTGGTGTTAGAAACGGAAAACCAGCATGTTATGTGGATCAAAATTGACAAAGATGTTCTAAATGTGGACAAAAATTTCTATGTTGGAAATGTGTACTTACCGCCAAAGGGCTCCAGATATGCAGATTTAGAAAACTTTTTGGACATTGAAAATGACTGGATAAATATAAGTGCAAAAGAGGACGCTCTCTTGATACTGGCTGGAGACTTCAACGCCCATACAGGGTTATTGAGTGACTTGATAGAAAGGGACAAGTATGATGTAGAAGGCATTGAAATATTGAATGATATACTTTTCTCTTATGACAACTTGAGAGATTTAGGTATTGATTTGCAACGTTATAACTCGTGTCAACAGCGTGTAAACAATTTCGGCTATAGGTTCATCGAAATGTGTAAGAACCTAAATTTGTTTGATAATTGCAAACGGTAGGATAGGGTCTGATTTTGAAACTGGGAAGTGTACATGGAAAGATGTAGCTCTTGATGATTACGTCCTAGAAAATAGCGAGATGCTTCCATTGTTTACAAAATTTGAAATTAGTGAGCTTAACCCTCTATTTTCTGACGGTCATTGTAGCATTGAATTTTCTTTTAAAGCCGAAAATATGAGGGAGAATTTAGAACAAGATGCTGGTGTAGCGTTCAGCTCTGAGAGGGTTTATGGAAAGTGGAAACCTGAAAATTCACAAGTTTATGTCGATAATCTTGATGCTTTGCACATTTTACAAGTCAATGAATGAAAAACTTGATGGGTTGTTAATAGGTAACACCGAGGTAGACGTTGGTTCTGTTAATGAAATTACAAATAATGTAAATAATATTTTGTTAACTGCTGCAAAGATTACAAATCCCCCACCGCAAACAGGAAAGAAGAACTTGAGTAAACCACATCAGGTTAGAAAGAGACGAACTGGCTGTGCTGTTTGTGTCGGACTCAAGAGAGATTTTACTGCAAGTCAAAATGTTTTTCGTAGAGACAAGAGCAACAGAAATAGAAATATGATGTATACAAGTCTGAAACATTACAAAAAGCATGTTAAAGCCTGTGTGAGGAGAGAGAAGCTTGTGTTAGTAAACAATAGTTGAAAACAATAGCGATACGAGTGAATTTTGGAAAATACTTGGTAATGTAGACAAGAAAAAAGACTTTGTAACTGCAGATATAACTGATCTTTTCCAGCATTTTAAAGAGCTGAACCAAGGTGAAGGAAATGATGAGGTGTATAATGAGGATGATGAAGACAATGTTTTGTTTAAAAACTTGGACGTAGAACCCCACTTGGATACTCTTAACAGAGTCTGCACTGAGGAGGAAGTAAGAAAGTGTATTAAACTTTTGAAGAACAACAAAGCTTGTGGTGTAGATCAGGTCTCAAATGAATTCCTGAAATGCTCTGAAGTTATAATGGTGCCAACCTTTACAAAGCTGTTTAATCTGGTTATGAAGTATTCGCTGATCCCAGAAGTATGGTCTAAGGGTTTGATTTTACCTATATTTAAAAACAAGGGAGATAAAAAAAGATCCAAATAATTATAGAGGAATCACTCTGCTGAGCTGTGTAGGGAAACGTTTTACCACCTTAATAAATGAGCGTTTAACTGTTTTTTTTCGATAAAATGAATACAATTTCAGTGGCACAAGCAGGTTTTAGAAAATATTTTTCAACGATTGACTACATCTTCACCCTGAAAAACCTCACGGATATTTACCTCGCTTACCATAGGAAATTGTATGTGGCCTTCATAGACTATCAGAAAGCATTTGACACTGTTTGGAGAGTTGGTTTGTGGCAAAAGCTTTTCAAGAGTGGTGTAAAGGGCAAAATGTTTGAGGTCATCAAAGCAATGTACCAAGATATCAAATCCTGTATAAGCTGTAATGGTAAAGTTTCAGACTTTTTTGTGAGTAACATTGGTGTTAGACAGGGAGAAAATTTGTCTCCTATCTTATTTTCCATACTTTTAAGTGATATTGAAACCTTCTTTGAAGAAAGGGATTTCTCAGCATTGCATCATATTGAAAATTTGTTTAACAGATATAATGTAACAGATGAGCTTGGAAATCTCATCAAAATTATGCTACTACTGTATGCAGACGACACTATCATGGTGTCAGACACCCCTGAAGGCTTGCAAAAAGGTTTTAATTGTATGTTTGAATACTGTAGAGTTTGGAAACTAAAGGTAAATGCATCGAAGACAAAAGTAATTATTTTCTGGAGAAGCAACCGATTTGTAAAACCAAGGTTTAAATATGGAGAGGAAGAAATTGATATTGTAGAAGATTATACATATTTGGGGACAACTTTTGCGTCAAATCGGAGCTTTGTCAAAGAAAGGAAAAAGAGAGCAGAGAAAGCTTCGAAAGCCATGTACTTTTTGCTTCAAAAGGGTAGAAAACTCGACTTGCCGTTTGAAATGTTGTGTTCTCTTTTTGATAAGATGGTGGTACCTGTTTTATTATATGGAAGCGAAGCATGGTGCCATGAATCTCTTGCAATATAAGAAAGGCTACAGCATAAATTTATAAGATTAGCTTTGAAAGTCCATCGTTTCACACCAATGGAGATGCTGCTTTGTGAGAGAGATTGCCCTTGAGTGTAGAAATTAAGCAGAGAACTGTCCAATTTTGGGCAAGGTTATTAAGAGGTAATCATTCAAAACTTAGTTATCGAGTGTATCAGTTATTATTAGCATTAGACAGAAATGAAGTGTATACATCTCCTTGGATAAAATTTGTCAAATCTGTTCTTGATGACTTAGGGTACTCCTACTTATGGAATACGCAGGTTGCGCCAGAAAAAACATTTTATCAAACAGAACATTGCCAGAAGTCTCACAGACCAGGCGGCGCAAAATTTATTTTCAAAGATAAATGAGAACAGCAAGTGTACAAATTATCGGTTGTTCAAAAAAGAAATCAGCAGAGAACCATACCTACACTCAAACAATGAGTACATTGTGAAATTGTGGACATATTTCAGACTTGGTAAAATGACATATAAAATGGGAACCCTTGGGAAATGTGTTCTATGTAATGCTTCCTCTCATGATGAGTTTCACATTCTGTTGGAATGTAAAGAGTTAGACCAAGTAAGGAAAAAATATGTGCCAAGGTATTATTATAAGAACCCAAATGTGCTGAAATTTGGAGATATCATGAGTGAATGCAGCAGAAACATCAAAATGAGGAAAAAAATTACCTCCTTTCTAAAAGAAACTTTTAAGATAGAAGGTTTAGTAAATTCTTAGTTACCAATTTTTATTGTCATTGTTACATGTATGTAAGATTTTATTTTTGGCCTTTGTGGCCTCCTGTTCGTAGTATGTGTTAGTATTCATTGTATTTTCAATTATGTTATTTTCTGTATCGCACCAAAGGTGCATTCTGTACTATGGTGGAATAAAAAATAAAATAAAATAAAAAAAAAAAATATATATTGAGAGTTCGGCCAATTTGCCAACTGAGACTTGTTTCACGAATCTGCGCGAGTTTTGATTGAATTCCGCAAATAAACAGCACTTTTGTACAGGATTTAAGCTGTTAAGGCGGACATGCAAATTAAATTCTTTGATCTGTCCTGAAGTATGTGTCGGGGGGATAAATCCCTCCGAACCCCCCTAAAATTGTTGGGATTATTAGGCCACGGCCGATGTGGAAATGGTTCCCCAGGTGTATATTTTGGCCAAAAAAAAGTCAATAACACTAATTTTTTCTCGCTAATTTGCACGCGCAGTGGGCAGTCAAGTGCATGTTAGATGGTACGAAAAGCGTATTTGCATTATTTGGATCATATTGCATTGTTGATTTAGTGTGATTTCGAGAAAACACTGAATAAACACGTCTTGGCAACAGTTACCAGGCGAGCGCGCGCGTGTGTGGAATATACTATATGTCACGTGACCTCGGCAAAATTGAAACAAAACGTCGGCATTTTTGTGAGTAATGCGTGATTTAGGCGGCAGTTTTTCTAATTAGAATACAAATAAATGTTTCCTGATTTTTTAGGCATGTGTCGGGGGGAAAGGCCCCCCGAACCCCCTAAAATTGAAATTAATTCTTGAAAATTGAAAATCAGCCAATGAGGCGCGACCTACCGATGCGCTGGAGCGACTCGCAGACACATGAAACTACCCCGCATATTCAGCGCCATGCTCCAGAGCAACACGGGTGGCTAGAGAGTTAAAACTAGACTGCCTAAGGTTAGGCAGTCCAGCGAATGATAGATAATCTTCCGTTTGGTGTCTCGACTCCGGCAGGTAACTTCACTTGGATCTTCCACTCGGTTGTGTTCGGTGGAAACACTCCTTGTTCGACTGGACCGGATAGACTATTCTATTTTATTCTATATGCATTCTCGAACTGACGGTCACGTGACAAATGCAGACTGCAGACTGCAGACTGCAGACTGTACAATATTATAAATGTACTGTAATATATAGGGCACCAGCAACTTGTACAATTTTAGATCTAGCATCTAGCTTTTTGGCTCTATATAATAACACATTGTCTGTCGTCGTATCGTGTTGTTTTTTGGCAGGGACGCCTAGCAAGGATGCATCGCTTGTCATACGATTTTTTTGATTTGACCTTCTTTTCAAGGTCACAGAGGTCAAATGACGAAAATTGGCTGTTAGAGTATAACTTTGGCATGTTTCTTTACGGCTGAAGCTATGAACCTGAAACATGGTATACATGGCCCTCTAGGTCAGATAACCTCACACAGCACATTTCAGTCCAATCTGATTCTCAACTTATTAAATATTTTCTTACGGTGAGCACAATGGCCCCTGGCCGTTTCATTTTGGTCCATGGATGAGGGAGATTGCACCGCCGATTCAGTGCCTGAACTGCCTGAAGATTGAATCCGATACAGACACCATCATGACCAGCCGTGTACTGGTACGTCTGGGATGTGATTGTGCAGGGAAATGGGAAGTGTATTATTATTATTCAAGTGTGTTGTCATCGATCAGGCGGTTTATGCCAATGACCTGTTAGTCCATAGTTTAGTTGGTCCAGTGTTTTCTAGTCCAGTGTTTGTCAGACCATCTTTCTGCACTTGCTCGTGATGTCTGGACAAATAAATGCAGTTTGCGAGATATTTGGCGTGGCCTTTGTTGTTCATTAGCAGGGCATGTTTCACAAGCGCTGAACTGACACTGTGCCAAGCATTTTAGGGATTCTGGTGAAAGACATTGGAATGGTGACCTCAGTTTCCCTGATCAGTTCATTGCTACACCTCTCATTTTGATGCGTATGTTATTCTGGAAGTGGTCCAGGTTGACCATTAATTTTGGTGCTTTATTTATATCCAGTCAGGCTGGGATAATTATGTGATGATGTATGTCAGTTGGTTGTTTGATTGGTGTTCTTGAGAGGTTTGGTTCTCGGTTGCTTGACGAAATTGTGCTGGGTCGACATGGAACTCCCGTTTCTCCATTCAATTGAGTGACTGGGAAATCGCGAGGACGTGGTATTGGTTTTATATTCACATTCCGGAAGTAACGTATTATTCGAGGGTGAGGATGTAACAGACGGCTTGAAATATTTTCTATTTTTACTTATTTGCTAGATGGGAATATCTTATTGGCAAAATTCAAATATAGTTCATCATTTCCGTTCTGGATGGATGGATATAATTTGCTCAAGTCGTTACACGCTAACTCTGTGGCAACACATTGGTTTGGGTAGTACCTGTCATGTAACTTTAATGTAAGTACCGTGTACAAAACTATATGAAGCATTGGAGTACTCTAGATTCGGAGTTCTAACATCACTGGTTGGGACCGCTTACATGATAAGTATGCATCATCAGGTTCGGGGCAGTTCGGTGTGACTGGCTGACACAGAAAGAAAGGGGACGTACTTTGAAGGGTAAACAGACCACCATTGACCAATGTCAATTATGAACCTACGAATCTAGAGTATTATCGTACCATCAGCTGTTTGTGTACATTTTAACAAAATGCATTGATTAAGACCTTTTAAAGACCTAATTAAAACCCTCGTTGGGTTTTTCATAAATTACAAATGTAATTCAAAATTAAATAGTTTACTTAAGGGACATAGTCCTACAATTTATGAAACTTGGTTGATTATCTTTGGATTGAGTTGGTTTAGTATACATGATTGTATACTAGTTATAGGCGGGAAGCCAAAATTTCTATAGAATAATTTACTTAGATTATGCGATGTGCAAGCTTTGAAGGATAACTACTTTGATGATTTGAGAGAGCTTAGCTTTGCCGAATAACTTTTATTTCTACCCTTTGAATACGTGAAGTTATGATTTGGGAACTCAGCGTCGAGATCGGGTATCTAAAATTGTTAAGTGTGACCCTGAGGTATGATTGGACTGTATTCGATTGATTGGTTCCATCGATTCTGACTGCGCTGAGAACACAAGCCGTCCCTTCATGATCACGGGATTAATTGATGAATAGATCATACATTTGATGACAAAAAATGCCCCAAATTCATACAGGGTGTTTAGCTTAAAACACTGTTTAACTACTGAATAGACAGATTCAGGTCCTTCATGTAAATCTTCACAGAATATGAATAGGCCCTGAAACTGATCAGGGAGAAGTTAAACACGTCTAACCCTTAAACGCCCTTTATGAATTTGACCCTAATTAGTCTTGATAAGAAATAATTAATTTAGGTGAGATTTAAGTTTAGTTGGTGCACGATGTGTCAACTCGTTTTTTCAAAACACACAACTGTTACGCTCGCTTCAGGATTGTTGTCGTCATTTAGGGAACGCCGGGACAATAGGCCTTGGTCACAGATGCTGGTTTGCATAAGGGCCGAAATGTTCATTTTCCGGTCTGGTCGTGACGATCTCTAAATGAATTGGCCTTTCCTGATTGGTCAGTTATGACGAGTCAGTGTCTCCCTGTTTAACGAAGCATGCGCGGCGGTTGGTTTCTTAGAACGGGGTTACTCCCTAGCCGCACCCTGTGCTGCTGACCTCGGTCCTGACAATTTACAATTAACACTCCTATTCCGTAAAAATCAATTTTCCAAAAACTCTTCTAAAATCCTGAATCATAATCTTAACTAGAAAACAACGTAAGTTCTGAGTACACGGTCAATTATTTTCGAGATTGTACCTTCATTAAAGTTTCTCATGAAAATACTTATATTATTTGCTTGTACAATTTACAATACAATATACGACTCCTCGATTTCTTCGGTTTTCTACGATTTTTCATCTACCTTGACATGATCCTTTGTGGCTTTCTATCGCCAGACTGCAGGTCAAGATCTATGCCCTCTCGGAAAGGCCAACATCACCAAAGGCTCGGTGTCTCTTGAAGATCTGACTTAACGTTTTTTTGTTGGGTCTTCCAAGATATCAGCGCTTGGTGACAATAGTACACCATGATTGTGTATATATTTTGCTTGCCGCACGTGGCGAAAGATTTGCTTTAAACTGCTTTATATTGAGATGGCTACTGGATTTAGTGCCTAAAATATATATTCTAAAATTATATCCATACATATATCAAAATACATGCACGCACTTCTCTATTGAATTAGGGCTGGAATATCACATGTCATGAGCTTAATTTGTTCCTTCTAAAAAGCTCATAACTATTAAATAACCATCTGTCTTAATGCGAGGCACGTCCTGGGAGGACAGTTGATAAAAGAAATGATAACTCATCCAAATATACATTCTCGTAAATAGAGCAGTATGCGATCAGCTTCCGCAATCGTAATGACCATAATGTATTTTTAATCAGCATTCAAGTTGTCTCGTGTTTTGCCGTTCAGACGAAACAAAATTGGTGCATGTTATGACTAAAGAGGTAGAAAAATATGAGGAACCGAAATTCCTGAAATTTGTTTTAGATGCGGTCAAACACATTACTGCCTTCCTTTTCTAGAATCCTGTCAGAGATGACCACAACTACAGGCAACAATGAAACTTTACAAAGCCATAATTTCTGCAAATATGGAAATATCGAAACACTTGCCCGCCTCCATCTTTACTTGGCATACTACAGTGGTATCCCAGCGTGTATTCTCGGTGTTCCGGGAAATCTTCTAATAATAAGACCCCCTTTAGGAGGGGCTCTTAAGATACACGTGTGTGCGGGAGTATATAATGTAAATGAATGATGAGAAATAAAGAGAGTAACTATTGATTGTATATCCTACAAACAATTTTTTTTTGGTATTTTTCTGAATTAACTCCGTTGAGTTTACCGATTTCTCCGCGATCTTCCGGTGGTGGTTGCTATCCCATTTGTTGAAATTAATTTAAATTAATTTAAATCTTCATGGGAATTCGCTACATCATATGCCTAAGAAATTGGCCAATTATATTAATATTTTTATTAGAGAAATATCCGTCCTAAATAATGACAGAAAAGGGTGGTTTATTTCAATTTTGTGTCGACATGATCGAGGTCACGTGACATAAAAACAAAACAATCGCACACACCCGTCCAAAAAAGGCACTTTAAGAAAAACAAATACGTTTTTCCAGCTTAAAACCACACTGACGACTAAGTTATATTGGTCTTCTGCCCAAATCTGAAGTATCAAAATGAATCACAAACTAGAACTAGCTCTCTTTAGCAAAAGTTGCGTGAACAATTCGGGTGAGCGACATTCTGCACCCTAGCGGCCAATAATTAAACTACTTTCAGCCGTCTGCTCCGGTCTCGTTAGGGAGTTTTTCCCAAATGTACGCGATGATGACGTGCCCCATTAACAGGACGTAACATCTATTTTAAAATGCGTTTCCAAAGTGAATGCATGAGGACAACCTATTTGTGTCGTATATCACTGGAAACGCCCGATTCCCGTGAATAAGGACAATCACAATGTATTACATTACCAAAACAAAAATGTGTCGGAAGGAACTATATGGATGGTCCCATCGCACCCCCCCCCCCCCCAGCATTATGACACAGAAGGGCTAGTTGACTGTCCACCGGGGGGGGGGGGGGGGGTGGGGGGAGCTTCCCCCCAACGCACTGGTAAAAACCTATGTCGACGGAGGGGGGTTTGGGGGGTGTCCCCCCATTGTAACACCTGTAGTTGTTAGAGCTTGCACTTAACATATGCTCGTAGGGGGGTTCGGGGGAGCTCCCCCGACCTAAAGGGGGGCTCACTAAGTTCTTGACTTTACATATTACTCATATCAGGCAGACGACAAAACAGAAACATTTCTGCATCTGTTTATATGCAAGCCATGGCGGTCGTCGATACGATAGTCGTGGTCGTCGCAGCTTTCCACATACCTTTCCTTCACGGTCGTGTAATCAAAGAGGCCAGGGGCATGCAGTACACTCCAAAAATTAAATGGTGAAAACTAACTATTAATAGTTAAATGGTAACTACTTTGGGGCTTAGTATTGCACCGACTAATATGTAAAGTCAAGGACTTAGTGAGCCCCCCTTTAGGTCGGGGGAGCTCCCCCGAACCCCCCTAAGAGCATATGTTAAGTGCAAGCTCTAACAACTACAGCTGTTACAATGGGGGGACACCCCCCAAACCCCCCTCCGTCGACATAGGTTTTTACCAGTGCGTTGGGGGGAAGCTCCCCCCAAACCCCCCCCCCCCCCCCCCCGGTGGACAGTCAACTAGCCCTTCTGTGTCATACTGCTGGAGGGGGGGTGCGATGGGACCATCCATATAGTTCCTTCGGACACATTTTTGTTTTGGTAATGTAATACATTGTGATTGTCCTTATTCACGGGAATCGGGCGTTTCCAGTGATATACGACACAAATAGGTTGTCCTCATGCATTCACTTTGGAAACGCATTTTAAAATAGATGTTACGCCCTGTTAATGGGGCACGTCATCATCGCGTACATTTGGGAAAAACTCCCTAACGAGACCGGAGCAGACGGCTGAAAGTAGTTTAATTATTGGCCGCTAGGGTGCAGAATGTCGCTCACCCGAATTTTTCACGCAACTTTTGCTAAATAGAGCTAGTTCTAGTTTGTGATTCATTTTGATACTTCAGATTTGGGCAGAAGACCAATATAACTTAGTCGCCAGTGTGGTTTTAAGCTGGAAAAACGTATTTGTTTTTCTTAAAGTGCCTTTTTTGGACGGGTGTGTGCGATTGTTTTGTTTTTATGTCACGTGACCTCGATCATGTCGACACAAAATTGAAATAAACCACCCTTTTCTATCATTATTTAGGACGGATATTTCTCTAATAAAAATAATATGAGGAAGGCTCAGGCCTTGATAGGGAGCTCTTCGTTAATAGGGCTGGTGAGCGAGAAGACTCGGGGGGGGGGGGGGGGTATATAGTTAGGATGATGCCATCATGACAGTTGACCGAAGAAGCAGTTGGCTAGCACACAATGTCAATGATTGATGGCGAGTAGTTGGTGGGTGGGAGAGGGGGGATATAGTTAGGATGATGCCATCATGGCAGTTGACCCAATAGACGCTGTCGCAGTATAGAAAATAAGTGGGGAGAATGTGGGAAACTAAACACAACAGGAGAAGGATAGGTATTTTTGCCCGGAGATAAGCATAATGATCCCAAGACCCAAGTGTAATTAAGATTTATATTCTAATTCAAAAACACCTTAGCCGACCCCCCCCCCCCCCCCCCCCCCCCCGTCCTGAATAGTTTGAGGTCTCACTAGCCAGTGGTGATCAGGTGTTAATCTTGAAGTTATAAGGCATAGAGGTGAAATATTTCAAATTTGCGTTATATATACAGGGTGTCTCATGCATTGTGCTACATCAGTCTATGCATGACTGTAAGTCTAGACGACGTTGAAACTTGGTCAGATGTATTCTTCAAGAGACAAGCTATTCAGAAATGTATAGGTTTGTGTGAGAGTAAGGTACTGTCAAGTCTGGAGCCGCTGGAACAGGGGTATGCATGAAATGACGTCGCGTCATTTTTGGAGGCAAGTAGGCCTGGCCTCCGCACCGGCTAGTGAGACCTGAGGTCAGCGCGTGCGTTTGAGTTAGTGCGCATGCGCTTTCTGAAAATAGAAATGGCTTGTGTTGTGGACGAGTGGTTTCAGGTTTCAAGGTAGGATTTTGTCATGGAAACGGAGAAATAGACATTGAGACCAATGTACTTTCAAGATTATTGCATTATTAATGGAACCAGACCGCCGACATATTGTCACACCCCATGATATTGACGAAATCGTCGTCGAAACGGGCAGCCCCGGCCCGATCATGTTGGTGCGCTTGAAACTACGGAAAAGTTAGCAGACGGAAAATCATTTGCGGAATTTTGCCAGTTCAAAGCACGATTTCTTCGCGGAAAGAGAAAAATAATCTCTGGCAGCGATGCAGCTTGTTGTTTAATGCATTTCGATTCGCCCCAGGGTATCGTTACACTTTGATTCGGCACTGTTTTGACGAAATCTTCAACCGAACAGCAACTTCTGTGCGTAAACATCGTAGCGTCCCGCTGAATTGTTTGGAAAAAGAAAATCTCTCCCCAGGTAAATTGCTGTGCATTAGCGTATACGATTCGCGTGCAAAAATGTCACCTGGGTGTGGAGGTTTTCTGGTTCCGGGTCAAGTTTTTTTCGTTGATGGTATACACACACTCTCTAACCATAAAGCTCGCTAGAGCTCCCTATTAATATAATTGGCCAATTTCTTAGGCATATGATGTAGCGAATTCCCATGAAGATTTAAATTAATTTAAATTAATTTCAACCAATGGGATAGCAACCACCACCGGAAGATCGCGGAGAAATCGGTAAACTCAACGGAGTTAATTCAGAAAAATACCAAAAAAAATTGTTTGTAGGATATACAATATTTACTCTCTTTATTTCTCATCAAATCAGTATATACTCCCACACACACGTGTATCTTAAGAGCCCCTCCTAAAGGGGGGCTTAATAAGTGGTTATTTTAACTATTTCAAAATAGTTAATAAAGTAACTACCATAAGTAGTTGATTTTTAACCATTTTAGAGTTTCAATTTGAACCATTTTGATAGTGATCCTTACTACCTTATCCATCCAGATTAACTATTATGTACTTGTCGCTCCCTTTTTGGCGGATGGGCTAGTTAGGGTCATAATGAGGAAATCCGGGCTGTAACTGCTACTGTTTCTCTCAAGCCGACACCTGTTCGTCTACTTGAGATCGGCAGCAAGGAGGCCCGGATTTCCTCATTATGAGGGGTCCAAAATAACCAGTATTTTGGACAGTGTGAGAACAATGAGTGATAGAACTGATGTCCAAAGAGCCTTTTGAAAGTGCATTTGCTACATATTGCCAGGGTCATAGATCCCATCATTGGGTTGTATTTCTTAAAGGAGATAGCGTCCTACAACTAATTCTCAAAGAGATCAAGACTTATTGTACGGCGTTATCTTCTTTAAGCTAGGGTACACAACCATGTTGTCACTAAAAGAATTACCTTTTAATGAAAAACAAACACTAAACGCATTTAGTCTGATTACATCTACATGTATTTACAACAGAAATTTATCATTAACTATAGTTTTCAATTCATTACATTCAAATTTGTGACTGGCATTTAAAGTAGAAATCTATCAATGACAATTAAGTTAACAATTCATTTCACATTCATTCAATTTGAAAGCAGTAAAACGTTTTCAGTACAATAACCCCTTGATACATTGCCTCCTATACAGTAATCCCAAGATATACTCACACTATAAATGGCCAGATCTTTGCAAATATCATAGGATCTTCCTCTTTATACTACTATAGTTTTCAATTCATACATTCAAATTGAATCTAAAGTAGAAGTCAGCAGATTTAGTCTGATTACATCTACATGTATTTGCAACATAAATTTATCATTAACTATAGTTTTCAATTCATGACATTCAAATTGCATCTAAGCAGAAATCTATCAATTAAGTTAACAATTCATTACTCACATTCATTCAATTTGAAAACAGTAAAACTGTTTCAGGAGAATAACCCCTTGATACATTGCCCCTATACGGTAATCCCAAGATACATGTATCCTCACACTATAAATGCCCAGACCTTTGCAAATATCAAAGGATCTTCCTCTTTATACTCTAGCAGATTTAGTCTGATTAACATCTACATGTATTTACAACAGAAATTCATCAGAGATCACCAAAGTCCTCAATGAATTGCCACACAATAATGCAGTCCAGTAGGATATTCTAAGTCAGGAACATACAAAGCCTAAAACAGGCCTCAACGGCTTTCAGCAGTGTCGGATATTCTAAAGCGTTCACCTCAATGATAAGAAATGCCTGAGTTGGAGAGGTTCTATCCCCAAGAGCCAACACGAAGGGCTGCACAGCTCCACTTGGGAGGTCCTGAAGGAATGAGGGGATATTTGTTGTCACCTGCAAGACAAATCAATTTCTATCAGACAATTAAGCTAATGTAATATACATGTAAGCAAAGACCCCTCTAGACTAGTCATCTACTAAAAAACTATGGCCCTGTTATAATACAATCAAAAATCTGTATGCAATATTCAAGGTCGCCATGCTCAAATCGCAAAAACTACATGAAGGCAATAACTTTATACCTGCTTGAACTGTATGAACGATGACATTGCCTCAGTCACGGATGGTCTATGACCTTTTGTTGGCCTGGGGGGCAGCATGATCGGTAGAAGTTGCATTGCAACTACACTCTGTTCCACTGGAAAATAACCATTATAATGTATTTTGGAAATGATACTCAGTTAGCAGTACTGGTTCCATTCATTCATTGGTCTAAATCGTAGTATTTTCCAAAATAAATGGAAATTAACGTTAGCCTCGCTTTCAATGACGCCGTCAAGACTGAGTTGTGTATCAGCGCCACGTCATGGATTAGTTTCGCTGGTTCCTCATTGGATCACTAGAATCTTTTTTGCTTCTGGTATCAATTCAAGGCATCTGAGACAAAATTGGGGTAAATGCAGTAAATACAGTCATACAAATTGCATGTCAGATGGCCACTTAAAAAAAGGGATACTTGAACAATAATAATGTACTTAAGTCTTACCAACACTTTCATCATTAACATCATCTTCAACACTGGTATCCTTACCCCAAGACTACTATCATGACTATTACATAGTAGTAGATTGCGGTACTTCCTTGCAAACTTCATTCTGGTACCAATTTTTGGAATCAGCTCCTTTATTATTTCATCGTCCAACATACAAAATGCCTCCTCATCAATGCCTTCATCTGAAAATAGATGTAGTCCTAAATGAAATGAAAATCATGCAAAAATGAAGGTTGCCATACTTTAAGCTTAATCTGGTGGTATTACGTATACTAAGTACTAGTAATTGATGACAACAGGCCAGCCAGTCAATACTGACATGCTTCCATAGAGTAATTCTTGGTTTGATCAGGATTCAATTCTACAAAAAAAAGAAAAAAACCTAGGTCACCATCAACTCCCACAAAATGGACACAAAAAACGTTGTAGTCCAAAAGCACCACCCCCTTCTCAGCGGATTGTCTGTCACAGTGTCACAGACAGACATGTAATGGAATGGTTTGCAGTTTTTGGAGTATTTTCAACATCCTGTGCAAATTTAATTGTAGCACTAGCAGCCAATTTAGAATCAATAAAACAAATTTTGGAACAAAAAGATTCATCAACCACAATCATTCAACAACCACTGCTGCGCACTATCGCTAGCATATGGTTGAAAAACCAGCAATTAATCTTGGTACATCCTGTTGTGAGACTTTTCAATACTATCAATACTACCAATTATGACCCCCCCCCCCCCTACTTTCGTCAAAATTATAGAATTAACCCTATGCATTATAGAATTTCCATCTATCTAGGCCTACCACTCTTGTTAATGCAGGCAAGCATTGTGTTGCAAAAGGAAAGGATCATGGGGAGACCCTACTGAGATCCGATATATCAATTCGATAATGTACCAGGTACTGTTATTCACTGTAATCTACAAGAGTACTCAATTTCGACCCGGCCATTTCATTCGATATTAACCAGTTAAAAATACAGAGTTGGTAGATAATCATAAAGACATTTAGTAGAGGACAGGAAGGATCCAAGAAAGCATCCACAGAACGAACTTCTCTTTCCAAATACATAAAATTAAATAAGCTACACTACTGAACACTGACTGGACCTGGTGGTCCTGGATGATCATATGTCTCAGGCAAACTACACTGCAAAACTTACAACTATCAATAAGACTGCAGACAATTCAGACACTGACCAATCCAGACTGCCAGATCAAAACGTCCAGATTGAATGAACAGTCTCACGACGAGTGACCAGTCAGACCAGTAGGCCTTCTGGTCTCGGCAGTGGATTTCGACTGAATTCAGTGTGGACATTTCAAAGCCTTTAGGCCTATGGTGGCCAGGCTTCACCACTAACAGGGCTATAATGTACATTGCATGTAGGGCCTCGCATGCTAGGCCCTACATGTACATATGTACATGTATTGTAGCCTATACACTGTAGGTGGTGGGTCAGTGCATGCAAATCATGAATGAATGAATCATCATCTGTTCTGAATGAAGCGTCTGTGTCCGAAGCATTTTTCAGCAAGACATTTCACGCAATATGCGTGAATTTGACACTCTGCTATAATGAGACAACAATTTCTGCTCGCAAGTATTTGGAAAAGGAACATTTGGCAGAATGAGGTCGAAATCGATCGCATTTTAGATCAGTATAAAACGTCAACAGTTCCGGCGACTTCCGCCATCGATTTTGAGCTCGATCCGAGTGCACCCTCTCGGAAATACTTTACACTTGCGTCAACTTTTTCGGCGGGAATATTCAAACTAACGAGTATCTCATTAAATGCATGTAATGCGCGAATGCTCTACTGATACTTCGGAACAAATTTTCAATAATGTTCATATAAAATTTAGCACTAAAATCGAATAAAACTGTTTGAAACCTGTTCTTAAATCGAGAGTGCGACACTTTGCTTCATGGCGCGCACTCGCATTATCACAAGAGCGCTGACGGGCGCACACTTTCGCGGGCCTTTTTAAGTTGTCTTTTACTTATCACATCGCCTACAAACTTCTTCTTTTTCCAGTTTAGTGCATTCTTCATTAATACATGTAATAGAGTAGCCTACAGGCCTATCGAACTGGTGATAAAAATGTTTTGTGCATGCGTCGTGAGAACTGAAGAAAAAAGAGAACTAAAAACAGGTTTCGAATGGTGCGCGTTTTCTTTTTTGCCTTAGGCCTATACAAAATTGTCAAAAAAAATGTCTTTTCTGCTGTCGGAAACATGAAAAAAAGAATATCTACAAAAGCTATATCTTACCCATGAACACTTTAACCAGTTCTCCCATCCCCCATGAGGCCAAGGTTTCCTCGACGTCCATTTCAAAGATCAGCGAAAACGAAGTTTGGCTTTTGAAGCGGGTTAAAAATGGCGGCGATCGACGCTGGACGTCTGCTGTCTGGGGGCGCATTCTGATTGGTTGAAGCTTACTACTTCAAGTGGTTAATTCACAAAATCAGTGATTCTGATTGGTTGGCTGATTTTACTACTTGAAATGGTAAAAAAGTATTCATGCTGTTTGGATTTCAAGTAGTTACTCTAACTATGAAAATAGTTATGTTAACTACTTATTGGTAAACGTATCGTTAACAACTTCAAATGGTAAATGATTTACTATTTAATTTTTGGAGTGTACAAGTAATGTATATCTTATATATTTTTTTAATTATTGTTTTCTACACGCCCAATTCATGCATGAACACGAACTTGATCGAGAACAACATCCATAACTATTTTTTGTCTACATGGATGCCCTTGCTGAATGTGCACATGCTCTGTGCCGTAAAGGCATCTTTTAGAGTGTACCAAGAACTTTCATCAAAGAGCGATTTAAATCGCGTTCACCGGTTTTACGAGCAGAAGAGATATTTTGAAGAGACTTTGAATATATTTTTGTCGCATTTAGCAGCGATTTTGATCGCATGCGCAGCGATTTGAACCACTCCCTTGCGAGGTGATTTGGGGAAAAGTGCCACAAAGATTGCTTTAAAAGGACGGAAATCAAATTATTTGGCGTTGTAAAAATGACGGAGCCAATGATATGGACTTACAATCCGATTTGCTTTACACTCGACTTTAAAGGAGAACTTTTGAGAGGAACTAAAAAGTTGTTTTTACTCTGTGACTCCCGGTCTGCAACTAAGATTTGCTCCAAAAATGAAATTATTGAGAATTTAGAGAAGTTTAGAACATAGAGAAGAAAGACCGTAGTCCTTAAAAGTTATAGTCAATTTAAATAATCTTCCATTTCAGAACCCTCATGATAATAATGTTTACTGGTGCTATGCTTTCCGGTTACTATCTGACTGCCATGTCCATAGACCGCGCCATGGCCGTCCGTTTTCCAATGGCTGCGAAAAGGCTGTGCACCAAGGACAAAGCGAGGAAAGTCGTACTGGTTGGGACTATTCTGCTTATACTGCTGCAAACATCAATCTTTTCCACACGCTGCAGTACATCAATGATGCAGTACAAGGTACACTCTAAAACCTGGAATACAAGGAATGAGGCTCGTCCCCATTCATTACAATGGAGGAGGGAGTCTCAGACCTCAATATCACTTTCTAAAGAAAGGACACAATAGGGTCTTCTTTATAAGAAGAAATGGGCCTACTATAACCAATGATGTTGATTTCGTTTCACTCTCAATGTCAGCCAAGATCACAGGAAGATTATAACACATGCGACTCCAATGGCCCATGTCATTAATAAAAGAATGATATCTGACTTAGTAGCCCATCCCCATTCAAACCACTGTAATGACTTGCGGCGGAGCCTTACTCCTTGTACTCAAGATTTTAAAGCATAACTGAGGTACCTTCGGTCACTGTGGACTAGGTATCTTCACCGTAAGGATACGTGGCATGTGTTGAGCGCCCGGTCTCACGTCGATTTTGTGACTGACGCAACCAGTAGTTTAATCGACTGCCAAGAAGGAGGCCCTCATTACAGGTGTTCGTTAAAATTTCCGAACACTAAAATATCAGTAATTTATGTTCAAAATAACAAACAACCAAAAGTTGATATTCGACCAGAAAAAAAGCGAGGTGGCAATAATACGTTGGTCAACATCTTGAGTAGACCAGATGTGATGTGCATTGTACGTAGAGGTAATAGAATTTGAATGAGCTTTAATAGTTTTGTTTTGTTTTGTTTTGTTCTTATTTCTTTTTTCATTTTCACTTTCACTTTCTTTCAGGGATTGACAACCTTGCAATCAACATTCCCAATGACTTCATAGGAAGTCAAGCCGCCTCTGGCTTCCAGTTGGTGGTAGGCACAATCATGCCATTCACAATCATCATCACATGCAATGCCATTATCATCATCGCCGTCAAAGGCGCCACAAGGTCACGTGCCATATTGATTTCAGCGAAACCGGCAAGTGAAGCATCAGAAAAGAAAACAGCTCATTTAACGAAGATGTTAATATTCGTCAGCATTGCCTACCTAGCTACTTCAATTCCGATTATTCATCGTGGCTCTTCTAATACCAGAGGTAGTTAAAGTGTTTGATTTTACAGAAACATGTGACTTTTTACTTTACAATGTAATAGTTGCATGTTTGTTTATTCTTTGGCTTTTTAACTTTTCGTTGAATTTTTACATGTATTGCCTCGGCGGTGGACGGAAGTATATACAGGATATGAAAGAGCTGATTCAGCAGTTTTTAGTCACATTCCGCCTGCAGTCGAAATTTGGCACAGCATAAAGGTTGTGCCGATGTTCGATCAAAGATGTGCTCGAATCATCCTCCATGCAAGAGTGTTTGTGTTAACTTGTAGTGATTAACATACTAAAGATGACTCAACCAATGGTTATTATCGCACAACCAATACTTAGGCCTCGACAGAGCTATATAAATTAAGACGCAGTGTTAATATGGTGGCAAAGTTAATATTCCTCTATTATTCGTACCGGAGTTACATCATTTTCAGCGTTGTTTCATCAGTTTGATTATGTCTCATTTAGAATACTGATATTTGAATGTGCCACCTCAGAATAGAACAAGATGAAACACAGAACTTTAGAAAATGTCAAAGCTGCGATAACGAAACAAGTAAGGGGGAAATCTGACATCGACATACATGTACATTTAGAAAGGTCAATGCATGAGATTATGCACGAATATACTGGGAGTAAAAGGTAATGTAAAGCTATTTTTATTCATTTCGAGAGATGTTTTGATTATTTGTAATACAGCTTCAAACTGATAATTCCCATAGGAAAGATTTCTGGTTCGAATTTTCTGGTGTATGAACCACCAAAGTCCGGGAGGTGCTAATAGAGAGGTCGCGCACCATTGCTACTCCCACTCCGACTTCAACTGAGCTTGAGGCAGGCAGTCATTTAGTGAAATCTTCAATTAAACTGAATAATTGAATGCTTTCATATTGATATATTTTCTGTATCTGCACAATCGTTTTTGAAATTCCAAAATTGGACCTGTGCATAAAACGGATAAAATGAAGTCGTCATCCAAGTCTTAGTCAATCACTACGACTTGGAATACAACTTCATAACTTCCTTCTAATGCACAGGTACGACCTGGAATTTTAAAATCCTCATACATGTACACGTACATGTAGTTTATCAATATGAAAACGTTCGTCACTTAATTTAAATCGAAGTTGTCACCAGATGACACTAATTCACTCTCAAAATTGGAGTCGGAGTGGGAGTCGTAAATGATGTGAAACCTCTCTATTAGCAGCTATACTCTAACCAACTTCGAGTATTGATTTACTGTACAGAAAACAATGGCTTATCTTTTTATATTGCGATATTATAGTCTTGATAATCAGGATATCCTGCGACTAGCTCATATAGGACAATTAATTGAACGTTTCCTTTAAGTCAGTTCCAATACACCTTGCTTATCGAAATGGCATTTGATCATCAATTTGTCAGAAAGAATGAACCTATATAAAGCAATGACGGTGCAAAGTTGGACACAAACCGACAATGGCAAACAAATGAGCTCAAGTCATGGGTATCGGTTGACCCAGAAAAACATTCATAACAACATTACGATGCCTATTATGTTGTCGTGCCATTTTGTCCCGTGCTTTTCCACGATAGCCCAGTACGATGAAAAATTCGAAGGACACGGAGCGCTATTTGTATAGCCTCGTCAAACTTGCTGCCTGTAAGAGAGAACAGCTACTGGGTGCCTCTCATGTTTCAATTGCAGTTGGGTGTTTGACGGTCAAGCGAGGATAAGAAATAATATATAAGCCTGTTTGACAGAGTAAACGATACGTTAGAGAGAGAAGCATTGTTGTGACTTTCAAAATCCTTTAGTCTTCTTTGAAAGAAGAGGTCAATGGTCAGGCCTCCGCATTACATGCAATTAATAATAGAGGCTTGATCATTAGTTTTAGAAGGAATAATAGATGATCCAAACAATAGCTGTATTTTCATTATGCTTATTTCTCGTTATACATGTACGCATCTATGTGTATTACACAAGAAAAAGACGTGAGACTGCACGGAGTAACTATCAGCCCAAGGAATCTTACTCCAGATCCCGTAGTCCGGTTTATTTGGTTTTATAAGATAATAACGCAATAAATAAGGCTTGGACACGCCTCTTTCTGAACACTGTAAAATCATTGTCTATTCCAGCTTCGTCTAGTTCTAAAATGTAGGCAAGACTCCATTTAAAGAGAGGTACTGTATTTTCATCGACAAACCACCGGTTCCTAATATTCAGGCCAAACCCACCTTATGATGGTAGATACGTAGCAGAGGATCACAATACACGCATGGTAACGACCAATAGCAGTAGACTGTCAACTTGGACAGCAGGCCCAAGTTTTAGAGGGGCTGCTGTATGTTTCGCAGGTGACCTAATAGGGTTGCGTCATTTGTACGGACGAGTGCCGCGGCGGAATAATACGGGGTGTCCCACAAAATACTCCACCGGTTTTTACGTGGTGTTTAATTTCAAAATTTGAGAACCTTAAAAAGTGTAAAAAAGGCATATCAAGGCTTGTTTGCTAAGTGTAATGGATGATTGAAAGGAACTTCGAACAACAATGTCTGGTCCATAGTTTGGAATCCGGGAGAATTACCTTAGCATTTTAGTTGGGACACCACGTAGGCCTAAAAGGGCAAAAACTATTTAGTAATCAGTGATGTTTCAGGCGTATATAAAGTTTGGGTACTGTCGGAAACCTCTTCTTGCCTTGCCTACAACTTGTTGAAAAATGGATGAGCCACTGCCTAAAAGAAAGCGTAGTTATTCCGTGTCGGAGAAGCTGCGATACCTGCGAGACTTTGAGGTTGCCATTGGAAATGGCACTGTGCGAACGATGACAGAATTTGCCAACCACCACAACATACCTTTTGAGACGTTTCGCAGGTGGAACCGTCATGACCTGGAATTGAAGGAGGAGCAGAACCGGGGCAAAGACCGAAAGGTGCAGCAGAGGTTGATTGGTTACTGGCCTGAGGTCGAAGACCAACTAGAAATTTGGTTCCGGGATGTTCGGCGAAGACGTCTACCTGTTGTGATCCAGGATGTCCAGGAGAAGGCCGTGCAACTATTTCAGACCTGGTGGGATGCTCTCCCAGAAGAGTGCCGACAACTCGCCACAGATGCAAAACCACTAATGCATGATTTCCATGCATCCAACGGCTGGATGGAACTTTTTATGAAGAGGAAGGACATCAGCCTGCGAAAAGTCACGAAGACCACTACCACCATTCCAGAAAACGCCGTTGTCCTGGTTCGAAACTTTCGCGATGAAATAACCAACACCATCAAAAATTTTGGTATACCAATGCGCCTGTTTTTCAACTTGGACCAGACTTTTCTCCTTTTTGACCTCCGCCTAATGTACACCCTCAATGAGAAAGGCGCCAAGGCTGTTGATGTACGAACCTCCAGGAAGAATGCAAAGCTGGGATGTTCTGTTACACCTTGCGTGGCGGCGAATGGCGATAAGATGCGAGCCCACATCACCTTTCCGAGAAGAGGATTTGTTCGCGCGCTTCGAGCTCTGGAAGAGGCCGAGTTGCCCGAAAACGTTGTGGTCACATCGTCCGCCACGGGATGGGTCAGACAGGAGACGAGTCACCATTGGCTTGACGAAATCTTCATCCCATACGTCCATGAGGCCCATGCTGAACGGCTCATACATTTGGTGGATCAGTTCAGAGTACATCGAACGGAGAACTTCAGGAATCGTCTCACTGCAGAAGGGGGCAGACTCAACTTTGTACCGGCCGGATGCACATCTTTGGCACAACCCCTGGATGTGGCTGTCATGAGATCCTTCAAATGTCACGCCAGACAAGCATGGAAGTCATGGAAGACCGAAAACACCAACGAAGCAGGCCAGTGTGATCCAATTGGACTCAGAGATGTTGTGCCTTGGAAGCGATCAGCCCAGAGGTCGTCGAGCATGGATTTGAGAAAGCGTTACGCCCACAGAACATAGACGCAGGTCCACACCCAGTTCCAAATGACGACGATGACGACGAACAGGGGGTAGAATTCCTCAATCTGCCTGATGAGTTTGAGTCTGAGATAGCAGGGCAGTAAGCAATCGGCTCAACAGAGAAAATCGGCAACCAGATCAGAATAAAAATCCAAAATAATGAATAAAAACAGAAAAAAACAGAAATGAGAAATAAAAACTAAAAACAATGAATAAAGGCAAAAAAAGATGAATAAAGATTGGATGAGCCAATCTGAATAAACCTGAATGCATGAAGCATCGCTGTCTTGAAGCGATGCTGGTAGAGCCCCCAAAAGGCCTGTGATGCCCACTCCAACGCGTTTTATGTGAGAAAGGGTTAACGTTGATCTATCAAACAGACCCAAACCGCAAAACCGCACTGAAACCGCAAACTCAGACCGCAAACCACAACAAACGCGAGCGCTTTGCATATCCTATGTGTCTCGTTAGGCCAATCTGTCCTTCTACTACTAATGCACCTACTTCATTCAACTTTCGACCAATGAGTGAAATGGTATTGTGCCCTGTGCTCGCGGTAGGCGTATGCATTACGCCTAATGAACAGGTGTGCAAGGGATAGTAGTCCTAGGGCTGATAGTCCGTGTAACAATAGCCCGCATTGCTAAATGTTTTGGTTAGGGTTAGCGGTACAAGAGATCATGCTGCTTAATTGGTCAAATACAATGCTACCGGACTATGACTCCAGGGGGACTATATCCGCTGTCACACCGGTCTTACATCGATGAAAAGACAGTATATGGAGAGAATGCTTCGCCGACACTTATATGATTGTAACCTGTTGCACCGTCTGCAAGAGAACTCTGCAAACTTCTCGATGGTCCCGGTGTAACATCTGTGGTTGTTTCCCATGTGTCAGTGTTTCCAAACAATAGGCAGCTAGAGAGACCACGACTTTTCAATAGGGTGGATACACAGAAAAACTTGTCAATCTATTTTTGAGCGTTCCCAAACAATGAGGGGAAACACTCAAAGACAGAAACACTCAAAAACATTACACCGGTCTTGCAGAGTTCTCTTGCAGACGGTGCAACGTTCTAAGTGCCCACACATACGCACACACATGCAGGTACATTCTCCAAAGCAGAGGTGATATTCAAGCAGAGACAAGACCACAATTGATTTTTTAAGCCTTTTAGCAGTTAAATTGTCAATGTTTGACCGCGACGCATCAAAGAACGCGTGGTGTTGTGAATCTGAAATTTAGATTATGTTATTCCGGACAGTCGGGCAAGTAAATGGTGAAAAATAAAATGGTGATTGACCACGGAAATTCTTTTTTTAATCGACAAATTAGACAGACTTTGATATTTCCACTCTTTTCAGCCAACTGGCAGAAAAAACTCAAAACACGCCCCCTATTACCCAATTAGCAAAATTCGAAATTAATTTTTTCATCAAATAATTTCTTTATATCTGTAGACTTGCCACAACAAATATTTTTTCAATACCTCTCCAAATATGTACTTGAGAGTAAAAAACATGCACTCGTCTAATAGATAGGCCTGGACCCTCCAACCTATGAATATTCATTAGTGGTCTTGTCTCAATGAAGGTACATTTCAGGGGTTAACATTTTGAGATTTTTTCAAACTAATGTACATGACATCCCACAACTCTCCAACAAAGGAAAGTCATATCTGGACATTTTTGGAGAAATGAGAGACATTTCAAAGAGTGGTACAACTGTGCCAAAGCGACGAAAGAGGACAAAATCGACAAAAAGTCATGATTTTGCACCCAACAGCACCAAATTCAAAGACCTGCCCTGGCCAGAATAAGCAAGCTATGGAGCTGAAACTTCAGGATGTGATTTAGGAATATCTTTGCTGCTTAGGGCACAACTTTCAGAATCAAGGCCTAAGTAGTTTCAAAGAAATTACAAAATGGATGGCAACACAACAAGACTTGTAAAAATGAAACCGAACTTAGACCGGGGTTAGGTTGACTCTTATTTGGGTCAAATTAAGTTTTTTTCTCATTATTTTAGCTTGTTTTGACCTTAAATCATCAGCAATACAATATTCTAAATGAATTAGAGTGATTTGAGCACATTCAAATTTTTCACTATATTGACCCAAAATGTAGTGTAAATAGAGACAAGACCACAATTGATTTTTTAAGCCTTTTAGCAGTTAAATTGTCAATGTTTGACCGCGACGCATCAAAGAACGCGTGGTGTTGTGAATCTGAAATTTAGATTATGTTATTCCGGACAGTCGGGCAAGTAAATGGTGAAAAATAAAATGGTGATTGACCACGGAAATTTTTTTTTAATCGACAAATTAGACAGACTTTGATATTTCCACTCTTTTCAGCCAACTGGCAGAAAAAACTCAAAACTCGCCCCCTATTACCCAATTAGCAAAATTCGAAATTAATTTTTTCATCAAATAATTTCTTTATATCTGTAGACTTGCCACAACAAATATTTTTTCAATACCTCTCCAAATATGTACTTGAGAGTAAAAAACATGCACTCGTCTAATAGATAGGCCTGGACCCTCCAACCTATGAATATTCATTAGTGGTCTTGTCTCAGCATATTATCTCTGCCAGAATTGGCTTCCATTGCACGTGTATTGCATGTATGATGTACACAAATGTACACGGCAAGAATACTCTTGCAAAATGCCCTAAATGTGGTGATTTACTAAAGATTTTTGAGTCCGCTGTAATGTTACCTTGTTTAACTTTAGAAATTAAAGTGAATATTCATTCCCATTTTGAGCCGAATAAAACTGTTAAAGGGCGAAAACTTGCCTCGCAAAATCATCGTCTGCACGCACAAACCAAACACAGCTATTTTCCAAACGCCACTAAAATAGTGCGCATAAAACCCCTCAAAATCACTTTTTTGAATTTTTGAAATAAAAAAGCCATAAAAGTCTTGTAGTTTCGTGGATGTGCTATTTCACCTCATTCAGATTGTAATAGCGGCCAATTCAAGTAGGAACGGAACGACGTCGATAAATAGTTGGTTATGGGCGGGGAGGTTGATGCAGGTACTCCAGGAGAGCCCTTTTTGCGGAGGAACATTTCGGATGGACTCCGAACCCTTGAACACGAGGAACATGAGATGCTCGAGACGGCGTAATTCTCGGAGTCAAGAATTTTCATTTTTCATAGGTAACAAAATCATCATGAAACGCATTGTGAAAGATTCAATCTAAGTCGTTCGGATCACCCTTCATGAACGTGAAATATAAAACGGCAGACCATAAATCACGTACATCGTTTTGAGCTCTTAAAACCTTTCATTTACTTTTAAAGGCCCACCAACCTTTCGATAGAGGTTGCCTGTTAATGACAAGCGATAAAGTTTAAGTGACCTTTTATGATATCTGATTCATATGTCGTGCATGTATCTGATTCATGTCATTTGGAAAATTTACACTTAAGAAGTCTACAAAACGATATCTAATTCATTTCATTTGGAAATTCACAGTAATATGTTTATTTAAAAGGAGTTATATGAAATGGGCTCAATTGATACATTAAATGGAAGAAGCCAGTGCCCGTCGTGGTCAGTAGCGATTTGACTTTCAATTCTCATATAAATCTGACTGTTAAAAAGGCAAATCAGACTTGGGCAACGATTAAGCGTGTGTTTGATAGGAAAAGGAGCCCGAAATTAATGCGTCTGTTATTTGAATCCCTTGTCAGGTCAAAATTGGAATATAATTCCGTTTCTTGGGATCATATCACGAGGGAAAACTTGGTCAAGCTAGAAAGGGTTCAACGCAGAGCCACAAGGCATATGTTAGGTGGAGAACTAAGTTACAAAGAGAGGCTCTCTGTTATGTCTATGTTACCTTTGTCTTACAGGCGGGAGATGGCTGACCTCAATTTTTTGCACAATTGCTTTATCGGTAAAATCGATTTGGACACTTCAAAATATATATCTTTTAGAGAAAGGAGGGGTGACCCACTTCTTATACGTGGTGCTAGATGTAGAACGGAGACATATTGCCGGTCGTTTTTTAATCGTGTGGAGGGCACGTGGAATGCCCTGCCTATGAGTGTGCGTTGTGCGGCGAGTCCTATCGCCTTTAAGCGATCCGTCAGGGACTTTTATGAAAGCCAGCTGATGGAGCGTTTTGACCCGGACAACGCGTGCTCATGGGTTGGGCGTTGCAGGTGTCCTTTTTGCCGCTATTAAAAGAATGCTTTTACATGTTTTATTAAAATTATCATACTCTTTTAGGGGTCCCGTGAATGGGTCTAAATTGACCCTTTGGCGCTCCCTTTTGGGCACCTAGTTTTACTGTTATTTCGACCATATGTTTTATTTGTATTTTCATCACTGTTGTTTTACTATGTATATAATTTTATGTTGGTGCTCAATAAAGTTGTTGAAATTGAAAAAAAAATAAATTCATTAAACCCTGCTAAACTAGCAGCCAACTAGGCCTTAGTAGACTGCCACATGCCTAGTTGGCTGCTCCATAGTCTGCTGCTATTTTCCTATTCATAAAATCCTGCTACGAACATTGCCAGGAAGTTGTCAACTAAGATTTTGTTAGTTGTTAGCTAGGAACTTGGCCTTTGTCCCAAACCACACACCACAAGGCGCGTTAGTTTCACTTTCAATGGGGATGGCATGTAAGCATTGTGTGTGTGCCTTTCAACACCTAAAATAATTTGTAAGTCGACACCAGATTGACCGATTTTGATTCCGTTTGCGGTATATGGTTGAAATTGTCTATTGGCATGTTTTTAATGTTGTAGGGTTTTAATAGTTTGATTCTGAAAATGAAAAAAAGTCCCCAAAATAAAAAAGATACCCGGTTGATTGAATTTTGTTTTGTCCACGCTTTTGAGTTTTGCTGGACACATGAGTTACTTCTAATACTTTTAGTGAAAAGAAATTTTCATTTAATGTTCGTGATATTGTATAGAAGTTATCAACATTTTGATATTCTTTGATATATCAGGATTTTTCAATGTCATTGAATACTAGAGGAGGTAACATGAGCATACATAAAAATCAAATCAAAATATCGCCTGTAGAGGCAGAAACATATAAAAACTAGTACGATTACGATGATATAATAATTCGCTGAAAATTTCAAGATTTCAAATTGTGATAATGCTCGAATTCATGGAATATGTATCTCATAGGGGAATGAACAGAACATAGTTGCATTGAAAAATCTTGAAAAAAAATTATTTTGATATTTTGATATATCACAAAAATTCAAATAAGTATGTCTCTGAATATGCTGTTCTTTTCTCATCACACGATGCAACTTTGCCAGCTCCTGAATTCATCTTGCCTCTGACTCCAATGTAAAATTGACAAAATTAGTTTTCAACTAGTGACTTAGAGGTACCCCAGAGCACCTCTAAAGTTAGCAGACATCTTAGCACCAAACTACGCTTAGCGGGGTTTTATGAATAACACTTAGTATCCAGCTGCGCTTAGTTAGCAGCTAGGGTCAACTAGGCTTAGCAGGCCTTTATGAATATGGGAGTAGGCCCTACAGATCATGATGATGTACATGTATGTACAATCCTTCCAGAAAGTAAATGTCCACAGGTTTAATATCACAGTGATAGAATAAGATGATTGAATGCGGTGTCATCAGAGAATGGTTTATCTAGTTGGTCATGTATCTGTTGTATTTGGACCAAGCTAATCTTGTCTCTTCATTATGTTGCAGGCAATGTAAAAAATGTTCAAAAAGTAACTTTTTTATTTTATTTTATTTTCGTTCTCTTTCAGAATGTAATTTTTTGCTTTCATTAGTAGAAAATTCCTGTTAAATTATTTCATTTCGAAGATCAGTTTTAGCTCGCTACAGGTGATTGTTTTTTCCGACAGCTGGTGACCTTTGAAAACACCACTAATAGTCAGCAATGCAGTCAGTCAGCGTTTTTATGGCCTACGCAGCTCATACATGAAGGATTGGGAGTCTTTATCAAAGGTTAAGGAGGAGATTAAAAAAATAACATAAAAATCCTAAGGAAAAATGTGCATTTCTCATGGCTATCGAACACACTCTATGGAATTGCAAGTGCCAAAAAATGATGGTTATAGAGCACAGTTCATGGGGTCATTTGAAGTTTTGAAAAGGGACATCAAACAAAATAACTTTTGGACCTTTTTTGAAATGTTTGTTACATAATGAAGGGACGGAATAAGGTGCATCAAAATAGAACAGATATATGACCAACTAAATATACCATACTCTGCTGAAAACTGCATTCAAATACCTTTTTTCATCTCTGTGATATTTTCTAAAAACGGTGGACATTTACTTTCTGGAAGGACTGTACGTAAGAATTATTCATTTTGGAGGTTTTGTAAAATTATCATAATTCTAGCAGCTCACTACTGAATTGTCATTTCTAATCAGTCATTTTTTTCACTCTTGACTATGGAATGCCAAAGCGGAATAAACTCAACACAAGAAAATATCTCAAGATATTCTAAATTCTCTACCAACAATCATGAACTTCAACCAAAACTTTAAAGAAACACCCTCAAAACAAAAAAAAGACGCAAGAAAGAGGAAACAGCTCAAGATAAAAAAAACCTCCCTCAAAGAAAAATAATTTGCCTCAACATTAAAAAAGTCCCTCAAGGCAAAAAAATCCCTCAAGATATAAAAAACTCCCTCAAGAAAAAGAATTCGCCTCAACATTAAAAAATTCCCTCAAGATATAAAATTTCCCTCAAGATATAAAAAACTCCCTCAAGAAAAAGAATTCGCCTCAACATTAAAAAGGTCCCTCAAGGCAAAAATTCCCTCAAGATATAAAAACTCTCTCAAGATATAAAAACTTCCTCAAGAAAAAGAATTCGCCTCAACATTAAAAAGGTCCCTCAGGCAAAAAATTCCCTCAAGATATAAAAACTCTCTCAAGATATAAAAACTTCCTCAAGAAAAAGAATTCGCCTCAACATTAAAAAGGTTCCTCAAGGCAAAAAATTCCCTAAAGATATAAAAACTCTCTCAAGATATAAAAACTCTCTCAAGATATAAAAACTTCCTCAAGAAAAAGAATTCGCCTCAACATTAAAAAGGTCCCTCAAGGCAAAAAATTCCCTCAAAATATAAAAACTCTCTCAAGATATAAAAACTTCCTCAAGAAAAAGAATTCGCCTCAACATTAAAAAGGTCCCTCAAGGCAAAAAATTCCCTCAAGATATAAAAACTCTCTCAAGATATAAAAACTTCCTCAAGAAAAACTCCCCCAAGACTCACGTGACCAGGATCAAGAATCACGTGACCAGAAAGTTATGTCACTTGTTGTTGCTGCTGCTGCTGTTGTCGTTGACCCCGCTGGTAGTGGTAGCTGGCGCCCTATCCCTGCCATGTACGGATGATCGAGCAGCTGCCGGACGATGCCACGTACGCCTATGTGATGTCAAAGCTGACAGCTCGCGCGCCGACGTCTGACGTCAGGGATTTATGCGTGTCACGTGATTCTTGATCCCGGTCAAGTGAGTCTTGGGGGAGTTTTTATATCTTGAGGGAAGTTTTTGTCTTGAGGGACTTTTTTAATGTTGAGGCGAATTCTTTTTCTTGAGGAAGTTTTTATATCTTGAGAGAGTTTTTATATCTTGAGGGAATTTTTTATCTTGAGGAACTTTTTTAATGTTGAGGCGAATTCTTTTTCTTGAGGAAATTTTTATATCTTGAGAGAGTTTTTATATCTTGAGGGAATTTTTTGCCTTGAGGGACCTTTTTAATGTTGAGGCGAATTCTTTTTCTTGAGGGAGTTTTTTATATCTTGAGGGAAATTTTATATCTTGAGGGAATTTTTTAATGTTGAGGCGAATTCTTTTTCTTGAGGGAGTTTTTTATATCTTGAGGGAATTTTTATATCTTGAGGGACTTTTTTAATGTTGAGGCGAATTATTTTTCTTTGAGGGAGGTCGTTTTTATCTTGAGCTGTTTCCTCTTTCTTGCGTCTTTTTTTTTGTTTTGAGGGTGTTTCTTTAAAGTTTTGGTTGAAGTTCATGATTGTTGGTAGAGAATTTAGAATATCTTGAGATATTTCTTGTGTTGAGTTTATTCCGCTTTGGCATTCCATACTTGACTACCAAAATATTAAGCCTATGCCACTGAGACCACCATTTACCGCTGAATCTTTACCATTAACTGCCAACCGGCATTCAAGAGAGAAACAAAATTCGTCGTTATGAGCTGGGCCCGGTTGTTCAAAATAATTTTTGCCACTAACGCTGGCGTTAACTTAACTTGGCATTATCTCCTTCAGTTTAAAGCCCTTTAGACTTAATGGCAAGTTAACGCCAGCATTAGTGAAACAACTTTGTTTTGAACAACCGCGCACTTGAGTGTATATTTGTAGGCCGGGTCTATTTGTCAAGCGGCTCGCCGAACAGGCATCTTTTTTTGCCCTGCTTGGAGAGCCGCTTGCCAAACAGCACTAAAAATCAACTCTGTTCGGCAAGCCGGGCTTGCCAAACAGGGCAAAAATACTACCCTCTTTGGCGAGCCGGAGAGGTTACAACATGTTGGCCAATCAGAGAGCAGTGACGTCATGTTCGAATTTATATGCGCATATTTAACAATGGCCGACTTCCCGCTCTCGATTCAATTTCTGTTACTAAACTCGGGTTTTGGTCAATAATCCATGAAGAAGCATGTACATGTACATGACTGTATGGATTTACAAAAAAAGTCATAAACGTGATTTAACTGATATGCATGTTAAATCCATTTGTGTGCATTTCTAAAGGCGTTTCACTGTAACTCCAGTGTTGCTGACCGTGTTGCCACGAATGATAATGAGCTCCTGGATGGTTGAATATGCATGAGTTCGGCTCTCCATCTAGGGCAGAAAAAGGCGCTGTTTGGTAAGCTGGGCTTGCCAAATAGTCACTTCCATATTAGTATTAGCAAGAATTCATATGGGTGGAATTCACCAAGGCATTTTAACGGGCGTGCATTTAAATACCGATTATCTGATACACAAAGGCTAAAACAGTGTTGTCCGCGGACGGATGAACGATCGTCTAAACAGCTATTCTGAAGACACGATGATCGATGTTTTATCCGCACGTGGACAATGCTGGTTCAATCGGTCAATAAATGCATGTTGAACCATTGTTCGTTCAACCGCACAATGGAAATACGTAACACGCAGCATACAAATAAATGTAGGCCTACAGTCAAGTACTCACACCAGCATGGTTAAAACGAAGAGGGCTGAAAATTTCACTGCGGGGCAGAAGATGGGCATCATTGAAGCGATACGATTGCGGGAGAAGGTTATTGAAAGTAAGCGGGCGGATGCAACCATGACCAAGAATAAACAGCTGTCATGGGTTGACATTTCCAACGAAATGGCTGCAAATTTCCCCGTGAGACCGAAGAGTGACCCAAAAGATCTCAGAGAATTGTGGCGACGGATAAAAAACCAGCCGTTCTTCGTAAATCCTCTCTGCACGAGGGTGGGGCAACTGCTCTTCCGCAGCTGCCCCTTCCTGTGCAAGCTCAAACAACGCGAGTGTTCCGTCCATCGTTGACACTGATGACGCTCTCGGAAATTGACCAAAGTATGCCTATGAGAAATGTTTTGGCCTAGTTGCAGATATAAACATGCCCTCACGGGCGATTAAGTTCTTTTTAATTTCCTGAACTCAGATATATTCTTAATGTTGATGCATTGATTAATTGTAAAGATAAACCAAGACGAACAAAATGATACCTTATTCGGTTTATGCCTGTTTCGCCTATTCCTGTTTCGCCTACAAAATTCCTGTTTCGCCTATTCCTGATTCGCCTATTTCTGTTCCGCTTATTCCTGTTCCGCCTATTCCTTTTTCGCCTATTTCCTGTTTGGCCTATTTCCTGTTTCGCCTATTCCTGTTTCGCCTACTTTCCATTACCCCTCGAGAAAATATTATTTTTCAATAGGAAGCCATCACATCGTTGAACGCAATGAAATCAGGAATAAAAGAACAATGTAGCTATAGGTATTCTTTCTATTAAGAAGCCAGTTACTGACTAAGACAAAAGAAAGAGAATCCACAATATAAAATGCAGGCCTGAGAAACCTTTTTCAAATCTAATGATAGGGGAAAATCTTTCTTACTATTTTATATCTTGCCTTTTAAAATAAGCTAAAACATGAGCCTATGTAAGCTATGTATAATTTTCCAAAGTTATTCCGAATAATACTGAAATAATTGACATGTCGCTAAATCCATTATTTCAGACGCAATTTGAGGCATGTATTTTATGACAAAAATCAAGCAACAACCAGGCAATAGTAGTAATAGCCATTGAATAGAAGATTTATCTTGCCAGAGCCCCCTATTATTATTATTATTATTTTATTAATAAAACAATTTATATAGCACCTTTTGTAAAACACTTCAAGGTGCTTTACATTTAATTAAAAAATAATAATAATACAATAATTTTGCTGTAAAACAATAGGAAAGTGAAGGGAAAAGTGACAGCATACAAGGTCCACAGACTGATATTTTTATACACGGAATTAATATTTTGAGTGTTCAAATTTCGTTGCTGTTGACCGAATGTTGACTCACGGCTTCTGTCCGGCAGATTTCCTCAGTACCACTGTTATTCCTATTCCAAAGAATGGTAGGATATCCTGCAATACGTCAGACAATTACAGGGGTATTGCATTGAGCAGTGTGATAGGGAAGATACTTGATTATGTAATACTAGAGCAAAATAAGGAAAGCTTGGCATCTAGTGATGCCCAGTTTGGGTTTAAGAAGGGACTATCTACAGCACATTGTAGTATGGTTGTCAACGAAGTGATAGAATACTATAATAAACAACATACTCCTGTGTACTGTATCCTCTTAGATGCAAGCAAAGCATTTGACAGTGTGCATTATGTCAAACTTTTTGAAAATTTTTTAGATAGAGGGTTATGTCCTCTTGTTGCTCGCTTCCTTGCGTTGTGTTACACAAATCAGAGTGTACGGGTTAAGTGGGGAGATCACCTTTCTGAACCGTTTATTGCACGAAATGGAGTGAAACAGGGTGGAGTATTATCGCCAACTTTATTTAACTTATATCTGGATACCTTGTTGATAGAGCTAAGACAATCTGGCTTTGGATGTCATGTGGGCAATATCTCTGTTGGAGTTTTCGCCTATGCAGATGATGTAATATTATTTGCATCAACCATGACTGCCTTGAAGTTAATGTTGAAAATTGCTAAGACATATTCCATCAGTCACTATATCACTTTTAATGCTACAAAAACCAAGTTTATCGTGTTTAGTGTTGGGCCAGATCAGGTCCCAGAATTTGTAATATTTGATAACACGATGATTCAATCCAGTGCCTTTGAAATTCATTTGGGGATTCCTATCGGCCCCAGGTTAGGAGATCAACGATTTGATATTGCAATCAATGAATTGTATAAAAAACGAATATGGTGATGGCTTTCTTCAAACACGCCAATACAGAAAATAGATACGAGCTGTTTAGAACATTTGGCATGTCACTCTATGGAAGTCAACTATACGATCTTTCTATGAATACCTTCGAAAGAATCTCGATGACATGGCGGAAATGTGTTAGGCAAATAATGACCCTGCCATATAGAACACAATGTTCTTATCCCACTCATAGTAAATGATACGGACATTCTAACACAACTTGAAAAGAGGACTTTAAATACATCCTGTCACTACATTCCTTGTCAAATGATTACGTCCAAATGAGTGTTACCCTACTTAAACTGGGCAGCAACAGTGGCTTGGGAAATAGTCTGAAGCACATCAGTCACAAATACGGCTTCGATAAAGAAGGTTCTATTGAGGTGTACAGAAATTCACTTGGTTTAATGAGTGATAAAAATTTCCTACAGGCCACAGAAAGAGAAAGACAGGTTGCAGTGCAAATAAGAGAGTTAATAAAATTATGGAGACATGCAGTTGACATACTGACAACCATTGAAAGGGAGGAAATAATCCAATATTTATGTGTAATGTAACACATGTTGGCATCCGTTGTAATATTATGTAATTGATATCGAAATAGACTTGTAATCACTTGTAACCACTGCACCCAGCACTCTGCACACCATGGCACTGTTATGTGAAATATGTACCTTTTTGATGTACGAAATAAACATATATATATATATATATAATAATAGATAAAACTGAGACTAATATGTAAAGTCAAGACTTAGTGAGCCCCCCTTTAGGTCGGGGGAGCACCCCCGAAGCCCCCTACGATAGCGTAACGTTTTTACCCAGTACAATGGAGGGGAAACCCCCCCCCCCCCATGTTGGGACCATCCATAGTTCCTTCCGACACATTTTTGTTTTGGTAAGGTAATACATTGTGATTGTCCTTATTCATGCGCGGCCAAGCCTTAACCGCAGTTCCTAAAATCATTGATTTCTCGGTCCTCACACTATGTCAGTGTTGATTTAGCAGTTGTTTTGGTAAATACATGTTTTGTTGTAGTTTCTGAAACCCAGAGCGCTACTCAATAGGCGGCTAGCAAGAAACTACGCATTTACTGTTGTTGCCGACGTATGTGTACACTGAACTTGGGATGTGCGTCGGCCCCGTGTTGAAATGCCGTCCAGTGCCAGTTGGTGCGTTTTTCGCTGATTTGTGCAAAATTCAACATATCTCAAAAGTTCAATGGTTGACCCTCGATTTATTTTTGATTGTTGTGTAGCGTAAGCAACTGTCTTTCATGGGGGAATGGGCACTGTAAGAATTATTCAGAAAGAAATGTATAATATTTGGGGGTTTTCGTGATTGTCCGGCCCAATTGGCAATATTGCCATTTGGGATGGTGAACAGAGCTAGCAGCAAATGCAAATGCCCTTATGATTTCTTTAAAGAAATAAAATGCCCCATGTGCATCCTGCAGAATCCTGCAGAATCACGGGAATCGGGCGTTTCCAGTGATATACGACACAAATGGGTTGTCCTCATGCATTCACTTTGGAAACGCGTTGTAAAATAGATGTTACGTCCTGTTAATGGGGCACGTCATCATCGCGTACATTTGGGAAAAACTCCCTAACGAGACCGGAGCAGACGGCTGAAAGTAGTTTAATTATTGGCCGCTAGGGTGCAGAATGTCGCTAACCCGAATTTTTCACGCAACTCTAGCTAAATAGAGCTAGTTCTAGTTTGTGATTCATTTTGATACTTCAGATTTGGGCAGTAGACCAATATAACTTCGTCATCAGTGTGGTTTTAAGCAGGAAAAACGTATTTGTTATTCTTAAAGTGCCGTTTTTGGACGTGTACGTTCGATTGTTTTGTTTATGTCACGTGACCTCGACCATGTCGACACAAAATTGAAATAAACCACCCTTTTCTGTCATTATTGAGAACGGAATATTTCCCTAATAAAAATATAAATATAATTGGCCAATTTCTTAAGCATATGTAGCGAATTCCCATGAAGATTTAAATTAGATGTTCTTTAATCTGTTACAACTGGTCTGAGTTATTAATTCAGCGCCATTTTGAAAAACAAAAAAAAATTGTTTGTAGCATGTGCAAGTTACTCTCGTCATTTCTCGTCATTATAATCCCGCACACGCGTGTATCTTAAGAGCCCCTCCTAAGAAGGGGGGCTTATAAGACGTTAGGTAAGACAATTAGAGACAAGATGACTATAAAACATTCTAGAGTGCATTGTCACCGAAAAAGTGCTTCCTAAAAAGATATGTTTTTAAGTGTGACTTAAAGGTTTTGATGTTAGCTATAGATTTTAAAACATCTGGTAATTGGTTCCAAAGTTTTGGCCCCGCCACAGAGAAGCTTGAAGATCCAATCGCCCTGCGAGTGCGGACCTCCCGGCATAGACTTTTATCACTTGATCTGAGAGCGCGGGCCGGAGCATAAGCCGATACACAGTCTGCGAGGTTCTGCGGAGCAGTTCCTGAAAGACATTTAAAGACCATGACGTTGATCTTATACTCCGTGCGCGCCCTCAGAGGCAGCCAGTAGAGGTCAAGAAGCACAGGAGTGACATGTTCTCTTCCAGCCACTCTCATGACGAGACGTGCAGCTGAATTTTGTACTATTTGTAGTTGCCTCAGATGCATTGTATAGTATACTATTGCAATAGTCCAAGCGTGATAGCACCAAAGTTCTGACTGCACTCACTGTAGCCGACTGACTGATGAAATGTTTTATTTTTCCAAGACGGTAGAGCTGGAAATTGGCTGCTCGACACAAGTTGCTGATATGCTTGCTCATTGTCATTTCATGGTCGAAAGTCACTCCTAGAAGTTTGATAGAGTCACTGAGTGCGATATCTGTATCACTGAAATTCAGTCTCAGATTGGCAAGTGTTTCTGGTGAAGTTTGGCACAAGCAACAGAGAATTCCGTCTTGTCATTGTTCAGTTTAAGCTTATTGATAGTCATCCAGTTTTGAATCTCAGTGATGCACTTTGAGAGCCTCGCTAAGACAGAGTTCACCTCTGACGGATTGTTTGGGTCAAACACAACGTAAAGGTTGCTGTCATCGGCATACAGAATGTATGGCAACAAGTAAGATCTTATTATATCTCCTAGAGGACTACTGTACGTCGTGAACAGCAGAGGGCCTAGAACAGAGCCCTGCGGCACACCAAAGCGGAGTGGAGAAGCATCTGACACTGCGCTATTGATCGTCACCTCCTGTGTTCGTCCAGACAGGTTCGAGCGGAACCAATCCAGGGCAGTACCGCGAATTTCACATCTCCTGTCTAGGCGACTTAAAAGTGTCTTGTGATCTATAGTGTCAAACGCGGCGGACAGGTCCAGTGCCACTACGAAGACCGCTTTCCCTGTATCCAGTGCACGTGTGATGTCGTTGTGTACTTTCAACAGGGCCGTCTCAGTGCTGTGACGAGGGCGATAAGCTGACTGCATGGGATCAAACAACTGGTTGGAATCGAGGTGTTCCGAGAGACGTCTTGAGACTACTTTCTCAATGACTTTTGATAGAAATGTAATGTTTGAGACCGGACGATAATTATATAGTGTTTCCGGATTGAGTGATGGTTTCTTCAGTAATGGGCGTACTCGAGCACACTCGAGGTCGTCGAAAATCACCGCTTAACAATGATTCGTTAACAACTTGGGTAATAACAGGAAGAAGTTCGGGAAGTGTCTTTTTCAGAAGCCATGTGGGCATCGCGTCGAGCTCACATGGCTTAGTTGGCATGTTCGACACAGTTTTTCTGATTTCATCGTCTGTTACTGGATTGAAGTGACAAGTGGTGTACCTTCAAAGGCCTGGTCAACGGGAGTCATTGATGACACATCGTCGAGCTTCGCCCGGATTTTTCTGATTTTATCACTGAAAAAAAAAAACTGTTCGCGACAATAACGGGGTCGCCTGAAGGCAACTGACTGTTGTTGTCATTTGCCAGTTCCTTTAACACATTGAATGTTTCCTTCAGATTCCCTGAGCTGAGTCTTTTCTCGTAGTTACCCTTTTAAGCGTCATGAACAAGGTTCACCACTTCATCCCGCTGTCTGATAAGGATTTGCCTGTCGATTTCAAGGTTCGATGAATGCCATTTCCTCTCGAGTTTTCGACGCAGTTTCCTGGCCGTGGCATCATTAAACTAGGGATTCTTTGGTCTCGGCGTAAAACGTTTTGTCTGCATCGGTGCCACTCGATTTAGGACTGCCTTGGTTGCTATATTTAGGTTAGTAGCGGCTGCATTGACTGAGGTAGTTTGCTCCACTTTTTCGAATTCGCGACGTATATCTGGTCCTAATTGCTCCGGCGAAATCGAACGGTATTTACGAAAGTTTTTAACCACTTCGACTTTCGGCTGTGAGAGGCTCAGGGCTATCTTAATCGTGGAATGGTTCGACAGCTGCGAGTTCAACACTGAAGCACCCTTCACTAACTTGTCCTTATCTCTCACAATCACAAGATCGAGGGTGTGATTGCACTTGTGTGTTGCACATGAAACAAGCTGGGAAAGATTATGCGAATGAAGAATATCCATGAAGCGTTTCGCATCCGGGAGCTCGGCTCTGCCCACGTGAATATTGAAATCACCAAGAATTAGGAGCTTATCTTTAGCGACAGACACTTCAGAAACTAACTGCTCGAATTCATTCAAGAAACTGTTTACCGTATACTTGCGGGAGGGTGGTCGATAGATTCCGATGCAAAGTACTTTTGACTTTTCACACTGAATGATAGTTTGGAGACTTTCAATTGTGGTGAATGGCGTCTGCTGCTTTATGTGTACTACATTCAAGTTTTTGCGATAACAGAGTCCGAGACCACCACCTTTCCCTGTGGTCCTGGGAGTGTGGACGAAGGAGAAACCCTCTGGCGTCAGTTGCTTTATGACAGGATTATCGATCTGGTCCTGTAGCCAAGTCTCAGTGGAGAATGCAAGGTCAGCGTCAGTTTCCATAACATGTTCACTGATCAGAAGAGCCTTATTTCGGACAGATCTGGCATTAAGAAGGATTGCTTTTCCTACGTCACATGCCTTCAGAGGCTTCTTAATAAAAGCATTGGTCAGATTGCCCCCGTTTACTCCAGATCGGTTGACCTGTGGCTTGCTGGTGACCAAAGACGAAATCACAGGAATGTGATCGTACTCCTTTAAAACATACGTGAAGCTAACAGACCGTTTCTTCCTAATCCCCGATGAAAATTGTCAGAATTTGGAACCTGGTGCCAGTTAAGATGATGTAGTATTGGTTCCAAATTCTTAGTTTTTTTTTAATTCTTGGTAGTAGTATACTGGAGGATGAATATGGGTTCAGTGTTTAGCAAAAGCGTAGTCAGGCCATTTTGTAAATTTTGCAAAAATTATGAAAATCTGGTGCATTGGTTGAGTTTCTGCAATATTTGGACTTACTCGGTTTTTGTGAGCTCTCAAGATGGTGTCTGTCACCACACTGCTTAGTTTCACTACCACAAATTGGGTTTAGCCAAATTCAATATGTCACGAGTCCATGGCTTCATCATTGAGCACTTTGACTATACCGTGAAGTTAAAGAATTTATCATGATTTACGAACATTGACCGAGAACTCCATGACCTCGTTTTTCAGGATTGAACTGACATTACTAAAGTTAGTAGAGAGAATTGGGCAGGTTATGGAAAAGAGCTGGTCAGACACTATGGAATATCCGCAACACAATTGAAAATTACATAACTGCAGCACCTCCCCGTTATGTCTTTCAAATTGCGGTGTCCCAGTGACCACAGGATCGGAATTTCTCGGATTTTTCTGAATTTCGGAATTCCTCGGATGTCCCTGAATTTCCTCCCTTTGTGGAATTGGCACAACCTGCGGTGGTTGTGACTCGTTTTGGCCCGATGTGTCCTCACGTGAATCGTTGATACGTACAGCATCCTGATGGCGGCGCCACATGCGACCATCCTCCAAACGAATAGTGTACGATACTGGTCCTGATCTTGAGATGATGCGTCCTGGATACCAATTCAGACCACGCTCAGCAAAGTTTTTAGCAAAGACTGAATCTCCAATGCTAAATTCTCTGGATTTTGCCTCACTGTAATGACGAGACTTCATGGCAGTTTGACCGCGTAACACAGATGATGACAGGTCTGGTACTACCAAATCCAGTCTGGAGCGAAGCTGACGATGCATGAGGAGCTCACATGGTGCCATGCCAGTGGTAGCATGGGGCGTAATCCGATAACGGAAGAGAACCTCCAGGAGACGATATTCCAGAGATTCCGACTTCGATGACTTTGAGAGTCCACTTTTGATAGTTTGAACTGCGCGTTCAGCGAGCCCATTACTGGCTGGATGATAGGGAGCTGTCAAGATATGACGTATTCCGTATGTTTACAGAAGTCCTGGAACTCCTGACTCGTAAAATTCGAACCATTGTCCGAAACGATGATATGAGGTAGTCCATGAACTGAAAATGTCAGTTTCAGTTTGCCAATTGTGTTCGACGATGTTGCAGAGTTCAGCACATGGGCATCGATATACTTGGAATGTGCGTCCGCAATGATGAGAATCATTTTTCCCTCGTATGGTCCGGCGAAATCGATGTATAGACGGAACCATGGCTTACCGGGCCATTCCCATGGGTGGAGCGGAGCGGCGGTTGGCTTTTTTATAACATGCTGTTGACAACTCCTACAACATTTCACTTTCTGCTCGATGTCCTCATCCAAGTTAGGCCACCAGACATAGGATCTAGCCAGTTTTTTCATTCTGACCATGCCTGGATGTGCCAAGTGTAACTCCTCCAGGAGTTGACGATGACCTTGTGGTGGCACTACGACGCGAGCACCCCACATAATGCAACCTTCGTGTAAGGTTAGCTCATTTCTGCGACAGAAATATGGCTGATATTGCTTTTCAAACCGCTTAGGCCATCCCGAAAGAATGAACTTTCGAACATTGGCTAACACAGGATGTCTGTTGGTCCAGGTGGCGATCATGGTGTGAGTAACGACAGTAGTGTCAATCTGATCCAATGCATGGATGAATTCAGCCGGTGGTGGAGAACCTGGTGGAGGTGACGCTGGTAGACGACTTAGACCATCCGCATTACCATTCTGTTGCCCCGGGCGATACACGATTTTATAGTCGTATGCGGACAGAGTCAAAGCCCACCTTTGTATGCGAAGCGCGGCCGTTGGTGGTATTGGTTTGTCCTGATGCAACAAACCTACTAACGGTTTATGATCCGTCAACAAGATGAATGTTCTCCCCCATAAGTATTGGTGCCACTTTTTGACTGCAAAAATCAATGCTAGCGCCTCCTTTTCCAGTTGCGAGTAGTAACGTTCAGCCGACGATAAGGAACGTGAAGCATACGCGACTGGTCGATCCTGTCCTTTGATTCCACCGGGATGAGATAGTACCGCACCAAGTCCGTAAGGTGACGCGTCCGGAGCGACGATTATCTCCTTCGATAGATCATAATGCACGAGAATTTTCGATGATTGCAACAGTTACTTGGAAGCCTCAAAAGCTTCCTGCTGATCAGGACCCTAATGCCAGGTCCTTCTTGAGTAACAGTTCATGCAATGGTCCCAACACAGTTGCACGATTTCTCAAGAAACGTTCATAATAGTTTAGCATGCCGAGATATGCCTGCAGTTGTTGGATATTCTCCGGTGGTGGGGCCTTGACAATGGCCTCCACCTTTTCAAGTACAGGATGCAAGCCATCCTTATCAATGCGATAACCCAGGTAAACAACAGCATCAGCATGGAATGTACATTTTTCTTCTCTTAGCCGCCAACCTGCATCTAGCAACCGTTGCAGAACTTTCTCAAGATTAGCCAGGTGCTCCTGAGCGGTCTTGCCCGTAACCAAGATATCATCGAGATACACAACGACATGATCAAGTCCTTGTAACAAATTGTCCATTGTTCTCTGAAATATGCCAGGCGCGGAAGAAATGCCGAAAGCTAGACGGTTATAGCGAAATAAACCACGGTGTGTGTTGATAACTGCCAGCTGTTTCGAAGCGTCGTCTGACTCCATTTGTAGGTAGGCATCTGACATGTCAATTTTTGTAAAGGTCTGACCTCCGGCCAACTTGGCATACAGGTCAGCTATCTTTGGTATGGGGTATTGGTTCCCCCTTGTAGCCTGATTGACGGTGAGTTGAAAGTCACCACAGATACGAATTTGCCCATTTGGTTTACGAACAGGCACAATTGGTGCAGCCCAATCTGATTGAGCCACAGGTTCCAAGATACCGAGAGCTAACAATCTGTCAAGTGCATATGGCACTGGACGTGGCTTATGAGATACTGGTACAACATTATGATCAATGTGAAGTTTTGCTTTCACGTCGACCTTCCCTAGGCCTGGTTTAAACAAGTCGCAATATTTCGACAACACAACTTTGATTTCACTGATGCGCTGATTTATTTTCTCATGCACACAATGAGTCTCGAAATTTGTGTGCCACTTCAGATGCAATTTAGACATCCAGTCTCGTCCCAGCAGATTTGGACGATCTCCGGGCACGACTAGGAGAGGCAGCTCCGTCTGTTGGTCCTCGTACGTGACAGGAACTACACACATGCCTGATGGTCGAAATTGTTCGCCGGTGTAAGTACGTAGCCTTATCAAAGCTGGTTCAAGATTTAAAGTTTCTGTGCCGGTGCATAGTCTATCGAATTCACTCTGACTCACGATGGTTTTCGAAGCCCCGGTGTCGAGTTCGAAAGTTATATCCACGCCATTGATAACAGCATCGACGGTATATGGCGTGATAGGTGACTCCGCCCATGCCTGCTTTCTTCGCTTGGAGAACTTGTTTGGATCCTCGGACTCCGTATTAAACAAGTTGTAAGTGGTCTCCCAAGGCAGGTTCTGATTATCGTCGTATTCATAATCATCACCTACATGATGCTGTCTATTCTTCGGATTGAATCTAGGTTTTGCTGATTGACCAGCCTGAGTCCCATGTTTTGCCTGTTTCGGTTTCCGGCAACCTTAGCAAAATGGTTCATGATACCACAGTTATTGCAGTTTTTTCCCTTTGCAGGGCATTCTTTAGCATGTGGTTATGGTCCCCCACACAATCCACAAGTTAAGTCTTTCGACTTCGATTTTAGTTTGGGTACAAATTTCCTTGGTTTTGATCGATTATTATTTGACTCAACTTTCTTAATTACAGACTCCTGTCCATCAACCATAGCCTTGGCCTGAACCCCGCTAGCCTCTCTAGCCCTAGCATAGGCTAAGAGTTGCTGCAAGGTGAGGTTGGGGTCCCGCAATGCCTTTTGACGAACTTCAAAGTCACGACAAGTTTGTACGATCTGCGATTTAATCTCACGATCCACATCATGAAACTCACAATGTAAGCTCAGTTTTCTGAGCCGAACATGATACTGGTCAGTCGATTCATCCGGCTTTTGTCGTGCCTGACGAAAGGTATAGGTTTCAAATTCAATGTTCTTGGCTGGTTGGAAATAAGCTTTGATTGCATCCTTGCATGCAGCGTAATTATCAGCAGCTCGATTAGGAATATTTTCGAATATTGTGAACAGTTCCTCACCCACACAGTGTAACAGCATTGCTCTCTGCCTGAGTTGATTAGTGATGTTGGTGGCAACTAAAAAGTTGTCAAACCGTTTGATGTATTGTTCCCAACGTGATGCTGCAGTCTCCCTTGGTTCAAGAGAGAAATGTTCCAAGTCCGCTAGCTTTGGTTTGAGCGACATAATGAAGGTTTACCCGAATATTGTCCACTGCACAGCACTATAGATACGAAGCACTGTACTGACCGATCCGATAATGTACGTTATGTACACCGATGTACACAACTACACGAGCAGGATTCTGCCTCGATCTACGGTCGATTTATGCACGAATACACGCGTGATACTGATTACTTTGTACTTTTGTTAGAAGTTAGTTTATCCTGTAGCAATACAGATATTTGCATGTAGTCATAGTAAACAGCTGTCACCTTGGAAAAAATGATAAAACTACCTCACCTTATTGACCATCAACCTACTTCCAATCTCAAGGGGAATGCGCTTCCCACATATCGAACCTTCCGCAGCCTGAAGAAGGCAACGCCCGTCAGGGCAGGGTCTGTATATTAAGGCAAGAACATTTTCCGTTGCACATAGAAGCACACATTCTATCTTGGAGAATCCTATGGTTTTGCAGCTATACAAGTTCTCGCCGTAAGAGCTCACGTTCAGTGAAACATAGATTTGCGTCACCTGATCCTCCTGGTTCGTAAACTCACATGGGAGCCTCCCTACGCAATTGGCATTCGGATTCTGACAATTTATCATTTTTTTGTGTTGATGCCAACGGGACCGGCCAGTGGTTTGTGCACCCGGGTTTGTGCTCTACCGCACGATACCATTTGACGACTGTTAGTTCGTCGTGATTTAAGAATATCAAACTTTCTGCCGAATATGACTGCCTATATCAAACATTTAATCACATACGTGGACAGTGCTGTGAAAAAAGCTTATTCAGACTCAAAGCAATGCAGTAAAGTGAGTGTGGATAATCCGTCAGTCATTTTATTTCGCCAGTCACCAGACTCTGGTATGATGCACTCAAATGAACGCAGGAAGAATGCTCGAACAAATGTCACGATCGCCAACAATCTTAAAAAGTATATATAAAAGTATATATATATTAATAAGACGTTATGTTACAACACGCAATATACACGAACATGTACCTGAAGTACTATAATTATGAGTACAGGCAAGATGCATTACCTTAAAAAAACATATGATAAAGACGTCATGCAATCATCTAAGCGCATACATTTCTTTTTCAAGTTTTTTTCTCTTTCTGACTGCCACCCGCGAAGGAGTTGCTAGAGAGCGAAGCAAACTCTGTCGCCCGGTAACAAGCCGAATCGCCACTACACAAAGCTCGATCACTGAATCTACGCTTCACCTCGAGGATGTCTCACAAGACTTCGAGATCCGGCGCAACGTCCTTCTGCCGTCTTCTAGAATAGCCTGTTAAAGCGAGAATGGATTTATTGGGGTAAGTTGGTGTGGCACCTCTGGCGCTGAAGCATTCTCCAATGCAGACATTATATACTAGCATAATTATTATCTCTGCCAGTATTGGCGTCAATTGCACGACACACGTATATTGTAGGCCTACATGTATGTATGATCGATCAGAGTATTTCAAATAAGTGATATTCATTTGAAAGACTCTGGTATGATGCACTCAAATGAACGCAGGAAGAATGCTCGAACAAATGTCACGATCGCCAACAATCTTAAAAAGAACCTGCATTGCCTACAGCATCAAGGATTTTCTAAAACCGCCGACGTTTATACAACAAAGAGCAAAATTGTACTGGTGACAATGCAGTAAAGTGAGTGTGGATAATCCGTCAGTCATTTTATTTCGCCAGTCACCAGTCATTTTAACAATTATACATTGGCCTATTAGGCATAATGGCATATTTGAAGAATCTTAATGTTTTTGATGAGAATAGGGAATAAACTTGGTATTTAACGTCGGTCTATAGCTGGCAATTATGTTAATCACATTAGATATATGTTGTAATTAGATATATAGATATAAAATTAACGACGTCTGTGAGGTGCTGGGGCAGTTTAAAGGGGCATTGGTCTCTCGTCGCCGTACGGCGACTACCGCGCTCAAAGGGTTTAGTTATAAAAAGTATTTGATTTTACCTTCAATCATATATTTTGGCACTTTTGTGCCGAATTTCTAAGTTTTTGAAAAATTACTGGTGTCTTGTGACTGGTGACTGGCGAAATAAAGTGACTGGCGGAATATCCAAACTCAGTAAATTTGATCCATGTTGTCATTGCTTTTAAAACCATCAAGTTTTTAATCTAGTATAATGAAACTTTTGATATATTCTCTGTGCATCTGAGAATACTAATTTTCCTTTTTTATTGTGCAAAACCTGGCCAGTATCAACTGTTTTTGTTTCGCTGTGAAGTTTATCAATGCAATAATCGATCGCTCTTGATTGATATCGAAACAATAACTACTACATTTTTCGTACTGTGCATGGAGTATGAAAAATTATAATCCACATTTAGTAGTATGGTTATGGAGAGCATATTTTTCATTGAAATATGTAAGTCTCATCATTGAGTGCGCTAACTGTTTTTAAAGCTGAGGTCAAAATAATACCGAAGTTTTCACTAAAATCCCTGGATGCACCATTCTAGGCTGGCAATCTCTGTCGCGGTTGATGGCATTTCATAGCAGTTCCTTGTCCAGTGAAACGTGCCATCATCCACCAAATAACTAAAGTCATGAGGAATGCGTGCACATTTCTACAGAAAAGGATAACTGGGTGTGTATCACATGGACGGCTTTTGACCGATCTGCACTGTAATATTGTGTCACTCCCACTATCGGTACTGGGTGGACAAAACACGGAGAGCATTTTTTCCTCATCTCTCAATCTCAAAGCACTTGTACCAGCAGTGGAAGGAGAATCTCTCTATAGAAAAATTGAAACGAAGATATCTAGATTCGGTCCAGAGGCTGTAGCTCCAAAGCCAATTTTGTTATGAGAAATCAGGCAGCCGATCAAACAACTGAGCTCGAACAAGTGAAAAACTACTTCTAGGTTCACGGGAGGTAAAAGTATGTCCGATATTTTTGCGGGCCACCCTGTACATTTGAACGATTCTGTGTGCAGAAATTTGTACGAATACGGACATGTTGATAACATTCGGCATACGTGTACCTGTAAATGTATACGTATACTATGTCTCTCAGTATACACGGGGGCAACACGCATTACATGCATCGGTTTGTTGGCCGGAATCTTTTTATAAATTCAATATCCTTTTGGATCAAGTAAGAAGGAAATGTGATACTTTCAGACTCAGATTCAGATTCAGACTTTGAATAAAGGTTCATTTGATTTTTACTCTGTTACCATCACCGCAAGATAACCTGACCGTCATCATCGGGCACACTTTCTTCCTTTTCTTCCCATGAATTAATAGAGTGTTGGTGAAACTTTCCAAGTACACCCTATCCAGTTTTTCAAACCTTTCATTTACCGTCAAAGGCTAACCAAAGAAGTCGCCTATACGGGACAAGCGGCCATGATCGTAACACCAATAGATAGACATCGCGAGACTTGTTGTCTATCACAGAAATTAAACGTCACATCGATGATAACAGTATGTCTCTGTGCAGTTCAATGATTCTTCTTGATTTCTTTTTATCTTTGATATAAGCGATGATGTAGGAACTATCAAAATTGTCCGCGTTCACAAAAGCAGGTATTTCGAACTCGATGGTTTGAGGCAAATCGCTTTCAAATTAATCTTGTGTTTACCTTTTGCGCTGAACATCATCCAATGGTGCCTCATTCGTCCAGTTAAGGTGTGTCCGTGCAGTATTTTTATCTAGCAATCACCATTTACTGAGAGGAGATGCCTTATAAACCATTTGGTCTCTCCCTCTTGCCTAGTCAGCTTTAAATAACCAACTACAATAGTCATAGCATGAGCATCACTGCATCTGAAGTTCATAACATACTTATTCTCTATTTCATCGAGGTTTATTTTACCTTCAGTGTACTATATTTTCCAGTAGTAATGCTAAAAATATTTTCGGCCGGCTTCATTTGTATGAGGAACCCCGGCTTCTTTTCTTCAAAAGCAAGAAAAGAGTATAGAAGGCAAAGAGTGTTTGTCAGGAAAAAACTCTACATGTGATAACGTTTGAGCCAGAATGGTTGGCTATATACCTGAAAACTGGATGACATAATATCAAAGGTATATACCTGCAAAGAGCAATCTATTTCATGCATTAAAAAATACAGAGTGATTATTTTCTTCAAAAAGGAGACACAACAGATTGATATGAAACGGCCTTATATTTTTTTACGTAAATGGAAGGAATCGAAGATGTCACTGGCAAGAGCAAAAAAAGTGCAGCAGCTTAATACCTAGATTGTCTCGCTGAAACTGCATGCGACATTCTTGGAGGCCAGCTGGCTTCAAATGTTAGCAGGAATTTACAACATGAAACTACATGTAGTTTAAAGTTGCGTATTGGTAGGTGTTTAGAAATAGTAAGTATATGCATTTCGCGTTGAGCCCCCACCCCCACCCCCACCCTCGACTGATTAATTGCAAAAAAAGATAATTTACCCCCTTTTTCGGTGTCGATCCTACTTTCAACTCTCAAACAGCTACTTTGGGCAACGCGAAACACATCTACTCCGAATTTAAGCCGAAAAACACTAAAATACCTCAGTCCTGAATTTCCTAAAAAACGTCTAAATTAATCATCAAAACCAATTTCTTCACCAAAAACGTTAAACTCAAAATCCGACACATCCAAATCTCAAATATTCCTGACTTTTCCACGTCCAAAGGGACTTAAATCTCGAAAAACGAACATCAAGAAAACACATCTAGGTCAGATATTCCACTAGAAATCCTTCTCCTATCACGTCTCCAACAACGAATAGATATTCGTAATTTTTCATTTCCCCACTTGGTTGGTTAAAATCTTTTAATTGTGGTATTATCCTAAGTTGTACTCTATTCTCTGGATGAAGTTCGTTGTAGAGAACAAAAGATGCATCAACATTTCGAAAATCAATTGCACTTTCATTTTCTCTTTTCAATTGAAGGTTAATGACATCAATGGTTTGTTTTTGATGTTCACCCCAAGCCTTAGATTCTCTTTGTAATTTTTTAACAGCTAAATTGTATCTTTTCATTTCGTCTTGATACCCATTTTTATATTTGGCTTTGAAAAGATTTCCTGCCCCGAAAAAGGCAACAGCGTTTTATTACGGCACCAATCATCCTTCCAGCTATTTACAAACTGTGAGAAAATGATAGTTAAATAAATGGTGAAACCCCGGGAGGAAGAAATCCTCGAAGAAGAAATTCTGGAGAAAGAAGTTTCAGAGGAAGAAATTTCAAAACAACAATATCTGACAGACTTATACTTTAATCCCCAAAGCACTGTGGCCTATACAAATGCAAGCCAACTTTGTAGAAAAATAAAATCTGGCGCAAAACTTATCAAGAACAGAAAACTAAAAAGATTCTTAGCCAATTTATCAACCTAACAACTGCATAAACCAATCACCGAAAAATTTCCTTTCCGAAAAAAATGGTTTCGAACGTGGATCAACAATGGCAAGCTGATTTAGTGGATTTACAGAAGTATCAAAAACAGAACAGATGGAAAAAGATGGGCATAACAAAAATGCGTTGTAGAAAAAGAGATCAACAACAGTATTGTCTAATAATAACGGAGAAAGTAAAAGATCTTTTGGGGTTTAATGTCCGCAAGGAAGATTTTTTGAGTTGTTATGAAAACCCGACGAGTACATATGGGGTGACAAGCCAGTTAATTTTAGGCTATTTGAATACTTCCACATTCATTGCGATATAATTGGTCAAGATGACATCATTTGCAATTCAAGCAAATCCTATACGCTTGTTAGGATTCCATTGAAAGTGTGTGATTTAGGTATTTAACATTATTTGACAGGGTTGAGAAACATACCATGTTTAAAAACATTTAAAAAATTTAGGAGCTGGATAACTGACGAACACAACTATTTTGTGGATTTTAATGGGGCAGACGTACAACTAGAACTTCTCTTCTTACCAAAATGAGTAGAATTTGGGGTTACTCGAAACGTCCCAAAAACAGGAAGAAAATACTAGAAGATATTTAGCGTGAGCTGGCACCCCAGCGTGAGCCGGCGCCACAGTCAGATAGTCAATCAGAACCATCCCAACAGAAGCTGACCTTCCAGCTCCGCTTAAACCAGATCCCCCAAAGCCTCATCTGTTGGAAGGCCACCTTCCGTTGGAGCGCCAGAACTCGCTGGTACAAGCCAGCACCATCTAAGCTGGATTCGATTAGTTCGACCTCTATTAGAATGACATTTAGTAGTCTACGAAGTGTCGCTCCAACGGGAGCCGGCGTCCCAACTTCGACCGATTCTAGCATTTCACACCTTTAAAATTATCTAAATGAGTGACAGTACCGAAAATAAAATTTACCCTGATTTCTGAATTCTTCGCTACCAGCATACGCCACTGGAAAATATTCCCCTTTCGCTTCGCTATCTAAACCACAAGAACTTAGACTCCAACAGATTTTTGAAGTCAAGAAGTATTTGGAGGAGGAGATTGAGTTTAGGAGAAAGATATCCTCAAAATATAAAAAGGCATTCAACACAGTTACTGGCATTAGTCACTTTCTTAACTTAACCAGCATAGCAGCTGGATCTGTTGGTGTGTCCGCAATAGCTGGTGTCATCATCGCACCAATAGGTTTGGTGTTAGGAGGAGTGGCAATTTGAAGCGCCATTATCTCATCGGCTCTAAGTTGGGAGAAATGAACATGCTTAAAAATATCGGAAAACATGAGAAGATAGGAATGTTGGTCATTTCAAAACTCTATAAATGATTTAGTAAGTAACGCCATCAGCGATTCCCACATTACAACCGAGGAATTCTCATTAATTATCAAAGAAAAGGAGAAGTATATTTCTATGAAAAATGCCAACCGAAAAAAAGAGATACTCCTACTGAATCTAGTGTTGATGTTGAAACCCTGAAACAAACTTCTTTAGAGCAAAAAAAATAGCACAAACAGAATTTAACGGAAGTTGACTTTCTGGTGCTGTTTGCACCTCCCTATTTCGCTTAAATAAATGATGTATTATCCGCTGGCAGAGAAACATCGGAAGACCATTGACTTTGACTTTTTTAATTTCACTGTTTACGTGAGTAGTGAAAGTTTTTTTTAAATCAAAGAAAGTAATATAACTTGTTTACGTTTGAAAAATAGCTCAGACTGTTTGCGATTAGAAAAAAACCTCTGTCGTTTTACCAGAATCAATTCAACATGGCAGTATGGTTTGCAACAACCGGTTGTGGGGTTTCAATCAACGAACACTTGAACCACAAAACTCCAGATCGTTTTATAGATTTCACACATATATTATCAGGTTTGTAAAATTATGAAAAACTTACAGATGCCTAGTCCGGGTGAAATCAATTTATGAAACGAATAATTCGCTACCGCACCCGGTATATACCGGGTGCCTCTATCCCGTACCCCTGGCCCGCACCCGGTATTTACCGGGAGGCCTACATACCAATAAATAGAAATTACTAAATAACTCGCTATAACACCGCCTTTGGACGAGGCTTAGACTGTAGAATGTAGTGCTGCCATCTCGTAATTTTTTTCGTCAACATATGGCCTTGCCTTCGGCGTGAAGAGCAGACGACAAGGACACGTGGTATTGGAAAAATTGAAGTTTCGATTTGAAGTCGGCACCGGTGAAACTATCGCAAATATCGCTGTTATCTGGCGATATCAAGTATGGGTGAGTATACACATTGATAAAGTGTAATCCAAAGCTTAATTTCGATGGTGTTTCATAGGGTGTTCGTTCATAATATCGCCTGTAGCTCACTAACATGTGGCGAGCACGTGGTGTCATTGCATTTCAATCCTCATGCCCGTCTAAAACATGCCGATCTATCTACTCAAACCAGGCTCTTCTATGATAAATCCCTGCACAGGTCGTAGAATGGACACTAATGAGGCCCTACATTTGCATTTGAAGGCCTACAACAGTATATATCGATCGTATAAACAGTTTTTGAAGCGGACATTGTTGCCATTTTATTACCCAGAAATGGCGGGAAATTTGAACATAGGACTTTGGCGCGAGTGCATTTCAAATACCCTTCCAACTGTTTTTGTAACTATTATTTCTACAAATATTATCATATTAGCACACAATATGATCTGTACTGCTGCAGAACTCGCCCCTTACCAGTTTTTTGCCCCTTTTTCTCTGCAGCATTCAGTACCAGCCAAGTACTTGAGATGCTGATAGATGCTGATTCTGATGATGACGATTTGGATCTTGGTGAATCAGATGATGATGATAACGGTCCTCTGGATGATGAAGTGTGTGTAGATTCTAGCTTGTTACAACCTGCCTATGATGACATGAGCATAGCTGAAAGCTTACCTGCATCCGAAAACGAGGACATGGATGTAGATAATGGTGCCCCTGCATCTGAAGATGACATCATGGATGTCGATTATCAACCCGACGCCGATGTCAACTACGACAGTGATGGTCATTCTGTGAGTGAGAACGATGTCAATCAGGAACTTAGTGACTATGAGGACCATCAAGCAAGTGGTGCATCCACCAGAAGTAGAAGTGAATCACCTGATAGAAATCGTGTTCCCATGCCAAGAGGTAGAGCCAGGGGCCGTGGTGTGCGAGTCAGGACAGGGTGCAACCGGGGACATTGTGCCCCAGTTGGATCAAGGTATAATGTGTCTGCACCTATAGATAACAACTCCAATCAAGACATTCAGAACGACAGTGATGCATCCACCAGGAGTAGAAGTGAATCACCCATTAGAAATCGTGTTCCCATGCCAAGAAGTAGAGCCAGGGACCGTGATGTGCGAGTCAGGACAGGGTCCAATCAAGACATTCACAACGACAGTGATGCATCCACCAGGAGTAGAAGTGAATCACCCGATAGAAATCGTGCTCCCATGCCAAGAGGTAGAGCCAGGGGCCGTGGTGTGCGAGTCAGGGGAGGTGTACGGGTCAGAGGCGGAGGTCGTGGCAACCAGGGTCAAGGTGTTCAAACGAGGGGAGGGCGTGGTAATCGAGCTCGCGGTGTACAAGCCAGGGGAAGAGGCCGTGGTAATCGGGGACGGCCTGCTGCCCAAGGCAGAGCTAGAAATCGTGCGACATCGCCTTGGTATGAGACTAATAACATACCCCATGTTGAGAGTTATACTGGCCCGAATCTTGAAGGCAAACATCTCCTTGACGATCGAGTTGGGCATACAGTTTATGACTACATTCGTGTATTTTTGGACGATGCATTTATTAGACTTGTTTGTGACGAAACCAACAGGTACGCTACCCAATCCATTGCAAACTTTGCTCCGAATGAAGGTGCACTCATCACGAAGGACTGGTATCCCACAACACCTGATGAAATCGAATTGTTCATTGCCATAAACATGTTGATGGGTATCATCCGAAAACCGTCTCTCAAGCTATACTGGTCTACAAGGGCGATCTTGGCAACTCCTGTGTTTGGAAAGTACATGTCAAGGAATAGATTCGAACATATCCTTAGATTCCTTCACTTCAACAACAATGCCAACCTCATTCCACGTGGACAACCAGGTTATGACCGGTTGTTCAAGCTGAGAAAAATCATTGATGGCTTTGCTCCAAAGTTTATGGATTCCTACGATCCAGGGAAAGTTATGTCACTGGATGAGGGACTGTACCTGTGGAAAGGCAGATTAGTATTCAAACAGTACATTGCCAACAAGCCTGCAAAGTATGGTATAAAGTCGTACTTGCTGTGTGATTCAGCAGGTTACACTTGGAACTTTATAGTCTGTACAGGAGAGGACAAGATGATACCGTATCTCGGAAATCAAGATGATGACCCATTCAAGACCGAAGCCATTCCTCGAATCGTTGTATATTTGATACGTGAAGGTGCAGATCCAAATGTAGTAGGTGAATACAGACAACTGTATATTGATCGATATTACAACAGTCCGGCATTGACTGAACACCTCATGGAGCAGAAGATTTACACTTGTGGAACTCAAGACATGAGAAGGAAGGGTGTACCGCCGGCTGTCAAAAATGCAGTTGTTCGTGTTGGCGAAATAATCCATAGACAGAAAAGGAACATGACGGTAATTTCATGGCGTGAAAAGAAGACCAAGAAGCCTTGCACTATGATCAGTAACATGCATAATGCTGATTTGATCGACACAGGGAAAAAAAGGAAGGTAAATAATGTTGAGATCGCAGTGAAGAAACCATCAATGGTGCTGGCCTACAACAAGCGAATGGGAGGTGTCGATAAAAGTGACCAGATGGTAGCAGACTATGGACATTCAAGGAAGGCATTGAAGTGGACGTCAAAATTCTTCTTCCACTTGATTGACATTGCAGTACTGAATGCCTTTGTGCTGTTCAACAACAGGGAACCAGAAGCGAAAAAGTTGCTGCGCCTAGAATTCAAAATGAAGTTCATCGAAAAGATCTTGAGTAAAGCGAAGACAGGAAATGCACTGGAACTACCAGACCCTAAAGGCATCAGACAACATCAGTTGGACACTGTAGGTCATGTGGAACGTCTGGAATCACGACTATCTAAGCATTGGCCAGATGACACACCCTTCCAAGATGCTACACCGGGGAAAAAAGTCAAACGCAAGACTCGCGTTTGTGCCCAGTGTCGAAAGGACCCAAAGCCGTACGCGGAACACCATGGTCTGGAGCAACCCCCCAAAAGACCTGAGACCAGCATAATGTGCCCTAAGTGCAACGTACCTCTGCATTCAACTCCCTGTTTCAAACTCTGGCACACACTGAAGTGAAATACATGGTGTGAAGGAAGAAAAGACATGGTGGTCGCTTTTTGGGATTTTCTTGGGTTTCACGTAAAATCAAGACTATGTGACTCTTTAGGCTTTTTAGACCAAAAGGGTCAAAATAATGAACCAAAGTACAAAATACTAACTGTAAAAGGCATCTTTATTTTGATTCTCATCATAAACATTTGCTAGACATGTTATCTTTGACAATGTTAGAGTAAAAACCATGGAGAACACGCAACAACACAGATAATTGGAACAAGTGCACTCATTGACCCCACATTTTGGGGGTCAGGGGGGCCAAAAAACTCAATTTTATTATTTCATATGATAGATACGGGTCTAACCTACAACATATGTAAATATCTCGTTGATACCTTTATGAATTAAAAAGTTACAAAATTTCAAATAAAACTTGTTGTTTTTGGTGTTTTTACCTAAAACACTGCGGGCCAGGGGTACCATACTAGAGAAAAACCCTGCGGTAGCGAAAGAGTTAACCGTGGAAATTTAGGAGAGTTGTTAACCGAGTTTGGGTTAAAAGACGAGTTTGATTTTTCGGTGTTTGATGGATGGACCACCTAGAGTGTTCCAGACTATGATCCCAACACCACAGTTCCGGGCTATTACATAAATGACTCAAATAATTATAAATTTCTTTCTGATGCAGGTTCACGAAAATAAAATGCCTCCAATGTTTAATGCAGACTGGGATGCTGGAATGTCCATCTTCAAATACCCGGATACTTTCATCAAGTGGCATGTTAATTAACATAAAAATGTTTTTGATGCTATCAAACAGAATCCCTGTCAGACGTATCAACAGTTCATGATACTAAAGTCAGCAGGTTTCTCGGATCCTGGTATAGAGAGACTGAATGATTCTGTACGAACATACTGTCTTCTCCCACTTAACCGAGCGCCAGGAAAATGGCTCGAAAATGACTAAGTCCAGAAACATGGCAGTCTGTAGTTTTTTACCGGTGGGCTGCAAACATTTGATATGACAGCCAATTATATTGATCAATGGTTATAGGAAGACAACCTTGTAAATGTTGTCAATTCAATAACGCCTGGTCGCGGCCACAGCCAGTAATCCCTGCAGTCAGGGTGATGATTATTGAAGTTACGTAAGTCTATTACAAGTCCATGTAAATGGTTAACCAATCCAAAGTCTTTCAAATGAATTCATTTTATCTAATCGATTATGGAATCGTTTTCTTGTGGGGGAAATCAAATAAAGGGCACTTTCGTGTCAAATGTCATAATTATTGTCTGTCATCTTGCTTTGACCACGTTCTTCTGGTAAGATGCACGCAATGCGATGGATTTTGTGGGTAGGCCTAGCAGGCACCCTGATGATCTTAACGTATGGAATGGAGCATGGAGATGATGTTGACAGCCCTGACCCTGGTACCACTACTGATGATGATGATAATGGTGATGATGATGATGATGATGATGTAGATGATGCTAACCAGGCTGTACCTGGTGCACGTAGGCACCAGAAAAGCTACAGTCTCAATCAGAAAATTGACCTTATCGAGACATACGAGACAATTGGAGCATGCTATAGGATTACGTCATGCTGAAACTGCGACATCCTTTGCTAGACACCACCGCATAGCACCGCAGACATTTAGACATTGGATAAGCACACAGGATGACTTGTTTGTCCTCAGAGATAGATCAACTCAAGACCATAGAAGACGGAGGAGACAATGGCAACACGGCACTGATGCGCAAGGAAGTGGTTCTACAAGCATTATATTCCTCGCTAAATGAATTTCCTTCTTTGTTGGCCTATACCGACCGGAATAAGTCCGCTTCTGTGTCATGGACGGAAGAATAAGTCGCATTATACATCAAAGCGACTGACCCTGACCATGCCGTTAACAATATCAGTATTATTGTTCCTGGGACCTTTATTCCAAGGACTAACATTTCGTTCATACCTGTGGTTATCGCCAATCAATATTTCCAAAGATGTTAAACGTGTTAGCTTTTTTATTTCAGCATAGTGGCCCGAAATGGAAAACAATTTGAACACCTGGTGCCTTGAGCGCCGAAGACTTGGTTTCTCTGTTTCCGGTGAGGATATTAAAGGGCAAGCTGGAAGAGAATTTCGGCAATGGTGGGCAGAGCTTCCGAACGAAACGAAGGCCGAAAGACAAGAACAGAGACCCCTGCGATACCTTTTCAATGCATCTGCACATTGGCTTAGCAACTTTATGGAAAGGTGAGCTTTATTCCGCTGTTGCATGGATCGGCCTTAACGTACGGAATGGATTGTATTCGGTGAATTTTAACAGTATGCAAATTCCGTTTCAGGAAAAAAATAGGCTATCGCAGGAAGACCAACGATTCAAGGGGGTTACCTGACAACGCCCAGGCTTTAGTTGCCGACTACCGGGGAGATTTTGCCGACCTCATCAGAGACGCTGATTTTGATGTCATCATGAACATGAATGAGACGTTCGTGTTGTTTGATATGGTGTCAAGATCAACAATGGAAGCGACTGGATCCCAGAATATTGACATTAGATCATCCCAAGGCAACCCGAAACTTGGATGCACGGTGACTCTAGTAGTTACGACAGACGGACGAAAAGGACGAGCCGAGCTCAACTTCAGAGGCTTGGCACCAGATGGTGACGTCATTCGGCAGCTTCAGGCGGATGCTCAAGACAATGTGTGAGTGAGTATTGGCATAGAATACAAGTCCGTGGTTGTAGTACAGGACATGTACCTGACGTCATCAGTGTTGTCAGTGACGGTCAGACATTCTAGTTAATGGTAGTATTTTTTAGGAAAATCAGAACTTCTTTGACTCAAATTGTTGTAGGTTTGTCATGAATGCAACCAAAACATTGTGCGTGTCTGACAGTTCAGAAAAGTAATGTAAATGTTCATACTTGTTGTTTGCTTTTCCAGGTAACTGGTAGTCCACAGGGTTGGGCACGACACCAATCGCTAATCGAGTGGTTGCAGGCCCTGATTGTGCCATTTGTAACAGGGGCCACGTTCCTGTTACTTTTAGACAGGTATCCGGCGCATCGAAATCAGCAATTGCGTGATGCAATCACCGCAGAGAATAGGACAGACACTTTTATCCCAGGACGATGTACTTCGCTGCTGCAGCCCTTGGACTTAACCGTAAACAGGAGCTTCAAGTGTCACCTGAGGACCATTTGGAAAGTGTGGAAAATCGGCCACACCGATGATCAAGGACATTGTGAGCGGATCATCAGGCGGGATGTGGTCAGGATGATCAGCCTCGGCTGGGAAAGGGTCACACAACAGACGATTATGAAGGGTTGGAGAGCCAGTGGCGTAGTTCCTGAGGACGATGACGAAGTTGGGGAGGGGGGTAGAGATGGTAAATGGTGAGCTTGAGCAGTTTGTTGAGGGGATTGAGTTTTTGGAAGGAGAAGAGGATGATGATGTTATTGATGATGACGTGTAAACCCCGTTTGGATAATAAAATTGATTGGTAAATTTATAAGTAAATCTGTTCTTTAATTTATTCGTTGACAGCAAGACTTCTTTATTGGGACATTCTGCAGACCCATGAAGCTGGCTTTATCATAGACACTAGATTAGAAATTTCTGGTCAACCAACACTATAAGCATACAATGAGGACGCTAGTTCTATTGTATTCATTCATTCAGTACAGGACTACCCCATGTCAATGTTCATGTCTTTTATCCACTTACGTAGAAGGCATTGGCATTGCCCACGAAAAGGGAGTCAATTCTCAGCTGTGGCTGTTCTTTCTAATGTTGGCCTGCCACCAGTAAAATCGGCCTATTCATTTGGACTTAGTCATTTTACGATTCAGCCGCGCTCGGTTAATAAGTGGGAGAAGACAGTACGTGTACTGCATACTTGGCTCCCAGGCACTCACCAGAACTCCCATTACAGGAGCAACAGGAACTGAATTTGATGCCCAGAAAGAATTTACCAAACTATTAAAAGACTCGATCAATAAACACGCTGATATTCCTACCTCAATTCAACGGTATCAAAAAGCAATTGCCGAAACCCATACTAGATTGGATTATGTAATTGCTCCGGGTCTATACATTATTGGTTCCAACATGATCCTAAAAATCAAGAACATCATAAAATACAACAATAACATTTTGATAGCACCACCAAAAATGAATTCTGGGAAAAATGACATCAACGGCAGAAAGAATATTGCGCCTCCTTTAATGAAAGGTCCACCTGTAAAGACTAACAAATTGAGGTTGGCGTTACTCCCGAAAAAACTTGAGAAACTTCAGCTGTAAAAACATTAAGTGGTGAAAATAAAAAAAGATCGTTTTGGAGATGATTACACCACGCACGTAAGTGATGTTGATGACTCTCATGAAAACATGAAATTAATGGCGTTTTCGGGAAGGCATTACAGAATTACTACTTGGGTTTTAATTCAAAGTACTATTTTTTAACAAAGATGAAGAGTCAATGAAAATGGCGTTACAGGAAAACGACATAATTCCCGAAAATAAAAGGGATGCAATTTTAGATCTCTTAAGAAAAAATAGGTCAGCAAAATTAATTTAACGTTTAGAATTTCCCAGAGAAGTTTTGGTTCTTAAAATGAGCAGAGATAGAGATTCCAGTGGGGAGTCCAGTGAAGACTTGATAGACGTCATTGTGTCCTCAATACCGACTAGCAGTCAGACTAGTAGAGAGACTAATAATCAACTAAAGTTGACTAACAATCAATTAAGTCCGACAAGGCAACAGACAGCTAATCAAAACCCATTTGCTCCTGGTCAAGTCTTGTCCGAACAGGGCACAAACGCAAAGGGAGATCTTGAGGTTTTAGTTGCCACTGGCAAGACAAAAGAATTCACTGGGAAGCAACTAACTTTTAACGACCTTGACTATATGTCAGAAAAAGACATCTTAAAATCTCACAGGATCTATCAGAGCACTTTAGCCTACAGAATTAATGATACATTAGCAAAACGGCCATCAAGGCTTATTCGTCTTTAGTGGCTTGGCTTTTACCGAATTGTGACAGAGATAATCTCTACGAGGACCTCAGGAACGATTACGTCGTGATGAATGAGTCGGATAGGTGGACTGGTGTTCTTAGTTTGAAAATGGGCGGGGTGATGGCAATGGCTACAACGGGTTTACTTACTCTCAGCAACTGTAGCAGAACGTCAATTCCCACATATAATCAACCATTGAATTTACAGGAAATAAATGCAGAGTGGGGCGGACAACATGCAGGAGACAACACCACAAAAGAGAGATGTAACAGCCTCTGAGTCGAATGAGCGTCAGCTCCCAAATGAGCGTCAGCTCCCTAAAAAGCAGCGATCACCAAGGCAGATCGCTTGGCCGCGGGAGTTTGGTAGACGCTCCAAAGAATTTAAAAAACAAAAGATAGATTGTATTAATGGAAAAGTGATCGAAGAATTGCCACCACCTCCACAAATTCCTAAAGTGTAACCCAGCGAGCTGGAACGAAAGTAGCAGCGCCAGAAACGCCAACGTCGGAAACAGCACCAGTCCTGAACATTCCCCACTGGTGGTGGTTGGGAGTAAAATTAATTATTTGTGGTTGGCTATCCAAGTGACATTTCTTGACTAACGTTTTTGGTGAAGAGTCGAATGAGCGTCAGCTCCCAAATGAGCGTCAGCTCCCTAAAAAGCAGCGATCACCAAGGCATGTGGCAGTGTCGCGGGAGTTGGGTAGACGCTCCAAAGAATTAAAAAAAGAAAAGATAGATTGTATTAATGGAAAAATGATCGAAGAATTGCCACCACCTCCACAAATTCCTGAAAGTGTAACCCAGCGAGCTGGAACGAAAGAAGCAGCGCCAGAAACGCCAAGGTCGGAAACAGCACCAGTCCTGAACATTCCCAACTGGTGGTGGTTGGGAGTAAAATTAATTATTTGTGGCTGGCTATCCAAGTGACATTTATTGACTAACGTTTTTAGTGAAGAAAATTGTTCAGTAAATTCAGGACTGAGGTATTTTAGTGTTTTCGAATTAAAGTTGGAGTATATGTATTTCACGTTGTCCAAAGTAGCTGTTTGATCGTTGAAAGAAGGACCGACGACCAAAAAAAGGGGTGAATTATCATTTTTTGCAATTAATCAGCCGAGGGGGGGGGGCTCAACGCAAAATACTTACTACAGTTGCATATGGTGAATATGGTGGATCATATGGTCATGCAAGGCCATCAGCAGGTCGAAGGGGATGTTTCTCTCAGTTATAATTGAATACAGCAATTCAAATTAACATGAAATGGGACAATAAATTAGTAGTTACCTGAACAATTTATACTGATATTTGTTTCGCAATTTAGTTTTATATCGGTATATTTCCGCACTGTAGACTCATGGAAAGCACCCATATTATGCTAATAAGAACTCCTGTCGACTTTTGACAATCTACTTATGATGATGACCATGCCACCGATGCAACAAAATAGCAATTACTCCATAATCGCTCCAGAATTCCAAATTTAAAGCCCGCCTAGACATACTCTGTATCATTATCGACTATCAGGATAAGTTTTGATGTCATCCAATTTAAACTGACGGAGGAGTTAGATTACAAACTATTACACCTCTACGTCATAGCGGTAGTAGTGATTGTAGGCCGAGGGTCATCAGAGCCTGAGTAACCTCGTTTGCTATCATGAAAACCATGAATGCAGCATTTAAATGGTCACTCTTAAAAATAAGGCACCCGAGCTGGTGGTCTACAATAGGGATGGTCCATTTTTTGAGCGGCAGTAACACTTTATAATCACCAACTGGGGTGTAGTCATTACACGGATCTAAAGGTACAACAACAATACCATAGTTGTCCGCAAAAAACAACAAGCGGGTCGCCAATCGGTCAAAAACAAGGCGTCCAACACTTGAGCATTTCAAGGTCAATGGAAATCGTCTATGTCTGTCATAATTTGACTTCCTTGAGTACTTGTGAATGGTTACTTTATCATAACTGTGAATTATTGATACGTATATATCTCTGTTGTAAGGGTTTGTAGTGGAAGCAATGCGCGATATACGGCTCGCCGCTGTAGTCATGTGAGTAGTATATAAACGGTAAGAATAAATCTTTCTACGTTTCGAAACGTTTAGTATTCCCGACGACTGAATTTGGTAATCATAAATATAAACACTGAGACATGGGTGTCCACAATTACAAAATGAATTAAAGTGGTCGTCATTTTTTCCGATCGTACAGGTGTAAATACTTAAATAAGTTACAAGTAAATGCCCATTATACACGTCATTTTTGTTCTGATAGACCCAAATATATTCATCGTCAAGAGGACGAATTGAAAATTTTTTAAACTTTGCTAGCAGTTTGCCATTGGTTTTATAAATCCTCCAAAAGTGATGCGTTTGACACGTGATCAAACTTCCACAGACACGTACATTCACGTTGTGGCAATTTTGCGTAAAAAGTTTTCGAACCAAATACTGGGTTCCTGCATCGGTTACCTTCAATTTATAAGCAACGAAAACAACTTGCTTCTTACTCAAGAATGATATCACGGTCAAGTTCAAAGTATCGGAAAAGTGCAATCGACTTCGGGCAAACCCTTTTATTCCTATATACCATGTATACGGCAAGCTTTCTTGCGAAAAGAGCCCGCCTTCGGTGTAGTCTGGAACGGCAATGGAAAAGTACAGGGATCCGCAAAATCAAAGAAATGACGTGTGACCCTCATAGTCTCATTTTCAAATTCACCAAGCAGGCTTTTTATGAAAGTTTGATATATTGTGTCTATATTGGTCAAATCATCCATCATCACACTTGCATCAGGCGCAAAACACGCAGAATTGATAGTATATCGCCGGTTGTTGGCCGATGCATACACTGATATTTTTTTTGCGGGGAAATACTTTATGTGACGATTGAAAACAACATTAAAGGACCATAAGTATCAAGGGCAAAATTACCCAGCTGTCGACTGCCCAGTCACCTCCTATTCTACAGAAGTAGTTTCCATCAACAAATTGCACGATAAATGAAAACCTCAAAATCTGACTGAATTATCACATTTTTCCGATGTTGACTACGATTGGACCCGGGTTAGCTCTCCATGCGTCGAGCCTTTCCACGTGGAACGATGCACTAGTAAAGCGTTTCCTAGAGCAATGGATCTAGCCTGTGACGTCTTGGTTTTGATATAGATTTTCCGACGTCAAGCTGATGGCGCTTGATTACCCCGCTACTGCGACGATAATGGAAATGACGCTGCGTGTTAATAGCGGGGTGACGTGAACTTGGATCTCGGCACTGCACTCACCTGGCGGGAAAGATCTTTCGCGCCAGGACTTGTGCCTACTAGAAATAACGAATAACGCGTTGTTTTACTATCTAAGAGCTGAATCACATATGGCAAATTGGAAAAGCTTCAAAAGCTTTAAGAAAAATAGTTTACTGATGAACCAGAAGAATAAAAAGCCGCCCATTCCGTTTAAATATTTCAGTAGGAATCATTGCAGATTGAATTCGTATATCTTTTCGCGATTAAAAAAATGCCTCATCACGAAAAGATTCTATAACCAGCGATGATCATTGATAAAGAGTGCGATATCATCTTCACATTTTTGAAACAAAAAACAACAAAACAGACCTGCTGATTTGCCTTTTTGCTGCTATATGTCCGTATGATATGAACGTTTCCAATCGCCGGTCAAAAGTCGTGGTCATCAGTTTCACAAATCGTAATGGACGCATACAGTCGCAAACGATACAAACCCCACCACAGTATTACTGAGGATTAATAGAGATGCTGTGAACACCACTAACGAAATATGCTAATATGACATACAAAAAAAATCATTGGAAGAAAGTATGTTCCTTTTCATGGCATAAGCATTTACATGATGTAGATTTCAACTCTCTTTTTGTTACGAATTTTGGACTGTCTTACTTTTTATTGTACTTACTTTTCGTGAGTAATTCCTGAGAAGTGAAGAGAAAATGTATATCAGTATAAATATATCAAGAGACATAAATGTTCAACTCCAAAATCTGGTTCTTCAGGACTTTTGTCCAGTTTCATTCAATACTGCTACAACTTTAAGATGAGTAGTTTGATTTTTATGCAGTTTTCACACTTGCGTTTCTTATGAAATGCCCTATTATTTAAACCGCATGTTACAATTTTAAATTAACAGCGTTCCAGGTCACCTTAATGTACTGTAGCCTAATGTCATTTAACAATTCTGACCCACTTTCCTGGGAACCATAGCACTATGATTTTAGACAAAGGCTAAAGACTGGATGTGTATACACTGTATTCATACACTTTATGAATAGCAAATGTTGGAAATCTTTTGTAGCGGTCTCACTAATCCTCGGTCAGTAGGAAAATGTTGGAAACATGCTAATCCCTCAGTAGTAAAATGTTTGAGCATGTAGGAATAAGACGAAATTCACTCAACCTCGCTGAAAAAGACATTTCCCTACGATCGTAAAATGTTGGAAAATGACGGGATTATTTATCCTCTCTTTTTTGAAGGATTTTTACACATTTTCCAACATTCTAGCAAAGAACTCTATCCTTTCAGTTCAGCACTACTGTAAAGGTGTCTCACTGTCATTATTACATGTCCTTACAGAATAAGGTCGAAATGCGCAGAGAAATGTTGGAATCTGTCGAAAGGAAACAAAAGATTAATTTTCTAAAGCAATTCGTTACTTTCCTACATATCACTACATCGGCTGGTATCAAATCACATGAATGGGTGGACGTCGAGAAAAGTAGGAAAATGTTGGAATCCATCAAAAGAAGATAAAAGTGCGAACTGTGTAAGCAATTTCGTTGTATTCCTACATGTTAAAATTTCGATTAGTATAAAAGCTTTACGTCGAAAAATATTGAGACATGTTGGAAAAGTGATGGAACAGGATAAAAAGCCAACATTTCCTACACTGACAATTATAGTTCAGTTTTCTGAAGCAGACGAAATACGACAAAGCACGTCGACATTATAGAAGAGTCCCATCAAATAGGCCTTCTCCATATTTTGTAACTTTGCTGGGGGAGGGGGGGTAATGTCATGCGATTGAACTTGAAGAACAGTTAGAGAATATATTGTACGACCAACGTTTATGCCTACTTTTTACATTATCTCGGGCGATGAAAATGAACCATTTCCTGTTTATAAGACCTTGCAGATCAGTAAGCTAGACACAGCCTGATAAACATGAGGACAACAGGGCCTGCAATGAGGCTCCATTCTGAAATTTGCGTTTTACCTGTGATGCTTGTGCGAGATTTCGTTTTAACCGCTGATCCACACACCTTCTTGAAGCAGCCTCCAGCGTTTAAGTCGTCAGTTCGACTATATCATTATCAAAAGTGCATCAAACAATTTATACAACACAGAAAACCCCATGCAATCCAAATATAGCCATTTATGTGTTTGACAACTGGATTACCTAATCAGGCTAGCAACTTGCTTGTTAGAGCCAGGCGATGGGTTCACCACAAGCTGTGGTGTAGAATCAGACTATTGTCCTACTTGGGAGGACAAATATCCATTAATCCTATTACAATTGATGTAGGCCTATATGTCTGCTTTTCATTGACATTTTAAATGTTCAAGTATGAAAGCATACTTTTGCCAATTATAAATTTAGTTATTGATACTAGTTGTTATATTTGTTTAAGAAGTCAGATCTCACATTAAAAAGTTTTATTTGAGCTATGCGGAAGTGAGAAAACTAAATCAATCTCAAAAACAACATAGACCCCAACAAATAGTCCAATTTAGGTTTTATAGACAATTTAGGCAAATTTATAAAACTTTAATTATTTTTTTTCAAATTTGATTATTTTTACAGAAAATTGTGTCAAATGTATCAATTTATACTACACTTTACACTGTCATTATTTTTATAATTTAAAGCTACGACATACCTTATAATAAGATATGGTAATACCTTATAATAAGATAAGGTAATACAGACAATTTTTAGTATGAAATCCAACATCAGCCTGATCTATGTCAGTAAACCCGCTGCCTGACTCCACTTAGAAACCAAGGCTGTTAGTTTGCTGTATCTCTGGACTGAGTGCTTCAATTTTGATCAAACTCGGAGCTTTATATCCAGTCTCTGAGGTTTGTACATGCCATGCAATCAATAAAGCAGGAATAGTGGCGCTCCATCATCATCTTGCTCTAAATGTGCTTTTGAAGATGGCTGCTAACAGATCTGAGCTGTGAACTCATGACGATGTTTCACCAGCTGAACCTCTGGTGGTTAGTGTTAATGAAGTTTTCTAAAATCAATGATATCGATGAAATGATCGTAGAAAGGCAACTTTTCCTCTTTGTATTGACCAAAATCTTTATTTTTGCGAAAGAAACTGTAAAGATCCATTAAGAATATGAAAATAATGACATAAATGCTTTAACAGATTCCAGTTTGCTTGGATTAAGTCAACATCCCCTGTTACAGATCTGTCACACTAATGCCAGTATTATACGTATGCAAGACCAATGTTTGTGTCGAGTTTACATTCGTGATTATTGTAACAGATATGTAAACAGATCAGTCGAACCACAGTGGTCTGTCATTGAAAGAAGCAAGATGATGTCAACACCACGATAAACAAATTGTTAACCTGAACCACAATTTTAGGTGTCTAGGTTAACATAATGTTAACATATCTGTTACACTGACACCTAACACAGTGTGTAAGCTGAGTTGTGAACTCATCGAATATAAGACAATGTATAGGTATTCTTTTACATCAATTTTGGGATAATCACAGATCCCCAGGGTACGGGATATGCCATACATATTTAAACGAGGAAGTTGATTGCCTATCCAGGTCTGTTGAGTGGACCACCTTTGGATTTTGGGTGTACAGGTATTTCTGACTGGCTTCATTATTGGTTGGGAGGAGCCAACTCTGAGCCCCGAGGTTGTGTTAAAGATATTTATCCTTGGTTGAATAATATTGCATAATATTACGAGGGGAAGATGACTCCCAAGACATATCCCGAAGCAGTACTTTTGTTGGAGATTACCCTCTTGCAAGGGAAGAATAGCTATACATATTCAAAGGTCTTTATAAAGCAACCATTGGTGAGAATATTGAGTCAGTTTTGCATTTTACTTGGAATCTCATGACAGGCTAGCAACTGCGGCAGAGTGGAAGGTGCCAATGGTCCTCTAAGGCCGATTGTTTGGTGAATTGGTGATGATCACTTTGGGACACAGAATTTGGCACCATTGAGGGAAGCGGCCTATATCTGACATTTGAATAGACATTTCGAGCGTGTATTTGGGCTCCAGAGAGTTAGTCACCCATCAATGTTTAACTGTTCATCTTCCTTCATGTTTACCTTTCATTGTGATGAGGCAATAAACTCTGTCAACAAGCAAAACACTCAATCTGTGTTTAATTGGGCGTGCATAAGCAGTTACTGGTCTAAAGATACTCTGCTGAGTTTCTAGCAATCTCATGCACCTTTCTGTCCCCCAAGAAGTTTAGTGTTGTGTTTTTCAACGAGAAATGAAACTAAATCAAAATCTTTCTCACAACAGTAAACCCACTGGTTCTGCGCTAAGAACAATTAATGATACGGAACTGATTGCAGGAGTAGATTCAAAATAACCTCCCGGGGGACAATCATAACTAATTACAATGATTCGGTACTTTGTGCCACTTTCAGTCGCATCAGAAATCGGCCTTGCAATATTTCTGTTTGTATTATAACGGGTACATCCCCTTTGTCTTTGCCTCTTGAGTTGCTTGACTTGCTAGACAGGCGTAAAACAGTATCAACAGAAATTTGGACCAGGTGGTAGGGATTAAGTTTGATTGTTTCTAGAGACGCAGCACATATTACATTTTCTGTTGCAGCGCGACACTAATCGGTAAACTTGTCATATAGTAGGCCTACTAAATGTGGGAATATAGCCAATTGAAATTACTTGCAATTGGAGAGGCAATCACAACCTGATCTTCCTCATCTGTAAGATGCGACACTAACATGACTAATGAGAGACCGTCGCAACATAACGCGGTCAGATAATATAACTGATTGTTCCCAGTAGAGAGAGTCGCATCCCGGCTTTCCATGTGAGATGTGACAATAATAAGAAACTATCGCAGCACAGCGCTGACTTAAAGAGTTTGAATAATTGCGGACCTTTCCTGGAGAGACCATCACGTACCATGCTTCTAAGTCAGTTGAGATGGAATAGTAGATGACTGTCGCATAATAGCGTTGGACTTAAAGGCATGTAAGGTGCAGGGCTAATAACCGATTCTTCCTTGAAATACGGTCACATCCCCGTCTAACCTTGTATGTTAAGATGTGACACTAATCCGAGATGTCGCAGCATAACGAACGCCTAACATGCCTGAATGTGTGGGAATATACTGTTGAATGATTCTAGAGAGAGAGTCAGACACCGTCTTTTCATGCTTATTACAACGTGACATTAATAGTAGGCTTTCGCAGTATAACACAGATCTAAGGCGTGGGAATTTAAGCTGATTGTTCTTTAAGCGACATTCTGTCTTTCCATGTCGGCTAATATGTGATAGTAATAGGAAGCTTCCTTGTATGACTTAAGCCTAAATGGTGGTTATAGTTGTTGATTTTTTATGTGAAAACATCACTTAATCCCTGTCGTTCCCAGTCTGTGGACACCGAGACTAGAGTGTCAAAGTATAATGTATTATCTTTAAATAAGTAACGTGGAGAATGCGACAATCACATCGTGCGTTTCATATGCGATTTGATGTTTGGGCACTGAAACGAGACAGTCATATTGTCATAGCTCAACGGAGGAACCTCGTGGTTAAAAGTTCTTTTTGATTGTCCGAGGGATACAACCAACACGGCCCGTAAATGCTTACACGTGACAGTCACAACATGACGCATGCGGAATTTGCTCTTGCTAATCAGTCACAAACCGTCATTTTTTGTATGTTATGTTGAGACACGGCTCCAAACTGGAGACTATCGAAAGGGCAGAGTATTTATGCTGGGGTGGCCATCGAGAGGCAGTTCCACTGTGCCTTATATACATGCTGAGATGTGACACGGCCACTGGCATAATACAGTTAGCGCGTAAGATAGGTTAAATAAGTGCTGGAGATTACTAGTATTGCTGAAACTTTCTGTGAGACAGTGACATACCTAGCTGTCTTGGATGTTGAATCGAGTCACGGACATGACTGGCTGGAGGCAGTAATAGCATAGAGTAGGACCAATATAAGTACACTCAAGAATCATTGGTTAGCACATTATTTTCCTACTGCAAGGTGAGGCAGTCGTCAGGATCTCTAACATTGAAGTTCAACATGCTGTTGATATAGGTTAATACCTTAAATGTCCCATTTTCATAGAAATTGTATTCAAAGGATTTCCAAGATATGCACGATGTGTTCAATCATCTTGACACACAAGGCAGGCCATTCTGGCAACAGTAACTGTTGACATTATATAAATACTGCCCGCCACGGAGGGTAAAATGCTGAATGTCGCCCCGCCGGGATGCAACGTCTCCCGAGGCTACCCGGTGTTAGGTGTTAGTGTAACAGATTTTTCGCAGATATGTTATACTAATTATAAACGAAGTGGCTATCTACACAGCAGACTGCTGTGTACGCAGGAACAAGTTGGTTGCATACACAGCAGAGGCGAATTAACATAACCGCGTCATCAATGACGTCAGCTGGAGAAAAAAATGGCGGTGGCGGTGGCGGTGGAAGAACTCCCCCGCTTCCCTTCAAGTTGGGGCCAATTCTACATATGGCTATGACCCCCAAGTAAATCTAAGGCGTATGGAGCCCCGTTTTTTGGATGGCATGTGTGCCATATGACCAAAACAGTTTTCTCCAGCCAGCGAAGTCTGCTGTATCTAGACAATGCGCGTGTCTGTACATTAGGTGATTTCAAAGTCAGTTTCTAGATTTAGTTTTAAAACTAAATGGAACACTAAAACCCTTGATTAAACCAGCATTGAAATGAAGTGGGTTTTAGTTTCATCCTATTTCAAAGTTGGTGTTTGTTGGTTTTAGCATTATGTCCGGTTTTAGCTTAAAACTAAGGGATGGTTTTAGTGTCAAAAACTAACACCGGGACTAAAACTAAAACTCTCAACAACACCTGAAATGAAATCAGTTCTGGTGTTAGTTTTGACACTCAGTTTTAGCATCATCCTATTTCAAATAAGGTTTTAGTTTCACACTGAAACCAATTGGAACACCAAGGTCTGATCTTAATCCCAGCTCGGTGTTATATTTGGAAGATTTGTAGTACATGTTGTATTACTAATAAAACTAACACCTTAGGCATTAACACCGAGTGGATTTCAAAGTTGGTGTTGGTGTTAAGAAAAAAAAAATCATGTTGTTCGTACCATTTCAAGAAGTAGTTGCTGGTATTTTGAACGCTGATGGGAATGATGATGGATGTGAAAGAAGACGACCAAATTTATATAGATCGGAAGCGGTTACAATAGGGAAACAACAGTAACAACGACAACAACATGCATGTTTGGTTTTTCCAAGGTTTTATCACTGTCCATCTTGGTGTTAGTTTTACCTGCAGAATAAAACCTCTTCTTAGTTTCAGCCCAGGTTTTAGGTGTTTAGATAAAACCAGGTGTTGGTGTTAAACTAAAACCTCGAATTAGTCTTATCCAGACATAGGTTTTTAGGGGTAGAAATTAAGAATAAAACTGACACTAACACCCAACACTAAAACCAAAACCAACTTAGAAATCACCCATTGTATACACAGCATGTTGTGTATTCAAGAGAAAATGTTGCTAGGATTCACAGCAGGTAGCATAAAATCGGATGCGGGGCTTTATAATGAGCCTAATGAATATTAATATAAAACGCAATGAACATAAAAGTACTGTATGTTGCATACAAAGCATGCTGTGTACATATCCTCTTCCAATTATAAATACTAGCATATACCCATGGAGCGGGCAAAGTTGAAATGTAATATACATTAGTTAAATGGGCACGATGATTGAACTACATTAAATTTCTAACGTTACTGAAGTTTTATTAAAGGTTAAACACGAAATGAACTGCATTTAGGGACTTATTGCTGCTATCTATATGCAACCCCCAATAGATTGATTGGAGTACGCTATTTTGCACAATGCATTGAGACCAGTGACAGCAGGTCCTGTTCCAAATAAGGGCCTCACATATTAGGCATATCACCTATTTTAAAATACCTTGGTACCGTAAAGTCAACTTTTAAATGGAAAATGCATAAGCCTCGTTCTGAGAGTGGAGTGTTTTGGACACGCAACCAAGATGCTCTACCAAAGTTCCCTCGGGCTGCACTAAAATGTGGAAACCATGCACACGTCACGTCAAAGGAATTTCACCTCACTTCAGAAGTTTGAGGCTCTCAAAACACTGCTTCAAACACAAATCAGTCAAGGAAGCATCAACCACCCTAAGTTTTTTAATGAGCACTACACATATTTGCCGAGAAAAACGCTCCAAATAGCCCATTTGCGCGGATTTTAGCATCACTTGAGCGAGCCGATGCGGACTTCCTATGCGCGCTAACATTATGTAAACAACGGCGCTACCGGCGCTCCGGCCGGGCCGGCGATGGATGGAATTTGCCAAATTCGCACGTATTCAAGTTATTTTCGTTGCCTATCTTTTTAAGTTTGAGGTATTTTAGAATAGAAATTGAACCCTCGGCTTCGGACCTTGGTTGAGTTACCAAGACACTCTCGGGTGGAGCTAAAATTTCGTCCAAACCCTCGCCTGTCGGCCGGGTTTGGACTGTATTTTAGCTCCACCCTCGAGTGTCTTGGTAACTAAACCAAGGTCCTCCGCCTCGGGTTCAATTCCTTAACCCACTCCCGTACCCAATGCCACTGTCGGACCAAAGCCAGGCGCATGGAGAGATGCAGAACGCAATTCAAACTGACAACATCAATCAGTAAAGAATAAATCAAAGAGCAAGCGCTGGCCACTGTACATATATTTTGTCCATCCTGGCATAACTGTTTATTGATACCCTGACTGCATGTTCCGGTAGGCCACCCTGCAGAATTTGCCTTATCACTCCGGTTAGTGTTTCTCGAATAGAACTAAAATAGAACAGGCTAATCATTAATCTCCCTGCTAATACCCTGCACCATGGACCAGGTTGTATAGCACTACATACGTGCTGGAAGCTAATATTGATGTGTTAGGGAGAATATGCGTGAAGTTTGTGTATGCTTTTGAGAATGAGCGGAGCTCTCCAGTCGACGTGCTCTCTGAAAAGTTGTTATTTATTCCAAAACCACGAAGATATTCGACGTATGACACCCTCAGTGACACTCTTACTTATGATCCACACCTACGAAGCCAAAAGTTGCAAGAATTCGACGCATTTCCGAGGCCCAATTTTGAAACAAAAATCGCCTCCTATTTAGCGGCCACAACGCGCATTATAGTATAGATGAACTGACTTGTGTTACATGTGTTTTTGTGTTGTTGTTAGTGTAACTGATATGTTGAGAAATCTCAACATATCTGTAAGCCTCACATCACAGCTTTATATAATGTACACCATTCCCAAAGTAAAATATTTGGAGAACATTTCATAGACCGCCTATGAAAAGAAAATCGTAAAATAGCATGGTCAAGTTAGAGCGTTTACGTCGTCAGTCGTTGGACCAATCATTAACAATTGAACTATCCCCAACGTGACCCTGGGAAAATGATGTTATACCAGCAACATGCATCCTCAGTATATATACACTTGCCATACACATTTCAGTGAAATTCTCTTGAGTTCAGCAAATGCATGCGCAGTTCATTTTTTGCAGACACCTTCTAGTCGTGCTGGTGTTGAAACCGTGAATAGTATCAGGCCGTATCAGTGTAATGTGTTGTATTTTGAATGTCAATCATATTAGAAAGGTAATCAGGTTGTCTTGGCTGTGGTCACATTGGGAGTCAAATAATGATATTTCACATAACAGTATTTCTTCTGTTGATTAAGTGTGGCTGTGATGTTGCTCTTTTGATCTGTCCATCCAATCATTCATACTTAGTAGTTTAATAGTTTTTTTAACTAAGGCCGAAACTTCCCTTTTAAAATGTCGAACCCGTACGTAACAGGAAAATAAGATAATTTTACCCAAATGGCCGGTGTATAACTATTATAACCTGTTAGAGTACAATAAGGCTCGACACATTAACGAGGGAGACATTTTCGCCTTCAACACCGATGGCGATTCATTGATACTTTTCACAAATTTGGTGTAAATCAAGCTCTTATATGTTACTAAAAACCTACATTTGCGACTTTAATTGCGCCATTGAAAACAAATTAAGTTGTCAGTTGGACAATCCAATCAACGGCTTAGAAAGATATTCAATGAGCTCTGTAGAATAAACTTTCCATTGAAAAATTCTTTTCTGCATTTTACCTCGTTGACGTGGGAAAAAAACGGGCGAATTTACACATAGAAAAAGGCAGAACATTTAAAATCGTGACTTTGAAGCGAAGTATGGTTAGCGAAGTAATGGATGACATCAGAATGACATTGCAACTGACATCAGCAAACACCGACTGCTTTCCAGAATGAGAGACATTATCAAATTAAACCTAGCGAGCCTTGTGTGTCAATATATTAGAACACACTAGTACTGGGAGTTCTGAACCAATCTGCATTTTAAACTGTGTAGTCTTCTACATGCATAGAAAGATGTGTTTCTTTGACCACCGGTGCATTCAAGGCAATTACCTTAAAGCCCGGTCCACACTAGCCAACATGAACCAACAAATGTTGGCCAACATCGTGTTGGGCCTTGTTGCAGAGGCATGTTTGCTATTGTTTGCCAGTGTGGACGGGTCCAAAAACAAGTGAAAACATCAGCCAACTTGTTGGCCAATGTTGGCCTATATTAGGCCATGCTACTTCTGAACAACATGTTGGTTGGTGTTGGGCAATCAGCAGCCAATCAGGGAACAGATTTGGATCATGTGATGGAGCTACTGGGACAAAATGGCAGCCTCAATGAAAGATAGAGAATGGCATTTCAAGAAATTGAACACTTAATTTCGGAATACGAAAAGCTTCATCCATCCGCAGGAAATTCTTGAGGCTTTTGAAGTCTGACGCCATAACTCTTGAAGGAGGCAGTGATAGGCCCCATGCATGCTTTTTCCACAAGTATGGCTTTTGTCAGTTGCGGCGGCGACGGGGGTTAATCACAACTGAAAGAATTGCTGCTGAAGCACCTAGGCATGCTTTCTTCCTGTGGTTCTCCATTGTTTTAAAGAAAAAATGAAGAGAAATGACTGATTTTCCCTCCAAATTGCCCTCAAATTCATGCCAAACACGGCCAAACTTAGTCAAACTTGTTTGGCAATGTTTGCCTGTGTTTGATAGTGTGGACGGGTCCCCAAACATTCGCCAACATGATGTTGGCTGATGTTGGCCAACAATTGTTGGCGAATGTTTGCTAGTGTAGACCAGGCTTAAGTTACAGCATTATTGTACCTCAATGTTTTCTTAACGAATCAGGGTTCCAGATGATCATTGCCTCAGATTGTTGGCTTTAATGTGCTAACGAATGATTGTTGGGTGTGTCAATTGGAGCTCGGTTTAAGTTTTAAAAACGGGTAATATTTTTATGTTCCTAGATGTATCAGAATATTACGTATCGAATCCCGGGCCACGACTGTAAACCTACTCTGCGGTTCCAAAAGGTCGTTGCCTCATTGTAAAGAAGCAGAGCAGACATATCATGCATTTTATATGAAACCATCTTTGCTTCACTTTTGAGCTGCATGTGCTTAACATCGTATGCAGCTAGAAGTTCCTAAAACATTGGGCCGAGAATGCTCAGAACGTACAGGGTTAATCAAAATAAACACTGCTGAAATATCTTTAATATAACCAAAATAAAAAAAAATCGATTCACATCTATATCATAATACTATAAGGCGGCTCGCTAAAGTGCCATTTGGGGGTCGTGTTTCGTCTCGAAATTTTGCACGTTTGCAGGTGATATGTTATCCTGATGCAACGTCATGTTTATTTTCGGAAATTTACTTCAGCGGAGCAGTAATGAGGGATTTTTAATCGGACACGGTCAATTCTCCTTACCACTCACGGAAGCCAAGCCATTGCTGTTTAGTTATGCAGGGGATTAATGAATCACCTGCACTCCCTGTGGGGTGACTAACACTACCTGTTGAACGGCTGGCTGTAGGGGGATGATTGGAACAGCCTGTACACCTGTTGACCTGCTGAACCAAGGTTAATGTTATTTTCAATCCACGATTGTAGGTCACCTGATCTTCGAGATTTCGCGGGGAAAGAAATTGTAAACAAACGCATGTGTGCTGTTCAAATGTAAACAAAAATGTATTTTGATACTTTTGGTTGCTGGACTTTGGTTTTCCCGCAGTAAGGAGCTGGGGTCAAATTGGTGGTCTATTGTCCAAGGGTGCTGTGTTAGCCAGAGCTAGCCCTTGATTATGAAGGGATTTTCAAATGAAGGTTACCATGGTCTGTTTATGTGCTCACCACAGCTTTCAATACTTGATTGATGTATCTGAAGAGGCACTCTGAACTTGGCATGGCCTTATCAAGGAGCTGCTCACGGTGCTGAACTTCTAGCTTGCCTGTCGAGTAAGTGCCTTGCCCGAGACCTTGTTGCATGAAGGAGAAGCATGCATTTTAAAGTTATAGTAGTGATAGTGCAATTGGTTCGAGCCATTTGGAGGCCGACATGTGAAGGCCTATCTGGGTACTTCTTCTTCTCCGTATAAAAAGGATATATATTGCTGACTAAGGAACGAGGCATTGCCTCATCATCTCTATCGGACCAACTGATATACTTTTATATGCACGCATACAGCACGCCACAGCTAGGTCCGAGTTTGTGGACAAATGGTTGGTTTAATTTGTCTCTTCGATATGTCTCCTTTGATATTGCATTAGATTTCCATTGCAATTCAATCTATTCAAGGTATAGCCCATTGAACCTGCCTGCGCCACGGGTACAATGCTAGTTTAAATTTATTGCCTGTTTTTTTTAGTATTTCGCGCCTCGTTATGCTCTCGCAATTTTTCGGTTGAAGCGCACTTTCGTCACTTTGCCACTAAGCGTAAGACAAGCAAGTCGCACTATTTTAATATGTTTTTGTTGACGTCCCGGTTTGGTGTTAAATTTACATGTATATCTAATTGCGGACTGTTAGACTAATGTCAACGTTAGTGTTAATTAGTTTTAGGTTTATCGTTGAATTTATGATTATAATTGCTCATTTAACAGGTAAATTATCGGAGTTTGTGATAAATGTTTGGAGAACCACGCCTAAAATCAAACATGCCAAAAATAGTTCTGTTAATAACTTATGATTTATATATATTTGGTGCAAATGTCGATTATTTTTACAGGTTTCAAATAAATCGCCATTCTCTATACAAAGCAACATCAGCTTTCTTCTGCGTCGAACCCCGGGCACAACGCATATGACAGGGTCATGAAAGTAAGCTGCGTGAGAGTAATCATATCTGCGCTTTCATTTTCCAACACAATAAATACAACCACTAAACCCCCTGTCAGCCAGATATGGAACTGAAAAAGACGACTCCACATTAGCCTCAACCCACATAAAAAATAGTCGCCTGTGACCCATGTTGTTGAAAGGTGAAAGGACAAAAAGTTGTAAAATGTTTGAAAGTGTGGGTTTTTTTACCCCGGGACTAAGCATTGTTTGCCAAGCATTTCAACTTCCCTACCTTCCAAAAGATTAGTGAGACTTTTCCTACACTTCCCCACATTTGACGTTCATAGTGACACTTTCCTAAGACGGGAATAGGGAAGTGCTATTTACCCGTCGTTTGGTTTGGTTCGGATATTTCCGATGATTGCCGAAGCCATTGACCAGTGAGAGGGGGTTTTTTCATTAACATCAAACACGTGGCCTAGAAATCGCGTGTTTGGGTAAATGTAATTGAATCAAGTTTTTGCAGCGGGAACACGAATGTTGTCCCCCCTCACCACCCCTTCAAAATCGGCACCAGGATTTCACATGATGCCTAATTAAGATTTAATTGGGATCCGGATAACAATGAAACAGTTGAAGTTACTCGCCCCCAATGCATGCAGTAATGCTATAATAAAGAGATCTCCCCTACCCCCCCCCCCTCCCCACCCCAGCACACGCCCTAACCCGGCCAATCGGCGGAACTTTACCCTCTTATTCATGACCACATCTTGCGCAGAACAAATTCTTCCCGCCAAAAAAATTCTCGCCAAGCAGCCTGGTTTGCCATGGCACCGATAGTGGCGCTCCTCGGTTCAGAAGTTTCAATATGATAATGTATCAAGCCAAACGCCGGGTAAATAGACTTTCCCCTCTTGTTCTATCACAACCGGCACAGGAGCGATAGACAAAGTCCAACGAAAATAATATGATGACATCATGAGCACAGAATGTGTTGCTGGGCATGAAACCGTCATTTTCGGCGTGGCCATCGATTTGTTTTGAGACGAAAAATTAACGATTTTTAGGCGTGGGCACTGACGTTTTTGGAACCCAAAACCGACATTTAAGGCGCGCGACATACGGGGGAATCCCACTTACCTCATATCGGTGCAGAGCTTAAAAATTACTAACGCCGTCAAATTTATGACCAGGTATATGGGCTGTGTCAAATTAGATGGAACAGCACATTATGTCGTAAGCCTAATGCAGGTAATAGCGAGTTTCTGCATCGCTTACGATTACGATTACGATTACGATTTGTGTTTGACGTCATCGATTTTTGGTGCTACGTCATCCCCGGCGAAATCGTCGATGGTACTTTCGTCTCGTTCTTACGAGGATTCCGGCTGATCTTCGTAAGTCGAAAAACGATTACATGGATTGGCGAAAAGCCTATTTTCCACGCTACATGTCAAATTCAAGGTGAAATATTCACTGAAGAATACTTTAGAACATATCTGTCAAACATAGGAACTGCATTTAATGTGATCAACGGCGATTTTGATCATGTTTTAGCGCCGAAAAAAGTTCACCCAGAGCATGAGAGCAGAGTATAGGGCCTATACTACAGTACACCAAGTCGTTGGTGTGAATGCGGAAACAAAATTTCTGGTTCATGCCGGTTTTGAGAGTATTACGATTACGACTTTGAAATCGTAATCGTAATCGTAATCGTAAGCGATGCGGAAACTCCCTAATAAAGCCTATTCATTGTAATGTGAATACGTCACTCCTGTTAGAATGGCATGATTTGTCCATCAAAATGATTTATGAAATAAACCCATGTGGAACACAGTTGTCACTGCTGGCCTAGGAAATTCAATTCACTGATATTTAAGTGGTCAATAAGAAATTGATTAAGAACTGCTGTTGGCTCATTATGTTATTGTTGTTAGTGTCACTTATGCTGCCTGTCCATTTCAATCCAATGCCATATTAACCCACTTGCTCTGATCATTTTCATACTGTTATTCAATCAGTTTTCCTTGTAACATAAAGGCCCAACAGGTGTGACGTCCGTAACTTCCAAATTTCTAAAAGACAAGGTCATCTGTAATAACATATGAATACAACTGTTGCCACTTCATTAGACAATATAATCGTGACCACTACATGTACATAATAAATATGTGGGCTGTGTTTGGGTCATTTATAATGAACAGGCTGTTCTCTTTACTTAACCAGACCTGCTGGTAAAATCGGACTCGGATATTTTTAGGCTATTGACACCGATATGAGGTTAAGTGGGTGGGATTCTCCCGTACGTATCAAGCAAAAAAAATCGGCATGATCAAAACAGTCGTATTTTGTAAGTGTTTGTTACTTATTACGGAAAGTGCGATCCACTACATATATTTTTTTTCATTAGTATAAATGATGCCATTATAAAATTCTTACCTTCCTTACCATAAGTCGACCCTCTGTATCCTGCTCATCTTGTTTACCAGCGTTACAGATAAAACCGGGCGCTTTCTCCATTGTAATTGAACACATGCCTGTATTACTATTATAAACAAAAGCGAGTGACTGCAAAATCAAGCAGTGCGTTGAACACATTAATAAATATCGAACATAGTAGGCAGTAGTGTATATAGATGGATTAGATGACGGCACGTGTACGTTTAGAAAATAACCAGAACGTTTTGAATTGAATCCATTCGGCATGTTTGGTGCATAGTTGAACTCGCATGGTAGTTTCTTGAGCCCTGTTTCACTAGGGTGACGGCAATGCGATATCATCTACAGTTTTGATTAATCATGGTATAAAAGACGCATGCAATTATTGATTTACATTGCATACAAATTTGAACTCGTTACCTGAGTTAACGTGTTCTTTATCTCTTTTTCTATTAGCAGGTTTAGCCACAGTCTTTCAACAATTCTTGATGCCACAAACACTAATTAAAGTGGTAATACAAATTGATGGCATGATTTCCCCATTCCCGGCTGCAGAATTTGATTTTATATAACCCCAGTTTACAGCTGTCGGATCGGCTTACGGCAGCAAATGAGGAAGCTAGCGATGCAGAATTTGGAACATTTGATTGGTCAATCTACCGTAACTTACCTTATATTTTACTTTCAGAAATCTCTGAGTAGCGAAAGGAACGAAACAAATGCGAAACATGCATAAACACATGTAGGCGCAAAAGCATGAGGTAGGAGTATAGTGTTGCGTAAAACAGGGTCGAGCGGTAAGGCGTCACCATTAAAGAAACAAAGACAATGTCACAACACTGGCCTATCAACAATCTTATCCTAATGGACCAAAGAACTAAGAAACAGAGGGCTAAGACTTTAAATCTTATTAATAAGTTTTAATGACAAACTGCGCTCATAACTATTTACAGTACTTACACATTTCTACAGCATCATAATTCCAAGCAAAACACTTAAACACACTGATATCTCCCTCATAATGACCTCATAATCACCACATAATTAATCCTTTCTGAAGCGCACTCGCAAACAAAGTGCAAAACCGTAGGCCCAACAGGCTCGCTCGTGAGGCTTATTGTTAATTTAATTTATTTTTAATTCAAATAACTTTATTATAAAAATATATACATAAATGGATCATATAACAGGTCGCTAGGACCTCTTATATTATGTCCATAAAATAACATTACTTCAGAATAAAACACGATATAAACATGATGATGAAGACACAAAAAATCATAAAACAGCACATAATTTGCAGATCAATAAAAATTCTAAGAGGGAAATTAAGAGTCAGTTCTTAAAATTAACTGGGCTCATGTGCGGCAGTTTTGGCATCTACAGATTGAAGTTAGGCTACATTTCCGATAGGGGTCTATAGTGTTACAAGAGCCTCCATCAGATAGCCAGTGGCTTTCCCAAGAGGATATGGCCACATCTCATACTGAGCTTGAACTTTGAGGATTTATACCAATATCCTGGTATCAAGGTTGGTTAAGGGAGGTTAGCAAATGCAACATAACAGCAGAGGGGTCGGAGGTAGTGTTTACATCATCCAAAAACAAAAGTCCAATTTACTTGACAAAATTGGAACTTATATGTTCCAAAACTCATACAACTAAATCCTGCTGAAATATCTAAGCATATGGCCAAACCGGGCCTAAATCATCTCCCTAAAATTCAACTACTGCTACACCCGTATCTCAAAATAGGTCCACCCCATCCATGAATCCCATCTATCTTTAGCTCACTTTAGTGACTTAATTGTTGTTGTTGTCTGATAACCGGGCACCTGTTTACACAAAACAAAGGACTGGCTTCTGAACCCTGAACATACTGTGTATACTAACTTATAGCGGTAGCCTAATTTTCTCGGCAGTAATAATAGGCGGATTTCCGCGAAAAATCACAAAGCCGCCAGTAAATACGCGCATAATATTTATTGATAATTATATTAAACAAATAACAACATAAATCATAAATCGGAGGCAAGAACTACCAGTTATCTGCACATTTCATCGGTCAGATTTAAATCCTGTGGAGCGCCATTCATGCCATTCCGATCGACTCTTCCCTAGTGATGTTTTTCTTGGTTTTGATAAACTTTGCATGTTATCTTCGACACTACCCTGGTTCCTAACCTAACGGAACATTACGAGGCTGCTTTCAAGTGATTGATGCCCGGATTGATGTACGTTACGGTATATGCCCCCTTCAAATAAAAATCGATGACGAACAGAACTCTGGTTCTACGAAACATTTTTTAGGACAATCTCCTTGCAACTCGAACCTAACCATATGTATATATAACCATATGCGACTGCACATTTGAGGCTATTTTTAGCAATCACAAAAACTTACCATGCGGAGTATAAGTTTATTTCTAACTACAAGGTGCTTGTGATTTACGGCGCATACAGCGCACCATAGAAAGGATAGAACTATACTATTCGGGTATTCGGTGCACGTTTTGCCAGGGCACGCGGGTACCTGAAATCGAACAAGGAAATTTCACAATACCGGGTCACATAAGAGGGCACTATTCGAAAAGGTCGTATACCTGCGTATAGTATAGTATAGTGGGAATGGGAATCGTGCGCGTTCGATTTTCGTGCAGCGTATACCACCCTGTTCAGAAGTGACCAGAGGAATTGGTAAGAACATGCATTTTAATGTTATCTATCACAATTATTAAACGATTTATTGCATACTATAGGATAAGTTAGAAACAATAGTACTCATTTTTACTCATTTTATTGCAATTTCTAAGTACAGGCCTTCATTACATGTTTTATTACTTATCAACTAAATGATTCTTTTAATTAACATATAGCGAACTTCTTTCTTTCTTTGGTCTTTGTGCCTGGTCAGCTTCATCCTCGGCTAAGAGGAGAAGAGCCAAATCTTCTTCGTCTGAACTGTCAATCTGATCGGCGCCAAAAGACGGAATACCGCACGCATGCTACCCTATGTGACTCGCCGTGCCCGTATAGCGTATAGCGAATACCGAATAGCGTATATCGAATAGCGTATACCGAATACCGTATAGAACTATACGAAAGTTCAGACGAAGAAGATTTGGCTCTTCTCCTCTTAGCCGAGGATGAAGCTGACCAGGCACAAAGACCAAAGAAAGAAAGAACAGAATGGGTTCGGCAGCACTTTAAGATGAGACCTCTGTTGGGGGAGTACCACAGGACATTTAAAAACCTCATGGATCATCCAGATGTTAATTAAAAGAATCATTTAGTTGATTAGTAATAGCACAACCTGACCCCAGCACAGCTATCTTTGCTCTCCAAGGGCCTAAACTTCTGTCCCACTCCGGGTGAACCCGACATAGCGGAAGCCCGAGCTGACATGGACAAATTTCATGTCAGCCTCCGTCGGAAGTGTTTCTTCTCTAAATACCAACCGAACACAGACCCTACAAACCACACTATCACGGATGACACTGTCACTGCTACTTTCGGCCTTACACCGATCCAGCAGAGGACTTTTAAGAACAAATCCTCGTTCAACCCCCCTGGACCTAAAAATCTAGAGACATTCATCTCCATGAATGAGCTGGACTTGGCTACGTCACGTAGCTTTGCACCAAAATCCCAAAATCTCACCAGGGACGAAAAACAGGCACTGACAGAACTTAAACGCCTACCGAACATTGTCATCAAACCTGCAGACAAGGGGTCAGCTGTGGTAGTCATGAACTCTTCAGATTACAAAAAGGAAGCCCTCCGTCAATTAGCTGACATCCGTTTCTATTCGAAACAGGACACTAACCTCACTGAGCGCCACTAATCGGAGGTCTCACTGCTTGTCAATAACCTCTATATCTGGAAGGAAATTAGCAAGATATGCAAGGACTATCTCATTCAGAGAAAACCTCGCACACCACAATTCTACCTCTTACCCAAGATACACAAGGGAGTCCTCCCACCTCCGGGACGACCCATTATGTCAGCAAATGGATGCCCCACAGAACGAATATCTTCGTTTGTAGACAGCTTCCTGCAACCACTGGTCAAAACAACGAGATCCTTCATCAAGGATACAACACACTTTTTACGGGTATTACGCGACATAGGCCAACTCCATGAAGACGCACTACTGGTGACCCCAATACAATACCCACCAACTTCTCACTCGTCCTGCTCCTGGATGCAGTCCTCACTATGAACAACTTTGAGTTCAATGGGGAAAACTACCTCCAGACCGGAGGTGTCGCCATGGGTACCAAAGTCGCCCCCTCCCTAGCCAACATCTTCATGGCACATTTTGAGGAGACGCACGTCTACACAAACCACCTACAACCCCTCACCTGGGTTAGGTTCATCGATGATGTGTTCCAAATATGGACACACGGCCGGTAACCGGAAAAACGCCGACCGACCGACCGACCGACCGACCTACTCGCCGACTCTGACAACCTCACTTACGGCATCCCATTCGCGCCTCATAGCCCGGTAACCGGAAAAACGCCGACCGACCGACCGACTGACCTGCCAACCTACCGTCATAGTGCAGTATCCCTTTCGCTTCTCTATAGCACATGTATCTGTGTAGTGCCCAGCGCAATGGACGTGATGGAGTCCGACGTGTCTGACAGCAGCATCTCCAGTCAATTATACCGGGAAAACGACTTCACGCGGTAAGGAACTGATAACGATACTCTAAAGATATGCTTTGTCTACATGGTCGGTGGATATAAAAACATGATTTGGGCCTAATCTATGCACTGTAGTTTTTCTACTCGAGTGTCTCGACCGATGCAATGCATGAACTGCAACGCGCAACATGCATTTGTTGTCATTTGACCAGCGCACGTGCGCTTGTTTACAATTTCATTTCACGTGACCTGCTATCGTGGATTGGATATATCACATTGACTTATGAGACCTGTGACTCAACTACGAAACTCCTTGGGTTGGTAGGTCGGAAGGTCGGTCGGTCAGTCGGTTGGTCGGTCGGTCGGCGTTTTTCCGGTTACCCACACGGCCGCAGGGAATTGGATATCTTTATCCAACATCTCAATGATTGCCACCCGACGACCAAATTCACGGCGGAAATCTCCAGCCAGTCTGTGAATTTTCTAGACACAGTAGTCAGCATCAATGAAGACCGTAATATCATTACGTCCCTATACTGCAAACCTACTGACGCGCACAAGTACCTGCTGTTCTCCTCAGCACACCCGAGACATTGCCTCAAAAGCACACCCTACAGTCAATTTCTCAGGATCCGCCGGATCTGTAGCCTGGACACAGATTTTGAGGAAAATGCCGTCATGATCGGCCGCCACTTCATGCGACGTGGCTACCCTTCACCACTTGTAGAGACAGCCCTCATCCGGGCCTACTGCACCTCTAGATCTGATCTCCTCAGAGATGAGGCCCCACTGGACACGGACGATCAACCAGGGACGACTGAGGACAATTTCTTCCTTATATCGACCTTTATCCCGGGTTTCCAAGCATTACATCGCATTGTTAGCCACAACTGGCCCGTGCTCCTGAAATCCATTGCAACGCGTCAGCTACATGACTCTCGCATCACATTTAGCCACAGAAAACCTCCCAATCTCCGGGATCCTCTGGTCAGAGCCAAATTCACCGACACCGCAACACAATCAGGGGGACCTACAATCACCACTGCCGGCTCAACCCGTTTGCCTCCGGGTTCCCGCAACGCGTGCCCAAGAGCCAACACCTCTTGTCGTTACTGCCCTAAACTCAACCTGACGGGAAGGATCGGCAGCACAACTACCACGTGCTCATACACGGCCATGAAGCACATCACATGCAAAAGCAGTAACCTCATTTACTGCATCACATGCAAAAGATGCAACCAACAATACGTTGGTCAAACCAAGCTCCGCCTCATGGACAGATTTGTAAAACACTTTTACAATATCTCCAAGGGCAACAAAAATGACACCATCGGCCGGCACTTCACCAGCCATAACCACGCAGGCATTGATGATGTGTCCATATCAATCCTGTCCTTCATCCACGCCCACCCAGAATCGCCCCAAAGTGCTGTACTCAGGGACACCATCGAAATCAGATGGATCCATAGATTGCGCACTGTAGCTCCGCTGGGACTCAATGTCCTAGACTAGTATGTACTGTACACATACATTGCCACGTCTTTTAACAACTTTTCCCTATGTGTACTCTACAGGGTTCCCCCAGTCTTACTCCAAAGACAGGGGCAGCATTACTTAAACCGTATCCCGACACAATCCATGTCACATCCTATCCACTCAGGACAGGCTATCCGTCAAGCTATTGACCCCTGGAACTAATATCGGGACCATTCCGGTCCCAGACTGTCCGACGTGTAAAATATTTACAGGTCAACTTGATATGCGGCCTTTTACTCCCCACAGCCGCACATCTAGGATAGGAACATTTTTCTATCAACAGTCCACGGCCCGCCTCTGCAGGGCCAACCCATCTTGATCAATATCGCCTTTATAAGTGTCTGATGAGCAACTCCTGCGAAACCGTTCACACCACCCCTGGCATAACCCACATGGCGCGCCTCCCCGCCATTCCGCGCAACTTTGCCGCCATGCTCCCTAGGAGCATGACGTCATGTCCGTCTCAAAGCCATGACGTCATAAAGGGGCCCAGCATCACGTCAACCACTGCGTCTTGACGTCAGTTCCAACACCTCACACGGTTTAAGAGATCAAGCGAAGACTTTTGAGCCTTCACAACGGTCACACAAGCCAATTAAGCTGGTCGCATCTCATCGCATTGCCACGTCAAAAATAATAAATAATAGTTACACTCTAACGGCCAATTTACGCCATTTGACCTCTGTGATCTAGAAAAGGAGGTCAAATCCAAAAATCGTAGGACATGTGGTGTATCCTTGCTAGAAGTCCCTGCCATAAAAATTTTATCGAAAACAATTCACTCAAATGAGCAAGATATTGCACTTCTTACTTTTTCCTTTATGGCCCCTAGTGGCCGAATAAAGAATCAGATCGGGCCAAAATTCGGCATCAGAGGTTATCTGATTTATGGGGTTATATACACCAAGTTTCAAGTTCATAGCTTGACTGGTTAAGAAACGTGCCATAGTTTACACTCTAACGGCCAATTTACGCCATATGACCTCTGTGACCTTGAAAAGTAGGTCAAATTGAAAACCCGTAAGATATGTGATGTATTCTTCCTAAGAGTACCTACCATAAAAATTTTATCGAAAACAAGTCACTTATAAGCGAGATATCACACTTTTTAGATTTCCACTTTTGGCCCCCTGGTTGCAAAGTTGAGAATCAAATCAAACTGAAATTCAGCACCAGAGGCTATGTGATATAGGGGGTTATATGTATTAAGTTTCAAGTTCATAGCTTTAGTGGTTAAGAAACGTGTCATAGTTTACACTCTAACGGCCAATTTACGCCATATGACCTATGTGACCTTGAAAAGTAAGTCAAATTAAAAACCCGTATGATATAAGATGTATATTTGCTATGAGCACCTACAACAAAAGTTTCATCGAAAACAAGTCTCTACTAAGCGAGATATCACACTTTTTAGATATCGACATTTGGCCCCCTGGTGGCCAAGTTGAGAATCAGATCGGACCGAAATTCAGTGTCAGAGGTCACCTGACTGTGCTGTGTACAAAGTTTCAAGTTCATAGCCCTAGCGGTTAAGAAACGTGCCACTGTTTCTGAAACAGGATACGACGGACGACGACGACGACGACGACGACGCCGCCGCAGCCGACGGACACAGCGCTATCGTATAGACTCCCCTTACGGTGAGCCAAAAAACTGTAAATAAAATCACCATTTACTCATAAACTATCGACATGTAGGTTATTTTTTTCTGCAAAATGACAGCCTGCTCTAGCAATGACCCTCATTCACGCATTTATAAGGTTTTGGGTAGAGAAAAGTCAAACATGTTTTTTTTATTCCTTTGACCAAAAAACATTGTTTCTCATAATTAGGAAGATTTATCAACCTGAAATACTGTTTCATTCATTCAATAGATATATCTTTGATACAAGTTAGCAAGCAGCATTCTTTATTTTATTTCATATTTTTAGTAAGCCACATTGCAGAGGAAAACAATTAAATCTTGTAGGAAAAACATAAATTTTGGCCGAGTTTTTAGTTTGGAAAAATTAATATCCCAATTTTGCTGGTCACGGCTCCGCAGTCATCCGACATGATAATTCTAACTGCTGCTCCAGTTCTTGGGGACGTTCAGTTTGGGACATTTAGAGCGGATGAATCATCTGCCCTTCCATCATATCCCGAACAGTGCAATATGGCGTCAGACGGCTTTCAGCCGGGTGTTATTTGTTCCCCGCGTAAATCCGCCATGCGTTCCGGATAAAGGCTGTTTGATGCATCCAAGGTAAATTTGATGGATGAAAGACAATGTCCCTTATAACAATTTGATACGTTACCGCCAACATTATCATCCGCGTCCAGGTTTTTGGGTTAATTTCTCAGATAACATATAAATTTCAAACTGACTGTTTTATCAGTCAATATACATACGGGAGAATCCCACTTACATCATATCGGTGTCAATTGCCTAAATATCGCGGAGTCCGATTTTACCAGAAGGTCCAGTCAAGTAAAGAGACCAGCCTGTTCATAATAAATGACCCTAACGCAGCCCACATCTTCGGTTGTGGTCACGATTATATTGCTTAATGAAGTGACAACGTTGTATTCATGAGTTATTACAGATGACCTTGTATTTTCGAAATTTGAAAATAACGTTGCGTCACTGAATTTTGGGTAATAAACGTCGAATTGATTACTGTAAAATATGTGATAAGCGAACGGCCCACAAAACTGGTCGAGAGGAAATCATTGCGTATACATGTTCAGGTCCTTCGAAATAGGCCTAGATGACGCTGATGACAAGTGTCGTTTTCATGTGGTTATAGCCTAGGGGTTATTGGTGGTAGACTTCTACCACGTTCGTGCAAAAGCCTTTGGGCTCATTGAGTTGAATTGGATGAAAAAAAGACAAACAGGATGTGATGATTAATACTGGGTTTAAGTCAATTCTTCGTCCAAATCTACAAATTCTAGACCATTGTCTTCGATGTCAATGTTATCAAAATCATCTTTCTCCCATCCCTTGTAATCCCTAAAGTTACGGTACATCCTAGTTTCGGATTCCCTCGGGACGTGCGAAGATCAATTTGTTTTGCCCCCTTTTCATTGTATTGTATTGTATTGTATTGTGGCGCCATGTCAAAAAGAGCAAACGTTTCATTCATGTTTATCACAAGTTCAATCCCATTTTCATCAACCGTCTGGGTAACATTTTGCTGAAAATTGGCCACAAGTTCATCCGCGTTTTCGGGAATAGCCGTAAATTTTTTGCATTGTTTCCTAAAACTAATCCCGTTCCTAGAGAGAAAACCAGTTAGCCACCCTCCGGACGCCCTGAAGTTTGTTAATTGTGACCGATGCTGCCGGTATTCCTGTTGCTGCTGTTCGGAAAGCACTGCCCACCATGTTCGGAAAGACTGTTCAGCTTTAATCATCATGTCGTCACTCGAGACAGGTACCCCATGTTGTCGCCTTGTTGCCATCCATTCACGAACTGACCTGTCAACCTCTGGCCATAAGGCTGAAAAAAATGTGGACTTTAGAAAAGAACAATTTCAAATTTAAAGTTCCAGGTTCTTATGGACATCAAATTTGAAAAGAAAATGACATGGAAGATGGCGTTAATTTTCTGTTAAAAGTACAATACAGCACTCACCAATGCCTCTTTGTCTTTGTCTGCGCCTGTTGACCTGCCTGCTCGTAGTTTCGTGATTTCTCTCTCGGAGGTCATCCTCTTCGCGGAGCCATCGGCGCATAGTCGCGGAGGGGATGTTATACTCCCTGGCAAACTGGGGCGATGAAATCCCATGAGGCTGCCTGATGTTTTCGTTTTCATAGTCATCGAGCAGACGGATTTTCTCCGCCAGTCAATACGATCGATGACGCCGAGCAGGAGGTTGTAAGGCATCGACATTTTCAACAACATTATTGATGTCGCCATTATCCATTGGATGAACGAAATCAGAAAACATTATCAAAATGCCAAAAAAGACAGTGCACATCATTTTGGTTTCTTACTGACGCTTGCGATTGACAATCTTAAATGCACGAGTAGGCCAGCGTTAAATCGGTTATTCAATGTCATCTAAATTCAAAGTGATATCAGACATGGATTTTGTGGTACATGTACATGCTCAATAAATCGTGTCATTAGCGTCATCTAGGCCTATTTCAAAGGACCTGCACATGTATACGCAATGATTTCCTCTCGACCAGTTGTGTGGACCGTTCGCTCATCGCATTTTTTACAGTATGTCTGTCCACGACACCATTCTTAAACTATGGTTTGATGAACCTCCCTGTTGACTCATTTATCACAGTTACCAAACCGATTCTTCCGAAAGTACTACCCATTACGGAAGAAATATTTTGGAGTGGCATGGCCTGACGTTCGCCTCCACTGATTTTAATGCAGCTTTAAATAGCAGCTAATTTGTATGAGAATATAATACAAGATACTGTACTTCCTCAGTCGAATTTATTCAAAATGAACAAGAAAAATTCGAATAGTCAAACGAGCCTACTCGGCATTCTCTGGATCTCAACGAAAGACAATTCCTCCTCGTCGTCATAATCAATCGCGAAACTGGTCATTCAGATGGGCTGAATAACCATCTACGATAAGTAGAAAGTTCTCCCCATACAGAAAATCAGCTAGAACTGTGGCTGCCCATTCAACAGTCGATTCTATTCTTGCCCATCCATTTCGACGGGATGTTAACTCCACATTTTCTTATGCATGTTCCCTAAGTTCCCTTGATCAGTTCAAACCTGTCCAAGCTGAACTTGCCTCGGGATGTTTATTTCTGCATGGCCCTTTTCTTCGAATCCTTTGTTGAACGGCGCGGAATTCTTTTAATCCTTGTTCCTTCAGGTCCTTTCCCGATACGGGAAATCCTAATTCCCTCCTGGCTACGAACCAATCCCGGGGTAAATTCTCAGCCTCAGGCCAGAATCTAGTACCTTGTCGCCTGAAGCGCCGTATTCGTCTCCGTCTTTGACTGTCTTCAAAAGCCATTCTAATGTCGTCTTCATGACACAACCAATGTTGGAAAGTTGCTACCCTGATATTGCGGAATCTAGCGAAATGATTTTGAGAGCGATCATGTTCTAAACCCTCAAGGTGAGCCTGTCAATAATCGTCAATGTAGGAAATATTCTCTTGCAAAGAGTAAGCTTGAAGCCGTCGTGCAATGCGGTCGTCAGAGTGACCCATGCATTTCTATTCTTTGCTACGAAGCTCGTGGTTATGTATAAAAACCAGTGATCGTTACGTAACAATGGATAGGCTTGCTACCTGCATTCGGCTCACGTCATCATGTGCTGTTCCATCTAATTTGACACAACCCTTATACCTGGTCATAAATTTGACGGAGGCTCTGCGCTGACATCAGGTAAGTGGGATTCTCCCGTATAAATTAGCAATTACCCGTGCCGAGTTGGGGCCAAGGACACATGGAGCGTTCGGTATTTGGTGAAAGGAATGACCAACACAGATAAACATTTGTACTTCATATTGAATGTAATTTGGCCGCTATTTGCCGCTTCAAAAAACAAAAATACATACTGGTTGTTTACAAATACATGTATGTTGATTAGACACGTTTAACTGAAACACATCCTTGAAAATTTAACCGAAAGTTTAAAACCGTGTTCCATAATAGAGTCTTTTTGGTATGGCAAGGTTGGGAGAAGCATAACAATTGCACCTTATTTCAAGATAAGACGAATGGTTGGAATGCCGTCGGAGTCATCAAATTACATCTGAGAATTTCCATGGGATAGTTGTCCTGTTGCGTTTCATCATCAGAAACTGGCCTGTCTGCACTTAAATACTTTGCTTATGGGTACTTCGCTGATTTTGAGGACCAATTCGTGTTTTTGGCGATTGTTTTGGGGTAGACCTGTGTCCGATCAAATCCCCGATCTGTAATGACTGCATCGACAACCTTGGCATTTTCTAGTATGATATGAAATTCCGATTGGATATGAATAGAATCTGTGAACCGTTATATCGTACTGTATATGTAAGTCTACTTAAGTTGTCCGTTTCGGAGTTGCAGGCGTATACATGTACTCTTGTTTCCTCACGTATTCCGTCTTTGGGCGCCATATTTAAGAGGCCCAAAGGGATGAATACCTCGCGAATACCTAATATAAAGGTTAGGCCTAGTGGATTCGACTCGGATCGTGGCGCAGACCTTTGACCAGAGACACCCACTTCTTGCAGTCCCCTAGCATTGGTCGATGGGATCTTAAATGAATTGAGTGGGTTGTATTACCAGACAATCGTGTTTGGGCTTTTATTCATGGCGTGACCGAGGCGGAGCAAATGGACAATGCCCATTCATCACGTGGGCATAGAACAGCCGCCCCGCATGTGCTGAACCCTATTGCGTTCCACACCCAATATAATTATTTTTTATTAGCGGTATAGGAAGACGGTATACGTGAGGAAACAGAGTATATTGGTGTTAGTCGAGGCTCGGAATTTATATTACATTAGTTTGCTAAGCTAACAACAGACGGCGCGCGCATTTCACGTTGGTCTGGCTTTGTCCTTTTCGTCTCGAAAGTAAAATTGATATGCACCTTAAACGTGGTCGAATTCCATCGTCAAATTCAATGTAACAGTACGTATAAAGTAAAATATCTGCACGATTATAACAGCCATATTTCGCAAGTTTTTGCTTATTACAGAAGAGCGATTAACTATATACATATTCACTAAAAATGATAAGAATCACGGAAAAGATAAGAATCACGGAAAGAAATAGGAAAAAATTGACCGCTGCGGGTTTCGAACGTGGGTCGCTGGCGTGATATGGGCCAGCGTATAAAGTAAACAATATGCGAGATTACATGTAGAACAGCCATATTTTGCAAGTTTTTGCTGATAATAGAAAGACTGATTCACTGTATACATATGTGTATTCACTAAAAAATGATAAGAATCACGGGAAAAATAAGAATCACGGAAAAAATAAGGAAAATATTGACCGCGGCGGGTTTCGAACTCGGATCGCTGGCGTGATATAGGCCAGTGTCTTTTCCTAAAGACCACCATGATGAGCCTGGCCAGCTGTTCATACGAAAGAAAAACACATGCATCTCACGATGTTCATACGAAAAAACACACGAAAAACACATTTTGCGCTGAAAATATGTATTAGAGACGTAGCTGAATGGCTTCACGGGTAAAATATACATGCACATACGAAAAATTAGGAAAGCCTATCCAGCAGTTGATCGATGCAGTGGTAGATATAAAGTTGCTTTTACCGGTTCTAGTTATAATATTTGATATACATGTAGATGACATCAAACGAAAATGTATCACTATTTAAACTTACATCACATTACATTCGAGGGTACCTTAACATGTACCTAGACATGTACCTAAACATTCGAGGTTAAATCAGCGACCGAATATTTATGCACACTTAATTATTCTCATTTACTCCGCTGTTGTCCGTTTGGAATTTCAAACGTCGTTTATTATACAGTAGGTCTTCTTGATCTACTAACACGAGAGGTTCACAGCTATGTACCATTGCAGAATCATGAAGAGAGTGTGCTTAGTTGCTATACCACTTCATTCGCGGCGTTTATCAAAACAGTATTGCAAAAAATAGAGAGGTAACAGCGACTGTACTTAAAATGTCATAAATCAATAAATTGATGTTTTCATCGATACTGCTTGTTCAACTTTTGTTATTGCTATTGTATGGGCGGTTATTACCGCAAATAAAGACAAACCAAAGCAAAGACACTTGTGTAGCATATCAAGGACACGTAGATTGATACTCCTGGGGGTTATTACCGCAAATAAAGACAAACCAAAGCAAAGACACTTGTGTAGCATATATAGGACACGTAGATTGATACTCCTATGTGTGCCACATCAAAGACATCTGGACCATACACCACATCAAAGATAACGATGCGAAGTCAACAGGCGGCGCCACCGTCTTGGGAAAAGTAAAAACGATTTCGACAACGATAGGTTTTTGTTGATATAAGCGACTATTTTTATTTTTATAATCATTTTTTTCTCGCAGTGCAATTTTTATTAATTGATTCAACTTCAATAAGTTAAATGAGAAGAAAAATAAATATCTCGACTTGAAAAAAAAATTTAATTTCAAATTTTTTTTTTGACTTGAAAAAAAATATCTCGACTAGAAAAAAATCATTTCGAGTGGAAAAAAAATCATTTCCACTTTTTGAAGCAAACGGCTTGCCATAGGAGAGAGGTGGCAAATAACAACAACGTCAACAGGCAGCGTACGGCCGCCAGCAATCTACAGTGGCGCCGCCTGTTGACTTCGCATCGTTGTCTTTGACGTGGTGTATGGTCCAGATGTCTTTGATGTGGCACACATAGGAGTATCAATCTACGTGTCCTTGATATGCTACACAAGTGTCTTTGCTTTGGTTTGTCTTTATTTGCGGTAATAACCGCCCAGGAGTATCAATCTACGTGTCCTTGATATGCTACACAAGTGTCTTTGCTTTGGTTTGTCTTTATTTGCGGTAATAACCGCCCATACTATTGTCCACATTATTGTCAATTTTTTAATGAATTGCAATCTCTTTTAAAGAGCATACAATATACAGTCCTGATCATATTAATATCAACACCTACTTCATTCAATATCTCCTAAACTACATGTAGTGCACCAACTCCAATGCGGTTTTCAGGATATTATCAGAAATCTTGTTGTCTATTTATACATTATGGCAGAAATTCGAATGCATGAGTTTTTCATTATGTAATCAGCCAATTAAAAAAACCGTTACAAAGAATTTTTTATTTCTAAAACTTTTTTTAAATTTTCGCTAGAACGATAGTACACAAAATTCTAAGAATACTGACTAAAAAATCAATAAAATCGAACTAGTAAAAATGTAGATAGAGCCATTTAACTTTTTGTTAAATTAAGGGTTTCATTGCCAAAGCATGTTTTTCTCGTAGAAACATGCCACTTGGCAGTGAATGCGCTGTTAAAAATAGCTCTATCTTCGTTATTGCCCGTGCTGTGTTCTGCAGAATGTATGTACACCCAAAAACAGGTTCGTTTTTTTAAAAACTCTAACTTGGATTTCCTCAATTTTTGAATGAAATTGCGATTTGTCAACCCTTAGCCTACCTGGCGGTCGCAGTTTTTGGAGGATTGTAATGGTTAGGGTCTAAAAATGACGCTAATCCTCTCCCCTTATAGCCGAACAGGGCAATTTAAACATTAATTAAGAAACTCGAAAACCAGAAGACATTATATGCACATCTGTTTTTGTCCAAAACTGCCTTTTGTGAGTGAGTGTGATGGTCATGAGAAGTTCAAAGTGCCAAATATTCCAAAAGAGCGCGCATAGATTGATTTTCATATACAGTAGAACCTCTCTATTAAGGACACCCTCGAGACTGACAAGTGCTGTCCTTAATAGAGAGATGTCCTGATTAGAGAGGTTAAATTGAATGAAAACAACCAATTTGGGACGAAATCAAGTGTCCTAAAGAGAGGTTGTCCTTAATAGAGAGATGTCCGGGAAGGGAGGTTCTATTGTACATACCACTAAACCAACACACATAACTCCTCCCACCACCTTGCTGTGAGGTTGTGTCCCCACCTCATACTACCTGTTTCTACGATTCCCTAGGCCCGCTACTTCGACAACATAACACAAATGAATATCGAAAATAACACTTTTATTTCGCAGCAACTTCCAACGATTACAAAACGTTGTCTCTCGTCACAGCCTCCATCATTACAGCCTATTCCAAAATCAATCGCCACAACATATTCTCCCCCTCATGAACAGACAGTGGTAACGAAATGTTCATCACTAACGTTAAGAGTCCAAAACACATACAAATTGTCTCATTGAAGACCGAAAAAAGAACGAAGTTGTCCCGTTATGGACCGAAGTATGAGTCCGGTTAATCCGGGCCCGGTGAGCGCTCAACGATCTGCGAAGTTAACAACAAGCAATCCTTATGCTAGATGTCCGAAATTAATGTGGATCTGCTGAATCCCGAAAGAACTTATATAAGTGATATACATTAATACCGCGGTGATAAAAATACTAGTGCACACGTCTAACGAATAAAGTCCAAATTAACTGGTAACACGAGAAAAAGAGCAAATTAAAATAGTTAAGAAACACAGCCTGGGCAGCGCACGGCGTGCACCCAACAATTGGGAAGCATTATTCTGGCTTGGACCCCAATTGCTGCGAAGATTCTAACCATCCAAATTTCCTCAAAACAACCACACTATGTCGAGTTATTATAATGTCCAAATAACCAAACGCAAGTTATCATCACAAAAGTTCAAGCGTAGGATGCTAGCGGAGCATCACCTAGCGCAATGTTCAAAGTCTGATTGTCTATTTCTTCACGAGTGGGCACAATCTAGTAATCGGACGGATATACTCCTGGCCACCGCTCTTGACCTTCACAACACGAACGTGTCCGTCGGTTCCTGGAAAGACCTCCGTTACCACTCCCAATGGCCACTTTCCACGAGGGTTGGTTTGATTGACCAGAATACACACATCATCGACTTGAACGTCTTGGAGTTCTCTGTACCATTTTCCTCTTCGGTTTAGGTCTGTGAGTATCTCCTTCATCCAGCGTTTCCACACGTCACAGATGAGCTGTTGGACATAGCGCCATCTATTCCGTGGGTTCACGACCAAGCTGTCCACTACTCGTGGTGCCAACTGTCCCCCAGCCTGACCGTAAATGAAATGGTTGGGCGTCAAGACGTTGGGATCATTGGGACTGTCACTGCAATAGCTTAAGGGTCGAGAGTTAAGCAATCCCTCGACCTCCACGACAGATGTAAGAAGCTCTTCGTCAGTGATGCCCTTGTCCTTCAAGATGGCACTCAGCGCCCGCTTCGCTTGTTTCACCATGGATTCAAATAGACCCCCATGATGAGATCCGGTGGGTGGGTTGAATTTCCATTCGATGCCGTCGTTTGCTGCTTGATCAACTATCTTGCTCTGATCCATTGCCTGGACAAGTTCCTTCAACTCTCGGTTCGCCCCAACAAAATTAGTTCCATTATCGGAGACGACAAACTCCGGTTTCCCGCGTCTCGCGACCATTCGGGAAAACGCATTCAGGAAGCTGCATGTGTCGAGCGAATACGCGACTTCAAGGTGCACAGCTCTGCTAGTAGTGCAGGTAAACAGGCAGATATAGCGTTTCGCACTAGTCTTTCGACTAATCTTCACAAAAAACGGACCAGCGTAATCAACTCCACATCTACTGAAGGCTCGCACTGGGATTGTTGCTCGGAAATCAGGCAAAGGAGCCATCAGTTGCTGTCCTTTTACCTTTTTCATCAGCTTACATGTGTAGCATGTTCGCTCCCACCGTTTCACTTCTTCTCTACCGTGCACTATCCAGTACTTCGCACGGATGTCAGCCAATGTTCCATTCACTCCTCGCACATGGTGACCAAGCACATGGTAGTGTGCCACAACAAGCTGAGTGATGCGATGCTTGTTCGGCAGGATTACAGGATGCTTGGTCTCGTAAGGTAGGCTGGACTTCTGGAGGCGACCTCCAACACGCATAACACCTTCGGCATCAAGGAAGGGTACCAATGGCTTTAGTCTTCCTCGAGCTGGTTCACGTTTACTCAAATGGCTCAGATCCTCCGTGAACGCCTGCTGGGCCTCTTTTATCCAGTACTGCTCAGCCTCACTTAGTTCATCGACCCTAGATTTAACAGCACACCGCTTCAGTCTCTTTTTAAAACGTATGACTAATGCTGTGACTCTCACCAACTGCAACCAACTCGGAAACTTGTCTGGATCGATGATGCTGTCAACTCTCTGGGCCGTGAACAGTACAGGAGAAGTCCGCATTTCTGTACTTGCTTCTGGGCTGCAACTTCCGACTTGGGTTCTCGGCCAGAGGTCCTCCTGAACTTCTCAAATGACGTCCTAGTCCCACAACTTTTGCAACTGCTGATCGGTTGACTCGTGTGTGGCATGAAAGCTCATCGTGAAGTTGGTGGTGGTCTGATGTACATTGATCAAGGGTAGAGGACCAACACACGTCCAACCAAGCGGTGTTCTCCTTGCGACTGGCTCACCGGGTTTTCCAATACGCTCCTCAAGGGCGATACCTAACTCTGGGTAGTCAGATCCTATCAAAACATCAACAGTCTTCCTACCCGATGCTGTAGGAAACTCCAAATCAGCAATATGGTCAAACTTAGTCTTGTGGTGGTTCCAATTCTGTATCGGTAGCTTTCTGCACATGTCACTCATCGTCCAGATCTTCATCTTCCGAACCGTGCTGCCATCTATACTCTCAAGCTGAACTTTTACTTTCTGGCTGTCCAGTGACACACAGTCAGCAATTGAAGCAATCTTCAAATTCTCCTCAGTTCCACTTATTCCCAGAGCTGTTACGACATCCGCTCGAACATAAGACGTGTCAGATCCTTCATCCAATAGTGCATTTATCAGCACTCTCTTTCCTCCTGGACCAACTAACCACACTGGAACCGTCCGCAGCACAACCTGTATGGGTACATTAGGCTGCAAATAACTGGTACCAAAGGAACTGTTGGCATTATTGGCAGGGTCGGCTTTTGACTTTGGCGACGGTCGGTCTTCATGAAGATGGAAACGGTGACTTTTACCACAGCCATTGACATTGCATGTGTTCCCGCGGGGGCAGTTTTTACCCATATGATTTCCCGCCAAACATCTGTAACATAACCTCTTTTCCTTTGCTAGGCTCCATCGCCTTGGCACGGCCGCCGACTTCCAAACAGGACAGTCCAACAATCTGTGTGTGGATTCACAGATGTAGCATTTCATGTTGGCTTTCGCAAGGTTCTTGGCTTCACCTGTAGTGTGGGATCTGGCTTTCCATTGCACATAACCCTGTGGCTTTCCACCTGCGGTGCGACCATCCTTCTTTGAACAGTCTTGCTCCGACGGCTTGGTGACTCCAAATACGGGATCGTTTGCCTCTCGAGCGACACGTTGAAGGAAATTTACAAGTTCCTGTATCCCTGGATAAACTTTATCCTTCACCACTTTATCTACTGCAAGCTTACGCCATCTGGACTTTAAAAACAGAGGTAGCCTCTCAACAATCTGTACGACCCTTGATCTCGTGTCGATTTCACCGATACAGTTCATTGCTTGTAAGGTTTCACTACAGCTTGACACCTCATCAGCCAAATCTTGCAGAGCCGTAGAATCAGTCCCCTTTATCACTGGACCTTCCGTCACGTGCTTTACACAAGCTTCAGATATCTGGTACTCATTACCAAATCGCTCCTTCAACAACTCCAGGGCTCGGATATAGCCTTTACGTGGATCCATAATGGCACACGGTTGAATCACAGCTGCAGCTTTACCCTTACAAAACTCAAACAGACAATTCAACTTTGCGCTATCATCAACGGTTGTGTCCCCAATGCAGCTATTGAAACGTCGCATAAACATCCAAAACTGTCTGGGATCTCCCGAAAATGTCATCATAGAGGTTTTCGGTAAAGCCATGGTATCCACCAATCGCTGTTGCCAATCACTGACATGACTGACCTGGGTGTTGGTCTTGGGCTGACGCTGAGGAGATTTTGGCTCTCTCCTTGACAACTCTGGTGAAACTTCAACCGCGGCTAGCGAACTCGACTTGGGATGGGGTGAGATGTCACTCATATTCATCATAGGTAAGTGTACTCGGGGGGTGATTGATGCATCAGGTGACTGCAATGGTGGCCTCTTAAGACTCAGACTGCATAACTGGCGATGACGTCTTCATGGCCTTCTCTTGTGGATTCGAAAAAGAAGTCAGGCCTATGTTCTTTAGGCTCGGTATGCCCGGTCGATAACGGCATTGCCTGTGAAACATGCTGCTCATCATCCTGAGACCGTAACTTGGCTGGTGGTTGCACTGGCGTGCAGTGCCGCAATTGAGCCGTAAGCATGGCCACCTCCCGTCGGCTCTTCTCTAACTCGGATTGCATCTTGTCCATAAAATCCATATAGTCGGTGGCTGCCACATCACTGAGCAGCTGTAGCCCTGAAAACGTAGGTGGCTTTCTCTGCTTGCTGCTTCTATCCCCAAGATATGGGGACGACATCCTTTGCATAGCCCGGGCAGAATCTGCAACGCCATCTTCCGCCATCTCGTCCTCGAACTGATAATCGAATTCTGCCATCTTATAAATTACATTCACCGAGTATACACGATATGCATGTGATCATAATACTGATTTAACGAACGCCGCCTATCGATTTTTTGACAACAGTTTACAGATTACCATACCATCGCACAGTTTGTGGGAGAGAATCGGGCTGGTGTTCACACTCACTCTAGCAGGATACTCGAAAAGTCAGCCAACAAATCGAACACCACACGAATACACCGCAAAAACTCGGGCAAAGTTAGTCAGTGTTTTACGAAATTCCACAAATTAATGCGACAGAAGAAGTTCTAAAACAAATGTCAAATCGAACACTACAGCAAGTTTCTGTTCCAACGCAGTTTTCAACGATGAATCCTGAATATTGTCACTAAAGTCACACGTTTACAAACAGCCAATCATGCCAATATGCAGAATCAAAATACGGAACATCGAGTCACTAGCCACACGAATTTCCATCGAAATGTGGTGATCTGGTAGCTCTTGGTGTGTTGGCCTTAGGCCAGATGGCGCCACCAGTCTCTTCGGAGGCTGCCGGGTGACGGGACCATGATGAGACACCGTAGGAGTGGGGAGGGTGAAGACGGCATGGTTTTAGATGAGATGTGAGGATTCTGTGTCGAAGGAATAAAGGAGTTTTATAGACATGAAGGTATGTTAGCGTGAGTTAATGCCGAGCAAGGAGAAGTACCCCCGACGAAACTTCACAGAAACAAAGTCAAAATGTCAAGAAAATCTCGGCAAAGTCACAAATTCTCGAACAGCCTATAAATAATCCAGCTTTCAGCGCGAACAGCACCGTCCCATACAAAAATGTACACAGCATGTACACAATACACAGTTCCGACAAATGTCAAGATCCTCGTCACTTTGCGATCATCGATATTTTATCAAAAGTCAATTATCCGGTCGATAGAGACCATTTTATGTTTCTACGATTCCCTAGGCCCGCTACTTCGGCAACATAACACAAATGAATATCGAAAATAACACTTTTATTTCGCAGCAACTTCCAACGATTACAAAACGTTGTCTCTCGTCACAGCCTCCATCATTACAGCCTATTCCAAAATCAATCGCCACAACACTAACAAAATTGCTGGTAAGTCTTATTAGCTATACAAGTGGCATGAAACTTTGCAAACTATCGATGATTGGAAAAGTCATGTAATATGAATAACATGTAATTTCACCAAGCACTTACATCGCTGTTCTTGGCCATGCTGACTGTTAAGTCACCATACTTCAGGATATCTAATAGAATTCCTGGAAATTCCACAGTTTTGTCAGATGCGTTAACATATAAATTTGTAGGCCTATGCCAATATCTGTACATTGGCCTACAGTGCAAGGTGGGTCGAAAACTGGTTCCTTTCAAAACCTCATGATTGAGCCCATCGGAAAAATTGAAAAAGCTGCAAACAAAATCACCATTTACTCATAAACTATATCTCAAAGTAGGTGATTTTTTTCTTCAAAATGCCAGTTTGCCCTAGCAATGACCCTTATTTGCTGTAAATTTCGCCATGCGTTCGGCATAAGAGCAGCAATATCGCAAAGAAGAACCCATCCCTTCGAACACCATTCGATCATCCGTCCCAGCCATTGGCTATATTTATAAAGACTAGTAAGTTCTTTTACTACAGTTTTTACAGAGATGGCTAGTGCAGTTTAAAGTAAAAGCATTTACCAGTCTTTTATAAATATCAGCCATTGGGTTTGTTGTGGTATATTATGCAACAGTTCTAGAACTGTTGATCACTGTGCCAGTTCTAACAATACAATAGAAGGAAATGTTCAGTCACTGTTCCAACCAACATCACATTTCAATGGTTACCTGGCCTGAAATGATTACGGGATGACAGATAGATCACGGTTATGATCAATTGTACACTGACACACCTGCATCAAAGGGGTTTTATCCAACGAATACTACATCCACACACTACAAAGTTTTCACATGTATTACATGCAACCTTGTTGTTGAGAAGTACAATAGGAAATTAGTCAAAGTGGATTCAATTTTAAACACTGTAAACTATTATTGCTAATTTCCATATTAACACCCACCCACTGGATTGACATAAGCTCAAACATCGCAACACTCATTGCTTATTCATGTGTGTATCCCCCTTTGTGCCGCTAGTGTACACTAGCGGCACATAGGGGGATAAAAGGGCTTACTGGACTTTGCGCAACGAAACGAAACGAGCGAAATGGGGAGCGACCATTATGTTTTACCCCGGTACTCTAGCCTTCGATCGAAGAAGGTACGACAAACAATTAATTAATCAAACCCTCATGAGGTTCATTCATTTGAAGTAGAGAGGGTAACGTACATTGTGTACACAAATCAAACACACACGCAGTGCTTGCATGCATTGCAGAGAACGACTTTTGAGTGATAACCCACACCCACCCAGGCAGCTGAGACACATGTCTTGTTGGACATACCTACCGATTTTTACTAAATAAAAGCATAACTTCATCACACTTTTCGGGGTTGAAAATGTACTCACGTAAATTAACAAAATTATTGGAAGCTCAAATGTCTGAATGTAATGTATGCGCGTAATGTATACTCTCAGCAAGCGAATAGTTGTGATCGTCGGTTTTTGATACGAATCATTTCCTGTATGGCCGTTACAAGCCGTTGTCTGAATATGATGTGAACCTGTTTACCGTTCAATGCTGCTCCCTGTGACGCTGTACCCGCAAATGTTCAATGAAAAAATGCTGGATAATGACTTACACGGCTTGTTCGCATCGTAAACATAGTGGTACCCGCGTAAACTGTATTTGCGTTTGGCCTAATTTTACAACGATTACTCCCCATGTAACCACGATCTAGGATGGACAGGCTGTGTATTATGAATAGGAAAAGTCACCTAGGTACCGTTGCGTAGAATAGTTTTTTGGCGAAATATTGCGCAAAGTCCAGTAAGCCGGATAAAAGAACACAACAGGACAATTTCAGTTGTAAAAAGAGCTGTACATACAATGCAACATGGTGATGAATTGGACGATCTAAAGTCAAAGGGTTTTCCCCAGGGCAGCACATTCCAAGCTACCGATTGGAATGTAGCATAATGAATCATATTTGCTTAGACTCTGTTCGCCGATTTCAGCCAGAGCCAGGCCACGTACCTGTAATAAAGTTTTAAGCCATTTTCCAGTTAACTGGGCAATATCCATCAGCTCATAACTTTTTCCCAGACGTAATCTGGGAGGAACGCTTTCACAGGCAATTAGACCTATCCTAGCCTGTCAAACCATGAAATTTTCGTTGTACGTTATGCATGATAAATTCAAGGTTTGGAGGGTCTGAACATAGGGGGCGCTTTTTTCAAACATTTTCACCGTTGACCCTTACCCACTGCATACTGAGGAAATCACATTTTCTAAAGGGACTATTTTCGTATACGACCTCGACCGGACCTTTAATTACAGGTGCGTGACCGCCAGTGCTCAACGCAAGGACCCAACGCGCCGCGTAGTGGCAAAATATACATATATCTGTTTATTCCTCCTTATAGGAGATTCTAACACTTACAGTGAAAGTCAAACAAAATACAGGGACATAATAATAATAATAATGCTATGTACAACAGTTCAAATGCGTTTGAGCAATAACCATAAGGCACACTTATAGTAGTTTAACATGAGATCATTGCATTACGTTATACATGTACACTTCAGCATTTGGCTGTGATCTTTAGAAGGGTCATGTTGACATCAAAGTTGCTTACCCAGCAAAGTTTCTGTTAGCTCTACATCATTCATGTTCCAAAGAAGGGCACTTATGTCAGCTGGGAGGTCATTTACAACTTGTTCCCAGAAATCTTCTCTATAGGCTGAATAGTCTGAACACCCACAGAATAAGTGCACCTGCGGATCGGTATAGCATTGGTTACAACGGTTGCATTGAGTCTCCACAATTGTTTCTGACAGTATGTTTAATTTCGCAAGAAAGGCATAGTCCTGTTTGTGTTTTGGATCTTGGTGAGAAGCAATCCATATCAGAGAGGGATAATCAAAAGATTTCTCAATGTTTGCTACTCTTAGAAGATTGTTTTTTACACACTCGGCGGAAAAACGTTTGTTTTCATAATCAAGAACTGACTTGTCAACCAAAGACTTCCAGATAATGTCTGATGGCGTGAATTCACCGCTATCGGTGTAAACATTAAGGCGTTCGACAGATCGTATTTTTCCATGACTTTTACAAGGTTTTGAATGTATCCGAGACAGGTTTCGGATCTGTTTTTTCTATCTTTCATTGACTGGAATCTAAAGTCAAAGATTTGTCTGGGGTGAGATTGTTCATGCATCCTTGTCAGTTGTCCGAAGAACAGAAGACACTGTTTATCAATAAAAGCCTTTAGACTTACACTGCCAATCATGGCTTGTGCAGTCACAGTTCTAGTTAACCTGCTAAAACCTTGCATCCTTTTGAGGCAGAACCGATGGGCTCGCTCGAGAATCATCAAGTCCCTTTCTGACATACTAGACCAGAGTTCCCTGCCATACAATGCCTTTGGAAGACATATCCTGCGGTAAAGTTTATGACTGGAAATCGGTTTGAATTTGTTCGGTTGTATTCCCGGCCCTAAGATGCACATAAGAGTTTTCTTTAGCTTTTGCACGGCTGTGATTGCTGTTGTTGTCGTGCGGCGATATTTGTCCTGTATTGTTCCGAGATGTGTTAGAGTGGTGGCTTCTTTCACTCGATTTTCACCCAGCCACCAAGTTCGATCACAGCTGATCGCTTGACACTGATGTGGGGTCTCACCAAAAACAATAACTATGCATTTGTCCGAGCTATAGTCGTACCTCCACTTGACAGAATATTTAAAGCTAGATGACATCATACAGTCTAAACCATATTTGGCTAACGCGACAAGGGTTAAATCGTCCTCATGGCAGGGTGAGCCACCTTCTATTTGTCCGAGTTTTACGCCAACACCGGTGTCCTCGAGAGAATAGAGGAGTTCATCCATATATAGCAAATAAAGCCAAGTGGAGAGTACTCCACCTTGGCGAACGCCTTGGTTAACGCTGAACCAGGGGGAACGCATATCGTTTTCCGCGACACAGCTTTCTATGTCGTGATAGCAGTGCTTAATAAGACGCCATAATCCTCCACGCACACCAAAGTTAAAAAGTTTGTAGAACAAGCCGTCTAGCCAGACAGTATCAAAGGCCTTAGCCGCGTCGAGGAAACAGGTATAAACCTTCGAATGACTTTCTAATAAATGCGAAACGGTTTCTTCAAACACGAAGGAAGTTGAAACGCAACTCCGTTGCTTTTGATATGCACTTTGTTGTGCATTTGGGAATACAATGTTCGCGTTTTTCATTCACACGCCTCATTTCAGCCCGAAATAGCCTTTTTTTCTGTCCTTATATTGCTTCCGTATCATATTGACGGGTGCACTGGGTCTTTCTGCTAATACCCAGGCATGCCGTGTTTTGCGCATTTTAATGTGTAAGTCTTTCAGACAATCGTTCCAATAAGGACGGAGTCTTTTGTTAAACCGGCTTATAGGTATGCAAATCTCCGCCGCGTTCACCATCGCATTTATGATATCCTTGTAATACTTGTCTACCTCATCACTTGAACTTACGATATCGGGTTTAAGCACTGGTAGTTTGGCTTTTAGAATTGTCCGATATTGTTCGATTTTACCGAAATCCGACCGGATACAACGTGCCAAATGGAGTTTTATGCGTTTCGAGCGTTTGACATTAACATGATTTGCAGTGGAGCCGGTACCATCACTGTCTGCGCGTGTGTAGGACTTTATTACCGAGAATACTGGTAGATGATCGGACGTGTTTAAAGCTTGGTCCTCGATTACTTCATTGTCTTTTGAGCATTCTAACATCATAGAGTTCACACAGATATGATCTATAAGAGTCTTGTTGGAGCCTTCATACGGATCAAATGTGAAGTTTGGCCCTTTACAGCAAGAGCTGACCGAGATGGAGAACAGATTTGCACCATTAAGAAAGTTAGTTAGCGCTCGTGTCCTGCGGCAATTCTGAACAGTTGGGGATCTAGCCCCTCCTGTTTGGGCGTTGAGGTCCCCCATAACTATCACATCTCCGACTGAATCATAAAAATCATGTTTTTCGGCAAGGTAACCTAAATATTCGATAAAGAATTCCACTGGGTGATTGGAACTTGGTAAGTAAGCCATCAGAATGAAAACGGGTCTGCGGTTTATGAGAGAGAGGCTTATTCCTACTATACGATCACTTTCTATATCCAAAGTTCTTACCAAGTGAGATAGGGACGTATGCCACATTATAGCGACTCCTCCTTTTCCACGGCGATTCGTATGTGAAATTGTTCTTCGAGTTTTTCATTCACACGCCTCATTTCAGCCCGAAATAGCCTTTTTTCTGTCCTTATATTGCTTCCGTATCATATTGACGGGTGCACTGGGTCTTTCTGCTAATACCCAGGCATGCCGTGTTTTGCGCATTTTAATGTGTAAGTCTTTCAGACAATCGTTCCAATAAGGACGGAGTCTTTTGTTAAACCGGCTTATAGGTATGCAAATCTCCGCCGCGTTCACCATCGCATTTATGATATCCTTGTAATACTTGTCTACCTCATCACTTGAACTTACGATATCGGGTTTAAGCACTGGTAGTTTGGCTTTTAGAATTGTCCGATATTGTTCGATTTTACCGAAATCCGACCGGATACAACGTGCCAAATGGAGTTTTATGCGTTTCGAGCGTTTGACATTAACATGATTTGCAGTGGAGCCGGTACCATCACTGTCTGCGCGTGTGTAGGACTTTATTACCGAGAATACTGGTAGATGATCGGACGTGTTTAAAGCTTGGTCCTCGATTACTTCATTGTCTTTTGAGCATTCTAACATCATAGAGTTCACACAGATATGATCTATAAGAGTCTTGTTGGAGCCTTCATACGGATCAAATGTGAAGTTTGGCCCTTTACAGCAAGAGCTGACCGAGATGGAGAACAGATTTGCACCATTAAGAAAGTTAATTACCGCTCGTGTCCTGCGGCAATTCTGAACAGTTGGGGTCATTCTAGCCCCACCAGTTTGGGCGTTGAGGTCTCCGACTGAATCATAAAAATCATGTTTTTCGGCAAGGTAACCTAAATATTCGATAAAGAATTCCACTGGGTGATTGGAACTTGGTAAGTAAGCCATCAGAATGAAAACGGGTCTGCGGTTTATGAGAGAGAGGCTTATTCCTACTATACGATCACTTTCTATATCCAAAGTTCTTACCAAGTGAGATAGGGACGTATGCCACATTATAGCGACTCCTCCCTTTCCACGGCGATTCGTATGTGAGGAAAGAAGGTCCTTGTCAGAGACACCATGCGACGAATATTCACGATTAATAGTTTGGAAATTTTTTAGATAATCTGGGTAAAGCCAGTGTTCACAAACTCCTAAGATATCTAAACTGCGCGACTTAAGCAGGTGGTCAATATAGTCTGCGCCATACATAGCACCACGCGCGTTCCAAAAAGCGATCTTAAGTTCGTTGTCCAGAAGGAATGTAACATTTGACTCGTTCATCACATAAGCGTTTGGTGCTGATTTCTCTCAGCTCTGGACGGACTAATCGAACCATTCGCGGCAGACGATTCCCTTCGGCCAAAATCATTCACCAAGAAGGGCGTCTTTATCCCTTTCGTCTATTATAACCTTGGCTGAATGGGTTCCTTTAACTTTGCTTTTCATCAACCTAACCCTTGGGGTTTTAACACCTTGATTTTCTAGGAAGTTAACAATCGCATGTTCTGTGCTTTGCAGAGAGATGTAGCCAACGAATACGACAGCTTTTCTCTGACGGCGGTTTCTGGTAACGCCAAGGAATACATCTTCGGATCTCCTCGATGGTTCCAGAGCACCACTGCTTCTGCTATCTCCCGCTTGCTTCTGAGTGACACACTGGTTCGTGAATATCACTGTCCCGATTGGCTTAGGTGGCGTACTGGCAATATTGCCTGGTAGAGTAGTGATGTCTTCCTTATTTTGGATCGTGTTATCGTCTCTACGAATTGAATCAACTTTATTCTCTACCATAGTGATCGAATGTATTGTAGGAGAGACATTTTCCGTATCAGTGCGATTCGGTATTACATGTTGCGCTTGCAACGGCTTTTGTTGTGAACCTGATGGTGGAGGTGCAGGTTTTTCCGCGCGCACACGGTCAGCATATCGAGAATCTTTTCTCATAGCCTGGGTCTCTCTGTCCAGGGCGTTGAATTTGGAGCGTATGGTATCGAAACTTTTCCGCAGATCATTTAACTTAGAATCGCAATCGCAATCACGATCTGCGGGTGGCTTGACGTCAGATTTTAACTCCGTTTTGAGTAACTTTACTTCATTTCGTAGTTTTGCCACTCCGGAGTCCCTCACATCCTTAGTTCGTTCAACGGCTAATTTCACTTTGTCAAATACCTTTGGCAGATTGTCATACACCCCACACTTCTGGAGAGCCAGATTTGAATTTTTGCTGAGCTCTTTGAGCTTTTCGGTTAAGGCACTATTTTCTGATTTTGATGCAGTAAGATCTGATCGCAATTTGCTACACTCGGCCTTCAGAGAAGTAGCCTATTCTCCTGATTTAAAGATTAAATGCCAAAGTTAGGCCTAATCTTAATCAAAGTACACCAGGATAACCTTGTGTTACCTTTAGATGTCAAATGTAGTAAATTTATTTGCATAAATATCGCATGGAATAAAGAAATTCAAATAAACCGCCCAGTCACAGCGTGAATTTGCTTCGGCAAAGTTCGTATTTCGTTCGGAAACTCTCGCGGTTTTGGGGAATTCCAAATGAGGAGTGACGTCACTAGTGCTGTCATTGTTAGACTGATCCCACTGCCTGCATACACAAACGCCATGCTGTAGATGCCTGCGCAAGACAGGAGACCAGTTTTGTTTTCATTCATCTGACAGCTGATTCTACTTTCTGGTTGCTTTCACGCCGTTCCTACCATGTAAAACCAATTATTTTACATGTTCTAAAGCAAACATGGTTTACTGCGTCGCACCAAACTGCAGCAGTGATTCAACGAAGGTGTTGAAAGTAGATGGGGTCGATTATTACAATTTTCCTCGCGACAAGAAGGCCCGAAAAGTATGGGTAAGACACATGCATCGTCCGTCTTCTTGGGTCCCGTCTCTCGGTGCGAGGGTATGTTCGAAGCACTTCGTTGCCGGAGATTACCTGCTGGACCCAGCCATATGCCGTGCGATAGGATTTTACCCAAAAAACGCCTGTTGAAGCGAGGCGCCTTCCCTATAGTCTTCAGTCATGGTGAAGGCGATGCCATGGATGTTACGCCTACGACCAGTACGCCGCGGTCAGCTGTGCAGAAGAGGGCACATCAGCAGGTGATTATTATTTATTATGAAATCAGTATATGTAGTAGGTATGAAAATATATCCCATTGCCATAGGCCTAGGCTAGGAATACCTCCATCTCGAGTGCATGACCATGGGGTAGGCATGGTGAAGTGTAGGATGTGGTGATGCTGGGGCCTGAGGACCTTTTAAGACAACAACTTGATAATTTTCATAATTGATACTGCACGACTGCACCTACTAGTCTACCTTCAGCTGTAGGAGTAAGTCAAATACAAAAGTCCTACTCCTTATTAGTCTATTATGATAGGCCTTCTATTTAAAATTTTTGTTTCTCATTTCGTAGGCTGTAGCAGAGGCGGTAGCGGGATACAACGTGCTGTATGGAGAGGAGGCGGAGGAGGCAGCTGAGCAGGATGATGGTTTTGTGATGGCTGATGAAGGCCGATTTGAGGAGGTTGGCAATCACCTGATAGAGGATGAAGTACTGCCACAGAGTTTAGACGATTTGCAGGTTTTGCCACAAGTATGTTCAATCATAACCCAGCCCCATGTGTCATAAGCTTACTTTTAACTGACTTCAGGGTGTGGCTCTAGAAAAACTGGTTATATTGGGTGGTCATAGATAAATGTCCCGAACAGTGTAGACTAATAAATCAGAGGATGGATTAATCCCACAATCTTGTAATAAAAATTAGCTGCATTAATAGTGTAGTGAAAGTTAATGGAAACAACATCCCCGGAACAAAAGCCTCAATTCTATTTCTTATCTTTGCAGGAACACCCTGAAACATTTGCCATTGGGACACAAGTCGGCTCCTCAGTCTCCATGAGGTTTGCCAAGGCTGTCCAGGTCAATATTGTCACTGGGTCTCGGAACAAAGGTTCACAGACAACCTCCTGCACCGGGGATATTGGCTGTCAGGCAGAACCAGAAGTCCGAGAAATTGTCATTCAGACAGATCTGTTTGACATTGATGTGCCAGTTTTCCAAGGTAACCCCAAACCTGAAAATTATGTTGATACTAGTAGCAACCCGACAAGGTGTCAGACAGTTTGGGTTTTGCTATCTAACACAATTTTGGTTAGTGCCTGGCAATACGACAGATACCAACAGGCTGGTACCCGATAAGTCACAGTTTGGTGCCAGACAATGTCTTTGACCACCCCAATATTTTCAGGCTTGAAACCAAGTGATGAAGACATGGAGGATGAAGAGATGCACTTTCCAAGTCAGGAAACGATAAAGACTGATGACAGTGACGATGAAGACTGGGAGCCATGTGAAGATGATTATTGTCAAGAATTTGATGACTCGCTCCTTGATGATGAAAAAGTGTAAGTGTTTGTTGTAGCTTTCTTGAGAAATTGGTTATTTAAAACAATTGAATTGTATTAGAGTGAATGAATAGAATGATAGTCATAAAAGTACCGGTATGGCAGTTTCTGGGACCTGTTATTAGCGTTAACACTAATAAAACTTTACTTTTTTCATGAAGGACTCACTAATGATGCTCTACAGTGAGTTTATAAACTGATAAAAGAATTTCATTAGTTTATGATCCAATGCAATGTTGTCATTCCTTATCAAACAATCATTGTCAAATCCTTACCATAATTATTTACTATTTCAGATCGGCAAACATTATGATTTCGACAATGAGTATGTACAGCCCTCGCCTCAATATGAGAGAAAATTCATTGTCTCTGAATCAAGCTTGAGGCTTCTGTTCATGTTTTGTCAAGTTTGCAGGGCACCATCAATGAATCGGGGCCAAGGCCTAGGGTAGGCCAAATTTGAGTGAAAGGCAGGCCCCTGGAGCTCAGCTCAGTAAGATTTAGCATGGTTTCAATCAATCAATCAATCTAGTATTGTCGAAGGCTTTCGCCTAAGTTGTTACGGTGAGAATAAACTGTTGTCTTTGCGCGGGTGTAGTATTTCACTATTTGGTGTGGTAATGCTCCGCAATGGAAGAGTCTCAGTATAGTAATAATCCAAATTATTAGGCCTATAGTTCACTCCATTCGAGTAGGCCTACTACCAAACCCTGAGGTTTAGTATTCCGATCCGAGATCCTACTATAAAATAACCCTGTGGAATGAACTCACTCAACTCACGATACGTTGTGGTTTCGACATATTCGAGGAGAAAAACCCTGGCCTAATTGTTTACTGACAACACTTAATCCGTGAACGATGGAGCCCTATGAAGAGATGTACATGAATACATGCACATGATGACATGGCTCATATCAGCATAGGCCCCCTATATGCCCAGCTGATGCCGCGCCTATACACATGGCATGCACAGTGCACTGCCAGTAACACTGGGAACTCACCAATTGATATTTCCTATGCGATCAAGTCGCACATCCTCCATCTCCCCATCATCATATTTGCCCGATTCAGAACAAGAATCTGAATCGTCTTTCGCACTTCCCACTACTGGCTCGTACATGTAGGGTTGAATCACACCATTTCTTTCCTTCATTAACAACCAAATCATCATCAAACAAATCTCCCGCACAATCTTCGCTCGCCATGCTTGCAGCCGCAATTTTTACTTGCGCAGTGGTCAATGATCGTGGATTTGACAGCACTAGTGACGTCACCAATGTGAACCTAGCGGCGAATAGCGTAACTACACATCTGGCGGTCTTTTCAAAAGCGCCTTCAAAAACGAGCTCGCAGAGGAACAAATAGCACTTATTTCACAAAAAAATCACTTTTTTTTTAATTCCTTCCGGTTTATTATGTTTTTTAAGATAGCATATTATGAAAATTCACCACAAATACAGGTTAAATAGCTCAGCATTTGACCTTTAAGTCAGCGAATTGTGCATTATTCGATGCCGTGATCGTTTCCACATCGAGACACACCTCCGCAATTGCGCTTTTATTGGAAGTCACGTTCGTATTAGTAGTTTTAACGAAATCTTTCAGCTTCTTGAGATCCACATTTTGAATCCTCCCACCACTATCTTTTTTTACTTGCAGTAGATCGACTTCGATCCTGCTAACAGTCCTGATCAGGTCAGCTAGACATGGACAATGGTCGCACGAACTTTGTCCAATGTCCGAGTTGGTCGTTTGTGTTGAGGTGTGGTCACGACCAACTTCATTTTCCACCGTTTCGCACGTTTCTTGGCTATTGACCGGATCGGCATTTGTCTTTTGCTGTGATTACCAACAACTGCCAAGACGGATTTAAAACCGGTCACATTGACTTCCGCTGACGATTGAGTTCTGCATGGCGCTTTAGAGATGTTGAGAACATATTTAAGCTCAGTTACTGAAGCACCGTTAATGAATGATTGTAGGAGATAACAGTCATCCGCGTATTTCTGAGATTTGTCAACCTTTGTAGACTTGCGTTGCTTTAATGGATCAGAGATCGTGTAGTCTGTCCTCACTGTTTTAGCTTTTCATATAGTCTAGACCTGTAAAGTTCAACAGCGTCTAGGTTGGTAACAGCTAAGGTGATGAGCTTATCCACGTATGTGTCCCGTGGTAGATTCAAGAGTTCTGCGTCAACCCGCTCAAACCAGCCTTGGTCGGGTGGCAGAAAGTCACCAGAGCTCGTGTACTCTTGGCTGGCCGTCACTAATCCTTCAGAGGTACTCATGCGTGACGGATTATTTGCAAGTACTGAATCCACAACAATGGCAGGCCTGTTTTGCACACTCTGTTTTGAATAGAGGGAGACTCCATCATTCCTATTGTTTGAGATTGGACAGGTGTGAATTAATCTGGCAATTAGCCTCCAGTGCATTGGTGCATGCAAACACTAAAATGTTTGGTTTTGCTAATTTAGGGATAAATAAATCAGCCAAAAGTTTTGAAAGCTCACAAATGATTGTTGCAAGGAAGTACTTTATGATAGTTTGCGAAATTTTGATTAATTCTAGGTGGAAAGTAATATTTTTCGCATATTTGTTGGGAAAAAAATTGAAAATCCTCCAATTTTCAACCCCTCTATGGACACTATGAATTTTTCTCCAATAAAGCTGAAATCTTGGGAATATAATCCTAAGAGTTATATCAACCACGTCTGAAGTCGGGAGTTTTGTATCAAATGTATAGTTTCGGAGCTAGCGCAGCTAGAAAAGCCCCCAAAACCCAATTTCTCAGGAATTTACACTACGGGCTACGAGTGAAGCATTACAGATTTACCAAAATTTTCAACCTATAGATGGACCCATCGAATTTCCATCCAAATCACTCCAAATTTTGCCAGTAAATACCTAGCCATATATAGAATTGTGTCAGAAGTCGGGAGTTGGGATTATTTTAACACCCCGCCCAAAGAAGCCAACTTTATTGATATTTCCTATGCATTTTCCATTAGGCTTGCCAGTACCAATTAAGCAGGTGCACTAATTGGCTTGATTGGCTAGGCCTGCAATAGCTGGTAATGATTTATACACAGATTGTTTTTAAAGATGGCTACCCATAAAGAATGTATGCATGCAGTGTATGCCGATGGGTTTATAAAGTATCGGGGCCACGAACGGCCTTACCAGTTTTATTCAGAGTCAGCAATAACTTGTTGCGTTCACCGAAGTTTCATGAAACTTTTGGAACTTACAGAAAATTGGCACACAGCTTCCTTCCAAGAGAAACTGAGGAAAAGCACGGAGCTCATTATATGCCGGTCACTTCGAGGTCCGCCATCTTTGTGCCCTGTGCATATTATCCTTATCGTCTTTTGAGAGCATTTTTAATAGTAAAAAGTATATGCCTACGTCCCAGAGTCTCTGCATTGGTCATTTTTATCCCAGTAGTCTCGCGCAGCCAGACCTTCTTAACTTATTAGTCTGGCGCAAGCCAAGCGTTCTTTGTACTAGACGTTTTCCACCACAATGTATATGGGTCGAAGAAACCCTGCGAAAGATTACCTCGAGCTGGAGCTAAAAATAGATTATGCTAATGAGCATACTTCCTCATTGAGTTTTCCCAGAATGGTGCATATCGCGCGAAGCTACTCAGCCTAATACCAGGTCCCTCGTGGTGGCGCTGAGGCGGCCGCTGTAAATCAAGAGAGTGTTCGAGTCACTCTAGAAGCTACTTGGTCATAACAAATGACGGACCTAACCAAAATTGCTTACATTTTCGCATTGCCACTACAATGAAAGACCTAATACGGAAATCACAAATCTGTTGACTGTACTCTAAGAGAGACTGGCATCATGCCTAGTCTCTCTGAGACTGGCATCATGCCTTGTCTCTCTTAAAGCACAGTCAACAGACACCACTATACCCCCTCACACTCAGAAACCACAAACGCCCACCCCTTCCTGCTACCTTAATACTTCTGGATAAACTTTTATTGATAACTACGTATATAACTGCAACCCTAATGTGACAGCAATTATAGGCCTTGGTTTTCAGTGGTCCGCTGATTTGCGCATGATATTTCGAAAGACACTCTCGTGGACTCGTGTTGTAAATAGTAAACAAACCGATCGACGTGAATGATAAAGTTTCAAAATGTCAAGCAGTTTTTTTCCGTTTTTATTAAAACAATTTTCAAATTTTGAAAATGGAATTGTGCTGTTATTTAACTGGAGCTTGTCCGTATAACCGCGGATTTTGGGTTTTTCAAGTAGATTACGCGAAATTTCAGAAATAGAGAAAATTATGTGTTATAAAAGCTATTTTTTATGCATGTTTAGAATTTTGTTTAATAATCGGCGGTTATACGGTCATGTGCTTGGAATGGCATGTTGACATAAAATTAATCAAGGTGATTTTTTTACCTTCCCAAAAAAGGAAATTTATCTACGTTATCCAGAAATACGGTCCAGTTATTTTTGGGGGAAAGTTCATTTAGATGCTTGATACGTAGTGTACTGTACCATAATTCCTTTAAGAATCATTGTTATCAATGATTTATCACGGGTTGATCAGTTGGGCAACTTTGCCCCATGCATGGGTATAAAACGACCTTAACTGAAAGACTAAGAACTAAATGCCATTTTTGGTACACCAAACTGTTTTTGGTACACCAGAATAGGAGGACGTGATAACAAGTACTTGGCTCAAAGTGTTTCATAATGTGACTTAAAATGCAGTTATAGCTGGTGTCCGCTATGGTTACATATGGACACTGTAATGACTGTCCGCTATGTTTATGGTGGAACCATAGCGGACAGTCACACAGGTCCACAGAGGTAACCATAGCGGACAGTTTGCCGTATACTTTTGCAATTTAAGTCGCTTGATACAACATTTTGAGCCAAGCGCTTGCAATCACATCTTCCTATTCTGGTGTACATGATACACTACAATGCTACCCGTGCACTAATCTCCTCAAATTGGGCAATTATGGTTGAAATGAGCGTAAATTGTGCCATTAATTTAGCATCGAGCTACAAAAACCCTGATTTATCTACTTATTCAGGACACCTTCATCAACACGTGTGTTTAAGATATCATCTAGAAATACCAACCAGCAAATCCACGTCGAGTGCCATAGAACAGGAAATATTCGCTGTTGAATATGTCTGTGCTTTCAATTTTTTGCAGTCGTCTGCTAGCCGATCTGGTAACCATAGTGGACAGTGATATGCTGACGCTGTCCGAATCCCCACACTACTTAAGTGGAGCGGGGAGATTGTCCACCGTTGCCGCGGAATCGATTTTTTCACAATTTTTAAAAAATCATCCAAATTCAAATTTACATTTACATTTACATTAATTTTTACATTACATTTTACGAAATCGATTTTTTTTCACAATTTTTTTAAAATCATCCAATTTCAAATGTTCTATCTTCACCATAGTCAACTCGCTTGACTAAAAACCATCTGCTAAGTTCCCACTCTAAACTCTTTTTTCTCCAGCTGTCATCATTGATGACGCGATTATGTTAATTCGCCTTTGCTGTGAATGCGACTAACTTGTTCGGCTGTGTTCACAGCAGACATGCAAATTTGGTACACATGACTCCCTACGTCATGTAACCTCGGACACTGAATTTCGATCCGATCTGATTCTCAACTTGGCCACCAGGGGCCAAAACTAAAAAAAAGTTAAAAGTGCAATACCTCGCTTATTAATGACTTGTTTTCAATGATATTTTTATGGTAGGTTCTCCAAGCAACGATACATCACATATCACACCAACTTTGGTTTGACCTATATGTTTTACATGTAGCATGTTTCTTAACTATGCTTCTTCAACTTCTTTCCTATCCTCTAGGGTTTCATTTATTTATTTCATTTTACATGTATATATAATCTTAAGGAGACCCCTATTATGGGTCTTTGACCCCTCTGGGCGTCCCCATTGAGTGCCAGGATGAATTCCTAACCACCAAAAATCATAACGGTGAGCACAATGGGCCTTGACAGTTTCATTCAATTGTGTAACTGACAGGTTGAACGAACTGCCCGCGCGCGCGCGTTGTGCGCCGAGTCTTACTCTGTTCAGGCGTTCCTACAATGAGTTATTGACGGGCTGCTTTGATCCAGACAACGCTTGCACCTGCGTTAGGCGTTGCAGATGTGCTAACTGTCGATTTTAAATCTTTATGCGTCTGCTTGTGTTATAAGTCCAATGTTGGGGTTAATCACGTTGATAGTTTTGAGAGGAGCAATTCTAGTCGCGGCACTGTATGTTTGTCAGGGGCAGCGATAGTGCTGTGACTCTCTTGCTTCTTCAACTTCTTTCCTATACTCTAAAGTTTCATTGATTTTTTCATTTATATGTATAATCTTAAGGGGACCCCTATTATGGGTCTATGACCCCTCTGGGCGTTCCCATTGAGTGCCATCATTGTGTTCCTTTGTCTGTTTTTATTTCACGGTCCCATCCACGTTATGTCTATTTAGCTTAACAAATACAGCTTGTTCACAGAGTCTTGCAAATATGGCACACTTTTTTCACAAGCCTCATTGCCAATGATGCATTCTTGGGTAAGCTTGGGTTTACGGAAGACACGTGTAAACGGTACTCATCTTGCTGTGATGAATGATTAGTTTTTTCTCTATAAAAGGAGAAAAAAATGATGAAGTTTCAGTTCAGTAGCCAAACTAATGTGATCTTGTGGGTAAAATTTACCCATCGCGGCCGAAAAGTCGATTCACGGGTCATAAATGGTCGAAAAGTTTTTCCCAAAACAGACCCCGAAGCCCTGAATTTATCACCATCAACCCACAACTAAAATTTGAAGGTTTGAATACCTAACATGTCTACTGGACCCTTGCATCTGGGAATAAAATTATGAGCGGGCATTCAGAAAGGGAGGCACCTGGGCTAAAAGTACATTCACGAATGCAAATAAGCTCCTCAGTAAAAACATGTTGACATCGGTTTCTGAAGTACTTCAAACCTGCCTGACAATAGAAATTGCAGATTATTTACATAAGCTTATCTGTTTATTATCGTACTAACACGTATGAAAAAGTTCATCATGTGGTGAATACTTAAGGCTTGTAGGATTGGGTGCACTATTGAAGTTAACAAATTTGCAATTGAATAGAATCAGTTGTATACTGTAGCTGATGTATAGATAAACTCACTAAAGTGGTGGTGAACTTTTATTCTCAAAATATCATTCATGTATCTGATAAGTTTAAATCAGGGTTTATACTTTTCAGGATTGTTTCGATCAGTCACAGACACAAATTATGCGCCATCCTGAAATTGCATACTATGCATACCGTTACACATCCTACAATCAGTGAACATTTTACGACACTAGGCGGGTATTAAAGAATTTCACGAGAGGATGTATTATAGATTGAGATAACTCCCGTACCTCTAGCCTTCTCATCTATAGTCAGAACCTTTCTAATGAGCAACTGAAAACTATCAACAAACTAATTATTGAACTCTGCTAATGCTTGGGAAAGAATTATTTACAGGGAAAAGCTACTCACCGACGGTTGCATTCTTTTCCAAACCTGTCTTATTTTCACCTTCACAAAATCTAGTGGTTTTGGTAAATTGATGTGATAAATCCCCCAGCATAAACGCTTACAATATGATTGAAATATGGATTTACTTTGCATCAGCTTTGAAAAACAAGCCGTAATTACACTCGCTCACATCTCTACCCGATAATCAGATCTGCACAAAGGGTAATTAGTAATTATGAGTAACCTTACTCATATATATCAACTTAATTTGTCTTTACGAGTGAGGCATGTACTTATCATTATCATTATTATTATCAATATCATCGAAACCTCCAAATAGGACAACATACAAAAAGTATAGGTACAGAGCAACATGAAAAACAAATGAAAAAAATACAGAGCTTAAAAAGCACGCACCAGTAATCTGACCAGACTCCTCTCAGCCGAGCCGGGGGCGCCGTTACTGTCGTCGAGGAGGAGAGACCTGAGCGAGTCAACTACGCCATCCTCACCTCCAGAGACGCCAGCAACCCGGCAAAGCGAGCGGGGCAGGTCAGAAAAAGTTAGAACAACAGGTGACACAATACGAGACACAGAGTAGAAAAGGGTGCCGACAGTACAATGTCGCCCGGCTATAAAGTCGGCTAGGAGTGCAACATTAATGTCGCGTGCCGGAAACCGCTGCTTAAAAATCCTATTGTAAGGTAAATGTTTACTGGTACCAAGCACCCGTTTAATATCATTACTCTGGGAGCCATTTAACACATTCAGATCATGATTATTCACGGTGACACTAGAGCACCTGGAGGTAGCAGTTGGTAGAATGGCAGTTAAGCTTTGGCCTCTGAGCAGAGCCCCGGAGCACTTAACAAACTATAGGCTCTACGTTGAGCAGCAGAGGCCCTTTTCTCTACATGACGAGATGACAAATTATTACAAAACTTACATTTGTTATTCCTAGGATGTCGACTTCATCGACAATGGTAATTACATTATTGTCAAGATGCCAGACTGGGGCTGAGCCAAAATATCCTCTCCGAAAATTATACATCGAGTCTTTTTGATGCTGAAAACATACCGCCACCTTCTGGCGTAAGCCGTACATATCTGTTAATCAATTAAGCCCTGAAGCACAGGGAAACTTGAGGCCATAAGGTTTACACGATCAGCATATGCAAGATTATTGAATAAAAACTGGGATACACGCAAACCAAAACCAATGCTCTAAGGTGGCATTATCATTTATACAAGATCACCCAATGGTTCATGGGGATACGAGGTAGTAGCATGTACAAGAGGCCATCATGCCTAATACGGTCAAAGCATTTCTCTGCATCCAGCTTACATACATATACATATACAGTACCTCGGTCTGGCCTGAACCGAAGTTGAGTGTCACAGCAATTTTGACAGTTCGGTTTAATGAGGCATTCTCGAATTTTTGAATTGCAGGTACTGACAGTTATGGGTCGATAATTACCCTTTATTAGGATCCAAAGGCTTCTTTAACACTGGGACAATAGCGCCACTGGGACAATAGAGCCACTGGGACAATAGCGCCACTGGGACAATAGCGCCACTGGGACAATAGAGCCAATAAGCATGTGAACACCTACGACATGCTAACTAAGCATCACAGAAATAATCTGACTCAGAAGGCTACTTAAAACTGGGGACATCGCATGTAGTAAGTGTCCTGTCGTGATCAGATCAACACAAGCCGCTTTACCTTTTTTCATGGACAAAATAGATGATTTGATTATATCTGCAGAAATTTCGACAAATAAATTAACACTTACTGTTATAGCCTACTATAAAGAAATAAGCGTGGCATACAAACTACAAAAGCTAAGCAATTTACAGTTCTACATGTTGTATTCTATCATTATACAGAGATCACTGTGGCTGAAATAAATTACATGTAATCAATTAATTAACACATAATTCAAAAAGCACGCTGTCGATATTTCTCCCTTGTCAAAATATTCATCCTCCTGTCCCGACCACTCATCAACTCCCTAATTTGCCCAGCCACTCTTTCCTGCTCCTCTGATACATCCTCATCCTAACATCCCGCGTCATAGAATATAACATGGGCAAATTTCCCCTATCCCATCCATAGTTAGCAACCAAGAAATTAAAACTTTTTCCCAGAGATGTCCGGCCCCCAGCCTCAATAATACATTAACAAAGTCGAAGGTATACATTGTTTGAGTGAGTCAAGTCAAACTCGAGTGTTTTGTGATTTACCTCATAATTATGTGAACAGACAAGAGTAATTAAAATTACCTATAATGGTGTCAATTACAGTATGTGAAAAACAATTGAACTGATCAGAGAAAATAATTTTAAATTGCTACTCCATGAGCAGTTTCACATAATGATATACATGTATTATTAGCCTGCCGCCGACTATGCATCTCCTTCGGGATTTCAATTGACCTGTTGTACATATAACATGACTAACGATGAATTTAACTAAGGTAAATGTATATAAATATCAACCAGTTTGGACTAACAAAAACGTTTAAGCCATACATTGTGCAATGCTGTAGTGGACTATACAACCGCTATCGCTATCGATATATGACACAGCTTTTGAACACTGCTATAGCCACACCAAAATCATGAAATAATTCGATTCAGGAAATCTGTGATTTAACTTATCTTCAATATTTAAATCTGAACAGGCTAAATCCTGTTCCCATAACATGCACAAGGAATTTACCAAACATGCCCTTATACATGTATATGTGTATCTGACTCACTGTTTCAACAAGCTTTAAAACAAACCCATTTAATTTCAAAAGGAACGAAAAGCTTCCTTGTACACGTACGTTCATAATGCACTAGCAATCATATATGCTCAGTATCAACATTAAAAAAATACACTTATAACTTATATTAAGCCAATTACCAGAAACACACTGACACATGAATTAACTATGTATTTACAAAGAAGACATTTAACACAACTCGTTCATAGGTCTTAACCGCAACTTGGCAGTATAATGCAGCCTACAGGTGTGGAAGAGGCATGGCCATTTTTTTGTTTTGAGAATTATTTGCTTTGTCTATCTCAAGCCCAACGTATATTACTCTGTCAATTTAGATGTACCAACCATAAACTCCCTATAGAATTAGGCCGATATAATAATACCCCCCGACTAGAACGTACATGTAATAAATGTAACCTCGGAGTAGTTGGAGATGAATTTTACCACGTCCTCGTGTGCCCCTTCTTTTCAAACATTCGAGTAAATTACATTCCAGCCGACTTTCACAGATATTCCCATTTATTTAAATATGTAAAACCTTTGAACTCGCCAAAGAATACATTAATAAAACTAACTAAATTTTTGTCAAAGTCTCTCCAACTACTCTAATCATATTGTAAGCAAATTCGTATTCTTTTGTTGATGTTAAAAAACCTTCGCATGTATATATTCGTATTTCTATTGTATATAGGTAGTTTTGTGCTCTACGCAATGTAATTTTGTTGAGCAATAAACCTTATTCTATTCTATTCTATTCTATTCTGTTCTATTCTATTCTTATACATTTGTATTTTATATTTTCTAATCAAAAAGATTTAAAATCAAATGCCTCTTCATTTGAAAATATTTACAAAGATCCTGATAAGTTCATTCCTTTCCTCCATGAAATAATTTGTTGATGGTCTATGTAGTTATTAAACTTATTTTACAATTTTGACCTGAGAAGCAATTTAATTACCTTGAGACAGAGTAAGAACCACTAAGGTTGCGCCTCGATGATTTGGGATATTTCTTCCCGCGTTAAAAGATTGTTATGCACATTGTCTTTCATTTCTATGAGTTCCTGATGAACAGATCTCCTGAATTCTACATCAACACCGTCACCGACAGTCCAGTTTTCAATATACCGGGATGTTTCCCTGATATCATGCCCATTAAATCTATGTTTTCTTGCTAACCTCGTGAAGTTTCTGCTTACAACAGACGAACTACCCTCCAATATCAGATGAGAACACATATCTAAATAAATGTTCCCCTAAGCAAACACGTGATGTAAATATTTGATAATCCGTTTTTCAACTATACTCTCTAAGCTGCCTTCGTTCGTGATTTGAGGCAGTAAATTCATATGGGTTCGATATGGTAGGCCCAGTATCTTTCTGATGCATCTTCGCATGGCACGTGAAGGTTCTCAATGTCATTATGGTTATTATCAGACATATCCCATAATTGGCACCCGTATAGGCCCATGACAAAACTCTTGACTAGGGAATAACAGTCAAAGGCATATTCATGTCCAAAGTATAATCATGTTCGACTTTTTGTACAACTCATTAGATAACCCCTACGAGTTCTCTCGACTTTTGGTGCAAGCAATATGATGAAACTTGGCATTCATATTCGCATGAACCACACCAACGTCGGTGATCATCGCTTGGCGACCCAATAATTCTGTCCCTTTATACTCGTGTTCCACACTCTTAAAATTTATTTGTAAAAACAGCTACATGTGGTCTGCTAGTTCTATTGCACCAACTGGGAATTCGAAATTAGTAAAAATAGTGGTGAAACTAACCAAAATTGTCAGTAGTAAAAACACCCAACTAATTTCACAGTCAGTGCAATAGGAACTACATGTACCAGAATAGTAAAAATTACTCTAAAATGGTCAGTTTATCTAATTAAGAGTGCCTGTACCAGTAGAAGCGTGGAATGAAAAGCAGGTAATTGTAACCAAATCCGAAAAGTAAAGAACGACAACATGTTGATTTTGTTTGCAAATTATGAATTCACTATAAACCAACAGGACGTCTATTTAAATATTTTAATATTCAAAATTACATTATAATATCTGTGCCTGGGATGGATCGAGGACCAGGTGTGGGTCGATGAACTGACATACACAGCTACATGTGGTCTGCTAGTTCTATTGCACCAACTGGGAATTCGAAATTAGTAAAAATAGTGGTGAAACTAACCAAAATTGTCAGTAGTAAAAACACCAAACTAATTTCACAGTCAGTGCAATAGGAACTACATGTACCAGAATAGTAAAAAATACTCTAAAATGGTCAGTTTATCTAATTAAGAGTGCCTGTACCAGTAGAAGCGTGGAATGAAAAGCAGGTAATTGTAACCAAATCCGAAAAGTAAAGAACGACAACATGTTGATTTTGTTTGCAAATTATGAATTCACTATAAACCAACAGGACGTCTATTTAAATATTTAAATATTTAAAATTACATTATAATATCTGTGCCTGGGATGGATCGAGGCCCAGGTGTGGGTCGATGAACTGACATGCACGAGTTAGTAATATGAATTAATAACGTCATATTTCTCTTGGTTTTTATGTGTCTTGTCACGTGCTCTCATTTTTGGTCACGTGAAGTCCTCGGGTCCGCCCCAAAAGCTTTTGAGGGTCGAGCCCTGCATCACGAATTTTAGAGGTGACCTGAGTGTACGAAAGCCCATAGGCACATTAAAAAAATCAATATTCAGTCTTCAAACCTCGACTTGATATTGAACCGTTAACTTCAATACCGAAGTGAGTCTTTTTACAGTAAGAAATCGTTAAACAAAATAAACATTTGCAAACTTACCAGATCGAGGTTTGAAAATTGAATGTTGAGTTTTAATGAACCTTCTAGACTTCCATACCTATCTGCCTGGGTCCAGTTCAAGATCACGCCCAAACTTGACCAGGCTGACTGATGTGCCCTCATTTAGGGAACTCCAGCAAACAAGAATGACATGGATTTTCTATGTAAAAACTTCCCTATTGAAAAGGCACAGTCATGATACTAGTCAAACATGACACAAGACGTATATGAATAAATAATATCATATTTCTCTTGGTCTTTGTTCCGATTGTCACGTGTCATTAATGGTCACATAACTTCCTCGGGTCGGCCCCAAAAGCTTTTGAGGGTCGAGCCCGCATCGCAAATTAGGTCAAATATGAGGCCACGTACAGAAGCCCAGAAGGCGCACTCAAAAATAAGAATTCAGTATTCAAACATCATCTTCGATATTGAACCGTTGATAGTAAAGAAATTAATTTTCGAGTAAGAAAACATCAAACATACATCATTCGCAAACGTGCCAGGTCGAGGTTTGAATATTGCAATTTGAGTTTAAATGAACCTACTGGGCTTTCGTACCGATCCGCACAGGGCAAGGGTCGAACACCTCGCGCCCGAACTCAGCCGATAGTTCTCTCTTGTATGACAACTCTTTAATACACTCATACGCAGTGGTTACAAAATATATCTAAAAGTTAATTAAGTAGCGGATCGAGGTTAGGATAAGGTGGGATGTGTGGACAAGCCTGTCTTGCCAGAGACATTATAAGAACGTTTCTTTGGCCTTGATGACATGAGGATGTCTAAATAAGCATTTTCTTCTTGAGAAACAAAACACATATTGCTACCTCTCATGATTATAACTTCTAGCCAAACCAGTGTAAAAAGGATGATCGCCAACCATTTACCTTTAGGTGGCCTAACCACAAAAAAATTGAAAGCAAATGGAATTTAAAGGTGTGGAGAATATGGTTTATCGCTTCTCACTTGTCCATCGGTTTTCGAATAACATTTCCTTAATTATCTCAGTTGTTGCGAACTATTTTTCTTTATGTCTTACAAGTAGTTGATGAAAATACGATCTTCTAAATATACCACGATGTGATATTTGGCAGTGAGATATTTCGCTCTCTGTCCACGGCGGAATTTTCGGTGACTTAAGGATACTTATATTTGCAAAGGGTGCAGCCGCCTACATGCGTGATCAGTATCAAACCGCCTCGCCCTTGGGAAAGTGACGATTCAAATGTTAGTCCACGGTTTACGATATACTCCAAGCATATTGGGAAATCGCGTAAAATTGTATAGAAGCGCCAAATTTGGTACACAGGTACTTCATTATGTGTTGAACAATTCCCGGACTGGAGACATCCGAAAAGTACCCGCTGGTGAATTTTGAATTATCGATGATAACTTTTGTTTTAAATTATATACAGAGGAGATCTTAACGGCTCAGCCTTTGGGTTATGGATAATCATAATGGGCAGCAATGTCAAATGATGTCAGATGTTGGCAATCTTGGATTTCAAGGAGTATAGCAGTGACGGCGTCAGGCCACGTACCACGTACCTTAAGTCTTTTTCCCTTTGAAACGTTACTTTCTACATGCTCATAACTTTTTCCGAAACGTAATCCGGGAAGAACGCTTTCGAGCCAAATAGACCTATCCTAGCCTGTCAAACCATGAAATTTTTGTTGTACGTCAAGCATGATAATTTCAGGGATTGGGGTCTAAAGTTAGGGGCATGATTTTTGACGGCTTTTAACCCTCGAGTCAGCTTTTTCACCACGACGGGTTAAATGGAGGCTCAAAACCACTTAAGTGAGCCAATTGGACTGAAACTTCCTCATTTTCTTCATTTTAGATACACCTTATCCTTAATTTAAGAAAAATTATGTCATCAATTAAAAATACCATTCAACTGGTATGGTGAGACCACGCATTGATCTCAAACTGAACTATTTTCGTTATTATTATTACCCGAAGAAAAAAACATTCGGTGCTTATTTCTTTTCGACTATTTTCGTTTTATGGTTTTAGTGTTGATAGCAGCTGTTCTACGAATGCATTTGGTTGACGTTGTTGCAAAAATGCAGTCAATATGCATAAAATTTGTCTAATCAATTTGAAATTCATCATATTCATTCGCCATCCTATATAAGAGCCCATGATTGTAGCCCAATTGCCATTCACCCGAAGTCTAAGGCGATATTGGTAAGTAAATTAAACTTTATGAATTTATGTTTGCAACCTACATCGCAATTTTGTGGGTTTTTCGCGATATGTTCGACGCCTAATCCCGGAGCCAATTCTGTAGGCAACGCTATAGAGCCTGAACCCGATTGTTAGTTTCAGATGTGGTAAAGCTTCTCCTGATTCTCACCTTGATGGACAAAATATGAGTCATGAATTTACCGATTTCCGGCCACATGTAGCTGAGATACTTTTTCCAGCTTCTTAGATTTCAGTACCTGCATTATTATTGGTGCAGTAGATAATCACATGTTTCGACACTCTAGCACGCAGGCATAAATAACTGGGTGAAATGGGCTGTGAATCAAGTTACCAGACAGTGATAATGCATCCCTTAGTGTTTTGATTTTCTGTTGGCGGCAATCATGGATGTCTTGATTCATCTGACATAACGGAAAAAAACGTCCATGTTACACAGAACATCAAACCGATCATGGCTGGGGTATTTCTTGGGTCTAAGCATTTGACTGGTAACCAATGAAACCAAATTAAACTTGCACGGCTGCAGAAGCGGCGAAAAATTTCTATGGTTAGAAGGTAAAATTTGGTCACCTATAACTTTGGTTGCGCAAGAGATTTCCAGGCAGATTCATTAAAACCAGCCTGCATCTTGTAGTGGCACCTCTTCCAATTTTACAACCTGTAATTCAGGGCACTTAATTTCAAAACGATTCGTCTGAGAGACAATACAAGACTTGTGGTCAGGGGCTGGGGTATTTGTAGCCCCTACCCAAAGTTACAAATTGCATGTTATGTATGAAAACATATTTTTTCACAGGTTTGTGGTCTTCATTGGTAATAAAACGTTCAATATTATTCCATTCTATGTTGACGACGAGGTTTTGCTGGTATCAAAAAATACACAAACGGCCGGTGTTTATTGAACACAAAAGTGATGATCGATGCAATCACTCACCAACAATGCAAACAATATCGTCGCAATCAGACTGATTTCAAACTGGTCTAAAAACCCGAAGTACTACTTACCACCTCTGTTAAAAATTACAACTTGTGTCAGACAACAGCTTGTGATATTTTGAATTGACTGACGGTCTTGTCTCGCGCCATTAAAAACTGTAGTTTCAAGTATGGGTCATCTATCAACCCCAACTATAGCTGGCATTACTTAATGGTAATGCAATGTACCATGAAAAATGATGCTATCTAGTAAATGGTGTGGTTTTAACTAGAGACACCAGTAACAAATATTCTATTTTGAAATAATGTTAGATAAACTAGTATAAAACGTCAAATTTATCATTGTTGGTTCATAGAGGGTTGATATTGTATCTAAATCAGATAGATTTATGATCAAATAATATGATTTTGGTATGAGAATGAAGAAATATGGCATCTTCATGATTTATGACATGATCGAGCTATTTATAGGGGCTACTAATACCCCGAACCAACGGGCTACAAATACCCCGTGGGTACCTTAGTCAGAAAAGTGTCTCTGAAAAATTTGATTTTAATAATGACATCAAATGCCGCATATAACATTCTATACACTCAATAATGATCACCTGAAACAAGTTTCAAGCGTATCAATGCCCTATACGTGTGGAAAATTCGTACTTGCAAAAAGTTCAATCCCAATTTTTTGTGCATGTGTCTGATATGTTTACTTCATATATCCAAAGCTCTTACACAACATTTTGCATAATCCAAAACTAGTTATGGTGCGATACGCAAGAGTCACCTCTTTCATATCCATGTTTTGGTTGGCTGAATAATTCCATGGTTACTGGAATATGAGTCAAAAACATTGCCAGGGGCTATAGTAAGACCGGAGCTACCCCATTTTACCTTATATAGCGCAAAAACTAATGCCTGTAAGGTACGAGCGCAGATCAATAAGTTTTGATCTTTTTGCTGCCAAGGCAAAACCGGAAGATGTATCATACAGAAATCTCAGCACAAAATCTCAACACAAAGATGACTAGGCTATGGCAGATGGCCCGAAAAAGGCCCGATTTATTTGCATTGATTGTGCGTTGGATGGTCCTTGAGTGGCGAATTACAAGCCCAACTTTATGTTCCTCATGATAATCAAAAGGAGCTTGTTGGAGCAACTGAAATGAGCTGTATTTTGCCCCCAGTTTGAAGTGGAGCGGGGACCGCCGCCGCCTTTTTTTCTCCACCTGACGTCATTGATAACGCAGTTATGTTAATTCGCCTATGCTGTGGATGCAATTAACTTGTTCGGCTGTGTTCACAGTCACTTCGTATAAAAATATTAGGCCTGCAGCTGCTCAAGGCACGTAAAATAGACAACCAAATAAAAGGTCATCATCTTTAATTCGGCAAGTCACAATTCAGCTTTATTAGATTTTTGAAAAACAAGGCTTTATCAGCACCCGGTAAGTAAGATAGGGTCCATGATTACAACCTGTGAAACAAGATTTGCTTCTCAGATCATGCCCGGTTGATGCAACATGTCAGTGAACTCTCACATAATCAGTAACTTGGAGACAATGAGGAAGAGTTAGGCACAATTATCAGCCTAGTCAAGAGGAAAACATTTAATAATGTGGTCTTTTTGGCGGGAGGGGTAGATGGATTCGGCTATTATTAGGTTTGCTAATCTCTGGGGGAAAAACAACAAACAGACAATTTATGAATTTAGTTGGTGTAAAACATGTTCTACCATGTGGCCACATTCAGTACACGTTCAGCTATTTTCTAAAGTGAGCAAATTCAGGAAATGGCTATTTTCTGGTATTTTCATAAATTTGTCAAAGCAGTACACAAGTGCCCTCGGTGACCTGAACTCCCCATCCTGCGGGATGATAACAGTACCAGCAGTCAGCACAGTTGGTAAGAAGGAATGCATTTTTGGGGGAAAACAATGCAGTTAGAGGATATTTTGTGATTTATCAATAACTTATTTTTGCTCTGACAAACCATATATGTGCTCTTGTTTACGTATCTTGCTAAGAACAGTCCTATAGGCTGGGCACTGATCAAAGACAAAGTTATCTTATTTACACGCGATTTCACTCATGCATGACTACAGGATGTATTCTTGATGTTTACTTTTGCATTTGTTCAGGCATGCAGCAGGAGTAACGGCTTATTAAGTAATCATCCACCATCCGTTCTACATGCCAGATTAAGTACGAACACGACAACCAAAATTATTTATGCATAGGCGATATCGCATTGGAATAAAATGATTTTGTCTTTGATCGGACAAGGTTCTTAAGGGCAGAAATTATTTTCAGATCATCCAAGGTGCGCCATTCACACAAAAGTGAATGCATTAGATATTTGGATTGAAGTAACATTTTTGGAAAATCAGGTGTTCGCTTATTAAACATTCCAACTTGTGGAGCACAACGTCATCCTATTTTTATATCGTTATAGTAACGTTTTTCGTGTTGTACCATCAGTACTACACACAACCTCTAGATATATTTCGTCCCATTTAAAGTTCAAGACACAAAAAATACGTCACATCAGAACGTTGCTAGCATCCGATTCTGGGAATTTCGTAATGTAGTAGCAGCGATATTTTCTGCCGACTGACAAACAAAGTAATATTTCCTCAGCGGTCCACACTGCATCTCCTACAATTTGGTAATCTACTCTGCTCGGCCTCTGTGTGCCACCCAATTTCAGCGAGCACTCGAACAATGCGCTTTGTGCTATATTGGGCCTACACACGTTAAGCAGTATTTTGCATCTATGTATAGTGGTGGAAGGTGTACATTATTGCTTGAACTTTTCTTGCTGGAATAAAATCTGCCTATCATAACCTGAAGTCCCTTTTTTTCAGAATTGGTAGTAAAAACGTCAAGATGCGAAGACTCCCGTTAACGCTATTTGGCATTTTGGTACTCTTGGCAATCAGCCAAGTGTCGACGGCAGGTATGTCATCAATTCATAAATCGACGCACCCAACTCGCAGACGCATCGTTTTACTACAGACGACGTACGACTGCATGCAATATATCAATCGCTTGTCTTCGTGAGTCATTGTCGGAGTCGGTCGTCGCTACCTGCGATAAATGTAAAACTCGGGCATGACTGATTTGATGAGCGTGGTCTGATAATGATCGTTACCAGGTAAAGTAGGGTAATTGTAGCCTCTTTTTCACTTATAACTTTGGTTACGCAAGAGATTTCAAGGCAGATTCACTAAAACTGGTCAGCATCTTGTAGTGGCACCTCTTCCAATTTTACAGCCTGCAATTTTGGGCAATTAATCTAAAACAATGCCTCCGAGAGACAATACAAGACTCGTGGTCAGGGGCTACAAATACCCGTATCTAGTCAATGGTGTGGATTTAACTAGAGACGCCAGTAACTTTGAAAATATTAACATTATTTCGAAATAATTTTAGATAAACTAGTATGAAACCTCAAATTTATCATTGTTGGTACATAAAGGGTTAACATTGTATCTAATTCGGATAGATTTGTGATCAAATAATATATTTCGGTTATAAGAATAAGAAAACTAACATTTTCATTATTTATGACAGGATATATCGAGCTATTTATAGGGGCTACAAATACCCCAAGGGTACCTTGTCAGAAAAGCGTCTCTGAAAAATCAACTTTTAATAATGACATCAAATGCCGCATACAACATTCTCTACACTCAATACTGATCACCTGATTACCCAAGTTTCAGATATATCAATGCTCTGCAAGTGTGGAAAATTCAGACCTGTAAAAACTTCGATTCCAACTTTTTTGTGCTTGTGTCTGATTTGTTAACTTCTTATAGCCAAAGCTCATACATAACATGTTGCATAATACAAAACTATTTATGTTGTGATACTCAAAAGTCACCTCTTTCATGTCCATGCTCGGGTTGGCTGAATAATTCTATGGTTACCGGAATATGAATCAAAAACATTGCCAGGGGCTACAGTTAGACCGGGGCTACAAATAGCCCGTTTTACCTTAGTAAAAAAAATATATTGCTTGACCTCTGCAGTCAAAATGGCGCCTGTGGATTTCTTTTGGAATAATAATTTGAAATACAAAAGAATTTGAAATGAAAGTTATTCTAGGTTTTTAGGTGTGGGGGAAATATCGGGTGATCTAGAAAAAAAGTCCCGCTTTATAAAGTAAAATATAAAAAATGCTATCAAACGGAAGTCATTAAAAATTCGCACTCACACTGGATATTGACAGAAGAACCTAAAGTTTCAAATCATTATCTATTCTAATAATACTAGAAGGGGGACGGCGAGTCTTTTGTGACTAGTAGCAATAATTAAGTGAAATCACCACCTTGACATTGGCAACACTACGTGCCTGATACGTATTTGTTTATTTTTCAACATTTAAGCGAGGTGCAACGGCCATGAAGGACTTTGCAATCTCAGGTTTGACAAAGTAACATTTCCTGGAACTCACAACTCAGGTAAGTCACTTAAACAATAAAGTTATACAGATAGGAACACTATATAGTGTCCAAGGATCATAAAGACTTGTTCGCTGCAGCCATTCGGCCATTCGAATATGCACCAATTCGGATTGAAACTCTCAAATGTGGACAGTGTAAATTTGTCACTAATTCATTTAAGTTTTTTCCGAGCAACGCCATCAAAATGCGCTTTGGTAATGGACGGCTTTTTATTGCAGTATGTTTGTTCTTCCTCTGGTTCATCAGAAAACTATTTTATAGGCGTGTTTGATGCTTTTTCATCTTGTTTCAACTCTTAGATAGTACATGTAGAAACACGCGTTATTCGCCATCAAAATGCTCTTTGGTAGCTATTTAAAGGAATGGACGGCTTTTTATTGCAGTATGTTTGTTCTTCCTCTGGTTCATCAGAAAACTATTTTCCAAGCGTGTTTGATGCTTTTTCATCTTGTTTCAACTCTTAGATAGTACATGTTGAAACACGCGTTATTCGTTATTTCTAGTACGCACAAGTCCTGGTGCGAAAGACGTGCACGCCGAGAGCCGAGTTCACGCAACCAGCTATTAATTGAGTCACAACGACATTTCAACTTAATTCAGCTAAAGTTACGAATGGTTTGGTCGAATAATCTTTGCTAACCCAAGTATCACCAGTTTGGTTATTTTCTGTCTTACTGATAGCAAACATTTCATCTTACCGTTATCATCACATATTGCTATCTCCCCCCTTTCAGATCGTATGTCAGACGGTCCGAAAGTAATATTTCTTCCTCGACCGTTATTAGCCGTACCAACTTTAAACTTAGGAACATGTTTGGTACTCTTCCACTGATATGCATAACACCCTTAAAATTTCGATGGGGCTCCGTATTCTGCCACCAGGGGGCGATATGAGAAAAAACTAGGCGCCATATTTCGCTTATAAGTGATTCAGTTTCGAGGAAAAAAGTGCTCCTTGCAAGGATAAACATGTACATCACATATCGTACGGGTTTTGACTTGACCTATCTCGCTTATTGGTAACCTTTTTTCGATAATATTTTTATGGCAGGTACTCCAAGCAAGGGTACATCATAATTTAAGTGGATTTTTGATTTGACCTACTTTTCAAGGTCACAGAGATCAAAAGGCGTAAATTGGTCGTGAGGCTTTTAAAACTATGGCACGTTTCTTAACTGCAGTGAACATTGATCTCACATTTGGTACACATGAACCCAATTTAGTCAGGTCATCTCAGGGCCCAAAGTTCGGTTCGATTTGATTCACCGCTTGGCCACCAGGTGGCCAAATTTGAAAAAAGATTATTGCCTAACGACTTGCCCGATTTCCACCAATCGGATATCATGGGTACATCAAATCACCATAAGGTATGGGGCACATGGTTTTTGATTTCGTCCCTACTTTTAAAGGTCACAGAGGTTAAATGGCATAAAAAAATTCCATTTGGTTATATAATTATAGCACGTTTCTTAACCAGCAATAGGTGTCCACTAAATATCTATACGGTGAGGACAGTGGCCTCTGGCTGTTTCGTTGTTTTTATTATTATCGTACAATAATGGCCCATGTTTCTTTGTTATTATAATCACAGTACAATAACACATGAACTCAAATTCATCACCCTCAAATGCTGAAGTCTCTGAACATTAATCTCAACTTCACCACATATTCATTCTTAGCATCAAACACCTTCACCATCACACACATAATTACAACTCACGCATTACAAAATTATCCATCTCAACCTTCCTGCTAATCAAAAGCGAGGAGCTTTGCGATGGCCTTGCCATCGACATTTTTTTAGTTCGGCTTGCTTTCCAAACAACGTCTAATTAACCGTTCTTAGGATTCGGGTGAACCAGGTCTGACTGTGGATAGATCTACATTTACCGCTTTTTCTTATTTTACAGGGGCGAATAGGGTCATGAAGTATGGTGGTTGGCCGTATTTTCCCGCTTTGTCCTGTATGTATAGGAACCAAGATTACACTTTCACACGCCAATTGGATTTTGGAATACGCTTTTTTGACATTGACACTCGTGCCAAGGGAAATACCGCTTACACGAGTCACAGAGATGCTTACGGACGAAAATTATGGGAGGCAAGTGCAAATTTAAAACATATTATTATTATATAAGATATCGACACAAAAGTATACATTTAGGTGTCTCTCATCACGACATTACTACTAGACCGTCCGCAATGTCATTCTATGGATCATTATTGTATCGAAAATCATTGAATGAATGAAATACGCTCAGCACTTAGTTTTCCACTCAGAATACAATACTGAAAAACGCGCGATTACACTCAAAAATTTGGTTTCAAGTCGGCGGAATGAGTTAGTGTCTGTGTCTTTCCTCAGGTCGTGACTCAGTGAATTCCACATGTAAAGGGCATGTTCTGAGAAAACTGTTACTCCAAATGATATAAGCCTAAAAGGATGATCAACGAGAAGATACTATGCTTCTGATCGGAGTTATCGACCGAAAGAGTTTTCGTGCAATTTCTACAGGCATATATTCTCTACGCTTGTGATGATGCCCGAACAGTTGGGTTTAAGGAATCATCGAACCGGTGGCCCTTATCTGTGTACCAATGGCAATGATCACCTTCCTTGCGAATGTTCTCATGAATATACTCTGGACTCACCGATCTGACCCCGGTTCATTATTTCTGGGCATGACCGCCCCCAGCACAATGGCCATTGTACAGGCCAAGGCCCCTTCATACCTCATTGGCTCAGGACCTATGTGCCTGTCATTTTGAACCCTTGCTGCGAAATCGACACAAAAAACGCTAAGGGCAGGACATGATAGCATGACCATCAGAAATGATAGACAACTTGGTGTCGCCCCCTATTGGTTATCGCGATTAAACAATGTCGAATGGCATCGAACGACAAAGGGCATTATATCTATCGGGGCTCGGCTTGCACATTCCGAAACCGTCAGTGATTAAATAAAGGTCAGTGAGTCTAGAGTATGTATCTTTTAAGCATATCGATCTTCTTCACGTTTTTATCCCAAATTGTCGCCGCATAAACTGCCTCCAAACGGATTCATTGAGCCGGGTCCATGAGGTTCTTCGTTGTCAAAATTCAAGAACTGTTCGTTTTTTGGTTGCATTTATTATGTGGTCCACAACTTGTGAAGGGCTAGCTGGACGGCTGCTGTGTGTATAATCCCGTAAAAAAGCTATCGTCTAAAAGAATACCCGAAACTGACATGACTGAGAAAGATGCCTTGGGAAGATCGCTCAGCACGGACATATACTGATTTCTATAAATCCGTGGTTCAGGTGCATAAGAAAACGCAGCAGATACAAGACGCACATGCCCTGGGTCACTCCCGATTGCACGAAATCCCAGAAGTCTATGATTTAAAGATGAGATAATTGTGACGTTTTAAATAAAATTAGATTGGCATTTGAAAGGGCCCTTCCGTATTTGTTCTATGTTAAGCACCAATCATGGGTTAATTTCCTACACTTATTATCAGGCATGTCGTTGGTAACGGCTGGTTACTGTCTCGCGGGAACACATCCAGGGAAGGCGAGGAGGGGCAGACCGGAGGTTCAATAAGACAAGGCTCTACATGGGAGTCAGCCGGTTTCGAAGCCTGCCAAAAAAAATGGAATTACGTTATTCTGCCCAATTATATTGGCATTTAAAAAAATTCAGGCCGAGCCCAATACACGGCCTATTTTCTTTAAAAAACGCCCTCTGGCACCTACGCCTAAATTCCCTTTGTTCTACTGTCTTATCGAAAGCTTATCAGGCCAAATCATGGTAACATTGGGCCCAAACCGGTATGATCAAAATGTGAAATGTAATGGGAGTGGGTGACCTTGATGGCTCTACTTGTATGAGCCACCTGATGCACCCATGATCCTAAGTAAGTTATCAAGTGCAAATCAGCGTCCGATGACGAGGCGTGTGGTGCTGACAAGCTTGTAAACGCTGCAGTAAGTTGATTAGAAGGGGAAACACAAATTATGGCCATCGGGAGCACTCTGTTGATAAGACAATAATCATTTCAGGTTATGCGAGACATTGACAACTGGTTGAATAGTCCATCACACAGGAACGAGGTCATTGCCATGCGATTCGCTGACACCACAATGCCCCCCGGCTTTGACAGGTTCAAACCCATCTTCAGAGACTACTTTACTGGAGCACACGGGAAGGTCGGCACCAATGCGATGACGAGGTGGCCGACTCTCGGAGAAGCAGTGGCACAAAATAAGCGTGTGTTCATTTTTATGGCAAACAAGCTTTGTGACAGCAACTGTAGGAGGTCTTACCCCTACATCCGCTCGGTAGGTAGCGCATTTAACTGTCAATGACATACAGCATATTAGTGACAAACAAATTGTATGAACATGTATCCCACCGAACAACATGACCATCAAATACAACGAATTTCTTTTTTAGAATCAATTGGCCACCGTTGGGAAAACATGTTGTTTTAATTTTTTTCTCACTAAAAGCTATCGTGTTTAAGTGACTTAGCTTGATGCTCTATGTGGGATTGCACCCCCACCGATCCCCTTCCTGATTTTTTCCTGGATCCGCAGCTGTTAATGTGTCCATATTCCTGGGGGGGGGGGGGGGGGGGGGGGGATTACGTATAAAACTTCCTTGCTGTTAGTAAACCGTGGCAAATCATACTTTGGCCGTACTATATTTTTCTCAAGCAATGTTTTAAATTACGAAGTACAATTTGCAATGCGATATACATGTATTACAATAAATTGTTTAAAATTATTATATTCTTTTATATAGCGTTACTTAAAAAGTAATTGACAATGAAAATATAAAGTTGTATTTAAAAGAAAACCTACAGAAAAAAGCTGTTAAAACATTAATAACGTTATTATGCCCCCTTACCTCGCAGTTAAAAAAATTCAGGCCTCGCCCAATACACGGCCTATTGTCTTAAACAAAGCCCGCTCGCATCTAGGGCTAAATTCGCATTGTTCTACAGTCTTGTCAAAGTTTCATCAGAACAAATCTTGATAACATCGACTTCCTTCGAAACAGCTTTTAGTGTGGTCGATCGGCTTAACCAGCAAAGGAAAATAAACGTATGTTATTAGAATAAACATTATTAATAAAGAGCTTTAACACTTTTTTAAAACTGTTGAAGCACTCATTTTTAATTATACACAAATTCGATTGAAGTGTCATCATTTTAAAACAGTTATTTTCATTCTCTCTCAGGATAGTTTATACGACGACACATTTTCAAATATCAAGTTGACGTCATCATGCAGTGGCATGCCAGCACTCACAAGAGGGAAGTGTGCGAGCTCAACAAGAGATCTGATCATTGTGTCGGCATTTGCGTCCTTAGGCCTGTGTGTTTGGGACCTGCAGAAAGTGGTAGGTTACAAGATTATTTGAGGCACTGAGTACTAAAGCCCTACAAGCCTTACCGCATGTAAAGACTTTAATCATGAGCATTTTCCAATGATAGAGCAGTAAATATTAGCCCATCTATTGATTATTGATTCCTAAGTTGCCGAACCTGCTTTCTTCAGTCCTGAACCAGGAGGCAAATTTTCGACTAAACTATAGTTTCAGTTAATAGCCGAGTGATCCTTTGGTTATTATGTCAATGCATCAGTTTTAGGAGCAAGATTTTTTTTGCTATAACTTTATTTTACGTGAAGTAAGCACCTTACTTCACGACACGAGCATTTTTACTCTGCCCCCTATATGTTGTCACGGATTCAAAAACACGTTATCACGTGCTTAGGGGCCATTCATTATCACTTAAACTTATTTTCAAAAGGTGAAAAACACACGCTAGGGGTGAATGGACAAACTTTGAAAATATTGATTCTTCTTGGTATTAATCATAATCATGCTTCTAGCAGTGTAAGACACAAACTATTATTTTCTGAAGCTGGGGGCGCACCGTAGTAACCACCTGCAAGATCGTGTCGCAGAGGTCTTTAAGATAATTTATTAATCAGGATTAATAGAAAGCTGAACGTTTTGTGTTGTAACATCGTGTTGTCGCCCAAGGCAAAAGGCGACATCATGCCAATGACACTGATGCCAACAAACAAAATCGTTCGTTTTTTATTCAATTATAAACAAAGAATTGCTGTACAAAGATAGGATTATAAATACATGACATGATCTCGCCCAAATTTACCTGCGTGTGCTCCCAGCGTTAGCGCTATACCTTGCTTGAATGTTTCTGTTGTTTCTCTTTTCTTCAGTGTAACCCGTACATTAGGGCCAGTGCCATGGACTGTTACAACGAACGGAAGAAGCGAGGCAAAACGGTGAACTTTCTGATTGCAGATTACGTCAACCAAGCCCCCACCAGTCAAAATGTCGTCACAGTCTCCAATGCACTAAATCAGCTCAATATGGGCCACTAAGTTTAGTAAACAGTCGATTTCTCCATTGTTTATCAGTGTAAGAATCTCTTGACGCATTCAAATAAACGTATTGACTCTGCGCAGTACAAAATATGTGTGTTTAAGTGTTTTACTGCACCTACCCAACCCCAACACTAACAGTGTTCATCTGTAGTACAGGGGTTGTGCACCTTTCAGATGTTGGACTCTACGATTCCGCTTCGAGACGGAGTTCAGGTAACTCAGTGTAAAATAATACGACTTTCAATTTTCAAATAATATTTTGGCCATGAATTTATTGGTGTGTTTGAAAGCGTTCCGAAGTTTCGATGAATTAGTGCAGTGACCAGACTCGTTAAAACAATCATTAACAGCAGGAGAGAGCGCTCATCACAAAAAGTTCGTCCAAATGTTCATGGTGCCCCCCCCCCCCCCCCCCCATTGGTCAAAAGAAATACATTTTTTTATTGAAAACGTGGTGGTAGAGCGATCTTTTTAATATAAGAGAGGAACCTGCCTTCGACATGTTAGAGCACGATCAAATTTTCACAGATAGTTAGTCACTGGAAGTTGATAGGAAGAAGAATTTTGGATGTACAGTCCTACCACAAAGTAAATGTCCACCGATTTTTTAAAATATCACAGAGATAGAAGAAGATAATTGAATGCGGTTTTCAGCAGAGAATGGTGTATTTAGTTGTTAATGTATCTGTTGTATTTGGGCCCAGCTCATCCTGTCTCTTCGTTATGTAACAGGCAATTTTAAAAATGTCCGAAATCAAACTTTTTTGTCTTATTTTATTTTTGTTCTTTTTCACAATGTATGGGTGAGCTATGATGCAACAAAGGTTTTTTTCACTTGAATTTGAAAATTCCTGCTTAATTCTTAATTTTGAAGACTAGTTTTAGCTCGCTATAGGTGATTGTTTTTTTCAGACAATTGATCACCTTTGAGGACTCCCCGCATCGTCAGCAATGCAGTGTCAGAGTATTTATGAATGTTGCCATTCAACACAATTGATGGTTCAGTTACTATTATAAGCAGAGGGCTGTTCAAGGGCTCTCTGTTGCAACTGATTACCAAACATACCTAACATGCCAGTGATTCAACCGTATTTAAAATTTTGATTTCCACACCAAGGAAGGAAGTGTTTACTTAGAAACCCATTGAATATGGTCGATCATGTTCATAATAGGGAATCTTATATGAGTTAATTTTATTGCAATTTGATGGCCCTTGTATTGGCCAACTCAGCTCACACATATAGGATTGGGGTCTTCATCAAAGGTAATGGATGAGATTAAAATGAAAACATAAAAGTCCTAAGCAAAAATGTGCATTTGTCACTATCAAACACATTCTTTGGAATTGCAAGTGCCATCAAATGCTGGTCGTAAAGCACAGTTCATGGGCTTGTGTGAATTTTTGAAATGGCACAAGAAATAAAAAAAGTGATTTTTGGACCTTTTTGAAATATCTGTTACATAATGAAGGGATGGAATTAGGTGCATCCAAATACAACAGATACACGATTTTACCCTTCTCTGCTGAAAACCGCATTCAAATATTTTATTTTTTCTCTGCGATATCAAAAAAAATGTTGGACATTTACTTTCTGGTAGGACTGTACATACTAGGGAACAAAAGGACTGTATACTGATCTTGATCAGCTCCAAAACTACTATAGTATCACCAACCGATTTAAGGCCGTTTCTGGATATGCAAGCCAAGCCCCCCATACCGTGCCTTAAGGCCTTGCCACATACGACCCGAGCCCGACGTGACCACTTAAGACTCTGTCGGCCGATCGGATCAGAATGTGGACAAGTCCTGGACGACCTGTGGACGACCTGTCGTAGGCAGTCGATCAGTGGTCGCATAATCCAGTCTTACAAGACTAAAATGGTCCAGTCTTATGAGACTAGGTAATCAGTCACCTAGTGCAATAGCACTCCTCCGACGCGACCTGACCATCTGGTCGTGAAGTCTGGGAAGGGTTAGGTGCGATTCACTTGTGATAGCCAATCAGTACATTTCATTTCGTCAGATGATTCCTGTAATCATGGCAGACTTCTCGACTGATGAACGTGAAGACCGTCTCATTGGGTAGGTGATAAAGTATGGAATTAGTGAAACCTTGGAAACACTGATAAACCTTGGAAACACTCCTTAAAATGCATAAAAACATGAAATAATGCCATTCGAATCTTACGTGGTTACGAATCAACATTTGGAGCTTATTCTTACATGATCAGATCGGAATTTTATGGTAATTTAGAAATCTGTCGCATATCCGATTCAATAGTCTATATTTTAGAACAACCCAGTTGTACCTCGCCTCCAGTGTACAGTACTGATCTCCCAAATATGGGAAGACACGCCCACCACACACCCATAATATGGATATGGACCAATAGCGCTCCGCTTATAAATACGCCACCACCACGCGGGGCCTATTTGAACTACGGATCGGTCTGTTCATACAGGGTGATACAGAGAAAATTAGGGGCCTGTCATGCATTATGCATGGATAAGGTTGACGACTATGTCTAGGCCTAATTGTCTATGATTGACTGATATTTTATAACAAACGATGAATAAAAGAAGCCTAGTCATGTATGTTTATTACCGAAGTTTGCGGATGAAAATTTCCTTCGCCGTGAGCGATTTCTTACATCTTCCAGTACGCATCGAGGGATGTAGAGATCTTTGTGACGTCACCAGTTCTAAGCGGTTTTTTTATTCACGTGTGTGTTTGTCCTATGATCTCGTGCATCTAGTACCGAGCATAATACTTTATCGTCTATGGAATACAAAACAATCATAAAAACTAATTTTTGCTTCCATTGAAGAGAAATAAAATATTTTAACGACCACAGCGCATTGCCAATTGATGACGTCATCCTCCACATTAAAAATGTTGGCTTCTGAACTAACTGGCAAATTGCTATCAATAAAGTCAGCTGGGACGAGACTGTCAGTTGGGAGGGTATAAATCGTGGAAGGAACGCACCCGATTTCCCGCGCTATTTGCACAGTGATTCCATGGTTTACATTGAATATTTACAAGGTTTATCAGTGTTTCCAAGGTTTCACTAATTCCATACTTTATCAACTACCGTCTCATTGAGCTTTGGCGTGTTTCAGTTGGCTGATGCAATCGTATAATGTGGGCATTCTCGTCGTGCTACTTACTTATCGCAAGACAGCCCAGACGACGAGACTGTCGGGTCGCAATATGCAGAATCGTATAATGTGGCCTGGCCTTTAGATATTTAGCGCTGGATGCGATTCAGCATTGTTCAATCGGGATGGACACTGGGTGGACGACACCAATAAGGTAGGATGGGGGAAATGAACCTCCTTTTTGCCTATTGATCTATGAATACAACAATGCTTGCCTGAACCTTGTAATGCTATTTCTTCTGAGGCTGAGACGGAGACGTTAAATTCACGAAGCTGGACCAATTGAAACGAATCGGAGATAATTTTCTAGACTTAAAGTTAGTGGTTTCATTTAACCCCGGCCCGTAGATACGCGGTAAAATGAACCTCCTAGCAAATAAATATGTAACGCTGACGTTATCATGGTAATGTTCCTGATTAAAATAGGTTTCATTTAAGAAAATAAAATATTTTTTCATACTTCAATATGGTTTAACAATGAAATTCAGTTTACCAATGAAGATAAACCCCTTTATCACCAAAGCAAATTGTATCATTGTAAGTGAGATGAAAGGCATCAATGTAATTGAAGCATATCAAACAATGATAGGCATTTATGTATAAACATTAAGAAAACATTATTTGTCTGTTTATAAAACCAGTATGCATGCATCACTTGCAATTCACAGTGGACGTTTTCCGGAAAGCCCCTCTGAAAATATTGTCCACTTGAAATACCAGAAAATGCCTCATGCAACCTTTTCTATACTTTGCGTTTCATCTGAACCAAATTACCAGCGTTGATTCGATTCAGAAATAGTGAAAATTCATACCGACTAAAAGTTAATTATGATAGAACCTGTTTTCTACATGTGCTCAAAATGGTGACTCCCAATGGCCACTGCTATTACATAATATACTTCATTATAACATGTTACATTAAGCTAGACGCAAGGACCCAACGCGCCGCGTAGCGGCAAAATAGCAAAGCTAGTGAAACATTTATAACGGGTCACCGTAATCTCATTATGGACTTATAGCGCGATTATGGGGTTGTAACTATTTTGCTGTATATTGTCACGAGGAAAGAAAAGCACGCGACCTAACGCCAACCTATTAAGGTAAAGTGATAATTAGAAGGTATATAGTTCAGGAAATGTTAATAAATAATCATTCCTTATCGTTTTTAGAGAGCATTTTTAATTGTAAAAAGTATATGCCTACGTCACAGAGTTTCTGCAATGGTCATTTTTATCACAGTAGTCTCGCGCAGCCAGACCTTCTCCACTTATTAGTCTGGCGCAAGCCAGGCGTTCTTTGTACTAGACGTTTTGCACCACAATGTATCTGGGCCGAAGAAACACTGCGCAAGATTACCTCGAGCTGGAGGTAAGAATAGATTATGCTAATGAGCATACTTCCACATTAATTTTTCCCAGAATGGTGCATTTCGCGTGAAGCTACTTAGCCTAATACCATTGGGCCCCGCGTAGTGGCGCTGAGTCGGCCGCTGTAATCAAGAGAGTGGTTGAGTCACTCTATGTTATGACGGACCTAACCAAAATTGCTTGCATTTTCGCATTGCTATAATGAAAGACCTAATACTGAAACCACATGTCTGTTGACTGTGCTTATAGAGAGTCTTGCATCATGCCTAGTCTCTCTTAAAGCACAGTCAATAGACACCACTATACCCCCTCACACTCAGAAACCACAAACGCCCACCCCTTCCTGCTATCTTAATACTTCTGGGTAGAAAACAAGAAGTAGTTGTATGTTCATGCCTGATAGGTCCAGTTCATCAATGGATATAGGGCGGGGGGGGGGGGGGGGAAGAGTAAAAATGTTGGTTCATTTTTCCCGTGGGTTCATTTTCCTCCGTCTTACCTTACATGTAAGAGTTTAGGACAGCCTTATTATGGTTTCACGACTTATAAATCTACTTCTTTTACAAAATACCTTTCGTCAATAGACCGAGGCTAATAGACAGAGAAATCGATCGACCATACCATAACCACTAATAAAAATATAGTGGTTTGGTCACGAGTGATCAGTTCATTCCCAATGACAACCACTGCCCATTAACTTATCACGACCTGGACCGACAAGTTTGAACCAAACAGTATTGAGGGGCTTGTTCAATGCCTATTATACGGGGCTGGTCATCCGGCCTCAAGTTAATGAACCGGTCTTAGATCGATGAGTCTAGAGTAAATTTTTACCACGTTCAGCCACATGTAGATACAATCAATACATCATGTTTCCAGTTTGTTTAATCCCAATACCAGCATTTGTTATTGCACTAGAGCCAGTTTCAAAATTAGCCCCAATACACCCAAGCAGGTTTTTTGGTGTAATTATTAATTTATCAAACACCCACAAAAATAATGCACTCGTTATCGTTTTGAAGTCATGTCAATGGTACACCAAGAAGGAGTTGTTGATCAGACAAAAAAGAAAACGTAAATGTTACTTCTCTTAAGGACATGAAAACTGAGAGTTTGGTTGGTAACCATTAAATAGTGATCGGCTGCAGAAGCGTAGAAATATGTAAATGATTATTGCCCTCTTACTGATGCAGGCAGTTAAATACAATAAGTTGACAATCAAACGTATTGACCCGCGTTACTTGTTTCACATATCAGGTACAAATTAAATCGATATTTTGGGAAGTATTCAACGTCAGTTGTGTATATAATTGCTCTTTTTGTGTCTTCTTGTACCTCACCACTCTTCAATGATTCCTGCTTAGATTTCTGTGTCAGAAAATTTACAAAATGTAATTTGGATTGTTCTGAAATGAAAAAAACAGTCGAATGGTGTGCATTGAGATAGGCCAGTATATGAAATAATGAAATACTGTTGTGGCGTTCACAATGGACTATATAATACATCTCACAGTCAGAAGTCAAGGCCATTGTGACATTGACATATCACATTTGATAATCTGAAATATCGACTTGTACGAAGGATAGAAACGTAAAACCAAACGACATGCATGTTTGAACCGTTAGGTCATTCAATGAACTAATCAATTTCAAGCTCAAGCTCATCGTGAAACTGATCAAGTTTTGATAATCGCAAATATCTCAAGGTGACAAGGCTGATCGCGGTGACAAGGTTGGTCGTGGTGTCATTGAATAATCATGCAGGACCCATGACATTCACGATGTTGTCTTGTTGCTTTATATTTTTACTAAACATACATGTGGTATGGTTTCATGCTTCTGTCTGTCCCACAAGACAAGATATTTGCGATTATCAAATATGACATATCAGTTTAAAAATGATCACTTGACCTTGAAATGGTTCGGTCAATTGAATGCCCCAGCCACTGAACAAACAAATATATAGCTTAATCATATGTGTCACGGGTCGCAAAGCGTGAGGCCGGGGCGTGTCCTCCTGTCCTACGTAAGATGTTGTCCGGGACTGCAGCAAATGATATGGACACTCGTATGGCTAATCAAGAGGTCGGGAATCAGATACGCCGAGACGAGAGGAAGTTGTTGAATGTAAGTTAATAACAACACAAACAAGAAACGAATTGTTAGGTCATGCTAGTCACTGATGTCCACACAAGAATATTCAGTTTCGCAGATTTTATAACAGATGATATCACAAAACTGGTGTGTGCTTACTTCCACGACGAATTGATTAAATGTTTAGCCCTGAAGCTAGAATATAGTCACTGCTCTGAAGCTGACTGATTGTTACGCTCGGGAGCGGAGTTGAAACTATTGCAATGAGGCTCGATGATAAGCTCTGCTCGGAAGCTGACTGTTACGCTCGGGAGCGGAGTTAAGACTATTTCTGCTACTTCATTGAGAGCTGTTCGTTCTAAAAACGTACCCTTATTTTGGTATCAAAATCAATACCGAACGAACGGATCTTCAAACCCGTAGAGTGTGCGTCATTGCACTTTTCTGTAATTCTAAATAGTTAGGGTTTCCCAAGGTTATCGTGGTCTGGAAGTTCAAGCTCGAGATGTTATCTACCTTGTACCATCAGCTTACACATGTGTTTACGATGTTTTAGAGAAAGCGTGGGCTATGTTAGCTCCAACAATTGCACTACGAACCATCTGACTATGGCAAGATGACCAGATTTTGACATTGGCTTTTGGCTAAAACTAGGAAAGGATTGGAGATAGAAGTTGTTTGGTCATAACGCTTACAGGTTTTACAAGTTTGTCCGATAGTGGTTTCTTAAAGGGTAATTTGATTGTGTACATGAAGTACCTGAGGCTGATGTAGTAGATAACAGTTTAATTTGTTATTCATACAAAGGAATTATATTACATAAGTGGAGTCATAGCGTAGAGGATGGGATTGTTTTACAATTTGGGATGACCCGGTCACATATGTAATATTATCTCTAGTTTAAGGTTATGGTTACTCATAAATAGGCTACCGACTTCTTGATTTCCCTTCAGCCGATATATTAGTACAATGTAGTTTGAACCCCCCCCTCACAGGGTTGGCATCATCAGCCAAGTGTGGGGGGTCACAACACAAGGAGGATTGTGTTTGTGGCAGCACCTGTATCTTACCAGAATTATTTGGAGTCGAGATGGTGACATGAGTTTCGTCCACATAGAACTCTAATGGGAAGAGTTTACCAATGGCCCTATTAAAAAACCCCAGAAGTGGTGCTACCAAAGCTGACCTTGTCAGCTTGTCATTCCCCTTGTTGAGTTTCTCAACTTTGCCTAGTTTCCAATTGATTCGCTTTCCGTCTTTGTTGCGCCACGTCACCAACACGCATAGCATCTGCATAGGCGTTTTGTCTGGCAATCTCTTTATATCAGTATGGCGTTCTCTTAGGGTCGCTAACAAGTACTCATCCTGAAATCGTTTCCTAAAGTGTGAAATGAGTTGGCTCATGCGATGGCCTAATTTCTCCAGATGTGACTTGCCCCTGAATGTATGATCAAAATCATCCCCTCATTGTCACTATGTGGTAATATGCTCAGATCGTGGCCGAAAATCAGATGGTTGGTTATGATTGGTCTCAGATCAGTCGGGTCGGAAGATGTTCTGGCGATCAACGAATTGACAAGATGACGATAAGATAACTATGCCAGAGGTTAATTACTTTTGAAGAGGACTGTATATTTATATGGTACAAGCTATCATAAGATACCTACAATTCACACTGCAGCTGGGAATGCTTCAGCCTGGAGCTGGCTGCTCCGTACTAGTTTTTTACACGATTGCGGTGTCTCTTCTCCGGCATCTACAGCAGGCTATCCTCCGTCTCGTGTTCGATTGCAGACTTCGGTCTTCTAGCCCGGAACGTCAGTAGAAGGGCGTAGTAGTTTGTATACATATGATTGTCAAATTCTCTTCCCGCCAAGGGGAATATAATCGATACAAGTTTTTTTCCGCTAAGGGAAATATACTAAAATGCTTCTCACAACTTACAACGTGCTACAACACAAACAGGCTGTAACATTGACTCAGGTTGACTGATGCAACCTGACCGCTAGCTAGGACTATATAAATGACTTCGACTCTACCGGTTCTGCCCAGATGGCAAAAGACTAGTCCTAACTAGCCGGCAGGTCGTAACAATAAACTAGCCAGTAATTAAGAATACTATACCGCCACGGGTATTCTATAAACGGGAAGGAACGTCAACAGCGAGGCCTCGTCCTTCTCTATCTCAGCAGGGCAGAGTAGTCCAACTCGTCAACACGGCTTCTGGCGTAAGCGGAGAGACAGCGATGAAATCACACCCACTGGCTTCTAACTCTGTAACTATCAAACAGTCACCTGAAGTCAACATACACAGATTAAAACCGTGGTTTAACAATAATCATCTTTTTGGTCCCAAAATACAACTGGGTTTCATATAATGGTATATTCCAGAAATCCGTTCGTACGGTCTAAATAATAGGTTTGGATGTGTCCAAAAACACCAATGGACTAAATACTATACGATTACGAGATTCATTCTAACCGAGACTCAATTACATTACTATTAGCCCATCCATCGAAAATAAGCCTAAAAGAGTGGAGTGGAAAGTTTTCAGGTCGACCTGATCTACGCGAGCCTATTCGAAGCACCTGGGGTGGTGTTCCCGAAGCCATCGTTAGCGTAACGATGTCGTTACGGTATCGTTAAGCCATCGTTAAGTATGCGTCCCGGTGCCCGAAAGGTTCGTTACGTTTAACGACATCGTTAATTTAACGACAGCCCCAGAGCTGTCGTTAGACCATCGTTAAAAAAAAAATCCTAGACTGGCTCGGTTCGCGTGAAATTATTGGTGTATTCTCGGTTATTCAATTCTTTGCGTAATAACTTTCTATTGTAGAAGACAGTGTTGATCCCAGTTATACATTAGCTTTATATCTTCACAGTGTCACCGGTCCATTTAGTGTGTGCAATGGATGCTGCATATCTAATAGTGCAAAGTGGGCAAGATGGACTAGACCGACGCAGGCAAGTTGCTCCACGGGAATATCCTGTCAGAGAAAATCCTCTGGAAACCATGACTGACGCCCAACTTATAAAGAGATACCGGATGGATCGGGCCGGCCTCCAATATTTGTGTGATGAACTACATGACGACTTAGCAAGGCCTACTAAACGGTCTAACGCTTTGTCCGTTGCACTGCAAATCTGTGCAGCTCTGAGATTCTTTGCAAAAGGGAGTTTTCAGGATGTCACCGGAGACACGTTGAAAGTAAGCCGGTATTCTGTTTCACGGTGTGTGCACACAGTGTCCGGTGCGTTGATTGAGCGTCTTCTTCAAAGACACATAGGCCCATATTCATAAAGGATGTTTATACACTGATTAGCTTAGACATGTCTATCTTCTAAACAGTGTTTAAAACAGGCTTGTCCATGACTGCATAAATACCCCTGTATATCGCATTTCATGAAGGGCGATGATCGGCCGATTATACGTCCGTGTCTAACTCAATGATTAGGCCCTGTTTTTCTCAATCTGGTAAACGAAGGATCATGTAATCTGAACACGTAACAGGTCGAACAATAGACCAGCATGGCCAGTGTGGACCGGAGTGTGGACCTGCGGTCAAGTACAATGGGTCTGTGTAAGGAAATCCGCACAAACCGGGTGATAGGCCCCTCTGCATTCGCAGTGGCGGGACCAAAGCTATGGAATGAGCTTCCCAATAGTGTTCGTGGCCAGAGTACCCTGGGTCGTTTTAAAACTGCACTAAAAACTCATATTTTTAAGAAATTCTTTTGAATCCTTTGCACGTTTTCTTTAGTAATGACTTTTATTCTATCATGTATTAATGTTATTTTTTATTATAAATTGTAAAGCGCTTAGAAGTTTTAACAACGTTAAGCGCTATAAAAATGTTTTTAATAATTTTAATAATAATAATAAGGCTTTGAAGATTCTACACACGTCACTCATTTCCAAAATGTGGAAGAAACGAGCAGACAATTTTTCGCTTGAGCAACGTTCGTGATTAATTGAATGTATCAAAAAGAGGATGAAAGTGATAGAAGACAAACGAACCGATACGACTGCCAACCAAAAGAAGCAGACCGCTTGGGAGGCTATCGCGAAGGAGATGGCGGCTCTTTTCCCTGAAAGGGCGAAAACACCGTCGAAGGATTTGAAGGATTTGTGGAGACGGATGAAAACCAAAGCCAAGAATACAGCTCAGGCCGTCAAGGTTGACATCATCGAAACAGGAGGAGGTGAAGCCGTGACAGGGGATCTTCATCATCATCGGGGAGTTGAAACAGATCCACAATGAGTGGGATGACGACGGTGTTCCTTCGGACGGGTCTGAAGCAAACCAGCAAATTTCAGATGATTCGGAGGTCACTGAATACGATGTGAGCGAAACGTTCACCACAGGATGTTCATCAAGTGTTGGGACTACTGGTGGTAGGAGCACTGAAACTCGCGATGCTAGGTAAGTCAAGTACGTAACAGCGCAACTACGATTAGAAATCATGTACCATTGCCACAGAGGTCAACAAACATAACGAAGGCCTCTAAGAATGAAGAGGAAGAATGTGATACTGTTATATTGAAATTTTCATTTATTGAAAATATGATGCTTTGCTTTACATGCATCTTCTCTATTTGCAGGAAGGCACTGGTCTGGTCATTTCCTTTGACATCGAAAGAAACTAGGAAGGAACCTGTCATACCTGGTAGTACCAGTACTTCAATGAACATGGGAAAAGGCAAATGTACATCGAAGAGTGACAAACCTAAGACGTACGCACACATTTTCTTCCTGTGGGGTAATGTACATAGGCCTATAATAACAGTTAAAACAAACGAAATTAGAACTTTGGACATCTCGATACCGGAACAGAAGATGCTACATGCAATCTCCCAGCGAGTGCATTAGAATCCCGAAACTCATCCACATTCATCTTTCAGGCAATCGAAACCTTCACCTGTCTCGTCTGCTGACTCTCGCAGCACCTCACCGGTGCTATCCAAGGCCGACACTGCACTTGGCTACCTGAAAGAGGAACACGAGGCAAAGATGATACTGATTTAATATGAACAAGAAGCTGCTATGGTAAGGAAGGAAGCTGCTGTGGAACAAAAGAAAGCCGCTATGTTAGAGCAGGTCACCGCGAAATCGAAGAAGACTGCATTTGATGTTAAGGCTGAATTTTACATAGAAAAACGTAAGAAGCTTTGTGTCAACCTGTAGTCAGTGTAAAGATCTTTTTGAATAAATAAATCTTGATACCTACTGGAAGTGTTCTCTTATGAATCTGTCTCTGAAGAGATTGCCTCGCATATGTGCCTCAACGCGATGAGCCTCCAATTCTGGCTGTTCGTACCGTATTGGGCGGGGGTCGTCATCTTGCGGCGGGATGGCATCATTTCGTTGAATGGCAAGGTTGTGAAGACAGGCCGTGGCTACAATAATAGCCATACTACCCTGCAGCTGAATAAAACGTGTATGATAAATATACTCCCGGAGTTTGTTAATGCCTGTGCTTAAAGGCTGGAGAGATCGACAATTTCAAAGTTAAAACATGATATTGAGATGTTCATAAACTTACCTGACATCGGAGTCGCCAACAGAGTGGAATCGTTTCTTCAACATGCCATTCGCTCTTTTTATCAGACCTCTTGTCCTTCTTTGCGCTGTGTTATATCTCGTTTCCGCGGGTGTTCTTGGATTACGAATCGGTATCATCATATAGGGTCGGCAAGTATAGGCTGGATCCCCGAGTAGGATTCCACGATTTGCCCCACTATCAAATTGCCTGAACAGACGAGACTCTTCAAAAATTCTCGAAGCGTGAGCTGATCCGTACCATCGTGCAACCACATATGTGAACATCATCAGGTGATTGCAAACAAACTGACAATTCAAGCTGTAGTATCGCTTCCTGTTGATGAATCGTATAGCATCGGCACCTCCTGGGCTCACGATTGCTACGTGGGATCCGTCGATAGCGCCAATCACGCCTGGGAACTCGGCAATTTCATAGAACCCTTGCATCACCACCCATTTCTCCTCCGCTGTGGTCGGAAACCGGATGAAGCGTTCCTTCCATCCACAGATCGCTTCGGAAACACGACGTACCACACGACAACACGTAGCTTGCGAGACACCACTTGAATCCCCAAATTCGATTTGAAAACAACCAAAAGCATAAAACCGGAGTGCAACAGCAAGTTGCTGTATCGGAAGAAGGGCTCGATTCCTTCTCGTGGGATGCTCTATCTGGGGTCCAATTAGGTCAAGAACATAACGAAATGAATCCTTTGATATTCTGTATCGCCTTATAAATGCCCGATCAGTGTACTCTTCCAGAGGGTTACTACGGTCCTTGAAGACACATAAAACGCCACGCGGCACTTCCTGCCCAGCCTCTGCGTCTTCTTCCGCAGCAAATTCGACCACAACTAGCGCATCCATTGTACTCTCGACGCTCGCCAGAAGAGAAATGACCGACTGATCAGCAGTTAAACAAGCCCCTTTCGACGTTTAAAATTTCTTTTGTCATCCTTAAACAGGCGATCTTGTTTAGCAACCGCCTAAACATGGGACAAGCTAATCACCCTTTATGAAATGCTGTCTAATTTGCGTGCCCGATTATCACCTGTTTAAACACTGTTTAAACAAGACAACGGTGTTTAACTGAAAAACATCGTTTATGAATATGGGCCATAAAATTTCCGAGGGACATCGCTGATCAGAGGCCAGTGAAGGAGGCCTTCTATCAAATTCGACAATTCCCAAATGTTCTTGGCACTGTTGATGGTTCTCTGGTACCAATCATCGGGCCCCATATTGAAGAACACTTGTATATTTCCAGAAAGGGTACTCATGCTATCAATGTGCAGGGTGTCATTGGTCCAGATGGAAGGTTCTTTGACGTTGTTGCCCGATGGCCTGGGAGTACGCACGACTCCTTCATCTGGAAAAACTCGGGCTTGTGTGATGAAATGGAAAACAATAGGATAAAAGGTGGATGGCTACTTGGGGACAGTGGCTATGGTTTAGCCCCTTGGCTCCTGACTCCAATCAGAAATCCTATAAACAGGGCTGAGAAAGCATACAATAGGGCTCATAAATTCACACGGGGCGTGGTTGAAAGGGGATTTGGATGGTGGAAAATGCGCTTTCGATGCCTACATAAGACGGGTGGCTGTTTGATGTTCTCACCACAGCGATGTTTGAATGTTATCATTGCAACTGCCATTCTACATAATATTTGTATCGAAAGGAATACTCCTCTTCCCCACGACGATGACAATGAACACTTTCAGATGGATTATGATGATGACAATGATGACGCTGTGGTCGGGGATGATGCTCGAGTACATGCTGCAGGTGTGAGAGTTAGAAATGAACTCATTGAAGGCCATTTTACCAGAGGATGAACTACATTTATTCCAGAAATATACAAAATCTTACTGCAACATAGACTAACTGCTGAATCGTGTTTAAAACGTTTACAACGTGAAGGTTGAGGAAACCAATGATGGGCATAAACAAATATTAACATAAAATAAAATTATTGGTTCAACCTGTATTCAATTGTACTGATATTACATGTATGCCTCGGAGGATTATAATAATATTCAGTTCATCTTTGATGAAGCTTTATGATTTGGGTGACTACCCATCTTTTACCGTAAATGTTCTTGCGATGATTGCTATCGCATCACTAATTGTGTCACTGAATCCATCTTGAGACAAAAAAACAGAACGTAATGGTAGTGTCACTACATTATGCTATTCGCACCTTTGCAATAGGAATGATGATCTGACTTTGGAGTAACATTACCCCGTGCTTTAACACAGGAAGTCATGGCAGCAACTACTGATTTCTGAAGTCATATTTCCCAATATGAGGGAAGAAATAAAACGAGACATTTCAACTAGTTATAAAGTACCGATTAATTGTATATTTTCCTCAGCAGTATTAAGAGGAGAGCAAATTTAGTTCATTGCATTTTGTGATTCAATAGATATGTTAGACTCTAGAAATCAGATAAAGGTTTGTGACAGAGTGTGTCCTGGCATCTTGCTGAATTACTTCTTTAGATGATTTAATTTATAAATCCATTAGGGAGTCGCTGGTTTCGTTATTGTTATCCGTCCCAGCGAGGAATTTCTCCAACAATACAAGTTTCTGTTTTTCAATCGCAAGTCGTTGTTTTTCTAATTCTAAACGTTCCTTCTCAACAGAGAGTCGTTCCCGTTCGATTTTCACAAGTTCCATGGATGTATCGTTGCTTGTGGATTTAGCCGTTACTTCGACACGTTTCACCGATGATTTCGTAACGCTACCCTTCGGTGTCCCAGTGGCTGCACTTGGTTTTGGTTTGGTTGTGGTAGCGGACGAATCAGCAGACAGCGGCGGTTTTCCCTCTGGAATTCGCCGTGCCCACGGGGACTTTGGTTTGGCTGGCGCAGGGTTATCTGATTCAGCTTCATCACCAAGATTACTGCTGCCGAAGAAATCAGAACATTGCACCTCTTGAGAATCAGAATCTTCATTCGGAGAGTCAAGTTCATCAAAATGTAGCGTAGCTGACGATGAGTAAGTTGAAGGTCTAGCAGCGCTGTCGACTCCTCTTTTATCCCATGTGACAACTGTGTTGAATACACAGATGTATCAATTCCACCATCTATCCCTTCTGTTGCTGTCTTTCCTATGACCATCAGAACCTTTCGCTCAACCTCGTTGATGCGCACATCCTTAGCTTTCCCACCGCCCGTTTTAGCGATTTCCTTTCTTTGCAGAGTATTTATGCTTGGTCACACTGGTCCAATCAGACCACTTCCTCCGCACGTCGTCTGCCGTTCTCAACGTTTTTGAGACCGAATTAATGCTATCCGTTATCTTCTGCCATGCTATTCTTTTCTCTTCATTATGTACAGCGTCTGTAAATTTGTTAAATACGGTCTTTTTCTTTGCCTGAACGCCTTCCACCAATGCGTCAAGCTCAGTCTCAGTGAACTTAGGCTTCCTCTTTAATTTCTCGTCGGGCATCTCAAAAACGGTAGTTCCTCGTCGCTAACACGAATGCAAACCTATCGGGCAGTATCAACCAACTGAAGTAAGGGGCGATTATAGACTAAATGCGTGTGCCTGGTGGGGCCTTTTTATGTATGAGGAGTATTATGCAAACATAACCACTAATAAACCAATTGTCCGGCGTTGGAGAATTACGCATTATACTCAATGAGCGAGACCGTAACTACACCGCTAATCGCATATGAATAACGAGACCGTAACGATGGCTTCGAGACACAGTCGTTAATCTGATCGTTAGGGTCTCGTTAAATGTCATAACGATGTCGTTAACTGGGCATTTAACGATGGCTTCGGGAACACCACCCAAGACCAGAATGCACCTTCAAATATGAATACACCCCCTTTTAGACCCCTTCTCAAACTATAGAAAACCATGTAACTTCTATTAAATGCACAGACAGCTATACATTAGCGAGAGGAAGACGCAAACCGGTGATACGTTACAAACACAGCGCGATACACACGGTCAGTGCATCGGCCGTATACAAATGTACGTTAAGCGTGAAAGGCTTCACACCGTTAAACATTATGGCATTTTCCATTCTATCAGTATAGCACGGCGTAAATCAATCATAAAAACGTTACCACAATTTTAACGCTGCTTCAAACCATTTCAACCATCTCGCTACGAACTTCTGGGCGTTGTCATCTATCGTGGGCGTACAGAACCGGCGGCGATCCTAACTCAATCGCGGACGGAGCCGAAGTGCTGTCTTACACATACTTACACATGGGCGATACCCAAGTCTCGCCAACATCTCGCAAAGTCTCGATAAACACTTTTTTGGCGCGGAAATCACAATCACAACAACGGGGTCAAACCGGGTCAAGGGAGAAGTCAGCTGATCGCAATAACAAACGATCACTGATCGTCACAACGGAAGATATGTACATGTACGTGAGCGGACGGTTGTTTATAACTTGTTGTATCTCCTTTATAACGGTTTGAAACTCGTCGTAACTGATAAGTGCTTTCCCTAAAGTCTTTTAACCGCATTTTTGTGACCCCAATCATTCTCTCGTACACCCCTCCAAACGAACTACCCTCAACTGGTATGTATTTGAAACGTATCCCGCGGCTGGCGAAACGATTTTATGCTTGGAGACTAACTGACATTTGTCAGGAGGCGCTTCATTTCTGTCTCGGACCCCTTAAATGTCTTAGCGTTGTCGCAGTATATCAATCTAGGTACCTAGCACGTAGATGTAAATCGTCGGAAAGCACGTAGATGTGAATCGTCGGAAAGCGCGAAGGAATGATTCGACCGTCATGTCAGCTACGACTTCTAGCTCGAAGGCGCGCGTGGTGCAACACGTGAATATCGACATGTAAACCTTCTGAATCCGAATTGCGCTGTTTTTGACGTAGATATGAGATGTAAAGTCAACCCCTGTGGAAGTGAAGGGTGTGAGATCTGGCAACTCTACATGCAATGGCGTCATGAGGTACGGTTGACCTGCAACTATTTTTCATAAGGTTGAGCACCTTTTTTGCTGTATGCCTCATACTGGTGATCCAAAATTTGGTGTGTTATTCACACATCTTATAGTTCCAATGCTATAATGTACTACGCGCTGATGTGTGTCCCTGATAATTAGTGTTGTCAGGTAGTTCCTGCTGGGTATGATGATAGGACATTTCCTATTGAACTCGACATTTGCTTGGCGAATCATCCCCCACAGTGTATGAAACCATCCTCATCCCAATTGATTAATAATGGGTGGCCGTTTGTAGCGGCATGCGGTTTGAATTTTCTGCGCCTAAGTAATTAAAGACATCTTCGTATTCTTGCAGCTGAACTCTCTGAATCCAGAGTTTTTCAGCTCTGGTAATGTATTCTGCGAATTTTGTACAGTTTGCCCAACAGCTTATGGTAAGTACCAAACTTGCTAGCCTCAGTCACATCTGCAGGCTAGCGGCCAGTATGGTTACATACGAATGGTCAGAGAGTGACCTGATTTCCCAGGTGACCGGACTGCGTTTCAACCAAGCTGGACCAAGGAACCAATCAGAGTCAAGCAAACCCTGGATGTTGGCCCCGCGTGAAAGAATAACGTGATACCATTGATTGACACCACCTTGTTTTTGGACCCAAGTAAGGCTATGGTGTTACCTTGTGTTACCTACCATACACCACGCAACCTATGGCCTTATTAGGACAGCATCGACCGATCCAGAGATATCACACCAACCGGCCGTCCCCAAGGTACACCAGCTACAGAGAGGAACACCCAATCCAAGCCCAGAAAAAGGTCACGGTCGCCATTCCGTGGGCAACGGACGCAAAGACAGCGCCAGACGGCACAACCACGCCAAAGGCAAAGACCATCATTCCCACAGCCAAACAGACCGGCAGGACGCAGGGAATCGCAGCTTCAGCTCTCCACCCGAGAGGAAGCATTCATCAAGGCCTTCCAGAAGTGAATATCCAAAATGGACTTTCACTTTTCTCTGTAAATAACGACAACAATGAAACATTACATATTAGGGGAACATCCACCCCTCCAAGTTCATCTGAGTATGTTATCAATTTGTCAGACATCTCTTATTTCAGCCCAGAACAACCTCTGAGCAAAGGTCTGAATTTCTGCCCAACACCGGGCGAACCTGACTTCGGATAACTCTTTAAGGATTTCGACAAGTTCCATGTCAGTCTCCGACGCAGGGCATTTTTCCACGAAAATGACCCTGTATCAAACCAAACCCCAACCCTGGACGATCACACTCTGGAACGCAAGTTCAAACTACCCTCTGAATGGAACCCCCAGGCCCTCCGGATCTAGAAGCCTTCATTAGAACCAATGAATATAATTTCGATCGGATCCCTCTCCATTCACCCGCTGACAAAAGCCTAACGGTTGCTGAAAGGGTAGCATTGACCCGGCTGAAGGCAATGCATGAGGCAGATTGTTACCAAACCCGCAGACAAAGGCTCTGCAGTGGTAAGCACGAACAGAAACGATTATATCCTGGAAGCTGAACGCCAACTGTCAAACCGGACACACTACCGTCCAACGACAGAGAATCTCACCAAAACTCATGCGGACAATGTCACATTCTTCCTCAAAGACAAGCTGCAAAGTGGGGAAATCACACAAAAAATGTTTGATAATCTGGCTCCCGTGGAACCTAGAACACCTGAGTTCTACCTGTTGCCGAAAATTCACAAAGGGATACTACCACCATCGGGTAGACCTATCCTCTCGGCCAATAACTTCGAACTAGAAAGAAAGCGGGAGCGAGAAATACAAGATTGGCTAACCAAAGTTTGGGTAGCCCTACTATCGAATAAAACGACAAGTCCCTCTCTTGTGGGAAGATATCCCTTGGCATAATTACGTCCATTCAATTGGAGGGTAACTTCCTCTTCATCACCTAAATATTCAGAACAAAGATTCTCAGTAGCGTAACAAGAAGATTGAGTGATCAAGACATTCTGTCCGACTCGCGCCTAAAAATTATGTTGCGAGGACTGTTGGGAATACCCGCCACATTGGTGATTTTGTAGAGGATAAGACGATTGACTACCATATTGCTATGGAAAGTTGCCTCCATAAGACTGCGTTGGGTGGCGTGTATACGACTTGGAACCACAATACTGAGAAAATGGCTGGCTCTGCCCGTCATAGGACGGGTTGGAAGGTGGCGGTGCAGGCTGAAAATCTGGGGGCAGACGATCACACTCAATCTGCCGTTGCATGGCATGGCATCGGCGCCAGAAGTGACCGGGACGACTACGAAAATGACAAGGAGCCTTGCGATTGTCCCTCCGAGGCCTCTGCGACCGCTGGCGGCCACGCGCTTCTGAGCGGGCACTGTGACGGAACGGAGACGGGGAACTGGGGGCATTACCACTTCTACCGTGATCATCTGATCGTTTGTGTCTGAGGCGTGGTGGACACTTTGCTGGTCATCAGCATCGGTCGTGAACGGCCATTTACACCAACCTTTATTTTCTCCGAGCATTGGCCGTGGCCGATAGCGTGTGACTTTGGAAGCGCGGTTTGTACTGGAGAACATGTCGAAATTATGTGGTTTGAATCATAACGCATATGGAATTTTACGATGAGGCGTTTATATGATGTGGTTTAGCAAAACAGATCGGTCTGCTTTACCATGTGCGTCACAGTCGAGATGTTTATTGCTGTCTGCAGACCGTTAAAAAACAGCTTCGGTTTGTACCAAATGAACTTGTGTATCGCTATTGGCTGTGTGCCGAATGTCTTAACAGAGAATGCCTCCTTTTTGTGGGATGTATGGTCCCCCTCCCAACCCCTGGTATTCCGTGGAAACCTCAGGGAAAACATCATGGCGGTGTGCCTCATCAAATCATGAAAAAAATCTAAAAATTAAGTGGTTTTCACTTGAACAGCGGCGATTCCACCTCTCTCGGCGTAAGAGGTTGAAAGAGCCCTGTTTCGAGAATAATTCGTGAGCGAATTCGGGAGCAACATTATTGACCAACATTATTATAGTTTTCTCATCGAATACAAATATATTATTCCCAATTATAGATAAAAATATTGAAAATTATACATAATTTAAACTATTGAATTTTGTAGCGGGCAATATGCCGTAGTGGATGCGCCAGTAATATGCATGTGTGACCAAAAGAGGTTATGGGGAAAAAATGCCCCCTTTTCTGCAGTGAATATTTTGACTTGGTAGATAGATCTAGAGTCTGTAGCTTCGTTATCAAAGTTTGTACAGTGCCCTCATTATCTACCCATGGACAATGATAGACAGAAAATATTAACACCAAGGCGCTATTTAGTGTTTTGAGAACTTCTCTACAGTGAACAAAAAAACGCCAGCACGATCGGTTTGTTAATTGATGCGAGCATTGCGAAAATGAGAAATCAATTTAACTTTTCCTGACCATCATTGCGTATATATGCAATGCGAGGCTTTGGTCACATCCCACATGCTTCAATGAGCATGTTTGAACTAATAGCATAACCTGATGAAACTAATTTTATTATTTTTATTCAGCGTTCGCGCTGCACTTGGATGTGTTATTCTCTACGTATAGTATTCGCCTTTTATGCAAGGCAGGATGCGCGTTTTCACGTGCCACTATGATAGGCGCCAGTTGGGTAAATTGGCCTAGTGACTCCTTCTTTGGCGAGAGGAAGTGTCAACGGAAGCGAATCATGTTTATCACTTGCTGGGTTCGTTTGGTTGCCCTGGCATAAACAACAGCTACCAGGAACCTCGGTTTTACGTCTCATTCGAAGGACTGTAAAGAGCAAGGGATTTTACTAGTTGTTCCTTGAAACCCACCATTGTTCATTCTAAAATACCTTGGTACCGTCAAGTCAACTTTTAAATGGAAAATGCATAAGCCTCGTTCTGAGAGTGGAGTGTTTTGGACATGTCACCAAGATGCTCTACCAAAGTTCCCTCAGGTTGCACTAAAATGTGGAAACCATGCACACAGCTCACTTCAGAAGTTTGAGGCTCTCAAAACACTGCTTCAAACACAAATCAGCCAAGGAAGCATCAACCACCCTAAGGTTTTTAATGAGCACTACACATATTTGCCGAGAAAAACGCTCCAAATAGCCCATTTGCGCGGATTTTAGCATCACCTGAGCGAGCCGATGCGGACTTCATGCGCGCTGTACAAAATGTACATGTCTCATTTTCTGTAACGTTGCCGTAACATAATGTAAACAACGGCGCTACCGGCGCTCCGGGCCGGCGATGGATGGAATTTGCCAAATTCGCACATATTCAAGTTATTTTCGTGGCCTATCTTTTTAAGTTTGAGGTATTTTAGAATAGAAATTGAACCCTCGGCTTCGGACCTTGGTTGAGTTACTAAGACACTCTCGGGTGGAGCTAAAATTTCGTATTTTAGCTCCACCCCCGTGTGTCTTGGTAATTAAACCAAGGTCCTCCGCCTTGGGTTCAATTCCTTAATCCAAATATTCAATCCTTGGTTCTTCTCGGGATCGAACCCGGGCCTTATTGCATGCAGCCACCCGTGTTGTTCTAAAGCTCCTTACTTATCCATGAGAAGATACGCCATTGGAGATCGCACCGATATACGACTGGGAAAAGGTGACAGATCCATGCCCAAGTGATGTGTATACTTTTGGCATCGATCGGTCAGGTTTTGGTCCGTGAAGAGACATCTGATGTCTCTTCACGGACCAATCGGGATGCAACCTCGTTGGATATATCAGAAGGGCTTAAAAATCTCACAAAAGGTAATGAGCGATAATTCATGCATTCTATAATCGATTACATTATAATTTATCAATTGACCGCATGGGACGTCATTTTAATTAACCATCTTTAGTCTCACGATCTCTTAAACACTTAGAATAAAATTGAACAGAACTTACGATTAAATCAAAAGTTTCAACAAAATTAAAAGTACATGTATCCTCACATACATGTACATAGTCCCAGTTATCATTTATTTTTGGCCATTTTCTTTAAAGTTCCAAAGTTTTTTTACCACCTCGATTTTTCTCCAATTAATGGCCGTGGCCGATAGCGTGACATTGGTGGCGTGGTTTTTACGGGAGACCACGAGAGGAATAAACTACTATGTGGTTTTAATCACCACCTATATGGAATTTTATAATGAGGCGTTTATGAATATCAGACTTGTGATGTGGTTTAACAAAACAGTCTCCGTCTACGTCACCATATGTGTCGCAGTCGAGCGGTTCATAGCTGTCTGTAGACCGTTAAAGGTGGCTTCGGTTTGTACCAGAAGGAACGCGTATATCGCTGTTGGCTGTGTGCTTAGCTTTGCATTCACCTATCGCCTGCCGATACGATTTGGCTACGCGGTCAACTATCGTTACGACCCTTGCGTTAGGAGAATAAGACCAGAGCTAGGTAAAAATTCAATTTTCGATATTGTCTACGAGAGTACCCTTACAGTAATTTATTTATTAATAATTAATATTTAAATAAAATCTCATATTTACGTTCGGACAGGATCTTGCATGTCTTGTTGAAAACCCAAAAGGCACTCGGAATTAGCTCGATCCCGCCAATCCAAACGGGGTGCTGAACCCAATTAAACAGAAACCTTGAATGAAATTCACGTTATTGACCTATTTTCTTCAGAACAGTTCCATTACACCTCTCCTGAAGCGTTTCCCAGTCGCACAATAAATAAAGAAATTAACGAAGCAATTGGATATTGACAAGAAACGGAAAATTGAATAAATCGGATCGCTCCAGGTGTAGTCTATATTTATCGATGAGTAGTTTTCGAGTATTCTGACTATTTCATATGCAGCTCCTGGTTTTTCTAGCACTATCACCACCGACATCACTCCAATTGTGGCCGAATTCGTTCGTATAATTATTTCGGGTGTCAGGGACTAAACCATCTGATATTTTCATCCTTGTGTTTCTCAGTGTGGTGAGCACAGACAATGTGATGACCGTCAGGAGTGTGATTTGTAAAGCTGCATCTACTATTACTGTAAGGGTATTCTCGTAAACGATATCGAAAATTGGTTTTTTACTTAGCTCTGTACCGCCCCACTTTGGTCTCATTCTCCCAACGCAGCTTTGTTTTCCTTTACTTGTTTCCACATTTTACTCAATGAACTGTAAGTGTGGATGCAATCAGTTAACAAACGAAAACCAATGTCTTGTAAACTCGCTAGGCTATTTATTTCCAAAACTCCTGAGAATCCTAACAAACGTCATCACAATGTAGTAATTCTCAAACCGAGTCAAAAGCTAGCGTTTCTAGCGTCTTGTAGCGTACAGCGTCAGACTTAGAGCGTAGATAGCGGTTCAATAACGTTGGTGCCGAATATTGCTTGATTAATCCACAGATTTTCACGGATACTTGTATATAAACTAACAATTTACAAAAGCAGGGCACAGATCTATCGGAGACACATGTGTCAGATTGGCTGTCTTTTTACCATCTTTCTCCTTCAGGTTCAAACACGCTAAATTCAAGCCTGCTTTAAGATTCCCGGCTCCTCAAATGAGCTGATTGCCTCGCACATTTGACATAGCGCAAAGAGTTATAAATGAATGTTCATGTCTCAACTCATATTAATTCCCTGGAACTGATACTTGTCTCAACTCATCGAGGACTGGTAGGTAACAAACAACTAAGACGACATACCACATGTATGAACCTATACCCAAACGGCAGAGGAGGGCAACATTACCCCAACCCTAAATCATTAACGAGCAGATACAAGCATTCCATAATCCTAGGCTTCCACCGGTTCCAGGAGGCACAACTTGTGGATGGGTCTGTTCTGCTCTGTCGACTTCGTCTTCTCCACAACAGAGCGAACTTTACCACCCTTGGCTAGGTGTGTCTTGATGACCTTGCAAGTGGTCAAAGGTTCCTAGGAGTTGCGTCATCTTTGACAAGTACGACGTCGCCAACAGGTTCTCCTCGGGGTCAAGCCATTTTGTTCTCAGTTGTAGCATAGGAGGTACTCCTTCAACCATCTGTGCCAAAACAGGTTCGAGGGGTACTGAACACGTCGCCAGCGATTTTTGTAGATATACTCCTTCACAAAGATACCAGGGAGAAGGGCAGCAGCTGGTCTCATCAGTAGTAGGTGGTTCGGTGTTAGAGCTTCGAGGTCTTTAAGGTCACTTGATACAGGCGTGATCGGACGGCCATTGATGATAGATTCTACGAGACAGAACAAGGTCGACAACACCTCATCATGCACAGACTGCTCTGCTAGCACACTAGCCAGAACCTTTCGTACGCTGCGTATCTAGCGCTCCCATATGCGCCCATATGGGATGCTGTCGGACGATTATACTCCCAAGTAATCTCTTTGCAGAAACCGCTCGATCAGGGTTTGGTACCACTCTCGGATTGACTTTCGAAGTTCCTTGTCACCGCACTTAAAGTTGGTGCCATTATCCGATCGAATCTTCTCGGGCAGTCCTCGTCTAGAGATGAATCGTTGCAATCCATTGATGAAGGAGCTGGTGTCCATTGAGTGTAGAATCTCTATGTGGATAGCTCTCATTGACAAGCAGGTGAAGAGACATCCATAACGTTTGAGCTGGGAGTTACGGCCCTGTTTTACCACGAACGGGTCAAAGCAGTCTACTCCTACGTAAGTGAACGGTGGCTTGAAGAGTGTAACTCTATCAATGGGTAGGGATGCCATCTGTTGCAACTTGGTATCTGCCTTCACCTTCTTACACTTGACACAGACACGGAGTAATCTATCCATAGCTGACCTCCCGTTCACAATCCAGTAGCGTATCCTTATAGAAGACAAAGCATACTCTCGGCCTGACTGTCCACAGTAACAATGATGATATCTTACCACAAGCGTTGTGATATGACTATCAGAGGGCAAAATAGCTTGATGTCTGTTCTCCTCGCTAATAGGCGCATGTTCAAGTCTACTCCAATGCGCAGCACTCCATGTTTATCTAGAAAGGGTTCGGGGCGGTACAATTTCCCTGACTTTTTGGGAGTTCTCCCTCGCTGAAGTATCTCAATTTCCTCTGAGAAATGCTTGTTCTGTAACAGCTTCACGGTTTCTAACTCAGCTTCCTTGATCTCCGGAACAGACAGACTTGTCGTCAAGACTTCAACATTATCTTTACGGAATCTCGATAGTAGAATCTTCTTGAAACGTAGAATCCAGGCACAAACTCTCTTCAGCTTGTTCCAAGATGAGTACCTAGCCAGTAGATCATCGAAAATGTCTCCCTTGGGTGGGTCATCAGCAGCAACGGCTTTGGACCTTTTCACCTCCGGGTCTTGGTCTGTCATCGGCGGGATTGCAGCAGGTTGTGTAGGCCAGTTCGTCGGACTGGACCACAGAAAGTCTGGACCATGCAACCATCTCCCTCCGGGCAATAGCTCCTCAGCTGAAACACCTCTAGATGTATCATCGGCAGGGTTATTCGCAGTGTCCACATACCTCAACTGGTCAGGAGATGTCCCGAAGTTAGACATTGTTGGCAATGGACAAGAGTAGTTTTCTCATAACAGAGTTTTGCTGACCATGCTGACTAGGGTAACTTCGAGTCTTTTTTTGACGTACTTGTTGCCGCTACCGTCTTGTCTTCGAGGCACCGCTGTATAAGGGCACGGCGGTTATGGAATTGGTCCGCGCTTACGCCAACAGAGTCATTTTCGAGAAGATAATATTTCGGATTTGTGCCGATAAAATGCTGATTTGATAGTGAAAAGCCTTATGTGGCTTAAGTTATAAAGCCTAAATCTGTCACTTAAAGGCACCAAGTTTCTGTAAGTTGAAGATCGGTAGTTGTAAGGCCCATTTTAGGCATTCTTGCATGGTTTCGTGATGCCGTTTTCATAAGGACACGCCCATGACACCTTTTTTAGTTTTGTCTTTGACAGGTTTATCACCCCACTTTCCGTGTGAAATATTTCTCTTTGTGACCAGTAACTGTACTAAATGTGCCCAAGGTTCACGTCAGTATTATTCATTTAACCCTCTAAGGCCTGTTCATGATCCGGGCTCATGATCTACCCTAAAATATAGGCCTAATTGGCTGTATGCAATCCTAGTGCATGTAGTTCGAAATGCTTCTCATAGGGGGCAGCACCTCCTGGACGTCTGAAGACACCACCTGTCTTCGCTTGTGACAAGTGTTGATTGTTATTGTTTTGTCTTATAATTACTGGCTGTAATTCATGTGGTTTGATTACCTGTTGATGTTATCATTACTTATGTTTGTTCACTGTTTTGTATTTGCAGTAAACCCTCTCCTGTTGATGAATAAATAAAGAAGACAGAGGTGTTTCATAACTTGGGAAATTTTTGTCCGTGCTTTAGACTTCAAGCCTACAGTACTGGCCTACGAGTGAAAGAGATTTGACCAGTGGCTGTGGGGGACGGGGACGGGGACCAGAATAGATCTCTTTCAGCGCAGAGATCATTTTTTACAAAACACACATTGTCAAAGTTTTCACAAATGTTCTGGAGTCTGCGGTTCAAGTCCTCGACATTCTTGTTATGGTCATGGAGACCAAGACGTGGTGGGTGTTTGTGAATGTAGATATTGGGCTCGGGCTGAACCTCCTGGATTGAAGCGATCATCTCGGTGTAGTGTGCTTCCACAGTGGGTGGGTTGACTTGATTGCTAAGGTCGTTTGTGCCAACTAGGATGGAAATGGAATAGTTCGAATATAGATCACTAGATTTATGAATGTAGTCCTGAACGTCTTTCACGTTTCCCCAGAGATGAGGCAAACTTTGACAGTTGCGTTGGCGGATGGACGAATGCCTTTCCAGTTAAGACTCTTGCCCAGCGAGCTAGTAACGCTTAAGTGACCACCAGGACGTTTCTCCTTTTGTTGAGAGATCGCGTTTTTGAATGGACTCGCTTGCACATGCTTTTTCGTCTGACGGTGGTGAATTCCGAATCGTGGGGAGAGGACTCGGAGTTATCCTTCGTAGCACCAGCAACCGTCGATTGCATGGCTTGAAGATCTTCTGATGACTTGGCTATGTAATAATGCAGGTCAGACGACTCTGAACGAAGTTGTGAGATTTGCTCATCCTTCTTGTACAGGAGTTTATCACTCTTCGCAATCTTGTCCGAGAGAGTTTCACCTTTGCCTGAGAATGGGTTACTCAAACTTTCAGATTGGACAGTTTTTCAACCCGGTGTAGAAGTTTAAAATGTCCTAGGATAAAATGTCCGGGAACAAAGGATTCTATTATGCGCTTCAATCTCTGAGCTATTGACTGTCAGGGTCTCTATAGAACCATATTGCAGAATACAATAGGGCCGGACACTTTTTCCAGGGGGGACACTTTTTACTTTTACACCGGCCTCCATTTGTTTGTGTTTTGCGAGTTTAGACGGGAAGTCTCCTGCTTGAGCGATCGGTTATCGGATTTTAAGACTTAGGGCGCAACAGGTTGGTTGCACTGACTGGATTGATTGGATTGTGACTGAACGTTTTTTACTAGTTGAAGTTCAATGTTGTCGATTCCGTCGGATAATTTTTGAAGACGCGACTAACAGTCCGAATGTTTACATGAGTTCACAGGGAACAGTGGCACAGAAAGTAACGACTCAGCAGGCTTGACTAACTGACTTGGTGTTGGAGTTTAACCCGACACCCAAGGACCAGAAGTATTTGTGCAATGGGAAAATCGGCGCACACTTGTTGCACACATGCATTTGCAGCCGCCATTTTGAATTTCGAATGTTCGACACAGCCGGTACTTTCGGAGCCTTCAAAAAAGATCTAAGTTTGACTACAGTTGTAAAATGTAGGTGAGTGTAGTCCTTGAATAAAGCTTCGAAAAAAGGACGTGAGTAGGTAGAGATTAAAGTATCATATCGGCATTTAAAGAGGTAATATTAGAGGAGGTTATCGAGAGACACCTCCGTCATTGTTGTTGTTGTTGTTCATGATTTCACATTTTACAAGACCTGGGGCATGGCATTTAACGTGAAAAATGCAACATGATGAGCGTCACAAACAAGAAGAAAAAGATAGCTTTCTCTTACCAGATGGAAGGAGCAGCCCTTGTGAAGGTTAATGATTTCACCTACCTAGGAGTCCAATTCAAGAGCAGAGACGTTATACCAGATTAACAACCCTCCACAAGATTCTTGAGGGTAGCATGCAATTACATGTACCACCTGCATATCACTCCACCGCCAAGCCCCGCCCAAGCAAACGAGGCAACCCGCGCCAACTTATCATCACCAATTCCAACGCAAATGCCAACAAGTTCTCATTCGTCCAACAAACCACCCGAGACTGGAACAAATTCCCTGAGCATTTCGTAAGAGCAGAAGACACCAAGCTTCAAGACGCTCCTGAAAGATCACATGACCACAGCTCCAAACCCAGACACGTAATCCAAGAAGAATGATTTTATCCATCACTGTACATACATCTGCTGCACACCTTTTTTATCAAAATTTTATTTGAATAACCGGTGCACCGATTGAACGACAGCCACATTTTGCAGCCATATCCCACAAGAGACATTGCAAATTAACCAACCAGATCCAGATCCAGACACACATCCTATTTTTGACCAATTTAACATCATTTCTAGGACCAGTTTGGTTCAAAAGGTGGCGATGCCAGAACCTGCCTCGCATCCCAGACCTTAGACCAATAAGTACAGCAATGTACATGCTACTTGTGTTAAACGCTCATACATGTACTCACCATTGATGTTGATTCCCGAATGCTGTAATGTCGTCACGTCATCCAAGAGACGCTCGCCCATCATTGTTGACTACGCCATCTCGTCACATCACAACTCCGTCACGATTACATCACGATGACGTCTATAAAGTCTCCAAGACGACCGTACTAATAAATTAACATTCCCTCCTTTTCCTTCTCCTTTTTGTATTATACTCCACAGCGACAATTTCATTTTCATTACTGCTCCAAATTAATTTAGCTCCTTAAAGTTAAACAACAACAAAGTTCAAAAGTCACTTGTAACTTCAACAATAAAGTTATGTACAGATTTCCAATGTTCCTAGGTGATCTAGACATCAAAATCTATGCTCCCATTTTGGAACACAGATAGCAGTTCATTCCAGACGCTCCTCTTTTTGTCAAGCAATCTGCAAGTTGACTTTTTCCTGAACACCATCTCATTGATTCTACTTCTCTTCCGATCATTTCCTTAATTGATCCTATGTCAATCCTTAGCCTCCTGTCATTTACCTGCTTTGTGGAGTAGACTGCTTCAACAAGGCTCTTGTTGTCCACAAATGCCACAATTGGCCTTTTTGCATCTGGAATTACTTCTGACAGCAATGCTTTTAAGAATACAGCTTCTTCCAATCATACAGCAAGCGCTAAACTTTCAGCTGCTAGTGTAGAGCGTACGACTCGTTTAATCGTGTTGGCTCTGCATGAGATGGGACACACCTTTCCCTTGCAAGTGATGAATACAATAAGTCCCATGGCACTACTTACACCATCAGACAAATTTGCCAAGGACGCGTCTGTGAAGACACACAGCTTCCACTCAGAAGAGTTGCCTAAGTCTCTGAATGTCACATACGAGACAATTTCTTTCAATTTCCTCATCATTTTCCTGGCACATACAAAATCCTGAACTGTGGCAGAGTTGTTCTTCATGCTCATGTCAATTATTTCAAATGCCATATCTGGTCCTGAACCACGGATTATCCAATTCATTGATCCAAGCAGAGACCTGTAACCAGTTAGACCTTTGCAATCCAAATCTGCTTTCCTTTGCATTGTTTTCTCCAGCTCCATCCTGCCCACATCTACATTTTCAACGTAGTCAGTTTGATCAAGTATGATTCTGTCCTTGTTCTGATGAATCTGAAAACCAACGTATTAGAAGTCCTTCTCCTCAAGTTTACCAGCCAAGAATCGATCACGTAATGGAGTCATTACACTCTCGTCAAAGCTCACATCGCCTGCATGAAGGAAATCATCTATGTGACTGACAAATATTCCAATCAGCTTTCCATCTTCATCTTTTCTGTAGAACAAAGTAGGTTCAACAGTGCACTGTTGACACCCAAGCTCCTTCATCTGTGCACTGACTGACATGTAGAATTGTCTCGACGCATCACTGAGTCCGTAAAGACATCTCTTCGGCTTCCATACATGACAATCTTTCACATGGGCTTCCTTCGGTGGAGTGATGTACACATCTCGCTGCATTTCGTCTCCTTGCAGAAAGGCCGACTTGATATCTGTTGTCTTGATTTTCCAATGCTTGTTAGCTGCTATAGTCAAGAACAAACGCATTGCACTCTTGCTTACTGTAGGTGAATCACACTGTATGTTTTCTTTCTCTTCAAATCCTCTTGCCACAAGCCTAGCTCTGGGGTTTCCATTCTTTAGAGTTAGGACCCATCTTGTTGATATACAGCTTTGTCCATAATATGGCACCTCTTCATATGTCTTGAAATCCTGCAATTTCTTCAGTTCCAGCGCTTTAGCTTCATAGCATTCCTTACTATCCTGCTGTTCCTTGGTCAAGAAAGCCACATATACATCACAGCCATCACAATCGCAGGTCTTTGTCTTCTTTGTTCTAGTAGACTTTCTTGTCTGAACTGGGAGATCTCCTGCTTCAATATCTCTAGGCTCAGTACGTCCTTCCTCTTCTGTCTGTACATTGCTTCGATCTGTGCTTGATCTGTTTTCTTCAGCATCTTTATTCGCTCCTACAGTCTGCCTGTCAGCTTCATCTTGTAGCTGACCTTGATTTGATGCATCCTTCAAATCTTCAGCAAATGCTAGCTGTTGTTCATCATGTGAAGTTGTAGATTGATGCTTGTCTCTGTCCTATAGACGTTTAGTTCACTTGCTGTAACACTAGGTGTCTCCACGGGCACCTCGGAGATTGAAGATGGATGAATAAACACCGCTCGAAGATATGTCATCTTATTGTCCATTTCATGAGCAAACTATATGGTGTCAGGGATTTTCCATCAGCCCGATGGAAAAGACTATGAACAATCGTTCACATTAGTGTCAACCGTGTAAGGTCGCTGGAACCGGACAAAACCGGCCAGAGAACTCGCCCATGATTCCCGAAAAAAATCACGAGTGTGCATTCAACATGTCTGTGTACATGGTATAGTACATTGCACACGGCTGCACTGAAAACCACTACAAGATGGCTGACTCCAGACTTCGCAAGCCAGCACCACTTTCCTTCGAGGGAAATGTAGCAGAAAACTGGCGTGTGTTCAAGAGAGAGTATGACATTTTCGTAAATGCTGGTTTTAGTGACAAAGGTGATGCAGTGAAAGCTGCAATCTTGCTCAACTTAGCAGGATCTGAGGCGATAGAACGGGAACGCTCATTTCATTATGTTCCAGGCATACCAGAGCGTGCCAACCCTGCTGGAGGCGTATTCCCTACAGTACCAGGTGAATCACGGGATGATCCTGAAGTTCTCAAGCGTAAATTCGGTGAACTCTAACCCTCGCACGAACATAATCCTAGAACGTTTCAAGTTCAATTCAAGGATTCAAAAGGACGGTGAAGCATTCGTTACGTTCCTGTCAGATCTCAAAAACAAAGCCAGCTCATGCGAGTTCGGTGATCTGCATGACCAAATGGTCCGAGATAGGATTGTAACCGGTTTACGCAAAGAAAACGTCAGAAAAATTATACTCCGGGAAAACGATCTCACACTCGAAGGAGCGATTCGAATCTGCCAAATACATGAAGTGTCCGAACGGGACGCAAAAGAAATCAATCCGAACAAGGAAGTACACATTGTGAAAAAGAATGAAACGGCCAAGGGCCATTGTGCTCACCGTATAGATAGTTAGTGCTTTGGAATTCATCCAGGTTAAGAAACATTGTACATGTATAGTATATAGGTCAAACCAAAGTCGGTATGACATGTGATGTATCGCTGCTTGGATTAAGTACCATAAGAATATCATCAGAAAAGGTCACTAATAAACGAGATATTGCACTTTTTACCTATTTTAGTTTTGGCCTCCTGGTGGCCAAGTTAAGTACCAGATCAGATCAAAATTTGCTGTCCGAGGTAACATGACGTAGGGAGTCATATGTACCAAATTTCAAGTTCATAGCTTTAGTGGTTAAGAAACGTGCCATAGTTACAATCAAACGACCAATTTACGCCATTTGACCTCTGTGACCTTGAAAAGCAGGTCAAATCGAAAACTCATACAATATGTGATGTATCCTTGCTAGGAGAACCTACCATAAAGATGTTATTGAAAACGAATCACTAATAAGCGAGATATCACACTTTCTAGGTTTTCACTTTTGGCCCCATGGTGGCCAAGTCGAGAATCAGACTGGACTGAAATCAGGGTCAGCGGTCAGCTGACCTAGGGGGTCCTTTGTACAAAGTCTCAAGTTCATAGCTTTAGGGGTTAACAAACGTTCCACAGTTATGCTCAAATGCCCAATGTATGCCATTTGACCTCTGTGACCTTGACAGGTACGTTAAATCAAAAACCCGTATCATATGTGATGTATCCTTGCTTAGAGTATCTACCATAAGATTTTTACCAAAAGCTAATCAGTAATAAGCGAGATATGGCACTATTCACATTTTTGGTTTTGGCCCCCTGGTGGCCAAGTTAAGAATCAGCCCGGACCGAAAATCAGTGTCACAGGTCATCTGACCTAGGGGGTCATGTGTACCAAGTTTAAAGTTCATAGCTTTAGTGGTAAAGAAACGTGCCATATTTACACACAAACGGCCAATTCACACCATTTGACCTCTGTGACCTTGAAAAGTACGCCACATCGACCTGATTTTTTGTCAACATGTAGAACTACGTAACAGGTATCTACATACCAAATTTAAAGACTATAGGACGAATAAAGACAAAACGTGCCACTATCGGTGAAATTTTAGAGTTTGACCTCTGTGACCTTGACAAGTAAGTCAATTCAAAAACCCGTATGATATGTGATGTATCCTTGCTAGGGGTACCCACCATAAAAATTTTAGCAAAAACAAATCAGTAATAAACGACTTATCTCACTTTTTAAGTTTTTGGTTTTAGCCCCCTGGTGGCCAGGTGAAGAATCAGACTGGACCGAAATTCGCTGCCAGAGGTCATGTGACGTAGGTCATAGTGTATACAAAGTTTTAAGTTCATAGCACAAGCGGTTAAGAAACGTGCCACACAGGATACGGACGACGGACGACGGACGACGACGACGACGACGACGACACAGGGCTATGGTATAGACTCCCCTGACGGTGAGCCAAAAAGGAACGCTACTCCAAGCCAGCCGCGTCAAAAGCTGCCAAATCGGGCAGTACCGGTTCTTGTGGTAATTGTGGTACGTCGCACGCAACTGATCGTCGTGAACAGTGTCCAGCTTTTGGTAAGCAATGTCAAAAGTGTGAAAAATGGAACCACTGGGGTTCAGTCTGTCGATCATCTGGCAAACTGGCACACAAAGGCGCTAGTAAGAAACATTTCTTTGGTAAAACAAAGAAATATGTTCATAAGTTAGAACCTGACTCAGATGAGGACTTTTTCATAGAATCAGTCAATTGTCCAACCACGAAAGAGGACATTCATGCGGTACTACTTCTCAACGGAGTGAAGACAAAGGTGAAGTTAGACACTGGGGCCAAATGCAACATAATTAGCCTCTCCAAACTTCACTGTCTAAAAGGAACACTTGATCGTTCTAAAACCGTGACACTCGTAGGATTTGGTGGCCATAAGACTAAATCTGTCGGTCAAGCAATCGTTACCTGTGAGCCTAAGGGTAATGGTAAAGTGAACATCGCATTCCTGGTAGTCGATCGGGACGTAAGGACACTCCTGGGCCTACAAGACTGTCTGAAACTGGGCCTCAGAAGTTTTCGAAGTTCATTCAGGTACACCTGACATGCCTGAATCACCATTGCCAGGAGTACTCACTGACTTTCCTGAACTATTTGATGGTAAACTTGGAAAGTTACCTGTCAAATACCACATCAAGCTTGATCCGGACGTGCAACCAGTCGTGCGCCCTGTGCGCAATGTTCCTCACGCAATCAAGGACAAGTTGAAGGATAAACTCGACGACATGGTAAAACAGGGGATAATTGCACCAGTTACCGACCCAACTGATTGGGTATCTCTCTCGTCGTTATAACCAAGAAAGGGACTGATCATTCACGGGTATGTCTTGATCCGGCTGATCTGAATAAAGCCATCAAGAGGCCACATTACCCGATGAAAACTATCGAGCAAGTAGCTGCTTCAATGCCGAACGCTAAGTCTTTCACAGTCATAGACTTGAGTCAAGCTTTCTACCAGATTCCATTGGATAAGGAGTCGTCGTATTTCACCTGCTTTGGGACTCCTTTTGGTAGATTTCGTTACTTGAGAATGCCTATGGGGATTTCCTCCGCACCGGAAGTCCACCAGCAAGCCATGGACCATCTCTTAGACCGGTACCCAGCTGAAGCCATCATGGACGATATGATCATTCATGGTGACAATGAAACTGAGCATGATGAGAATGTGAAACGCGTATGTGAGAGATTGGTTGAAATCGGGGCCAAAGCTTCACGTCGTAAACTCAAGTACAAATTACCGAAAGTACAATATCATGGTCACTATCTAACTGATCATGGTCTTGAGCCCGATCACGAGAAAGCGGAAGCGATAGTGAACATGCCTGATCCTGAAAACACTACTGACTTACTTCGATTTCTCGGAATGGTGAAATACTTGTGTAAGTTCATACCTAATTTGAGCAATAAAGCTGAGCAGCTCAATGCTTTGCTTCACAAGGATCGAGCATGGGTGTGGGATGACCCACAGAAGCAATCCTTCAAAGCTGTGAAGGACGCCATCGCTAACGCTACATCGCTCTCATATCACGATGTAAAGAAGGATGTCGTGCTAACATGTGACGCTTCGAAAGGTGGATTGGGAGCCGCGTGTCTGCAGGATGACCGCCCTATAGCATTCGCATCACGCGCTCTAAGTGATTCAGAACAACGCTACGCTCAAATCGAGAAAGAGTTGCTAGCCGTAACCTTTGCAAGTGAAACATTCTATCCGTACGTTTATTCCAAGAACGTGGTCATAGAGACTGACCATCTACCTCTGGTCAGTATTGTGAAGAAGCCACTAGCCAGTGCACCGGCTAGGCTTCAGCGACTCTTATTGCGCTTGCAGCGTTTCAAGATAACGCTTGTCTACAAGAAAGGGAAAGAACTATTCTTAGCGGACACTCTATCGCGCGCATACCTACCGAGCACTGACAAACCAGAAACCGAATGGGACGATTATGAAGTACTAACTGTGCTACCCATATCTGACAACAAACTGGAACAGGTCCGATCTGAAACCGCGAAAGACAACGTCTTGGTGAAGTTGAGTAAAATCCTTTACTCAGGTTGGCCTCTGAATCAGAAAAACACTGATCCAGATCTTGCTCCGTACTATCATTTCCGTGATGAACTCATGTGTGATAGTGGTGTAATTTTCAAGGGTCATAAGATAGTTGTGCCTGAACAGCTAAGAGCTGAATTTATCAAGAAATCACACGCTGCGCATTTAGCATGTGATAGAACCATTCAGCGCGCGAGAGAAGTCATGTTCTGGCCTAACATGTCAAAAGACATCGAGAAATTTGTAATTTCTTGTACTGTATGCCAGGGTCTGAAAAACCACCAACAGCGTGAACCACTAGAGCTGTACCCAGTGCCAAACCATCCTTGGGAGGTTGTAGGCTCTGACTTGTTTGAATGGAACAATGACCAATACATGGTCACCATTGATTCCTACTCTGGTTGGTTCGAAATAGACAAAATGTTGAGTACCACCATCTCTGCTGTGGTGAAGAAGTTAAAGGTACACTTCTCCAGATTTGGAATCCTTATCATGTTAATTTCAGATCCTGGGCCACAGTATCGCTCGAAATAGTTTGAGTCATTCACCCAAGATTGGGGAATTCAGCACTGTATGAGCAGTCCGTACTTTCATTCAAGCAACGGGTTAGCTGAAAAGGCAGTCCAGTCAGCGAAACGTTTGTTGGAAAAATCTAGGAAGGAAAATTCTGATTTTCACCTAAATTTGCGCCACTGGAGAAATACTCCACGTGATGCTGTGTTGCGATCTCCTGCACAGCGAAATTTGAGTAGAAGTACCAAAACTGACCTGCCTATAGCTAAATCATTGCTTCAACCAGAGGTAGTTGCACCTACCCAGGTTCACCAACGTCTCACTGATTTGAGACAGGTTCAGAAGAAACCTATTGATCAAAGGTCAAGGCCTTTGGCACCCTTGATCTCTGGTGACAATGTTCGGATGCAGACTAAGAAAGGCTTTGAAACTCCTGCGGTTGTAGTCCGAGCAGCAGATCAACCTAGGTACTACATTGTCCCCAGGCAGTAGAGTGTATCAAAGGAACCGAAGACATCTGTTGAAAGTGCCAAATTCTGTTACTGTAAGGCAGCCTGTAAACCATCAAGGGGAGGAAAATGTAAACTCAGGAAATAGCTTAGGAATCTCTCAACCAGCTGCAACTCTTGATTATCAGTACAGTAATACTTCAGTTGATAACACACCACCAGCTACTGATCCTGTAGCAGTAAATGCACCTACTCCTGTAGCTACTGGCTTACAAACTAGATCAACTGGGACTACTAGCAGTGGTAGAGTTGTTAGACCACCTGCCAGGTTTAATGATTTTGTGAAGTAATTGTAATTGGTTCGTTGAGATGTGTGATTTGAAATCTAGAGCCAACAGACATTATGAGTAAACTTCATAGCATTACTGTAAATGCAACCCGGTCATGTCATTGTGTATGTATGCAAACCTTGTGTTTTAGTACGATTAGAATTATGGTTTTTCTACTATACTACCACTTGTTTTCGCATCTTGTGTGTATTCTCGCTGTATCATGATGAATATGTTTTTCTACCATACTGCTACTATTGTGTGTCTTGTTGTAAACCATTCTCATGTTTTGTTGCATACTATAGGCCTACCATAATCGTTTAAGGCTTTCATGTTTTGTAAGAGTATTTATGCCTCATCAGGTATTTCGTTTGACTATCAGATTTTACTCAATTAGAGAATCAGAGAGACATTTTCGTTTGAAGTAGAGTTACTTGTGACATTGGGTGATATGAATAAAGACTAGTAAATACTTTTACTTCAGTTTTGTACAGAAAGGCCTAGTGTAAATGTACATGGGGTTTTCAGTAAAAGCAATTGCTAGTCTTTATTCATATCACCCATTGAACTGTGTACTGTAAAGTTTACTAAGACTAGGCGTAGCTAAGCTGACCGCTTATGAAAGATGGTATACCCTGGACTTTTGATATTGATGTGTTGAGGCACGATTTATAGTCTCTGTGTATTTGGAATTTGCTATACATGCAAGTCTTATTCAGACAATTAGGTTCTTACTGAAAGACAAATTTATACAGGTAGACCCTACTAGTTATTAGGGGTATTCTTTAGTGAGTGTAACATTTAATTTTGACTCCCAGTCTAAAATCACAAAGGGGAGGATGTAGATTGATGCTTGTCTCTGTCCTCAAGACGTTTAGTTCACTTGCTGTAACACTAGGTGTCTCCACGGGCACCTCGGAGATTGAAGATGGATGAATAAACACCGCTCGAAGATATGTCATCTTATTGTCCATTTCATGAGCAAACTATAGAAGTCTTGGTACCAATCGCATCATCTTCATGCTGATCATGATGATCATCACTTTTGAACTTGAACTGATCTTCTACCTTTTTCAGCCTATTCGGTGACACTCTCACGAACACACCACCATGCCTCACGAACACGAGCTTCCCATCTTGGCATACCACTTTTCCTGGACCAAGCCACCTGTCCTGTCCATCCCTCTTGTAGTAAACATGATCACCTTGACAAAATACCTGTGGGGTGCGTGCATACATCTTAAACACTTTACATTCCTGTTGAATAACTTCCAAATCCTGAGCATATCTATCGTCCCAAATTCCGGAATCCTTCAGAAGTGCTTTCAACTTTTCCTGAGTTGGATGAGCAAACTGCCTATGTAACTTGAGAAGAGTACGACGTCGATCTTAATCAGAAAGTTCTGTCAACTCCACAGCATTGACGCTCTCCACTCCAATATCCTTGATGATTGATACACAGTAATGTCCAGAGGAAGTCAGATTCAAAGCCACATCTATCCCAAGTATTTCCGCACAGTCATTTTCAATATCCATCTTGATCTTGGCATTCTTCATGGTCTCTCTTGATAGCAGCGAAGGTATTGCGGAGTCAACCACATCAGTCCTAATTCTCACTTCCTTTCCAACCAAATGCGTCGGTATGATGTATTCTCCACGTGACTTCAGTTTGGTTCCGCCACCAAACTTGAAAATCCTGTTGCTATCTTTCCTGATGATCTTGCATCTATCAGCATCTTCCAATGAGTCCATGTAACTGTCAAACCAGCTGGAACCACACACAGTACAGCTACATGCCGTATCAAAAACAGCAGCATCGTTGGCTTCAATCCCAAGTTCTGCAACATTCCGTTTGTTGTAGCCAGTGAAAAGAACTCCATGTTCTTCCTCCCATTCGGCTTCATCACTGTTTTCATCGATCCTCGGTCATGTGCACTTGTTTGATCTTGCTGTTTTCCCAAGCATGAGGACAGTTCCTAATGAAATGCCGATATGACCCACAGCATTTCCATGTCATACGTTTTCCATCTGCGCCAACAGGATTCATATTTCTGTCTTCATCATTACCAGGCCTACCACTATAACCACGACCTCTACCAGTACCACCGATGTACTTGTTGAAACTTCTTTTCTCAAATTTCTTACCTCCTTTGCCCTTGTTGTACTTGTAGTAGGAATTCCCCACTAATGTTGGTTCCACCTTGATTGCCGCCGCTGACGATCCACCAACACCCACTCCACAAGTTTTGCCTCCTCCTTTGAACTTCTTTAGCGACTTCTTGGCTTGTTCGAAAAGAGTTTTCTTCATCTCAAAATCCATCCCAGTCAACACCAAAAGTTTTTCCTCCTGCGTTAGACCAGCTCTACGTAACAGTTTGAACGCTAGAATTTCTGGTGGTAAAGTCAGATTATTGACCTTGATTCTTGTGTATTTCTGATCAAAGTTGGCAATATATTGATCTATAGTCTGATCCGCACTCCTAGTATAATCCTCGAAATCCTCAGACTTCAGCAGTGCATTGTTCTAACTCATCCTTGCCAAGGGTTTAGTTCAACAACTGAATCAACAGATCAAAGCTATTATCACTGTTCAATTCCTCAATTGGTATTTCCTCAAACACCTTCTCCCTAATTTTCAAACCGTCATCCTCTGGTAAACTCAAGGCAACGATAACGCCTTGTTTATCTTTATCTTGTTAATCGCCAAATCAGTCACTGCTTGCAACGCTGCAAGCTCTTTCCGGTAAAGTTCGTAACTCTTACCTTCCCAATACGCCGGTGCTTTTAGCCTAGCACTCATTATCCGCTCGCTAATTATCCAACAAACAAACAAAAACTTCAACTTACGCTACTTTACCGCCCACGCCGACGATCAATTCCATAAAATCAAGCCGATTTTTGCTTGTAAACATTGACGAACTCCGCTATTCCGCCATGCCATGTTAATGCATGCCGCAAATGTACCCAGAATCCACATGAATCCACGCCGATATTCACTCCACTGCGTACCGCTAGATTTCAGCTATGATTCGGTCACTTTCCTAAACGAAATCCTCCGTAGATCGTTACTAAAGCATCTGCTAACACTGTTAAACGCTCATACATGTAGTATACATGTACTCACCATTGATGTTGATTCCCGAATGCTGTAATGTCGTCACGTCATCTAAGAGACGCTCGCCCATCACTGTTGACTACCATCGAAGATATCAACAAATGATGTCATACCCGGAGTATCTGACCACTGCATCCCTCGCATTGAAGTGGATGTCTCACCTACAATTAGGACGCAGAAGCCAAGGAAGATCCGTCTCTACAACAAAGCGCAATGGGACTCGATGAAAGGAGAACTCAAACCACTAAAGAAAGAGATCCGATGTCAATCCCAAACGATGCCCATAAACGACCTATGGCTACTGTTCAAAAACTAACTGCTCGCCATCATGGACAAATACATTTCAACAAAGATATGCAAAACCCGCGCCAAGTTACCCTACATCGCTCCGGAGATCGCGAGACTCCTGAAACGAAGAGACCGACTCCACAAGAAAAGGAAAAGAGCCCAGAAAAACTTCGAATTCTCGAATGCCAGCTACATATGCAGAGACAAGAAGTTAAGGGAACTGAAGACGCTGATCCAGCAAAAGATGAGACAAGCTTATTGGCGCCACCTAGAAACCATCATCACCCCAATGAAGGATGAAGCTAACACCAACAACAGAGGGGCAATGAAACGCTTCTGGCAATTCATCAAAAGCCAACGGAAGGACGATACTGGAATACCAACCCTGAAAGATCGTGGGTGCAACGTCAGCGACCCAAAAACCAAAGCCGACATCCTCAACAAACAATTCGAGTAAGTGTTTGCAGAGGACAACAAAGACCAAACCATGCCCACTGACGCCCAGAAATTCCCGGACATTACACCAATAACCATCAGCGACACTGGAACCCGGAAGATGTTGCTGAACCTGAAAGAACATAAAGCAGCAGGCCCAGATGACATCAGCCCGAGAGTCATGAAGAACCTGGCAACTGGACTTGCCCCCATCCTGGGCATAATCTTCCGTCAATCGTACAGCACTGGTACCATCCCAGATGACTGGCCATCAGCGAACGTCACACCTGTCTACAAAAAGGGAAAGAAGACATCACCAGAAAACTACCGCCCCATCTCCATTACATGCATCTGATGTAAAATGCTAGAGCACATCCTGACAACCAACATCATGCAACACTCAGAACATCACGAGATCCTGTACCATCGCCAGCACGGATTTCGAAGTGGAAAATCCTACGAAACCCAACTACTGGAATTCGCAGACGACATTCTGAGATATATGGAGGCAAACAAACAAACAGACGTCCTAATAATGGATTTTTCCAAAGCATTCGATAAGGTCAACCATCGAAAACTCCTAAACAAACTGTCCAACTACGGAATATCAGTCAAGACCAACAACTGGATATCTGCCTTCCTAAAAAACAGGCGACAAACAGTGTTCCTTGATGGGGAGAAGTTGTATGAAGGCAGCGTAACATCAGGCGTGCCTCAAGGGTCTGTACTTGGACCTTTACTCTTCCTGATGTATATCAATGACATCGCAGACAATTTAACAGCCACTGTCCGACTCTTCGCACGGCACGGTCGGGCCCCTCAGTACCTCGCTGAGATGATCAATGTCTATGAGCCAGAAAGGCACCTGCGGTCAGCACACGACCTATCACTTGTAGTTCCGCGTGCAATAAGACCATACGGCGAGCGGGCATTTGGCCACTCGGCCCCCACGCTCTGGAACCGGCTGCCGACCAACATCCGGGCAGCCGCGACCATTAAGGAATTTCGCGGATTGTTGAAGACAGAGCTGTTTAGTCAGGTGTGATCTTTTTATCTGTAAAGCGCCCGTGAACGAGCATTTTGCTTGAAACGGGCGCTATAGAAATATGGTATTTACATTACATTACATTCGCCGATGATACCATTGTATACCTGGTTATAACATCCCCAGCTGACGCCCAAATCCTACAGAAGGACCTTGATCTACTGGGAGAATGGGCAGTCAGGTGGGACATGGAGTTCCACCCGCAGAAATGTCAAGTCATGACCATCACCAGGAAGAGAAAGCCGATCCTATCGAACTATACCCTCCACGGCCACCCACTCCAGCATGTCAGCAGCGCCAAGTATCTAGGAGCCAACATCACCTCCGACCTGACATGGGCAACACATATAAACGCCATCACTAACAAGGCAAACCGAACTCTAGGCTTCCTCCGCAGAAATGTCCAACTCAACTCCACAGAACTCAAGGCCACAGCTTACAAAGCCCTCGTCCGCCCCCTACTCGAGTACGCCCCAACCATCTGGGATCCCTACCATAAGAAGGAGATAAAGAAAATCGAAATGGTACAACGACGAGCTGCCTGCTACACAACAAACCGATACAGAAACCTGTCTAGCGTAGGATCGATGCTGCAAGAACTAGGATGGCCATCACTCGAACAAAGGAGACAAGAACATCGCCTAACAATGCTATATAAGATCAAAACAGGAGCCGTCGACTGTGGCGGCTTTGATCGAATCTAACTAATATGTCAAGGATGAAGTGAAGTTCTGTTTTCCATGACTTCTTTTATTACCATAGATCCCACAGATCACGTAAATCTACAAAGACAAAACGAATGAACATACATAAAGACTTGCTCACATAATAAACAGGGGACAAGAAAGGAAGAACCAGTGACTGTAAGAAAAAAGGAAGAAAAAGTAGAGGAGGAACAACCATAAAAATTTGTCACATCCAGGAGGACAGACAAGACATACACATTCATGACGTTTCTTGCACAACCATACAGTATCAACTTTGCAGATTTACTACAGCATTCTATCTGAACATTACACCGAATCTTTAACATAGAATCATGTATTAAATGGCATTTACCTGCCTAGATCCTTACTAAAAATATGCATCTCAGCATTCTATAAACATTTCAGTGCATTCTAAGGACATGCACCAGGGCGTCACCTGGTGTTAAACTATGAAACTATAGCGGGAGCAAACAAGCGTGGGTTTTCACTAATTAAACACATCAAAAACTGACCTTTACCGGCTCTGTCATGAACTGGGCTTGTACTGTAGGGTTTCTATACATGTTATTTTAGTTAATTACCTTTGTTCCGGCATCGGGTCTAACTAAGGTTCCCGAAAAAGTGCCCTTTACTGGCACAAATTCTATACAGTTCGTAATGACCGAAATGTTTGGGTTCAAAGCGAGGCTGGGCGGAACCGGAATGACGCACTAGCCAAAAGGAGCACGAAAATGGAGGCGCCAAATTCAAATTATCCGCCAAACACCAAAAGAGCGCAAAATAGAGCGCAAACTGCAAAAACGCACTAAAACATGCATTACTGACTAAATTCTAACCGACGGCAGTCACAGTCGACATCACAACAAGGCGTCTCACACCATCCAGACGACACCACAAACAACATCACAACTCGGCATTTCTAACAATAGGAAGCAGCAAAGATTACGTAAAACATTAATTTTACCCAGGAACCATTAAAGAATGGAATGCACTCCAATTCGATCCGGAGCAATGCGAAAATGTGGACCAGTTCAAAACCAATCTGCTGGCCACAAGACGCACACCAACGAGCGAATAGTATACGAGAAGAAGCGTCGATGATGTCCCCAGCACCACTTACGTCATTACAAACTGTTTACCACACGTTAATTGTTAATTTGGACATTGCATCGACTTTTAAAACACGTTTACCCTTCCCTCAGTGCATGGGCAAACAGTCCAACTGCCACAACCTTCATTAATGACGTAGAGTAGTTCAAAAGAAGAAGAAGAAGAAGAGACTACGCCATCTCGCCACGTCACAACTCCGTCACGATTAAATCACGATGACGTCTATAAAGTCTCCAAGACGACCGTACTAATATATTAACAACTTGTATACGATGGGCTACCCAGATCTGTTCAGCGGATATATTCTCCGCACTGGCTAGTGAAACGTATGGTTAATACATAACGTCCATACTGGCTTGTCAGACCCAGATGTGCGCAAGACTACCTATGGCGTGTCTTACGATAATTTCGGATTTTGATATATTTCACTCGCAAAAACGTAATATTCTGCCTGAATGGTGAGTACTCAAGTTGATTTTTTTCATAAAATTTACGTTCAAGTTTATATTGTAGGCAAACGAATGTGTACATTAAAGTCTCTTCACTACAGTGACAGTTGATTCAATGATGTTTCATTTCAGTGCATGCTGTGGAGCATGGAGATGGGTCTGGGAGTGTGGTGTTTCATGGCTGGTAGGCCTAGACCGTAGGCTGTGGGGTCGAAGTCAACACGCTGAACTGAGGAACGGAGAGTATAGGGCTTGCACCACGTGCTGATATCTGATGATTCATGCAAACGCATAGAAGTGTCCAGCTTGGTTTTCTAACTAACTCTAATTTATTGGTAAAATAACATAGCTAAAGTACATACAACAATATGATTGATTTGGAGAGCGAGAGGTTTACAAATAAGGAAATGAGTGGTAGTGATTGGTCAAGAGTCTCCTTTTTCTGTCCTGTCCGACACGAGGCTTCTGGCCTCATTTTGAATTGGAAAAAATAATTTCAGAGATTGGATTTTTTTACCATGTCAAGTTGTTTTATAGCACTTGCCTAAAACAAGTTCAAAGTTTTAAATAATTACCCTGAATTAATTTTATTGAGGGGAAAAGTAGGGTGTTCAGGTCAAAATAAACCATTACATATACAATTATTATTGCAGGCTATATTTCAAGTATCAGCTATTATAAGCATTATGGCTTTTACAGAATGGAAAAATTCCTGTTCAGTCCAAAGTTATAGGCATTTGAACTTCGCAAGATTGGGAAATTTTGGCCAAGGGCGCCAAAGGGAAAATGCCTTACAGGGTCAAAGGTCAAATGGCATCCAACATGGCTGCCGGGGTGAGAAAATGATCAGTATTTTAGCTGTAGGAATCTTATTTATGAATTTTTTTCAGCAAAATTTATAGAACGGAGTCATATTATGATGTCCGTCCTAACAAATCCAAAATGGCCGCCAAAATCCAAGATGGCTACCAATAATCCAAGATGGCCACCAAAACTATGTAACTTGGCAACCTTTTCTGCAGCTCTGACTCCCATTGCAAGCCAAAGGAGTAGTAAAACTTGATAATTACGAATCTTCGGGTTGGAATTCAATATGGCGGCATTCCAAGATGGCCGCCAAGGACAAATATTGAAATATGGCTGCTAGTAATAAGGATCTTGGCAGATATCATTTCTTTCTTAAACTAAGACACTGGTATGATATGCAGCTTGAGGTCAGTCTATCCACTTTGATGCAATCACCATCAGGCGGCCATGTTGAAACCAAGATGGCCACCATATTGAAACCAAGATGGCCGTCAAACTTTGCCAACGCCATTAATATTCGAACCAAGCTTGTAATATATCAAAATGATCGGATGAGAGTAAGGACGCCAGTCGACTGTTTAAAATGTGGCTATTAACAGACACAGAAAGACTAGAAGCGTTATAAATCAAGTTCATACATTATTATTCAACTCATTCGCAAATTATAGATGAAAGTAACGGATAATACGCCTCAAGTACCATCGAATGTATTCGCTGCTTGACAACCACAATCCCTCATTGTGCTGAATCTGCCTCAATTCTCTTCATCCAGCCAGATCTGAAAATAAAGAATAATTATACCTCAAAATAAAGAATAATACCTCAAAATAAAGAATAATATCTTAGGTACTTTCAATTATATCATTTATGTCAATGAGACATCTCCGCCAAGGCTTTATTGGTTCAGAGTTACAGATGGTGCTATAGTACACACAGCTATAGCCTAACATGGCCTGGTCACTCACAGAACACTGTCACACTGTCACTAGAACCATGCAATGCTGAATGCATGAACCAGGAAATGAAAAGAAAAACATTGATATTTTCACCAAACTACCCAACAAAACCTTTAAATATAGAGTATTCGAGTCTCAGGACTGTCGAGAACAACATTAGTCAACTGTCACGAGATAACAAGAATGAAAACATTGTCAAAATATGCAATAAACCTACCCAAACTGACTGAAATCAGCTGATTTTCTTATGCTAATTTAATTGGAAAAGTGCCCGGATGTTACGAAAATTGGGCATGCGCCACCATCGGCCAAGTTGGAACTACAAAATAAATTATAAACTCTTGTTTCCGCTGGAGATGTCAAATTATTTTCATCAAAACGGAGGTTTATACTTACAATTACCACTAAATCCGTTTAATTATCATTTCTATGAGATTTCAGAAGGGATAATTAGGTGTTGTTTAGGAGTGTCAAATCTTGGAAATGCCTAAAATCGGTAAATATTGACGGAATTTCATCCGGTTTTGGACGAACAGCAAGAGTTTCAGCAGTAGAGTTCATTTCCGGATAGATAATTTACATAGGTCATATGCCCTTTTGCGGAAAACGCGCCAAAGATTTGACGAGCAAGTGACAGTTGGCCACGCCCCCGTGCCGTCCTCATTAGCATAACGTTATGGCGGACGTGATGATCGCCACGGCGGCCCAAGTTGTGCGTAATTTCTAATTTCTCCCCAAATACTCGATGAATTTCATTGAAATTTGAGACAATGAAAGATTAGATACCTGTTTACCTTGGATCTTCCTGGTTTCTTCATACATCATCGATAAGACGCCGAAATTAACCGATCTTCAAGAGGTGTGAAAAGTTTTTTTCGTCATTTTCTGTGCGTGACGCGAAAATACGCTTACGGAACGTCGAAAGTCACGTGACCTGAACACCCTAGGAAAAGGCCAGCAAATGTCCTGTCTGACACGTAACTAATACCATGAAATGGCCCTTCTCCTAGTTTTCTCAGCACATGCTGCCGACACATCATGGGCAAAGGAAAGCCCGTCGCCAGAGGGAGGCAGCACAGAAGCAAAAAAATAATCTTTCAAATTGCTTCTCTATCACTTTTATTTATTCTATGCATTGTTCCTTTCTATGTATTGTTCCCAAGTCTTATAGCTTGTTTCCATTATGCATGACAATATTCTTCTATTTCTAATCTTGTAGTGGTGTGTAATCCTGCCTGGCACAACTTGTAGTAAGTAGTTTGCACTCCTTTCCTTTCCTTTCGGCTTTCCTCCGGCAAGTGCATAGGTAAAATAGCTTTTTTTCTCAAGTTGTTCTCACTTATTTCTGTTCATCATCATTTCTGTTCATCATTGTGTGTTGCTAATAAAATTTAATCCATAGGGAATCATCATTTACATATTGAAAACCCAAGCACATGCTGTGACATACACTGGTCCACCTGGCTAGTTGTGCGGCCTACTTCTTGGGCAGTGATATAAACAAGGTCAGGCATCCCGAGTGTTGACAAAGCGAATGAGAGAATGCGGTTCAATTTAAATTGCTCCTTTATTAACCATCTTTGTTCTATCTAACCTGACGTGCACATTATCATGATTATGAGGATTATAAAAAAATGCCGTGTTGGCTATTTGTAGCTAAGAATTGGACACTGGGATAAGTATGTGCCCCTTAGACATTGCCATGTCTCTCACTCTGTTGTGGTTCAATTTAATTGCTATCTAACCTGACATGCACATATTGTGATTATGAGGATTATAACAAACATGAATGTTTTGCGGTGTTGGCTAGTTGTAGCTAAGAATATTTGATTTAAGCATTGGACACTGGGATAAGTATGTGCCCCCTTAGACATTTTGGGATTAAATTAACCTGGTCTCTCATTTTGTTGGGGCTTCCTTATGTGCCCTTTTGTTGTGACCTGTTTGTCCACAAGTACTACATTTAATTTCGTATTTTAATTTGCGTCGCGCTCCGGTTGATTTCAACTCACTAATTAATTCGATTATTCTTCTCAAGGACCTGCTTCAATGCAGCTTCCCCCTGATGATGTGTTCCGCGGAAATAATTTTTCGTCAGTCCGTCGTTCAACTTTTCAACTCCCTGCTGATTAAATTTGGTGATGTCATATCTGTTTGAAAATTCGGTTATATGATTAGCTAGAATATGCATGTATACTGTGAATGTTCCTTCGTTGGTAGACCCTGGCATACACACTAAACCAGTCTCTGGCTTTCCTATCAAATTCAGGCAGGCGGTCCTTGGAATTGGACGTACAAATTTCTTTCATCATTTCCATGGTATCACTGAAAAATTATGCCAGAGAGCATCGATATCAGCTACCGTACCAGAGGATGATCCTTTAAAAAGTCCTTCACTTTAATGGCGGCGAGTATCTTCCTGTGTTCAAGGCCAAGTCCCTGTATTGAAATAGACCTGCCCTATCCACAAAGAAATGGAAATCGGATATTCCAAGTGATGAAACAAAATGTTCAAATTTCTTGATATTGCCATGTTTTTCTTGACTGATGGTCTTGAGGGATTTTCCTATATTGTCCATTGACTTCAGTTCCGTAATCAGCCGTCCAACTAACTGAACCAGAATCCTTAAAAACAAATGTAGTATGTCAGGAATAACATGATCAGTCTCGATATTTGGGAATATCGAGGGTGATGAACAGTTGAAGCTACTTTTCTTTGGTTTCGTGGACATTTCCTTCATTTCTGCAATGCTCCTTGCACCAATGTTTGGATTGAACATTGACCAAACTTTTTCCATATCGCCTCTGTCATCTGACGGACATTTACACCATGGGCAGGCATTAGTACACTGGGGAGCATCAAGTCCGAGAACCGCATTGAGATACTTCAGATCACCACCAAGAAAAAACTCAAGGATGTATTTCTTGCCATCAACGTCTAAATTCACTTCTGTCCAAATTCCTAACTTCTTCTGTAATGTCTGAAAGGGCCAAGATTAAGTCTGAATACTTCTCAGTACATTTGAAAATGCCAATCACATGAGTTCCATCAACGCTCTCACATTTTTCATCCTCAATGATGGAACATGATTGACATAGAACATGTATTCTCTTCCCCAATTTAGTGCCGTCCCCACTGACTTTAATCCGTAAGGTTCTTGGACTGTCATCTTCCTGGTCTTCGTGATGGAAACTACAGTTACGGATAGCTGTGGGCAACCGGTCAGCTATATTTTGCTGAACTCCATTGATTAGTTCCTCTATCGTACCATTCTCCTTTTGTACCTTCAGACTCAGAGGGGTGGAGTTTTCTAGACCGAGAAATAAGAGTGCATCTTGAATTTTCGATTGGGTGGCTTTTGTCTTTTGTTTTCTGTAGCGTTTAGACAGCTTGCTTGGACTTTTATATCCCTTTTTCAGTTGCTTGTTCTTTTTCTTCCTTATCTTCCTTTTCAAGGCTTCTAATTTTCTCTTTGTTGCGTTGTGCTTTTCATTCTGGGCTTGCGCTTTGGCATACAGCGTTTCAAGTTTTCATCGTTTCTGTCTCTCATCATCAAGATCATCAGCAAGCTTCCTTTTCATCGGGGAATCACGCTTGAATTTCAGGGTTATGTTGAACAGACCCCTTCCAACGACTGTAGATCTTCTGCAAGGGCCGGCCTGACTTTGACTTTAACTGATAAAACATGGAACATAACTTGCTCACCAGTGGCCCCAGGACAGACTCTTGATCATGGTTATGGAATTCTATTCTATGTTTTGTGCAAAGTTTTTGCAAGACATTGATCGCAGTTGGATGGTCAAAATTTCGGCCAGCTATTTCATACAAAGCATACGTGTTTACCGGAAATTTGTAGCCATGCAAATGATACTGTGGGTTTCCTTTCACAACTTCTGGGCTAACACTGATCAAGAAAAATGTGGCAAAAAACAGCCAGAGAAACCTCGGCCACACCCTTCCACAAGCCATGTTCATGATAGAGTCCTATATATTTTAAATACATTTAGCCTAAACACCGGCATGTGAAAAACAACTTCATGGACAATGGTCAATATAATTTCAGACAGCAAACTGAAAGAAAATGTTAAAATAATGATACCGGTAATAGATCCTTGAAAAGTACAATAACAATCGGTTCCCTCTAATGAAATATTTGGTTCAGAAAGGTGTGTAAGACAGTTGTTCATGAATTCCTAATTGGAAATACCATTGAATGTTTAATCCTATAGTCGAGTTTCTGAATTATTGTTCACAGTCTGTTAGTTCACTGCCCTGGCTTTGTAGAACAGTTTGTAGATCCTCACGGACGCTTCGCCTGAATATGAATTTGAAAAAGAAGTAAAATCCTCTGTGAATCGTCTTTGGTACACAGTCCGAGTCGTACACTTTGAGTGGTTTCCTTTCATTGCTTATAAAATGGGACTGTCTCAATGATTATGTAATTAAGTGTCAGTTCGTGGTTGGACCATGCAAAATGTGCTAAGGTGGTGTCCCACCAAAATCAATGAAATTTGGTGGAGACATACCTTAGGGCTAAACTATAAAGGATATAAAATATGAGCAAATTCGATTCAGGGGTATGCCCAAATTTGGACTCAATAGTTTTAGGGCCCAGCGGGTGGCCATTTTTTCATGTACTTCAATGGGTCATCTTTGAGTACTCGTAGAAAAAAAACAGTCAGGCAAGGTCCTTTCCTATCATATTATCTACCTTTCCATAGAAGGTCATAAAAGATATTGTTAGCATAAGGGAGAAATGGCAAAAACTTGACCCCTACCCCCAAAAGGCCTATTTTCACATGCCCGTGTTCAGGGCCCATTTACCCGGCTTCTGCGGGTATTCAGATCATGTGACTTGCCAGGGATTACAGGCTGCACACATGCTTAGGGATCACGTCCAAAGTCCGCACGCGATATTCGCCGGTGAAATTCACCCTACAGTATTTCGCCTGCGACATCTGTCCGAAAATCGACCGGCAAATGTGAGGCGATAATATGAAATCGCCGGAATGTCAGATGCGATATTCGCCCACAATCGCGCCAATTCTACGATTTCGCCCCAAAAATTGCTCCAGGCGATAATGGAGCGATTTTACGAAATTGGTGGCTCTTGCATGCTTGTCCGATATTCGGAACGATTTTGCAACGACTTTCGTCTTTCGTCGCGTAAACAAATCGGGTCATACTATAAACAGCGTCCACTAGACGCAAGGGCCCAACGCGCCGCGTAGCGGCAAAAAAGCGAAGCTGGCGAAACATTTATAACGGGTCACCGTCACTTATTATTGGACTTATAGCGCATTTACGGGGTTGCAACTATTTTGCTTTATAGTGTCACCAGGAAAGAAAAGCATGCGACCTAACGCCGATCTATTTGTATAAAGTGATAATTGGAAGGTATATAGTAGGAAATATCAATAAAATAATCATTCCATGTCGTCTTTTGAGGGCATTTTTGATTGTAAAAAATATATGTGTACGTCACCGTAGTCTCTGCAATGATAATTTTATCAGAGCAGTCTCGCGCAAGTAGAAGTTCTTTACCTATTAGTTCTTCACTTATTAGTCTCAACGTCTGGCGCAAAGCCAGACGTTTTCCATTACGATTTCACTACGATGTTTGACAAGAAGGAGCAGTGCGCGAGATATGCTAATGAGCAGACTTCCCTCGCTTGAGTTTCTGAAGAATGTTCCATATCGCGCTAAGCTCATCACTCATTCACTGCTGCTGATTATGACATGCGTGCAACGGTAGGTATCTGCTCCCCAACTTCCACCCTAATACGGTACAATAAGTTACCATTTGATGGGAATGGGACAATGCCCTCACTGTGTATGGAGTCATAGGGATAAGAAGACATTATTCATTAGTGTTGGTACAAGTGATTTTGCCCAAAAAGCATGCGCATTCAAAAAACAAAATATGCAAGGTATCATGTACATGACCATGACGACGTGCAGAAAGTGCACTGGCCAGTGCATACCCTATGGCTATGTACTAGTAAACATGGTAAACATGAACAACATCATTATTCATCGGCAGTTCATTTTACTCCGAGCTTTTCCTGAAACATATAGCCATGATGATTAGGCCTACCATGTACCATGACCAATAACAGCACTAGATCATGTAGATGTCAACAAGTTCACATTCGTATAATCCCGCATGGCGCATGTGGGGCATGCGTCTAAACCAAAGCCCCAAAATCACTTGTTTTGGTCTATTTCACTTATGTTTCCCCCGTCTCCCACCCCAGTCCATAATACATTTACAGTTTACAATCCCCGATCATGGCCCAACAAAAGGTCATCGGTTGACTAAAGGAACAGTACACAACTGTTCAATGGATTTATAGTCGAATGCGATCAAACTACGTCTTTTCAATCGTGGATTGTAAATTTAACCCCATGGGCCTAGGGAAGGCCCTATAACAATACTTTCGACACAGTTATTATCTCCGCTGCCTCCACCATGTTACACACAGTGCTCACTGCTGATTCTAAAATGCGCCACCTAGTCAAAACAGGACATATGTTCTTCTAGGAATAGATCTCTTTCCAATATTTCGTCATTCCAGTTCCACTATCGTCATCACCTCATCATACTTTCATTGACATTACAGGCACACATCCACAGAGCACTCTTCAAATCATCTACATAGTGGTTATCCAACTAGGATTATAAAGGTAATTTCTTAGCCCCGCACAGTGGGTTTCAGTCTTGATAAAGGGGCACTATTGCTAGCAGCTAGGTAGGCAAGATAAAGTTAGCCGAAGTAGCCGATAAGGGTCTCTCACCCCTCAAAGTCCGTCACAACTATTCAAGCTTGTACAAGGAATACATGCAGCGCTGACTCTAACAAGACCCAATGGGAATGTCGCACAGTCATCTGTCAAAAACAAGACCTATGTTGTGGTATGATCTCTTGCCAATATTTAATAATTGCACTATCGTCATCACCTCATAATACTTCATTGACATTACAGGCACACATTGACATAGACCACTGTTGCAATCAACGACACAGTCGCTATCCAAGTAGCATTATAGAGGTAATTATCATTATCATACCTCATTAGCATGTGAACCAATCGCGTCGCGTCCTTTGCGATCACGGCAAAGCCTCATGGAATAATGTCTTTCACCGTTGAATAATTTTTCATATTCCATGCCTACAACTTCAATTTCTTCATATTCCATGGCTAGAAGTTCAATACTAATATAATATCCAAGATAAAGTTACAAGAAGTAGTCAATAGGGGTCTCTCACCTCTCACTGTATGTCCACACTATTCACGCTTGTACGAGGAATACATTCAATGCTGAATCTAACAACACCCACTGCCCTTACTCTGTATATTAGTCACTGGAAGATGGCCCATTTCACTCCTTGCTTCTACTTCACCTATAGTCTCATTGCAAACGCCTCAGTTCTATGATATCACATTCACTTTCAGCTGTCATGCAACGCAACAACTGTGCTATCTGCCATCGCACATCAACGAAGAAGTGCAGCCGCCCACATTCCACCTCACGTCTGTCCGACCAGCTGCAATCCTCGAGGACGCCCAACTGTACCACGATTTCACTACGATGTTTGACAAGAAGGAGCAGTGCGCGAGATAGGCTAATGAGCAGACTTCCCTCGCTTGAGTTTCGGAAGAATGTTCCATATCGCGCTAAGCTGACCACTGCTGACCATGACAGGCGTGCATTGGACTGGTACAGGTTGGAACTGAACATTGAATATGCTGGTGGTGACGCTTTCTGATGAGAAGTTGGTCGTGACTGATGCAGTATCCTTGGACTTGTCCACAGCATCGTTCAATCATTGCTCTCTGAGCTGCCTTGATTCTGTACTTACCCAAATACTAAGACCAAATGCCTGTTGACTGTGCTTTAAGAGAGACTGGCGCCATGCCTAGAGATATGACTGACCCCTATTGGCAAATTTGTATGACTTTATCTTGCCTACCTAGCTGCTGCCTATAGTCTCCCTTTAACTGCGGAACACTTCAAAGTCGATAAAATGCCATGTTCCACCTTTTAATGTGTTCAGACCGCCATTTTCAAAATAATCAAGTCAGGACACTGCCTTCTAGTCTCATAATAAATTTTGCTTTCCTCAATAATAACATTTCTTCTTCTTCAATGCTTTCATCATTCCAAACTTTTCCTCCTCTGACTTATACAGGGGTACAGTCATGGCAATCAAAACCCAAATACTGAGACCAAATGCCTGTTGACTGTGCTTTAAGAGAGACTGGCGCCATGCCTAGTCTCTCTTATAGTGTAGCGGCCAAGGCTCAAAAAGGGCTCTATTTAAGGAGATACCCCTACCGGAGGTATAACAAGCTGGGATTGGTCTCATTTTGTTCGTATGGATCTCTAGTTTCTGAAAAATGATGTTGTAGTTGCAGGAACGTTGTACAACATGCTGAATTAACCCCTTCTGTGCGGCAACGAGTGAAAAAATGACGATTTTCTTTAATCGCTTAGATGAGAGAATCAGCCCCTCTAACGTCTACTATGGCTGGTTATATCAGTGTATATCATTGAAATGGACCTCTAGCAATATATTTTAGGTGGTTTTATGCTAGCAGGGTGGTTACAGGGCCAAAAATATGCCCAAAATTTGAAAATTTTTGACAATTTTGACCAAAACGAAAGATATTTTCTTATATTTTTCCACAGATACTGTATATAACAGTGTTATATATGAAATAAGCCTCATTAATGACTACCTGTGTTGGTTATATCAGTCTTCGTCATTGAAATGGATATCTAACAATATATTGCAGGTGGTTTCATCCTAGTAGGGGTGCCACGGGCCCAAAATTATGCCCAAAATTTGATTTTTTTTTAAACAATTTTGAACTGAAAAGAACCATATAACCGTAAGATAATGTAAAACAGTGTCTGACCTGATTAAATTCATTAGCTGGGAGTTCACATTGGTTAGAACATATGTTATAGCATGGTGAGTAAGTAAAGAATGACCAAATCTACCCCCTGTTTACAGAGTAAAACTATCTTTCGTAAAACGAACGTCATCGGTATGTCCATTGCAAGTTAACTGTCTACATGTCCATCTCCATTTCATCACCTTCTTCAGGAATATTATACTGGTTTTGACAGTTTACACAACCACACGCCTCTATGCACCATAGTTTCGCAAGAGCACAAGGACATTTCTTCTCATCCAAACAGTCTTTATCAGTGCAGTAGAGATGGGTCAGTTTCCGAACCTCTATTGGAGCAGCTGCTTGAGTGAACATTGTCTGAGTGATACCTCCACCATCACAAGCAGACCAGCCATGACCAACTGGTTCTACAACCTCTTGGTTTGCGATGTGACTTTCACACCATATTTGCGTTTGGTACTTTGCACGAAGTACATGTTGTTTAAACGAGTCCTCTGTTGGGGGGAGCATTGCTGCTGCCTTGTCCGTCGTGGTAGCCATCTGATACCGCAGTTCGTCAAGGGTGTCAATACCCTTGGCCTTCTTTCCATATAAAAGTAAAGCATAACTGCGAGCCACAGTGATGTTCACCTCTAGGTTTTCGGAATGCAAAGTCTTTAGATCTGTCAGCGTGTCCGCATTTTTTAGCAGTGTAGAATAGGCAGTTTTTTTCCCTATTCTGTTCAATGAGCATGTAGTGTCACATCCTGTTAGGGCATGGGCAGCAGGCAGACACTGAGATACTGTTGGGCCAAGTTGGTTTGCAATGAGATGTACTGGAATGTAACGTTCCTTCCCTGAATGTCCAGCATACATATACACAAGATCAGCTAAGTGGCCTCTGCTGAAGTAATAGACCATCAACACCAATACGTCTGTGTCGTCACAACGTATTATGATCCTATCAAAGTCCTTTGAGAGACTGCAAGCGTGCAAGATCATGCGGGTATCAGCTTCCTCCTGGTTGCTATACAGACTTTCAAGGGATGATGCACAAGATGAGGTAACCTCCTTCACTAGTTCTCCCTCACTGAATCCTCCGGCCAAGACAATGGATTTACCGTTTGGGATGAATTCAGCGGCATGCTCTACGATGAAATGCGAGATATAATTTGCAAGGCTAGCCTTGTTGCCAGCTCCTTTCAGAAACTTTCGATAGTTAGGCACATCCCTGCCTCCCTGGATCTGATACTGTGACTGGACGGAAGAACTACGCCGTTCTCTCTCTGTTGTTTTGATTGAGGGCTTGTGATCATACCTATCAAAGACAATCGTCACACTGGTCAACTCCAAGCGTTGCATATTCAGAAGTCGCACTGTACGTTTCTGAACGACTTCTGCCAAATCCTTGAATGTTTTGAACTGGTTCTCGTTCAGTGCTTGAAGCATTGCCATGCCATCAATGATATAAGCTGATGAATTGGATTCTGGTATCTGTGGCAGCTCTGCTAACACCTCAGTGCAATTAGATTCAAGCTTGTCCGTCAGATCAGATTTGGTTGTCTTTCTCATCGATCCGTCATCATGGAAGAGTGATGGTGCTATCGCCGCCAGTTCGTACTTGAGAACGTTCCTCATGTCGACATCGCGAATCCTGGAGACTGCCAGAAGCCGTCGAAACAACACCTCGGTGTCAATGATCAGCTTTCGATCCTTGTCATTTGGAAGGGCTTTCTTCATATCTGCGAATGTTGACACAGTTTTCTTCTTTAATGCGTCCCAAAAATCTTTTGTTGGCTCATCTCCAAGTCGTTCCTTCACAAAGTTATCAAAGATAACTTTGCCTTTGTCTGGGATGTCCTTCAGTGAATCCTCAACTTGTGGTGATGCCATTTGACCTGTGGTAATATTCAGCAGATTGTCTGGAACATCTTCGAGGTCAAATGGATCCTGGCACTGGCTTTCCAGGTATTCCTTCATGTCGTTCACGTCTTTTCTGTCCTTGTTCATACGGGCATTTCCAAGCTCTTCGGGCAGTTTTCTATTCGTTCCAGAGTTGCAAACAAGATCCTTGAAAGCCTCTGCATATTCCCCCGTGATGTGTCGTGTCAGAAGCCAGCGAAGCAGGGCACCTTTGCGTAGGGTAAATCCGATCACGCCTCCCTGGCTCTTTGCCTCTCGATTGATTGTTTGCTCCAGAGCTTGGTCTGTCGGGACGCAATTGAAAGCTCTTGCTGCTGTCCTGCGCACAACAAATCCTCCCTCCATCATGTGGTGGTACATCAGGGGCTCTCGTTCCTCCAATTGATTCATCTCTGCAATGTACACAGGGGTGTATCGTGCATAGTTCACACGCCCAGCAAGGATGAAATAGGGAACCGTTTCCATCACAGCTTCAAGGTGCATGAGGAAGTCTGCCTCCCTATCTGCGCGTAACAATCGCAGCAATATATTCCCTGCCTCTAGAAAGCTATCCCAGTAGGCAAATGTAGCAGATTGACATCTTCCTTCTTTTCGAAAGCGAGCTATTGTATCTAACACGGACTGGGGGATCATGCCCTCTGCCTTCTGACAAGCAGCTGCACAGGCGGTCGCATCCTTTGATTTGAAGGACTGATCAAGATCGTGTACAAATTGCTTGGTTTCGTCAGTAAGCCAGGGCAAACACTTCTTTGTGGCAAAGGACTCAGCTGCGATCAGAAACATGTGTGTTAGCGCTTCATGAGCGAGACGAATACCTCGGATTGCGCGGGCATACTGCTTTCCCTGGAGCATCTGGTTAGCCGTGGCTGCTGCATATACATCAGATGAGGTTAAGATATTGAGAAGTCCACCATCTCCGAATAATTTGCCAATGCTAGCGAGGAAAGCCATTGTCAGATGCATACCTCCGAGTCTCATTGTTACTTTGCCGACTAGACGCTCTGGTTTGCTCCACATAATCTGTTGTGCCTTACTGTAGATTGCAAGGTCTGCTGTGACGAGTATGTGCTCCTGCCCTAACTCCTCGGCTATGAGCACAAGTCTCAACAACGTTGTGAATATGGTGGAAAGATCAGATGGTGAGGCATCGATGAACGGCAGGTATCGAATCCTTGTAACTGGGACCGTCTTCGTACACACAAGGGCATTGAAACCACTCCACGCCGGAATATTAGAGTTATCATCTCCAGAAGCCCGTGCCACTTCCCAAATCAAGTCTTTCATCACGACACTCGTAACTGTTTTATTGTCCGAGTGATAGGTTACTGTTGGAGCTGGCTTTTTAGCCGGCTTGCGATACCCTTGGATATGCTGCTCCCTATACTGTGCAGTGTCCAGTGATTTCTGTTTTGTGCAAGGAATTGAAGACGATTCTCGAGTTTCTTGAGTTCGTTGATACAAAACAATTGCCATGGCATGGGTGGTATGTTTCCCATCGATTGTCTCCTCATTTTGGTCGAAGTTATCAATGGCTGCATCAACAATTGATAGAATGTTTTCCGGGTCAAACTGTGAAATCCCACGTGGTATCTTGACGTCAGACGGCCCTGATAGCTCATCGACAGCTGCCGATGTTAGAAACTTTCTGACTTGGTCATAATTGACAGAATATCCAAGGGAACATAAAACATCTATAAGTGCCTTACTCCCATGGTCATGGTGCGTCTGGACCCCAAGACCAAATGTAATGGGAGTCTGTGTCCTACAGGCCAAAGCAATGGTGCTGTGGCAGATACCCAGTACCCTCATATCAGCCTCAGTTGGGGGACAATGCTTAGCTTTATCAAAGAAATTCTTCGACGTGCACCATGCTATAAAGTCATACAATGTATCCGGAACAAATTTCCTGCACTGCGGTATGTTGAAGTCTCCACTTGGAGAATATTCAGTGGTTTGATAGGTAATTCCTGCCATTGAATTGCGAAGGATACCAGCAGCTCGATGAAGGATGGCAGCATCATCCAGTTCATTTGAACTGTCACTAATGAATTCACATTCACCGGATTCATTGATCTGGATGTTTAGTGCGGCAGCTTTTTTCAGAGCGTCACCAACACTCAACTCACTCGAACAAACTAGATCGGACTTGCCAGCTTGGGCTATGAATAACAGTTTGTCGTTAAACCGTTTCTTGAGCTTATCCTTAAGCTTCCACGAGGGATAGTCACTTGGCTTTACATTGGTACCAGTTTGATTACCTTCATTGAGTATCTCAATGAATCGTTCAAGTAGAGAGGACAGTGTAACAAGCTTTTTAGTTCTTGAGAGTAACGTGTTCTCGATTTCCTCACTCAAAGATAGAACAGCCTTATCATAATCACTCAGACACTTCTGCCCCTCAACCTTGGCTCGGTCAGCCTTGATATTTCTCGGTGTAACATATCTACTGTAACATGTCCTATGGTATTTGGCATCATATGCAAACAAGTCTGGATATGACAACATACGCATATGAATCTTGTCATCAAGTCTTTCTAGGGATGCTGCAATAATGCGTTCATGAGTGGAAGCCCCAGTGCCGGTAGTAATATTTGTCAACTTTTCTTTCCGAGTGTTTGATGTCCCACAAATAAAACAGTCAGTTCTTATGTTAAATGAAGAAGTTTCAGTTCGCCGAAGCCGGTTAGGACCACTCTCCACCATGTCACTAGCAGTGCTAACTGTTGCACTCGTTTCATCATTTCGTACGTACTTTAGATTACTCGCAGATGTGTACCAAGCTCTGCACTGGTTGTGATATCTCACTGTAACATTTTGATTTAAAATGTCATCTTTGATTTCAGAGAGCGCTACATTCACATGATCTTGACGTTTTTCCGCAGCCTGAATAATAGCTTTGATTCCCTCTAACGTTGGATTTTTAACAAATGCACGGTCTGCATCCAAGGGGCAGTTACATATCACACAGTCGTCATTGCTGCTTTTTCGTCTTTTCTTCTCAGGAGGTTCTTGGATAACATCCATTCTATTTTCTGAAAAAAAGGGTCAATGTCAATACCGAAATCCAAAAACTTCAAAACCGGCTAGGCTGCTGGATCAAGGTGTTAAACATTTTAGTGCTATTTGTTAATTAATTCACAATAGGCACCCCATATGGCACATTGTTTTGAAGAAACCTGCTCATTAAAATCAGTCCTTTTGATTCAATTTTCAACAACAGTGCAAGCATGCTTATAAATTATATCAATTGTATGAGATCCTTACCTTCTACTGGCCTAAATACCAGAGTAATTACTTGAGGACCATCTCTCTGTGGCCAGTGATTATCTTTTTATGTGAAGAAAGCATTGACCTTGAATTGAAGCCATTGAAACAAATTAGCAATTAGGGTGTGCTGCCATCTACAGACAAGTACGCAAACTGAAAAACCTATGGGAGGCTGAATGTGTCACACACCTGTCAGTTAATCCTAAAGTTTAGGCCTATACACAAGGGGGTTATGGATCATGTTGTATCATTTCTAATATGCTTAAACATACTAATATATCCATGATATAACTTAGCTGACAAATTAAATTAAAAGAAAAAACGTGTTTCACTTTGGTCTAAAATGGTCCAAAATTGTCAAATTTTGAGCATATTTATCGGCCCGTAACCCCCTACTGGCAATAAAACACCTGAAATATAGTGCTAGAATTCAACTTCAATGAAGTACATTGATATAACCAGCCATGGTAGGCATTAAGGGGGTGTATTTCATCAAAAACGGATATTTATGAATTATCGGCATTTTACGGGTTGTCGCAAGTAGGGGGTTAAACGGCCATGTTGTACCCATTTCAATATGCTGAAACAAATTTTTATATCAATGAGATATCCTAGCTGACAAATTAAATCATATATAACACTGTTATATACAGTATCTGTGGAAAAATATAAGAAAATATCTTTCGTTTTGGTCAAAATTGTCAAAATTTTTCAAATTTTGGGCATATTTTTGGCCCTGTAACCATCCTGCTAGCATAAAACCACCTAAAATATATTGCTAGAGGTCCATTTCAATGATATACACTGATATAACCAGCCATAGTAGACGTTAGAGGGGCTGATTCCCTCATCTAAGCGATTAAAGAAAATCGTCATTTTTTCACTCGTTGCCGCACAGAAGGGGTTAATTCAGCATGTTGTACAACGTTCCCGCAACTACAACATCATTTTTCAGAAACTAGAGTTCCATACGAACAAAATGAGACCAATCCCAGCTTGTTATACCTCCGGTAGGGGTATCTCGAAATTTTTGAGCCTTGGCCGCTGCACTATTAAAGCACAGTCAACAGACACCAACCCCCTCAGACTCAGAAACCACAAACGCCCAACCCTTCCTGCTACCTTAATACTTCTGGGTTTAAACACTACATTAAAGCCATCAAAGTAAAATCTAATGGTCATAAACGAAATAAGCATGAAATTTTTCAGGAAATGTATTTTTTATGGTGTACGTATTACGTTTTGGCCACAAAATTTTAATTTGATGACTTTATACCCGACTTTAAACCTGGTGAACGCTGGTGGGCGCTGGTGGACGCTGTTTAGGATAACCGGATACTACAACGATCTTGATTGGCTGGCTGAGACTCTGAAACATAAGCCTAACTATGATTAGCTGTATGATTCGATATATTCCGCCACAATCCTTCGGAATACATACCATAATACTAAGAACCTCAAACCTCTGTGCCAAATTTGTGTAGCTCCTCGTGGATAGATGTGATGTATATGATTACTGCAGTCAGGTTGACCGGGAATTCCACTTTGTGTTTATGTTCGGTCTGCTATCAGCTGATGTCGGAATACGCATACTACAACACATGTAGGCCTCTAATATTCGCTTCGTTCCGATGGTTGGTGAGAGCGAATTAGGCGCGATTTTTATTTTCGAATGCGATTTTTATTCAGTCTGACTTTTCGCCTGATCATAATAGAATCGCCGAAGCAGGGAGCGATTTGGAGGCGAATGAGTGTGGCGATATTCGACCAGGCGAATTTTCGCCCCGATTCGCGTGCGGACTTTGGACGTGATCCCTTACACAATCTGAAAGAAAATCCTTGCCCGCGGTTATCGTTAATGAGTGGTAGTCCTCTTACGTAAAGACTATTCATAGGTCTTTTAGCACAATTTATACAGTGCTACCATCTGTTGTCAACTTTTAAAACTAAATTTTCATTCCACTTTGGCCAGATGATATTTTTCAACAGTGATGCACAACATGGGAGAATAAATGGCTGAAATGTAGGCCTACCTACAATGTAGGAGGAAACCAGAATATCCGGAAATCCTTTGTTCTTCTCATTTAGAGTCCGAAATTTATGGGATTTTCTTAGTTCCAGTCACTTGGCGACCCGGGCTAGGGCGAAAACCTCTGAAGATGAGCTTTCTTCTTGCTGCCTCCAACATCAAGGCAATAAGCTGGCAGTCCTTGCGTAATGTACTTGAGCTTGACATTTTGCTTCTCATTGCCATTGGCATATTTCTATGCAACAGATAAACAAAAGGAAACATTTTGTTTTTCAACACAAATCTACTACATGTTTATTCTTTTATACAGACATGACAGACTTTTATTTTCGATATCCATGAATCAAATGAAATAATGAAGGCATTCAAGCTTCAAGCACTAAAAACACGACAGAAAATATTTTTGATACGTACAAAATGAAATAATAAAGGCACCCAAACTTCAGGCACTGCAGACATGACAGAAAATGTTTTTGAAATATGTACAAACAAAATAATAAAGGCATTCAATTCAAGCTTCAAGCACTCATTACAGACATGATAGATAAACTAAGTTTGATTATGTACAAAATGAAATAATAAAGACATCGAAGCTTCGAGAACTATGTGCATGTAAGTGGCTTGGGTATAAGAAACTGGAATACTAGTAGTCAGTGACAAGTTTTGATATTGGTAGCATAAGGGAGAAATGGCAAAAACTTGACCCCTACCCCCAAAAGGCCTATCTTCACATGCCCGTGTTCAGGGCCCATTTACATTTAAATTTTGATACCCTATAAGCCATGTTTTGTAAAAAAGGACTAATGACGGTAATTCATCCAATATGGCCGCTGTTCAGAATGGCCACCATCCAATATTTCCGCCATCATAAAAGCCCTTCCTCAGTTCTACCAATAGGCCCACCACCAAGCCCATGAAATGTTCCATGACAGACTTGTCACAATGGATAATGGCCTGTATTGATAATGAGGAACCGGCGCGATTTATCCGCCGCGTGGCGCTGCAATCGATCATACCAAAACTCTCCATTTCCAATGCATTATCATGTTATTTCTGAGCCCGAAAACGATCGCTTATTTTCGACCGATTTCGGCGACGTTTGCATCTTCCTGTTTTAAATCTATTGAGGTATCAGTTTCTTAAGATAATTTTGCGGAAAATATGCGCGATGCCAGTTATTGGGCACGTTTTCTGTTGTTGAAATCCTGTGCAAATATGTACGCAATGGTTTCCCGTGATTGACCTCATGCGACGTCAATAGACCAGAAAAAAACGTCATGGCGTCAGAAGGTACGATCGATTGTGGCGCCGCCACTGGCATTTATCTTAACGCCGGTTCCTCATTGGCGGCAGTATTGGAGATCGGCAGCCATATTGGAAAATCGCAGCCATATTGGAAAATGGACGCCATCCATTTGACGTGCTTAATTCGTTAAATCAAAGTTCAAAAGAATTTTGATGTTATCTCGAGTTAAGCTGTCTGTTTTACCCCCAATTGTAAAAAACAGGGCCTCAATTGGCTGCATTTAGCTAATTAATTATGCTAATTAGCTAATTAATATGCAAAATAATTGAACGACTCCAACAGTTCTAATCGGCAGGTCAAATTACATAAATGGGCCAAGTTTCGTTGTCGCCCGTCGAAAACTCTTGATGTGGTAAAACATCAAGTGAACTCAAAATAAAAAAATTTAGCTGTCCCTGTTTTTGTCTATAAGTGCCTTCAGGTGAAACAATGCCCACTTATTAGTCCATTTGAATTACTGGTCAAAACAACCGAAGTTCAATTATTAAAAATGAAGTAGAATACCACTCCGTTATCGGAATCGAACAATTTTTGTGGCATTTTCTTAGTTAGAGTGAGTACTTTCCAGAAACAGAACTGAAAATGTACATTTAGACAGTTAATCTTTTTGTCTGAACTCCCTACCATAAATAGTTAACTCCTGGAATTAACCTTGTGTTAATTGGCCAGCACGTCAAAGGAGGATGACTTGAAGTATCTCAAGCAGAAAGGCCAAAATAATGTGGGATTCCTGGTAATCTTTATAATCTGGTATTGGGCTATTTCATGGTATTTGTTTCGTGTCGGACAGGACATTTGCAGGCCTTTTCCCCTCAATAAAATTAATTCAGGGTAATCATTTAAAACTTTGAACTTGTTTTAGGCAAGTGCTATAGAACAACTTGACATGGTAAAAAAATCCAATCTCTGAAATTATTTTTTCAATTCAAAATGAGGCCCGAAGCCTCGTGTCGGACAGGACAGAAAAAGGAAGTGGGTTTTTCGGTATGTTAGGGAAGTCAAAAGTTCTGCTCTATTACATGATTTATTTCAAATCAAGCTAGCCAGTTATGTACCCTAGTACCTTAGGTAGCTTTTATAAAAAGTTTGGTTTCAAAATCTCCAGGGATAGCCGAGTGGGGGTAATTTGTTCTCAAGTGGGTAGCGTGTCGGACAGGACGTGTCGGACAGGACACTTTTTCCCTTTTGGCAAAAATGACTGAAAAAACACTTTTTATTGTATGAAATCAATTTCATTATATTCATAGTAAAAACTAAAGTGGTAGACACAATACTACAAGAAGCTTCATGCTTATAATAATATACTAGGGTCACCAATCTCGGAATTTTTTTTTCCAATTCAAAATGAGGCCAGAAGCCTCGTGTCGAGAGGACAGAAAAAGGAAATGGGTTTTTCGGTATGGGAAGTCAAAAGTTCTGCTCTATTGCATGATTTATTTCAAATCAAGCTAGCCAGTTATGTACCCTAGTACCTTAGGTAGCTTTTATAAAAAGTTTGGTTTCAAAATCTCCAGGGATAGCCGAGTGGGGGTAATTTGTTCTCAAGTGGGTAGCGTGTCGGACAGGACGTCTCGGACAGGACACTTTTTCCCTTTTGGCAAAAATGACAGAAAAAACACTTTTTATTGTATGAAATCAATTTCATTATATTCATAGTAAAAACTAAAGTGGTAGACACAATACTACAAGAAGCTTCATGCTTATAGCAATAATATACTAGGGTCACAGTTTAGACCCCCCCCCCCCCCAACTTGAAGACCAGGACAAGCATAAATGCAAATTGTACCGGTTCATTGACTCGGTATTTGGATTTGAAGGCCACATCAGTTTCTTTGTCAACTGTCTATTTCATTCAACAACTGGAATCGATTCATCAAATGAACATTGCCCGCGATTATCCATGACTGGTGCTTCTAACTTTCTGACGACATCGTTTTCATCAACCCATCAAACCAAACATGTTTTATAAATCATACCAAGGTCTGATCTGAAAATTCTACGAAAAGAAATGATCTATATGACAGTAACAGTGATGTATGATGTCAGTCAGGAGAGTCACAGACCACATAATAGGGAAGGTGCACAATTTACTGGTATAAATCCATCGATGAGTCGACATCTTATTACAAGTAATAGATATGTTAAAGAGGTAGCTGCCATATAAAAGGTGTGGGTTGGGACGAGGCTGGCTTTGCCAGTAAGATATTTTTGAATTCAGAGCTCCTGCTATTTGGGCCAGTTTATTCAAAATTACAAGAGTTTGAAAAGGCAGTTTTCAATGAAAAGTTGATACATTTATCATGAAGTTTCATGAAAGCCATATACCAACTTAGGGTTTATGAGATGGTCTATTTGTCGGAGAAATTAGGTGGGAAAGATTTGTAACTGAAAATTTGCTTCATTAATAATGCATAAATGTACTATGTGATAGACAGTTTGAGGTATGATTGGCATGTGGTAAGGCTAAATATGGACATTGTAAACAAAAGCATGTGACTGTAGTGCAGGAAAATTAGTCCCCTGAAAAAGCATGCAAAATATCCCCAAAAAATTGTGGAAAGGGGGCTACCTTTCATTGGGGGTAGTCCAGATGTATTCCATGATTTATATTCCTCCAAAACATGTTATTATTCACCTATTTATATTATTCACCTTTATGTTCAATGTTATGAAATATCCACTTCAATCATGTTAAGGTAGGTATACACTCCTAAAAAAAATTTTTTACCTTCAGTCATGTCTATTAACTTTTTATATCATGTGAATAAGCATAAAAAGGTGATTTAAAAAAATTGGTCATTTGCATAAATTATGCTAATTAGCATCCAACTAGCATTATACCCGTGGCGCAGGCAGGTTCAAATGGGCTTTATCTTGATCATGAATAGATTGAATTGTGATGAAAATCTAATGCAATATCAAAGGAGATATATCGAAGAGACAAATTAAACAAACCATTTGTCCACAGACTCAAACCTAGCTGTGGCGTGATGTATGAGTGCATAACAAAGTTTATCAATTTTATTGGTCCGATAGAGATGATGAGGCAATGTCAATATGCCTCGTTCCTTTGTCAGCAATATGCCCCTTTTTATACAGAGAAGAAAGGGGAGAACTCAGATAGGCCTTCACATGTCGGCTTCCAAATGGCTCGAACCAATTGTTCTATCACTACTGTAACTTTAAAATGCGTGCTCCTCCTACATGTAGCAATGTCTCGGGCAAGGCACTTAGTCGACAGGCAAGCTAAAAGTTCAGCATTGTGAGCAGCTCCTTGATAAGGCCATGCCAAGTTCAGAGTGCCTCTTCAGATACATCAAGTATTGAAAGCTGTGGTGAGCACATAAACAGACCATGGTCACCTTCATTTGAAAATTCCTTCATAATCAAGGGCTAGCTCTGACTAAAACAGCACCCATAAACAATAGACCACCTATTTGACCCCAGCTCCTAACTGCGGGAAAACCCAAGTCCAGCAACCAAAAGTACAAAAAATAATTTTTTGTTTACCTTTGAACTGCACACATGTGTTTGTTTACAATTTCATTTCCCGCGAAATCTCAAAAATCAGGTGACCTGCAATCGTGGATTGAAAATAACATTAAACTGGGTTCAGCAGGTCAGCAGGTATACCGGCTGTTCCAATCATCCCCTACAGCCGGCTGTTCAAAAGGTAATGTTATTCACCCCACAGGGAGTGCAGGTAATTGATTAAGCCCCTGCATAACTTAACAGCAATGGCTTGGCTTCTGTGAGTGGTAAGGAGAATAGACAGTGTCCGATTAAAAAGCCCTCATTACTGCTCCGCTGAAGTAAACTTTTGAACAAAACCAAGACGTTGCATCAGGGCAAGGTGTCACCACCATTCATGCAAAATTTCAAGGCGATCCAACACCTCTAAGTGTGACTTTATTCGTCCCCCTTCCGGTATTATTATATAGATATGGCCGCCGCGGGACCAAAATAGGGGTATTTTCCAAACATGATTACTCAATAACCACTGAATATTTTTAATTGAAACTTTCACACTTTATTAATGCCCTTATAATACAAGATCTGGTGGTAGGATGTTATGAAAAAATATTTCTGAAAGAAATTATGGAATTTTTTTCAAATTTGTCATTTTCATCACCTCATTATATATTCATGATGTCAATACACCACCTTATAATTGTTTCATCCAAAAACGCTACCATCATTCCTTAGATATACCTATAAAGTACCTCTGGTCCAAAAATTAGCCTCATATCTCAAAACATATGGAAATTATCATTGTTCAAGTGTTGCCCGGAGGGTCAAAGTACACATTTTGAGAAAATGACCAAAACGTTAGACTTTTTAGTGTTTCAGACCTACTTTCGCTAAAACTACAACATTTCAGCCATCAAAACAGTTGAGAATGGTATCAATGTCCACCAGCATCATAAACATCCCCTTCATCTTCCTCAGTTTTGTCCTGAAAGCCTTTTTTTATTGCGCGGAGAGCCTTTCTTCTAACTTTTCCGGCTTCCGCTGACCTTTGTGCGGCACGATATAGTCTCTTATTATCCCCAATAGTAGCAAAAGACAGAGTGAAGAGTCCAGGTGACACACCAAGAAGTTCATAGATTTTTGCAATCGCGATATTGCCATCATTAAATTGCCCCACAGCACTATACACTGCTTCTTCTATTGTCAATTTGCCCACAAAGGCTTCTTTTCCGCAGTGGTCCCATATTACCTTTTTTAGACACTCATTATTGTTTTGGGTTTTTCCATGCAAACACTTACTAAGCAAATCAGGAGCACTCAAATCCTCATAGATGGGTTCAATGAGTTCAACTATGGCCTCTGGGATGCCATGCTTATGTCTGTAAATGTCTGGATCAGTTTGGTAGGCACACCAAGAATCTTCGCCTGCGGGGCACATACCATGATTTGGCGCGGCATCCGTGCTCGCAACATGGTAAAGGCTACCTAGCACTGACTGTTGCATAGCGAGAAGGTCGCCTTTGTTTTGCCTAACTGCCATGCCAAAATAGTTTTGAAGGGTGTCTATTCGCTGTTCAGTAAGACGGCCAGCCCCTGAAATCTTTTTTCCATCGGCTAGGTCCCTCCCCTTGTACTCTTTTTTTAACTTTCGCAGTCTATTCCCAACTCTCTTTTGCACATGTCCAACACACTCTAACTTAGCCACCTCAACACCATCATATGGTTTAGCCTTCTTCACCTTTGCATAAGAAGAAGAATCCCCATCACCAAGATAGTTCACATATCGGAGACCTTCACGAGTATCCTCTGATCTAGTGAAGATCCTGACAGCGCCAACGGACTCCATAGCACCCGCACTTCCTTTATGATCTGCCGAACATTTATGGTCTGCTCTCCACTTTAGATAGGCATCAGATTGCTTGTCTCGTTTTTAGCTCAGCTGACAAAGTCAGCGGAGCTAGTAGAATAGCTGTTCAAATGGTGTCCGTCCTGCAATCCATCCATCTGGGGACCCATCTGTGGACAAAATTGGACATTTCTGACCGGGAAGGCCCAGCCACTTCGTTGACGGTGGTAAATTAGGAGTTGCCCAAGGTGAACTCAAAAAACGAAAAATCAGCGCGATCCGACCTATATTAAGAGAATGAGGTCATTTCGCGTTTAGATTTCTTTCCCTTTTTACCTCGGTCCACAGAGCAAATATTGATTTCAAAAATGGCTGAATATTTTTTAATATTTTTTCATTTTACTTTTAATGGAATTAATATAGTTTTCACCGCCAGTTGGCGCTGCAGGCACATTGACTGAATTTTGGCGATTTCAAATTTGGCGGTGGCTCAACTTTTTTGCAAGCAGTGCTGCTGATTGGCCGATCGATAGAAGAGATGCCACCATTTAAAAATGGCGGTAGTCGCTGCTTCAATGAAGGTGAGTGAACTTTCTCATGTTCAATCGGTTGATACTCTTTTAATCAACATGACCATGTACCTGAAATTTGTGAAGGTACTGCAAAGAGTCTATATAATTCAGATATATCAATAGTTTTTTTATAATATTGCGGAAATTTTGTGCACAAATTAGCGAAAGTTGGTGCTCGTCTCATGTCATTTTAGAGCGAGAAATTTGTTTCCGTCGATCTCTACCACTGAAAAATCGCTTGCATAGCTTCGAATATTTGTGAAAATAAGTATCTGAACTTGGTTTCAAATAGTCTAGAGAGTTACCTTTGTGGTGATACATATAGTATGTGATAAATATTTGTGGAATTTGTGAAATTCGGCTTTCAAACGTGCCGATGATGCAAGCGATCTCACGTGAATTTTGCAAGTCCTAATTTGTCGACCGGGTGTCAAGAATCACTCGCCTTAATTCAGTTCAAAGATCGAAAATAATATCTGAACTTAGTTTCAAATAGCCTACGCAATTATCATTTCGGTGATATATAATGCATGCATGTAATAATTGATTAATCTTCCTAAAACGCGCAATTAAAACGGCGAAAGATCTTGATAAACACTCTGGTGGCGGTCGCACTAAATAACGACCGGTAGGGCCCGAAGTCTGGCGGAGAAAAAAAGGTAGCGCCCAGAGGTTGAAACGGGATTTTTATGCACTTTTAACTGTATATTTATGTTGTTTAGATGTATTTCTAACAGTTCTGTAACTTTGATGACCAAGCTTGCACCCAAAGTTGGTAAAATTGATGCTTGTTTATGGACTGCGCAAGCGACCGGAGAATTCGCCGTCGGCCATTTTGGCTACGGTCCCTGAGTTGTTGTGGTTGGCAATTTTGCAACAAATCTCGCCATTTACGTTTGTTTTCTCCCTGTCTGGTCATTGGCCGTGAAAAAAATTATTTTGAAAGTCACATTATGACATCGTAGTATGAATTCCACTGCAGTTTCGTTAGGCAGCAATGCTCATGTTTTTGGTTTGCAATCCTGTACTGTCTGTACACTGCGCTGTGCATGGTTGTACTGCTGGCTGTAAAAAAAGACAAAAACGATAGCCTAAGAGGATAACTCAACAGGCCCTCATGATTCAATTGATGGACACCTTATTTCATCATCATTAATTTTCAGCTGTTTAACCAAAAGTTGATTTTTAGCCGTTGCTTTCCTATCTTACGTATATTCGTGCGTGCCGGCGCCATAATCTATTTAAAATATTTTTTTGTATTATTATTTTTTTACTGTGTGTTTGCCAAAAGTCTCATACATTACTGTATATCAATACGAAGTTCATTTTTTAACGACTAACTATGTACACACCAAAGATCTAACCGAACATCCCCTCTTCGTTTCTATTTCTCCAATGTTTGTCTAGGCGGGACTTGAACGCCTCCAAAGAGCAAGCACCCACAACGTTTTCTGGAAGGCTATTCCAGTCAGCCGCCACCCTCACAAAGAATGAGTACTTTCTTAGATTTGTATTGGCCCTTGTTCTTACTAGCCTCCTTGAGTGGCCTCTAGTCTGGTGGCGGCGATCAGCCTGGCACACATAACCCTCTAGTAATGGGGATTGTTTTTCAAAAAGGTTGTAAAGCACTATTAAGTCCCCCCCTCCTCCTACGATGCGCAAGACTAAATAGGTCTAGCTCGAGCAACCTCTCCTTATATGTTTTTCCAGACCGCCTCATTATTGCTCGAGCTTCTATAAATCAGACCGAACCTGGTACCTGCTGCCGTGTCTATCCATATACTATCTCTGTAGGTGATCTCTGGCGATAGCAAAGATACATTCAAGTCCTCCTTGTAATACATACACAACCCCCTACTCCCTCTACCTAGTACATCGTAGTTTAAGTAACCGGATAGTTGAATTTCCTCACTCCGAGTTGGCACCCTCGTTCGCTTTGGGACAACCTCCACCACCCCAATGATATCCGGCCGGTGCTCGTAGGATACCAACTCTAGTTCCCTCATCTTATTCGGCAGCTGGTCCGCATTCGTCATGAGACATTTACAGGTACCGGTTTTATTGTTTGTCTTCATCCCCCCCTCTCGGGGGATCTCCCGAAAGGGCCGTTTGACAATTTTTCGATCCCTGATGATCACGTTTTTCTCTCCCTTAACCTCTCTTGCCTTTATCTCCTCTCGCAATCTCTTGTGTTCTTCACGATCCTCTTTGGAACGATCAATTCCGAAACGCAGGTCCTCATCGAATCTCTGCGACCTCATAGCTTCTAGAAACATGTCCCTCTGTGATCTATTTTGGAGTACCAGTTTGACTATCCTATTCCTACCCTCTTCCCATTTGCCGATCCTGGTGTACGTCCGCTTCCACACAGGTCCGTATGCTTTCCTGCAATGTTCTATCAAATCTGCTATCTGCATCATGCAATTTTTCTGTCATCTTCAACCTTCCTTAATTCGGCATTTACCGCGTCCGGTTCTTTCATGTTAAAAATCATGACATTGGTCTCTAAAAGCTTATCCCATTTAAGCTTGTAGCTTAGCTGGTCCATTTTCGAACTCATTCCCCCTACTTTTTTGTCTATATCCACAGCGATGCTTCTTCGTACTCCTTCTACTTGTCTTGAGACCATGCCCTCTATATCAGGTAATTTTCTCGAAATAGCATCATCTACCGCCTCCTTTATCTGGGTTTTTATGTTTAATGTCAAGTTGGACATCTTCCTATCAATATCTGATTCTAGGTTTGTTCTCAAATCCTTCAGGGCCTTCCTGTTTCTGTCCTCAAAATCACTCAGCACCTTAGTTAGAGTTCCTACTGTCAAAGGACTGCTATCCAGGTCCTCTTGTGGTTGTTGGTTTGGCAGATCCATAACCTCGCCTGTACCATCCATTCTTATTGGTTTCCCTTTTTTTGAGTGACCCCTTGTGAATTCTTTCTCCGTTGAGTCTGGTATATCCCTACGTTTCCTAACCAGCGTCTTCTCTCAGGGTGTTCCGTCTCCAATCTCGGTTATTGTGACTGGTGGCAAAGGGGTGGGTTGACGGTCACCTCGGTATGGGGTAGAAGTAACTTGGGATCCCTCCGGGGTACTGTCCAACTCGGAGTGGAGCCTGTCTTTGGGTGTTGTCACTAATAAGTGTTTAATCGTGTTGACTGTATCAGACAAAATCTCCGACACTACACTACTTGAGCTGTTGTTAATACTAACACCGCTGCTGCTATAAGATTCACACTCTAACTCATCCGACTGTAGTGTCTCCCCGTAAACTAGTGTAGCACAGGTATCAAGCTCCAGTAGCTGATCCGCCATGAACCAGGCTTAAAGACAGCTAGTAACCTCTAGTACTTGCCCTGGTCTTAGTGTATCAGTGTACACTTTAGGTCTATGATTCAGTGACTATGTATAACACTAGTACAGGAGCAGCACCGAATGACACCGATAGACGCCTCGACAGACTAAAGTCAAAGACAAAGGGTATGCTGCAACTTCCTTCTAGCAAGAAAGCAATAAAAGCTGTGCTTGTAGCTCAAGCATGAAGCCAAGGCCCGACTGCGCCAAGCACTAGAAACAGGTAGTTAAATAATAACTCAACATGCAGAGGGATAAAGATAGATTTGTTTTACCACTGATGTTTCCGTCCTGATGATCACGATGCGAGGTACGACAACGGTCTGAAGTGAGATTCCTACGATACGATGCTTACGTCAATGACGGGATCAACAATATGTCGGCTGCGGCCGCTTACTACACTAACTAAAGTCTAAACAAACCGTGATTCTGTCCTCAAGTGATATTTTTCGGTAAACAAGCACCTTGCTACCTTACAACCAGAACTATTCATCTTCCAACAGAACACGTATGTAGGCGTTTGCATGGCAGTAACACGAACAGGCCAAACAAGGAAAAACAAACATGGCCGTTCCCGCGAAGTACGAAGTCTTCAGAGAAAGATCCCTAAAATCTCAGTTTTAAAACGTCTTGTACTACGTGACTGCACTTCTATTGCCTCCCTGTAACTTCACTGGGACGTTATCCAGCCAATTTATAAACTATTCAATAGAATTCGCATAAAAAAAAACGGGTTTTGCACAGCAAGATCCGAAACAAGTCTATAGGCGCCCGCACATGCGCCCGCACTTATTTGATAGTACCTCATCATTAAGTCCACTAGATCCTGTTCTGTCACATGTCATGTGGGCACGGTTGGCTGTTGAGTGTTATGGTTCAGTCTGTGAGACTAATTTAAAGAGGTTACACTTTTATTTTGAATTGGAAAACAGCCCACAGGACTGACTTTTCACTGAGTAATAAGTGTGCCCTTCGAAGGTTAAGTCTCTTTCTGGATTTGCTTCCACAGATGCCTTGTTCAGGATATCATCTGACCGATGCCTGATCAAGCACAGACTGTATCCGGTGGTGTACATTTCCCCGTCTATGTCACCCTTTTTAGCTCACCTCTTAGCAGAGGTGAGCTTATCCCATACCGTGGCGTCCGTCGTCGTCGTCGTCCGTCGTCCGTTAGCAGGGCACGTTTCGTAACTGTTAGAGCTATTGAGATGAAACATTGGTACACATGTACCCTTATGTAATGACACCTTGGAGACCAAGTTTCGGTCCGATTCGTTTCATGGTTTGGCCACCAGGGGGCCAAACGTTAAAAGTGAAAATATGCAATATCTCCCTTAATAGTAGTCGGGAAATTTTGAAAAAAATATGGTAGGTACTTCTAGCAAAGGTGCATCATATATCCTCCGGGTTTTTGATTTGACCTCCTTTTCAAGGTCACAGAGGTCAGGTCAAATGGTGTAAATTGGCCGTTAGGATGTAACGATGGCACGTTTCTAAACTGCAATGACTATTGATACCAAATTTGGTACACATTTACCCCTTAGTCAGGTGATCTCAGGGACCGAAGTTTGGTCCAATATGATTCACCACTTGACCACCTGGGGGCAAAATCCAAAAACCTTAAAAATGTGATTATTCCTTAACTTCTTGCCCGATTGCCACCAATTTGATATCATGGGTACATCTAACCACCATACAGTATATGTCACACAGGTTTTTAATTTGACCTTCTTGTCAAGGTCACAGAGGTCAAATGGCATAAATTCGCCGTCAGGCCGTAACTATGGCACGTTTCTTAACTGCAATGACTATTGATCACAAATTAAGTACACATGTACCCCTTGGTCAGGTGATCTCAGGTACCGAAGTTTGGTGCGATCTGATTTGCCGATTTGCCGATTTGCTGATTTGTAATTGCTTGGACCTACATCAAACCTAACACTACATGACACAATACCATGCTCTTTATCCATCTTTCCTCCACATGAGGTGAGCACAATGGCCCTGGCCATTTCATTTATTCAGTCAGTGTTAATTTCTCTTCTCTTTTTTTACAGATTTACTGTTGTTGGTTATTGCAAGAGGAGTCGTTGGCACATTTCAAGTCCAGGAAAGCACTTACTGTTCCCACATTCAGAGTAAGGTGTGCTTACTCGTTTTACTGCTTTCCATTCCCGGAGAGCGTTATCAAATATCTGCCGCAAGGCAACAAATATCTGCCGCAAGGCGCTTCAAATATCTGCCGAAAGGCATCAAATATCTGTCACACCAATAAAGTTCATTTTGTTAACCAACTCTTTATCTTCTTTTCTTCACATACAAAAAAGACCGTCCCAAACATTTGGCTGCATCCACTTCATCAATGTCCAGACAACAGTCGGTTCATTTGACCATTGTAAAGCACCAGGCCCCACCTCACAAAATACACTGTAATAATTATGTACCTTGTGTCCATGTGCATGTTATTAGTTCCACCTACGCTGCATGAAGACAAGGACTCCACTCTTTGACGTCGCCACACAACTCCTTGACGTCATCACACACCCCACTACTGCAACGGCAATAGAAATGACTTTACGTCATATAGCAGGGTGACGTCAACTCAGTACTTCAGCATGCACTGATATAGCAAGAAGGTCTTCGCACCAGCACTTCTGCGTGCTAGATGTTATAGCTTCACGTTGCCTCATAATAACGGTACCGACACACACTTGGCCCTTGCCTTCACCTATCCATCAGCTGAGCGCCAGGCCCTTGGGCCTCTTGTTCCCATATCTGACAGCCCTTACAAATGTTTGAAAGTATTTCAGCATCCACACATTTCCCAGTATTCGCTGATATGGCCGTGACAACACCGTGATGACTGGCATGCCCTGCCATGTTCCATCCATTGACACAGTGCAATCTTTTCCAACAGAGTCCTTAACTTCACTAGCTGCATTCACCATACTTTCAATTGCAACAGACTTGGATGCAGCATGCTGTTTCTGCAGGAGACGATTATACCCTGTGACAGACAGCACATTAGGAGAGTTTAGGAACTTAGAAAAGTGTTCGAGGGCTCTGTATCCTTTGCCCAAACCACGTACGTAGGATACCATTCTAGTGTTCACTTCATAAGGAGGGTTTTTACCATTACCAGTTCTTTTACATTTACCTGATGTACTCATCAACGTAGTCTCTGTTGTACAATCAGGACACCTTCCAACAATATCATAGGCGAAACCTTTAGCCGAGCCCAAATCCAGTCCACACTGTAAATGCACCGGTACATCATCCTGTGTACATTCCACACATTTCACAACAGTGGACAGGAATTGCATCAAATACTTCACATCAATGAGTATAAAACCCTCAGTAACAAAATTCTTGTCTGTATGAGCCTCCCTGGGGTCAACATGATCAAGGTTCCCCTCTATTTTTCTAGCAGAAGCTGAAACATTCAACAGCTCATCAGCTGTTTCGTTTTCATGGGCGCGGCCATCTTGGTTTTCTGTCTGCTTAAAATTTTTGCCAGCAACCCCAGTTCCTTTGCGTTTTTTACGCCTTCCACAACGTTTCTGATCTCCCATCAAAAATATATGATAAATATAAATGTTTCTAAACACATATATCACAATTTTATGATCGGATGGTCACTTTGGTTGGAGATTTATGTCGGATTAAATTCGGAAATTTTCAGATGGCTAATTCAGAAACCAGGAGGTAGCCATCCATCCCATGCCCATCTGTTAGAAGTGCTCTGATTGGTCAGTTTTAGAACCTTCTACAGGGTGCTGCAAAAACATTGCCACAATTTTTTTTAAATTTGATTGAATAGAAATGACTGTATCCAAGGCTGAAAATGGTTGCTAGGGAGTTTTGTCAATTAAATTATCTTCTTAATTAGGCTAATTAACCCCATTAAAATTTTTTTTGGTGGAAAAACCCCATAAAACATTATTTGTATATATTAAAGGAATTGTTTTATGTAAAAATCTCAAAAAAATTTGGGAAAAAATCCATATTTTAGGAGTGTATACCTACCTTAATCCACTTGCTTTGCATCACATAAAACTAGTGTACTCCTTCACTGAATTCAACACAAAAAAGTCAAATCTAAATCTAAATCCACAATAAATGATTGTTTAATCCATAGAAGAATTAATGGTTCATCCCCATTTCGCCTACACCCATTTCGCCTACAAAATTTACCCGTTTCGCCTACTCACCATTTTGCCTTCTCACCATTTCGCCTACTCACCATTTCGCCTACTCACCATTTCGCCTACTCACCATTTTGCCTACTCACCATTTCGCCTACTCACCATTTTGCCTACTCACCATTTCGCCTACACCCATTTCGCCTATTCACCATTTCGCCTATTACCCATTTCGCCTATTACCCATTTTGCCTACATCATTTCAAATGTTTTATGATAGTGACTTCAAATTCAAAAGATGTTTCAGCCTTCTAGTCTAATTTGAAATGTCTATTGGTGCCAGAATTTTGTAACACTTTTAGAAATATGCAGTTTATCCAACTAAATACCAACTAAATACTATCAGACGAACTGAGTAGTGTCATGAGTAGGGTCATGATTTGGCTGAAAACAGTGGCAATATCATGGTCTCTCAAATTTGTCCAATTTGAAGAAAAAAAATTCGTGGACAACCACCAGTTTTAATAAAATTTCACCATTTACTCGCCTGACTGTCTGGAATGTCATATCCAAATTTCAGATTCACAACCCGAAGCATTATTTGATGCAAGGCGGTCAAACTGTGACAATTTAACTGCAAAAAGGCTTAAAAAATCAATGGTGGTCTTGTCTCAAGAGGCCGGGTTGGAATAATAAAGTATGGTAAAGTTTAACTGGGAAATATGCTATAATATGAAGGAAAAAAACCAAGCTCAACAATTCGTAAAATTGTTCAAATGTCCAGCGCACACCACTCTTTTCCTTTTTAGTAGGCGAAATGGTGAGTAGGCGTAATGGTGAATAGGCAAAGTGGGTGTAGGCGAAATGGTAAATAGGCGAAATGGGGGTAGGCGAAATGGGGATAGGCGAAATGGGTAATAGGCGAAATGGGGGTACACCGAATTAATGCCAATGATGGCCAACATAGGGAATTCCTGGAGGGTTCGGATACAGTCCCCTAACCAATGTGATAACACAATCAGGGATAATTTCCTGGTCACTGGTACAGCTCCAAACAGTCTCATCTTCACCCATATTTTGCAAACTCCTCTGCTTTTTTTGAAGATAGCGATAATCCATCCATGCAGCCCTGTCCTTGAGCATCTTCCAATACCTCTTATAAAAACCCTTTCTCAAAGTATTGTTTTTTCTCTTCGCTGCTTGACCAGCACCCAACCATCTGGGACGTTTGGTGGTGACACAAGGACGACAGTAACAGAGTGTACACTCTTCACTGGCAAGGTCCGGCAGAATAAATCCATGCTCTCTTTCTTCATCGTGTCCACCTTGATTAACAGGGTCCAAGGGAGCCACATTGTTCCCAACATCGCTGTCATGATCGTCTGAGCTATCCTCCATGTTAGGTCCATCAACTGTAGATGATGATGATGGCACAGGTTCAACAGCATCCTGGACTGATTCAGTTCTGATACATTGTATCCCTTTATCCACCATTTGTGGTTCTGCTTCCACTAAGTCCATCCCATGAAAAGTGAAAATACCTCTTATCAATTCCCTTTCTTCCTCTGTGACATAAATTTGGTATAGCAATTTTTGAGACATGGCAAAAAAGTTAGCATTCAAAGACTGGCTCTAGTCTAAGTGTGTGAGAAAAATCAGAGTCAGCAATTTCATCTACCTAACCCGGGCAATAGAATTGTCCTGAGTCAAGGGGGGATAGGTAGGCCTAATATAGGACTCAGATTACTATGTATAGAAACTTTGTATCCATTGCTCCCAAATATCTGACCAAAAACCGGAATCTCTTTTTCTTTTTGATTTCTCGTCCCACCATTCGCCTTGGATTCCTAGGGCCAAATTCATAAAGAGCGTTTAAGGGTTAGACGTGTGTAACTTCTCTCTAATCAGTTTCAGGGCCTATTCATATCCTGTGAAGATTTACATAAAGGACCTGAACCTGTCTATTCAGTAGTTAAACACTGTTTTGAGCAAAACGCCCTTTATGAATTTGGCCCCTAGAGTCCTTTTCCAGCACAGTGGATGTCACCTCGCTATCTTGGTGCTCATTCCAGTCCAGGACTGACAAGTTGGTTCGGATTTGGTAGTTGGCCCTTTCGAATACGATTCTTTTGTTGTGATATTGGACAGAGAATTATTAAAACTTTCGACATAATGCGTATCCCTGCATCCAATGTAAAGATGCGGTGATTTATAAACCAACAGACTGTGAAGATACTTCTTGAGGGCTGCCTCTGCAGGGGCTGAAGATATTTCTCGCTTGCTGGGTTCATAGTCATGATCAGACCGACATTGGGACTCCTGATGGCAATTGGCATGATTGTTCTTATAGTGCTCAATCACACTATCTATGCTGGCTTTTAGTCTTTCTGTGTCCCCCTCACAGCGTTTGATGCACCAATATATATGAGTTTTTATAGATGCTGACTTATCTGCCAAGTCAACAAACCAAGACTTTCCTTCTAAATATTTCCTCCCCTTTGTCAGTTTCACCATTCCTTTGGCCACACCCTTTGTCATATGCCAGGTATCTAAAGAAGTAACGGTTGGGGAGCGTTCTACACGGACAAACTAAAGCCTGCACCACACGGTGAAAATTTGCGTGATGCAAGTGACACGCGTGCATGTTGCGACAGGCAAATTCTCACTGTGTGGGGTCGTTTTTTGCTGCGTATCTTCCCTCGCGAGTCGAGACGCAGCCGATCTAGCATGTTTGATATTTTCTCGACACGCGAGGAAGTTAATCACCGTGTGGGGGCTACCTGCAGCAATGTTGCGCGAGTTCGATGAATCACAACAAGCAGATCGGTCACATGATTTATAGGTCAGTCACATGATACCAAAATGGCAGCGCCCGGGAACTGTCAAATCCTATGAGAAGTATTATGGACCAAGAAGACCAAATTGCCCTTATCCTCCTGCTGTTACTCCGTCGGAGGCGGCGGCGGAGGCGGCGCCGCGTGGTCCTGAAATTCCTCGACCCGCACTCTGTGGAACTGGCGATACTTCATGGGGTCCTCCTCCCGCAATTCAGCAATTAGATTTGCATAGGCCCCCTTATCCTCTCTTCTCTGAATCCATGGCCTTTTCCAAAGACTACGGTCCACGCGGCGCCGCCTCCGCCGCCGCCTCCGACGGAGTGAGAATTTGCCTGTCGCAACGTGCACGCGTGTCACTTGCATCACGCAAATTTCACCGTGTGGTGCGGGCTTTAGTGATCGAGGCATTGTTATCATGTGAATGCACTCTGACTTGGACACTCTCTCTGTCAAAATATTCATAGATGAGTCACAATTTACTAATGTGATACATATATGTGACAGGTAGGGTAAATTTCCAAACCCATTGTAGAACATGCTGTATCAGTTTTTTTAAAGGTAAATAAAATCAACTTCAATAATAAGTGTTGTTCTAATCACTGTCATTCAGGGTTGACGAGATATTCGGGTGCAACTTCACTAAGGTGGAGATTAACGTATGTCATAATTGACAGAAATATCAGAAGAAAAACTCCAAAAATTACCACAAAATAGGGGTGTTTTATTCAAACAAGTAACTTATATAACCAGAAACATAGTTTGTCATATGTAACAAGTTTAAAATTCATGAACATTAACTAGAAAATAACAGAACCGGCACATGCCACAAACTGGTCTACTTGAGAAATTCTTACAATTTGATCAAAGGACATGAACCTCACACTTATTTACAGCAACTGCCACTATTTTCTAACAAGGGGAATGTGACATTAACTCTTAAAAGAAATAAGCCACAAGCAACATTCACTATGGTCACTAGAGCACATTATCAACTAAAGTTCACGTATGTCATTATTGACCAACTTGTGTTCACGTATGTCACAAACTTGAGGGAAAAGTCACAAACTTTGTCATTATTAAGAACTTCTACTGTCTGAGACAAAGTGGGAACCTGTTTTAGCACAATCCTTTGAAAACCATGAAGAACACAGGTGTTGGCAATAGTTATGACATTACATTTTACATACAATGAACAGGAGAATGCAGTTTTGGTGTTCTCTTCTAAAATACAACGATGCTAGTCTATCATGTCTATTTAGTATTACATGTATGTCCCTAATGATGTTCTTTCTTCAGAATGGCATGTTTCCTCGTTATCTCCTTCATGACATCTTCAGCTACTGACAATACGTGATGACCGGAGAATTGTATGGGCCCATAAAAGATTCGCCAGCCTTCAACAACAGTCTCTAAATCCTTTGTGATAGGCCAAACAAACCCATTGGCTCCTCTCTGTTCTAGATAGTCCATATCAGCTGACCCATCCTCCTTCATCTTCACCACCTTCCCAATATAGGGTTTGCGCAAAAAATAAACTGCAAAGAATAGATCTGGTCTGATGTCCTGAAAAGTAATGAAATTCCAAGTGAAGGAAGGATGTAATCTAGTATAGACATGTCAGGATACAGAAAAACAACTGTTTAATTTTGAGGGAGACAATGTAACTGTAAAGCCGCAAAGGGGGAGGGGATGTTACCCACTCAGCTCAAATTTGATTGTCAGACGTACCACAGTATTATCATCTAGGTGGATCACCGCATCAGTCTTCTGGGGACCATCACTAAGGAGGAGTTGGTCAAGGCCTTCGATACCTGTAAAATAATTTGATACAATGTCAATGCATAACTTTCACTTTTCAATTCATGCATGTGAATTCCAAAAAAAAGGTTCATGAAGGCAGTACTACAGTTCTGGACGTAAAGACAGTGTGTCATACCTAACATTTCGGCATCTAATTCCTCCAGAGCACTTTTATTAAGGCTCATGTCTAGATCTTCCTCATCACCATGACTATGAGACTCCAAGCGTTCAATCCCTGAAAGACACCAAAAAAAGAGTAGTGCAAATTTAGCCAATGTGAGATGATTATCACCAGATCAAACAGAGACGTTATTCTTTTTTGTATTGGGGATTTGTCTCTCGGAAATCGAGAACTTTGATAACAAGGCGATTATTTGACAAAAACAGGTTCGACATGTGCAAGGTTTACTTATACTACATGTATGTAATGATTACAATTTACCTTGTAGTCCATTCCAAAGTGCTTGTATTGGTACATTTTGCAGGTCATCAGCCTGATCATCATCTTGATCGGTATCACCACTCACAATTCCATGCTCCTCCTCAACCATGTCGATTGGACTGCTTTGTGCTGGAGTTACCTTCATCTTAAGTGCACGAGGTTGCCATGGCAAAGTTTATCGCTCATTGTCACATGGACCATCTTCTTCACAGCCAGGACAGAAGCAGCTCAACAGGCGACATCCTATGACTCCTGGTTCAACTCCCTTTACAGCATGTAAAAGCCTTGTGCCTGGCACTGCGACCTTCACTTCACGATCCTTTCTATCTCTGTTGACAGACCCAACTTCCACGAAGATAAACTTCCGCTTTTGGCTGTGACAATCGGCGGTTTTGGTCAGGTTCTCTTCGCAGAACTGAAACACACTCCAGGCGTCATCAATATTTTTCTGGCGTGATACTACAGCCCTTCTTACAGCTGCTTTCACTACACCGGAAACCCCGTCTGACGGACCCTTTCCATGGCGACTGCCATAGTAATGTCTCTCAAGTCTGACACCTAGATCATCCTGACAAAAAGAGATGTCCGCAAATGGAAGTTTACTTTTATACTGACAACTGCAACCGTCTGTGAATTCAATCAGTCGTTGTAGTTGAACATTCTGGTTCTGCTGCAAGTGGGCTATGTATTATCTCTCCGGATTATACGTAGAGCCGGGAAAAGAGTTCAAAACGGCTTGATATCAACAGAATGATTGTCAAATCGGCTTTATTTATCGTCGATCGCTTTCGCGTACACACCTCCGGGTCTCACAACACAGTTTCTCTTTTATGCCTCGTGGCACGGTCTCACTCCCCAGTTGAGACGACTGGGGATACCATACATCACCCCCCTCCTGAGCGTGTGACAGCTCCGGCCACACGCCCAGGGCGCCTCAACCGCGACGGAAGACCGCACCGATAGGCTTAGGCCTAAATACAAGACATAATGAAACCTAATGAAAATATGTATCAAAATTACCTGAGTGAGAAGAAAGGGAAGGATCAAGTACCCATAAACAGGTAAGGATGGACTTGACCAAACAGCACAGATCATACCAGACCCACACATACACAGAAAGCCAATCAAATCATGATCACACTTGGAATTGCTGAAGCTGCAAAGGGTCAACACCCCCAAAATACACTGGGAAAAAAAAACTATCTGATAGTCATGCAATAACTGCAAGTACAGACAACAGTACTGTATGTGAGGTACCGACTGATCCCTCTCAGAAAATAAACGTAATAGGCTTAACATAGTCGTTGGCATCTGCCAAATACGTACAAGTATCAAAAATAAGATCTAATTATGTCTGTAAACCTCACACTGAAATGCTATGATAGGCAGTAACCTTCAAATGCAAACGAAATGACATGAAAACACAATACAGTGGCATGTTATATCAAAACAAGGTCGCCAATTTGCTGAGCGTATCAGAACACTTGTGGTATTGTCAGTCCAATATTGTGTGCTAACGTATCCAGACGGGTGGCTGAATAAATATCCATCATATGGTGCCTGGCAGAAGCAATCCAAGCAACCAAGCGATTCAATGTTGGTTGCAGTTCCGGTGTCTGGCAGCAGCAATGCAGACAACCTGTCTGGCAGAAACAATCCAGACAATATTGCAGAGTTCATCCCGTTACCAAAACACACAGTGATAAAAGTCCGTTAGCAACCACACAATACCTAGTTGTTTGCATTGCAAAGCACCTAGCTCAGCTAAAATAATTTCAAACCGGACATACTAGTAGAAAATAGTACTACACATACATATATGATGAAGACTCATGAAGTCTGAAAGATAAGCCATCACAGTCCAATAGTGTACATAGAAAAAAGGATCATCAAGTACTACCACTGCGACGAGAAGCAACATTTTCATACCGGAGCCAAAGATGACGCAAAAAGTTCCCAAACGAGCAAAGTATACCAAAAGTGCTATATGGTCAGTCAAACCCAATTCACAAATTATCATCAAAATGTGGCACTGTATACTACAAAGTATTGAAAATACGACAACGCTCAATAATGGAAGTGCTACTTAGTTTACAGATCCTCCTTGAAATAAACACAAATGTCGCAAAACTTATTATGGCCATAATAACACAATGCATGCATTAACAGTCACACACACAAGCACACAATAAGCAGTCCGCCAACCAAACACAACCACTAACGGAACATCAGTCACTCTGAAACTCACCGGTGGCCTGTCATGCAGAGGTAAAAGAGCTCAACTGTTGGCCTGCCAATATTCGCAAGACTACCAGTCCTCAAACTTGGTGCCAGGAGCTTTCCGTAGCTTGTCAGCATGTGTCCTTATCGTTCCACCATCTTTATCTACTTGAAGGATAGCTGTAAAGTCCTCATCCAACCGCTGAACTCTATATATAAGGACCCAACCATGGCTGATGGCGATCACCTTTAAACGTCCGAAGAGGATTGAAGTACCAAACAGCATCTCCTTCCTTGAGTGCACGATACTTGGGTCCGGCTGTTTCATACTGCCGTTTTTGTGTCCGCTGGACCACCTTCATGTTGTCCCGTACCAGGGTATACGCCTTGTGGAACCTCCGTTCCAGTTCCGTCACATACGAAGGGACATCGGACACATCCTCAGATGGAGCAGTGTACAGCAGATCGATAGGCAGACGCATCTCCCTCGCTGTAACCATGTAATGAGGAGTCTCCCCTGTCGTAGAATGTACGGACGATCTGTATGCCATTAAGAAAACCGGCAGCATGAGGTCCAAAGAACCAACACTTTCCTTATGGTCTTCCACATAAGTCTTCATGATTGATTTTAACACCTTGTTAAAGTTCTCAACTAAGCCATTGCTTTTCGGATTATAAGCAGTTGTGAGCGTCCTATCCACGGAGAGCTTGCGCATTAGAGACTCGTACAATCCTGAAGTGAACTGTGCCCCACGGTCACTGTGCATGATGTACATGCACCCAAATCTAGACACCATTTCTCTAATTATTGCGTTACAAATCTCCTCAGTCTCCATGGTTTTCAGCGGGGCAGCCTCGACCCATTTCGTAAAGTTGTCTTCCATGGTGACTGCGAAACGGTGTCCACGCGGGGTCTCTTTCAGTGGTCAAATCAGGTCAATACTGATGCGTTCGAATGCCTCTCCAAACAACTGCTGAGTAAGTGGTGGACGTGTTTTCCTATGCGGTCGCTTCCTAATATTACAGGCATTGCAGGTTGACACAAAACGCATAACATCCTTCCTCCACCCAATCCAATAGAAACGCGACTTTATACGTTCCTGGGTCTTGAATGTACCAAGCTGTCCCGCGGAAGGGTCACAGTGAAGATGTTCTAGTACCTCCTTGCGAAGGGTGCGTGGCAAAATAACCTGTATCCTAGCGTCACGATCAGGTACTTCCAATTTACGAACAAGTATCCCATTAGTATCAACAAAAAGGTTTCTCCAATGTTGCCTCAAGGCCTTTACACTGAGGCTTTCTGCCGATATAGATCTGAATGTGGGATAGTCCGAACCAGCTAATTTCAGATGAAGAATAGGAGAGATATCTGGGCAACATCGTTGACCATTCCTAATGTTCTCACGAAATGATGCATTTCCCATGGTCTGCGGCAATACAGGTCCCTTCGATGTATCAGTTCCATCACTATTGTTTGCAAGAGACGCTTTGGCTTGTGCCCGTGTAACTGCATTGCAAGACATCATTAAGTCCTCCACAGCATCCTCAATGTGGTTGTCCGTGTGCGACGTGTGTTGGCAGGCAGGCACATCTGTCAGTTTAACTTTCTTGCAGCGTCTCGGCTTCCCTTTGTATGGCTTCTTGGGCGGCTCCTCCTCACGACCACACTGCAAACATTGCATCCTGCTCATTGTGTCTGCGTTAACATGTCGAGCTCCTGGACGATGTACCAAGTCATACTTGAAAGACGACATGAACAACTGCCACCTCTGAATCTGCTCATTACAATCAGATAGAGTCAAGAGATGGCTGACAGCTGCATTGTCAGTACGAACCGTGAAATGTTGTCCATACAAATATGGCTTAAAGTGTTCAATGGAGCGGATGACCGCAAGAAATTCGCGTTTAGTGATACAATAGCTTCGCTCAGAGTCCGAAAGCAACCTCGAATAATAAGCAATCACAACCTCACGACCCTGCTGAACTTGGCTCAAGACAGATCCGATCCCGCTACCAGACGCATCAGTATCAAGAATGAAATTTCCTCCTTTAACATCCGGGAATGACAGAACAGGTGCTGAGGTCAGTGCATTTTTCAAACGCTGAAAGGCATCTTCGCATGCATCAGTCCAGATGAGGTTACTGTTGGCTTTAGTAAGCTGATACATTGGAGCGGCTAAGTCGGACATGTTCCTAATAAAACGCCGATAATAGGAGACCAATCCAAGAAACCGCTTTACCTCCGTCTTAAGTTTCGCAGGGGGTACATTAGCAAGAGAAGGCCAATCCTGAACTGCCTTGATTTTACTTTGGAGTGGAAAGAGTCCATCCTTAGATATCAAGTGTCCCAAATATTCCAAGGATGGTTGCAGCAAATTACACTTGCTCGGCTTGATCTTTAAGTTAGCATCCTGTAGGGCCTGTAACACTAACTCCAGATTAGAGAGTGTCTCAGAAAACGATCGTCCAAAAATCAACACATCATCCAGGTACACCAGGCATTTCTCCCATTGAAGATTTCGCAATACAGACTCCATTAAACGCTTAAAGGTAGCTGGTGCATTGCACAATCCAAATGGTAAAACGGTAAACTGATATGCACCTGACTTTGTCCGAAAACATGTGCGCTCTCTATCAGCCATAGAATCAAGTGGAACTTGCCAGTAGCCCGATTGAAGATCAAGGGCACAAAAATGGGTACTTCCATGCAAGGAATCAACGCACTGATCAAACTGGGGTAAAGGGTAGTTGTCTACCTTGGTGACAGAATTGAGGCGCCTAAAATCTACGCAAAATCTGGCCGTCCCATCCTTTTTAAACACGATTACAGGAGAGCTTGCCCATGGACCACTTGCTTTTTCCATAACACCACGCCCCAAACCATCCTTGACTGCCGCTTCAATGTGTTGTTCCTTAATCCAACCATGACGATGTAATGGAAGTCTGAATGGTTTGGCGTCCCCTGTGTTGATCGTGTGACGAACCAGGTCTGTCCGACCAATATCCGTAGCTGATGATGAAAATGTACCACCATATTTGCTAAGTACCACAGCAAGTTGTCGCCGTTCATCGTCAGATAAATTCTCGGAAGATCTATGGTAGAGGTCATCCAAATGGTCAGGAATAAGATCTTCCAAGTCCTTTAGTCAGGGGCTGTTCAATGAGTATAATGTAGGTGGAGAATCATGTACATGATGGGGGTTCGCAGATGCTGTTTGTGGTGATGCCACGTCATCAGACGCGCAGATTCGTTCACAAATATTCCGAACAGGAAACAAATATCCAATGGTAGTACCCTTTAGAATAATGACAACTTCCTCAGTAGGATTGAACAGTTGAACAGGAGTCCTGCGTTGCTTCTTAGATTGAACAGTGACTGAGCGAGCTGGCAAGATGCCAGAATTCTGGAAGAAATAACAATTTGGCTCAAAGATGGTTGCCTGACGCTTCCGAAAAGGACTTCGCAGAGTGGCATTAACCGCAATCTCCGTGCCTGGGGATATTGTGAGAGGTTCAAGAAGCGCTACAGAGTGGGGTAGAATGTCGTGCCTACAAGTGGACAAAGGATACTCTTTGCCATCGAACAAGAAAACAGAACTACTGAGTCGCAGATCGCATCGAAAACGTTGCCAAAAATCCATCCCCCAAATACCATCAACATGGTCCAGCTTAGCCACAAACATCTTGAAAGTGAACTGAGAATCATGAATTCTAACTGGCATTACAGCTTCACCAAGTATGGGTAGAGACGACTGCCCATCTGCCATGATGACAGTCTGTGATGCTGTCTGCAAAGGAGGACGGAACTTGCGTGGAATGTGGTAGTGGGCACGAGACAAGAGAAAAGTGAAAGGGGATCCAGAATCCAAAAGAAAAGATGACGGCAAGCCATTGAGATAAGATGTGATATATGCTTGCGAAGGATGGTGAGTAATATTAGCAGTTGCATCCAGACCGAGCCTCACCCCACAGGCCTGACCTACTCGTTTAAAGTAGCCGTAGACTTTTCAGATGCAGTCGTAGCGGGGGCGGTAGGATCGCCAGCTGATCCCGCAAACTTCTGTCGGAAATGATCCTCCGCCTGGGTGCAATTCCTCCAGTAATGGCCCTCTTGGCGACATATAAAACAGTTAGGAGGAAACCGACGGTCCTGATGTCCATAACGACTCTCCCCCTGGCCCTGTGAGACATTATGCGTACTCCGGTACGAACCTCGTCCTCTACCACGTCCCCTACCTCTGCCAGCCATCGATTGCCCTTGTTGTTTCCCTCCTGAAATTGACACTGATGGAGGTTGCACCGCATTTACTGTTGGTGTAATCACTGACTGGTTGGTGGCCTTCAGGTGTGATTCGTAAGATTTTGCGTGTTTCAAAATCTCCTCCAGTGGTTGATCTTTCCATTGGTACAACTTATCGCCAAGAGGAGTATCGCGTAGCGCTAAGTAGAACTGGAGCCCCAAGTCTGACTGGGTACCCCCATAAGCCCGCCTACTATAGAGTTGGAACCTGAATGCAAGGTCATCCAATGATTCATCCGGGTCACGGCGGACATCGCGAAGCTTGGCAGCCCACTCCGATCTTTCACCAATGAAATGTTCTTCCAGTGCTTTGACGAGCTGGTCAAAACCAACCTTCTCATTCTGTAAATCCAAACTCGCCAATACTTTAGCACTACGTCCTTGGAGCTTTACTCGTAGTAACGCCAACTTTTCATCCGGGGTCCAATCCAACGTGACAGCATTGAAGTTCGCAAGGTATGCCTCCCAGTCCAACTTTGACTCATCATAAATCTACACCTTTGGCATTCTATGTTTTTCTGTAGGAGTCATGGTCGAGGAACCAAAAGAACAGTTATGATAATGATTCTGTGCAATGGGCTGGTGATGATGATGATGATGAAGTTCAGGCTGTTCAAATGATGGGGGGTCTTGCCGCTCGGGTACTGATGTACATGACCGCTCCTCCCGTACTGGTATAGCTTCTCGTTCCGGTGCGTCCTCCTGACGTGGCTGTGGATATGAAGTCATTACTGAAGTCTGTTCCAGAGGATTACCATTCAACGTCGCTGCTTGAGGGGTGTTATCTACCTGACCCATCCCGGCTGGCAAAAGCAATCCAGTCGAGGGCCGATCAGCAGAAAACACGGGTAAATCGTCCTGCGGTTCAGGAGCAGCGAGGTCACGACGACCCTGGCCAGCTGGCACAAAAAGGCGTTGATGTTACTATGGGACGCCGTTCCATGACCGAAGTTTCCTCCATACGATCTCCTAAAAACGAGGACTCGTCCAACCCCAAGGATACATTTGATAATGTAGCCCCTTTTCACCCCAGACCACTCCGAGTTCCTGGTGCGAGTTTTCAAATTCACGGGACGTACACTACAGCTTATGGTATAAACATTTTATTCCGATCGACATCTTATATATATATCCGTTCCTCAGACCGGTCAGCATGGCACTCTCTACAAACAGTCACCGCTTCATAATATACTAACATATTATATAATAATGAGAGTACACGACAAGAGGGCGAACCCTTTAGTAGGCCCTATTAACACCCGGAAAGCTAAATATAAACTATGTACATTTCGAGCCGATTACACATTCCCCCCTCAAGAGAAAATGGCTCCTGACATTTACCCGATATACCAAGATTTTAAAAAGAGAAGATTATACATTCACACAGCAAACTCTCAATCACGCACAACTACAAGCCATCCGAGAACAAGGTCCAATCGCTGACACAAGACCCAACAGAGGAGGATCTACAAAAGATATCAGACTGCTGATTGCAACCAAACAACCCAAACCTATAAACGATTGATACTTCAATACAGAGCTGCTGAGGAAACGAAACACATATAACGTCACAGAACTACGCATCCTGCGGAAATTGTCAATCCCTTCTTGAACAAACAACAAACGTCAAACGTCTATTTACACGAACATATAAAATATACGGACTATATTGGCACCTTGTGCAAGGACCAATTTATATTCCATTGCTATCGGAATTTCGACCAAAGTCCAGCGTAATATTATTGATACGATAAAGATGATGTATATACATGACATAAAATATAGAGTAAAGGAGAATCACAGCTGGCCGTACTTCCTCTCATCCTTTCTCCCGGAAGCTGTAGCAAAAGACTTATCCTGCAAAGAATATACCTTGTCGATAGACACTTTCAACTTTCCAGGCCTAAATATTCCCTAAACAACTACAATCATGAATATAGCTAGACTCGTTATAGCCGACTTCCTCGAAACATGGAGGTAGACGAGCTATATAACGGAATAAAATACCAGAATGCAAGCAGATTGTAACCCAAACTCTTTCTCAGAACTTGTTGACACCATCACGACGCCACCATATACCTACACAACTGCTGCAACAAATAATGAGATAATAACAACTAGATACATATCCATTGGCTCATCGTCAGACCGAACTAATATCCTGTAGATATATATATATAAAATGAGTCTATGACATATAGAATGAGATAACACATTATGCTGAGCAATACAACCATTTATTCTTTCATCAATGACAGTAACTTGTCCATTACAATGGGATTGCTCGCAACTTGCGGTTTGTCAATCAGAGTCATAAAATAATCAATTTTTGATCGCCATGGTTCTACTGGGGTTGGCGGTACTGCTCCGGGTTGTTGGGAGTACAACACATAATCTCTCAAATAGGCTGGTTGCCGCCTCTCCCTCACCGGCCTTACAGGAATGGAGTCATCCGGAGGCACAGAGTCATCAGAAGACGAAACAAAGGCACTTTCTTCTGAAGGCACCTCGGCTACCGGTACCACAGACAGCTCCAGGCTAGTACCACTGGATGCAGTTGCGAACGACGTAGATGAGGATGGTAAGCTAGGTTCTGCAGTAGAAAAAGAAGAAAAGGATGAAGGATGAGCAGAAGAGTTGTGTTCACTATTCCCATTGCCAAGTTCTACAGCTGGTGCAGGAACTGACATCGTACTTGCTGCCGTTGCTTCAACTTCAGACCCCAACACACTATCTCCTCCAGGCTCAGCCAAAGGCTGACCAGGGGAACTTACTCTGTCTGAATAAACAACTGGCGCAGAGGAATTCTCTTCCACCGGAGGTATTACCTCTAACACAACCAGGTCCGCGTCCTCTTCATCAATCTCTGGTACATCAACTACAGGCACGTTTCGCCTCCTTGGAAGGCGGGGCTTTGGAATTGGTTTTGGCTTACATGTAGGTGTTGGCCCATCTCTGATCTCACCCACCGGCAACAACAGGTTCCGGTGGAGCACACGTACAAGCACCACCTCCGGTTGGCTGCACGGTAAATACGGGGACATCTAGATTTGGTTGACCTAGAATCGTATATATATCCGAGGACCACTTGTCAGCCAGCTTCTGACGGCCACACAAATGCACATTGCGGACCAGAACAGCATCTCCAACTTCCAGCAAAGCCGCCTTTGCCTTCAAGTCATATTGACGCTTGTTTTTGTTCGAGGCTGAACCTTGAAACTCAAAGAAGTACTGGAATTGAAAATGTTGATCTTCAAAGAAATGCTGCAATTGAAAATTCGTAACTGATCTGTCACTATACTACAATTTGAACTATTGAAAATAATGATCAGATTATACTTAAATTTGAACTCAATGCGGCACTTTCACTCTGACTATATCAAATAAATTTGGATTGAGTCTATCACCAACTGACCAAGCCACCTTCAAAACAATTTTCATCCACCAATGAACAATTCAATAACCACTATCCAAACCTTGACCTGAACTATGCAGTCAACAATATCTCCTGTCCCTCCTAGAAATAATTGACATCCAAACAAATCAACGACTCACACTCACATTCACGCAACAGTACAAGTCAAATAAATGCTGCCTTAAACCAGTCATAGTGGTCAACTTAAACCGTGCATGACATATAAACCGTCATGCAATAACATGTAACAACTTATCAAAAATTGAAAAGTACTATATGATATACCAAATAATCACCATTCAAGTTGAACCAGAACGAACCCAAAGCAATTATTAAACAACATGCAGCATGAAAACCAAATATATGCAATAAGTAAGGCAAAATATAGTTCATCTCAACAAACAGTTAAATGCATATCAATCAAAATGTTATGAAATGATATGACGGTCCCTCAATATCATATCACATCATAGCATGCAAAACAAGCGAAAAGCAAATGCATAAAAGTTTATGTCAAATTAAAGGCAAAAGTTCAAAATTATATTCAAACTAAAATGTCAAGTCAAGTGCCTGTCTAAGGTCACAACAGTCAAAACGTCCAACGTCCACTGCGCCGTCAATCGTCAAGCGTCAATTATATATCACGTCGCGAAAACAACATCACATTCACCGCCCAAAGTTCGCGAGGCGCGCGTTAAATCAATACACAGTAATGTGGGCCCACGAGCACATACCGGCAAAACTACTCGTCAAGAAAACAGCAATGACGGGGAATCCTCCAAACTAAATATGGCGGCTTGCCATATCCATGAACCAAACAACGTTCGGACAACGAACAGAAGATTACCAACACCACAACTTCAGCGGCACACGTATACTGCACACAGGATCCATTACCACGACTTTGAAAGATATATATAAACACGAATCAGTCCGACTGGCAAATCACTTGCACGATCAACAAACACATTACCCTGTCCCGAATCAACAATATCACAAAATAGTTCTCACAAACGGCTGAGCCCCCAAAAGATGTAGCCCCTTTTCACCCCAGACCACTCCGAGTTCCTGGTGCGAGTTTTCAAATTCACGGGACGTACACTACAGCTTATGGTATAAACATTTTATTCCGATCGACATCTTATATATATATCCGTTCCTCAGACCGGTCAGCATGGCACTCTCTACAAACAGTCACCGCCTCATAATATACAAACATATTATATAATAATGAGAGTACACGACAAGAGGGCGAACCCTTTAGTAGGCCCTATTAACACCCGGAAAGCTAAATATAAACTATGTACATTTCGAGCCGATTACAATAACAGATCCGACAGCCGCTTCTTCACAGACGCGAAAAATCCAACCGGTTGGGGGGCGGGCGCAGGGGTATCTCTTCGACGCCGAGGGGTGATGCGCGGAGCAGCCCTCGGTAACTGGTGGCCACGTAGCCGCATGCCCTCATCAATATCCTGTCCACTGTCTGCCATTCTTGAAACTAAAGAAAAGTAATTATGCATGTAGAGCACAATACATGTACACAACAGACTACCAGCAAACAACAGAGTCCAGATGTGGGAAAAAAAATAATGCTAGTATTGCATACTAGTACCCTGACTACTAAAGCACTGAACATACATCAAACACACACCAAACATGCAGCCAGCATACAAGAGCAAACAGTCTGAAACAAAAAATCAGTAATATACATGTACTATCATAATACAAAATGCACACATACGCATTACACTACCTCTAGTACATAAAATGTACAACAAACATACCTGATGTTAACCAACACCTATAGCAAAAGAAAATGCATCTACCAGTAGTTAATGCAAAATGTACTCAAAAGTATCTCGAATGTGAGGCCTACCGACATGCAACAATAGCAAAGGGCCTATATACACAAATAATGCATGTGCATTGACAAATAATTATCATATACAAAAAATGACAGAATATATCTACTGGTGATGATGAATACTCAAACGTTGCAGGCGTCGAACCACTCCGAGTCCCATTCTTATTGCTTTTCGCATGCTGAAGGTGAAGAGTCGAAGTCCTCGTGGCGATGTGATGTGAATCTCGTCCCTCGTTAGGCGATTATGCAAATTGACAAGTACAGTGCGGTCATGGCGATAGGGAAGAATCCGTGAATTTTCTCGACACAGGGATCGCACACTTGAATTAAAAATATCTCGCAGTCTGTCGAAAACAGCCGGTACGGGTGCTGCCCTACTGCGACGACGACGTTGCACCACCAGATTTAAAACTACTGCCTTCACAGCGTATCTGTCCAGCAACTGTTGAGCTAACTGCACCAAAGATGCGGCAGCCTCCCTGGCAGTCGAATCCTTTTCAGCGTCTACAATGCCACATGAGGGCGGTGACGATATACAGCATCCTTCACAAAATCAGCTCCATTCGATATCGTCAAACCTCCCCGCCCAACATAGAATATGGCTTCGTTTGGTAGGCCTAGTGCAGTCCCAAAATCATGTGAGGCGGAAGTATCTGCTGTCAGGAATTCCCTATGCCTTCGCACAAAAGAATGGCCCACTACAAGGATTCTCATGGGCCCGAAACACAGCACACAGCACAGCGTCACAAGTAGTCCAAATGTACACAAGGAAGTGTACACTACACCATTGCACTACCGTGCATTGAGCGAGCGGCGATCTAGTTTGACAACATCGATCATGACATTTCAACTTTCCCGGCCAGGAATATTAGGTTACACGCCAGAAGATTCCTCAATCAGTTCTTGGGGAAGGTCGCCAGATGTATTATCTCTCCGGATTATACGTAGAGCCGGGAAAAGAGTTCAAAACGGCTTGATATCAACAGAATGATTGTCAAATCGGCTTTATTTATCGTCGATCGCTTTCGCGTACACACCTCCGGGTCTCACAACACAGTTTCTCTTTTATGCCTCGTGGCACGGTCACACTCCCCAGTTGAGACGACTGGGGATAACATACAGGCTATGGCTAGTTCAGTGAAATGTTGTACGGCATGACCATCATGTACAAGGTCGTTGCTTATGATCACAACAGCTTCCTGGACTGTATGGTCTCCATGATCAGGACACTTGTATGTTGCAACTATTGGATGGATGGTCACTTGGTCTTTAGCCCAATGAGCTGACTGCACCTCATCCTGTGACTGGCAGCTGTAGTTCTCAGCAAAGTCGAAGACAGCTATCACTGCGTTCTCTGGTGGGTCTCTGGTCACTTTCCTGTACATGTCGTGCTGCCAGGATGCATTAAACACATGACTGGCAAGAGAACCGGTTTCATCCTTCAGCTCTGCTAAAAAGCTCTCGACTGTCTCTGTCTTGCTTACGATACACTTCTTAGATTTCTCTTTCCCATCATGCCAGTACTTTTTGTTACACCACTTTCGCCATTTTACTGTCTGACCTCCAGCATCTTCCAACAGATCAGCAAATCTGCCATCAAGCAACTTCACACCGCAGTCATCGCAGTTTCGACGGATACATGTTGGATGGAAATACTTGTCCTGGGCATCTTTCGGGCATAGTGTTGCAGCTATTAGGTCGTATTTGTCCGATAGTTTAGCTTCCTTGTGTCCACGGTTCGCCAGATGGTTCAAGGTTTGTAGCTTTAGCATAATGTCTGTACAGATTTCACACAGGCATTGGTTAAGCCTTGTTTGGCGCAGCAGCAGAACATCGGTAGGCCTAAACCTGCGGAAGACGTCAAGGCTCAGATTCACTGACGGATGCTTCGCTTTCCAAATAGCATATGCTCTTGAGACAGTGACCTCCATTTGGTGGCGGGGCTTGAGATCTTTCTTAACAGATTTCCTCAGAGGCAGCTCTCGTGACACCTCTGGACTATGATAGATGTCTGCAATGGATGCCACGGTATCTGGAGCTGTACTGTCACATCTCACTTTACGTAGCGAACTTCTCCCCTTAATTGCCTCCGGTTTGTAGTTTTGAAGCTGTGAAAGGTAATTAGGTCGAGTTCCAAACAGCTTTGCAAGGCGGTTTTGCTGGCGTTTGTATTTCTCACTCAGTATGGCTGTGAAAATCATTCTCCGTTGGGCTTTACTGTTATCGTCACCTTTTCCAGCGAGGTCTTTCAACTTTGCTTTCAGGCGCATGCACACATCAAGACATAATTCTAAGTTTTGTTTGTTTTGGCCAATTAATCCTCTGCCTTCGATTGCTGCCTTTTTTCTTGGTGAAAGTCTACTGCCACTCTGCAGGGCCTCAATTACTTCAGCATACTTATTGGGATCTGTTGGCATTTTTTGTTTTATACGAGAGACAGCTTTTCTTTTTGCGGCCGAGTTTCCATATCCTGGCATGCCTGGTATCAATGGCGGTGCTGGGGCTACATCATCATCAATAATGGCAGTTGGCTTATTAGCCATCAGCTGTTGGTATTTCCGCTCTCGATCCTTTTTCTTAACCCAAGCCTTTTTTGGGGGTTCCGCTTCATCCGACACTTAACTTGCATTTGTTTCCAGTATTCCCTCTGCTGCTTCTGTCCCTCACGGGTCATCACCAACTTCTTTTTTTCTCCTTGCGGTTGTTGTCCACCAAGTTCTTTTTTCTTCCTATTATATTTCGCTGTTCTCGCTCTACCCTTTTCTCTATCCATTTGTTTTTGCTCATCAGTTCGATTCTGTCTTCTAAGTCGCTGCCTCTCTGCTTCAGATGCTTTGTATGCAGCCCACGCTACAGGATCATCCTTTAACTGCGCTCTCTTCTTTCGCATGGCTGAGGTGGAAGGCTTCACCTTTGAAGTGCCCCCTGCAAGTGGTGATGTTGGGCCTGTTGAGGTGACAACATTGTCCTTGATTTCATGCACAGGCTGGCGAGACTGCGATCGCAGTTTAATTCTTAGGGCCACAGGTCTTGGCATCTGAATAAGAAAAATAATGTTTGTAACAAAAGCCTGTAATTTTCCTATTCATGCCGTTCTGGTAAAGAAATGTTGTGGGGTACTCGAGTCAATTTGACATACGTGAATCAGTTCCGTCAAATTTGACGTACGTACAAGAGGACCCCAAACAAGTGCCTGCTTGTCTCCATCACTTAAGATTCACTGTCAGTGTTGTCTAGAGATATTCAGTTCATGAAAAAAGTCCCAATTTAACTAATGTACCCTAATCCGAAGTCAGAATTATGCCTTTCAAATTAGGGCAGTTAGAACAACAGCATACGTGAAAAAATCCGTCAAAATACGACGTACGTGAACAGAATTCCGTCAACCTATGACATACGTGAAATGATGCAGACAAATTTTTCTACTTTCACAACACAAATATGTCTGCCTACACAGAATATTGAATGGACATGTTTCAAACAAGCCACTACGAAATGCCTAAAGACTTACCCCATCAACTAGTGTGAAAATTGCAGCTGAAAACGAAACGTATGTCACAGTTTCACGTATGTTAAATTTTTGACAGATCCATGTATATCTGTGATGGAAGCCATTACAAGGGCTTTTCCCATAAACTGATGACATCATCGTTTTGTGTGCAAGTTGACTTTCAGTCCTGGTGACTCATAACTTTGTGCTGTGAATACAATGTATCATAATGCTTCTGTTCACGTATGTCAACTCTTGACAGAATTTAGAGAGAGTAATTTGGAGGCAGTATTATATTTTTTTCTGGCTATAGAATATTGAGGCGACAATTGCAGTTCACTGCCAGTGACATTTATAAGTACTTAAAAATGAGATAGGGGTAGTAAGAAACCCAAGCTTGGTTTGGGACAACTGAGATTGTCAGACACATTTTGACGGAAATTAAACATACGTGAACCAAACAATTTCAGACCCTATAAAAAACACACCAACGCCAATATACGCTTCATCAGGCAATTAACTTATTTACGTGATCTATATCTATATACAGAAACTGTATTTAGTTAATCTGACAAAGAAAAACACAACATTTTAAAGCTTGAAAAATGCCTACCTGGATATGTCACAACGTTAACATGCCTGGGCACCCTCTTTCTTTGAATATTTTGCGAAAAAAATTAAAACGATAAAAGATACAGGACCTATACTGTCTCCTAAGATTTGCAATGCTAAAATGAAGACATAGATACGTAGAAACACAGTTTTTTCTTGCAAATGATATATTTGAGGACAATTTACTCTAACCTTGTGCACAATAACACATTAGAAAATTGCAACTCAGATCCTCCGTGTTCCCAGCATTTCGTGCCTTTGAGTGATTGGATCGTCATCTTTGGAAGTACCTCATTCTGTAGGACCTTATGCGTCTTTTCGCCCAGGCAGACAACATCAGTAAAGCGGGCATTTTTTCGCCAACAATGTCTAGCGTCAGTAGCAATGTCAATACCATCCAAGCCAGTACTTTCAACAGAAGCAGCAATTTCTTCCAACAAAGCATCTGATTTTGACTCCTTCACAACTCCATCCGTGACAGGAAGATACGAATCTTGGAATTTAGTAAGTGTCTTGTCTCCCATTTTTCCAATGTCAGCTGCATCACATATACGTTCATACTAATTCGGCAGGCTTCCTGAGACAAAGTAACTATGGGCCATCCTTAGATTCACCGTAAATTTGCCTCCTTCCACATGGGGTGACGTCGTCCAATATATGTTGTGTTTGCCAGTTTGGCAAGTGACATGAAATAGACCAACATGGCAATCTCTTGCAGTTTTTTCCTCCCGGACTGCCATTTTTGATGTACATGTCCTGTGGTGCAAGCAAACACTGTCCAACAAATTGTCCAAAGATTGAACTGTCATTAAATATATTGGTGATTTGGTTTCATTCTTCTGGCAGTATTGGTAAGAAGTGCCACTAGGTTCACTTTGGCATTTATCAGTTGATGATGATGATGCATCTTAGTTGTCCCCCTCAAACGTGTTGTGCAGTTTATAAAAATCAACAAGTTCCTTCGAAAGCTGGTAATAGCGCTCCGCACTCAGTCTATTTATAGTACGCGAGAGACTGATGACGTCATCCGATACCTGGCCAGCTTGCGCAAGTTCCCGGATGTCAGACAGACAATGGCTGTTTGCATTTGTCTGAGCTTGTAGTTTCCATTGCTTTTTAACGTAAATAAACATGGTTTCGACGAAACACTGCTGTTACGGGACTTGCAATAGTGATTCTCGATACTCTGAGAGCCCCCATGCAAGGAATTTCGTTTATACCGTTTCCAAAGTCAATTTCTCGGGGCGAAAAGTGTGATCGTTGGGCAAGGGCTTGTGGAAGACTAAGGTTTGACAGGACTAAAATCACTAGGAATACCTACATCTGCACGAAACATTTTGTTGGAGGGAATGGGCCAACAGCAGAGCACCCAGATCCTGTACCAGCTGCTGCTGTTCCTGAGCAGGTAAGTCATAAGTGATGGCCATCTACGGTACTGGTGTGACTGGGGTACCAAAATATGGGCTGCAGAAATACATAGATACATTACATGTGCTCCTCCTAGTCCTATGACCATTGACCTTTTCATGGACATAGTCCCATATAATTGTTTTTAATAATATAATATAAGAAATTCATGATGATTTAATCAAGTGTTTTATTTAGCCAATTATCTAAAACATGGTTTGTCACAATTGTGGGGGAAACCACACTGGGGACATGTGGTTTCACTATCACTGTCAACAACAAGTTCTGGCATGAGTGGCTGAGCTGGATCAAATACTTCACTTTCCTGCATCATGTCCTGTGTAAATCCATAGGAAATTTTGGGGGTGTGAATTGGTGCACAACATTGACAAACTCCATAGTGTTGAAAAAATATTTTGATAACATACATTGCATTCAAATAACACTAAAAAGTAGACGAGTACTAATTTCGCACACTTGAAAATATATGGACATTGACTGTCACTGGTAGTTGTAGTAGAGTAATTACATGCCATCAGCAGCACTAATTCAGACAGTTTTCGCTGTGCTTCAGTAACTGACTGGAATGACTAAGTTTGATTGTGCTGAAATGATACATAATAACGTAAATTGCATAAACAAAATGATTACAAGATATGTACTGTCTTGAAATATATTGACAGGGACAGTCACTGGTAGTTTAGTAAATGACATGCCATCAGTTGCACTGCCTCTGACAGCTTTCGCTGTGCTTCAGTTATTGACTGGAATGACTAAGTTTGATTTTGTTGAAATGATACATAATAATATTTATTGCATAAACAAAATGATTACAAGATTTGATATGATACATAATATACATTGCATAAACAAAATGATTACAAGATTTGTACTGTCTTGAAATATATGGACAGGGACAGTCACTGGAAGTTTAGTAAATGACATGACATCAGTTGCACTGCTTCCGACAGTTTTCACTGTGCTTCAGGAACTGACTGGAATGACTAAGTTAGGTTGGGTTGAAATGATACATAATAACATACATTGCATAAACGAAATGATTACAAGATTTGTATCGTTTTGAAATATATCGACAGGCACAGTCACTGGTAGTTTGGTAAATTACATGCCATCAGTTGCACTGCCTCCGACAGCTTTCGATGTGCTTCAGTTATTGACTGGAATGACTAAGTTTGATTTTGTTGAAAAGATACATGATAACATACATTGCATAAACGAAATGATCACAAGATTTGTACCGTCTTGAAATATATCGACCGGGACAGTCACTGGTAGTTTGGTAAATTACATGCCATCAGTTGCCCTGCCTCTGACAGCTTTCGCTGTGCTTCAGTTAGTGACTGGAATGACTAAGTTTAATTTTGTTGAAAAGATACATAATAACATACATTGCATAAACAAAATGATTACAAGATTTGTACTGTCTTGAAATACAGTCACTGGAAGTTTAGTATATTACATGCCATCAGTTACACTGCTTCCGACAGTTTTCACTGTGCTTCAGGAACTGACTGGAATGACTAACTTTGATTGTGTTCAAATGATGCTTAATCACATACATTGCATAAACAAAATGATTATAATATTGCCACAGTTTTGAAATATAAAGACATCGACTGTCATTGGTAGTGGAGTTAATTACGAGGTGCACTTCTTTCGATTGGTTTTCCTGTGCCTCACTAACTGACTGGAATTGGAATGGTTGATTTAGATGTGATAGAATTAGGTTTATTTGTCAAGAAAGTTTATTTAATGTATTGTTTAGTGAGTTTGACTTTTTTCTTAGTTTAAACTTTACATTGTCGTATGAATTTAGGACGTTGTATGAATTATTTCGTTGTGCAATTTAATGAGAATGTCTCCATGGCATTGTAGTGGAGAACACCAACAGCCTAAGACTTTGCCCGTTAATTGTGCCAGGCTGCCTACAAGATTTTTCGAGCATAAATCTCATATTTTTGGCAACAAACTGCTCTTGAATATTGGTTCATGTGATAAGGGTTGCCCTATTTGTCCTGGTCTGGTTTTGTGCAAGTGGGGACATACTTTTTTAGGTGTCGTCCAATGAATGTAGACATGGTTTTCATTTTGTAACCAGTGTTCTAAATTGATGTATACCATTCTTTGCAGATTCCTTTTATTGATGTTCACGACTTTTATTGCAGGAGTTCCTTTGCAGGTTGTTGGGGTTTTCGCATTTGCCTGAAGTAAAGAATTGTCTTGAGTCAATATTTTGTATGTGTTTTGATTATGTAATTACTTCATGAAGTGATCAATGATGATGATAGGGAGGCCCATGCTGTACATTATGTACACAGTGCTTGATGGTCAAATGGTGTCCAAGACCCAAAATAGAGATTTCAGTCTTTTTTATGGGTAAATGGGCTTAAATCATTGCATTTAGGGTTAAAACAAAGAATCATGAGGTTTTTTCCCAAAACTCATATCTTAAACCCCCAGATCCTGTTTCCATGGTTACCAAATAAGGAAAATGGCCAATTTTCAGGTTTTATTCCATATTTCAATGAATTTATGGTTGTTTTAGTGTTATTTGGCAGACTACAAAGATGTATACCTAAAGCCTTTTTACTTTGAGATGCAGTTCAAACCAATAGGCCAGCAGGTGTGGTTGCCATGGTAACAATAGAAGCAGAAAATGGTTAATTTTGCAGAAGTATGACCGTAATGAGGTTTGATCACAAATAAAGACATGTTTCAGGCTGCTTTAAAGTAATATGGGTTGCTATTAGGATCCAGTGACTGCCTTTTGAAAAAGCCAGGTGCATGGTTTTCAGTGCACCATAAAATCCTAGTTGCACTGTTTTTTTTACCACCAACCAACTTTTCTTCTGGTATCCATCGACAACGTAAGTCTGGTGGACACGAGGTTGGCCTTAAACTTGCTTGAAATCGAAAATTTGGACAACACACGTGTACTACAGCGCAAACGGCAGCATTCTGACATATAGAAACATGTGGTCTGATTCTATTTTTACTTGTCACTAAGTGATCACGCGTCCAACCTTGTATGCAGGGTAATGTGGCTTTCTCATTGGTCGAACGTTAATTTTGTTCACAGCCTTATAAGGCACTTGAGCGCAACGCAGTATTTCTCTGAAGGAGAAAAGCTTGATGGGTTATATCCGGTACGCGCGAGACTACCGCAAAGATATTTCCAGAACTGCGTGATTTACGTCGGAGTACCGGTATAGTATGTCTTCTCTTGAGTATATAATTTCGGCGGGAATATTGCATCTCGGCTCGTGCACCTGCGGCAGTCGCGTCCGGTTTCTATAATTTCTGTCTATCATGGCCTAGTCTTTAGCACAAAAATAGTTCGATAATTGAAATGTCTGACTTAATGACCCCTGTGTAATTAGCATCACTTTCCACTGCGTCGCAATCATTTTTTAGGCGCGCGATTTTTCATTCACCTAAAAAGAATTGAGGTGCGCGATGGTGCGCGGGCGCGATCGCGCGCCTCAAAAGGCAGTCACTGAGGATCTAGAACTAAAACCTTCACACTTTTGAGTTACTTAGGGGCCTTGTCCAAATTATTCGCCGAAATTCACCGGCGAATTTCTGGCGAATTTACGACGAATTTACGGCGAATTTTTACAAGTTCGCCAAAATTCGCCAAAACCTCCTCAAAAATCGTCAAAAATTCGCCGGAAAGTTCGACAGAAATCGCCTAGAATTCGCCATAAAATCTCCATAAAATCGCCGAGAATTCGCCATAAAATCGCCACAAATTCGCCGGAAAATCGCCACAAATTCGCCGGAAATTCGCCACAACTTCGCCAAAATTTCGTCGAGAAATCGCCGCTGGTATTTCAATGAACTTCGCCGAAATTCGCCGATCGAAATATATCTGGCTCATATTCGCCACAAATCGCTACAATCTGGCGAAAATCACCTCCTCGCCAGTTCCTCATTGCAATGTCGTAAAAATAGAAGATCTGTAGCTACCTTGTGTTGGATTATAAAAAATATTGGCCAAAAATAGTACATCCACTGTCAATGTAGAACTGACTGTTCAATGCACGTCTACAGAGCAAAAACATTATAATTATTACTATAGTCCAGGTAACCTCGACCGCCGGGGCTGCGTCGATTCACTAGGAATAAACCCCAATGTACAGCCAATGTACAGAGCACTGAGAAATACTGAACGCTCCGGTATTCAGTAGGCACGAGGATACCTGGGAATCCCCTGCCTAATACCATTAGTCCCCACGGTGGCGCTGAAGTCGCTGCCTTGGGATCTCACTTATGTTCGTTTATCTGGTTGCGCCGTGTATCGTAGGATAGGAATCACCATTACAGAAATCTCTCTGTTCTCCATTGGACGTACAATGAGGAGGATGACGATACAAAGAACAGGGTGAGCTGCGACTGCTTTCTGGTAAAAAAATGCGCCCAAAAATACGGAAATTCGCCAGATTTCGGCGATTTTCACTTCGCCTCTCCTCGTCGAAATTTGCCTGGTATAAATTTCGCCAACGTTCAATGATAAAAACTCGTCGAAAAATCGTCGGGAATTCGCCGAAAGTTCGCCTGAAATTCGCCTGCAATTCGCCTGAAATTCGCCATAAAATCGCCGCTAATTCGCCGATAATTCGCCATAAATTCGCCGAAATTAGCCTTCAAAATCGCCCAAACTTCGCCAAACATCGTCAGAACTTCGCCAAAATTCGCCGGAGACTTTCGGCGAATTTAAGGCGAATTTGTGGCGTTTTTGGGGCGAATTACGGCGAATTTCGGCGAATAATTTGGACAAGGCCCCTTAAGTCAAATGGATGTGGTTGTCATGGCAATGAAGATGCCGAAATAAGCAGCATTTGCTCGATTTTGGGGCTTAATTCAAAATTTAGGCATCTTTAAGGTTGCTTTTAACTACCACTACTACTACAAGGAGTCAAATCTTTAGCCCTTCTCCTCTCACATGGTTGCAGGTCACACTTATAGTCCAAAGAATGGTTGCCATGGTAACAGAAATGCAGAAATTTGGAGAATTTTGACTTTTCAGAAGATATCTACATTTTTAGCTCAGCTGAAAAGCTGAGCTATTCATATGAGTAAATGGTAGAATGAGTGTCCGTCTGTCTGTCTGTCTGTCTGTCTGTCTGTCTGTCTGTCTGTCTGTCTGTCCGTTAAACAGGCACGTTTCAAAACTATGGCGGATAGGCGATAGATTTTCCCTCTGAGGCGTTGAGACCCTTCAGGACTCCTGAATAGACCAAATGTGGGTCCGGCAGGATGAGCGGTTTGGCCACTAGGTGGCACCGAGCGAAATTTTCCAAAAACTTTTCCAGCAGCTGATTTCTCAGTTGGGGATCATGAATCAAATCTAATTTTATAGAGCAAAGCTTTCTCTTTCATTATCAATAGGCGTAGTTCATGAATTTCTCACCAGGTGGTGTTACTGGCGCAATTTAGTGAGCACCCTCCAAGAAGAGCATTTTAAATTTCGCGCGAGTTATCCCACGTCCAATCACACGTGCAGCGAACGTAACGTCTCGAGTCTGCGCAGTTCAGACGTAAGGAGACCATGCTATGGAATAGATCGCGTTCTGTCAATTCAGAGGTAAGTTCTCATTAAATTCACAATTTCATAGGCGATAATATTTGGCTGCTTGTGTTATTGCATGTTGATGACATTAGGGAAGGCTTGGATTGTTTAATTGGATGTAATTAATTTGAAATAGTTCGTCGACGATCGTTGAAAAACGATCTGCGAAATGCAGCTTGGTTGGTCTGAGAAACGATGTCAAAGTCCGGCTTTAAATCATGGATTTCTCAACAAATAACTCTTGTCACATAGCAGAACTAATGTGAATAAACAAGACAATAATAAACATCGTTCTGATATCATCGGGTAAGGTTGCCAATGTACATAAACAGTGTAATTGAGGATCGACTCCAGCGATTTGAAATGTCAACAAACAATAAATGCGATAGCTGATACACACTGACACTTGCACACTGTACATAGCACAATGCTTCAAACGGGGCCGATTCATCACTCTTATCACAATGTATTCCCAATCATATCAATGAACTTCCTTGATCATTCGGCCCTAGCGCCTTATCAGTTGTTGTTGGCCTTGTATTTTGATATAAAACTTGGCTAGCTTACCTATTCTATCAAAATTAAAATGTTATCTCCTCATCATGTTTTGCAGGACAGGAATGATCTGCAGCTGCATTTGAACATATTTGGTGACCACATCTCAAAGATGACCAAGAGAGAGGATCGAGCTATGACTTTGCACATCCCATCGACTTCGGTGTTCACCAGTGCAATCATCAGAAGAGCCAGGCAATTCTAGTATTCAAGTATTTCATTCTGTAATACTTACCTCAAAATTTACTAAATAAAGAAAACCACATGTGGCAGTTGGTTAAAAAAATCAAGTCTATCTGTTTAAAGTTTTTACTTGCTATCATTATTATCAACATTTCAATGGTGGCATTCTGCTAAGGTTTGTTAAGAGTTTCACTTGACTTAAGCAGGGTGTACACTAGTAAAATATTAGCAACATTTTACCAACATTTTACCAACATTTTACCAACATTTTACCAACATTTTACCAACATTTTTACAACAATTTTGCAACAAGCCCTTCAAGGCCCTGTGTTCACTAGCAACAAATTAGCAACATTTTTACAACATGTTGGTAAATTGTTGCAAACTTTTTAGTGGGAACAAAGGGAAATAGGTATTTTGGAGGGAAAATGGATGATTCCAAGGAGAGAAGATGTGTTTTGAGTGCTTCTGCAGCAATTTTAGCTGTCATTGTTGAGAGACGGAAGAGGCGGCGAAATAACCAAAGAGAATATGGACCAGGCCCTGGATCAAAATGAGGGTGGATGATGGGGCATACCACTGCCTGTTAAGGCCGCGTATCCATAGGGTATGCCCTTGTGTAGTGTGGCGTTATGGCGTAACAGCCTTGTGACCTGGCGCTATAGCTGCGCTTACACCACGATATATTGGTGGACCAATTGCACTTACACCACCACATTGCCGCGACAAATTGGTTCGGCAATCCATTGCCGATACAAATTGCCGAGCGAATTTGTCCCACCAAGCTTGATGGTCCAAATCGCCCGGCTTGTTAAAAGCTCGGCTTTGTCGGCTTTGTCGTTCTGCTTATTGTTTGCGCGCCATCTGTAGCCGGATTTTATAACTAGCTGCAGCGCTGGTGTAAGCGCTTGGTGGATTTTCGATGGTGCGGCATTGGTTCCCGAACCAAGATTGGTGGTCCATTTTCAGGTGGTGTAAGTGCGGCTTATGCCCTGCGTCTCCATTGGATATTCCTTTTTGGTCATGTAGGCCTTTGTAGTCCTCATTTTGCAGCGGTCAATCGCGTTTATCCGCACGCTGTCATTATTTCAGAAGACAATTTCTTATGAATATTGAAAATGAAAATACAAGTAACTTGTATTTTCATTTGCAACATCAAATTGACATGTACATGTATATAAAACCTGACTTTTAAGCAACAAATTACAGGTTCGTGCTTGTTATGATAATCATCAGTTTCGGGGTCCCAGAGTAGTTCCCGTTGATGAACCTCTTGAATTAATTTCGCCTCAGACATTGCTTCCGTGTTGTTCCCTCGCAAAAGAATGGACATGTTCAATCCCAATATGGGCCTATATTCCCAATCCACAGTGCATATATGCCCGCAATGTGACACGGCATGGGAACGATCAATAACACCAACGAAGGTTCATTGTCCGTGTGGCGCGCCAGGCGGTAAAAAGGGAATGTTGTGCAGGGCACGGAACAGCCTATGGATACGCAGCCTAAAGGAGTTGCGGCTGACTGACAAGCCGTCATACAAAAACTTCTAGAAAAGGTTTCATCACCCTACGAAGCAAGACACTCACTTGAGAGTTGCTATACCTGCTTCTTGTTCAAGTCACATGAACTCCGGTAGATCACATGACGCAAATCCTATTTCTGATTGGCTGAAGAGTTTGCAACATTTTTACAACATGCAACAAAGAATTGCATTGCATTTAATTTGCAACAATTTTACAACATGTTGTAAGACGCGTTTTGCTCTGTACACACTACGCAACATTTTTGCAACATTTGTTGCAACTGGAAATGTAAAAATGTTGCTAATATTTTACTAGTGTACACAGGCCTTTAGGCAATAATGTTACCCTTTTAGTTAGGGAAACTGGTGCCTTCTGCATTAGGTGGACCCCACTTACTCATCTGTCAGACCGGCCTCACACGTCGGCAGTAGAGTTTAAGGTCCAGTCTGCGAGATTTACCCATTTCTACCCAGCCAAAAGCGGGTGATTGGGCTAGTCTCTCCATGTGATTCAATTCGCATGGATTCTTGTGTCCCGGTGCTGAAAGGATCCCTCCACAAGGGCAGACTACATCCGGTGGCACTGAAGTATGGAAGAAAGACAGAAGACGACCAATTTGCGAAAAGGATCATCATCATCATCATCATGGTAACAGCTGAGGATGAATCATGTTGCTGTGTCATATTGATGGTCCAATATAGGTTAGGTTATCTGTTTGCGCACACATTGCAAGGGTGGAGCTTGCTTGAAGTAGATTGCGCCAGTCTACCGCAATTCACTGTTACACATCCAGAAGCTAATATCCTTAGGCTTTGAGTCCTTAGTTTAGTAGAGTTTGACGAGTAATGTAATATATACGAACAACGCAGCAACAACTCAGCTGAGCGCCAGGCCCTTGGGCCTCTTGTTCGATGTCAAAAGCCCTATTAACTGGGTTAAAATATATTGGTTGTGAATAAATGCGGATATGGCCATAATTGTGGCTACTGACAGATAAGATATCATCAGGATAGGGCACCAGTTCCATGGCGGAAGCACAGTTTGTAGCAAGGCCACTTAAATTTTGAATGTTGAAAGACTGTTTTTTTTTCACAGCAGTCTGATGGTACCCTTTTAAACAAGCATATAACTGTTTATATTTTGAAAATCGGGTGACTGGTTCTCAAGATATAGCAAATTAAAGGTGCCGAAACAGGCCTTGTTTTGGTCCGGTTCAACTTATAAGGTCTAAGGGATTAGCCTTAGATTGGCTGAGGGGGACTCTGTTAATGATTTCGAGGGATTTCTTGCATTTAACATAAGAAAATCAACTGAAAAGCAGATTAACTTACTAATATTTACTGAATTTTGATAAAAATTACTGATCTATGTTAAAATTTGACGAGAAACGCGTTCGCGGGCTCAGATTTGAGATCGGCCAATCAGGAGAGGACACGTAATTTGCATAAATTATGTTAATTCGATACCACAGATTCATTACAAAAGAGAGAAATGGTGTTAAGTTGATTGCCAAGATGTTAATTCAGCAAATAATAGTCAGGTATCATTGAACTTTGGTCAAACCTTCCAATTCTAGCGAAAAATCGAAAAATATCCCTAAAATGGCGGCCATCTTGATTCAAAATGGCCGCCAGCACCAGAAAACCTCTTACATCCATTGTTTAAAACGAATCAATTAATGAGTAATTCAAAAAAAGAAAACACAATTTCAGTATTGTGCATTCAATCCTTAAAGAGAGGTTCATAGAACACTGAATATTTTTCTACGATGGCGGCCATTTTGTTGCAAGATTGAAAATTCAAAATGGCCGCCGTGTATATATTATTTCGAGAATCTTTGCCCAATTTTGAAATATGGCATGTGATATATCAAAATGCAGCTTAGAACACTGGCAATAAAGTTCTCGGACTGAACTGCAGCTATTATTCTACAGCAACAAATTAATGTAACATAAACTGTTGCAGACATCTTGATTTGAAAAAGCTGTTCGTAAGATTTAAAAGCGCAACTGACTATTGAGGAGAACGTGAGAATTAACTTTGAAATGCCGCCACAAAAAAATGTTAATCACTGTCAATAGATTTCAAGGCAGGTCAAAGAGTCACATGAATGAGAATTGGAATTCTTTGTACTAGCATCAGTCTAAATCAGTGTTGTCAAAGTACAGTTTTTTGAAAAGTGAATAGATATCAGAAATATCATCCATTGTTTTTTTGGCGATCGACCAGATCCTTCCTGTAGTGGTGGTAACTTCAATGCTGCTGGAGAGGATGAACTTTGGCATAACATTCTGCTGGTCTTCGCCGCTTGGCCAGGTGAATTCCTCTTTTCTTCTGGAATTGGTAGGAAAGTCAACCAACGCCATGACATCACACTCATCATCCATCCCATCATTGCTCCCTTCGGCTGCCTCTCTTGTCTCTTGTGTTATCATCTTGACTACAGTTCCTGAGGAGAACAAAATTTGATTATAAGAATTCAATATTATTTGGTAAACTTTCATAGTCTTCTGAACATGAAGACTAAACAGTATCAAGTACAAGTAAGTGGATGGTTTGTTTTTATTTCATTGAGTAACTATTTCATTAATCCTTTAATTTCACTGGCAATTGTAACAAAAGAAAAGGGGACATTTTCAACTTGCCTGGATACCAGTCGTCTTGGTAAGCAACAGCTACCCATTTTCCAACCTTTTCAAAGCAAAAACAACACAACTCCTTCACTAAATGTCAATGGGTTATCCGTAGACGACCCTACAACCAAGGCCAACATCCTCAACGCTCACTTTGCCAAAATCTGCAACGTCGATGAGACAAACATACCCGCCCAAGGAGAACTCCCAAACCTCACCAACAACGAGCTCAACGACATCATAATCACAGAGCAGGATATCGCCGATCAAATCGCCATCATGGACACTAACAAGGCCATCGGCCCAGACGGCATCAGCCCTCGCATAGTTCATTCATTGACGCTACAATTGACCAAACCGCTCCACATCCTTTTCAACAGATCCCTGAATGAAAACATATTCCCAGAAACATGGAAAAAAGCAAACATTACCCCCATATTCAAGAAAGGTGACAGGCATGATAAATCCAACTACAGACCCATTTCCCTCCTCAGTGTCATAGGAAAACTTTTCGAAAAAATTGTCCACAGAAATGTCTACAACCATCTCCGTTTGCTCATCTCGAAGAACCAATCTGGATTCCTGGCTAACCACTCTGCAGTTACCCAACTCCTTGAAATAAACCATCAATTACTAATGGACCTCGACGAACAGAAGGAAGTTTTCTCACTATTCTGTGACATTTCCAAAGCCTTTGACAAGACTTCTCATAAAGGCATCGCATCGAAACTTTACCAGTTTGGCATCAGAGGAAACCTGCTATCATGGTTCAAGAGCTACCTCCAAGACAGGCAACAACGGGTTGTAATCAACGGAAAATCCTCAGAGTGGCTTCGAGTTAACGCTGGCGTCCCCCAAGGATCTATCCTAGGCCCACTGATGTTCCTGGTCTACATAAACGACGTCACGGAGGAAACCAACGGCAGAACGAGACTGTTTGCCGACGACACTTCAAACACATTCGCATCACGAAACCTCATAGCATGCACGCCCGAAATCCAGCAGGATATAAACAAACTTTACGCATGGGCAATGAAATGGGCCATCACCTACAACGCAACAAAAACGCTGTATCTGATTACGAGCAGGCGGAGACAACCCTCTGTTATCCACTGTCATCTCAACAACGTCGCAATTGATCAAGCCAAGTCACACAAGCACCTCGGATTAACTTTCAACGACAAAGGAACCTGGGAAGACCATATCCAGTCAATCGTTACGACCGCAAACCGCAGACTTGGCATACTACAAAACATCAAATACAAAACGGATAAACAAACTTTACTAACGCTCTACAAGACATTTGTCAGAAGCAAGCTCGAATACGCAGACGTAGTATGGGACGGACTCCCCCTGAACTTAGCAGCAAAACTGGAAAAAACTCAAATCAATGCAATGCGATGTATAACAGGATTAACAATCAGCTCTCACCACCGCGACCTTTACAGAGAATCTGGCCTTCTACCACTCGAAAAGCGCAGGAAATTCCATCGCCTCGTAATGTTCTACAAAATTTTAAACGGACTTGCACCAACCTACCTCAAAGACCTCATCCCAGAACTAACCGTCGATAGTCACTACCATAACACACGTTTAGCTACAAACAACAATATAACACCTTTCCTTTGCCGCACAAATAGCCTCTACTCAAGCTTCTTCCCTTCTACAATCCGTGACTGGAATGCTCTCGACCTTTCTATACGTGCGAAACCAACTCTAAACTCTTACAAATATTCCCTAACCAAACTGCCAGAATTCTCTATCAAACCAATCCCCTCCTGGCTAGACATCGGCCCTCGCCCACTTAACATCATTCTCACACGTATGCGAAACAACTGCAGCGGACTAACATCTGACCTATACCTAAACCACGTTTCGGAAACCCCCACTTGCCTCATGTGCCCAATGCATGTTCCAGAAACCTCTTCACACTTTTTTCTCGACTGTCCTAAGTACGAAAACCAACGCAACTCCCTAATCGCCAATACCCTCCAAATAACACACATCCATAATGCAACTCTAAACTCAAACATCCTTCTCAACGGCCATCCATCTTTCTCCAACCTCGAAAATGCTCTCCTTATCAAATCAACCCTAAAATTCATTTCATCCACAAATCGTTTTCCAATCTAACTCAAAGAAAAATATCTGACCCCCCCCCCTCTTTTCCGTTTCCGCCAACCCCAAACTCGTATGATCATTCCTAACTCTTGCACCCCCGCCCCCCTGCACTTTCCAAACTATCTATCCTTTTTTTTTTCTCTTTTTTGCGAAATTCACTACATATCAACTTCACATGTTTCTCAATTATATATTCTGTATATCTCTTCAAATTATCTTTAAAAAACTTATGTCACTATTTGTATCTTCATAAACTTATGTAACTATTTGCATATATTTTTATTTTGCAGTAGTTTAAGCCTTCGGCTTTTAACTGTAAAAAAAATGTGCAATATAAACCGAATAAACTCTTTGTAAAAAAAAAAGAACATGGAGACTAAACAGTATCAAGTACAAGTAAGTGGATGGTTTGTTTTTATTTCATTGAGTAACTATTTCATTAATCCTTTAATTTCACTGGCAATTGTAACAAAAGAAAAGGGGACATTTTCAACTTGCCTGGATACCAGTCGTCTTGGTAAGCAACAGCTACCCATTTTCCAACCTGAAGACCTTTCGTTCCATCTTTCAACATGGCAGAGAGTTGCTCCATGTCTGTCTCAGCTTTTTTTTGGTCGGCAAGTGTTTTCTTCCTCTTCTTCTGGTTTGCATTGTTCTCCGGTGTGTCTTTCTCCATTATCGATATCAGCTCTCCCTTCTCCTCTGCCAGGTGTTTCTGTCGCATTTTTTTGCCATGATCACGTGCGTATCGCCACAGGGCCTCTTTTTCATTTTCGCTCATCATATCGTACCACTTCTTCATTTGTTTTCGGTTTCTTTTCAGGATTTGGATGGTGGAGTGTAGAAACAAGGAAGCTGAGGGTCGCCGCTTCTGGCTGGCATCAAGATCCCCAAAATGGTGCTCACAAGACAAGTTTGTTACAGGTGCAAATGATGTTCGTTGAACTTCGATCTGATCTGGGGCAGCTGAATATTTTCCATTCGGCAGGAAATCTACTAGCTGTTTTTCAATGGTCTTTTTGAATGCTCTGCAAATGGTCTTTAATGTCTGGATATAAATATCTTCAAGGGTCTCATCGAAGAGGAGAGAAACCTTCGGAAAGTACAACTCATGGTGTTTGATTTGGTAGTCTGGCAGTGGGGTCTCACCGAGGAGCAGTGGCCTGGGATCTTCCGAACAAGCTGTGATGAACTCATGCAGCGGCTGGATAAAAGTATACAAATGCAAGTACTGGACTGAAGAATCATTCACCAGCAGTCAGTAGGGACCAGTAATGAGAACGAATACTAAACCAAGTGCCTGCAACATCGTAGTAATAATGGGATCACCCAAGTCCCATTTAACAGAAGAGTTCTTGCTGGCTTTAGCTCCTGGGCAGTGCTGGTCAAGAAGAGCGAGAAATTCTGTACGGTGGAGGCAACATTGCGCTGCATTTTCAAAATAGTTATTGAAACGGTTGTCTCGATAGTTTTGAATAAATGACTTTATTCCATTTATTGCGCAATGTGCCTCCCATACATCTCTCATACCATTATACACACCAACTGGCCCAAATATGTCAGACTCGTTTCTGATAGTGCGCGACGTAGCAGTTTCCTTTTTCCAAAACGAAATTCTGGACATTTATTGCGTCCAAGTTTGCCATGGACTAGAACTATTTCAGATTCCAGAGTTTTCAATGCTTCTGTGCAGCCACTCATAAATCCCAAGAGAACATGGGCCATACAATGGAATGAATGCACTTGACCACGTTCCTCACCATCAAGGGGCAGGGATTCTTCACACCATTTGTCAATGAGCCTGGCAGCTTTTTTCTCATTGGCCGCCCTGTCACTCATGGTAAACGACAGTTTTTGAAGGGTATCACTGATATACTGCTGTGAAGTGCCACCTTCAACTTTGTGTGTGCTGACTTCCGCCAATTCATTCACAGCTTTTTGGAGATTTGATGAGATGGCAACACCAGTCTCACTGGCCACTCTTGTAAACCCGAGAGAAATGTTATCCCCTGTTGACAACTGAATGGCAGTGTCAAGGATTTTCACCTTCCTTCGAGACGTTCCGTCAGTCCCTGAGCCCCAGCTGTTTACACTCTCAAGTTTATCAGAGATAAATCTTTTTGCAATATAGTGACTCTCTGTCACAATATTTTGTACCAGTGTCCTGCTTGGCAATTGGGAATTTGGGATGGAGATTTTAAACAGATCTCCTGCTACTGACTGTATAACCAGTGGAATTTTTTGTGCAGCTATTTCTAGAGCTGTAAGGTTCATGACAGCTTGGCGGGTCTGAGTTGAAAACTCCTTTCCTGCTTTCATGTCAAGCTGCGAGGCAGTTGAAGTCTCCTCAAGTTCTTTAATGACGTCATTCGCAACTTCTAGAGCCTTTTCTGTCTGTTGGAGTTTGATTTTCACTTTATCTAGTTTCTTTCTATTCTTCTTTCGATGTTCCTTTTTCTTGCGGTTCACTCGCTTCTTTTTCTTTCGCAATTTTGTCTCAAGTTCAGAAACGCTTTTTTCAAGGGCTTCCACTTTGTCTTGAAGTTGTCTGTTTGACTCAGTCAAAACCTGGATTCTCTCATTGGCATCATCAAGATTGCTGGTAGCTTTCCGTAAACTGATTCGCTTAGAACAAAGCTCCATGTAGTTTTTCTTGGCATTTTCTTCCCTTCGATCAACATTATATTTCTTGTACTTTCCAGTTAATGCATTGGCTTTTCTTTGCAACTCTTTTAAAGTCCGCTTCTTTTCCGTGATATGACCATCAAGAGTTTTGATGAAATTAAGATTCTGCTTGGCTTTATGTTTCATGAGCAGGTTGTTAGTGACAGCAGCATCTGGAAAGAGAACAGGACACTTGCCAGTCATCCTCTAAGTAGAGACTGCCATTTAGGGAGGCCATAGTCAAGTGTAAAAATATAAAATCATACTTAAAACTTCAACTACATTGTATTGTCCAACTCTCATTAACATGCTCTAGGACAGACATTACAGTTAACAAAGAAGAAGGCCTTCAAGCAAATTTGCACAGCTATTTATGAGACAGATTATCGGTTATAGTGTCGGATACAGTTATACTTACTTTTATCTGAGTCATCATCAACCCTCAAAGGAAGCAATTCCAAAACAGTAGGAGGTTCCGCCTCATCCATAGGTCGCTCTTCTCGACCACTGTCAGTTTCAATCACTGTAATAAAGATGACTATACTGAATACTCTTCCTTGTTTGCTGTATCTTCTTCAATTAGATTAAATTACAATAGTACAATGTCAGTGTATCTTTATCTTACCAACACACGTGGTCAAGTTATTTTTAATGAAGTACTAACATTTTACTTCTAGCACTTACAGGAATGTGTAGGAACAGACTGGTCATCGTCAACGTCACCAACTTCTGGCTGATCATCTTCAGCATTTCCAACATCCTCTGCTGTGCTGCCGTTAGAAGCTTGCATCACTGCAAAAAAAGATTGTTTGAGTTTTGCAAATCCCCTGTGGTGGTCTTTACTTTATCTATCTGTTAATTGCTATTTCTACATTGTAGATTGCAACTGGATATCACTTATGTTGAGTCCTTGAACCCCGGGCCTTGAACTATAAGGAGTAACATACTGCCATACTCATGTACTACCATGGAGGTATTAATAATTTATTTTATTTATAATACCTCCATGGTACTACTAATTAACTTAACTCACCTAAATTAAAAGGTTGTGCCTCATACTCCTTCAGCTCTGGGTACTTTTTTGAAGTTCTCAACCGTTCTCTTTTTTTCTTGATCTTTGCTATTTCGTTCTTAAATGATTTGAAATCAAAACCAAGCTGTGCTGCAACTGCTCCAACTGACCCTTTTCCATCTCTGACGATTTTCCAAACTTCCCCAATGGTCAACATGATGAAAGAACACCTAAAAAATCCAAACTAACCCTTAGATATTTGAAAATTTGGACAGGGCTATACCCCCTGTGGCCATTCCCTGGCCACCGGGGAGCATGATGGAGCTCAATATCAAGTTATAAAAAAATTGAAAATTTGGGCAGGGGTTCCCCCCTGTGGCCATTCCCTGGCCACCGGGAGCATGAAGCTCAATATCAAGTTATAAAAAAATTGAAAATTTGGGCAGGGGTTCCCCCCGTGGCCATTCCCTGGCCACCGGGGAGCATGGAGCTCAATATCAAGTTTAGTCTTCTAGGTATAGTCTTTATGGTCTTAAGTTTAGACATGGGGTCTTGATGCAGAAGTGAGATGGTCTTTGTTTTAATGTTGGGTCTTGTTTTTGTAGTGGGGGTCTTAGTTTCGTCAGTAGGTCTTCAGGCAATGAGTAACCATCATTCCCAATAAGCTGATGTTTGTAAACAGTCCTTCCAAACCCAGCTCACATAAATATAATGAAAACATTGACGTCTTCTGAATATACATGATCCGGGCCCCGCTGTTTATGCATGTATCTGACGTCATGGATATTTAGTGAGCTTTAACAGCGACAGTTTAAAACCAGGATATTTTTGACTGCAACAGTGCCGAAATATTGAAAATAATGCAACATGTGTGAGCAGTGAAGCCGTGGTATTTTCATATGATCACACTATATCATTAATGATCGTGAATTAATTCAATAATAACGAAGTAATAAGAGGTTCTACCCAGCAAGATCATCCCACGTGCGATCACCCAACCCACGTGGGTTTATGTTTACTCGATCGGTGACGTAAAATTGTCGGCCAATGAACGTCGCGCCACCTCGCTCATCCACCAATTAACGGCGAGCCAGCCGTGACGTGTGCAGCGTCAGAGCTGATTGACAGGTCTTTCCAGGAATTTCATCATGGCGGCAGGAATGTTCGCCGTCATCACAAACAAGTAACATTTACGTCAAAATCTTTCAGTTTTTTGGAGGGTATTCGCCAACAAAATCAATATCCGCGGATCTAAAACGTGTGCAATGTTTATATAATTTACATAGGCGTAATCACGGTGAGTTGTTGTGTTAGCGTGTCGATGTGCTTTGAGCAGATATTTCGTTGTTTTCGAAACACGGAGATGGAAATGAAGACTGAACTTACCGTGTCAAAATCTAAAAAAATCGGGAACGGAATGACTTGGTACTTTTTCTGGGGGTTCTCATTGGTCCCTTCTTCTGCATCCTTAAATTTCATCTCAGCCAAATAAGGAGAAGGCCCGCGGCTTTTTGAAGGATCACAGGATATCAAACGAACTGCCCTCGAAAAGCCGCGACATTCCCGCACAACTTTCACGTCGCCGATTTTACACACAATCCAAAGTTCCGTTCGCAAATCGGCACAGTAATAATTTGAGGATTTTATCAGTATGAAAGGACAATATGAAGAGAAAAACTGAGATTACGATGGTATAATTTTTATTACGATGCACGAAACAGTTTTAGAGCTATTTACATTTGAAGTTAGTGACCTGCCTTGAAATCGTGACGCGACGCAATGATGCACGGTGAATCAATGTGTATTGTGGCCTTGCTACAGTTTGGTCCGGCGATTTGACATTTTGTAGACCTGAACTGCCATCTTGGAAACTGGCGATCACTGCTTCTGTGGGTAAGTCTATGATTATGATGAAAAAGTAAACTCAAGATTTTTTTGCTGAAGAAATCATCTTTATTGATGAAATTTGAATGAAATGCCGTATTACATATACATATATTGCATTGCTGGATATACCCTGCCAACTCTTTTTTTTTTACAGATTTGAGCAATGAAAAAATCACAAACAGATTTACTACAGAAGACAGAAGGTTACCAGAAGAACCAAGGAGCAGCACAGATACCAATACTACATGAACATATGCATGAGCAAGTATACAGTGGTATATCAGGATGGTATACAGTTGCACAAAACATACTGTATTGAAGTCAAATTGGGATACCTGCCTTTGTCACAAATAGAGAATAGAGGTTGTTGATGGTTGCAATACTAACTGATGGATGAAAAGTATTGAACCTGGTGGATGATACAGGGTCCATAGTGAAGTTATCCAGGAAGACACTAGTGCTGTCCGTGCGAGTCACATCTGCATGAGAGGGGAATTGAAATTGTGTGCCTGCAGGGAGAGGAACCTTTTTAGAGAGAGGGTGGTAATAGTTTATTTCTCCCCATTGTGGGGATTCCACACTTACCACTTGGCCCAAGTACCAGACTCCCCCAGCGTAGGCCACGGCAACAAGCTTACCTACCTCATCGAATTTAAAGATATAGGAATCTGGCACCTGCATGTCTTCTTCATCCGATGACATCAACTCACCCTGATCCTGATCATTGTCACTGTCAACTGCTGAAGAAGAGAAAGTTATTGAATTACTAGTATTTGAGTCGTACATGGATACAAGGGGATAAGCCCCAAGATCAAGCCCGGAATTCTCAGAAATCAACTTTGTCAGGCATTCCTTTTTTCCTTTCACTGCCTTTGTGAAAACACCCTTCAATACCTCGGCACTTTGTAGTTTCACCCCAACACTTTCAAGAACTCCCCAAAGCCTCAGCTGCTCCTCCAGCTTCTTACCAGTGGACTTTGTAACTAACTGAACATTCCGCAGGAGTTCACCCTTCCTAATACTCTCAATCCGGTCATCAAACGTTTTCTGCCTTTTATTTCTTGCAGTCTGTCGCTGAGCTGCAATGGCTTGCTTTTCAACAGCAGTCTTTTCCCAATTTGCCTTTTGTTGAGCCAGTGTTGTACCAACCTTTTTGCGCTTTTTTGCAGCACTCACCCTTGCAGTTGTAACCATTAGATTTTGTACATCGGAAGTCTGCATTTTCACATAGTTTACTGGCTGGTCTTTCTTAGCTGTAATGATTGCAGAGGTGTTCAGGGGGTTTCGCACTGGACAGGTCGAAACTTGCCGATCAAGAAGCCCGAAGCAGCTTTCGACAATGTCATTGGTTGCCGACCCCAGCATTTTTGCAGCAGCAAGGTCATCAGTCTCTGATGGTTCAGCATCGCTCAAATGTTCTTGAGCATGCTGCTGCAATTTGCCCTTACCTGCTTGAAACATTGAGCTGAGTAGTTCTGATAGTTCTTTCTCCAAGCTTTTCTCTGAAATGAATTCATGTATTTTCATTATATCATGGTAAAAGGGGTCATTCTCATGGACTGAACCTGGCCACAAACTGGCCTTACCAGAGATAATATCAGAAGGGTCCTGTGCAAACTCCTCCAACCTCTGCACTGCGGTTTTGTAATACCAGTTCATGGACAGGGGATGTGGGGCAGATTTTGCCTTAAAAAGCAGTGGCTGGCTGACGTAGAAGAATATCAAGGCAAATGCAACAAGCTCTAGAATGACTTTCGGATCCAAGTAGCCCCTGTAGACGGAATCCTCCAAGGCATTCAAGGTAGGGACTTGTTTGGTTAGCTTCAAGTTTTCTAAGTACACAAGAATGAGGTCTTTTGCAGTCAGTGTGGGCACACTATTGAGGACAAAGATGTTATACCTATTTCCAACAATTGGTTGCAGCCTTGTTGATCCACACTCCTGCAGCATCTCCTTGTCTAACGCAAACATTTTAAAATCTGCCCCCTTACCATACTCCTTCTTACTCTTGTCACAAATCAGCTTGTTCACTTCATAGATCAGTTTTTTGGCCCCGGCCATGCCACGCTTTGAGCCAGCATTTCCATGCAGCTGCTTTGCTGCAGCTTCAGTCATGCAATTAACCATGTTGTCTACCTTGTGCGATGCACATGTCCATTGCCTAATTTTTACCTTAGCTGTTTTCTCGTCATCACTGAGATTTTCCCATCAAGGGGTGTTTACCTCAAGAACGTTTTCTTTTTCTCTTTGCAGAATTTTTGTAACTGCCCCTTCATTCGGTGCACGGTCAGACATTCAAGCTGAAATTCTAGAAACTGAGAATGAGGTAGGGTTATGATCAAGGCCCATCATGTCTGCTAACTCTTCAGTCTCTGCCAGGGCTGCTTTTAGCTGATCCACAGTGTCTTGACGACTTGCCAGATGGCACAGGGCTGCAACACAGGGTAAGTGTACGCGACTGCAAAGAAACATCTTGTTGCTCAGGGCATTCTAACTTAAGGACATGAGTGCCCTAATGGATTAAGGACTTAGTAGTCCCATCAGAATGATGGCCGATGTGACCTTCTGACATTGCCAACTGGTGTGCTGCCCTCACCCGGGCTAGCTCTCCAGCTTCTGATACAAACCTTTGGGCAGTAGTCCTTGATGGTAAGTTAATGGTGCTTGTGTCAGTCTCGGTCAGATTTTGGAGGACTGATAGAATCACACTGCTTATGATGTTGGCCGATACGCCCTTGATCAAGAGATCATAGTATGCTATTCGTTTCATGGTTTGGCCACCAGGGGGCCAAACGTTAAAAGTGAAAATATGCAATATCTCCCTTAATAGTAGTCGGGAAATTTTGAAAAAAATATGGTAGGTACTTCTAGCAAAGGTGCATCATATATCCTCCGGGTTTTTGATTTGCCCTCCTTTTCAAGGTCACAGAGGTCAAATAGTGTAAATTGGCCGTTAGGATGTAACGATGGCACGTTTCTAAACTGCAATGACTATTGATCCCAAATTTGGTACACATTTACCCCTTAGTCAGGTGATCTCAGGGACCGAAGTTTGGTCCAATATGATTCACCACTTGACCACCAGGGGGCAAAATCCAAAAACCTTAAAAATGTGATTATTCCTTAACTTCTTGCCCGATTGCCACCAATTTGATGTCAAGGGTACATCTAACCACCATACAGTATATGTCACACAGGTTTTTAATTTGACCCTCTTGTCAAGGTCACAGAGGTCAAATGGCGTAAATTGGCCGTCAGGCCGTAACTATGGCACGTTTCTTAACTGCAATGACTATTGATCACAAATTAAGTACACATGTACCCCTTGGTCAGGTGGTCTCAGGTACCGAAGTTTGGTGCGATCTGATTTGCCGTTTGGCCTCCAGGGAGGGGGCCAAATCCTAAATTCTTCAAAATGCCATTATTCCTAGTATTACTTGCCTGATTGGCACCAATTTTATATCATAGGTACATCTAATTCTAACAACCATTCAATGTGTCACCCGGGTCTTCTTTGATTTGACCTACTTTTCAAGGTCACCGAGGTCGAATGTACTGTAAATTGGCCATTTTGGGGAAATTGTAATTGCTTGGACCTACATCAAACCTAACACTACATGACACAATACCATGCTCTTTATCCATCTTTCCTCCACATGAGGTGAGCACAATGGCCTGGCCATTTCATTAGTGTTGTAATGACCAACGCGATGACAAATTTTGTTTAACTTCTCAGTTGCAGATGCTACTTTCACCTGCAATCCAGCAAGTTGCGACTTGCCTAACTGCAGTTGAACATCAATTCTTCTAATTTCATCCATACTATGCGTAGTATTCACACCAGCTAACGATTTCCTGAATGAAAACATTGCCAAATCTGCCAAATTGGGGAATGTTTTTTCACACTGGGTACTTTTATCGGCTAACTGCTTCACATCCGCTACCAATGTTAATGAAGCTTGTTTTTCCTTTGCAGGAGCTGCATTCAGGCTGTTGCTTTCAGAGGCACGTACACCAACTTCAAGTATGACTGAAGTTCCTCCTTTTTAGCTCACCTCTTAGCAGAGGTGAGCTTATCCCATACCGTGGCGTCCGTCGTCGTCGTCGTCGTCGTCCGTCGTCCGTTAGCAGGGCACGTTTCGTAACTGTTAGAGCTATTGAGTTGAAACTTGGTACACATGTACCCTTATGTAATGACACCTTGGAGACCAAGTTTCGGTCCGATTCGTTTCATGGTTTGGCCACCAGGGGGCCAAACGTTAAAAGTGAAAATATGCAATATCTCCCTTAATAGTAGTCGGGATATTTTGAAAAAAAATATGGTAGGTACTTCTAGCAAAGGTGCATCATATATCCTCCGGGTTTTTGATTTGACCTCCTTTTCAAGGTCACAGAGGTCAAATGGTGTAAATTGGCCATTAGGATGTAACAATGGCACGTTTCTAAACTGCAATGACTATTGATACCAAATTTTATACACATTTACCCCTTAGTCAGGTGATCTCAGGGACCAAAGTTTGGTCCAATATGATTCACCACTTGACCACCAGGTGGCAAAATCAAAAAACCTTAAAAATGTGATTATTCCTTAACTTCTTGCCCGATTGCCACCAATTTGATATCATGGGTACATCTAACCACCATACAGTATATGTCACACAGGTTTTTAATTTGACCTTCTTGTCAAGGTCACAGAGGTCAAATGGCGTAAATTCGCCGTCCGGCCGTAACTATGGCACGTTTCTTAACTGCAATGACTATTGATCACAAATTAAGTACACATGTACCCCTTGGTCTGGTGATCTCAGGTACCAAAGTTTGGTGCGATCTGATTTGCCGTTTGGCCTCCAGGGAGGGGGCCAAATCCTAAATTCTTCAAAATGCCGTTATTTCTAGTAATGACTTGCCCGATTGGCACCAATTTTATATCAAAGGTACATCTAATTCTAACAACCATTCAATGTGTCACCCGGGTCTTCTTTGATTTGACCTACTTTTCAAGGTCACAGAGGTCGAATGTACTGTAAATTGGCCATTTTGGGGAAATTGTAATTGCTTGGACCTACATCAAACCTAACACTACATGACACAATACCATGCTCTTTATTCATCTTTCCTCCACATGAGGTGAGCACAATGGCCCTGGCCATTTCATTACCCTTGCGACGAAGATCTGACGCACGGGTTTGGATTCGTTCCCACTGCCGCCTGATGGTACCGGAATGATGTACTTGCTTTAAGTTGAACAAGCGCTGCACCAAAACTGAGCACTGTTCATTACTGAGTCCCCTAACTCCGGCAAATTTGATAAGATCCAGAATGTGACCAATGGTTATATATAATGTTCCCTGATAAACCTCATTTGAATTTAAGAGCCAGTCTTCCGATAGGCCAGCGTCATTACACAGATGACCAACAGTTTGAGTTTGTAATGGTCCAGGGATGCCAGTCAGGTCTGCGTACTGCTGCTTGTTAAAAGCCTTGCTCACATGCCGTTTGATGAGGCGAGTGAAGGATGCCAGCTTATCTGGTATCCTCAAATCGAACAACTCGATGATTCGTGGCATGTCATATTAATGGTGAAGAGTGTCAGACGCATCGATTTTGTCAAAGATGAGAGCAAAGAAAGCAACATTTGGTGTCCTCTTTTGAAATATATCTAGCATGCCCGGCTGTTTGGAATCTGAAATCAAAGCAAGGAAAAATTACTAAAAGCTAACAATACCAGGCCTTTATTCATCCCAAGGGCCGTACATCATCAACAATAGGGTATACATGTGTAAAGGCTCAACTTTATTAAACAAAGTATGACTCAGTAACATCAGTACTCCAGTAGTAGGCAGATTGATTGAATATATCCCTGACATCTCAAATAAGTGTAGTCAGTTTATCCCATCATGTTCTGAATGAAAAGTGGCAATGGCTAGTCTTGTTGTTAAAAAGGCACTTGCGTGTGGAACCAGTTTAGCCCTTTCGCTGCGCCGCTCAAAATTATTTCAATATTGATTCCTTGCTGCCCCCAAAATACTGTAAAAGCCAATTTTAACATAGGTAACTTTGAGGCCAATATACAACCTGAAGGAGAAGAGATAGAGCTTTGGACTATTGGAAAAGGTTGTTGGGGACAGCATTGACTTTCAAATTATGCATTTGTCAATCACCTGAAATTATGTTAATTAACTAAATAACGCTAATTAGTATTAATCAACGAGGAGAAAAACACCATTTTTCATCTTGACCCAGGCTATCACTATCATCCCCCTCGGACCCTGAATCATGCACACTTTCAATCCCCATGCACGCTGTGTACATCGGCATTATGTTCAGAATCATAACCACTAATCAGACTCGTCTTCTAACGCCTCGAATTCACTATTTCATCAATTATTGATTCTGCAGTTCGTCGAACACGTGACTGAGGCATTTAAATTTGTTTACAAAACTTTGGACTCAAAATATCGCCTAAACTTTGAATAAAAACACCGAAGTTTTCACCAAGAAATCGGAAGTTCTAGAGGTAAACAACATGGCAGGACACCTAGCGACAAGTTACTGTACTAATTTGCTATTGAAAACATCGTCTGATTCAGGTCTCTCCCAAGTCGCAGTTCTGCGTACATCCGCACAGATCGGAAAATTTTTTTGGTCGCAAAAATGCGTACATCCGCAGCGAAAGGGTTAGAGCAGTCGTTAAGAGAGAGCTACAATAGTTTCCAGGTGAATACAGATGGCAGGATTGAAATCATACCTGAATACAATAATTATCATCCAAGTTTCATTTTTGTAACATCCATTTACTTCAGGATACCGGTACTCTAGATTAGTGACCTACATGTACTTACCCTTCAGACAAGAAATAACATCATTTTTTTCTTTTTCTTGCCATCCACTGATCTCCAACAACTTCAACTTCCGAGCATCTGCATCCACATCTACACTGGGCTGCGGCAGATCCACCCTGCAATCAACAAGACCACAGAAGACATGTATATGATTTACCATATCTTTTTGATGTTGTCGATTATAATGAGATACAGAACACTTTCACTTTCAGGGTTCATGCACAAGCCTCATAATTATTTCCAGGACAGGGGTACTATACTGGCATCAGGAGGAATCACCACTTTCCAACTTGCAGCACAGAGCTAGAGTACTTGTATACATTTGTACATGTTTCTCCCTATTTAAAAAACAGGGAGTCCTGCCAATATTTTCAGAGACAGAAAGCCCTCACATTCTTACCTGGTAATAATCCGGCGAGGCATTTTCACGATTAATCTTGCTTCTATATCAGGCCCAGGCACTTTTAGAATCTGAAACATAAACAAATTCAGATTCAATTGCAAAGTTGTAAAATAAACTGGCTTTGAAAGGGTTAATGTGAACTTCACTGAATGTACTGAAGAGGGGGTACGCTCGCAGGAAGGAATAGCCGCTACGTCAACCGCGCGTGGACGGGACAATGCACAGCGCGCGTCATACACTGTCATAGGTATTTTGTATGGAAGATACACACACCCTCTGAACTCAACAGTCTGCAAAAACAGCCGAATTTATAGCGTTTCTTACAGTAATAATCCAACAAATTCACCTTCTAATGGTAGGGCAGAACATGTACTGATGATACAATGCGGATTATTTTGTTTATGAGGCGTACACGGCTCGTAATCAATGCAGAGATTCGCGAGTCACTTTCAAATCGGCGTTGGCTTCGTCAACCGACGCCATCTTGGAACAAATTGTAAACAGCGGCAGGGGAGGGGTAGAACTTTATCAATTTTGGTGGTGTCCTCAGCATTTTCATCAAAAACTACTCTCATGTCTAAAATCTACGTGAATTTATCTTTCCTACAATGCCTGCCGTTTTTGGATCGCCATCATGTACTGAAGGTAATTGACGAAACTTACGGAACTTTCGACACCTCTCCTCGGGCTTTGAAAAATAATTTATTCGGCAGCCGTGACGTCAGTCTTTGGGATTCCCCCTTCAAAATAAGGTCTCCTCCATGGGGATAACCATTCGGGGACAAGGTCGGAAATAGCTCTGAATTTGGGGTTTCCCGAAATTTTGTCAACAAAAATGGCGCCGCGGCGATATTTGAAACGTCGTCAGTCCGGTCAGTCCAACATACGGGACCATTCTTTGCAGGACTTCGGGCATTTCGTTGGTTGTTTTTGGAAGTAACAACAAGAAAGGTATAAGAAGAAGAATTTTATTGAGAATTGGAAAGTTTTCTGACATGATTAACGGTATTTATTTGCCTCAGAATTACTTTGATTTTTGCACTTGTCCAGTGCATTCGCCGGCATCAGTTGACGAATGATGACATCACTGAACTCCCTAGCTTAGAGAGCATTAGCGGGAACCATGGAGGCTTCGTCAATAATGAAGAGGGAGATAGAGCGTAGGTACTGTGCATGTTTTGAAGCGGGTGACACATGGCAGGTGCTATTGTCAAGGACTGGCACGGGTAGTTTGAAAAGGCTGTGAACGGTCCTTCCACCTGAGAGGAGTGTAGCTGCTATACCTGTCCAAGCGGATGATGCAACATGAACGTTTCTACTATGACAACATGATATCAGGGCATTGTAGACTGTTGTTTTACCGCTGCCTCCTGGGCCATCCAAGAAGTAGGCTCGAGGGCACTGATTCTGTCCTTGGTGTAGGTTTTCCAGGCTCTGTAAAACAATGTTGACTAATGTTGTCTGCTGAGGATTGAGTCTTTCTAGTTGGCGGTTTGCTTCCTCTGTTTCGTGGGCGATATCGATAATGTCATCGTGAATGGTCTGAAGATATAATCCGGAGGTATTTCTGGTAAACCAAGGTTGGCTGTGCTTGTACCATGTTGCTGTAGGATGTTGTTGATGTCAATCAGAGCCAATTGTGTGGCTACGTCTTGAGTGTGGTTTTTGTGGATGTAGTCCTCAATGAGGTTCTCTTGGTGCTTTTCCCACAGATTTTGTGGATTTGTTTGAGTGCAGTAAATGCAGATGGTGGCGAAAAGTTGGCGCAATTGATAGGGCATCTGGAAAACTGCAGCCTCTGTTAGGGCATTGTCCCATTCATCATCTTCAATGAGGAGGTTTCTGAGGAGACATGCTTCTTTGAATGTGCAAACCTGTTTGCCGTCGATGGTCCTGAGGTCCTCAAATGATGTGGGCCCTGGAACGTGGAGGAGTAGCAGGCGAAGACAGTAGCGTTCAATGTCTTTTGGACTGGCTGAATAGATTCTACCAATTGTGGTTTCCGCTCCTTTTTTCCTAGCGTTCCATTCGCGTTTTGTTTTATCGAAGACGTAGTTGTTAGGGAATTGTTGGTAGCATAAATTGGTGTGATCTGTTTGGTTCCTCTTGAAGTAAGCTGTTAGCATGGTATCTTTCCTAGAAGCGGACAGGGCTGCAGCCTCGTGTTGTCCGCTGGTGAAGTACACTGGTTGGTTGTTAGGGAGATGTAAAGCTAGTCGGATGATGGCGTGTGACTGCTTATGTAATTTGTACTCGGCTAATCTCCAGTATGCCTCTGGGGCGCTAATGTACCTGGCATCAATGAAGGTGGATACTTCATCGTGGTTCAATTGGTTGGTTTCCTGGAAGTAGATGTTGGCACAGTCGTGTCCTTTGTAGACGTACTTGAATAAGTATTTGACGCTTTTGATGGTGGTGCATGCCTCCAAGTTGATGTGGGCTTGGTATTTCAGAGTGAGGTATGGGTTGTACGGAACAATCCATCTGTTGTCTATTTCAGTTTGTCGTATCATGATTGTGTGGCCATTGTCTCTGCGTCTGTAGTGGGGATATCCATCTGCGGCAAGAATAGTAGTGTCCCTAAATTGCTTGGGATAGTCCTTAGTGCATTTATCATCTACCATGCACGGTGAACGTCTGTTTAGGATGCCACATGGACCATGAACCATTGTGGCTTGCACGACTTCAAACAATTGGGGATAGAGTGTCTTATCGGGAATTTCAGCGCTGATGATGGTGTCGATATCAGATGGATCTCTCTATTTCCTTTGTTCATTTAAGATGAGCAGGAGGTGGCAGTGGGGAAGGCCTCTTTTCTGAAATTCGATGACATATATGAAGGCTGCAGGCTTTCCGAGGACATGTTTGTTGCGGATATCATGCAATAACTGCTTCAAGTGTTGTTGGAAGACTCGGGCGACAATGTCTGGACGATCTTGGGCTTGTTGGCCGGGTTTCAGGGCATGTTGTATGTCTTTGCACCTGGGGTTGCACGTGAACGTCAGGAACAGATCAGGTTTGCCGTATTTTGAGACGATAGCCATGGCGTCTTGGTAATGTTGCTGCATAGCGCGTGGGGAGCCTTGGAATGAAGATGGGAGGATGACAATTTTGCCAGGATTGTAGTGTTGAAGTGATGCTTGTTGGTTGATGTGATCCATCAGTCCCTGGTACATCTCCACGCGAAGTTCACTTTGTTTCGTACGTATGTACTGTAGTCTTCCTGATTCTACTCGAATGTAGGCATCCACAATGTATTGCTGGAACAATTTGCCCCCATAGAATAACGGGGAGAAAGTGGTACGAATAGCGAGACGATGAGCGTTAAACTGCAGACAGGTTAGGTTGTGTCTTTTGGTGGTGCTGTGTTGGGGGGCATGTTCCATGTTGCATTGCCAACCCAATTCGCCGTACGGGAAGAAGAGAGGGTAAACCATTGGATCTATGTTAGATGACATATACGATATCTGCGTGGGTGGATGATCTTTCGGATGTATGGCGATGTCTCTATTTTGTGGTGGTGCACCGTCTTGCGATGAAAAGATGACTGCGACCTCATCATGTTTGGGATCGTTGTAGCGTCTTTGGTCAGGGCCTCTGAGTATATCATGCATGGTAACCTTTGACACTGGGGTGTTATTCTGTGCTGCTGCTTGTTGTTGTTGTTGCTCGACTTGATGCATGTGCTTGTATGCAGCCACGTAGGGATTCGTTTTCTCCAGAATTGTCGAGAGGGTGGTCATGATGTCTTGTCTGCACTGTTCATTTGGTGGTTGCTGCATTCTTGCATTTAGGGTCTGACTGGCTTCCATTATGTATAACTGGCTGTAACTTGGCGCAGCACCATCTGGTGGGTGAAGAGAACCGGACCTGTGGTATATTTGGCCATGTATTCGAAAGGTATATGGCCCACGTCCTGGTGGAGAAGCCATTTTTGCTCCGAAAGATGCAAAGGCCATTGAACTATTGTATTGTCTTATGTTACTTTGGAAGTTATGGGCCTGGGGTGAGATTCCTGTATGTAGATTCATGAGTTCTAGAGGACAGGGTCCAAGGGGAGGCAGAGTCACTTTGCCTTTGTGGCAGCAGTTTTGACTTTCACCTTTGAATTGCAAGGCATCGCAGAATGGACAGTTTGTAGTGAATGTTCCAACAGAGAAAGGTTCAACCAGGGGTGGGAATCTGCGGGCGAGGAACTGGATTGGCATGTGGGGATGTGGCTGTGCCCTTTGTTGGCGCCTGTAGTTATCCATGTATTCTGCATTGCTGCGCTGTTGATGGAGACGGTCCTCGTCTGTTGTCTCACTTTCCCTAAGGAGGCGTCGCTGCTTGTTTTTGTCTTTGGTGGACGGGGATCTACCGGGAATAATGGTGGAGCGTCTCTTTGGCATCGTTGGGTAATTTAGGGCTGGAAATGGGGGAAATGGGGAACATAAGGAAAGTGCCTCGGGCAATTGCACATGTATTTAAGCGAGAGCTGCCTTGTTGTTTGCTGTAGTGAAATTAGTGTTTTTTTCCTGTGTGTGCTTGAGTGAGAATGAAGGCATACATTGAGAATTGATTGTAAAGGATGTTGTGAGGAAAACAAAAAGGCAGCTCTGTATCAAAAGAATAAGGCATGATAATATAATTGATAGGTCATTTATATAAAAATCAGGAAGATCAGCAGAGGTATTTGTTGGACAGCAGTATTGACGAAGATGCATTATGACTGGACAGCAGTTTTCAAATATGACTAATACAATCATTCCCTATGAAATATTAGTGCATGTAATGTCAGATTTGCACAGATCAGTGACAGCAGCAGTCTTATAGGCGGAGTAAACAGGGCATTTTTAGTTTAATGTCTCGACTGCATGTTGCTGTGGGATCCAGCTCTACTCGTTTTTAGTGGGTTCTTCTGGACCTGAGTTTATTATGGCCATTGCCTCATGCTCTGTCACAGATTCTTCAGTATCACCAGCAGGCGTTGCTTCCTTGGGGGCGTTATCATGGTTATTTGTTGACTTGACATCATCGTCATTGTCTTCAGTGGCAAGTGGTTGACCATCACATTTGACAATTTCGCCATTGATTTGGTCAACTGATCATGAGTTATTACCTGTGGCTGCCTCATCACTGTTGCTCGTGTCAACTTTCATTTTCTTGGGAGTTGATGTCGGATCAAAGCTGGTGTCACTACTGAGCAAAGCGGAGTCATCAAGGTCACTGTCACCATCGAAGGGGTGAAATGGGTGTGGAGGTGTTTGAACTTCTTGTAGTGGACGTTTCAATGGCGATGACAGAAATAGTTGAAAAGTGCCTTTTGATGGCGAGGCGATTGCTGCAGGTTTCACAGGTTTTACCGGTGTGAAGGACGATTTGTAGTTTTTTCCTGCTCTTTCACGTTGAATTTTAAAATCTTGATACAGGGACAACCTCAAACTTTTCGATTTGCTGATGACTCGTTCGAAGGAGACCTCCATGTTCTTCCTTTATTTATTTATTATAGTGACAAGTATACAGTCATAATATATGTACAGATATCTAGAAATTAACTTAAGTACACCCAGCCCTCCTGGGCTTATTTGTCACTTCGAACTAAAAAATACATAATAGTTTTTAGGTGTCCAAAACAAATAGAAAAAGTACACAATATGACGGTGAAAAATAAATAAATAATAATAATTAATTACCACCTTTGTTTAAACAAGAGTAAAAGAAACAGCACCCACCCCAAAATATATCTCTCAGGCAGGGAAAGTACGGACCGACCTTCTGTTTATTTAAACAAAATATCAGTCCGCACCCTCCACGCCCGAGAAACAAACTTTGAGGTTTGTGTTTGCCTATTGGTGCAACAAAAAATTAACTTGGCCTCCTCGGACATTGCTACAGATTCACGATGTGAAATACTAATAGAATTGAAAAAAGTAGCCCTCAATTCGTTAAATCGAGGGCAGGAACATAAAAAGTGCTGCTCATCTTCACATGTGTTTAAATTACAAAGTTTACAAATTCGAAGTGCAGGTGGCGTGCCACTGAAACGACCCGTTTCTATTTCCAGGGGGAGTACCCCACACCGAAATTGTGCAAATAAAGAACGCTGGTATCGCGTTACAAATGAAAATACATAAGGTTCCGTTTGAAATAAGTGCTTGAACTTTACGTAAGTCCTCAACTTGGGTTTTGTTCCTAATGATTGCTCCCAAGTCTCGGAGTGCAACATTCTGATCCGATCCTTAACCTCCGCAAGATTACACGATGTCGGTCTATTACTATCAACAAGATGACCCATATCAAAGTTAGCCAGAATTGATCTCACTTGGGAACACCAATTGGCATTATCGTGACTACGCCTCAGGTCCTCCCTGAAGACATCCCTCAGTATGCCTTCTCTATTGAGGCCACACAGCCGGTTCCAAAAAATAACAATCTTAATCCACCTTCTGTATCGACCCGGAATCCACCCAAAGTCCCCCTGGTACCCTATGATCGGGGCCCGGGGTGGCAGTCCAAGGAAATAACGTATTGCGCGATTTTGTACAGTTTCAAGTTTCTCGAATGCTGCAAATCCCCATACTTCTGACCCATAGTCTAGTATTGGGGCCACACCAGACTCAAATAACTTAGTGTACGTACTAAATCCTATGTCTCTGAACTCACGAAATTTGTGAATAATACCACCGAGGGCTCTGCCACCACTTTGGCTTAGCAGCTCTGCGTTTGAGTTCATTTCCAAAAACTCGTCAAAAGTTACCCCTAAGTATTTATATTTACTGACTAGTTTGAGGGGGATTTCATTTACTGAAAACTGGAATGCGGTTTGCCGCCGCCGCTTTTTTCTAAAGTGCATCACTTGTGATTTGTCCGCGTTAACCTTTAACCTCCATTTGTTACACCAGGTACCAAGATGGGAAAGCATACATTGTAGATTCTCCTCGTTCTCGCTCAAAAGAATAATGTCGTCTGCGTAGAGAAGGCAACATATATGTCGACCATCAATATTAAGACCTTTACCAAGCAAGTTTAACTCGTCTACCAAGTCATTCAAGAAAATATTGAAGAGAGTCGGAGAAAGCACATCGCCCTGCCTTACGCCTGTTGTAGTGTTAAACCATCCTGTGTAAGAGTTGTTAAGCTTCACACTGGATTGTGTACCTTGGAACAGGTTCCTTATCACTCGAAAAATTTTACCATCAATGTTATATCGCAGGAGCTTAAACAGCATTAAGTCTCTATCCACCCAATCAAAAGCTTTTTGCATATCAACAAAGCATGCAAATGTCGGCAGGCCATCCTCTAGCCTATTTCTTACCAGAGAAGTTACAGTAAAGATATGATCTGTGCACGACCTTTTCTTACGAAAGCCATTTTGTTCATCGTTATACAAGTTGAGAAACTCCATATAATCCACAATTCTCCTGTTTAAAATTGAAGTAAAGACTTTATACACAGATGACAAGAGGCTTATCCCTCTGTAGTTCAACGGTACACATGGGTCTAGGCTTGCATTCTTAGGAATAGGAATAATTAGCGCTCTAGACCATACTGTCGGAAAGATGCCAGTGTCAAAAACACTATTAAAGAAGCGATATAAGGCTAGGGTGACTTCATCATTCTTCAGTGCCTCATTTGGAAGATTGTCTATGCCAGGGCTCTTATTACTTTTTGCACACAAAATTGCTTTTATCACCTCGTCATGACTTATTTGGCCATTCACAAATTCATTCTCAACAAACTCTGGCTCTCTCATCTGGTCCTGAGCCTCTGTCATTTTCGCCTTAACCTGATCGAAAAACCGAGTATCAAATTCCCGATTTGCCTCCTGTGGCCTGTTATATAGATTACAGTACGCATTCTGCCAACTATTTAACACAGAGTTTTTATCACCAGTGAGCGTGCCGTTTTCATACACCTGTTCTGGCACACAATTCGTTTTACGGGGTCCTAATTTCTTTATCGACTCCCAGAATGCCTTTGGGTCCGATGTTTGAATCTCATCAATATCTATCAACTTACTCCTAGAGTACCTACGCTCAGTGATTCTCAACCGTCGGTCAAAATTAGACCGTGCTTCAAAGTACACCGCCCTTAAACGTTTAGCTTCGGCCCGGACCGGACACCTAACAAACGCCCGTTCCTTATTTACCAAGTCGGTCCATAAATCTGACAACTCATCGTTCCAAAACGGTTTTGCACGTCTATAACGTTTCTTTGTTTTACGACCTATTCCTGATAACCGCAGATGAAAATCCATTTCGTGTAAAATAGTTTTACAGAACTGATCGTAAACCTCATCAACCCCTTCCTGGTTTCTTTGAGATTTACCTCGATGTATGACAGGTCTCTCACTGCACTGTGGTGAATTTTCTCGAGGTCTCAGGACAATCAAAGGACATATCCTGGTAAATGATTGATATAACTCTTACATGTTGCTTTATGAACACAACAGAGCATTAAGAGAAAAACAAAAACTAGAGAGACAACGAATTGTCCACTCCATTGCATAATTCTAGTTGAAGGAGTGTATAACAATCCTGGCTGCACACAAATCACAAGTCCTATGCACTTGGGCTTTGGCAAAATAAGAAACTGACTAGGATATTTACCTTCAAAGCTCACTGTATATTACAGCCATGTTGTTATGATGGTTACAAGATAGTTGGACCTGGATAGAGTTTCTACATACCTGTATGTGCTTGCCTCGGAAGTTTCAGGCATAACAGTGCTTGACGATGCTGGCATTGGCCTGTCATGCCTGTGTAAATGAAACATACATGTATTTTCATTCTTTTTGGAAATTAAAAGATGATTGTACAGTTGTTCTGATCTGAAGCCCTGTGCTCTCCTTCATACCGGGGGTATTCAAATTATGTATCCTTACTTTACGCATCCACAGTACTTTGTTATGATTGGACTATAGGTTTAGCAGGTCAAGCACAATGAGTGCACATTTTTACCAACCTGGTGGCCAAAATGTAAACCATATCGCTCAAATTTTCAGTGTAGATACATCAACACAGCATGATAGACTTAAGGCTCTTAGCTCCAGTAACAAAAAAGTGTGCACCATTTTATACTAATAGCCCTTTTTACACTATTTGACCCTTCATAAGTGGATGAAATTTAAAAACCGTAGTTACAAAACGTACCCTATTAATTGTTGATCGATTGGGAAGAAAATCAACCTAGGATAACATACATACAGCCTACCACAGCACACCATTATCAAAAACACTTACTGATGGGCGCAAAGGTCAGGAAGTTCTTGGTCATTTGGGTCTCAGGAACATGTAGCTGTCATAGCTGTCACAAGTGGTTGCCTCCTAAGTAGCACCTATGAAAAATGAAAAACAGACCAAGATTTCAAAAAGAAGGCATTTGAAAATGAACACAACTTGGTAAACTGAATTATAGGGCCTTATATTCTTAGCGGTGCATGCAAGTGGGGCTGGAGCACGTAACTTGAAAGCAATTCACCAATTTTAAGTTATCCTGTATTTAGTCATAGGTATTGAGATTTGCCATTCAACTCTGGTCCAGATAAATATGGGTGAGAGTGCATAGTACCTATCAATACGGGGCCACACAAGTAATTGACCAATGAGCGCTAGGTTGTATGGAAATAAGTATTACCTTTAAAAAAAGAATCTCAGCTTATTGTTGCCATAGCAACGTGAAAATATTTTTTAAAATGAATTAACATGGAATGAGGTGTTTTGAGAATGGAGTTTGGTTTCTGTAGGAAAATATTAGTCCTCCGTGTCCATACGCCCCAAGAAAGAGTACCAGTAAGTTTGAGGGCGTAAAACAGCGCCACCTATTTTCAACACCCCCAAACCCTGAAATGATCATGGTCATGCCACAACGAAAACAATATCACTTGTAGCGCTTGCTTGGGGTTTTACGGTGGTGTGCCCAGTTTGCTCATTGATTAATCTGGGAAAAAGTTATCCCGCAGTGAAGTTGATACATTTAAAGGGAAAATGTATTAGATTTGTATTACTTGTGTGACCCCATATGCAGGCTAAGTGACAATGAACATAATCAGCTTTTATTTGATTTCCCAGTTAACTACTGCAAGCAACGACTTTTTACTGTAAAACGTGTTTCATCTACGCAAGAGCAATAAAAAAATCACTTACTGTTGGTGTTCCGGCAGGGGTATGTGTCCTTTCCTGAAATTTCAATGGAATTTAGTGAGCTGTTGAGCAAATAGAAATATTAACAGTAGCACCATCTTGCAATAACTATGATGAATGGTCTATGGACCAGAGGTGCTCGCCTTGTGAGACAAAGGCGGGTAGATGTCGTCACGGGTACAGTTAAAGTTTACCCAGGACCAAACTGGGTAATCCTAAAAGTTACCCAGGATTGTCCTGAGTAAACTTTAGGACACTTAAGTTTACCCAGTCTAAAATTCGGCCACTTAGCGGGTGTTTTGGTGCTGTCAAGGACATATTTATGTGATTCACACTGTCAAGAGAATTTAACACGTGTCCTAAGCCAATGCCGATATTTTTATCAATGAGTGGGAAAAGAAAGACCAAAAGACGTATAATTATGTCCCTGGCAAAGAACAAAGCACATGAACATCCTGACAGTGACTTGAACTCATCCACAGCGGTTTGGATAATGAGCCCTGCTAAAAGACTACATTACAATAGCAATGGAGCCATGACATGAGACCACCGGCCGTCAGAACCGGGGGGGGGGGGCGGGGGGCATGTAGGCTTGCGTTGAGGCTGAGGGGCAATTTATTTCCACAAGGATGAAATTGCGGGAAGTACTTCTCACAGCTTATGATTTTCAAATTTTAAGGGAGGTCCTAGACCGCCGCCAGGCACTATTTAGCACCCACTTGCGGGCACTTGTTGGATGTTCCAACAGGCCTGACCAGGTGAGATAAATGTTACCTGTTGAACATCTGTTCCACCTTGTTCATTCACAAGTGTACTGTTGCCTGAAAAAAGGGAATACTGGCGATAATGAAAGCGGACAAGATGGGAAGGGTTTCTGTGATAAGGGTTAAACTTGTGTACCTAGGAGGAATCCCTAAAAGGGGAGATGTGTGGGCTGATCTAGCAGGATAAGAAGCAGAAACAGTAGGAAGATTCGTCTATTGTAAGTCTACTCTAATTGAGTTAGAAAGGCAGTAGAAGAGGACAAGAAATTCTTAAAAATATTGCCAAAGGCACTGTGCCCGCTTGGATACAGAGTAAATTATATGGGTATGGGTAGAAATGTGATGCAGAAGAATCCATGCCGAGTTGGGTTTATCACAATTTGACCTACTTAACCCCTAAGAAGCTAAGTAGGTCAAGGGCAAATTTGCTCACAAATTTGATGTGTTGCATCATGCTGCATCTGCGGTATGAATTTGAGCAACCCAGCTCGAGGAATTGGCCAAATTTTAGAATTTTTTTACAGAAAGCCCCCCAGTGGTCAAATTAAGAATCCTCTTGTGCCCAAAATTAAACTTGGCTGAGATTTTAGGCTCATACATAAAAGTCTTCCAACATGAAATAATCCGTGAAAAAAACTGACAACGGTAGAGTACAGACAAGGGGAAAACAGACATCTTTCACTATTTGACCTACTTGTGATACAAAAGTAGGTCAAGTACAAAAGTGCTCCAGAGTATGATGTGTCATATTAAGATACACTTCTGGTATAAATTTGAACATCCTAGCTCAAAGCATCAGCAAGATATGGTCATTTTAAGGTTTTTCACAAAAAGCCCCCTATTGGCCAAAGTAAGAATCGCATCGCACCCAAAATCGAACTTGACCGAGAGATTTACCTCATAAATATGCATGTGTCAAAAACTGAAGGCGCTAGAGTGCAGACAAGGGGAAAAACTGACATTCATAATTTTTTCGCTATTTGACCCACTTATGCCACAAAAGTAGGTCAAGGACAAAAGTGCTCAAGGGTATGATGTGTCATATTAAGATGCACTTCTGGTGTAAATTTGAACATCCTAGCTCAAAGCATCAGCAAGATATGGTAATTTTAAGGTTTTTCACAAAAAGCCCCCTATTGGCCAAAGTAAGAATCACATCGCACCCAAAATCAAACTTGGCCAAGAGATTCAACCCATAAGTACATGTGTGCAATATGAAAATGATCCGTCAAAAACTGAAGGTGCTAGAGCGCAGACAGTTTACGACCGCACGCACAGACGACAGACCACAGCTTTTCATGCCAACCACAGCATAAGCCCTTCTGGCCTTTAGGCCAAGCGGGCTAAAAATTAGAATTGGTCTTATAACCAAGACAAAGTTACTGGAGATTTCGCGGGACGGTAACGGCATCTGCCAGATCCAATACTCCGTTACCCCTTTTACCCTTTGACACCCAGTTGTCGGTAGTTTTATCATTGTGATGTTGATTTTTGAGTGTTTGGTGAACTTTTGAAGGGTTGATGACGGCACTCAGGAAGAAATTTTAGTTCTGTCGATGGTACTGGTAGTGCATGTAGTGACTTGGAGGTCAATGATGCTGATGCTATAATGGCATATACATTTGTATATAGGTGTACTTTTCTTAGTTCTCCACCTGCTGGTGTGTTGGGGTTGGGAGACAGAATTTCAAGGAAAAAACAATTTCGTCCATGTGACCTTGACCTTTGACCTTTTGATCTGGGGCCAGTGTAGAGAACATTTGGACAAAGTTTGGTGAAGATCGGATGACAGGAACTTGGGATACAATGTATAGCGCAGACAATGAAAAATGTCAGATGGACACACTACTGTTAAACATAATATGACCCAACCCTTCCGACAGGCAATCACACCTGAATCTAAAGCCATTGTTAAATGATAGACTGATAAAACAATCCTACTGTCAGCAAGGTTGTGCTCATGACATTCAAGCTTATTGGTGAGTGAAGGAGTGTTCTTAGATAGGTGTATCAGTAAAACAAAATGTAAGCAGCATGAGGCAGGTTTAATAGCCACTAAGGGTGATGATGCATGTGCATATGCAGATGACCAACAAGGACTGACACCAAGTATTTACCTATCCTGTTGTGCATCTTCAGCCTAAATTTAAAAAAAACAAGAAAATGGCACTGATGTATAGGGAAGAGTCAGTTGGTGCAAGGAAGGCCAAAAGAGGGCTCAACCTATGGCATGTATGATATTCAAATAAGGACTGATGCCAATTGGCACACAAATACATATCTTTTTAAACCATAGAAAAAATTATGAAGTTACATGTATGAAGTCAGGTTAACTATCAACTGGACAGTACTATTCTTAAATAATTATCCACTTGACTTCATCTGAGTTTGTATCTAACCTAAGCTTCAATTACTGAGACTTTTTTGTTGCCTGAAGGGATTTTGTCCTCTGGCTTAATGAAACATGTACCTAAGTAGCTGAGAAAGGGTTTCTTTTTCCCACTGTTTGAAAGTGAAACAACATTGCAACTTACTGTTGTCCTCATTGGAAGTGCATGTGTCAGCTGCACGAGGACCTTCACAGCTTTCATCACTTCCATCCTGAAAACCAAAAGGGAAGCTTTAACTAGGCTTTGTTCTGTTTTTGTTTTTGTTTGATTTCAAGTATTGGTACATTGTAATTTCAAAGAGATCAGTATTGTTATTAATCTAACTGACTGTCACATCTTTAGCTGTGGAATTGCCCACTCAAAATCAGTGGCCTAGAAAGGGGTGCCACTTAAAGATATTTGTGAAAACTCTGCTGTCTTAATGCACCTGTTGCAATCTTTTGCTGATACATTACTGTAGTTCTTGGGAAATGATCATGCTTACTCATGCTCAGATGGCATTGAGAGAGTGAGATGTGTGTTTCCATATCCATCTGGCATATGCCTACAGACAGGACAGATAATGCTTACTGGCTTTGGTTTTTTCACATTCAAAACCTCAGGAAGCTCCTCATCTGAGTCTGCCGATTCATCCAACTGGAAAGAAACATTTCTTAAATGCATTAGATAACAACGCAGTGACCATCGGTTGTTCCTACTGGTGATTGGAGTGGCCTAGGGGGTACCCACCAAATGCTGAGGCTAAAGAATGTCAGTACTGAAAAAAAATGTTGTCAAATCATGTGAGATTAGCAAGAAACAATAGAAACAAGAAAACAAATGTTTTATTTGAATGAACAATAATGAAGACAATTTATTATGGCATAATGCTCTTGTCTATTTTGCCTGCTTTGTCTCTTTCCCACCCCCCAAAATTTAAACGCAGACAGCAAATTTAAACATTTAGTGTTTACTGAATTCACGTCGAATTTGGCAAATATTGCTAAAATGTTCTTCGAGGATTTTAAATAAACAACAGGGTGATTTAGTCCGAGCCCCTCAAAAATCCTGCTTTTAGAGCTTTGAATGTGCTTTGAATGTCAATCATGTCCTATGTTTTAATTTCTTTTAAAAATTTTTAATTTTAAAATTCTGCGCTGTAAATTAACACTTAGTAGATTAGCATTTCTACCTACACATCGAATTACAGAGCTCAGTTGTTGGTTTTGGAGAAAACAACGTCTCGAGATTTATCAATAGGTGGCACCACCTTATGGCCAGCCACCACATTGCTCTCAAAATTAAAAGAATTAATACCTGTTCTTGATCAAGTAATGGAGATGAACCACCGATCTGACCTAGATTATTAAACGTAACGTGAAATGTTTTAGCGCCAAAGAGAAACCACGCCCAACCAATCACAAGCCTTGATTGCAGTGAATGACGTCAGTAGCGTAGACTTTTATGGATCGATCGTCTGCAACGTCAACACCAAATTATCTAGGTCAGCCGGTGGTCCATTTGCTTTAACATACTGAAATATGAACGCCCTGGCTTCAAAAGTGTACGTGTTTTGGGAATTGGGTGGGTCTCCTCTTATCTGATTGTATAATATGGTTGTGTAGACAGGTACAATGCACTACTCACCTCCTCAAAATGCGATATTTGAATATACAACTTCCCCTGGCCAATATGAGTTCGTATTCGGGCCCCTGTCATTTCATAGCCCTTAGCATAAACTGCCCTGCTTAGTTCCTTATTTGAATATGACAGGAACAAGAGCTGACTCGCCACAATATGGGATGTTGTGCTTTTGTTGGCCAGAATATCTCGAAGGTGGCTGCGCACAGCAACCTCAGTGTCGTCTGTCCCTATGTCTGTAACACTCTCTAAAACGACCTGAAGAAAAAATGATACATGGCTGATCATGTGCAGGATTAACAATAACCATACAAATACACTAATTAAGCTTCTCTCACACTCTTTGGACTTGATACAAAAGTACTTCCAAAGTAAGGTGACATCATGTGCACCTGATGTCAATATTCATTCTGGTTTGGAACACTGCCCAAGCAGGTCATGGCTATTCAAGCTAATGGTTCAGTAATGTCTGTTGATTTCCAAAAGAAAGAGCACATGAAATTGATGAGAGAAGCATATTTTTATTGTTAGAGGACGAGAAGAGATATGATTCAGGAATGGATTATTTCACCGTGGTTTCGTATTCAGGCCTCATACAACATGTACTTCTTCGGCAAAGGTGGTCATGACCTTTTTGGGACGAATTGAATTTTGGGAAAAGCACATAGGTCGTTCTTTGTATGATCATTTTTGCATGAGGTTTGTGCTATGAATAACCATTAAATACAAAATAAGGAGTCCTTCTACAGCATTGAACAATGCAGACTACTGGGCCTTGTAATTATTTGATGATTAACGGACAGGAACCGGTTGCATTATAAAGGATTTGAAGCACTTTATCTGCTGTCTGCGTTTAATGTAGCCTACAGCTAGTGGCGCGATTTGAGAATAATACTACCTAATTTTGGATGTGCACCAAACGGGGTCCTTGGCCGAATGGATAAGCCATCTTTATCATAAGGTCGCGGGTTTGATCCATAGGCATGAACCTTTTTCACTTGTTCTTCCCAAAATGTTCGTTTTTTAAATGGCGCGTCTTGGTCGCCAGTTTTTTCATTCCTAACAAGGTGTGTAAAGGGCTGTTCAAGACTAAAAGAGACAAGAGACCCGGCAGAAATTCAAAAACTGAGAGCTAACCTTTTCACTCAATGAACGAACCCGGGGTGTACCTATCCACCAGCTGACACTAGCTCTCATTCATTGACCACCGTCTGTTACAATAGAATGCGCAATCCAAACTAGATCTGCTAATTCAGCACTCAACCTCAACTTACCAAACATTTTGACATCGGAGTTGGCAAAGAACATTGTCGTATAAAAACGACTTTCACCGGGCGACGAGGCGCTGCCTTTTTCCCTGCTGCCCGTGCAGGCTTTCGGACATTGCAGATCTTCTACTGCCATCCCTCTAGATGGAATATCCGCACTATTCATCTTCGTGGGAACATGGTGCGATTGTTTCGGGTCCGAATATTCGTGTATCAGACCAATCCTGCTTGCTACGAATGGTTTATGTTTCCTGGATAAACCGTTGATCCAATACAACACGTTCATGCTATCTGTCCAGTACACTACTTCTGTCGTAGGTAGGTCAAGTATCCTGGCAACTGTTTGGGCTAGTTTGAGTCCCAAGACAGCTCCACAGAGTTTGAGTCTCGGTATTGACATGGCTTTGAGAGGAGCCACGCGTGCCTTTGAGGTCACTTGGTTAACGCTAAGGTCACCGTCCTCATACTGCGTCCTGAGGTTGACGGCAGCAGCATATGCATCCTGTGATGCGTCAACGAATGTATGTATAGCTTTGTTTACTATTTTTGAATCTGTTTTTAGAACCAAGCATCGGTCAACTTTGATGTGAGAAAGCAATGCCATCTCATCAAACCAGTGTTGCCATTTCTGGGTCAGTATCGTCAGTAAAGGGTCGTCCCATTGCAGTCCCACGGTCCAGGTCTCCTGCATGAGTATCCTTGCTCAGACCGTGTATGGTGCTAAGAAATTGACTGGGTCAAATAGGGATGCCGAAGCGCTGAATACTGTCCGTTTGGTCATAGTTGTCATGGTCGGAACTTTTACTATAAACACGTATTAGTCGGCTTCGGCGTCCCACATGAGTTCGTTGTCGTCAATACTCACCGCTGTTGCCCTCTCGTCTTCGGGAACATCGGCCAGGACTGTTATGTTGTTGGAGATCCATTTTCGGATGCCGAATCCTGCGGTCCCTAGGAGCTCTGTCACTTCCTTTCTTAGGCCGATGGCTCTTGCTGTATTGTCTTCACTGTCAGATAGGTCGTCAACATAAATCGAGCGAAGCACTGCTTCTGCACCACGTGGGTATTCGTCCACATTTCGCCATGCATGGGTCCTCAGAACCTTCTGAGAGAGATATGGCGAGGCTGTGTTTCCAAAAACAAGTCTGTTGTATTCGTAAACGTCGATCGGTTTTGTGTCGTCCATGTCTCTCCACAGAAATCTATGATATTTGCTGCTTGCTGGGTCCATTTCTACCCTCAGGAACATTTCGGAAATGTCTGCTGATATCGCCACTGGTCATGCTCGAGTCCTTATCAAAACATCTAGCAAATCGCTCTGTAACTTCGGCCCTTGATGGATGCAGTCGTTGAGGGATTTATCATCACATTTCGCTGCAGCGTCCATCACGATTCTCACCTTCGTTGTGGTCTTGTCTGGTCTAACAATCGGAAAATGGGGAAGATACCAACCTTCACCATGGTCACTGTTTGGCTCCAGTTTTCGAATGTATCCTTTGTTCTCTTGGTCTTGGAATACGCGTCTGTATTTTGAGGCAACTATGGGCTGTTTTCTCAAAGCCTTCTCAATGGGTCGGAGTCGGGATGCTGCCATCTGCCAATTATTGGGTAGACGTGGTTCCCTTTCCTTCCAAGGTATCGGTACTTGATATCGGCCGTCTACCAGTTTGATCCCCTGATCTGTCATCTTGTCGATCTTCCTGTCTAATGGTGACATGTCTGTTGGGAAATTGACAACCAAGGTCTGCAGCCAAGTCCTCTTTAGGACGTCGGTCAAATTGTCGGCGAAGTATGTTTGGCATGTCAAGTTGGTCACGTGGTTGCCCGTCCTGACATGTCCGATACATGTCCAGCCCAACGGTGTAAGTCAAGCGATCGGTGTGCCGGCTGGGCCATGTATCTCCTTCCAAGAGCTGTGTAACTGTAGGCCAACGTCGTTCAGGCCTATCAGTAAATCAACAACTTTCGGAGTGACCATCTTCGGAAACTTAATTTTGCTGAGATGGTCCCACTTACGTTTACAGTCGTTCTAGTCGATAATGTCGATGTCTCTGGTCACACGGTTAACTGTGAATGAGTCGAGTTTGCCCATTGGCTTCTTGTCGGTTGTCCGTAGCAATTCAACTGCAACCTTCTTACCCTTTATTTCGGTATCAGCACCACCAAGTACTGACACGGTTCTCGATGTTACTTGGCCTTCGAGGCCGAGATGCGCAGCCACGCGCTCGCTAAGATAGCTGTCAGTACTGCACTCGTCTAACAGTGCATTCTCCTGGAACAGAGAGTATTGACAACAAGTGGTGATGCATCAGCATGGTCAGGTTCCTGGCAAGTATTCTTTCTAGTGGATAGAATGGAATTTTCCTTGAATTCAAATCATCTGCTGATTAGTCACCATGGACGGTCACTGAAACCATGGATGGGTGATGGAGGCATAACCATGATACCTAGGGCTTGGAATTTTTATGGATGGAAAAGTAACCCAGTGTCTAATTAGATTGAGCCGCTGTGATATCCTCCATGGACATCCAACAAGCCCACATATTTTTTATCTTATGATTTCCTCCAAAGGCAGCAAACTGGCATTGGTTTTTTACCGGAAAGGGGGCCCAATGGACCCCAGGTGACCAACAATGTAACTTTCGTGACGTGCCCTGTTGAGGAATAAAGATGCATCCAGATAACCAAGGAATTTTACCTACCCGTTGCTAAAAAGCGCAGGGTTACAGCAAGTCTCTGGCCAGGATCGATACTGCGTCGCATTACTGTATCCTGCCTTTGTATCTGCGGCCCCACCATCTCGAGCAATTCCTGAAATTCCTCGACCCGCACTCTGTGGAACTGGCGATACTTCATGGGGTCCTCCTCCCGCAATTCAGCAATTAGATTTGCATAGGCCCCCTTATCCTCTCTTCTCTGAATCCATGGCCTTGTCCAAAGACTACGGTCCACGCGGCGCCGCCTCCACCGCCGCCTCCGACGGAGTAACAGCAGGAGAATAAGGGCAATTTGGTCTTCTTGGTCCATAATACTTCTCATAGGATTTGACAGTTCCCGGGCGCTGCCATTTTGGTATCATGTGACTGACCTATAAATCATGTGACCGATCTGCTTCTTGTGATTCGTCGAACTCGCGCAACATTGCTGCAGGTAGCCCCCACACGGTGATTAACTTCCTCGCGTGTCGAGAAAATATCAAACATGCTAGATCGGCTGCGTCTCGACTCGCGAGGGAAGATACGCACCAAAAACGACCCCACACAGTGAGAATTTGCCTGTCGCAACGTGCACGCGTGTCACTTGCATCACGCAAATTTTCACCGTGTGGTGCAGGCTTAAAGTAGATGATGATAATGATCAAAGTGTAGCACAGCTGTCATAGTTAGGCCTATAGTCGGATTCATAAGTAAATGTCACTGACACTGCCCTTCTTGGTCGCTGTGCAAAAACTATTGGGCCGATTTCTTCAAAGTTTGGTTTTTCTTGAATCTAATTCCAGGACCCAACACAATTTCCAGGTAAGAGATTTGCAAATTATAAAGAAAAAAATTGTCAACTTTGGACCCCTTTGGGTTGGCCATTTTGGGGGAATCTGGAGGGCCCGATTTTTTTTTATGGATTGTTCTAAATGAAACTTGGCAGCTTTAAAGATACACACGAAAAAAATTAAACTGAACATTTCAGCAAAATGCATCCAGAAATAAGCAGTACAGAGGAGAAAATGTCAAAATCAATACACTATGTCAATGTACACCAATACATACAAAAAAAATTATTTCGTAACCATGGTTACTGAAATATGAAAATCCTCTTGGGTCCCGAAATTAGATTCAAGAAAAACCAAACTTTGAAGAAATCGGCCCAGTAGTTTTTGCGCAGCGGCCCAAAAGGGCAGTGACATTTACTTATGAATCCGACCATAGGGCTGTCTTGTAACTATGTTTTTTCATATGTTATACTATAGCCTACTCTATATCAGTGTAACAGTGATGGCATGCATGCATGGTCGGGACATGATGGCTGACTGCTGGATTTCAACATTATCTGACCACATGACAATCAGAGATCACCTGGGGAGAAGGGCTGAGCTGCACTCAATTCAGAATCGAACAAAAACCTTGCATCTCCCATCCAACATCAGAGCTCCAGTCGATTCTCGTAATCACTCTTTGTCAATGAAATGCTTATCTTAATTTTGCCTAAGATGTCTTTTAATACCTCCATGGATGAAGAAAACAGTAGCAGTGTGTGTCAGAAATTATAAGATGTCCATTCTATTTGACGATCCCGAAGTTTCGACATTATGGCAAAATGGTGGATGCCGTCATTGGATTGGGATTAGAGTCAAGCCAGAACCTTTCGTTACACTATGCGCTTTTAAACTCATTTTGATGGGTTATAAAGACGTAGACACTACTCATCGGGTAAACATTCACTAAAAATAGTTGCTTTAACTTTTGTAAATGTGTCGCGAGTGCCCAAACAACCATTTTTCTCAGTGATTTCCATGCTCCGTTCACCCGCTGTATAAATGTACAGAACTAACGTTGTAGCAAATGCATGTGGGAGACACATCCACTGACATGACTGAGTGTGTAGTACGTGAATCCAAAGTCCAAAAGTAAATAAGTTAACACACGATGTCAACTGGTAATATGATAATATGATTGCTAACGGTGATCCAAGCTATTTGAATGTAATATTCATACGTAAACTCGTGATTGTTAGCAAATCTTTTGTAATAGATTAGGCCCCACAACCCAATTTTCACTTCGAGTACATGGAGTGGGCCTATGCACATGCATGCCATGTATGCTATTACAGGGGCCTACATGCATGGACATTTTCGCTATCTGCTAATAGGACCAGGAGTATGAGTTGACTAAATTGATGATCTTTCTCTTCTTATAGTTATACTAGTCTTATATTTACTACCCAAGCCTTGGGCAGGGCAGGCTTTATTGTTGACGTGGCGAATTGGTGTGTCCATTGTGCGTGCTGAATGAAAAAAAACATTCAGGGAGTGTCTTGACACTAATGACAGCTGTAAGTGTTGGACTCGATATTGTCATAACGTCTCGATGATGTCATGGTGTCCTGACCTATACTTAATCCTTAATCCCTCTCACTCATAGAATATATATTGTAGGTTGGCAATTTGTGTTTTGCACTTTACCTTTTGCAGCTCGTGATAAGCCGAGGCTGATATTTCTCCGAGGTAGACCTAACTTAGTTGTGATGTTTTGAGTGACACTTGACAGTCATGACAGTGCATCTTGTGTGCTAAAGCATACAAAATGATGTCAAAACATGGTACCACTACAAGAATGAGAACCCAACTTTGGTGGAGAATTCGGTCATTTCTCCAGAGGCTGCTGGTAGTGCTATTGCTAATGCTAAGTGTGTAATCTAAAGAACCTTTTCTTGGCAATGGTATGATTTTTCAAGACAAACCACACCATCCCACAACTATTGCATGATCAACCCCTAACAATGACAAGTTCTTCCTCACACTCTCCCTTTCATATCGACAGGTGAGCACAATGGCCCTGGCCATTTCATTTACTATTACGGGCACTGTACGCATGGCAATAAACTCGGATGTGATTGATGTGTACGCATCACCGTCGATGTTGGCAGGGGTAAACTCTGGAGTCTCCGTGTTTAACGGGGGAGTTGTTGGTCCATCATCATGGAGCAGCCTGTGATGTGTTTTCTGGCATCCTTGCGCAGAACTCGTTCGGCTATTGCGACAATCTGCTCCACGATGTGAACCACCTGGGGCTAAACAACGGAAACAACAGCGTTTATCTTTGGCAACGAGCCAGTGCTGACTGACAGGCATTGCCACGAATTTATCACACTGACGCATAGCATGATCACCGTCGCATACAGCATATTTGACAGGATTCGATCTGTTTGGTTTGCGTTTTTCACGCACGGTTTCGTCATATGTGGTGTATGTTTTCGGTGACTTCTGCTTGGTAGGCATACTGAACTTCTGCCCTTCTTCTTGGGCCTCTGTGCGTACCTCAATTTCGTGTTCTAACCACTCCAACAAGGAAGTAATAGTTTCACTTTTGGACTCACTCGCAATCCATCGCTTGTAATGAGCGACGTGAGAAACAGGCATTTTGGACTTCACTAAACAATAAAACATGCTATCCTTTTTGAATTCGTCACTCCTTTTATTTTCTCGAAGGCTAACAATTGCTAGTTCAAGTTTGTTGCTAAAGTCCTCAAGCTGCTTCAGGTCCCCTGTCAGAATTGGTTTCATCTTTCTAATGCTGTCTAGGTGCATCAGGAGGTAGCGCCTCTCACCTCCGTATTTCTTCTCCAGCTTCTTCAGGGCTGTGGTGTATCCTATCTCTGAAGCCGGCAATCCTTCCACAGACTTCAGAGCATCTCCTTTCAGATGCTGCCTTAGTTGCAGCATCTTGTATGATGCTGACGAAGATGCTGCCGATGATGATTTGTCTATACATTCATCAAATGCATCCCTAAACAATCGATAGTCACTTTTTACGCCAGTAAAGTTCAATATGGATACCCGCTTCAACTGGTGAAGCATATCCCTGTCTAATGGCTTTTTTGCCGGTACGGACATTTTTGACTGTCTATTAAATGACGGCAGAATATGGTATCCTTCTCCTCGTCATCCGATTCCGAATACGGCTTAGATTTGGCAGGGGATTTGGATTTGGCTGGTGATTTTGACTCACAGTGTCCCGATTGAGCGACAACATACTTCGTTGATGTTTCCAGTATGTTGTTGCACGTTTCCTGGATTTTATCATTCTCATGTTCGTACTTCTCTGCCTTGGCATGATCAATGTCTTGGAGCTCGTCCAAAACTTCTGAAAGTTCTTCACTAATTAGATTGACACATTTAATACTTGTTGAATGTCACTTACTCGATTCTCTTCCGTCAGGAGTTTGGTTATTTCAAACCGCGCCCTCGTCAGCTTTGCTTTCAACATTTTCTTTCGCTTTTTGAGTCCCACAACCGCTCCTGGGTCACCTCCCGTTGCGGCTGCCTTTTCAGGTTCCGGTTCATCGACTCCTGGGCTTGTTTCCTTATCCGACGTCATTTTGTATATGAAATCAGGACACTATATCACTGTCACTATAAATATCCTTATTCTTTGGAATCTATCCTTTTCAAAGTTGTCGATTTACGGATTAATCCCATAACGAATGTTCAAACTGGAGATAATCCTAACGAATGTTCACTATATCCGGTCGGAGAGACCACTAATGTGAAGGAGAAGGACCGATTGATATCCGACGATACGAAAATTGTCCTTTTGCCCTCCTGTAATCACCTTAGGCTGGTTTATACTGTTCATGCAAAACTCGAAAATAACTTAAAGTCTGTATTTCTATATCGATGCCTATCTTTAATTCCGAATCTATGAGACGTGACTATCTTGGTCAAACGCCCAAACTATTCTCTCGATTTCTAATCTTACACGAGGTATGAAACGATACAAATTCTAAGAATATAATGACTAATTAGACAAAACCTATACTATAGTACAATATTAACGGGATGCAGCAGTGAAGGTCATCTTCAATAAGCAAACAATTCTAAGAAAGTTCAAAGGCATATCCGGTCGTCTTGCTACAGATGCTGGTGCCTGGGTGATGACCCTAAAACTCAACTTAAAGTACTTTTCTCCTCAACAGCAACTTCAAAAGTTAGCTTGGGTGTGATAAAGTTCAAAACAGGGCACAACACAGAGAGGATATTAACAGATCAGTATGTAGTACTATTTGGACTGTCTTGTGCAGTCAGTACATTCTCGTCATTTCTGTTTGGGTTAGTTAGGAGGGTTAAAGAAAGTTGTTAGGTAAAAAAAAGCAAAGATTTTGTTAACCAAACGAGAAGTTGGTACATTTCATATACATAATTAGACAATTAGATTATGACTTCAACTACACAGAGAGGGAGAGGTTGGTTGCGGACGACACAGTCACCACACTGATATCTGGTTTTGCGCCTGACCTTGTCTTTCTGCTTTGTATTGTTACACACATGACATTGCCTTGTTGGCTTGTCCTTTTTCTCAGTAGCTGGTATCAGAGAAGGGAAATGATGTCCTGTCATACGTGATTGGGGATCCATGGAAGGGCGACCGCCCTTTGGCCTCTGACGAGCAACAGCGTAGCGCACGACACTTTCACGCACTGTGTCCTAGCGGGAGTCCAGAAGACGTTTCGTACCACCATTCTTCATGTACACAACATGGGCATTGTGAACAGAGTTATCCATCCAATGAAAGAAGACCTTTTTGTACCAATTCACTGTCTTACGCATGGAAGGATAGGCTTGGGTAATCTGCTCACTGATGTCCACCCCACCCATGTTCTTGTTGTAGTCCAGAATAACTCGTGGTTTCAGCACTGGCCCTCTACATCGACGTTGATACTCTTCCTGCTCTTCCTCATCATTTTCATCCCTTCCATGACGAGGAGGTACTGGAGCAACTGTACTGTCATGCATTGTAGACATCATGTATACAGCTCGTTTGTCCATCCACACCAAAGCAAGTAGACCGTTCTTGTAGCGTTAATGGACGTCTCCCTTCTGAAGTCTCCCCATTTGACGGAGTTCCTGGGGTATGCCACGGTTTGGCATGACTGTACCAACAACAGTTGTGCCATGATTTTTCACAGTTTGAACTAGATCATAAGAAGTGAATCCACGATCAATTTATGACTTTTACCCCTTGTTCAGCAATGGGGTGATCAAAAACACCACAATCTTGGACGTTTTCAGAGTTAGATTAGCTGTGAAAGCGTTATCAAAATCGTCGTCTGCACCAGTGTAGAACACAAAGTTCCAGACATAGCCTGTACCAGATTCACATAGTTCGAATGTTTTTTATACCATAACGTGCCCTTTAAGACTTGATATACTGCCTGAATCCCAGCCTTCCTTTCCATAGCATAAAAATGTCATCTATCGCAATGTGCTCCTCCGGAATGTAGACTGACCTGAACTTTTTTTTCAAATGATCAAGAACAGGCCTTGGTTTGTACATCTTGTCCCCTAGGCATTGTCATTGAAATGCAAGAACTTATTGAGTAAAATAAGTCGATTCCTTGACATAAGTTCAGCAAATGCAGGCATCCCAACCATGCTGTCTGTGCTCCAGTACATTTTGATGGTTGGTTTCCGAACAACACCCATCAGTAAATAAATGGCAAGAAACATTCTCATTTCATTCAGGTTTGTATCAGTCCAGCTCTTTGCCCTTGAGAACTCTTTCATATTCCCATCAGCTTGCACATTAGCAATGAAAGTGTGTGCAAACCGATTGGTGTCCTCTACAATACAGTCCACCAAGTTGTCATCGAAGTACTGTTCGAAGTAGTCAATAGGCAGCATATCGGCAGGTAAGTCCACTTTAATCCCTGGATCCCCAGTGCAATGGGACATCAAGTTTTTCTGACCAACCTTCATTACGGCGGTTAGCAGCGTTTCCTCCACCACCACGTCCTCGTCCTTGTCCTCGAACACTTGCACGACCAGGTCTTACATTGCCACGCCCCCTACCACGCACAGCAACACCACGTCCTCCACGAACTCGAGCCCCTCTTCGCTCCGCAGGGCGGCCAGGGCACGATTACCACATCTGGCTGGCCTAGGATCATCAAAGGCCTCGTTGTCATCATCAGAACTTGAATCATTGGGGGCATTGACAGCATCCTGATCACTGTCTAAATAGTCTGACAATTCGTTACCATAGTCACTGTCATGATTGTCTGACACTTCCCTGTTTCTGCACCCCCAGCTTCAGTATCATCATGTTCAGTATCATTTTTGATGTCTCCTAAATCTTCATCATCATTGTCATCGAATAGACTGCCCTCAGAGTCACTATTTTCAAAAAATCTGACGGTTTCCTTCAAAGAAAATCGTGATCTCTTTCCAGAAGACGCCATTTTTTCTTCCAGCATGGCCAGTGAAAAACCACCAGTTTTGTCTAAAACCGGGATCGACTCGCTCGGCCAATCGGAACGAAGCAGGTATGTACTGAAAGCTTACACTCTAAGCTACACACTGGGACGAGGTTTTCTCTCATTAAAAGTCAGTATAACCTCGCAACCAGGCATTATTTCGGGGATACGTCTTTCCCGAGTTATCTCAGGCATGGCATTTTAGAGACATTAATGTATGCCCGAGTTATCTCGGGCGTGGCACTCAACTGGTTAAGGAAACTGACGGTGTTCTCCTAGGAGGCTATCTTCTCCTCATTTTCTGCTAATTCATCCTTTAGGTTAACCAAACACCCAGATTTCCGATTTTCATTGTACCACAGCTTGCCCTGCAGAGACTTTTTCTCTCGTTTCAACTTGTCCATACATTTTTCATTGAGTATTTTCATTCAGTCACTGATTTCAGTGACTTCTTCCTTCAGAGAATTTATTTCACTGGCCTGATTCTCAAGTAAATCTGTCTGTTTTGAAATAGTTTCATCTCACCGTTTTAGCTTTTTGTTCATATTACGAACCTTGCCTCTATCACATTTCCTCAGTTTCTCATTGGCCTTATTTAGTTCATTTTGTATACCATCCAACTTTTTAGTCTTAGCATCAGATTCTCTGTTGACATTCTCAAGTTCAACACGACTTTCTATAAGTTCCTCTTTGAAGTTCACAGACTGAACAACTGTGGTGTTCAGCACTTCAAGTTTATCTTCATATTGTCTGTTGAGTCTGTGAACCTCTGCTTGCAACTGCTCAAGTGACTCTGCCAATTTACATTTTTTTCTTTTAATCAACTTGTTTTCGACTTTCACACTTGATAATTCCTTTGCTAAGCGCTTTTCACAAATTGAGTTGTTGCTAACCACTGTTCAAGTGCAGGTTTGTCCTTACTCAAGTTGCGCTTTTTCGTATTGCGTTTTGTTATTGTGTCCTTTTTTTTGTTTTGCAGTGTCTTTTCACTCACATGTGATTCACGAAAGGAAGCCCACTTTTCCTTGTAGACTGCAACCAATCTCAACTGTGACTTATCTGTGTTCGTATGATAGACATCATAAAAGTCTCTGTAGGAGATGAACTGTGACTCAGGATGAACAACTGCAACAGGGAGAACAGGGAGATCTCCAGCTGGTCCTGGATGATCAGATAACGAAACAGGCGACTAAGTGTTCCCAGGTTGGAGGACAGCTACATTCTCTGCATCGGGAGGATCATCACCAGCACCAGCGGTGGATGACATGTTTCGATGTCAGAGGATCACCTGTAAAATTATAAACATAGTGCATGAAAACATATGGCAAAGTAGTCCTAATATTGGAATGAACAGACCCCCCCCCCCCCAATCTTGTCTGCCAATTTGTGGGCTGCCAGGGGCTTGGGGTGCTTTAACAGATCGAGGAGCAAGGTAAGTGATAGACAACAATTAGACCGGCAGCCCAGGGAGAACAGGGAGATCTCCAGCTGGTCCTGGATGATCAGATAACGAAACAGGCGACTAAGTGTTCCCAGGTTGGAGGACAGCTACATTCTCTGCATCGGGAGGATCATCACCAGCACCAGCGGTGGATGACATGTTTCGATGTCAGAGGATCACCTGTAAAATTATAAACATAGTGCATGAAAACATATGGCAAAGTAGTCCTAATATTGGAACGAACAGAAACCCCCCCCCCCCCAATCTTGTCTGCCAATTTGTGGGCTGCCAGGGGCTTGGGGTGCTTTAACAGATCGAGGAGCAAGGATATGTGATAGATAACAATTAGACCGGCAGCCCAGGGCCCTCGGGTTATTTGAACCAGGTACCAATATCTGAGTGTGGGAGTGGATATTGAGAAGTATGATCTCATTAATGAGTAAAACTGCTGGGGCCGGTTGCTCAAAACCTATGTTGTTAGCTCTAACCACAGCCGTTTGTCCTCCATTTAGCGGTGCTATTTTTCAGTTGAAGGAATTATGGCATTCCAATTAAGATAAGAGAGGTGTTCTGGCGATCAACGAATTGACAAGATGACGATAAGATAACTATGCCAGAGGTTAATTACTTTTGAAGAGAACTGTATATTTATATGGTACAAGCTATCATAGGATACCTACAATTCACACTACAGCTGGAAATGCTTCAGCCTAGAGCTGGCGTCTTCGTACTAGTTTTTTACACGATTGCGGTGTCTCTTCTCCGGAATCTACAGCAGGCTATCCTCCGTCTCGTGTTCGATTGCAGACTTCGGTCTTCTAGCCCGGAACATCAGTAGAAGGGAGTAGTAGGTTATATATATGATTGTCAAATTCTCTTCCCGCCAAGGGGAATATAATCGATACAAGTTTTTTCCGCTAAGGGAAATATACTAATGCTTCTCACAACTTACAACTGCTACAACACAAACAGTCTGTAATATTGACTCAGGCTGACTGAAGCAACCTGACCGCTAGCTAGGACTATATAATTGACTTCGAATCTACCGGTTCTGCCCAGATGGCAACAGACTAGTCCTAACTAGCCGGCAGGTCGTAACAATAAACTAGCCAGTAATTAAGAATACTATACCGCCACGCAAGGAGGCGGTGACGTCACATCACGTGATCACATCCCATATTACTGATCGCTATGGCCAATCAGATTCGGTCTACTGACAGCACCAACACTGAACAGATCTCTACGTCTCACTGTCTGGTGCGCTCCTGTACACAAAAAACACCAATAGACCTGAAATATTGCAATACCTAGTATGGATTCTTCCTGTGTAAAATAAAATTTACAGAGCAGATTAACTTCCACGAATAAAAAAGACGTTTGGCGTGGCCAAAGTGCGGAAATAATGTCTCCGCTAAAATACACTACGAAATACACTAGGCAATGCACTACATGATACACGGTAGAGATGCAGTTGAGTTTGTTATTGTTTTGACTGAGAAGCCCGCCCATATCATAATATATTCATGCATTCATGAAGTATGAACTCATTTCTGTCCCATACAACTCTAAGAACAGTCAATTTCTCCTTAAATCATCACCGAAACCGCGATATCCACAGGAAGATTTCGTTCTAGTGTCCGAAAATGCATGATCTTACACTACAGGGGCACTAACTCGACAAATAGAATCACCCTTACACCACCAAACCCAATTCCATCTATGGACTATCGCAAAAGTATTAAAAAAAATCCTGAGTATTTCGATACTTTTGAAGCATTTTTTGCTGAGATGTCGTCTGATCGTCTTCTCCCAACATGCCGAAGCTGCGATTCAATCTGACATGCGCTGTGACATGCGCAGAGGCGAGACGCTGATACATTAGCATAAGCTCCGCCCCGTCATAATGACGTCATTATTCTCAGGAGGGACGATTCGATGGAGGTATTTATAAAGAAACCCAATTCGATTCATGGACTATCGCAAAACGATTTTCCAAAACTCAGAATATTTTGATGCTTTAGATGCGTTTTTATGACTCCAGCTCCTCCCTCTGAGAGTTGGAGTTAGTATTGTTTTTCGCTCAGGTTTCTCGTACAATCACTTGACCTCTCCAACACTCGATAATGCACTCTTTTCGTCCAAGTTTTAGGCCAATCTTCGGCATGAACATGAAATCTAATAAGCGCAGTACTTAAATCAGATGTTTCTCTCGCCTTGAAAACATTCCTGGGTAAAATCCATTGAGATAAGCCGAGTTAATCTACTTTTTCCGTGCTTAAAATCTCTGCCGCTGAATTCTATAAATAGAAACTATTAACATCGCGGCAGTGTGGTTCCCATTGTGCGCCCTCCCACTTCACACCATGTCAGGAGGTTTTACGGAGAGGGAGGGCGTGCGGTCAGAAGAATGGCCAAAATGACGTCACGTTTTTCTGGCAATGCCTCTTGCCAGACCAGTCAAGCATTGGGAAAGCAACGTTAGAACTACAAAATGTAGTTAATTAATTTGCAAAAGTAAAAGCAGATTTCACCACTAACCAGTCAAATCGGAATACAACGGCGCAAAATGTTCTGGCTTTCTACTCTGTTGACATGACGACTACCTGGGGACTATCAGCAAATTTCGGAATTCTAGTTTATTCACCAGATCGCCTCAGAGCGGCCGAATCGAAGCGGCCAGCCCAGACTTTAAACGGAATTGTACCTGGCCTTCCCTGGGAATAACAGTTCAAGTAAATGCAACCTACCTGATGTTTGGGAATAACCCAACCCGCTTACACCATCTATGCGCACCATTCTAGCGAAAATTGCCGTAAAAGTGCCTTTTTACTTACCGATTTCGTCACCTCGAAAACGTAATGGCCGCCATTTGCAATAACGCGTCATCGATGACGTCAGCCGTGGAATAATGCCGTGGAATAGTCAAAATTATCGCATGGCACGTGACCGCGAATGACGCGACGTGATTGGCTCACATACTAATGAGGTATGATAATGGGCGATATTCATCATACTTTGTAACAGGAATGTAAAGAAGAGAGTGTATTGTGACTCCATGAATATTTCTAGCTGCAACGCCAGTTGGAGCACAAACTGCTACAGGATTGTGGTGCAACATTTTTGAGTGGTAAAGTTGTAAATAGGCCACAACAGTTTCTATGATAAAGGTTTTTCCACAGCCCCCAGGGCCTGATATGAAGATTTTATATTCTATCTGATGGGAGTTAGTATGGCAATTCATTATATGATTCATGACAATCTTTTGACATCGCAACTGACATCATACTATTATGTCAACAGTTGCTTTTGTTATAATGATATTACCAGATGTTTCCTACCCAGCCTGGTGTGTAAATATGACAGAACCCATTGTTCATGTCTTCGAAGTCCTTTAGATACAATTTACATGAACATGACAAGATACTAGTATTTACCTACATTTACAACATGTTGAACGTCAATGTTTTGTAAACTAATTTCTGCATGCGTCATGTTGTGACTGTCACATGTAAGTATTTACTTAACAGGCCACGGATGGATGTGACTGTTTCCCTGGGACAATCAACAATTGTTTTATCAACACGGTTCCTTCGTTAAAGCTGTGACTGTAATGACAGTCTTGTTTCAGTGTCCCAACACCATAAATCAAATATGAAAAACAAGATGTGATAGTCCAATACTCCACGTTATGCTTTGGCACTCTGGTCTCTGTCTCCACAGAATGGGAATGACAGTGTTTGTCTTCACATAAACAATCAACAACTATAATTACCAATTAGACCTGCTATATGCTGAGAAGTCTCCTATTATTCACACATCTCAGCCAACATGGATATTCTCACGCATTTTGACCTGTGCTATAATGTGACAGCCTTGTTGCGATCACCAACCATGCAGCTTGCCTTAGGCAGCTGACTCACCTTATTTGCATGACCTGTCACTCACAATGCCATTCAGGCCACTAACCAATCACCATCTACTTCTTTATATGTCTTAACCAATTATCTTGTTGTATGTACTTTATATATTACTATGTTGTTTTACAATAAATTAGAGTTAGTAAGAATATCAAGCCTTCTACATCTCTGTGTTTACAACGATACAATATCAAAGCCACGTGCTAGAAGGCCCCGGACTCTCCTTTCCTGATTGCCCAATGTGGATAGAGTTACCCGTCTGACTTGAACCCACATTGTTGGTGCCGTGACCAGGATCGAAATTATAAGTGTCACATCTCAACAAGCATGGAAAGACGACAGGGTCTGACTGTCTGTCCACGGACATGACAAATATTTAGTGATGTAAAACGTCAGGTGGAGGATCACCAGGACCGGATTGCGATAGAAATAGACGAAAGGGGATCATACATCACTTTGGACAAGGTGCATAGTACAAGGAGTACAAATAGCAAGCGCTGTGAACAGTGTAAAAAAGCATCCATGTCTCACTCGAGAAAGGGGAGTCATCATTCAGAGATAAAGTCAGAAGCATCAGGTGCTAGATCTGAATCATCACATGCCATCTCGGAGAGATCGAATCATACTTGCAGGTCAGCAACATCTGATCATGCAAGAAGAAAGGCCATCAAGGCCGAGGTAGCCGATCTGCGGGTAAAACAGGAGAGGGATGTCTACCTAAAAGAGTTGAAACTGAGAGAGGCGGAACAGCAACTTCGATTGCAGAAGGAAGCGAAAGCTGCAGAGCGGGCACGGCTCGCAGCTGAACTATGGAAACCGCGTCAGGACGAGGAGCGTTCCATGCCAGATACAACTCCCATAACCAAGTCAAGAGTGGACATATGTGCACACAGACCTATTCGCTCACAAGAGCCGGAAATATACTCACCTACAGATAACCCGCAAACACACAATGCTCCGAGGCCACGTCAGGGAGAGGATGTGAGAACCTTCTTTCATGGCTAAACCAAAGCTGCCTAAATTTGACGAAGAAAGAGGACAATACAGGCAGTGGTTTGAGCAATTCAATATTTTCGTTCATGAAGCAGATGTTCCAGTAAAATTTAAGATGGTGATGCTCAAGAGTAATCCAACAGGCACCCCACTGGAGCTAGTGAAGAATGTTAAGATATGACACTAATGCAAGATGTCGCTGCATATCGCACGCCTAACACGCCTAAATGTAGTGGAATATAGTTGAATAATTTTGTCATGTCCGTGGACAGACAGTCAGACCCTGTCGTCTTTCCATGCTTGTTGAGATGTGACACTTATAATTTCGATCCTGGTCACGGCACCAACAATGTGGGTTCAAGTCAGACGGGTAACTCTATCCACATTGGGCAATCAGGAAAGGAGAGTCCGGGGCCTTCTAGCACGTGGCTTTGATATTGTATCGTTGTAAACACAGAGATGTAGAAGGCTTGATATTCTTACTAACTCTAATTTATTGTAAAACAACATAGTAATATATAAAGTACATACAACAAGATAATTGGTTAAGACATATAAAGAAGTAGATGGTGATTGGTTAGTGGCCTGAATGGCATTGTGAGTGACAGGTCATGCAAATAAGGTGAGTCAGCTGCCTAAGGCAAGCTGCATGGTTGGTGATCGCAACAAGGCTGTCACATTATAGCACAGGTCAAAATGCGTGAGAATATCCATGTTGGCTGAGATGTGTGAATAATAGGAGACTTCTCAGCATATAGCAGGTCTAATTGGTAATTATAGTTGTTGATTGTTTATGTGAAGACAAACACTGTCATTCCCATTCTGTGGAGACAGAGACCAGAGTGCCAAAGCATAACGTGGAGTATTGGACTATCACATCTTGTTTTTCATATTTGATTTATGGTGTTGGGACACTGAAACAAGACTGTCATTACAGTCACAGCTTTAACGAAGGAACCGTGTTGATAAAACAATTGTTGATTGTCCCAGGGAAACAGTCACATCCATCCGTGGCCTGTTAAGTAAATACTTACATGTGACAGTCACAACATGACGCATGCAGAAATTAGTTTACAAAACATTGACGTTCAACATGTTGTAAATGTAGGTAAATACTAGTATCTTGTCATGTTCATGTAAATTGTATCTAAAGGACTTCGAAGACATGAACAATGGGTTCTGTCATATTTACACACCAGGCTGGGTAGGAAACATCTGGTAATATCATTATAACAAAAGCAACTGTTGACATAATAGTATGATGTCAGTTGCGATGTCAAAAGATTGTCATGAATCATATAATGAATTGCCATACTAACTCCCATCAGATAGAATATAAAATCTTCATATCAGGCCCTGGGGGCTGTGGAAAAACCTTTATCATAGAAACTGTTGTGGCCTATTTACAACTTTACCACTCAAAAATGTTGCACCACAATCCTGTAGCAGTTTGTGCTCCAACTGGCGTTGCAGCTAGAAATATTCATGGAGTCACAATACACTCTCTTCTTTACATTCCTGTTACAAAGTATGATGAATATCGCCCATTATCATACCTCATTAGTATGTGAGCCAATCACGTCGCGTCATTCGCGGTCACGTGCCATGCGATAATTTTGACTATTCCACGGCATTATTCCACGGCTGACGTCATCGATGACGCGTTATTGCAAATGGCGGCCATTACGTTTTCGAGGTGACGAAATCGGTAAGTAAAAAGGCACTTTTACGGCAATTTTCGCTAGAATGGTGCGCATAGATGGTGTAAGCGGGTTGGGTTATTCCCAAACATCAGGTAGGTTGCATTTACTTGAACTGTTATTCCCAGGGAAGGCCAGGTACAATTCCGTTTAAAGTCTGGGCTGGCCGCTTCGATTCGGCCGCTCTGAGGCGATCTGGTGAATAAACTAGAATTCCGAAATTTGCTGATAGTCCCCAGGTAGTCGTCATGTCAACAGAGTAGAAAGCCAGAACATTTTGCGCCGTTGTATTCCGATTTGACTGGTTAGTGGTGAAATCTGCTTTTACTTTTGCAAATTAATTAACTACATTTTGTAGTTCTAACGTTGCTTTCCCAATGCTTGACTGGTCTGGCAAGAGGCATTGCCAGAAAAACGTGACGTCATTTTGGCCATTCTTCTGACCGCACGCCCTCCCTCTCCGTAAAACCTCCTGACATGGTGTGAAGTGGGAGGGCGCACAATGGGAACCACACTGCCGCGATGTTAATAGTTTCTATTTATAGAATTCAGCGGCAGAGATTTTAAGCACGGAAAAAGTAGATTAACTCGGCTTATCTCAATGGATTTTACCCAGGAATGTTTTCAAGGCGAGAGAAACATCTGATTTAAGTACTGCGCTTATTAGATTTCATGTTCATGCCGAAGATTGGCCTAAAACTTGGACGAAAAGAGTGCATTATCGAGTGTTGGAGAGGTCAAGTGATTGTACGAGAAACCTGAGCGAAAAACAATACTAACTCCAACTCTCAGAGGGAGGAGCTGGAGTCATAAAAACGCATCTAAAGCATCAAAATATTCTGAGTTTTGGAAAATCGTTTTGCGATAGTCCATGAATCGAATTGGGTTTCTTTATAAATACCTCCATCGAATCGTCCCTCCTGAGAATAATGACGTCATTATGACGGGGCGGAGCTTATGCTAATGTATCAGCGTCTCGCCTCTGCGCATGACATTACAGGAGTTAAAAACCGTCACAGATAAGCTGAAGAAAGTGGATGCGGAACGTTCCTTCAGGACAGATATCTCCGCATCCACTTTCTTCAGCTTATCTGTGACGGTTTTTAACTCCTGTAATGTCTTTTCTAATCTGAAGTCAATCCGTTGAAGAGCGATGATGAAGCCCCTGCCTCCAACATGGAGGCTGATCTTTGACAGTGCCGATCAATTTCTGAAATCATGTGTTCCCAGATCGCCTCTAAGATCTCCTCCTCCCTACGAGCTGTAGAATCCTTAGACTCCACTGACATCGCCTCTCTAAAGTGTCCAACTATGTAATCGCCGAGGTGACTCGGCAATTTTCCTTGATTCTGTTGTCTGGGCCTTTCAGAGCGTTCACTACGCTCGTCTCGACGCCATGCCGTTTTCCGTGGCATGCTTGGAGATGATCCACTGTAGTCCATGATTGCTATACAATGTACTATGCACAATGACTACTAACGACGCAAGGTATCCACACTAACAGTGTATGCATTCACTATGCCAGTGTATATTCTTGTCGATGTCCACTATAGTTCGATATATCTATCTATAATTCGATGCTTCTATAGTTCGATGTATCTATCTATAATTCAATCCTCACTCCAAAATCCGGATATCAGAATCAGGAATAGACGGCTTCCATGAAGGAATTATTTTTCTCTGTAATTCGGGTCCTATGCTATCCCTCGAAGTGGCGGTATTTTATTTTCCCTGGCTAGGACTGGCTATCTATCCAATCACAAGCCTCTGAGTCCCGGACTGGTATCTATCCAATCACGGGGTTTCTAAAATACATAAAACACCTCCAATGGGTTACATAGGATTTCTTGTGAACCTCCAGATAATTAATCCTCCACGATTCCACACGTCCAATGCTATAAGTTAAATCCCTGGATACAGTTCCTGTATTCTCCGGATTCCTATGTTAATAGCTTTCCTAATGCTAAAATGGTACAGTTGCATACCCGCTCCGGGTTGTGTGAAGTGAATATTGTCGCGTGATAATCTATGATGCAGATTCACTAATATGTTCCGATCATGCCTGTACACATATATGTGTCTGGTCCTGCGGGCGGCACGCTGTAATCGTTTATTATAATCCAGACGATCAATGTCGAATCGCGACTGATTAAAGTTTCTCGGCCCTCGTCTCCGTTGTACTACCTGACAAAGTACCACCGTCTGAACAAATGGATGTCTCAAAATGTCCGAGACTAAGTCTAGTACATCATTTGCCAGAATTCGTACCGAAATTCCCTCCGCGAGGTCATTTGTTCCTAACTCGAGAATCACCACGTTAGGTTTACATATGTCCATCTCGTCCTCAATGAACGCACACCCGCGACGATCTGCGCATAAGCCTCCTCGTCCTCTGATGTTAACCTGGTGTTCAGTGAATCCAAAATTTGCACCAAAATCCAACAGATCTTGTCCCCTGTACAGGTTGTATCCCAGCAAATAATTGTGGTAACGATAAACAAGGAATGTCCGCAAACAAGGATCCTCATAATCTAATTACGTAAATCAAATGTACATAAAACATGTAAACACAGGATCGACAGCTTCCTTTTTCCTTAGCAAGCAAATCTATTCATCCATCCAAAAATCCACAAGAAATCAGTCGGAAAATCCTATTCCAGTTCCACTGATTTTTCAGAAATCCACAAATGACAACTCCCTCCTTATCTATTCCTAATCCTTTAGTGATCCGGTCGGAGAGACCATTTTATGTTGGCACGAACCAACAGGGGGCCAACATAAGGGGCTTGTTGAAAGTTTCATCTGTGGATTTATAAGTAATGGTGGTAAATGTAACTTACCCCTTCTGTGGGGACTGTATTGTTCTTCTGTTCCTAGTTTCAACGTTCGTTCGGCGACCGTGGCGTCGCACCTGTTCTGAATCCCAACTGATATCGTCGATTCCACGAATGCCAGGTTTATGATTCTTGTTTATATTCGATATATATAGTACGTACACACATCGGTTCTAATCTCACGCGGGAATAGGTTCCACACGATCCGAATAAATCAAGGTTTGCATGCATAACGAATTAATAAAAAATGATCTCACGCTGCGATCCCCGGGGGCTCTTGAGCGATCTAAATAATCTGGTCCATGCGGACATCATGACATTCACAAAACTACAAAATTCCACGATCCACGAAAATGACACACAAAAATGAACGGTTCTAGATGTTCCTTAGAATTTAATATATCCTTGAGTCTAAAGTTCTCATTCCGATGATTCGTCTTATTGTAGGTATTTGACGATTCTTTTCCACAGAAATCTCCAGAATGCTAACTAAGATTCTCCATATTTTCCTCTCTCTATTTCCGGTTCCTGTCTGGTCTCATAACAAATTGTCCTTGGGTCTCACTCAACAGTTTTCTCTCATTTTACATTATCGTCCAAACATCATCGTTATGCTGCGATAGTCTCTTATTATTGTAACATCTCAACATACATGGAAAGACAGGATGTGTCTTTCTCTACTAGTAGGAACAATCATATCTGACTTTTAGGCCCGCGTTATGTTGAGACAGTCTCCCATTAGTCATGATGTGTCACACCTAAACAGACAAGGAAGAACAGGATAGTGAATGTCTCTCCAGGAATTGCAATTCACTTTATTCCCAAAAAGATGTGGCTGTGTCTCTAGAAACAATCAAACATAATCCTTACCCCCTGGTCCAAAGTTATCTTGCGACTGTCTCACACATGTCCAGCAACTCAACAGGTAAAGACAAAGGGGACGCGCCCGTCATGCTGTAAACAGTCAGAAATATTTCAAGGTCGATTTATGACGTGACTAATAGTGGCATACACAGTCTCGAATTTTTGTAATAAGTTACTATTGTTCCCCGGGAGGTTATTTTGAATCTATTCATGTCACCCAGTTCGGTATCATTGTTCTTTGCAGTGGGTTGACTTTGGTGAGAATTAGTTTGGTTGAAGACAAGTGTCTTGTGGAAAAAAACACAACACTAAATTCTTCAGACGACGGACAAATTCAGGAGATCGCTAAAGACTCATCACAGAGCAGAGCGACTGCTTATGCACGATAAATTCATGAACACAGATTGAGTATTGCGCTTCGTGACGGCGATTGTTGCCTCATTACAATGAACGGTAAACATCAAGTAAGATGGAAAGTTATACAGTGCGTATCAAAAAAGGTTAATCCGAGATCAGAGAGTTGATATGCCAAGGTTACTGATTTTGATAACCTTCATTTGGGTTACCATTTGACAGGAGCCCATCACATTTCTCTCATCACTTCTGTTACACATTGACCAATTACAGTGTTATTGAAAAATGATCGATCAATTGCACTTTTTCCAAGTCGTGATACGTTTGGATACGCTGAAACACAGATTGGCACATTTTCTGTTTTCGCCTCATGGTTTTTCTTCTAGTTGTCTTTTGTATGGAAACATTTAAATATGGGGGACAAACACAGGAATGATGTTTCACTGGCTTAAACATCCACTTTCGGGAACTTAGATCCTCAAAAGTTCATATTTTGCTAAAAGAAAAAGTGGAAAGTAAGGTGTATGTAACCCTTGCAAGTTTATTGTTGGTCAAATAAAAAAGAAAACCTGTTCTGATTTAGGGACGAATGTATTTTTAGCTCAAAAGAAACATTTCTATAGACACACATTAAAGGATAACCTGACATCAGGAAGTTGTGGTCATTCAGTGTTGTTCGTATAAGTCTTATTATTAGCATTACCACATGAAAATTTCAATCGGGCAAACAAGTCCATTTGTTCATAAAATCTGATAGGGGGCTATCCAAGGATGAAAACTCTTTTTAAATTTTCAAAATCGGATATTTATTAAACATTTGACAGGCAATTAGGCATTTACAGAACGGCGCCTTTGTCTAAGGAAAACAAAGGACTTAACTAATAGACTAGGCACACCTCAAAATTAGTGTTTCTGAGCTAAAATCAATGCAAATTATATCCATCCACTTCTTTGTTACTATTAAAGATAGGCGAAGAAAAATTGCCTGTTTCAAGGAAAAAGTCCTGCCCATCCAAATTTAATTATCTGATTTACCCTACAACGTATGCTGCGGCGGCCATCTTGGATTTATGGCGGCCATCTTGTTTATGTCAATTTTGGCCCAGAAGCCAGAAAGAAACACAACGCTCCATAAGAACTGACCCAAATTATCTAGGAGGGGGTATTGATTACATATCTTGACAAAGATCATGTTTTGGCAGCCATCTTAGAATCCAATATGGCCGAAATCCAATATGGCCGACATCAATGGCCGCACTAAGAAGCTCGACTATCCATTTCCAAGATATGGCTTGTAATATATCAAATTAAAGCTCTCGGTGAGTAGGAAACAGTTATTCAGACTCAGAGTTCTTTATTGCTTAATGCAATTCATAAACACAAGAAGTATGATTATTGTCAATCCAAGTTTGACAACACTATTAGTTATACAGGGTAGTCCACAAAAATGGTAAAAGGTAGGTCCATCATCAAGTAGCATAGAGTCCACGTCATTTCCCACTGAGCCCTGGTACCGTGCAATCCAATTCCAATTCACCAGTATCTGCAAGGAAAACACCAATGTTTAGTGCCATGCTGAATGATGACATCCTTACTGCTCTTGCAGGTAGGTACTACTATAACTAGGGATCTAGATAATCAATTGGGCTTTTATCAAATATTTAATATGGTACGGTACTGTTCCCAGAATATGCTGAGCATGACCAGATTAGCAACTTACAAGATCGACGGATGATGATTCAATTCAAAGTAAAACAAAGTTATTCTTGATACAAGGTTTTAGTATGAATATAGTAGTAGTACTTTGTATCTTGTTCAAAAGTAATGATGTAAAAAAATGAAACATACTTCTCCTTGAACCTTCCATACATGATTTCCACTTGTGGAGCCTGGGAGAGCGTGTATAAGCGTCCTCCACTGGTTGGAACAGGGGGCAGAAGTGGGCCCGCAAAAACTTACATCAGCTCCACCAGTCCTTCATCTCTTGATCTTGGATACCGAAACTGCATAGGGAGTGATGTAGGTTCCAGGAAGTTGACCTGCACTTTTTCATCCTCTACACCACCTGTGGCAATGCCTGCAGTAAGAATGTGAAAAGATGCCTTTAGTAAGTGCTTATGGGGGGGGGAGTTCCTGTAAAGGGCAAGGATGAGGTAAGTGGAACAGGTAACATGGCAGAAGAAAGCCTCTGGAAAATATTGAGGGCGACCCTCCTCTAGCTGTTTTTTAGAATGCCTGACCTGATGGCTACCAAGATACATCTGCGAGATCAGAATGATGCTTACCAGGAAACCAGCCATTATCAAAAGCTACAGCGATCCAATCATCAAGCCCAACGGTTTTACCATCTGGGGGGAGGTCTGAAGGCTCATCTTCAAAGAAGTCGCCATCCGAGTCCGACATCACTTCTGGTACATCATCTCATGGTACATCATCTCCTGGAACTTTGGCTTTGTTTAACCGCTTCAACTTTTTCTCTTCCTTTTTTTTCTTCTTTTGTGCTTCGTCCTGAAGATTTTGTTCGATCTGCTGGTTTGTGGTAGCCTCAAAGTCCCTATGTGACCTCCTCAGAGAGACTCCTTCCTTCCGTGCTCGTTTGAAAAGAGCGCCAATGTCCTCTTCGTTTTTACCATTCAACCAGGCATTGAGTCGATCTCTGTTTGCTTTTAGCAGGAGCAGGCTGGTGTGAAAATGAAGAGTGGCATTTCTACGTCGATGTTGGCTGCTGTCAAATCCGTTCACTCACAATGTTATGGAGTGGAGCACCACTAACATCATCTTTTGCCGCCTGGCTAGCAGACTCCGCTGTGTCAGAAATGAATTCACCCAGCTGGTTTTTGCAACACGTTTGTATGCCTTCAAGGATGGCTTGAGTCACCTTCTTGAAATACTCAAGGTTGCTTGGGGCTGTCATTGCACACTGGTACATTGGAGATGTTGGTTGGCCTGGGAAGTCTTCAAACATTGGCGTCTCATCACCGTTAAGAAGTGTCATTGGATCATCATGCCACTGGCCGATCTTGTGGTACATGGGTTGTATGTAGGATTGTCCCAATTCGAGGTAGTTGCAATGGCCACTTACCATAGCATCCCACTAAGGACCTGACAACTTGAAATAGATGGCAGCCACACTTGTGATGATTGCAACAATCCTGTCATCCTCCAAATCCAAACGTGCCGATTTAACTTTCAGATTGTTGTTATCTAGTCTTGAGAGAAACAGCAGAATTTCATTCATGTGCAACAAAACTTGGGCTGATGTCTCAAAGAGACAATTAAATCGACAAGCCCTTCGGCGATAATGGCTCACTGTGAGAAATGATTGCTATAATGTTGTCAACAGGGACTGGACCAATTGGTTCACTTACTGAATCCAAGATGGCGGACCACCGGACTAAAATGCGAGTACTAATTGAAGAGCTTAGAAGTATAATCAGGCTAAGGCACATTTTAAACCCTATATTTGGAGAAAAATGCAAAAGTATGAAAAAAATCTTCACATTCCCTGGAAACACGCAAGTGATGATTTCTAGATATCGCTGAATCATTAAGAGGCACAGATTATATGTGTTGAAAGCATTTGCTTCTTTAAGGGTATAAATACTGCAAAATGTGCATAAACCAAGAAGGGTTGCCTCGTCCCATCGCCCTTACCGGCCACTACGACAAGTCAATACTCTGGCTGATGATTCGTCATTATTGGTCGTCGCAAAAACAACGAATTGACACAGATATCAACTAGGTCAACCAATCACGCGGTAGTCTGGCGGACACACCTCCACGACAGACTTTATGTGACTTAGCTATACTGTCCCTGATGCGGCCACTAAAGACATGATGACGTAGATTGCCACAACAAATTTGTGGTGTGAAGCTGTACTCCTCCTACTATAATATTACGTCTGGAGGCAAAGTCGTAAGGTGTACAGTTAGCCGACGACGTTTGGTGTGCAGGTTTCTAATGTCTTCGGCATTCAGCGGGCGATGTGGAATTAGTCCGCCGAGGTTATGGAAGAAAAAAACCAAAATGGCGGGAGTGTCGGAGAACGAGAAGCGTACTGCAATTTTTTCCGCATCAATTTTGAAGTACGTGGATAATGAGGCGTTGGGGAGTTCGTTCAAGAGCCATATAACTTTTGCATACCAGGGTTATGAAACTGCCGGCTTGTTAGAAAAATGTCGGCGGATTAGATGGTCTTCGTTTTTGGACATTTTTTTGTTGGTTGGCACGAACGATTGTTGTAGTCGTTCCAGTGCAAGTGGACATGGTGGAGCCAGTGCTAATGGGCCAGGTTACTCTACCAGTGAAATATGCAGGCGTATTGATGTAAGTTTTATCTGTTATAGTGGTGACTTCTCGCTACGTTAATTGCAAAATACATGTACATGATAAGAATGAGTTTACATAAGCAATCTAATCTTTGTTTAAAAATACATTGAAAAGACTTCACCACGTACACGAAGGAGTGCAGGGAGTTTTCATATCCATCGCTGTTGGGAAGAGAAGGCAAATAAGCCTGGCCAAAGCCTGGGGCCAAATTGGTTGCCTTGGATGAGCCGTCATCAGTGAATATTCACCTTTTTCATTACAGATTGTTAAATTATTCACAGACATACTTGTGGGTAGGCCTAATCCAGAAGAAACATACCGCCAGCCTTTCCTCCGAGTTTTTCCTACAGCCTTCTACTTCTAGGCCTAGTTCTAGCACAGATAATTCACTTATTTTTCAATATATTGCAATAAAACTTGCAAAATATGTTTTAAATAACCTATTTTATTGATTTATGTCAAGAAAATATAATTTTGATAACTTTGAAACCTGGTGGACGCTGGTGGACGCTGTTTAGGATGTCCGGCCTATACGTATACATCGACTTCAGAATTCACCTGCCATCCGCATCAGGCTGCAAGTGCAACTCTGTCAGTCAGTGTCACCCAAACCAGGTCATACCAATGCTGCCAGCGATTCACAGACAACTAATTGACACTTCGATGAGTATTTCCATCACCTCGACATCTGAAAACTTACTGATTTTGTACGGAAAGCAAGTAGTGAACGATGTAAACATTAATGGATGACGGTAATTACAGTGATTACCTCGTTCCGAATGCTCATCATAAGCTTAGTTGCATACAGTCATACACCTGCAATACTTCATCGATCCCAGGTTGATTATCGGCTAATGTAGCATATCATTATCACACCCCCGGATCAAACCTTACTAATCAAACCTGAAACTATCGAACTGGCACGATATTCGTTCTTTTCTTTAAATATTTGTCGATGGAATCAAATGGAATCAAATGGAATAAATTGTTTGTGGCCGATTTGCACTACTCACACGCTTCCAAAAAATCAACATTACCAGCAATTCCCAACCTTTTAGCTGCGCATGCGCCAAACTCCCTTCCAAAGCCAAGCATACGTTTTCCATAGCAGATCGAGGTGATAGACATCTCACGGCTTTCTGTGTAACTAAAGCCTAGTTGCCGATAGCGTATGTGATTCTATGACTATCAAGGCATTTTCAGGTCAAATTTTGAGTTGATTGGTGAAAATTTTTCCATGTCCACATATGGGTTGAAAATACCACATGTATTGCAATTTTTCCTAATGTAAATTCTAAGAAAACATGAAAATTGGCCGACTTCTGTGGCCGTTTTGAATCACATAGAGTTTGCATATTTAGTTTGCCGATAGCTCCTGCAGATGGCAGTATCATACTGAGTATACTGAAACACATGCCATTGGGAAAATTGAAAATTTGTCCATGTCCACAGGGGGGTCCAAATTGGCGTCCCAAGTGGATTTGAGGAGAGAATATGTCCAAACATCAACATACATGAAAAGCTGGACCTCAAGTGATCTTTGAAGATATGAGAATGACTGACCTTTGATAAGTTCTTGCTTTATTTGTCCACTTTATGGCCTAAGATCCCTAGCTTTGGATGGTTCAATTAGGGACACTAGGGCTGGGAAGGGTCATGTCAGGGGGGGTAGTCGGGTGACCAAGCCCGAAATATTATATTGCATCGTTCCCTTCAGCATATTTGCCAAAGCTTTTGCTGTTGCATGGATTCCTCAGATGTTTGGACTCTCTCAGCTCTGTCATTTGGTAACCTCTGTCTGGGTGTTGGCTAGGTAGATAGGATGGGGGGGGGGGTCCTGACAGTGTTGACTAGGAGCAACTCGGAAAACCGTTATTCTAGACAAAACCCTGTTCTTTTTAGCTCACCTCTTAGCAGAGGTGAGCTTATCCCATACCGTGGCGTCCGTCGTCCGTCGTCGTCGTCGTCGTCGTCGTCGTCCGTCGTCCGTTAAGCCCGCACCACACGGTGAAATTTGCGTGATGCAAGTGACACGCGTGCACATTGCGACAGGCAAATTCTCACTGTGTGGGGTCGTTTTTTGCTGCGTATCTTCCTCGCGTGTCGAGACGCAGCCGATCTAGCATGTTTGATATTTTCTCGACACGCGAGGAAGTTAATCACCGTGTGGGGGCTACCTGCAGCAATGTTGCGCGAGTTCGACGAATCACAACAAGCAGATCGGTCACATGATTTATAGGTCAGTCACATGATACCAAAATGGCAGCGCCCGGGAACTGTCAAATCCTATGAGAAGTATTATGGACCAAGAAGACCAAATTGCCCTTATTCTCCTGCTGTTACTCCGTGGGAGGCGGCGGCGGAGGCGGCACCGCGTGGACCGTAGTCTTTGGACAAGGCCATGGATTCAGAGAAGAGAGGATAAGGGGGCCTATGCAAATCTAATTGCTGAATTGCGGGAGGAGGACCCCATGAAGTATCGCCAGTTCCACAGAGTGCGGGTCGAGGAACAGATGGAGTAACAGCAGGAGAATAAGGGCAATTTGGTCTTCTTGGTCCATAATACTTCTCATAGGATTTGACAGTTCCCGGGCGCTGCCATTTTGGTATCATGTGACTGACCTATAAATCATGTGACCGATCTGCTTGTTGTGATTCGTCGAACTCGCGCAACATTGCTGCAGGTAGCCCCCACACGGTGATTAACTTCCTCGCGTGTCGAGAAAATATCAAACATGCTAGATCGGCTGCGTCTCGACTCGCGAGGGAAGATACGCAGCAAAAAACGACCCCACACAGTGAGAATTTGCCTGTCGCAACATGCACGCGTGTCACTTGCATCACGCAAATTTTCACCGTGTGGTGCAGGCTTTAGCACGGCACGTTTCGTAACTGTTAGAGCTATTGAGTTGAAACTTGGTACACATGTACCCTTATGTAATGACACCTTGGAGACCAAGTTTCGGTCCAATTCGTTTCATGGTTTGGCCACCAGGGGGCCAAACGTTAAAAGTGAAAATATGCAATATCTCCCTTAATAGTAGTCGGGAAATTTTGAAAAAAATATGGTAGGTACTTCTAGCAAAGGTGCATCATATATCCTCCGGGTTTTTGATTTGACTTCCTTTTCAAGGTCACAGAGGTTAAATGGTGTAAATTGGCCGTTAGGATGTAACGATGGCACGTTTCTAAACTGCAATGACTATTGATACCAAATTTGGTACACATTTACCCCTTAGTCAGGTGATCTTAGGGACCGAAGTTTGGTCCAATATGATTAACCACTTGACCACCAGGGGGCAAAATCCAAAAACCTTAAGAATGTGATTATTCCTTAACTTCTTGCCCGATTGCCACCAATTTGATATCATGGGTACATCTAACCACCATACAGTATATGTCACACAGGTTTTTAATTTGACCTTCTTGTCAAGGTCACAGAGGTCAAATGGCATAAATTCGCCGTCAGGCCGTAACTATGGCACGTTTCTTAACTGCAATGACTATTGATCACAAATTAAGTACACATATACCCCTTGGTCAGGTGATCTCAGGTACCGAAGTTTGGTGCGATCTGATTTGCCGTTTGGCCTCCAGGGAGGGGGCCAAATCCTAAATTCTTCAAAATGCCATTATTCCTAGTAATGACTTGCCCGATTGGCACCAATTTTATATCATAGGTACATCTAATTCTAACAACCATTCAATGTGTCACCCGGGTCTTCTTTGATTTGACCTACTTTTCAAGGTCACAGAGGTCGAATGTACTGTAAATTGGCCATTTTGGGGAAATTGTAATTGCTTGGACCTACATCAAACCTAACACTACATGACACAATACCATGCTCTTTATCCATCTTTCCTCCACATGAGGTGAGCACAATGGCCCTGGCAATTTCATGATGAGCTGGAACACATTCAAAATTGTGAACCCACAACTTGAAGGCATAAAACTGACACAAGGCATTGATTTCTTGTACTAAAAATATATTTTATTATTCGATGAACGCTCTGATTGGCTAAATTGGGTCACGTGTCAAACTCGATCGTAGCGCCTGCATTTAGCAGCGGCATAATAAAGTTGGGGATTGCTGGTAATGACATTTTGCGAATGTACTCGATTTGTTGGAACATTGTAAGCTCATCCCCTTGTACGAATGTACGTACATATGACCATAATAAATCAATATGAATAACACCCTGGAAAAGGGGCGTAGCAAAATTACATGGAAAAACGAAAAAAACAGATATATACGATGGTTTGTTGTCCAAAATCACTTAACGAGACACACCTATGATGCCAAACACAGTCAATGATGCCGATTGCGCCCGAATCGGTCAGCCCTTATGGACAAACGAGGTTATCGCAAAATGAGGTTAAAAAACACATGCAACTTTAATGGTCACTATAGACAGTGAGCCAATAATAGGCTTTAGAGGCCTATAGACATGTTATGTAGGCCTAGTCAGATGATTACAGCAAAATCAGACCTCAAAATCAATGATTTAATGGGCTATTTCAAAAATCTCAAACACATTTTTATGTCTATGAAACCAAGGATCTATAGCCAATTACTAATACTAGACCAAATATTGCTCAAACACCATTTATACTAGTAAAGTTACCCCTGGTATGGCTTAAGCCACAACCACATTAGCAATTTTTCTTCAGCAAGATATGATAACACCAGATGTCGGGTGGAGCTACTTGGAGAACTAAACTTGCTGTGTCGTCCAGACTAAACATGAATTATCCACAACACTTCCTAAAGATTCAGTGGGAAAGAGAGTCCAGATCAAAATTACTCGTTTACTGGCCTCTCTTTAGCAAGGAGGGTGCTAAAGGTTGGGTTACAGCATATTTCACAATTCGAGTGCCTGTTTTATACACCAAACCTAAAATGCAAACGCCATAAAAATTTCCAACTTGTACAAAAATACGCCCCAAATTAATTTACAATATAGACCTAGGTCAAGTTTTTACATTACAACCCACCCAGAATGTATAAATGCTTGTTTTCCCCTCAATGCTGTTGAAAACACTGGTTAGAAAGTGGTGCTGCACCATCCACATTACAAATAGTGACCACCTGGAGTGACAACATGTTGCTTGAAAATAGAACAGGCAGCTCAGACAACAACACTGGTGGAAATTATCAAATTACTTGAATAAGAAAAGTTGTTGAGTTGACCACACTATTCACACGTGTGTTCTGAGGTCTGGATGGAATTAAAATTCCATTAAAAATTGCTAATCTGGTTGTGGCTTTATAGGTCGTAGACCACATTCCTGGTGTAAGGTTTGTTGTTGACTGTGGTGAAGGTGAGGACTTTTATGGTGTCCAAAGATTTGGCTCTAGAGAGGGCGACGTAAAGTTGTCCATGTGTGAAAACTGGTTCGGTTAAGTCTGTTCCTACGTAATCTAGCGTTTAGCCTTGACTCTTATTGATGGTCATAGCATATGCTGCACGTAGAGGAAATTGTCTGCGACGAAGTTGGAATGGAAGTGGTGTATCCGATGGTGTCATTGTGATCCTGGGGATGAATACGTCTTTGTTGGCATTTTTCCCAGTCATAATTTTACATTCAATGAGTCTTTCTCCTAGGCTGATGACAGATAGTCTTGTTCCATTCAGTTAACCATTTTTTTGGTCGAGATTTCTGATTAGGATGACAGGTGTAGATGGGCGGAGTGTGAGTTTGTGTGGAGGAAGTCCGGACAGATTCAAGGTGTTCAGGAATTCAGTTGGATACATATATGTCTGAGCATCGTCAGAGACGCTGTCTGCGCTGAAGTATGTCACTGCTGGTCCATGGTGTTGCATGGTCTGTATGATATGGTCATTGATTTTATCGACGTTGTTGTTCCTGGCACAGAGGATGGCTCGATGGTAGTTGATGTTGGTGGTGTCTGGGAAAACAGCTGAAATGAGCTTTTGCAGGCCTTGTTGTTCTGGGTGTTGGATGCAGATGTTGTCAGGCAACTGTATGGCACATTTGTCGATTTCGGGTTCTGTTGGTCGTTTTCCATCACCAATGGAGAGGAGGAAATCCTGGAATGGGAGGGTGGGCGATGTTGCCTGGCAAGAACGCATGTTTTGAGTGAGGTGACGAATAGTGATCGAGTTCCAGAGAAAAGAACGTTTCAGGGTGCTGTCAACTATGTCAGCTTCATTGCCTTGGCGGATTACCGATAGAATCTGGCGGAAATCTCCCCCGAGTAGGACAATTTTCCCTCCGAATGGCTGATCGTTGTCATCAAGTAGGTCGCAGAGTGAACGGTGAACTAATTCAAAGACATATTTGTGCATCATAGGGGCCTCATCCCATATAATCAGAGTGGCATTTCTTTTTGATGATGCTCGTCAGGTGTTCTTTCCAATGTTGCAGGTGCTGTGTCTTTGGGTAGGTATGGGAATTTTGAACTGTGAATGGGCAGTTCGTCCTCCCTCTAGTAGTTCTGCTGCGATGCCGGAGGAAGCTGTGGCGATGGTAGTGAGACTCAATGATCGAACTTTGTGGATTATTGTGTTGTAGAGGAAGGTCTTTCCAGTTCCGCCAGGTCCGTCTATGAATAGAACTTTGGACTGTTGGTTGATGACTGCTTGGATGACTTCTTCATAGATGGCCTTTTGGTCAGCATTAAGGCGGGCTGCATTGGTGTCTGCTTTTTCTTTTTCAATTGTTGGATTGAAGTCTAGGTGTGGGTCTGTTGCCAGTCCAGTGTAGTGTTCAGGCAGTATTGGCATGTTGGGGAAGTCACTAAGGTCCTTTCCATGCTGGTGTAGTAGCTGTTGTATGTGGAAAAGGGCATGGTTTTGCAGCTGTTCGTCTGTGGTTGGTAAATTGAGAGATTTCGCTGTATGGACTACATCATCTGTCATGTGGGGGCGAAACGTCTTGAAGAGTTCTTGTGGTTCTGTTGGATCACAGAAGATGAGTATCGTTGCAAAGAGCTGCCGTATTTGTGCAGGGAATCCACTGACGGATGCTTCCTCCAAACATCTACGCCACTCAGAGTCATCTTGCAAGAATCCACGGAGTACAGCTGCTGTCTTGAATGTACTGGCCACTTCTCCATTGTCTAGTCGCTTGACGTCTTGAAATGATGTACAGCCGGGTGTGTGGTGCAAGAGCAGTCGAAGGTAGTAACGTTCTCCTTCAGCAGGAGATGCGCTGTATAATCTGCCTATCACGGAACAGCGCCTTCGTGGTGTCCACTTGCCTGTCGTTTTGTTCCACGTGAACTGTTCTGGGAAGAGGTGGTAGGGTATAGTTTTGGCTTGAGGGTACTCCTGGTTGGCAATGAACCAAGCCGTCAGCGTGGTGTTTTTGGAACGTTCAAGGGCATCTTGGACCCTACCTGGAGTGTAGACCACTGAATGTTGTTGTGGCAGGTGAACAGCGAGGCGTTGTATGGCTGGTGATCGGTCATTTATGTCATAGTGGAAGAGCCGCCATGCAGCTTCACCTGACGATATGTAGCGTGCATCTTTGAAGCGTTGCAGTTCATTGACAGGTTGCGTGGAATTGGGATCATCTTGGATGGCTGCCATGATTCTGTCGGAACCTTTATATACATATTTGTATAGGTATTTCACAGCGGTTATGGTAGAACATATCTCAACGTTTATGTGTGCTTGGAACATGGCTGAGAGATATGGGTTGTACGGCACCACCCAACGATTGTCCATCTTGACACCATGTTTCTGGATGAAAAGGCCATTGTCTGGTCGTCGGTATAACGGGTATCCATCAGGGGCTTGATGTGTTTCCTCACAGAAAGTCTTGGGGTACTTTTTATTGCAGATGCCTTGATCCATACATGGTGAGTTTGGGTTGGCTGCTCCGCATGGTCCATGAAGCATGTGTTGAGTGACAACATCATGAAGCGGTTTGTTTGAAGGTGGTGGTATCTCTGCTGATACGAATTGGTCGTAATCACGTGGTGTTTGTGGTTTATGTGATGGATGTAGAATGATCAGCATGTGTAGATGTGGCAATCCGCGCTTCTGGAATTCAATGACGTTGACATGCGCTTGAACCTCACCGAAGATTTTGGATTGCGTGATCTCATGGATGAATGCTGTTTTCTTCCGATTGAAAACTCTTGCAACAATGTCTGGTCTTTCTGCAGCAGTTTGGTTTTCGAGTAAGGCAGTTTGGATTTCAGGCCATTGCGGATTACAGGTGAAGGTGATGAAGAGGTCAGGTTTGGAGAAGCGACGTACTATCGCCATAGCATCTTGATATAACTGATGTGTGTTGCGAGGACCTCCGGTAAATGATGAAGGAAGGATGATTCGTCTCCCAATCGTGTTGCCATCTGTGTCTCCACTAAGGATTGCGTCTTGAAGACCTTGGTGCAACTCGGCGCGTAAGTCACTTTGGTGGTAATAGATGTAATTCAAACGTTCTTGTTCAACTTTTACGTATTGGTCGACTATATATTGTTGAAAGAGTCGTCCGGCACGCAATAGAACATTGAAATTGCCATCTCTTTGCATCATGTGGAAGGAATAGTACTGCATGGTGGACATTTTTTTGCCTGATTAGGATAATGTATTGGGAGTCCATCCGAATTGTCCGTGGGGAAGAAGAAGTACATAATGCAGTGGATCATAGTGGGGGTGATTCTCATTGATGTGGAGGATACTATGACCTTGTGGATGAAGTGAGGAACGTTTGTAAAGGACAATATCCCTTGATGATGGAGTTGACTGAGAATGAGGAACTATGGCACATATATCGCTGGCTGTTGGCATGTTGTATCGACGCAAGTCAGTAGTAGGATCTGCACGGAGTACAAATTTGAAGTTGTTGTCTGGTTCCTTGAGAATAACATCAAGGGCTTGTTTATATGCAGCCACAAATGGATTACACTGATGTAACATTGTTTGCAATTGAGTCATTAATGTTGTACTCAGTGACTGATTCCAAGACAATCTGTTATTTGCTTCATTCGCGGTATCATAAATGTATAACTGCGAACATTTAGGCAACTGATTTTCGTCATGGAGGAGGTGGCCAATCCGGTGATAAATGCCGCCTTGTATGCGGAAGGTGTATGGGCCTCTGCTAGGTAACTGATGTTCGTGAACTCCCAAAGATGCAAAAGCAAGACTTAAGTTGTAGCCTCAAATATTGTGACGGAATTCTCTGGCCTCAGTTGAGTTGGAAATGTAAAGTTGTTTTAGCAAGTCTGGGGGATCTGCTATAACAGGAAGATCAGTTTTGCCTTGGTTGCAACAGATTGAGAATGTTGCCGTATTGCCTATTCTGCCAGAATGTAACTCTGTTTTCCATGTTTGAGCTCCACAGGAAGAGCAGACACAGGTCATTTGTCCAAGGTTGTGTGGAAGAGGGAGGTCTTTTTTTGTTAGACATTGAACATTACCCAATGCTGGAAGCGTAGCGGTGTCGTTCCGTTTTTGCCGTTTTCTTTGACGTGCAAGGGTGGCCGTGGTCGCAGTACTCCGACGCCTTGGCATTATGTAGCAGTATGAAATCGTGTCTAGCAATTCGACACGTTGGTTCTGCACACTGGGTAATTAGTTCTGTTGAAAAGTAAAAATAAAGTAAGGGCAGAAGGAAATATTCAGTAAATGTGTTGTATTTATAAAGTGTGACTTATCAGATACAGGAAGAATTTCTAGATATTTGTGAAGTAAGGGTGGTACTGCACTTGCTAGTTTTCTACTGGAAGTTGATATACATGAAGTTGTAAATTTGCATGAGGTCAATCGTAATCACAATGACATGAAGAGTTATCATCAAATATTTGGAAGTCAACATGTGCTAGAAGACTGGCAAACGTGGAGTATCACCCTAAATCATGGAAGTTGCATGACTGACAACACATTGGGTATTGTAGCGAGTGCCATTGTTTTGGCACCGGAGATCACTTTTGAAAATAAAAGTTGAAATAGAAATATATACAGATATTGATGTGTGCTGGTGGTTCCAACAAAAATATATGTTCAATATCAAAGAATTATTCAAAATTTCTGGGTTAATTTTGAATTGTTTTCGATAATGAGGGGCATCCCCTGCCCTTGGATGTGCGCCTGAGATTTTATCAGCAGTAAATGTTTTTGCAGCAGTACTAATCAGCAGTTGAACAATGAAAAATGCAGCATGAAATAGAAAGAATACAGATATTGATGTGTGCTGGTGCTTCCAACAAAAATATATGTTGAATATCAAAGAATTATTCAAAATTTCTGGGTTAATTTTGAATTGTTTTCGATAATAAGGGGCCAGCCTTGCATCACAGTGTTTTTTAAAGACTGTAGAGTTGGGTCTGCGTCCGTGGCAGATTCAAACTCCTCTAGTTTGGCATCGCTGATGTGACTGGCAATGTTCAGCAAGTTGACCTCGATTTTGTCATCGAATAGGTCTTGCGGGTTGGTGTCGGATACGAATGCGCGTGATAGAGTGTCAGCTAGAAACATTTCGCGTCCCGGGCAATATACCAGTTTCAGATCATAGTGCTGTAGGCGTAACCTCATGCGTTGCATACAGGCTGAGAGTTTATGTATGGGCTTTGTCATGATTGACAGTAGTGGCTTATGATCTGTCTCTATTGTTATCGGGCCTTTTCCGTAGACGTAATCATGGAATTTCTTACATCCAAAACAAATCGCGAGCAATTCTTTCTCAATGACGGCGTACATAGATTGCGTTTCATCCAGGGCCTTTGATCCGAATGCCACTGGATGACTGTCTTGGATTAAGGCTGCGCCTAATCCAGATTTACTGGCATCAGCCTGAAGCGTGATGGGTTTATTGACGTCATAGAAACTCAACACGGGCGTGTTTGTGATCAAACGTTTCAGTCTCTTATATGCTCGGTCTTGGAGATCCTCCAAATGAAATTCGACTTTTTCTTCGAGGACTTGACGTAGTGGTTTCGTTTCCTGTGAGAGGTTGGGGGTGAATTTCGCAAGATATCACCATGGCGATGAATCTCCTAATGTCCTCTTTACATGACGGTGTCGGCATGTTGGTGATGTCACTTACGCGATCCTGGCTGACCTTTAGGCCATCACCTGAAAATATATGTCCGACGTAGTCAACTTCGCTGAGGCCTATTTTCGTTTTAGCGGGGTTGAGTTTTAACCCTACTGCGCGTGCTCGCTCCAGTACGGTGCGTAGGCGTTTATCGTGCTTGGCTTGTGTGCGGCCGTGTACGACGATGTCATCGACGACAATCTCAACCCCTTCGAGGTCACCAAATAAATCCGACATGACTTTATTGAAAATGTCACCACTCGTGGATATACCAAATGGTAACCGAAGGAAACGGTAGCGTCCCCACGGCGTGTTGAAGGTACAGAGCTTTGAACTTTGCTCATCAAGGCCAATTTGCCAAAATCCTGATTTAGCGTCGAGTGTACTAAATATCTTTGAGCCGGGCATGCGTGCTGCGATTTCCTCAACTGTTTTCGTCGGATGGTGAGCTCTGCGAATCGCTTTGTTCAGTTTGGATGGATCAATGCAAATTCTCACCTTATTGTTTTGTTTTCGAACGACAGTCATACTATTGACCCAAAACATTTTTAGGACTATTGGATACAACTGCTAACAAATTTGCATTAGTATACATAATTTAACGTTTGAGTGGTTCAGACTAAATCTAATAACTAATGAAATAAGGCATTCTAAAAAATCCCTGACTTCCAGGATTCTCATCCCTACTGTCTTAAGCCACGACAAATGAAATCCCCGGTAATAAAAATTTTCCAACTTACCCAATAACAACGGAAGAGTGCATCCTCTTGCTCATCGAAGTAGGCATTGATAAGCAGCACAACACCATGACTGGCTGGTTTCTTTAACTTTACCGTAGCCATGTTCTCTTTAATGATCTCTATCCACTTTTTTAATGCCGGCAACTTTGAATTTTGAGAAGTGGAAATCATGAAATTAAAAATTCTCTCCCCCTTGTTCCTCCCCACCAACTGCTCCTCAAAGACGGATGCCAGATCAACTCCAGTTAATTTCTCGAAGTGGTCAAGAAGATACGGGGTTTTAAACAGGAACGGCCATTCTTTTTTCAAGCTCGCAATTGGTACATCAGCATTAATGATCCTTCTCTGTAAAGGATAAGTTTCTTTCATTTGAAGAGACACTGTTGTAATATCGTTATCTTCTTCGTCTTTTCCGAATTCTTCAAGGAGTCGTTTCTTGGTTGCTTCGAGTACAGTTTCTGTTCCCGTATCACTAATTTTAGCCGCCCAATTAGTGCATCCATACTGGTCATGTTGGTCGAGTTTAACCTTTTTCTCGGGCAGGTCATGGTTGTCATCAGCACTAACGGTATCTGTCGTGGCTGTCTGAGGCATGGAGATTTTACCTTTCCTGTTATACACGCAGTTTTCAATTTGCTTGAATACAGATTCATATCCGTTTCCCAACTTTAAGCCATTCATGTCGCGGTCCTGAAATGACTATGGGTAAGTTTTCACTAAACCGATAGCAGCGTCACGGATAGTTTTTCTTGGCACAACCACAGGCACAGGAAAATCAGCCAAAAGTTCATCAGCAATTATTCGAATTGTCTCCCTCCTCCCTGAAGCGGTGGGTCGTTTGTTCTTCTTACATGCTTTCAAAACATCCCTGGGTAACCTTTTGAACGGCACTTCAAAAGCATATCTTGTAGGTGTATATGATGGCCTGCCTGTAGGTGAAGAGCTCCGGGTACTACTAGGTGAAAAGATGGTTGTAGATGCCAAAGACGACGCATCATCATCATCGGGCTCAGCATCAGTTTCCGGAATAACCACTCGGTATCTAGACTTCGATTTAGTCTTCAGTTCTGAAAAAGAGATAATTGTGAGTCTCAGGAATCACAACTTAATCAGAATAGGCTCTTGTTATCTGCAGTCATACTGCCGCTCCTGAATAGTTCTGGAAAAAAGAGATATGTGCACATGTTTACACAGATGCTAGTAGTGGGCTTCAAAGTAATTTCCATGAATAAAAGAGAAATACCCTTATCATTTACCGAAGATATACTTGTACAATACCAATAGTTTGGGTTTTCACCAGGGTCAGTAGGGTGAAAGGAAGTATGTTCCCATGCTATCAGACAAGCAATAACCACCAGAATCATCAGAGCAGACAGAAAATGTCACTCCCATGTTACAATAAACAGGGGAATGACATGGGAGGCCTTAAGAAGTTAACGTGTATTTCATTTACAGTTCATGTTGAAGGAACCTATAAAATTTAGAGCTGGCAACATACTTTGTGTAAGAATGCTGTCATGGCTGTCAAACTTACCATTTTTTACTGCTGCTAATAGTTTCCTTTTTTGTATGGGCTTCAGAAAACCAAGATCCTGTTCTTCAATGTATTGGAGATCACTCGGGCAGCTACAACCAAGGAGAAGGATTTGTGATTCGATATCACCTATCTCTTCCGGTGTTAAACTACTGAATACTGCTGTCAAAACATCTGTCACGCTGGTATGACGCGCAAGGCCGAATGACTCAGATGGTTTTACTGGAGCCGAAGCCATGACGCACCTGAAATGAGAAAGCCAAAATAATGCTACAAAATTATGCAGTGTTCCTCAAAAATTCAACTTTTAAAGAGGGACTATTGCCATGCTAACTGTCAGGGAGCTTGCTACAAAATATAGACCTATGAAGTGAACATGCTTGAACGGGCATCAATATTCCTTACAAAAATGCAGCAAGACACATCATGAGGGACAACACTGTCATGGCTGTGTAAGTTGGCCTAATTGCTGAGTTCAAAACACTTGTAGTCAATTACAGGCGAATGCGGCTGAATGTATTATGAGGCACACCACAGGCTTGAAATTAGCAGCAACTCGTGCAGGGTACGGTGCACTGATGATGTTGGAAAACTGATCAAAGTCTGCTCCTAGTAGGCAGTAGGCTACAAATGAAAAGAACAAGGACCGAACAGACAGACATAGCATCTACATGTTAGTTCAAGAACTTTTTTCTGCACTGATGAATCAACATACCAAGCTAGATTTAGTCATTCTGAATCTGTCATGTCCGTCATCTGCCCATCCACCATGTCCACGTCCTGCACTACAGAATGTTTCAATGAAATGTAAGTTGTGTTTCTAATATTATATGCTTGTAAAGGCTCAGCATCTAAGAAGTTTTTTCTGTTGGTGCACACCATGGGCCTTTGATTCAATGGCTGTGTGGCATGCATGGTAGAAATTCTATACACTCCAATGTCCGGATCAAAATGTCCAAGAAACTTCTCCAAAACAAAGTGACAGCAGTTTTCAACCCCATCATCAAAGATGATAAAAGCCACTATACGACCAAACTGCAACTGAGACGACCCTTGATCTGGAATATGGTCATCTAGCTTCAATGCAACATATCCTCCCTTTAAGTACTCTATTCCATCCACATGAACTGAATCAGATATGTGTTCTGTCGTGGTTCCTTCATGAGCTGTACAGTTTTGAACCACCTGAGTTAGAGAATCACAGTAGAGTTCTGCATGAAAGGGAATCGATTTTTCTGCAATCACACCAAGGTTGAAGTAGTGACCCTGTCCAAGGTAAGCCTGAAGTAGTTGGTGTTTTATGGAAAGTGATTTTGTCACATTGATGAAATTTGGACAATGCCGGATGCTTTTCTTGAAATACGAATGCTTGCTTTCAAATCTCAAAGTGCTACTTCTGGTTAGTGGACCACACTTCTGAATAAGAGACGGGTAATGCAGCAAATAATGATGTTTTGGCCTAAGTCTGGTTTCTGGGAATAATTCACTCCTCAAAGGAATGTACTCCTCAATCAGGACTTGCAAATATGCTATCTGCCCAACAGAAATTCTGGGTGAACACACCAACTCCACTATATTGCGCAAGAGAAGAAGTAGTTGCCATGATGGGTCTGTTGGATCCTGTACTTTTGCCATAACAAGGAAGGTAATATTCCGCACCAAACACCAATTTTCTGCAGCGTGTCCAATTAATTTTTTTATGTTAGGTTTCCCACTGATTTCCTTTGGCTTGTCCCTTGCATCATATACCTTGAAGCGAAATTTGCAAATCATGGCATTAAGGTAATCGTAACTAAACCATTTTTTGTTTCTCACAAGATCTTTGATAATTAGTATCACATCATAGGGAACCACTCCCTCAAATAGATCATGCCCAATACATGGAGGGAGCCCAGGGGCACATACATGGAAATGACTAATAAAGTTCAAAGGCGAACGTAACTTGATGCCGTGATAAGAAGTAACATCAGGATTTTCTTCCAAAAAATTAACAGCTTCATCGTAATTTTCTCGAGTCCTTTCTGCACCAGTACTCAACGGATTTTCATGGAACTGTTCCACGGTAACAAGGCAGAAACGACAGGGGTAAGTGTAGTTGGAAAAATTCTCAATAAATCCTCCTATGTTATGGCTTCCCAAATTGTCCCCCAACATGAACAGAACTGATCCTTTGACATGTCTGTTATCATTTCCTGAGCCAATGTCTATACCATTTTCTTCAATGTCTTTCACATCGCGGATGAATGAGTGAAACACCTTTTCACCTTTAAAGTACTGAAAGTCTTTTTCCCGACAAAGCAGAAGAAGTTGGAATGGGTCAACTTTCGACCTATGACAAGGATGGATATTGCCAAGTGTATAATACACTGCCAATATTTTGTGTTTCGTTCGGGAGGAACCCAATGGGTTAACTACTTCAAAGGCATCCTGATATGCTATAATCACTAATGCATGAGGATCGTTTCCAAAGATTGGGTGATTATTGAAGACACTGCCATCCCTGAAATCATCATAGACCCCAGGTACCGATTCATTTGGTGAAATAGGGGAGCGTAGCTTTGCGTCCCGGGTCCTATGTGTTCCGGGTCCTATGCGTCCCGGGTCCTATGTGTCCCAGATCCCTTTCTCGTGATTCTGGCCTTGTCACCATCTCATTCTCAAGTGGAGTCGACGAATTCATCAAATCATGGACAAACTACATGTATCTGCGATATTTGTACTTTTTATTTAAAAAACAAAATCAAAGAAAATGATTCACAATGATTCTGACACTCTAAAAGCTGGGAACATTTTTAGAACGTTTTTAGCACATCTTTCGAACACTTATAGAACACTCGAACACCCGGTGTTCTTTAAATGTTCGAAAGATGTTCTGAAAACGTTCTAAAATCAAATGTTCTCAAATTCTGGACAATAAATTGTTCTAAAAATGTTCCAAGTTTTTAGAGTGTAGATAAAACTTTCATATGCGCAATTATGGCAATACAATGTAAACAGAGGTGAAGGCCCCATCCTCCTGATCAATCACAGGCAACAAAAAGAATAACTAACCGAAAAATAAACGACCCTTCTGTGTCCGATACTGAATTACAAATGGAAAGGGCTCGCCCAGTCCTTACTATGTCCACAAATCAGTTGGTTTAGCACTTGAATATAAAAATTAACCTTTTAAACAAAATGCAACGCATAATATTTGGTGCGTTACCAAACTCAATACAGTGTACTGAGTGTACTACACAATTACCATGTTTTTTAATGAAATATTTACTGCTACAGTAGGCAGCGATTGACTTTGCCAGTCCAGTTACAACTCGGCTTCAACGTCCTGCATCTAATGATATCCGATGCAGTGAGAAACTGCCTGCCAGTATGAGTCAAGGTCTCTCTCTCCATTCACGTACTGGTCTTTTAGCCGCTGAAGTCTTGCTTCTAGCTGCCTCCATTTCCGTCTTCGCGGTGGAGGTGCATCTCCTAGGTCTGCAGAATTAATGGAACTTTCGACGTTGGCCTGGATGTCCCTAAGATGCCTAATAACGTCCACAGTGACGGGTGTTAGACAACAACTGTGTCATTCAACACTCTGTGGTAACCTGTGAAAAAAAACACCAACTTTAATTGCAAATTGAAGTGCAGTATCAGAGAAACTTACCAAATGCAGTCATCGGTTCATAACTTCTATCGATTTTTTTATTGCAGTGGGCACCCTTTGGGTATTTGAGATAATATCATACCAGATGAGTTTTTTATTTGACCTATTTTTCTACTTTAATTACACTTCACATTTTTCAGGTTTGTGCGAAGCTGCCGTATATCATTCTGAACATATTATCAGGGTACTTATGCAAGTATCAATTCGTTTCTTTTACCCCCCCTCCTCAAGGGTAGTTAAGCTATCACCACTAATCTTTGCCGATGCTTGAGTAGTATTTATTTTTCCTTTAGTGAAAATTTGGCGAAGCTGGAAAGAATAAGGATGCTAATGTGTCGATGTCTTGTCGAACATACAGCCTTACCCAGTAAAATTAGTCCGGTTACTTTATATGATGGTGATAACTGATATATTGTTGATGGTGATGTCTTGACGAAAGAAAAAGTAGCATTGGTGAAAAAAGGGTGATGCTTGAGCCTTAAGATGTCGTTATAGGGTGATAAGGTGTCGTACCCTTGAGGAGGGGGGGTACAAGACACGAATTGATACTTGCATTAGTGCTCGGTCCCTTGCAGAAACATCGGATTATAGTGGAGATGGGGTAAGATGGGACATGGGGCAAAATGGGACACCGAGGATGCATTTTTCATGACGAAAATGAAACTCCCTCGCATTTAAACTCGTGTATGTTGTCAAGTATGGTTTGTGCCAACATTTAGAGCAAGAAATCGTTTGATAGTTCTTATATTTGTGGAGTTATTTTGCCCTTAACTCTCAAGTGTCCCATCTTACCCCACCCTACTTTAAGTCCTGATTGTTCAGGATGGCTGTGTACTTACTTTCCACGTTGTTGTTTGTACGCAAGTCCATGTTCCTCTCATACACATTCCAGAGGGCTGGCGGGAAAGTTCCATTTACGTAGGTATTCATGATGTATGCGAAAAAGTCCATCAGGGCAGGATACCTGTTAATGAGATTGGTCGTTCTCCTTGCAGTACGCAGCAAATTGAAGTTCATTTGCATGATTGGCATAGGGAGGTAACCAAGAGACATAACTTTCCGAATGCATTTCCTCAGACGGCGGTTACAACGGTAGGGCACCGCCAATCCCAGCTCTTGAACTCTTCTCCAAAGATTTTGGGTGAAGTGGAAGTAGCACCCGCGAACATCTGCGTTGGGGAGCTCGGTTTCAACTGCATTGATCAGTGCCTGCTCGAAGTCGCATATTACTATTTGAGGTTGCCAGCGACGGAAATACAATGTATTTGAGTACTGATGCATCTTACCTTGACTGAGCAAAACATTCATGCTCATCATTGCCTGGAGTAGGCCCAAGGCCAGCCCCCCCCCCCCCTCAGCCCCGCTCCCTGGTCGATCCCACCCGAGACCCACTACGCAAAAAGGTCAGGAAAACATTTTTTTATTCCAATTTTAGGAAATTAGGGAACTGTTCAAATGTTCTTAGACCCCTGTCAAATTAGGCAAGCCTACGTCCATTGCTCTGGTTCTGATTTATAAATGACAATGTTCCACAAGGAATATAAACGTCGTCATCGCTACTATTGGCAGGCGTTTCAAAATATGCTTATAAAATGTTCATGACTCTTGGACTTAGTAACAAGAATAGGCCTAGCCCCGAGTTCCATAAATCTTACACCCCTAAATAACCAATTTCACAAAAGAGGGTGAAGCTTACTCACTACTGTTTACTTTAGTAGTAACGTTATGACCTTGATCACACTACTGTTTCTTAGTCAAATTCACACATGCCCATATAAGGCTTTAAGAATAGGCCCGAACAATGGGCCGAACAAAAGACATGATGACGTAGATAGCCACAACAAACTTGGTGTGAAGCCGTCTATGCACATGCATGTAGACTTACACCCTCCTCACTCTGCCATGCAGTGCAACATATCGTGCTATAGAAGTGTATGTACATTGTCCATGTACATTACACTACAATGAGCATACACAAAAACACTGCTCTGCGTCGGGAAATGCCCCTGATAATTTACAATTCTAAACAATCCTAGCTAATCTTCGATAGCCAGATATTCAATTCATGTTCTTGTTGATTCACATTGTACCACCCTAAAAGCGATGTCAGTGGAATTAGATCCGGAGGTTTACCTACCTCTTCTTGAAATGGGCGGAAGTAGATCTATCTAGAGCGCATCTAATTGTGCAACTGTTAAATTCCTGTCATTTTCCAAGTTTACAGCCGGTGTTGTATTTTGACAGCTGATCTGATGTCAAATCAACAACAATGCTGTCTTTTAATGAAAATATGTATAAAAACTGTACCATGCTGTTCAATACCAACAAAGTGCTTGTGAAAATATATCAATTTGCTGTAAAATTAATTTTACAGCAAATTACAGTAAAATAATTACTGTAATTTTACAGATATTTTTAACAGTGTAGGTCGTCCCAGATTTTTGTTGCTGAATATGTAAAACTGTTTTTGCCATGTGTTTTAGTCTTAAAATGGTCGACCTGTACATTTTTTCGTCGGAGGTTATGGGAGGTTTCTTTTCTTTTGACAAGGTTTAATAAATAGGACGGTCTTTGCTTTTCTAGGATTCTGTACACTTCCTCCGCGATTGTTCTCTGTCTCCGAAGATGTAGGGACACAGAGCTATCTAATGCTAGAAGTGTTTCGTATGAGCTTGTATGGTCTTTGTACACTAGCCTAAGGGCTCTAAAATTCAACTTTTCTAGTTTTTTTGTGTTAGAAGCACTACAAAAATGCCAGATAATTGGACAGAAATTAAAGTTCGACTGGATGAAACACTGATAAATTGTTTTGCGGCAGCTGATGGGGAGGTACTGACCTATGCGTTTGAGAATGTTGATCTGACGCCCAATCTTCTTCGTCATGATAGAGATGTGAGCGTCAAAATTCAGTTTGTAATCAAGAATTACCCCAAGCAGCTTAGCCTCATCTGTACATTCGATATAAACACCCTGGATGCTGTAGGTCGGTTTCTTGGCATGGGTTTTTTTGCCCACAGCGAGACCCTGGAACTTCCCTGGATTAGCCTGCATCTGATTTATGGTAAACCAGTCCAGAAGAGCACTACCATCAGCTTCCAAGGTGCGTTTCATAGTAGTATAATTCTTATGGGAATATGAGATGGTATTGTCATCTGCATAGTTATACAGGTCAGTCTTGTTTATGGAATAGAAAATATCATTGATAAAAACATTGAACAATACTGGTCCAGCAATTGAACCCTGTGGTACCCCTTTGATCAGGGGTAGAAATTCACTCTGGGCATTGCCCATTTTCACACATTGTTCTATGCCAGTGAGGTAGCTTCGCAGTAGAGACACAGCAGAGTCTGACGCTTGGTAAGCGATCAGCTTTTCCAAGATCAGGTTGTGCGGTAGGCAGTCGAAGGCCTTCGAGAGGTCCATAAGTATAGCCCCAACATAACGGCCATCATCCAGGGCTTTCCTCCAATCTTCAGTGAGTGCCAGCAAGGCAGATTGGCAGCTGTATCCACTGCGGTATGCTGACAAGCAAGTATGGAAGAGCTCCCTGAAATGCCCAATCAGCTGGTCCACCATGGCCCTCTCAAACACCTTTGACTTAATTGGAAGCACACTAACAGGTCGGTAGTTTTTCTTCTGAAGTGCGTCCTCTTTCTTGTATACAGGAGTGACACGGGCACACTTCATTTCAGAAGGAAAAACGCACGACTCAAACATGCAATTTACAAGTTTAGTGAGATGCGGAATGTATACGGGTGCGATCTTTTTGAGGATTTTTGCCGAGATATTATCCAGGCCGGTAGCCTTCTTATTGCCAATGGATGACAAATATTTGCCCACTTGTTTGACAGACACCGGTTTGAAAACAAGAGGAGCTATATCTGGCATGTTATCCTTAATTTTCTGCACACTGGGGTGAGCTTTTACTTCACTCTCAGTAAGGTCCTTGCCAATGTCCTTAGCTACTTTTGAGAAGTGATTATTAAAAATATTTGTCACTGCATTGGGGTCGGAGATGACCTGGTCATCTTCGAGTAGACATGTTTCTTGTCCGTGATTTGAGCCCTTACTAAGGAAAGGTTTGATGGTGGGCCAGAAGTCCCTGGACTGCGGTCCACCAGCGCACCTTTCGAAAAAATAGTTCCTGATTGCAGCTCTCTTTAGTTTGGTCACTTTGTTTCTCTGGCGCCTAAAGTTTTCAAAATTGTTCTTAGAACGGTACTTTTCAAAGACGCGTCGTAATTTCGATTGTTTCTTTTCCCAGTCAGTTAGAATCCATTAGTCCTTTGGTCACATCAATGGATATTGGTTTCTTGTCCCTACCATAGCAGATAAGGCCATACCAATGATATTTTTTTAATTGTTTCTTGTCCCAGTCATGTTAGAATCCATGGCTCTTGGGCACAGCAATAGATATTGGTGTATTGTCCTTACCATTGCACATAAGGCCATACCAATGAATGTTTTTTATTGTTTCATGTTCCAGTCAGTTAGAATCCATTAGTCCTTTGGTCACATCAATGGATATTGGTTTCTCGTCCCCAGCATAGCAGATAAGGCCATACCAATGATATTTTTTATTGTTTCTTGTCCCAGTCATGTTAGAATCCATGGCCCTTGGGCACAGCAATAGATATTGGTGTCTTGTCCTTACCATTGCACATAAGGCCATACCAATGAATGTGTTTTATTGTTTCTTGTCCCAGTCAGTTAGAATCCATTAGTCCTTTGGTCACATCAATGGATATTGGTTTCTTGTCCCCACCATAGCAGATAAGGCCATACCAATGATATTTTTTATTGTTTCTTGTCCCAGTCATATTAGAATCCATGGCCCTTGGGCACAGCAATAGATATTGGTGTCTTGTCCTTACCATTGCACATAAGGCCATACCAATGAATGTTTTTTATTGTTTCTTGTCCCAGTCAGTTAGAATCCATTAGTCCTTTGGTCACATCAATGGATATTGGTTTCTTGTCCCTACCATAGCAGATAAGGCCATACCAATGATATTTTTTATTGTTTCTTATCCCAGTCATGTTAGAATCCATGGCCCTTGGGCACAGCAATAGATATTGGTACACTTTAACTCCTTTCTTTAGATATATAATCATGCCAAAACTGAAGAAAACATCAAATACTATGAAAGCACACCATCATGCTATTTATATAGCTGAAAAAAGACAGGTCAGTTCATTCATTTCAAATCATAACTATGACATGACTCATCCTTACAATATTTCATTCTCAACTTCATCTTTAAACACAAAAATGAGATGATGATATAGATGACAGCTTAAAGTCCTTTTTTTCCAACCATCCACTTCCTCAACTCCTCTTCCACCAATAGCACTGTCAACCATTTTTTCCAAGACAATTCACTATCATCCCTGACCTCGCACACACCTTCATCAAATCCATTGTACAATTTCTTTTTTCTTTCCAGAACTACAAGAAAGTTGAATATTTTGTAGGCAACACTGATATCACTGATGATGTCATCATGGCAGCCATGAACCTTATGCATCTTGCAAATCATGCAAATCGCCTCAAATACGAAGGACATATCAGTTACTATTCTCCAGCAGAGTTGCACTTTCTATCTCAAAGTGAAGATTCAAACAAACGTCCACCACCAATACCAGCAGACAAGGACTCAATATTAATCCATCCTCTAAAAAACCATTGGAGTACATCATACTATCATTCTACGTCTAAAAGAATTTACATCTACGATTCTTTAATGTCCTCGGAACATTTGCAACAAACATTCCTCCAGTTATGCCTTGTCTACAACCAGATAAACAATGATAATGTGGAATATGTTGATGTGACGCAACAATCAAGTGACCCTATTTGTGGCATCATGGCCATAGCCTTTGCATTCTCATGTCTACTTGGATTGAACCCGAAAAAAATAACTTATGATATTGGAAATACTAACAGTCGTTCATTCACGGGATGCCACCTCCAAGCACTAATCACCACTGTTTCCATAAACATGAAGATGTCCACCCCCTCGGATTTATACTGAAATCTTCACTGGCTGAAATCAGCATCACGGTACAACAATTCATCACTAGTTAGTTCAGGTATATACATTTTGTACACTCCTCAACATACACACACACTGAACTGCAGCACAAACATCTACGTGAAAGAAAAAGCTGGACAAAACACCGCTATTTAGCCTGAAAAAAAACATAAAAATACACACTCTTTAGCGTCATCCAACTCCCACAGTATCCCTTGGCAACCATGAACAGGACACTGGACAAATCATGGCTTTAATTGGCGAAAATTCACGAAAATTTATAGAAGTTTTACTCAAAAGATCGGCAGGACGGCCATGCTGAACTTAGACAATGGCGTCACAAAGGGATTTCTCGGGGAATTCCCTTTAGCGCGGTAAATTCGAACTGTTAAAAACGATACGGGGAATTCCGTATGATCCATGCAATTTCAGCCTTTGTTTGGTCTGCGGCGTTGGCCGTAGCCATGCACATATGGGTTAATTAATCGACGAAAACATCCATGAAAATGAGAAGATTTTCCAAAATGTCGGATCCGGACAACCACAGATCAAATTTTCCGGGTGATCAAAACACACTTTAGCAAGATTTTCTGCCCGTGATACTTTCACATATGAGAGATAATTAGATAACATTTGTCTGTAAAAAGTAATAAAGGTATCAAAAACTCACCTTATAGCGATTTCGAGGTGATTTTGTTGACAGAAAAAATTGCTGACTTCACTCATTTCACAATAACTTTTGAACCAATCATTGTACAGCTTTCATTCGAAGACTGGTAGAGCTAGTCATTATCCAATAAGAATTAGGATAAAAAAACACACTGTCAATACAAACGGTATGAACGCCATTTCGTATTTTATTCATATAGTGGGCACCCTAGGCAAGTGCACCTCGAGCCAATGCACTGTACAGCGGCGCGGGTAGGATTACGCTAATCCGGCCATTGAAAACTCGCTATTCTAGCGTACCTAATGAGATTGTTAATTTTGCAGTTAGCATTGTTTTTTGCCTGGTAGCTTCTTTTTGTGACTGTGCTTACAATATGATTCTTTTCGTAAGTTCTCCTTCATCATTTTCATCTGAGCGGTCAGTGATGTCCCCAAAAGCAAAGATAATATCTTTCTGTATTGCTGCATTGATTCACTTGGATCATTGTTTTTAATACAGTATTTGAGGTTTAGTCCTTAATATAAACACCAAATCTTACAAACTTAGACAGGTTCAGCCAAGTCGGTGTAATTGAGACTACAGCAATACAATGGGGCATTGATAGGCCACGTCAGTGCCAACTGCCGACCTCTGGGGGATGGCAGTAAACATTGTTGATGGAATGGGCTCTTTCACTAAAACATTGACAAATAGAATATTTTCTAACCTGTGTGGATTAAGGGTACAGTTTCATGGATGTCAAGTCCTCGCTCAAAAATGGCACGACCCAGACTGCAAAGATCTGGGACTCGGCAGCAGAATTCCAAGACAGTTGACCTTGTTCCCAAAAGCAAACTGACTGTTTAGTGATAGATATGTTCCTATGCTCAAACTAAACCTTTAGGGTATCAGTCTAATGCAAATGCGCGGTATTTAATTTCCACGGCTCCCCAGGTACTGAGCTCGTTCATTCAGCGTGTTCGCTTTTGGGTGACATTAGCATCGCAGCGGAGTTTGGTTCTTTGCAACAATGGCTTGTGGTCTGTTTCTATGGTGAATTGTGAGCCATACAGGTAGATTTTGCCTGAGACCCGATACAATTGCCCACAACTCCTTATCATATGTGCACCAGTTTATATCTGTTGCGCCGAGCGCTTTGCTATGGTACGAGATAGCACGTTCTTCGCCATCCTGGATCTGGCTGAGAACATAGCCAACTGCAAAATCTGATGCATCCATGTCAAGAATGAACGGTTCACCCCATCTTGGAAACCCCAATATTGGTGGTGAAATCAATCTTCTCTTCAACGTTTCAAAACTGTCTTGGCAGGCTCCATCCCACACAAAGGGTGTGTTCTTCTCTGTGAGCTGGAATAGGTGCTTGACAATCTTTGCGAATCCCTCCACAAATCTGCTATAGTATGGTGCTAAACCTACAAAACTTAGGACCTGTTTGCACCAGACATTGACGCTAATGGTCATCAATTCTTGGGAGCGGATGAGCATCTTTTCTTGTGACTGCATTCAATTTCCTGTAGTCGACACAACCAGAATGGTCCAGATTTCTTCTTCACAAGGACCACTGAGTATGACCATGGGCCAGAGCAAGGCTCCACCACCCCATCCTGAAGCATGTCGTGGACCTGACTCTCCATCTCGTTTCTCACGTTGAAGGGTTGTCGACGAGCTGCTTGCTTAATCAGACGCGCATCTCTCGTATCACTACGATGATCCACTAGGTTCGTGAGACCTCGTTCATTTGGGGTCTTGCTGAAGACCTTGTTGTACTTCTTTTACAGGATTTTGAGACGTGGCATTTGCCCCTTCTTCAGTTGACAACCCGACAGGTCGACGGAGGGAACCCCTTCACTGTCGACTGCCTCTGCTCTCTCCTCTTTCTCTTCAAGCTGAAAGTCCTCCATCAGCTCATAAGATCGCCGCACTACATTAGCTTGGTCCAAGGTAATTCCATTTGGCGATTTCCAACGGTTCGAATTCCGGATTCATAATACGCATCGGTATCAGGGAATTTTCCACTGTCGCAGCTATTCACGAGACAACCGATCCTGGGGGATCATTATCAGCTATTGCGGACCTAGTCACTAATCAACAGTGCGCATTTCGTAAATAAGCTCTGAACGGATTACTGCAAAATGCGTTAGCCAACTCAGTCAATCAATATTCTCGGGGGGTGGGGGGGGGGGGGCAGGCAAAAAACATAAGCTCCCGACTTCTGGCACGATTCTATATATATATAAACACCAGCAGACGAAAAATCAAACAATTTGGATGAAAATTTGATCGGTCCATCTATAGGTCGAGGATTTGTAATGCTTAGCCAAAATTCTGTAGTGTAAATTTGAGAAAATTTGTGTTTTGGGGCTTTTCCAGCTTCGATAGCTCAAAAAGCGCACTAGTGCGGTCAGTTCCCGACTTCAGAAATAGATGGCAACACTGTTGACTACTGCCTGGAGAAATTTAAGGTTGATTGGAAAAAAATGTATAGTGTCCATGGGGGTGTCTTTGTGAGGGAATTTCAGCCAGGAGTGAAGTAATTGCTACTCATGCATATTTATGGGAAATGGAGGAATAGAAGCCAACTTCTTCTTCGAATTAAATGATGTTGGCTACTATAATAAGAATGATATATGTTGCTGTCACTTTTATAGCCTTAAATTGGTCATTGTTTCCTTAGAAGTGTATTTTGGGTGGGGTTTCCTCAGGCCCTGCCCCCTGCTTCAGTATATGGACCTGAGCTCATAACAAAACTTGTGTTAAACAATATGCAAATCTCATCATTATGCTTTCAGTACTTCTTGGCCATATAGCCATATATCATTAAAATTAAGTAATCTTTATTGGTGCATGGTGGGTCAGTGTCATGGGTATGAGGCAAAGCGGAGGGGGGGGGGGGGTCTGGTGGGCAGCTGCATCCACCTCCTCGAGGAAATGTGCAGTCCAACACAATTATGTCTCTCTCCGGAGTACCTGTACTTGGAATTACATTTACATCTGAGAACAATCACTCAACTGTCCTTTACTGAGGATACCCTTGGGATTTGGGTCAAATCTGATTGGTCAATCTCAGTCACGTGGTATTCGACAGTAGCGCCGTCTGAGGAGTGGTTATTCCCGCAATAGCTGATAATGTTGCTTGGTTCTAGGATGCCCTCGTACTGTAAATTTGGGAATTCCAGGCAAAATGGCAGATAGGTTGGTACTATGACCTCGGTCCTCCCTGGGATCATTGTCGATTTGAGGACGCAGGCTGTAATAACGTGTGGCAACCTTGTAGCTTCTAGAAGTGGGAAAGGTACACCTTTGACGGTGACCTCCTTTCTCTGAGGGTTAACAGTCACGGTATACTCTAGCATGAAGTCCCACCCCAAAATGATAGGACTATCTATGCCTCTCACTACTCTGAAAAAGTGCTCCAACCGCCAGGTTCCTAAGATGACTGGCACTTGCGCAAGTCCCTGGACAGGTAACATGTCTCCTGATACAAAACAAATCGCTGTTGACTGTCGCCAGTGTCGGGTCAAAGACTCTCTCTCATCTGGTGAATACAGGCTCCTAACTCCTAAAATTCTGTTGGTCCAAAAAATGAATTATGTTCTCGGGCCTTACTCCACAAAAAAAGTAAAATGTTCGGGAGAATATTTTACTGCTTTCAATTGCAAGATTATTCCATTTCCTAACTTTCATTGCGCTGTTTCATTTAATTTCTTCTCATGCCTTTCAAATTTTTGCAATACACATCAGGCAGTCTGTCAAGGCGTATTAACACAGAAACTTTTAAAAAGAAACCTAATACCTACCACTAGAGGAATCTTCCTCGGAATCTGAAATGATACTCTTGATTGGCTTCATCGATGTCACTTGTTGATCCATTGGCATGGGATATAATCCAGTTAACTGTGGTTCAACTTAAATTAAACAGCTTTGCATTACTCTCACATGCCTATATTAGTTTATACGTGTATTTTCTTCGAGTGAATTGGAATGAATTTTAGGTTATCCGAAATATGAGAAATACGGGAAAGAAATCGGGGTTTCGTATCTCAGTGACCGTTTTGCCTGTCAGTGACTCTGACCCTTTGTGTTTCGACTGAGATCCTCTTCTCAGTGTTTTTTGTTCAAGCAACTTGTTGCCCTTTATATACCCGTTTTAGTTCAGGAATTTACCTGTTTTTCCAGGAATTTAGATGTGCAATTTTAGTCAATTTACTCATCAGATGTTTACCTATTTCTGGTTTAAACTGGCTTTTTGAGGTGATCTCCCTGGGATTGCATTAAATGACTCATTGTATTTCACAATGATTGGTACATATTTTATGGTATTTCCTAACAGATAAATATTTATCTTAAAGGCAAATTATGATATGTTATACAGTGATATGGGATACAGTACTAGTTGTTGCTACGAAACGTATCTCACATAAAATATATTAAAACTGTTTCTCAAAGCTTTATTTCGCCTAATAACATACATCTGTATTTCTGGATATTGCTCAATTCAAAACTTGCATAGATATTACTCAACCAATTAGTCATGATTTCTAGAAATGCATTCCTTAGCATGATGAAATATTATATGCTGTGACGGTGATTTTGTTCTTTTAATAGAAATTCGTTATCATACTTATGTAATAGTGCACCTGCTAAGGTGAGTAATGTTTTGACTAGGATGAAATGAAGCCCGAAAAGCGAATAAATGGCCTTATGGTAGCATGGAACATGACTATACTTCTTCATGACACGCAAACAAGCGAGGGGTCTGAGAAGGATTCTAAGTAAATAATAATAACAACTTTCATATCATATCATATCATCAATTAAGGTCAAAGGCATTTTACTGTAAGTCTTTGTTGAGAGCCCTCACTCGTTCGCAACATGCAACAATATTTAAATACAAAGAAGTTATTTACAGCGGTTCATGATTTCACGTGAAGTAGTTGAGAATGTTCAATACATAGTGGTATAGTGCGCAGCACTATACACAAGCATAAGTCTCCGCAATGCGAAATGCATATTACTTGCTACTTGGTCAGTCTTTACTATTGACATTGCAGTACAAAATAGCCCTTCAAGAATGGCGTCAATCGAGAGGTTTCGCCATAAAATGATGTCTATAAACATCATGAAAATTTCACCTTTCAACGTGTATATTAGCTCCGTTTACTGATGTAAACTACAACAACCGATGATGTATGCATAAAAAGCCAAACCGGATTAAACAACAGGAATTTACCGAAAACTGTAAAAATATGTGGTACCTGGAAAATCATGACAAAACGGAAGTTCGCTGAACCGTACATAGTGGTCGCTAAACCGCTACGGTTGTCCACCGTGAGGACGTAGGCTTTTGCATAGAATGCAAGCTTGTCGTCCCGATTCTTTCAGGGTCGTAATAACTTGAAATGAAAGATACATACCGGTAACTTCTTTCTTTTCCCACGCATGTCGACTTCCAAATCAACTGGGGATACTTATGAATGGCCCTTGCCAAGTGGCCTATAACTTACTTGAAGCGCTTGGAAGCAAGAGTAGTACTTCATCCCCAACCTCATACTTCCCTCCTCTCGCCGTCGTATCATACCATGTATTCTGTTTCTTCCGCACCTTTGCCACATGTCCTTGCACCACCTCGGTCATTGATGCTAGTTTCTCCCGAGTTTTTAAAACATACTCGACGATTTTTTCGTCGCATTGCGTTCGCTTCCTCTGTCCACGCCTCCTTGTGTATTGCTAAGGGCCCTCAAACAGAGCGAGAAGCCAGTGATAGCCTCTGGTATTTTATGCCTCAAAAATTTATATCGAGTGTATTCAAGTGTGACGAACTGCGAAATTAAGTCATGTAATGCTGTCTTATGACGATTTGTGATGGCTCTTCGAGGAAGATAATCGTTGGCCCAGACGGTAGCACTGTGAATCTTTGACCGGATGTCGAAAGGTTCCACAGTCATCGGTTGGAGTCCATCCTGGGCCACACTCTATTTTAATTTTTAGATAAATCAAATGTAATGTTATGTCCCCCCCGTCAGCTGTTACCTGAGTTATAGACTCCTTAATTCCCTGGTTCCAAACTTCATCCGTGTCTATTCTTATCATTTTCGGGGCTATTGGTAGAGTTATACAAACAAGAACGTGGCATTTTTAGAACAGTTTGGTTATTATATCTTAAGAAGCTGTCCGGAAAGCTATTTCAATTTAATGGATAAATGAATCAAAAAAGTCATTGGTAAAACCATCAGCTATATGCGTCTGTGTGGCTAATGGATTTCTTGTTATCTTTATCGCTGGACTGGTCCCCCAATGGGTTAAATGTGACTACAGGCAGGAACAGGGAGGTTAAATTGGCCATCTTTTTTGGTGAATTATAGTAAGGGCACAAGGTCATTTTGATTCACAACTTAACATGTCCCTCGTACAAGCGGGATTAGTTTTGACGTACCGAGAGATGGGAGAGACCCCTTTTGGCGACTTTGGATAAATTTATTTTTCCTACCTAGCTGCTGCATATAGAGTTCATGTAACACTATTTTCGATTAAGAGGGTAATTACTTTTTCGACTTCAAAATAATGCTGTGCACTTTTATAAATAAAGTCGTAGCAAAAGAATGGAACAATTAAAGTAAAAGTAAGTAAATTAATGATATGTGGAAAAAGGATTCCCAATGGAGTCGAACCCATGATGTACAGTACTTTGTAAAATAACATGCCATGCCAGCAGTGCTACTGAATGAGCTAAACTGGACAATGTGAGGGGTACTCGTGCTTGGATTTACTTGATTCAGGGTTGAATATTGAGATGCTTATAGGAATTGCAACAACTCGTGAGTAAACAGATCTTCGGAAGTTTTATACACCGTTTTCTCATACACTGGCATTTCGGGCATAACTCCCGTCACTTTGTACTCTAAGTCCATGTTACAACTGCGACAGCAGAATTTCAACGAGCTGAACTCCTGGGGTATTACCAAGCGTAACCCTCAAGCTCCTGTGAGTGACTGACTATCATCAGCCAGGGACCCCCTTTTTTACAATCCAAACGGACAAACAAGTTGCCACCCAACCAATTAGCACATTCCAAGCGCATTCCAACGCGCTTATGACGTCATTTAACATTCCAACGTGGGGGGTCCTGATGCAGTTGCTGGGCCAGCTGCGTTGGCAACAACAAGTTACTAAATTGGTTACTGAGAGCCTAGTTACAATAAAAGGCAACTTTGGCCGCAATATTACCGCCCCCCAAATACGAGCTTATAAGGGAGTATTTACATTTACATTTACTACTTACATATCTTCATCCTAAGCCCCTTGAAACACTTATATTCCTTATCTAGAATTGTCAATATAATCCACAATAAGAGTCCAAAATCTCACATCGTCTCTTAAGGGATGAAGCCAAATATCTGATAGTCCAAATGAACAATAACGTCTCAATAATCCAAAATATGAATTAACACGTAAGTCCAATAAATGAATGTCACAAAATGGCATGAAGCCTTAAAATGCAAGTCCAAAAATGCGGACCAATAATCCAATAGAAATGTCAAACAGTAGAATTATCCAAAAACAGATCGATAATCCAAGTGATAATAGAGAGTTTAAGAGATCGTCCCACTGACGGTAACACTAACGCAAACGCTATTTATAGCGTTATCGTCAAAAATATCGTGTTTTCGTTTAAGAAGCCAACGCTGACCATCAAACGATAACGATAATGCATTTCTTTCAAGAGTTCAATTGATCACTAGCCATGTTTGCATAATGTTATGTGCCATGACATCATATCTCATATAAAACAGGCGTGCCACGAATTTTTATTACATTTGACAAGATGGACTTGCTGGCAGTTGAAGACGATCTCGACGTGGCTCTGGTATATAACGCAGCCGGCCGGAGGATGCCGCCTGCCCGCCGACGACGGAACGGACGGGATTTGACTTAGGCCTGTCCGATCAAGAGTGCCTGGAGAACTTTCGTTTCGTCAGGGTGAACCTTATACGGCTGAGAGACGCTTTGCACTTCCCTCCCTACATGCAATGCTCAAATGGTACTCGGGTAGGGGACAGTGAGGCAATGTGCGTGCTGCTGAAGAGGATGGCTTATCCTAATCGTCTGTGCGACTTGACAACAACCTTTGATCGCACCGTAGTGAAGCTGAGCTGCATTTTCAATGCAGCATTGGATCACGTCTATGACCATTATCATGGAATACACATTTAATAACGGACAACTCACGTTGTTTAAGAGTGGTGAGTTCAGTATTGACGTTCAGATGTTCTGCAATAGATGTCTTTCAAGAAAATTAATAATGTCTTTCAAGGAAAATGCTAATTGAGACACTGGAAAATAAGTATGGCTTCTTAGGCTAGCATTATAGTCCTCATTCGTGGTATTTAGAGTACAATAGAGGGGATATTTTTTATATTGTAACGAAAATGGCATCATCCAAAACACTTTGATTGCGTCATTTGAATGAGAGAATCCATTATTGATACAGATTACACATTTAATAACGGACAACTCACGTTGTTTAAGAGTGGTGAGTTCAGTATTGACGTTCAGATGTTCTGCAATCGACGAAAAGACTATTACTTATTGTACAATATGATGTCTTTCAAGGAAAATGCGAATTGAGACACTGGAAAATAGGTATGGCTTCTTAGGCTAGCATTATAGTCCTCATTCGTGGTATTTAGAGTACAATAGAGGGGATATTTTTTACGTTGTTATGAATATAGCATCATCCAAAACACTTTGATTGCGTCATTTGAATGAGAGAATCCATATTAATACAGATTACACATTTAATACCGGACAACTCACGTTGTTTGAGATTGGTGAGTTCAGTATTGACGTTCAGATGTTCTGCAATAAGATGAAAACATCACTGGAAATGAGCGACATTGCTTCCCATTGGCTGAATACAGTAAGGAGAATATGGAGCCGATTGGTAATGGAAAATTCATTACAGCATTACAAAAATAGTATCAAATTGCGTCCACAACCACTTTTTTTTAAAGATCCAGATCGTATGGAGCCTTAAATTGCATAGCCAATATTTGATACAACTTATTTTGTTGAAATTATTTGTGAGTTTTGTGCACTTTTAACAGTTTGGCAAGACCACCGAGTTGCATACAACCAAGGAATTTACTGTGTATAGTGGGCTGACCTAAGGTCGAAAATCACCTCTCTTCTCGAAATCAGAGCAAAGTCAGTAGCATCCCCAGATCAATTATCAAAGTTGAAATACTCCAGGATTTATGTATCAAATTAGCTACTACGAACGATATAAGACCTTTGTGCACTTTTTCTATAAAAAAGAGACAAAATTACTCACTCAGAATAATGTTATTCCCACTGGGAACGAGTTTTTGATACTAAAAATCCATGAAAATCCGAAGTTTTTTTGCCTTTTTTCATCAAGTTTGCTTGCCGCCACCATTTTCCATAGTCCATTTTGTACCAACTGCGCAGTCTCAGTGGGTCTCCTATATGAAATGCCTTAACAACTACGTTACCAAGAAAAATCACATGGTTTTGAAGTTGTACCCACTGTGAGCGTCTGCTGGCAAATCTTATGGCCTCAAAAAAGTCATTTTTTGCCAGGTTGGAGCCTTATCTAGCAGAATTGCAGGTTCACTTGAACTTATTAGCATATTTTCCTGTGAAAATCAAACATTTACCGTCTGCCGATCCGGAATGAAACAAACTGTAGTAGTCATTCATTTAGGTTAAATATCATTAAAAAGAAAATGTCGGCCATATCTCACCTCAAAGCTTCCATTGCTCCAGATCGTCGCTTGTTATAAACGAGGAGACGAGTTTCTGCTAATGCTGCTCCTTTTCTGAAGTTCTCAATAGAGATATCAGGTGTCAAACTGGCTCAGTTTATCCCGGATGTACTTCTGAATTTTAACCAAGTCATCTGGGTGGGGATAGCTTTTCTCCCTATTGTAAGCTCTATAGGTTAATATGTTTCTGGCTAATCTTGTGACCTTTGATCTCCACTCGACAGTTGACGTCATCATTTTCATCGTGCGTTTGCAATCTTTTTCACATTCATCATCACTACATCTGATTGCCTGGCCCCATTTAAGGCTGATTAGCCTCTTGATGTCATATTCCAGGTGAATAGCCGTTTAAGGGGACTTCAGATCATCATCATCATCAAAGTTGGGGGATGCTGTAGTTAAGGCAGCTGCAACAAGTTTGTCGAAAAAAGATGGATGCAGAAAGTCTGACATGGATAAATAATTTCCCGTCTTTTCTCACAAATTCAGAAGAAGTCTGGCAGAGCACCTCAGGACGATGTATAATACTTTCTTTTCAGTACATTTCCTGAGCAGTTTGCAAGCCAGTCATTGCCCAACATTATGATAAGCAGATCACTCATGGCGACTCTGGAAATTCTGTCATTTGTCATTATTGGGAATGCTTCTGACTTCAACAATTTGCAAGCCTCTTTCTTAATTCTATCTTTCAAGACCAAACTTTGGATACGCAATTCACCCCTGGAGCACTTGGAATATGGAGATGCATCATGAACCAGTTTGGCTGGGCACACAAATTGGTGTTTATACATCGTGACATCCAGTCACAACCACTCCCTACACAGTGGACAGGGCCCATATTCTGAAACATCAAACACGCTGCCACATTTTCTGCGTCCTAGAATTATTTCCCCCTTTCTCTGATGCAATACAGCTATGTTATGCAGATTATCTCCATGACTTCGCTACAGATCCCATCTTGCCTGAACTTCTTTGTTTTTCTTTGGTGGCCCTTGCAAATACTTCATGGTAGTGATTCTCTTTACTTCATCATTTCTGCCATGAACTTGTTTTATATGCTTAGCAATGTTTGTGACAACTTTGCCACAAAACCTGCAAAATGCATACAAATGGCACATGTTTGGTGTGAAACATGTGTTTTACTGCATACTACTTTTTGACTTGTCAGTCTGTTTTTCAGATGAATTTGCCCAAGTCTACACAAAAAAAGATGAAATGATGAGAATACCATACCTTTCAGTTTCACTTCATGCACTTGAAATGGCAGCCTTGAAATGAGTTCCAAAATTCCAAAAGACATGAACGATGGCCTCCAACCTTGTCCCAATGCTGTTGTTATGTGCACAGCATTCACGAAAAGGCATTTGTTGGTTACTTCATGTGTCTGAAAGGTACTTCTTGGGTACTTCTCAAACCTCGTCACCTCAATAGTTCACATTTCTTCCACACATGAAATGAGGGCGCCTGGTGCCAGGTAACCAACCATGAGGTGGACACTTTAATGGAATGACCTAGACTTGTTGGGTACTATTTTTTCTCATGTCAATATAGCCAACAAGGTTGACTGAGCATGTCGATAAAGTTTGCTTGTTGGGTATACCCTATGAGCAAAAAGTACCAAAGTATATGTCAGATTCATGAAGTATCCAACATGTGCTCTCAGGGGCGGACCAACGGACGGACGGACGGCCGGACCCTTGTCTGCATTGAAGTCAGTTTGAGGACTGTGTCTTTATCAGCCACAACGAGGACGTACCTTTCTAGCAGTTTTTTGAAGATTTCCAGGCTACTTTGTGTGTCTCTTTATTATAACTTTTGCAGATGTCACTTTATATTTGCTGTATTTTAGTATTTAATGTTTGGCTTTTTCCTTAACACAGCGAGGACTTCAGGGAAAAACCAGATCATCTACATAGCGATAACTTGACTGTCATCTCTCGTACTGAGGACACTGATTTTGCCTGCGAAGTGAGGACTTGACAGTCATCATCCAAATAGGGGACGATGATTATTAGCTTCAAATTTAGGCCCCAGAGGCATAACCAAGGGAGGGGGTGGGCTGACAACAAACTACTGGGGCTCAGGACTCAAGACGAACAAAAACTTTTTAACAAGAATGTTCTTCTTTCAGGACAATCTCCCACAATCAATGAGACTACTAAGAATTCCACTTCCAACTGTTGATGACTCAGCACCCTAAGTGCAATCCCCTCCTCTCATTCCGGGAAGTATTGGGGAACATCATACATATTCTCGTATGATATGATAGAACAAGAGAAGGGATCTATCCAAATGGGTGGGTGGGTGGGGAAAGCACGTCCTTCGCCCCATATGTTCGTCCCACCATCCAGTTTCCATTTATCTGCCATTTGCTCACTTCAGCGCTTCCACGCCCCTTTAACAAGCAAATCTATGGTTGACGTCATTCGTCACGTGGATTGTCACTTAGGGTGTTCCAGCACCCTAAGTGCAATCCCCTCCTCTCATTCCGGGAAGTATTGGGGAACATCATACATATTCTCATACATTCTGTACAACCGAATATGCCCTATTCATTTCTTGTCCCATCTTCCCCCAATACTACCCAAAACTCCCAATTCTCAATCATAAAACAAGGAGAATATCTGTGAAGCAAATGACCTTTATTATTCATCTTCAGCTAACCGACAAGCTAATACAACGTAGTCACGAGTACAACATAGGACATGAGAATGTGAACATTTATTTAGTACAATCGAAGTGGGCATTTCATAATAGAAACATTTAGAAATGCACTCTTATCATACCGCAGACTAGGATTGTTAGTCTACAATTCCATCGCTTTTAACCCTCTCATGCACCATTATTATTCAGAGCATTTTGCACAGAATCACATCAATTTCTTTCAAAGAGCCAGTGCATCAACCCTGTAAACTTTACAGGGGTACTGTAATGGAATATTGTTTAGGTCTTTGATTGACCTTTCAGAATCCATCAGCAAATATTGGAAAAACATTACCTGGTTACCATGGCAACCGTTATAATATGTATCAAAACAGTGAAAATTATGAAATAAGGTTGTTTATTTTAGAAAAAGTGGCTTTTTACCACATTTACTTCCTAGCTACACCAAATCTAACCCCAGTATTCGATTTACTGGGCAATTTTCACTCTAGAGACAAAACATGATGCTTATTTCTGGAAGAATGACATTGTTTTTGCTTTTCGTTTTACCCAACGGCTTTATCATTTCACAGAGTGGACAACAGAATGAATTATTATTGAAATGCAAAACAACACCAATACTTTTCAAAGAGCCAATGTAACAAAGCTGAAAAAGATAGAGGGATAACTGTAATGACATTTTGTTAGGTCTATATGTGGGTTACCAGGGTAACCGGTAGAGCGAAAATAAATCATGCACCGTTGCCATGGTAACAATCAAACTATGGATATGTTTGATTTTTGAGAGATTATTCGAGAAAAAGTAGATTTTTACCATATTGTTGGTCTAGATACACCAGATCTGACCAAGGAATTGAGTTAACTGGGCACTTTTCACCCTAGGGACAGAACATGATGCATATCTCTGGAAGAATGAAGTTGTTTATGCTATTTTTTTACATAACGGCATAATCTATCACTGTGTGGACTTAGAGTGAATTTTCATGGAAGTGCAAAACAACACCAATCTTTTTCAAGGAGCCAGTGTAGCAAAGCTGCAAAAGATAGAGGGGTAACTGCAATGATATTTTGTTAGGCCTATATATGGGCAACCAGGGTATCTGATAGAACGAAAATAAATCATGCACCGTTGCCATGGTAACGATCAAACTCTGCAAATATTTGATTTTTGACTGAATATTTGAGAAAAAGTTGATTTTTCCCTATTTTCTGCCTTGCTACACCTAATCTGCATAATGGACGGATCAACAATACTGACTTCTGCAACAGAGCGCAGAATGGCCGGATCAACAATACTGATTACTGCAACAGTCCGCATAATGGACGGATCAAATTTGATATTGTCGAATACGCTTATGGAATAGGAAAATGTACGGAACAATCACAAATACATTTTGAAAATGTGCATAAAATGCATATTTTCACGAAACCAGCCCCGTAATGTGCCTAGCAGTCTAAGAAGATACACTCATGAATGCACCACAGATGCACTGATGGATGAGCCATTTCAGAGGCCACTTTCACTGCAGTGTTTAGAGCAAAGGGTCTCTAGAGTGCCACCGATTCCAACAGTCTTTCCTATGAATATATCGCTCACATGTCAAACGGTAATTGTTCGTTTTCCTTTGAGATTTTCTCCCATTTTCATCCTTTTCATAGCCACACACTCTACACGTTCTCCTAATTCCACCATCTTTTTGGGTTGTCATGGGGTGGACACCAGTTGTTCTTGCTGCAACTGCAGGAATAGGACCGCGAATCGGGATGTTCTCAACTGGAGCCAGACGAGGCCGACCACGACCAGGTAGATCTCTGTTGGCACGTCGCTCTCGCTGTGGTTCCGTCAGTTCCGCTACCAACATTTCACGAAAAGCCTTTTGCTCAATGTTCTTTCCTGTCACTTTTTTGTACCCTATGTATGAGTTAACTATGCAAAGCTCCACAAGCCTCCAAAATACATGCTTCCACCACTTCAGGTTGCGACGACTGACGGTATAGTAACACAAGTGTTGATCAAGTAGATCTACTCCTCCCATATGATCATTGTAGTTGGCTATCAACGTTGGCTTTCTACGTTCGTCCTGCCCTTCTCGACGTGGTGGTATGACTGTCACTTGGTTTCCATGCATTGTGGATAAGGCTGTTACATCCCTCTTGTCTTTCCAACGTACTGCAGTCATCAATCCACCATGGCATTTTCTGAACTCCATTCCACCTCTCTGAAAATGGTCACCTTTGACAGGCCTTAGCTCCATTGGGAAGCCTCGTCTATTCAGACGAACTGTTCCACAGCATAAGATACCACGGTTGAGAAGTTCAAGACACAAGGTTGGCGATGTGTAGAAATTGTCAGTATAAAGACGGTATCCAGAATCACTAAAGTCTGCAGTTAGATCATGGACAACACGTGATGGCAAGCCAACTTCAACGCGATCAGCAACCTTCCCAGTATAGATTTGGAAGCGACTGCAATAGCCAGAATCACTCTCAGCGAGGACCCAAAGTTTTATACCAAATCGCTTTGGCTTCTTCGGCATATACTGGAGGAAAGAAACCCGGCACTTTCTTCCAATCATCTGTTCATCAACTGAAATATGGTGTCCAGGTGTGTACATCAGCCGAAAGTTTTCACTCAATCTATTTACAAGAAACCTGACTTTGAAAAGTTTGTCTCTGTTCGGATCATTTGGATCATATTGTACATTGTCACAACAGTGTAAATATCGATGGATTTGAAAAAAATCCTTCCCAGTGAAGACCTCTCCATACCAAGGTGTCCGGGACCATGGCTTTTTGGACCAGTAGTCCCTCAGATGGGCACGACGATCAATGCCTTGGGCAATGTTTACTCCTAAGAAAGCATCAAGTGATATCCTGTCAATTTGAATCCACCGCATGTTTGATGGATTTGCTGCCCTACACTGATCTGCATACAAATTGGTCTCCCTGCAAATGTCACGGGATATGTTGTCATCCCAAAAGAGTTTGAAAAAGTCGGAGGCTAGAACAGGCTCTCTGGCTAAAACCCAATCGCACACACCACTCCTAGCAGTAAAAGGAATAGCATGATTAGGGTTCACTTCATCGCCATCAAACGCCTCCCACACTAAGTCTTGACCAGCCACAATAATATCATTGTCAACACCTGAATCATCTGTATCGTCGGTCTCTGGTTGAAGTTGAACAACGTGTTCTCCATCCCTGGCCACTGTGTTGGCCACCTTACCGCGACCACGACCGCGACCACGACCACGACCTCGTCCACGATTTGCAGCAGGCAATGCATTAGCACCAATGCCACGGCGACCTTCACGATTTTGACTGGTACGAGAGCCAGGTAACCATTCCTCATCAGTGCTAGTGTCAGCTTGGCTTTCTACACCAGTGTTGTCATTGTCACCTCGATGAAATTCAGTGCCTTCGTTCTGGCTCTGAAAACAAAAACAAATGTTCAACTGATGATGATTGTTTTGTAGGAAGATAGAAATGGAGATGATAAATATTCATCATGCCTGGTACAAGAAAATATCCCCAGGAAATATTGGTGACCTACTTACTAGTATGTCACAGTGTTCATTCAAAACTGACATCATCGAGTTTTCCTCGACTAATACCTTTTTTTCTAACTTTGGAATTCAGAAAGTGCTCACACATGAGTATACCAGCCAAAGTAAAACTATGTTACTGAGTTTAGAAACACATGAGATGAACAGAAAACGCACCTGTGAATAAACATCCAGGGTACTTGAAACTCTGCACACTTTCCTACTGCCACAGCCTCGAACACGGACGCGACCTCTTCTGCGACCACACTGGTAAACTCCCTGGCTAGTAGGTGGAAGGGCAGGCAATGCCTCTTGGGTCTGGAAATAATGATTGCTTGGTTATTTGATCAATCACCATAAATTAATAAATTATATTTGGCCTTGACCAGCTATGGAAATGAAAAACGGCTCCTGTGGAAAGCAAGCAATATTTTTCAAATAGTAACTAGGCCTGTAGGTCCTTGTCCACAGCCCATCAACAATGGACATCTCACACACCAGCTAAAAGAGGTATAAATGTGCCACTCAATCAGCAAGCCCTACAACTATAAATCACCTAAAATCAAGAAGATAATATAAACTAACCTGTTGAGCATCATGTAGTGGAACTTCATGTGAATGACAGGCCCTGCTGACATTCCTGCTACTTGAACTTGAAGCTCGACCAGAACCTCCTCGTACTCTGACACGACCTCGATATTTGCTGGTAGCAGCCGTTTGAACACTAGAAGGAAACCACTCCTCGTCACCGTTACTGTCATCAGACTGGCTGTCACTGCTGTTTCGATTCTTGCTCAGAGCCTAAAAAAGAATTTTGACCGATTGTTACATGTGATCAAGGTGTTTGTGATAAATAGTTCAAATGTGCCACTTCCCTAAGTGATAGTGAAACATACTTACCTGTGCTGGAGCATGTGAAGAAGGAGCATTACTGGCAGGCCTATGGTGACTATAAAAAGACTTGCACGACGCAACAGTATCCGGAGAACCTCTTGGATTGCAACGACTAATACGAGGGTTCCTGTCTACTTGAACAATGAGATCATGTTGACCGGGACCCTAATAATAAAAATAAGATTTATCAATTATGCAGCAATGTTAGGCATAGTAATTGGAGGAGGCATGTATCAACTATGCCATGATGCAGGCCAATGGGAATGGGCTGGGATAGGCCATGGCCTGGGAAATGTGGGATGAAAGGGCGACTAGCCTTCACAATAGTAACACAAGTACAGACACTGCTTGTCTTAGTGCTAAATGCATGCTAGGCCCAAGGTAAGCTTATCATCACCAGCGCCAAAGCACAGCTCTCAACACTGACAGCACAGTATCATGCAGCACAGGCATGTCATAGATAGAGCCCTAAGCTTACACCAGGGCCTCCCACACCTACACTTATGTTCAATAGAGGTAGACCAAGATGCGCCGTAGATGCATAGCCCTAGCACTATCTGCCCAAAACAATTTTCTGGTCATAAAACAGCTGGTTGCTTACTTTCACATGTTTGATTCATGGGCGCCGCCATCTTTGATTTAGGCCGAGCTCACTCAACCATTGTCAACAAACATGTTGCCGGCACACAAGTGCATCAAATCGTCATTTGTCCAGATTGTAAACAACCCAGAGTCGCGACATATTCAGATTGTTATCTGTAAGTGTAAACTAACCTGGTTTTGGGTCAGTAAATCATCTGCAGTGTACAGAACGGAGTCACGGAATGCAGCTTCCTCATTGTGTTTTTCGTTGACATTAGTCTCGCGCAACCAGGCAAGGTCATCCTCTTCAAGATCACTCCCGTCTTCAAATTCGGTGTCGGAAAAATCTTCAGGGAGATCATCTAACAGATCTAAAGCCTCATTTACACCAAATCGACCACTCATTTAGACATTTTAGGTGTTGAACCATAAAATACTAAGTGAAACTTGTCCTCATGAGGTCAGCCACTGTCAACGTCCGCCATTGTTGTTGTGCGATTATTTTTTTATTTTTCAATCAAAGATTCCAACCTTACCGTAAATAGTGACACCTATCAGAAATACAATAAATCAGTAGGTTATAGTATCTAAAGTTGGTTCTGAGCACGGCAGCACCAGCCAGTAAGGATTACAGGGTTAATTATTGATTTTTTAATTCATGCCACAAGGCGGTCGCTAGCGACCGCCTGGCGCACGAGTGGGTTAACAAACATCTGAAGGATCTAAGCATCAAATGCCGGGGGCAAATTTGTAGGTACGAACTTATTAAACATTTTCTCATAATTGCCGCCATCCAACACGGACTTGGACAACCTTCCCGCCACCACCGCCGCATCCCTCACAGATTCTACCCTACTGTAATAAGGAGCTGATTTGTCAGAAAACCAACCCATATGGTTATTCATTTGATCTTGATCGTCCACAGCACCCGAAAAGCCTAATAATACTGCACAACCTGCTCTAAAGCTGTGTAATGTTTCACCCTCATAAACACCCAAAGTGACCAAATACTCACGAAGACGATCATACATGGAACTAAAGGAAATGTTCTGATCCAAAACCCTGCCAGACTGATCGACTATCCTGAAAAGGTAACCTGCAGATATATCCACCCCATGATCATTGCACCATCGAAAATAATGATCGAGTGCCTCCACAGGGCAAATCACCTTGTCATCACATCGCTTTACCACAAACCTATTGGCCTTTCCCCTGCCACCCCTGATGGTTTTTGTCAAAGTATGACAAAAGAGGAGGCCAGAGCCGGAACTTCTTGTGCCGGAATAATACACAAATCGGAAGCTCTATCACCCGCAAAAAACTGCAACTTGAAAAATACCTGATCTCTGATCAATAGGTATCTTTGTCTTAAGGAAATATCCGGCCTCGAAAGCTGATTATGAATATACTTCGACATGTGACGGATCTTATCTATAAATATAGGTTTTGCCTGCTTCGGCATTACATGTGATTTCGCTTGTTCAAGTGCAATTTGCTGAGAGTAATTAATAACCTGAGGTGCATGACTTGGGTTACCTGACGAGGTAGAGTGATTCCACAGCTTTCCCCTACCCACCTGTTGAAATATGTCAGACAGGCTCTGAATCATGTTTTTGACAGAGGTTGACGCAAAACGGGTAGGGCAAGAACATTTAGTGCCATCATGTGTGGCTAGTAACGGACACGTAAAATCATGCACCTTAGTTTTACCTTTGGTATCTTTCTATACTAAAAATTCACACACTTCTTGAGGGCCACATGTCACAATCGACGGTTTCGAGGGGAGCGAAGACAGAAATAACTCAAACGTATTCTTGATGGAATCCAATCGTTTCTTCCCGGCACTGTTCCCAAAATGATTCTCTAGGTAATCTAATCTTTTCAAAATAGCATCCCTATTAACCGCGACCATAGCATGTTGGGGAACGGCCACCTAGAATCACGAGGCAAACGACAAGCGATGAGCAACTATTTTACACGGCACAACTACATCTGGAACAAAGCCGTGCTTTGAAGGAGTGAGAATGTCTGTACATGATTAACAATGGTGCCCATACTGGTGTCGTACCCTCATCAGGCAAGAGCATAGTACAATATTTCACCTTATTGTCAATTAACAGCTGAAACACAGGTACAGTGAGCTGCTTTGGAGGGTATACATAATAATTCTCATCATTACTAAACGTCTGGGCGAATACATTGACACCCGATGATTGCGGCAGAGGAAATGGAGTAAAGTGTTTCAAAGGAAGCCCAGCCGATGATTTCATCGCATTGCTGTCCAGCGCCATCAAATCAATGGAGTGTGGCCCATAACGCCTTTCTATTTTCTCCCATGCTTTCGATGATAACGTAGTGTGGGAGAGATCAACCGATCTTGATGGCGTATCCGCCGGATTATCTTTAGACCTTATGAAAGACAATTTTAATTCTACATTGTTTGTGAATATCAGCTGGAATATGTCCTTCATTATATTTACCAACTTGATATCTCTGCCACCCTGACTATGCCAGGCTTTTACCAATATCATACTATCTGTATACACATCAACTCGGTGATTAGCAATTGATGATTCTAAAGATTGGAGGGCTTTTCTCAACGCATCCGCCTCTTTTAAATGGATTGGGCGATGATCGCCAGATAACCAAAAATCCGAGATGCAGCACTGCTTTACATCCCCGGACAGAACTACCGCTCCATATTTGTACAAAGAAGCATCTGTTGCTAATAACACCTGTTTGTGGTATTCTGGTCGCCACTTAAAGAGGTTGAATAGCGCCTCCAGAAGCAAGCAACAGCGTCACCCGTAGCAGAAATAAGAACTGCTTAGTGACGTCATGGTTTCCATATACGGCATCTCATTTGCATATTTTTACAACCTTATTTACTACGAGTTATAAATATGCCAGTAGCACGTGGATCATGCCGGGCGGCGCTGTCAGGTGTTTCCACTATGGGTTACATAATCGGCTACAAAGAGGCCAGTGTTCTAGTAAATGAAGTTAGCAATGATAGCGAAAGAATGTTAGTGTATGTTACGCAGTCAATAGCGATAGTAGTGAGTTGGAGAGAGGAGAAAATGGAAAATGGAGAGAATAGTAGTATGGATTTCGAGTCCCAAGAAGAAACTTTGCAAAGTTTTCATCAAACTGATAATCATATTCCTTCCTTCTCTGTCTCCAACAATTAAAAGTTGCTGCAGTCAACCTGATGGGTTTATCTGTGAGCGAATCGACGAGACGAAGCATTTTTCAAGCATCCGAATGGTACCTTACAGATCCGCAAGGGGCGCGTTACCGAAAATGTTGCAAAAATCAATAACGTGATCGTAAATATTGTCATATTTTTCAAAATGAGAGTATGTAAATGATATGCAGACGGTAAACCAATGAAAGGCCAGTATCTATTGAACCTTACAAGTGATTTGGGGGCCTTGAAACTCCTTATATTTATCAATGAAACCTTATTCCCGCCTAAGGTTTTGACCGGGCCGTCCAAAACTCCCCATTTTTTGGCGGGCCATTCCCTTTAACATACCCATCCCAATCATCAACAAAACGCCAATTTTCGACTTCCTCCCTCAACTGTAGCGATAAAGGAAAGAGGTTTTTTGTATTTTTTATGGCACTCGAAATGGCATTATTCATCTCATTAGTGTAGAGCCGAGCAGCAGGGACTACAAGCGACATGGAAATGCATTTACCTACAAGCCGCTGCATAGTCCTGATATCTATCATTTTAGAAGCTAATATGTCTTCTCTTAGCTGCATAAATGATATTTTCTTGTCTACGGGCAAAATATATGCTTGTTTCTCTGAATCCACAATAAAACCTAAATGTCTCAATGCTAAATGGTCTCCTAGGTTACTTTTATGCAACGCAAATGTATAACCAAGACGAGTGAGCAACTCGAGAACTGAATACCTTATAATCTCAATTGACAATGTATGTTCAGATACTAGCGTACTCAATGATTCAGCGGAAAATCTATCATCGATATATTGAGTTGTACGAATACCAAAACTCCTCATGTATGAAGTAGCAAGCATACCAATAGATTGGTACACAAAGGGCGAGGCCTTCCAACCAAATGGTAACGTATTATACACCATAACCCACCCACCGAATTGGAGTCCGAAGCAAGTTTTACTATCTTGAGACAACAAAATATGGTCGTATCCGGACTTATCATCACAACTTATCATTCTCGTGTTATGCTGAACCAACCTATGAATATCACGCAGAGTTTCCAATTGAAAATGATTATCTTTGACCCATAGGTTAAGATAACGTTCATCGTGGCATAGGCGTGGCTTGGAGGGTTCCACTGTGAGAGGCATAACAATGCGTGGCATCTGGCAGTTATCGAGTTTACCTACAAGGCTAATCGATCCCATAGCTATTCTCTTTTCAAGCTCACACGCAATAAATGACGCGTGATCCCGACAATTAATAGCATTAGGAAAATAGGCAGACGGCGGTGTTTCGGAGTCGTAAGCTTTCCCCTTAAACTTTCCTTTAAACGGCCGAAACATATCCTGAACCGAGACACCATTAACAAGCCATGCTCTTAGAGTATCGTTAGGTGGATTATCATCTAAACGAGATTGCATTAACTTCTCCCACTCATCAATTTGATTATGTAGGCCTCCAGCTACGAATGTATCAGGGTCCCGCAGTGGCAATGTCTGAACGTTGAAACTAGAACCACCTTTTATTACACTTTCAAATCTGATAGCTGAGATTGGGGTTGAGGGTTGGATGTCCTTCCCATTCAATAATCTCCAACGTGGGGTCTTTTTCATACTATTTGCCGCCCGCAATGGGTTGAACTCAACTGATTTTTCCCACTCGGGCACATGCATACTTCCTCGCTGAAAAAGGGGAAATAATCGCGTATGGGAAGGACTTCCAACCCTCAACCCACAGGAAATAAATTCCATAGGGCGAAGACTCCCCGGGATGAGGGTTAAAAGATCCTAAGTAACCTATTTATATATGACACTGAAGTGAATGTGGTATTAACATTTACTTTGGTTGTGCTTCTTTCATTTTCTGGCAGTCTTTAACGAGGTGATCCAATGACCCGCAAAAATAGCATGGCATAGGCCTTCCCCTACCTCTACCACCTCTTGAATATGGATACCGACCATAAGGTCTATAATTGCCGTAATTATAACCACTATTATAACCTCTTCCATATGAAGGATACCCCGAGGAATACTGATCGTGGAGCTGAGGGAAAAGACCTTGCAGTGGCGACTGTGGCCTCACCGGCGACTTCTTTTTACGTTTGCGGTTCACCTCATCACTATCGGAATCGCTGTCCGATTTCGCCCTCGAGGAGCGCTTACATTTCGCTAATGCCTTGGCTATGGCATCCGAGGCTCCTCCTCCTAAAACTTGCAAAACAAATGTGGATAACTTCATTTTCCCCTGATGATTACGAGCTTGTCTGGCAAGCTCGTCGTAAACAGGCAACCTCGCATCTTCGGCTATTCTTGCGAGGTTTACCAAGTCATCCAATAATAACAATTTCAAGGATTCGTTAGGTTTATTCTGTGACGCCACGCTTCGTACCTTTTCCTTGATGACTCTAACGGCCTCGCTCTTTGCCGACTGGGTATTGACATCCTGGTCCGTTGTAACCGGAGTAGGAGGGGTCAGAGCATCATTCAGAATAGTCGTACTAGCTGCACTTGGTCCAGCCATCGGCTCCAGCTGAAATACAACATGTTGTATTATTTGATACGTATTATTGTAAGTGATAAGGCACGTTGACAAACATGCTCTAAGGTGTTACTTGCACAGGGTGCCGATCTAGTTCCACTATTATTGCCCAATTCTCAGATGGGAATAACGACAGGGCTCGGGGTGAGCTACTCTAATGCCTACACTAACATTGGTTAATTAGGATCGCAAAAAATGCTCACTTACCAAATCCTGGCCCTTAGGTTGACCAATCTCATTCGCCAGAAGAATTGCCGAGTGCACCAAGATCCTTAAATTTACGATGTTCATCTCTCTATCCGTTAATTCTAGAAAGTCTTCGGACTCTTTCGCTGTGATGTCTGTGAAGGCTTGGGCTAGGGCGTCCTGCGTTAGGTCCTCCAACCCTTTGTCTGGCTGTAACCTCGCCCACTCCTTGGGTACCTCTGTACTGGCCTTCACTTTTTTGACGAGTTGAATGACTATGTCCCGATCCTTCAAGGAGTGACGTCTTTTTAGTACTGGTGGCAATACCATTCTACTGCAATAAATACCGGAGTATAAGAACTTTTCTCGTACGGTGCCGCGAGACCCGCCCAGAAATCGAGCTCCAACCTGGAAAGTAGAACTTACCTGAATATTCGCATGAACCATGTGAGTTTCGACGTATGAGTGACTCTCTCTGTCTACCCGTCACCTTATATAGCCAAGCTTCACAATGGTGTTTTAGAAAGTTATGTGTAACTCTTACGCAATCGTCTGAAGGCCGTGGCAACCAAGTTGTTTTCTCAATAGCAGATTTCTGATGTGCCCAAAAATGTGCCCGGCCCGATAACAGCTTCCCTGACCATGTTGTAATACCGACATCTACACAATGGATTTAATCCCGTGCCGTTCTGTACATTACGATTTCCTCTGTGGCACAGGTGTCAGATTACTCTAACCAGCCTTATATACTATGATTTATACTATATGTCAACAACCGTGTTGTCCTCCTTCCTTCACAACACTCCAACTATGCTGAGATATTATAACCTTTCTCTAGGAAAATGAACAAATCCAAGATATCGTAACTATTTGCCAACAAAGCAACCGCGATACCTAGCTAGTGTTAAAGTTTTTGAATACCGAGGCCAGCCTCTCTCCCTGCTGTAGAAATTATAAGGATACGACACACTCTCAAATGCCGACGCCAATCATCCTACTAGCCATTCCCGGGAGCTATGATCCAACATCATGTACCATAACTACCGATACCAACCCAGACACTAAATATAAGCACCCCTGGTGCTACACTATTATTCACATCAAAGCAATCCCACATGCTGTTGCCAACAATCCTACATGTTGGACCTAAATCACACAGATACCAGCAATCCTACATGCTGTACTCAAATCAGAAAGATACTAGCAATCCTACATGCTGTACTAAATCATAAAAATACTGCAGCAATCCTACATGCTGTACCCCAATCACAAAGTAATCCCACGTGCCTGCCACCCTCAAGCAGGTGAACTCAAGCCCCGGCCTGGCTATTCCAATATTCGCATAGTGTACACCGTAGTCCAATCGAGCTAACATCAAAACTAAGCAATAAAATACAAACTGGCTTTACAAAATAGATTCACTCAGAAAACGTCGAGAAATAAACCATTATAAATCGGCAGTATTACTTACATTCTAAAAAACGCACGAGCGACATGAAAACGCGTCCTGTCGGCCATGCAACAAGCAAATCTATGGTTGACGTCATTCGTCACGTGGATTGTCACTTAGGGTGACTCAGGTTCACCACCAGATTCTATGCATCACAGGAACAGTCCTGATCATATTAATATCAACCCCTACTTCATTCCATATTTCGCAAACTAATGAACCAAATTCAATGCGGTTTTCACGGTATTGTCAGAAATTTCGTTTTCTTAACATACTTCTTGGCAGAAATGTGATTGCATAAGTTTTTCATTATGTAATCGGCCATTTAAAAAACCCTTACAAAATGTCTGACAATATGGTGAAAACCGCATTGATTTTGGTCCATTAGTTTGCGAAATATAATATGAAGTAGGTGTTGATATCAATATGATCGAGACTGCACACTCAATTTGGCTTCACCACTGTTGAAGACATCCTCCACAAATACTGCCCGACTCACGCTTAAGTGCATGCATGGCACACCACACCAAAGAAAAAGTGGTTTGCAGATGTCACTTGTCAATAAGACCAGTATAAAAAATATCAGGCACAATACAACGTGTAAATAAAATCGTGTACAAGGAAGACAGGTGCTCTAACAGAATGTCGCAGCTACCAAAGAGCAAGTGCTCCGCTGTTATATTATCATAACCCGGGGAGGAATTACGTTTTAACTTCTTAATCCCCAGCCCGACTTGGTCAACGGAGATGGAACAGTCATTAGGCCCGAGCAGATGGCGCTCCATCTGCTCAGAAAAGTGCCCCTCCACTGACGGTGTCACCCCATGCTGAAATTCTGTTAGAGGAAATAAAAAATTGTCATTCATTACATTCGAGTAAAAAAGGCCAAAATCATCTGCTTTTAGCGAGGATTCCAGTTTCTTCCTCTTACTCTTTCTGATGGCATTCCAAAACCTACCCGTTCTACCACGAACAAGAAACCCATCATCCTTATTATACTTGTCCTGGAGCTCATTGTTAAAATGCTTACGAAGGAGTTTCCGATAGAGTTTCTTGACCCCTTTGAAGCACTTATAAACCTCCCCGCTACGTGGCCTATCGCATGCAACCCAAAGTGACCACCAACATTTCTTCTGGTCACGAATCTGATTAAGCTCTGGATTTCAGAACGCTTTAGGCTTAAAACCGGGCCGTTTAGAATATCCAGCCTCTTTTGCTGAAGAAAGCAAAGTGTCACAAATCTTGGAGACATACTCATTTATCATGAACTCTTCACTTACTCGGTCTCGACACCGGGGAGCTGAGAGTACAGGAATGGATTTGAGACGGGTCTCAAGGAATTTACGATAACGGTCAGTGTTAATGTAGGATAATTACTGAACACTAGTATATAGAAATGCACGTTGTACATAATGTATCCGTAATGTAATTATGGCGTCTAGCCTGATTAGAGTTGACATGACATTTAGGGCCGTATTCAATATGCTGTTTTAGCGACTCTTTAGTTAAACGGTGATTACCTCTTAAGCGCCGTTTAAATAGATGTTGTACGCGGGCGTATAAACGGAGGCCTAAACGGCCTTTCAAAAGTCGCGATCATCGGACATTTAGCTGTACGCGGTCAAATCCCCGATCATCGCGTAACTTTCATTGTCGACACCAGACCAAGTTTAATGAACTGACGTAATTCGAGACGGGTAGGGATATTTAAATGGGCTCGATCAGGCCTTGCACACTTTGTATGGTAGTTGCAACTATGGGACCGAAAAGAGCGGAAAATTTTACGCACGAGCAAAGGATGGGCCTCATCCAGCTCATTAGACTGCAGGTGAAGGTGATAGAAGACAAACGATCGGATACCTCCTCCAACAGAAAGAAACAGAAGGCGTGGGACGAAATCGAGAAACAAATGGCGGCGAATTTTCCCGAGAGGGCGAGGGCCTCTGCAAAGGACCTCAAGGAATTATGGAGAAGGATGAAAGGGAAGACCAAAACGGTCGCACGGGATAAGAAAATAGATATGGCCAAGACTGGCGGTGGAGCACCGGAAGTTGACGACCTCGACGAAGAAACAGTCGCAATTTTGTCCATTATAGCAAAAGATTTGGAGCAGATTAAGAACACTTACGACGATGATTGCACTGGAGCGGTCACCGACACTCGCGATGAGGATGTTACTGCAGGCACCAGTTCAAGCGGAAATACAAATAAGAGGCAAGTATGCCTTCTGATGATTATTATGAAAAATACACATTTCTGAGTTGCAGGAAGTGCGTGTATTTTACTGTCATTACAAGATACAGAGTGGCATCAGTATAAAACAAAAATATCTGGGATGGTTCTCGTGATGTAATGAACTGCAAAGCAAGTTACGAAAATTTACAAGCACTTGATTAACCAATGTTCTTTTACAGTGCATATCATTTGCCCACTGAATACGATGATGACACCGAACCAGATGTCGAGTTAGAAGAAGTGAGAAGCAACGAGGATCAATTGTCAGTTTGGTAAGAGAATCGTTGAAAATGGTGGATGAAAATTGTTGCCCTAATTTTCCTTTCAACAGTCATTAAAATGAAAAATTTCATTTCATCTTTTGAACACGATAGTCCTGTACTTTCTGATTTGTTAAAATGCCACTCCTTTTTCAGCGGGAATAACAAGTCCTCAACTCGTGGAAGGCTGTCGCCGTCCTCGACAGTCTGCCGTGAGTAGACAACCCACACCAGTTCACGTCAGCAGACACTCGTTGCCACACATCAGCAGAGAGCCGTCGCTCCGAGACAGCCGACAAGTTCAGCATTACAGAAGACGACCGAAGCCTTGTCTTATCTGAAAGAGGAACACGACATGAAGATGGAATTATTGGAACTTCAGAAACAGGCAGCTATATGTAAACGAAAGGCCTATGAAGCAAAAACTGAATATTACAAAGAAAAACTTAAACAGAAGCGAATCGACCTTTGAATTCTGAAGGGACAAATCCACTTATTAATTCATCCATTTATGTTGCTCTTACTGATTAAAATGCTGCATGATGAATCGTTGTCGGAATAAGTTTCCTCTGAAATTTACTTCAGCCGGGTTGATGGGTCGTTCTGGTTCACCGATTTCACGTCGAGGAAGGTCAGCTTCTGGCTCCGGTACAGGATCATTCATTCGTGTGGCGAGATTATGTAAGCAGGTGGTCGCAACTATTATTGCCATATTGTGATCCAACTGAAAAATGAAATTTAATATCAGAGTCAGTTTATCTGTGTTAACGTGTTTTTTTGGCAAAGCGTACAACACAAGGGGGAGTAAACCGTTTCCATCACCAGTGAACCGTTTATGATACTCACTGAACACCTCAGATGCATTCCCTTGGAGACGCAGGGAAATCTCTTTTTCCAAATCCCGAATGCTCGTTCAACCACTCCCCGGGTACGTCGTTGGGCATTGTTGTAACGGTTCTCCTCTGGTGTTGTTGGGTTGCGAACCGGGGTAAGCATGAACGTGCTGCAAGTGTAGGCCGGATCCCCTAGCAAAATGCCTCTGTATTCCCCTGCTTGAAATTTACGGAATAGTTGTGATTCTTGAAATATCCGCGAGTCATGTGCCGAACCGTACCATCTGGCAACAATGTTAGTGAAAAGAAGTTGATGGTCCACAACACCCTGGCAGTTGATACTATACCAACCTTTACGATTGATAAAATGGGCCGCACGCTCCCCACCAGGATTAACTATAGCAACATGGGAACCGTCTATAGCACCAACGACCCCAGGGAATTGGGCAATCTCATAGAAGCCTTCGGCAATAGTTCTCCTTTCTTCCGGTGTGGTTGGAAAGTGAATGAATTGCTGACGTCTGGCACAAATAGCAGAGGAAACGCGATGAACCACCCTGCAGACAGTTGCCTGGGATACGCCACACATATCACCAATGTCCATTTGGAATGATGCCCTGGCATAAAAGCGCATGGCAACCAGCACCTGCTGCTCCGGGTTCAGAGCATGATTACTCTCCTTTAGTGGCATCAAATCCGGGGCTAAGAAATCTACTAGCCAACGAAATGTGTCCTTGGAAACCCGGAATCTGCGGATAAATTTACTGTCGCTATACTTTCGGAGCGCATCCACTCGGACCTCAAATACTCTTTCGACACGAGGACGACCCAACAGTACCTCCTCCTCCTCCTCCTCTTGTGCAAACTCAAGAATTTGTAAAACCGCCTCCATGATGTCTAAACCTGTGCTGCATGTACTTGCGTTCCACCTAAACGCGGACATAAACATGCCCAGCCCGGCGATTAAATTTTCTTTTGTTGCTTAGACGTCGGCTAACCGCATGTTGGATAATAGCTTATTCTGAATTGGCGTATAACTTTAGACAGGCGATGATCGGGCGATCAAGAAATTTGTACGCGCGTAACCCTTAAACAGTCGCTAAAACACCATATTGAATACGGCCCTTAGAGTTTACATGACATTTAAACGCGCCTATAAATATAAAAGGGCATGATCATATAGTGGATTATAGTACAAGTTATATTACGTTGTGTTCGTTGCGTTAGAGAGTCACGTGCATTTGATGAGCAAACTTCAACGGCAAAATGTATAAGCGATATAATGCTCAGACGCAATACCAATATCATCAATTGTCACAAGTGATCCGCTTGATCTGGCTATCCTTGCCATGATCAGGCCTATTCTTGACAGTGGTAATCGTCGGTTGTTTGATTTGACTATCCTTGTCATGATCAGAACAATCAGTGTTCAAGTTTGGAGATTCATTACATCCAGATGATACCTCGATCAGATATAATTTCGCGATTGGTCGATTTGTGTGTCCAGATTTTGTTTTGATGTTGGCAGCACGTGCCAAGCCATCATTGCCGTAGATGAGAGATTCCATCACTGCCATATCCCAGTTCGCCCGTTTCTTTTGATCAGAATGTACGAGTACAACATCACCAGGTTTGACACAATTATAAATATCGCCAAGTTTTGTCTGCAGTTCATGACGTTCTCTTAATGCAGTGAGGTATTCACTGCTCCATCGATTCCAGAATCATTCTAGAATGGATGCTAGGTTGTCACATCGTTTGATGAGATCATCTCTGTTGTATGTCGGATCTGAGAGTTCATCTGCGTCATAACTGGCATGTGGTAGATGGGTTAACAATCTTCCATATAGTAAATGCGCTGGAGTTAACGGTGTTGGCTCGTTTTCACTGTAGACGTACGTTATGGGACGATTATTGAGCACTAATTCAATTTCGCAAAGCATGGTGGTCATTTCGTCGCGAGTGACGTAAGCGCGCCTAAGCACTTTCTTTAACGAGAGTTTGGTAAGTCCGATAATGCGTTCATAGAATCCTCCCCACCAAGGGGCGCGCTTGGGAATGAATGTCGAATCGACGTGTTTGTTTGCCATTTCGATTTTGACCTCTTTGGCGGCGGATAGGAAAGTTGTTGCATTGTCACTAATTACGCGTTTTGGGAGTGATCGCCTGGCTGAAAAGCGGCAGAACGCACGTAAGAACGTTTGTGAAGATAAATCTCCGACGAGTTCTAGGTGGACTGCGCGTGTGTTTGCACATGTAAACAAGCATACATAGCATTTATGTTCACCGAAATGAGATTTGTCGTAAAGTTCTCCTGTGTAGTCAACTCCTGTTATTGTAAACGGTGGGGCTTGGTGTACGCGGAATTCCGGTAATGGAGCTCTGAGTGGTTTCACGTAAGGTAATCCAGCTACCTTCTTACAAATGACGCATGACCAAAGGACGGACTTAACCATTACACGTATTTTTGTAATCCAGTAGACCTGACGTAGGAATGTTACAGCGGCTTGAACACCTGAATGTAGGGTTCGTTCATGCACATCAACGATGAGAAGCTTAGTGAACGGATGATGCGTATTGGGAATTTCGCGTCCTCAGTGATTGGGGCATTATGTAAGCGGCCTCCACAACGTAGGATCTGCTGGTCGTCCAGGAACAATTGAGAAATTAAAGGAGACTCACCTTGGGTAAGGGGAACTTTGGTGACAATTTCACGAAACGAACAAAATACGGAGGAATTACATGAGATGACGTCACTGATTCCCGCCAGCAGTTATTTAGAGATTATTATAAAATTGATGACATGGAAAACACAAATTTCCAAAGACCACAAAACGAACCATCTCCATTTTGGGAGGGTTTCACCTAGGGAGGGCATGTAATTCCTCCGTATTTTGTTCGTTTCGTGAAATTGTCATCAAAGTTCGCCTTACCCAAGGTAAGTCTCCTTTAATTTTAATTTCTCAATTTCACTTCACTCACTAAAATAACTATGGAATTCCATGAGAGGTTTAGAGCCCATGGAATCCACACAATAAAATACACACAATAAAATAGACGACTATTTCAAATTGAAACTTCAATTACTTTTAGTATAAAAACCTAAAAGTCAGTTTTCCTGATTCTCTCATCAAACTGATCTAACAAAACAAAACCTAGATATCTACTAGGAGATGAATAAGTTATCAGTACTCATCATGATGGGCTTACTGAACCTTTGTAAATGGGTCATGCTAACTCGAGTGGAAAGGCCAGCATGGCATGGGAAGGAGATGAATAAGTTATCAGTACTTATCATGATGGGCTCACTGAGCCTTTTGTAAATGGGTCATGCTAACCCGAGTGGAAAAGCCAGCATGGGTGCAGCATACTTATTCCCTGGGCAACATACTGATATCAGTGAGCATGTTGCATAAACCCATTAAGTTTGATGAATGGGTTCAAGGTACCGATACTCCATGGTACATCAAAACCATTCAACAAAACCCATATGGGTACGCCAAACCCATGCATTACTCTATGGGCACATCTAACCCATTCGCTGTACCCAATGGGTACATGGAAGTGATTGTTGTCACTGCATAGCCAGTAGCTGTAAAGAGTCATGCATGTACAACAATGACCTAAGAAATTACTATAAAGAATAACCTTTATTAACTACGAACATAACTAATAACTAATTACAGTCACAGCTTGGACAATACATTGTACAAGGAAGAACCATGATGCATACTTAGTCTTGACAACAAGACATGGTATAAAGTCCGGCGAAAGAAATTGCCGCTACTTCATGTACATGATAGTATAAGGCCTGCTATTAGTAGAGGCAATCCCTCTATCGGGACCCTACATTACAGCCTATTTCACACTACAATCGAAGGGAAGATCCATGAAGGATAGATCACTAGCCATTTCACAAGGAAATGGCACTCCTATTTTTGGACATTTCACACAGAATACACAACACGGATTCTGCATGCGCATGAACCTTCAAAGACTGGCATATCTAAAAACACTCACTTTGCCAAAAATGGGACAATTACGCATGACAAAGAACGAGTGATTTGAGGCAGCGCTGGGAAAAGTCATTTTTAGTTTTTTAGTCAACCACTCATCAAATGGACTATAGTGGCATTGCACTTACATGTAGTGTGCAATCAGGGACTTATTACAACTCCCTGGTGCAATGCTTCCCTGGTCAAACAATTGAACTGCCTGCGCGCCACGCCCACTAACAAAAAAGGTTACTGTCTTAGCTTGGACATGAAAGTAGGCCTAACAGTGTACATGTACAGTCTCGGTCAAAAGCAAATGAACTCCAGTAAATCCTTTGCTACTCTTAAAGTATGCACTGATTAGAAAATTTAGAATAATTTTTCCGCTAAAAATTTTATAGCTAATCATTGATAAATATGAAAGCCATTCAAAAGAAAAAATACAAGATCTATTTTTATTCATTTTCATATTTTCAAATTGTGATTTGTGATATCAACAATTTTCTTGTTGCCTGGACAGTTCAGTAATATGTTGGTACATAACATATTTAGATTTCAGCTATAATCAATGCATATTTGAATAGTGAAAGATTTACAGGTGTTCATTTCCTTTTGACCGAGAGTGTACATTGCACTACACCAAAATCATGAATAACATCTAAATGAAAACAATAAAATTGAACATAACAATTTACCAGCAGCTGGGGCACTCCCTGCTTTTTTCTACAACCATGCTGACAGCCAGACCAGTACATTTTAAATCAGTACTGCTTCAAACATTTCAATTCCAGAATATTACAACCTTCAAAAAATTAAGACAGGCTAGAGACGACCAGCTTATGGCATACACAGACAGAGCCCAGGAGTTAGATGAAAGCCATGGAGGCCATTGGCCACTGTGCCTTCCTCATTTGCCTTGGTGCCTCCCCAGGCCAGTATAGTTTCTTTCATGTTATTCATTCATCAAGGCCACTCTACTCATAGTCAAACTAATTACATGTAGGTTTTATGTCATCAAGAAATGAAACCAGGTGCATTTATCTAGGGACTTTATAAATTACACTTGTGTCTCAGGTTGGAAAGTAGAACATTTAAAAAATGGCCAGGTTTTGGGCAGCATTAAAATTGAGCGAAACACAACCCCATCCATAAACATGATAACACTACAGTCTCAGCATATAGTGTGAGAAACAAAACACACTTGAATACTGTACCAAAATCGTTATAAAGTATGAAATAACAATTTCATAACATAACAAATTACAGTTACTGCTTGATTTGAACACAGTTTATTGACAGCGATGCCAATACACTCAGTACTGCTTTAAACATTTCTAAAATACATGTATAACTGTAAAAATTAGAACAGACAAATAATAAAGAATTAGAACAGACGGACAAGAAAATTGGAAAGTTAGACGAGCTTACCTGTAAGTGAAGTCTGACTTGAATCTTATGAATTTCCCAATTCCTTTCCTAGAGCGCTAACATGAGATACTGACGTCATACTGCTGAACTCATCCTTGAAAGCTCCTTTTTTGTTGCCATGAACAAAGCCTCAATAAGAACAGGGGAGGGAGGGAACGGGCATGTTAGCGCTCTTGGAAAGGAATTGGGAAATTCATAAGATTCAAGTCAGACTTCACTTACAGGTAAACTCGTCTAACTTTCCAATCTTATTTCATTTCCCAATTCCCCAAGAGCACTCCCATGAGACTTCAGAGCCCATGGCTCAACAAAAAAGGAAAAACACAATTATATCAAACCAAATCAACTTTATTCAGTTTTATTCCAACTAATTCTCAATGTGCAACACCGTCTCCTGAAATGTGCCTTTACCATTTTGATTCTTTATAGGCTTGTTATAGTATTTAGTAAAAGTGCTAACTCTGGACCAGCCACCAGCTGCTAGTATATCTTGCAACTTGGCCCCCCCCCTCTTTTTGCCTTGCTGGAGGAGGCTGCACGGATGCTGCCTGGTTTAAATTCTGCTATGTCAACACCAGCTTCTTGTAATACTACTTTCACCCATCTTGAACAAGTGTCTGTTGTTGCTGCTTTAAATGGTTTCTTAAGAGTTAATAGTAACTGCTTAACGGTCCCTCTCCTAGGGAGAGTACATTGCAAATACTCTGTAAGGTACTTATGAACACAAAGCCGCCTATTCGCTGGGAAGGCTTTAAGAGTCAGAATATCTGGCTTATAGTTGGATCTGCCCTGCTTCAAGTCAGTGAGAGAAACAGTGAATTTATAGGCGTTAGCGGACACCTCCATCCGATCTGTGTGCAATGCTTTCAGTATTTGTGGCCTCTGGCCAGTTTCAAGCAATATCAAACAATATCGGGGCAGGTTTAGACGCTATTACTGTCGCAACCGCATTCTGTTGCGCGATGGTTGTCAGTACGCGTGACAAAAGCCGAAATGGCGGATTTACGAAGTTGTTGTGGAGTACCCAATCGGTCTGTGCTAACACGTCGATCCCCGCGGTCCATGGATCTGTGTACAGGCTGTTGTAAGGTAACAACTGGTGGTTTAGAAACGACGCGAAACGGTCGATTGTGTGCCGGCCCCACACCTGATCGAGGTAACGGAACAACGCGGGATGTAGTTTCCACTCGTACTGTGGTGCCAGTCTTGACAACCAATCTGCCTCGATATTGAGCCGTCCGGCTAAATACTTCGCTGAAATGTAGTCTCGTTGTCTATTGCAAATCGCCATATAGCTATAGCTATGTTGGTCAACTCCGCGCTTGGACCACCCTGTAGATTGATGTACGCTGCCGCGGACACATTGTCCGTCAGGACCTGCAGCGTCTTTCGGTTCAGTAGTCGCGCAAAGCTTTTCAGTCCCAGGTAAATTGCCATCAATTCCCTGTAGTTCGATGATTTCTGGCTTCTCTCTGCATCCCATAGGCCCTGAGCGCGCTGTCCCTGACACGTGGCACCCCAACCTATTGAAGACGCATCGGTAGTCATTTGCGTATCTATGGCGCGGTTGTGCACAGCCCGGCCATTCCAAGTATCTAGCGCCGCGTGCCACCACTCCAAATCTCGGCGTGTCCCGACGTCCAAAAGTAATCTGTCCTGCCATGACATCCGGGTTTTCAGTAACCGGTAGATATTTCGCAACAGTAATTTGGCGGGAATAATGGCTTTCGCCATAGACACACATTTACCGGCGATCCGCGCGAGCGCTCTTGCTGTCACTACGCCCTGTGCGAGGGCCCTAGTAATATCACGCCTAACGCTGGTTATACGTGCTCTAGGAATTTTAACCCACACTTTACCGTCCGAATTGAGGGTGGATATCACATACCCTAGAAAATCTCTAGAGGGGTCTGGTTCTAAGAACGACTTCTCAACATTTATACACCAACCTAAATCATACAACAACTGTACCAAAATATATCTGTGTTCACAAATGACACGTGGGGTTGCACTCAAAATATAGTCATCAACATAAACCACAAGCTTGCACCCTAAACTCCTGAGGAAGGTGACAACTGGCCTTAGAATCTTGTTAAAAACATATGGGCTCGCACTAAGCCCGAAAGGTAGCACACAACACGTGTAAAAATGACCTTTCCACTCAATACCTAAAAAACTCTGACTGCTCTCTGCAATAGGCACGTGGTGAAAACCAGATTTGATATCAATAGTGACCAGGTGATCTCCTGGCTCGACCTGTTTTAACACTGCATTAATGTCCTCATGAACAAAGGAGGGCGCTTCTACGCGTCCATTCAAGTCTCTCAGATCAACAATAAGTCTAAATTTACCCCCTTTCTTGGGTACCACATTCAATGGAGACACACCAAGAGGCTTACTCTCACAATGTTTAAGAGCCCCTGATTTCAACAGTTCGCTGATCTCTTTATCAATAAACAGGGCCTCTCGAGCTGAGAAATGTTTATTTCGAAAATGAAACGGCTCCGGTTCGGACCGAAAAGGAATGCGCACACCGTAAGTAATCCAGTCAAGTGCAGTCTCAGGTGCACCAATATCTCTCCAAGCGGAGAGACCTTCACGAATACTGCCAGCTGCAAACCGTCGAAACTTGTGCTGACACTTCACACCACACAGGGTCAGAACTACTGTGGCTCATTGCGTCGGTTCGTAGGAAACGACTGGTTACCACCAAAGGAGTTGTAGCCACTTCTGTTGCCACCAAAGGAATTGTAGCCACTGTCCTGCGAATAGCTATGGTAGTATTGTCCGCCTCTACCTCCTCTGAAGCCACCACGACCTCTTCCACTATATTGATGACCTGCCCACGAGCCACATTGGGCGTAGCTGCCTTGTTGCGATCTGGTTTGAATAGCTGCTATTTCAGCTGCATTACGAAGGTTAGTCAACGATGTGCCTGAAAACGTAGTAGTGTTTTTCTCCAGTGTCTTGAAAAATTTCGAGGTATTATCGTCAAAGGTGCTCTTCACAACAAGACCGGCGTACTCGCCTTGTAGGAAATTTATCTGGGCCGACAAGATCAGAAATAACTGTTGTAAGTCCTCTTCAGACAACTTCACATGGTCGCTTACAGCGCCATCTTGCGTATGCGTACTGAACCACTTCAATGCAGTTTCTGTGCATCGAGCGCTCTTGCTCAAAATATTGATCGCCGTCTGTGCCTCGGCTTTGATGCCTTGCTTTGAATCGAACACTTTAAGCTCGTTCGGCAACTTAACTTTCACCAAAGAGTCCTTAAGCATCTCAAAGTCCCTCTGCAGGTCGGCTGCACTGCCGGCGTTATTCGTGCCAGTCGCAGTGGGACCAACACTGTGTGCATGCACTGTATGTGTATTATTGCTCGGCCGTCGCGGATCTAGGCCGTGGCCGCCGACAAACTCATCAAAATACTTGGGCTCCGAACGTCGGGCCTCTATACCATCGAGTCTCGTAGATAACTCTGAATGTCCTCTACTCAAACCTGATACTGTTGCCAGTACTCTGTCCGGCTTTTCGAATATTTTTAGCTCAGCTGACAAAGTCAGCGGAGCTAGTCAAATAGCTATTCAATTGGTGTCCGTCCTTCCATCCATCCAGCCATCTGTAGACAAAGTTGGGCATTTTGTAATCATACAACCGAGGCACTTCAAATCTAGTCTTGCTTATAAACACCGCAGAAAATGTTGCTTACGGAAAAAATTTTGGGCGATTCGACTCAAATTCAGCTCCCCAGGGGGCAAAATGCGTAAATGAAAAAACAATTTTTGGACGCTCTATTCCAGCAGATAAAAGCTTGAAATAAACTTGAAAAGGTCTTCATGATACAGAAGTTTTGATATAAAATAGATTAGTGTCGATTTATGTCACCAGTTGGCGGTAGTGAGCAAAACTGTTGTTTGACCCCGGATGACCCCGCTTTAAATTTCCCGCCGAGATTACCTGGAGAACTATCATCAAGAAAATGGCGGCGACCTTTTTAGCTCAGCTGACAAGCTGAGCTATTCATATGAGTAAATGGTAGAATGAATGTCCGTCTGTCTGTCTGTCTGTCTGTCTGTCTGTCTGTCTGTCCGTTAAACAGGCACGTTTCAAAACTATGGTGGATAGGCGATAGATTTTCCCTCTGAGGCATTGAGACCCTTCAGGACTCCTGAATAGACCAAATGTGGGTCCGGCAGGATGAGCGGTTTGGCCACTAGGTGGCACCGAGCGAAATTTTCCAAAAACTTTGCCAGCAGCTGATTTCTCCTAATTCTTCAAGTTGGGGATCATGAATCAAATCTAATCTTATAGAGCAAAGCTTTCTCTTTCATTATCAATAGGCGTGGTTCATGAATTTCTCACCAGGTGGTGTTACTGGCGCAATTTAGTGAGCACCCCCCAAGAAGAGCATTTTAAATTTCGCGCGAGTTATCCCATGCGCAGCGAACGTCACGTCTCGGAGTCTGCGCAGTTCAGACGTAAGGAGACCATGCTATGGAATAGATCGCGTTCTGTCAATTCGGAGGTAAGTTCTCATTAAATCCACAATTTCACAGGCGATAATATTTGGCTGCTTGTGTTATTGCATGTTGATGACATTAGGGAAGGCTTGGATTGTTTAATTGGATGTGATTAATTTGAAATAGTTCGTCGACGATCGTTGAAAAACGATCTGCGAAATGCAGCTTGGTCTGAGAAACGATGTCAAAGTCCGGCTATAAATCATTGATTACTCAACAAATAACTCTTGTCACATAGCAGAACTAATGTGAATAAACAAGACAATAATAAACATCGTTCTGATATCATCGGGTAAGGTTGCCAATGTACATAAACAGTGTAATTGAGGATCCACTCCGGCGATTTGAAATGTCAACAAACAGTAAATGCGATAGCTGATACACACTGACACATGCACACTGTACATAGCGCAATGCTTCAAACGGGGCCGATTCATCACTCTTATCACAATGTATTCTCAATGAACTTCCTTGATCATTCGGCCCTAGCGCCTTATCAGTTGTTGTTGGCCTTGTATTTGATATAACACTTGGCTAGCTTAGCTATCTATCAAAATTAAAATGTTATCTCCTCATCATGTTTTGCAGGAATGATCTGCACTACTGCAGCTGCATTTGAACATATTTGGTGACCACATCACAGATGACCCAAGAGAGAGGATCAAGCTATGACTTTGCACATCCCATCGACTTCGGTGTTCACCAGTGCAATCATCAGAAGAGCCATTCAATTTTAGTATTCAAGTATTTCATTCTGTAATACTTACCTCAAAATTGACTAAATAAAGAAAACCGCATGTGGCAGTTGGTTAAAAAAATCAAGTCTATCTGTTTAAAGTTTTTACTTGCTATCAACATTTCAATGGTGGCATTCTGCTAAGGTTTGTAAGAGTTTCACTTGACTTAAGCAGGGTGTACACTAGTAAAATATTAGCAACATTTTTACAACAATTTTGCAACAAGCCCTTCAAGGCCCTGTGTACACTAGCAACAAAATTGCAACAAATTAGCAACATTTTTACAACATGTTGGTAAATTGTTGCAAACTTTTTAGTGGGAACAAAGGGAAATAGGTATTTTGGAGGGAAAATGGATGATTCCAAGGAGAGAAGATGTGTTTTGAGTGCTTCTGCAGCAATTTTAGCTGTCATTGTTGAGAGACGGAAGAGGCGGCGAAATAACCAAAGAGAATATGGACCAGGCCCTGGATCAAAATGAGGGTGGATCATGGGGCATACCACTGCCTGTTAAAGGAGTTGCGGCTGACTGACAAGCCGTCATACAAAAACTTCCTGCGAATGGATAAAACTTCTAGAAAAGGTTTCATCACCCTACGAAGCAAGACACTCACTTGAGAGTTGCTATACCTGCTTCTTGTTCAAGTCACATGACTTCAGGTAGATCACATGACGCAAATCCTATTTCTGATTGGCTGAAGAGTTTGCAACATTTTTACAACATGCAACAAAGAATTGCATTGCATTTAATTTGCAACAATTTTACAACAATTTTACAACAATTTTACAACAATTTACAACATGTTGTAAATGTAAGACGCGTTTTGCTCTGTACACACTACGCAACATTTTTGCAACATTTGTTGCAACTGGAAATGTTGTAGAAATGTTGCTAATATTTTACTAGTGTACACAGGCCTTTAGGCAATAATAGAGTTGGGTAGGGCATTTTGTTAATGTTACCCTTTTAGTTAGGGAAACTGGTGCCTTCTGCATTAGGTGGACCCTACTTGCTCATCTGTCAGACCGGCCTCACACGTCGGCAGTAGAGTTTAAGGTCCAGTCTGCGAGATTTACCCATTTCTACCCAGCCAAAAGCGGGTGATTGGGCTAGTCTCTCCATGTGATTCAATTCGCATGGATTCTTGTGTCCTGTGCTGAAAGGCTCCCTCCACAAGGGCAGACTACATCCGGTGGCACTAAAGTATGGAAGAAAGACAGAAGACGACCAATTTGCGAAAAGGATCATCATCATCATCATCATGGTAACAGCTGAGGATGAATCATGTTGCTGTGTGTAGAATTGATGGTCCAATATAGGTTAGGTTATCTGTTTGCGCACACATTGCAAGGGTGGAGCTTGCTTGAAGTAGATTGCGCCAGTCTACCGTAATTCACTGTTACACATCCAGTAGCTAATATCCTCAGGCTTTGAGTCCTTAGTTTAGTAGAGTTTGACGAGTAATGTAATATATACGAACAACGCGGCAACAACTCAGCTGAGCGCCAGGCCCTTGGGCCTCTTGTTATTTCTACCGGAGCGATGATTTGTAAGTGACAAATTTTCTTATTTAAGCCTTTACGGAAATGTATTTTGGTACGAAACTTCACACGTTTATAGAAAAGATCAACGAGAATGCGTTCAAATGCCCTCATAACGATGAGTTCAACGGAATTTGGTCAAAACAACCTACGAATGGAGTCAACTTTCTTTGCGAAATTGAAGCGACGACCTCATTATTTATCGTAATTTATGCAGATCTGAGTCCAGCTGATTGGTGATGTTCTGATTTGTGTTCAAACTATTGGAAACTTCGGAAATTAGTTCTATTAATTCTACTATTCTGCAGGAGTATATTATAGCCATTGATGTTGACAGCTAAAAGCACGAAAACTTTGTTGTTGATCGTCGGGGCGGATTGATATGTGGTTGTGCGTCCAAGGAGATTAGGTCATTCAGTTAGTTTGAGAAAGATCATGATCATAAAGATGCGTGTTGTGTTATCATATCCGGAAAATAAGTTGAAGTTATTATTAGTACTACGATTCTTACATGAGTAAAAAGTAGACGTTTTAAGCAACACAATAATGTTACTCCCGTAAAAAAACTGTCAATTCTCCTTACCACAGAAGCCAAGCCATTGCTGTTATAGTGTTAAGTTATGCAGGGGCTTAATCAATTACCTGCACTCCCTGTGGGGTGAATAACATTACCTTTTGAAAGCTGGCTGTAGGGGGATGATTGGAACAGCCGGTATACCTGCTGACCTGCTGAACCCAGGTTAATGTTATTTTCAATCCACGATTGCAGGTCACCTGATTTTCTAGATTTCGCGGGAAATGAAATTGTAAACAAACGCATGTGTGCCTTGCATGTGTGCTGTTCAAATGTAAACAAAAATGTATTTTTGGCACTTTTGGTTGCTGGACTTGGGTTTTCCCGCAGTTAGGAGCTGGGGTCAAATTGGTGGTCAATTGTTTATGGGTGCTGTTTTAGTCAGAGGTAGCCCTTGATTATGAAATGAAGGGATTTTCAAATTAAGGTGACCATGGTCTTTTTATGTGCTCACCACAGCTTTCATTTTCAATACTTGATGGATATGAAGAGGCGTGCGGAACCTGACATGGCCTTACCAAGGAGCTCCTCATTGTGCTGAACTTCTAGCTTGCCTGTCGACTAAGTCCCTTTTTGACCGAGACATTGCTACATGTAGGAGGAGCACGCATTTAAAATTTATAGTAGTGATAGTACAGTTGGTTCGAGCCATTTGGAAGCCGACATGTGAAGGCCTATCTGGGTTCTCCTTCTTCTCCATATAAAAAGGGGCATATTGCTGACTAAGGAACAAGGCATATTGACATTGCCTCATCATCTCTATCGGACCAATTGATATACTTTTATATGCACGCATACATCACGCCATTTCAGGGTCTGAGTCTGTGGACAATTGGTTTGATTAATTTGTCTCTTCGATATTCCTCCTTTATTGCATTAGATTTTCATCGCAATTCAATCTATTCAAGATGTAGCCAATTTGAACCTGTCTGCGCCAAGGATAGATCGACTCACTAGGGATACGCAGTAGAGCACAATGTCATGACCCTTTGTATTGTAAATGCCAACCACCTGCAGGACAGGTCAATTTCTCTCAATAAAATTAATTTTGTTGACTCCTGTAACCTTACCTTATTAAAAAAAAGACAGTGGTGTTAGTCCCAAACTGGTCATTTCTATTTATTTTGACCTCTGTTAAATCAGGATACCTCTCAATTACAGACAGCATTTTGTATCCTTGTGCTGTACAACCCAGCCTGGACATACCACAGTTGTCCATGGAGAAGTCTCATCCTCTCTGACACTTCTTTTCTGTAAAGCTACCGATACAACATACTGCACTAGGGATATCTTCCGTTGCCTCCTGTAATATTTACATACCATGGCTGATTAGTTCAATCATATTTCATCCAGCTGGCAGCTCTGCATTGGAAATTTTAGTGGTATAACGTGTTCTCTTGACCTTCAAACAGTAGTATAAAGCCGATATTTACTACTTTACACCCTCAGTCCTATGTTATTAGGTCATCCAGCTGAGCGCCAGGCCCTTGGGCCTCTTGTTTCAATTTCATCGCCCATCGTGCGAATGACCTTTGTCCGTGAATGTGCACATGGCAAAGACGCATCACACGCGTATGGATATACTAATATCCATACGCGGCCCTAGGGGGCACCACCTTATGGAATCATTTCGTGTGACTGCAAACGTCTGGGTCCCAGATGCTAACGTAGCGTGGCTGTGGTGGGTTCTCATTAAACACCCCTTTCATGAAAGCTTTCACATCAGGGTGGGAACCAAACTGGATCCCAGAGTCCAAGACTATACAAGTACTCAAGGCACTACGGGCTGTATTAACAACACTGTAACCTTTGCCAGAGTCCTTAAGATTCTGCAGAAACTCTATGCCGTCATATACATTTGCCAGATGGGGACTTTTGTCCCTCTCGAAACAACGTTTTTCCCATAGTTTGAAGTATGTACTATACAGTTTTCTTGTGGACATTCTTTTGGAACTGGCCATCGTCTCTGCAACTCTCTGAGAAAATCCTCTGTTTTTGAAGGTGCGGATGAGATAGCAACCGCCATCAGGCGTAGTTGCCCCCTCAGGGGATGTTTGTTCTGTGGTCTGCAAGGCAAGAACAGTTCCTGGTTAGTTACATTGATAATCAGTGGCACTTGGACTATCATGTTAGTCAATTGGGAAAACCAGGGCTTGGTCGGCCAGAAGGGGGCAACAATAATCCCTTCTGTCTGATCAGTGATAATTTTCTGTAATACCTGCCCCACGAGTGCGAATGGTGGGAAAGCATAAATAACCCTTTTTTCCCACGAAATTGTGAAGGCATCCAGGAATGATGCTTCCGGATCTGGTCTCCAAGAGCAGAAAGGCTGAATTTTATAATTCAATCTAGTAGCAAATAAATCAATATCTGGGGAACCCCATACATGACACAAGTGTCGAAAGAGGGGGTCTGCCAGGCTCCACTCAGTGTCGTCCCGGAATTTCCTGGAAGCAGTGTCTGCTTCCACATTCTCCACCCCTGGGAGATGGACAGCTGACAACCAAACGTTTTTCTCGATTGCCCATTCCCATATGAGTCTAGACATCCCATTGCAGTCTGGGGAGTGGGTAGAACCCTGATGATTTATGCCGGCCATGGCTGTCATATTATCCGTCAGAATTCTGATATGTTCATTCCCTGCTTTTGCACATAAGGATTTTAGACCCAATAAAATTGCATGAAGCTCCAGGATGTTGATGTGATGGGCCGCTTCTTCGACAGTCCATCTTGACCCTGCTGAAAGTCCTGTAACCTTTTCATATGCCCCCCAACCTATAGTACTGGCATCTGTTCTGATTTCTCTAGCCGGGTTTGACTGTTTAATAGGCCTGTCCACAGTTGGTAAGTTTTCATACCACCAGTGCAAATCTGCTCTCGACTTTTCTGACCAAGTCATCTTTGCTTTAAAGTTGTATGCATTTCTGACCAAAGCTTTACTTTTATCAAGTTCTAAGGTCTTACTGAAGAGCGGGGCAAACTTGTTGCCCTGTGTTGTAGCCACCAGCGCCCCCGTTACTTGGGCCGCCTCTCTAATGGTCATTGACTGGCGCCTTAGAGTTTTGGATATCATATCTCTTAGGCCTACCACCTTTTTGGCTGGTAAGCTTACTCGCATTTAATGACTGTTGACAATGAACCCTAAGTGGTCAATTTCCCAAGTGCCATCTGGCACACACTTGGGTACATTTATCATGAACCCTAGGTCTTGGAGCAGTTCTGCTGAGATGGCAATGGCCTCCCCTGAGAACCACAATGTGTCCTCAACAGAAAGTGTGTCATCAAGATACCCTGATATGGTGATGCCATACTGTTCCCTCAGATGGGACAGTGGCACTTTCATTATCTTAGTGAAAACCTGAGGCCCACAAGCCAATCCATTTGGTAGCACCTGAAACTCATAAGTTTGGCCCTCAAATTGGAAACGGAGGTATTTCCTATGCTCCGGGTGTATAGCCAGGCTATAGTAAGCATCAGAAAAATCCAAGCTAGCTAGCCAACTATCCTTTTTTATGAGCCGAAGGGCTGTCTCCAAGGAATCCATTTTGAAATGATGGTATTCTACACATTGGTTTAATTCCTTCAAGTTGAGGATCATCCTATATTTTCCTTTATCTTTTTTCTCGCAGATAAAAATATTTGAGATGAATTCGCCAGGTGTGTGATCCACCTCTTTGATCACCTCTTTTTCTAAAAGGGTCTCTATCTCTGCCCTAACCACTTGTTTCTCCTTGTCTGAAAACCGAATGGGGTGTGGTGGCCTGTCTTGTACAGGCATGTATACAAATGGGATTTTAAGACCTACAATATCCGCAAGGATGTAGCGGTCCGATGTCAGTTTGGCCCAGCGATGCACACTAGCACTCACCCTACCAGCTTTAAATTTCTGCCATTTATGCAAATTCAAACGCAAATTTGGACTTATTGGCTCTATTTTGGCCATATTCGACCCTGAAGTCAACTTGCCTACCGATTTGTTTTCCCGGACGGTGCCGCCATTGGCATTGTTGTTATTTACATCTGTTGAGTTGTCGGCTTGGGCTTCTTGCCGCCGCGTCCACGTCCTGCAGGGAGAAGAGGGTGAAACCGCATCATTAATATGTACGGCAGGAGGCATATTATATTGTTGACGATCTTTAGTGCTCGAGATGTTAGAAGAAGAGCTGAACTCATCCAAAAAAGGACTCGTTTGTCCAAACTGCCGTCCATGTCCACCATAACTACGACCTTGGCCCCAGGCCGAGTATGGGTTGTATCTGTACCCGTAAGGATATTAAGAGTTGTGCGGACGTTGGTTCCACTGTGAGTACCTTTGCTGCCCGCCGAACCCGCCTCGGGAGGAGGTCGTCAGGCGCCCGGCTTGGTTTACTGCCTTAATTCTGTCAGACAAGTCGTCCCCAAACAGCAATTTAGATGATGTTGCGACCTTGGTTTTGCAAAGGGTGGCGTATTTCCCCATTAGGCTCGGCTTCACGGCGTCTCTCCGAAGCTGGTTCATCGTAGAGTTTGCCCCTGCGAGGAGCTTTACCCCATCAAGTGCAGCATCCACTAACTTCTGCTTTTCTACAACCATGGGCAAAGGCTGAGAAACCAAATCATTGGCAATTTGTACTAGCGGCACCGCAGCTCTGGACAGAAGTCCCTGTACTGATCGGAGTTTAAAGTCCCTTACTTTGGCGAATTTGGGGATTGCGTCAACCACCCCTTCATTCATTGTTACTTTGTGAGTGTTCAAGTTACCAGGTTTAGGATACTTGGTTAGCAAAGGCTTCATGGTATCTTTAAGTTCCTTTGCTTCCCAGAGGCCGTTCACAACAGTAGCCAAGTGCTCAGGTACCGGAGGTCCTTCTTCGTCCGGGTGCTCCTGGGCCCCAGAATATGTAGCCAAGAAATCATGCTCAGAGGGTTGCGGGGCCGTGCCAGGTGGCGAGGTCTCGTCAGAAGCCGGTTCGGGATCTTCCTCGGATGGGGACATGTCACCCGCCATGTCGTCTTGCATGTCCTTTGGAAAGTAGCCCCACCCAGGTGGGGGTTGATGGCAAGGCATGAATGGATCTGGGCCATATTCTGGCCACGCGTCCCAGGCTCAAATTCTTCAAATTCCTGGTGCATCTGTGTCGCCATTCTACTAGAGCCTGGGCATGCTGCAGGTGTGGCCTTGGCCGTGGATGTACATGGCTTCTTAGGAATAGTGAAGTTTGGCAATTTCGGCAAGATCGGCAACTTACTTGCCCCCGAATCTTTCTCGGGTACCTCCTTAGCTTTATTTTTAGCTTTTTCTTTGGCTTTTTCAGCCTCTTTTGGCGACTTTGCGCTTCTTTTATCTCCTGCCATGCATCGTTGTTCGATCCAAGTGCAACAGATCAGAAAAACATGCTGACGCGAGCAGAACTGCGCATGCGGCAGGCGTCCTGGCCAATCAGGATCCAGGAACGTTTTAACTGGCGGGAAACCGGCCAGTGGTCCCCACTCGGTGGGAAAAAGATATTTTATTTCAATAAAATCGCAAGAGACCTGCGACGAGAGGAATAATTTCCTCGAACCAATTACACCCCCACAATCTATGGGGTCTTATCCACCAGATATGCTGTAAGATTCCTTCTGAATCCAGCTGTTTATGCTCCTTCTGAGCACAAAATCGGAGAATACTTACGCGTGATGCGAGTTCAATGCAAGCGAACATCAGAATGAGTTCAGCAGTATGACGTCAGTATCTCATGGGAGCGCTCTTGGGGAATTGGGAAATGAAATAAGATTAGAACAGACAGACAGGAATATCATAAAATACTAGTTTAACAGTAGACCAGAACTATGAAGTGTTGTACTTCTTAGGTAATTCTTTCACATTTCGTGCACTAGTAAATTACCATGTGATACAGATATTTTCTGAACAGTCAACAATGGTCAAGCAGAAAATGCAGCACAAGTACTATCCCTCAGAGAGACAAACTGCCGATTACTTACACTGACCGTGTATTGGGGGTTAGGGTACACAAGTGATAAAACATCAATGACTGCAGAATTGTGTAGAGCTGGATGAACTAAATATGCATGGAACTGAGAAGAATAGGTTGCTGTGGTCAACTCCGAGATGAAAAAGAATACAACCTCATTATGAATGATAATGTCAACTACCTTCCCAAATCTTGGCAATTCTTCAAGTCTCAACACCGTGGCATTTTGTGCCGATTTCTTGAGTGGAGAAGTTACACCTACTTTGTACGTGTACCCAGCAATCTTAGCAAGTTTGGTTCTGCTTAACTGTAATATGTCAGCATCATCATCATGCATCAGATACTCAGCAACTTTCTGATATCCTTGATCTGTCTTAGGAACACGGGTTGTCCCATGGTACTCATCACCAGCATAAAGGTATTTTTGAATCAGTCTTGCCAAGACATTCAACAAGCTGCAAACACAAAGCTTCTTGATGTGATGTAGCTAGAGTCATTGGTACATTCTTAAAACACTTACTACGGCCAATCAGTTGCTTGAAATAACTGTGCTTTCCTTCAAAACGCATGCACCAAACATCCCGTGGTGGACCAAAGTCAACAATTTGCTGAGGCAGATGAACTGAGAAGTGGTGTTTGGGTACAAGCATCTGTGGGTGGAGTAAAACAAAACCCCGGAGATATTCTCCTATCATGTACCTAAGGTAGGAGATATCTTCTCTCAAGAATGTGAAACTCATACACATGGATGTCACCTGAAGAAGTTTCAGGTAGTTCTGGTAGTGTTCATCCTCAACATCAAGATGCAGTTCAATTAAAAAAGGCAATGCACAAGCTAGGTTCCTCATCAGTGCCGATGATTGACTCAACTTCCTGTCCCCAACCACTCGAGCCCTTTCTATCGGAGCAGGTCTGTCTGATTCTGCTTGTTCAAAGTCAAAAGCATCCAGAAATTGATTTATCCTGTCAACAGTTATATCAGTCACCTGCAGTACATGTTGAAGTAGCAGCATTGTCTGCATGTTTAGGATTCCTTCAAAAAGTACATGCATAATATCTTGAGTGAAACATTTGGTCACATCAAAATGATCAACTTTATCCAGGACACTGAGGTAATTGATTCCAAAATCTCTTGACAATGCCTGACGCTGTTGTTGGTTTACATCATCTAGACGTGCACAACACACTCTGTGAGATGCAAGGTCACGAGTCTGAAACTGTTCTGCATAAAACCTCTGTGAGATGTCATTCTCATTACACATACAAGGCCTGCACTTGCAGAATGCAAACCCAACACCTTCTTTGAATCCAGCAATGAAATTAGAGCCAAATTTGGATAAAACCTATGAATCCGTGTGACATGAGAAATGAATATAGAAATATTCAGGGTCTGAAATTCACACAAGTTACAGTTTAACATTTTAAGGCCTTTTTGAGTTTAGCAGCAACAGAAAAGGGATTCAGGCAATAAAATTAACACAAGTTCAGGCCTTTCTCTTAGTTGAACAGCATCAAGCATTGCAATTCACACAAATTACTTACTGAGTTCAGTGGTGTCATCAAAAGGGTCTGCAGAGTCAGACTCGAAAAGCTTTTCAACTGACACTTCCCTCTGAGGACCCAACTCCTCATCAAGTTGCTCTTGTGAGATCTCTTCAATCGTTATTTCTTTCAGTTGCTTTTGCTCTAGCTTTCTGATGAAACATCGATACCGCTCAGACCTCTTTGGCCCAGCAAAGTCAACATCGGCCAATTTAAAAACCCTGTCCTGAAAATAGTACAGGATGCCCTGGTGCGGCTTTGGATAGTTGAGCCAGAATGCGTATTAGCATGCAGAGAGAGTCGAAATGAGAAGAACAAAGAATAGTTAGGTACTGGACTACACCTTCGATGACAACCATGAACTGCAAGGCAGCTTTCCCATCAAAGACTACAATGATAGTTGGTGCTGCGACTGCTTGCTTCTCGATAATGTTGGTTATAAGATCGCCACCCTGTAAAGTGAGTAGTCATGTAGTGTAAGTAGACACCACGAAGTAAACATGACATATCATCATAACAAGAGTACAATGTTTTAACTTGATAAACATCATTTAATACTTCTTTTGAAATCCAAGCTACTACTATGGACAGGTTCTATAATCTGTCAACGGCACATTTTTTTCTTCTTAAAAATGTGATTTTGAGGTTTCTTGCTCCGACCCCTTCGATTATGCAATCATGGGCGCGCATGCATTCACTATTCAGGCTCAATTGATGTTACAGACACCATGGGCTGGCATTGGTCATGACTTCATGTCGAGACCATCATTTCTCACCTTTACTGTTGTGATGATGTGAGCCACATTTTTGCGAGAACTCAAAGCATTCATTTGCACCATCCTGTCGGGCACCTCAGCAACATTTCCCTGCATTTCCTCAATTACCACACTAAGATCTTTTGCCCAGTTGAGGGTAGCGGCATGGAACTGCTCATCCCCAATAGCCAGCTTGAATTCATCAAGAACCTATAACAAGAAAAATGTGCCCGAGTCCCCCAGCACAACACACATAACATGTTATAAGAAAAAAGGAACAATGTTTGCTTGAATATACCAGTGAGATAGGTTTGTAGTTTACAACGCAGGACCTTGAGGAGAGCAAAAAGTTACACCCCTGTTATTTTCCCTGTGATGCCCTGCAACTTCAAGAGGATTGACACTTCAACTCACCCAGAAGTATTAAGGTAGCAGGAAGGGTTGGGTGTTTGTGGTTTCTGAGTCTGAGGGGGTTGGTGTCTGTTGACTGTGCTTTAAGAGAGACTAGGCATGGCGCCAGTCTCTCTTAAAGCACAGTCAACAGGCATTTGGTCTAAGTATTTGGGTTTTGATTGTCATGGCTGTACCCCTGTAAAAGTCAGAGGAGGAAAAGTTTGGAATGATGAAAGCATTGAAGAAGAAGAAATGTTATTATTGAGGAAAGGAAAATTTATTATGAGACTAGAAGGCAGTGTCCTCACTTGATTATTTTGAAAATGGCGGTCTGAACACATTAAAAGGTGGAACATGGCATTTTATGGACTTTGAAGTGTTCCGCAGTTAAAGGGAGACTATAGGCAGCAGCTAGGTAGGCAAGATAAAGTGATACAAATTTGCCAATAGGGGTCAGTCATATCTCACAGTACGTGGAAATGTTCACACTTGTACATGGAATGTATTAAGAGCCGCATCAAACATGACCAAATGCCCTTATTGGGCATATCAGTCATCAAAAGATAGTCAACCTCACCCCCCTGTCGCTGCCTATAGTCCCCCTTTAAAAAGTCAATTGAGGTGTATGACTCGAGCGTGTGAGCGATATTGACATGTTTAAAATTTGAACAACGTATAACATATTTACAATGAGGAGATAACAATATCACTATTATCAGCAGTATTATGCATTCACTGTGGGAACATGTTGGCAAATGACTAGTCATGTGGATGAGTGGCGTACAGTAGTGTTCAGGAACTTGTGCATGGACAATGGAAGTGGATAATATGACTGACTTGGGAAGAGCAGGATGTTTTGAGCATTACCAAAAGGCTGCATAGAGGCGAGGAGAAGGCAAGAGGGAAATGACTTTAAATGTAGAAAATGTCCAAAAAAATGCTGAGCACTACTGTATATGATGAGTTTATGTTACCAACATGAGCAGTGAACAATATCAGCAGTGTTATGGCGCCAGTCTCTCTTAAAGCACAGTCAACAGGCATTTGGTGTCAGTATTTGGGTTTTGATTGTCATGACTGTACCCCTGTAAAAGTCAGAGGAGGAGAAGTTTGGAATGATGAAAGCATTGAAGAAGAAGAAATGTTATTATTGAGGAAAGCAAAATGTATTATGAGACTAGAAGGCAGTGTCCTCACTTGATTATTTTGAAAATGGCGGTCTGAACACATTAAAAGGTGGAACATGGCATTTTATGGACTTTGAAGTGTTCCGCAGTTAAAGGGAGACTATAGGCAGCAGCTAGGTAGGCAAGATAAAGTGATACAAATTTGCCAATAGGGGTCAGTCATATCTCACAGTACGTGGAAATGTTCACACTTGTACATGGAATGTATTAAGAGCTGCATCAAACATGACCAAGTGCCCTTATTGGGCATATCAGTCATCAAAAGATAGTCAACCTCACCCCCCTGTCGCTGCCTATAGTCCCCCTTTAAAAAGTCAATTGAGGTGTATGACTCGAGCGTGTGAGCGATATTGACATGTTTAAAATTTGAACAACGTATAACATATTTACAATGAGGAGATAACAATATCACTATTATCAGCAGTATTATGCATTCACTGTGGGAACATGTTGGCAAATGACTAGTCATGTGGATGAGTGGCGTACAGTAGTGTTCAGGAACTTGTGCATGGACAATGGAAGTGGATAATATGACTGACTTGGGAAGAGCAGGATGTTTTGAGCATAACCAAAAGGCTGCATAGAGGCGAGGAGAAGGCAAGAGGGAAATGACTTTAAATGTAGAAAATGTCCAAAAAAATGCTGAGCACTACTGTATATGATGAGTTTATGTTACCAACATGAGCAGTGAACAATATCAGCAGTGTTATGTTTTCCGTGTGGTAGGTTACCAGAAGTTGCCACAAACGGAGCAGCACTTTGAGGTAATTAGTCACATGGACGGTATGTAAATAGTGTATAATTTGAGCATTATGATTTGGTTGTACAGTACAGACTGTCTCCGGTGAGGCAAGAATGAGACATGATATCTGAAGAAAGGAATGTCTGATGTGGATTAAGTAAGAGCTGCGTAGTTTGAGATTCGATCGTTATGAAAGTCTATTCCCTGAACTGTGGTACATGATGGCCATGGTAGGAGTAAGTTAGTTGTCATCGGACACGTCCGAAGTTGGTGGTGTGCTTTGCTGCCTGGTTGATGTGCTTGAGCGCTGAATGACGAGGCTGGGTGCAGGGCGTTTTGGTCTCCTTGTTGTGGAACGTATGTCGGGCAGGTCTGGTGATTTTTGCCGGGATGTCGAAGGCGCCGGATTGTTCGCCAGGTCTGGTTGCGGTCGTCGTGCTGCTGTTGGCCTTTGGTTGTGGCCGATGCGCAATTGGCAGGGACGTTCGACTGCTATTTCAACTTGGAGGCGTGGATTGGCAATGTGTGGTAGGTGGTACAGTGGGGCGTCCTCGAGGATTGCAGCTGGTCGGACAGACGTGATGTGGAATGTGGGCGGCTGCACTTCTTCGTCGGTGGCTTTAATACCAGGCTTGTACCAGCCGCAGATTTCCCAAGAGATGTTGTTGGTAGCATAGTGCTGCAGCACATTAGTGATTGCTGCCCTGAATTCTAGCATGGGGATAGGTGTACTGGTTGTCTGCAAGAACAATGGTGATGTTGTTTAAAACATGGTGTTAATAGTTTCATTTCTGCATTCAGTGGGAGTTGGATGCTACATCTGGAGGTCAGGTTGTAAGACGTGAAGGTATGGCCAGTAACAGTTCCTGAATAAACATTATCATGGGTTTCGGTACTGTAAGAAAGAAAGGGTGGTTGAGGAAGGGTGCTGATGGTCTGCACTGATACGGTTGTGACAGTTGTTTTGGGGATGGACTATATGTGGTAGGCTGTCTTACCTTCATGGCAGCTGAGGTCAGGAACAACTTCGTGAAGTTAGTCGACTTGAACGCCACTCGTGATATGTTAGCTGTTGCTGAGGTGATGCGGCAGGATAGGAGGCGTGTGTTGATGTCCTCTGTAACTAATGCTGGGCATGGTGACAGCTCGTCATGCTGTCCATCACAAAGTTGTGCCCCGCAGCCAGTGATAATGTTGGCTTTTGTAATGCGGATATCAGCATTTGTGACGAAGATGGCCTTCGGTACCATTGTGTCCACATATTCCATGACATATGGTCGTGTTTGGCGGATCGTCATGGTGGGTTTCAGTGGGAGTAGTGGCTGTTCCACAGTCAGGGTCGGTACATTTTTGATGGATGATTTGCGCTCTGGTTCAAACAGACCAACAGTGGCTCCAACCCATGGCACATTCTGCACTTTGAAGAGGAGTTTGCTCTGTAGAGAAGTTTCTGTCATAATGTAGAAGAGGGATCCTTCTCTGATGTCTCTGAAAGGAGATGAATAGGTGAGTATAGGAAGAATGGTGACTGCCTGTCATAGTGGTGGTTGTTACAAGGACATTAATTGTTTATGTCGACTAATATGTTCATGGAAATGTGATGAGGAATGTCATGTTTATGGGAATGTGATGACAATAGTTTGGGCCAATTTAGCTTGGTGCAGAGTGTTGATGTTGTCTACTAACCTCAGGAGGATTAGCCTGTCATACGGCTTGTCCAGTTTGCTTGCTTTTCCAGGCTGTGTGGGCTTGCGTGATTTGTTTTTCTTTATTTTCAGGATTTCTGCTGTCATGCGTGATTCATCGGAGAGATCCGGGTCGGTAACGAGTTCACTGATGGTGATGTCTTGTATGTCTTGGTTGTTGAAAATGTCAATGGCTCCTTGTACGTCCCCGTGTTCAATGTATTGGGCCAGCATGGTTGTACTGAAATGAGAATGTAAGAGAAATATTGGAACATTTAAAAGACGCCATAAGGTGGATATTTTACAATGCAAAGGATATTGTATGTGAGGAGCCTTTTGCTGGTTCATATGGAGATATAAATGCCTGGATTATGATCTGGAAAGGAATGGATTTTGTTAATAACAATACATGGAGAGGGAATGTTTGTACCTGTTAGTTATTTTAGTGCTGCAGGTTCTACAAGATGTTTCCCAGTTGTTCCCATATGAGTTGTGGGTGTCTTGCACGGAACGTGTTGAAGACGATGCGGCCATTTGTTAGGATGCTTCGTGTGTTAGGGGCAGCATCCCTTCCATTGAAGCGGTGCCACATGGATTCGAACCGTTTTCGTTGAGTAATGTTCTCTGCATCCAGAGCCGTGCCAGGGAAGCGATATATGACAACAAAGCATCGCCAAGGACACAAGTTAGGATTGTTTGTGAGAGCCGCTCCGTAGCCTGTGTTATGTTGTCTGAGGCGTCTGTTGATATTGCTGGTTTCGCCGACATAAGCATATTCTCTATTTTGTGTGCTTACTAACATGTACACTACACCAACGTCTGCTTGCGGCAAGTGGAATGGTGGTGGTGGAATTGGGTTGTTGCTATGGTTTAGTTCTGGTGCAACTGCCTGTGACTGTATTGCGTGCAGTACATGGTCAATATGATTTGTCCATGGGGGAGTCTGCTCCAACAATTTCCTTTGTGCCAGCATAGTGTCATCATGATCTTGGGAAACAAAGATGATGTTGTCCAATGTACGCACTCGGCTAATAAGAACCAGGAGTTGTTGCCTGTCCCACAGTCTGTAGCGATGATTTTGTAGTGAGATTTGGGTAGCAATCTTGGAACATGTTTCGCCAAGAGCTCGATGAACAGTTATGCTTGCATAGTAGGTCACACGGTATTGTGTGCGGCGTGCCTTTGCCTTCCCATTACCAACGAGGATTAGAGGACATGGAGTTGGTTTGAGGCTGAATCTTTCCCAGCCAGGCATGTCTGGGATGTCGTGTGCATTGACATTGCGTTCTCCAGGTGGGACAAGTTTAAGCCACAACTTGTGGTTTTCGCCATGCGGCAGTTCTTGTACTATACAAAGTTGTCCTTGTGAGAAGCGGGGCAAGGTGCGTGTGGAATTGGGGTTGTTGTATGTTAAACGAAGGATTTGATTAATGAAGAGGACTAATTTGGCTTTTTCTGCGCAATGCTTTGATAGTTGGTTTTGTACTGTTGCATTGGCCTTCGACCAGATTCCAGTTGAACTTTCGGCCTCATCATAGGCTGCATATGTGGCAGAAGTGACTGTTGGGTCGCTAACATTTTTCTCTAAGTAGTTCTGTTCTATTTCCTGACATGCAGCTTTTGTGCCAACAATTTTCAGAGCATCATCTGGGACATCTGACCACGAGGGGACGCTGTGAGGCAGGCACCTGCGTTGCAGGATGTGGAGAATATCTTCGACTTGGTCGTCAGGTATTGTAGTAGTGCGCATACAGTCAATGATGAATTGCAGGTCAGCGTCGCGTGCAGATCGTACGAACTTGGACATTGGTATCAGTTTGAAGGAGCATATCATGTGGTGACTAGTCCAGATGGGTGTTCCCTTCACTGGTGGTAGCTGATGTGGATCGCCGGATGCTATAATTGTAACACCACCAAATGGAGCTTGGCACTGACGAATGATTCTGAGTAAGGTGTCGATGACGGCTAGCATGTCTGCTGAAAGAAGACCTATTTCTTCGAAGAAGAGGAGTTGCAGCTTCTGTAGAAAGGCAAGCCTTACTGGGTATCTCTGGAGTTGACTGAGAGCTTTTTGAACAATGTACTGAACAGTGTAGAAGTTGTTCTGAAGGACTGGTATACCGAAGACCATGTGTATATGCGTTCCGCCTAATTGCCTGGCTCGTTCGGAAGTGACAGCTACAAGTAATGTGGGTATGTTAAGTGATAGTGCATATGTGTTGGCGATGAGGAGGATGTGTGTTTTTCCGCAGCCTGGTGGTCCAAGTAAAATGTAGGATAATTGGTTGTTGTGCCGCTGTGACGAGCTGTCAATGGCAGTCGCACACACTTGAAGTGCATGGGTTTGTTCAATGAAACTTTCTTCACTCTGTCCTTGGGCCTGAAGTACACGTGGTTGGAAGGCAATCGCACCAAGCTTGAAGTCGTCAATGGGTGGGAAGTCGGGAATGAGCTGCTCGCTCAAAATGTCTATAGCACTATTTCTGATGAACTGCTGGTATTGTTGAAGAGCGGCTTTTGCAGCATCCTCAATTTCCGCATCTGTTGCCTTGGGCAGTGGGGAGTCTGCGACTGTGCCGAGGAGAATAGTTTGTAACGCTTGGAGTGCATCTGCCAGAATTTTGGAGAATGTTCGTGACCCAACTGGTTGCCAAATGAGTTGTTCTAATACATAGCGGCGTGCATGGCTTTTCACATCATTTTCGGTTGGCACCTGCTGTTGTAGTAACTGAGCATTGTGAAAGGATGCCACCATATTAGGAGCACTGTATAAGTCCAGTTCCGTAACAAACTCGCCCATTGTAAGCAGGATGTGCACAAAGAATGCTGGTATGTTGGATGGACTAGGACTGTGCAGCACGACAACATTGCGCTTGGTTTTGGTTGTGTCAACGAAACGTAGGTAGTGGTCAGTGTGGAGTAGGTTCTGACGGTCGGCTGTGAGTGGTAAGAAGATATGAGCATATAGTTGCTGGGCTATAGTTGCGTGGTCATCATTTGGAGATGTTGTGATCTCATAGATATAATTTGCTGCCTCGAGTACATGCGCATGCCTGAGTTTGACAGTACGGCCAGTGCCATCTAGCCAGTAGGAAAGACTGAGAACTGGATCAGTTGTCGCCTTTTGGTTCCTTTCCCATGTGAACCACCTGAGGTACAATTCCAAGTTGCAGAAAATAGTGAGTTCAGGAGGGCGTATAGAAAACGAACTGGTGGTGTCTAAGTAGAAGTTGCCTTCCTGATATGACTGAATAGCTGTTTCCTGTGAGGGTGTGAAGTGGCGCCAATTCGGATAGTTCATTCGTTGTTCCACAGTGTCTGGGACTCCTCCTCCCCCTTCTTGTCGTTCTCTTTTCTTTGGTGCACATTTCTTGACAATGGCGTAGCGGTATTCTGGAGCTTTGGTGGAGGCGTTTGTGTAATCACAGCTGGCAAGTACATATGGGAACTGTAAGGAGTACCAGATCATCTCTGTGAGTGGTAATTCTCGCCCTAAGGTCCCCGATCGTTGATTGGCATTGTGTAGTCGTTGGCCTGTTATCTTTGAGTTCACGAGGTGGTGAGCTTCCACATGGACTGCATTACCAGAAGTTGACGGATGGACACTAACATGCCTTTTTTCATCACTGCCAGCTGCGTACTTTGCGAGGTAGGATACCTGAAACTTTCGATCGCAGACCTGTACATTGGTTGAAGCTTTCATCGCAACGAAGAGCCTGGGTACAGTTGGTACAAAGTGTTCATCTGGTTGTGCTGGATAATGCCACATGCCAGCAGAGAATTCTGGTCCTGTGTACCAGTGGTGTTTACATGGACATAGTGTTGCTAAGTCGAGATATGCTAGGCGATCGTAAGTGGCATCATCATATAGGTTTGTGGCGCTGTTGAAAGAGTAATGGAAGCTAGGCGAATGTCGTGGCACACGACAGATTAGGGTATCATCGTTCCCCTTTCGTTTCATGCAACGACTGTTAGCCATTAAGCAGCTGTGCTGTTGAAGTGTTGACGCTGCTTGTTGCAGGTGAGTATAGTCCGCATCATTCTGAACCAGGCCGTCTTGGAGGAGAGTTTGGAAATCTGTTCCTGCATCCGTTGACCACATGGTAGCATTAGAGCAACGTACACGGGACAAAGTTTTGCTGGTGGGCTCATCTGCAACAGTAATGCCTGCATGAACGTGTGGGCGATTGCCCAAAGCTCCAGCGCTTTGGAACTCGAATCGCATCCAAGAAGATTTAACTGGTCCCAGGATTTGTTCATGGCTGCTTGTGATGTAATGCCAAATGTAGTGAACTGTTCGTTCCCATGCCCTGGTAAGGAGAACGGAGTAGTTTTGCAGAAGGTGTGCAAGGCTGATAGCCTCATTTCTGGTTGCCTCTTTGGTAATTGCTGCTCGAAGTGGTGCGACACCTGGAGTGCCACTGTCGTTACAGGTGAAGGTGAGGAAGTAGGTCCAAGCACCCTCAGTACGCAGTGTTGCTACTAAACGATTCACCTGCTTTTTGGCATCTAGTTCATCGAATTTGAGCAAGCTCTCCTGGGCGTCAGGACAAATTTTCTGGGTGTTTCTCACAATAGCCTCTAAGCCTCGATGACAGGCGACAGCTGCTGTGTTGCGGTTTAGATCACTGTTGAGAAGTGTGTCAAAGGCGAATTGCAAGTAGCTGTAATCATGAGAGGTCAGGATGCTGTTGTCCAAAATTCGAACTGTCATGTGATCTTTAAGGGATGGCAAGACTTTCAGGTGATTGTGGTGAGTGACATTGGTGAAGAGTGCTGAAGGCAACGCTCCTACAACGGAGTTGTTATGCGTAGTCCAGAAAATACGTGGGAACATCATACCCTCTGGATATATGAGTGGTACACTCCAGTCAGGCGACGAGCTGCAAACATTCTGCAACATTTGTAATGTCGCCAAAGGAGGCTTTTGAGATGTTGCAGTTCGTGTCATGACACGGAGATGATGGTTCAGGTAGAAATGGCCAGAAGTAGCAGAACTGGAGTCGGCAGCAAAGAGTGGTGTTACGCTGGTGTCAGTGATTACTGGACAGTAGTCATCATCTTCATTTGTTGCGCCGAGTGGATAAAGTGTGGACGGGTCAGTGAGGTGACTTGTTTCGCCTGGTGTGTCCATCTCATCCACGAACTGTACTCTGTAGTCATTAGGTGCATCATCGACGTCAGATGGGGTGTTCAAGTGGTGTTGGTGGTTCACAGCAGATGCTGCATGCCCGTCATTTGAGGTCTGGACGAACGGGCCATAATGGCCCACTGTAAATGTGTGGGAGTCAGTGTTGCTGAATGCCGCTTTGAAATGCTTGCTGCAGACGCCAATGGTGCACTGTTGGTCTGGAAAACCATGTGGGCAACACCAGTGAATTGGACTGGTACAGGTTGGAACTGAACATTGAATATGCTGGTGGTGACGCTTTCTGATGAGAAGTTGGTCGTGACTGATGCAGTATCCTTGGACTTGTCCACAGCATCGTTCAATCATTGCTCTCTGAGCTGGCTTGATTCTGTACTTAGCACGTACATAAACAAGTAAGAGGTGCTGTCCTGGGTTCATGTCATGCTGCATTGTCCCACATGATTGCCAAGTAGAGACGTCCTCAAACCATCTTGAACTGAAGAAGCAATGTGCATTTACTGTCATCCCAAGCATGAGGCGCCATGTGCCGTGGTGAAGTTCAGTTGGCGCATGTGCAGGTGGATCAGGTGGGAGGTGGTCACGCCTGGTGACGAGTATTATATTGTCATTGTCATTAGACCTTGGAAGTGTTTGTAGGTCATTGACTGTGTTAATTGTAATAGCCTGTACTCCGGTACAGAAGTCCTGCAGCGATGTAGCTAACTGTTCATGGATACTGTTGGAATTGGATGTTGGTTGCAGGGAATCTAGAGCCTGTCGTTCCTTTTGCGTTAGGTCTTTGCTGCAGTTGGAATGAATGAAACGCTGGATGGCAGTGGTGAGGTGACGTTGTGGTGCGACGTTGACTGTAGATTTCCATATAGCTGTAAGTAAGGCCTCATATAAGTGGGTGCTGTTCATGAATGCCGTGATCAGTGCATATTTGAATTTGCCCAGTGGCCTGGCAATGCGGTGGCCAAGAAATTGTGCTGGTGAAATAAGAAATGGGGAGTGCCCACTTGCTGTGGCTGGATGTACAATAATCGCACAGTCCTTGGGTTCAGCAGAAACTGTTGAAGGATCACCTTCAGCTCGGTTGAGGCCAGTGCTACGTGTTTTAGCATTATTATATGCCTGTGAAAGCAGGAATGCATCTTCGACATGGACATATGTCCCTGAATCTTTATGTTCTTGGACAAGGTGTGGTGGGGGTTTGCGGTCATGGGCGGAGTAGTGTTCGAGGAGTGGTGATACAGTTGTCGCCAAATGTGAACTTTGCTGAGTGAAATGTTTTATTTCTGGACGATTTGCCAGCACGAGACCTTTAGCCAGGGCTATATCCTCACTCGTGTGGTATGTGTCGACCTTTGGTACGATTTTGAATGTTGATAAACCGGCGGTGCTGCCTGTTTGCTGGTAAACGGGAAAGGATGTATTGCAGGAGTTGGACTGACCAATACGAATGTTGTTGCCAGTTATGACTGCAGGTGCCATAACATCTGGAGCCAAGGGAGCCACATTTCTCAGAATGGGGTTGGAAGGCACATGTAACCAGGCCATGTCTGAGTGAGCATGTACTGATGGAGCACACATCAATATACAGAGAGTGTTGTCCTTGTCTACCAAAAGAGTGGGAGCTGCTGTCCACTGTAAGTCATGGTGGGGTTTTAACCAATCGGAACGAGCACCACTGAAGAAATATGGATCAGCATCAAATGATTTAAAGTGTTCCGCAATCCTACTGAAGAATTGGACTGCTGGGACAGCTCGCAGTTTACCACGATGCAGATCATCCGGGAACATGAAGCAACCCATAGGACACCTAACAATTGGGTAACAGAATTCGTTCAGGGCTGAAGTTAACTGACCCAGTTGACCACTTTGTATGCATTCATGAAAAGTGCCGAGTTGTTTAGTAACATCCTGAAAATGTGGCTGCAGGTGTTGGGATCGTTGCATTTCAGCTGTCCAAATGTCCAGCACTGGTAGCCACGAGTCTCTGAGGGGGTGAGGAAGGAAGTGCATAAGTCTTTCACTATTTGCATACCCAGGTTTACTGAGGCATGTCCATACCACAGCAGGCCAACAATCCGCCCATATAGCAGTGCGGAGTTTCTGTGTTGGAGGGCAGACAGAGGAGCAGCATTGATGACAAACCAGCTGACCAGGTACCATACCACATTTGTCACCATATTGGCGCTTGATGATATGTTTGTTGTACGAATTGTCTGCATTTAATTCCTTTAGAGTGATGGGGTAGTGAAGAGTTGATGTGCGATGGCAGATAGCACAGTTGTTCATTGCATGACAGCTGAAAATGAATGTGATATCATAGAACTGAGGCGTTTGCAATGAGACTATAGGTGAAGTAGACGCAAGGAGTGAAATGAGCCATCTTCCAGTGACTAATATACAGAGTAAGGGCACTGGGTGTTCTTAGATTCAGCATTGAATGCATTCCTTGTACAAGCGTGAATAGTGTGGACATACAGTGAGAGGTGAGAGACCCCTATTGACTACTTCTTGTAACTTTATGTTGGATATTATATTAGTATTGAACGTCTAGTCATGGAATATGAAGAAATTGAAGTTGTAGGCATGGAATATGAAAAATTATTCAACGGTGAAAGACATTATTCCATGAGGCTTTGCCGTGATCGCAAAGGACGCAACGCGATTGGTTCACATGCTAATGAGGTATGATAATGATAATTACCTCTATAATGCTACTTGGATAGCAACAGTGCAACAGTGGTCTATGTCAATGTGTGCCTGTAATGTCAATGAAAGTATGATGAGGTGATGACGATAGTGCAATTATTTAATATTGGCAAGAGATCATACTACAACATAGGTCTTGTTTTTGACAGATGACTGTGCGACATTCCCATTGGGTCTTGTTAGAGTCAGCGCTGCATGTATTCCTTGTACAAGCTTGAATAGTTGTGACGGACTTTGAGGGGTGAGAGACCCCTATCGGCTACTTCGTCTAACTTTATCTTGCCTACCTAGCTGCTAGCAATATTGGCCCTTTATCAAGACTGAAACCCACTGTGCGGGGCTAAGAAATTACCTTTATAATCCTTTATAATGTTTATAATCCTATAACCTTTATAATCCTAGTTGGATAACTAGTTGGATAACTGTGGATATCTGTGGATGTGTGCCTGTAATGATAATGAAAGTATCATGAGGTGATGACGATAGTGGAATGACGAAATATTGGAAAGAGATCTATTCCTAGAAGAACATATGTCCTGTTTTCCATGAGGCTTTGCCGTGATCGCAAAGGACGCAACGCGATTGGTTCACATGCTAATGAGGTATGATAATGATAATTACCTCTATAATGCTACTTGGATAGCAACAGTGCAACAGTGGTCTATGTCAATGTGTGCCTGTAATGTCAATGAAAGTATGATGAGGTGATGACGATAGTGCAATTATTTAATATTGGCAAGAGATCATACTACAACATAGGTGTTGTTTTGACAGATGACTGTGCGACATTCCCATTGGGTCTTGTTAGAGTCAGCGCTGCATGTATTCCTTGTACAAGCTTGAATAGTTGTGACGGACTTTGAGGGGTGAGAGACCCCTATCGGCTACTTCATCTAACTTTATCTTGCCTACCTAGCTGCTAGCAATAGTGGCCCTTTATCAAGACTGAAACCCACTGTGCGGGGCTAAGAAATTACCTTTATAATCCTTTATAATGTTTATAATCCTATAACCTTTATAATCCTAGTTGGATAACTAGTTGCATAACTGTGGATATCTGTGGATGTGTGCCTGTAATGATAATGAAAGTATCATGAGGTGATGACGATAGTGGAATTACGAAATATTGGAAAGAGATCTATTCCTAGAAGAACATATGTCCTGTTTTGACTACGTGGCGCATTTTAGAATCAGCAGTGAGCACTGTGTGTAACATGGTGGAGGCAGCGAAGATAATATCTGTGTCGAAAGTATTGTTATAGGGCCTTCCCTAGGCCCATGGGGTTAAATTTACAATCCACGATTGAAAAGACGTAAACTGTGTCGAAAATATTGTTATAGGGCCTTCCCTAGGCCCATGGGGTTAAATTTACAATCCACGATTGAAAAGACGTAGTTTGATCGCATTCAACTATAAATCCATTGACGAAATTTTGGAAAGAGATCTATTCCTAGAAGAACATATGTCCTGTTTTGACTACGTGGCGCATTTTAGAATCAGCAGTGAGCACTGTGTGTAACATGGTGGAGGCAGCGGAGATAATATCTGTGTCGAAAGTATTGTTATAGGGCCTTCCCTAGGCCCATGGGGTTAAATTTACAATCCACGATTGAAAAGACGTAAACTGTGTCGAAAGTATTGTTATAGGGCCTTCCCTAGGCCCATGGGGTTAAATTTACAATCCACGATTGAAAAGACGTAGTTTGATCGCATTCAACTATAAATCCATTGAACAGTTGTGTTCCTTTAGTCAACCGATGACCTTTTGTTGGGCCATGATCGGGGATTGTAAACTGTAAATGTATTATGGACTGGGAGACGAGGGAAACACAAGTGAAATAGACCAAAACAAGTGATTTTGGGGCTTTGGTTTAGACGCATGCCCCACATGCGCCATGCGGGATTATACGGTTCATGTGAACTTGTTGACATCTATCTACATGATCTAGTGCTGTTATTGGTCATGGACATGGTAGGCCTAATCATCATGGCTATATGTTTCAGGAAAAGCTCGGAGTAAAATGAACTGCCGATGAATAATGATGTTGTTCATGTTTACCATGTTTACTAGTACATAGTCATAGGGTATGCACTGGCCAGTGCACTTTCTGCACGTCGTCATGGTCATGTACGTGATACCTTGCATATTTTGTTTTTTGAATGCGCATGCTTTTTGGGCAAAATCACTTGTACCAACACTAATGAATAATGTGTTCTTATCCCTATGACTCCATACACAGTGAGGGCATTGTCCCATTCCCATCAAATGCTAACTTATTGTACCGTATTAGGGTGGAAGTTGGGGAGCAGATACCTACCGTTGCACGCCTGTCATCATAAGCAGTGATGAGCTTAGCGCGATATGGAACATTCTTCAGAAACTCAAGCGAGGGAAGTCTGCTCATTAGCATATCTCGTACCAACACTAATGAATAATGTGTTCTTATCCCTATGACTCCATACACAGTGAGGGCATTGTCCCATTCCCATCAAATGCTAACTTATTGTACCGTATTAGGGTGGAAGTGGGGGAGCAGATACCTACCGTTGCACGCCTGTCAGATAATCAGCAGTGATGAGCTTAGCGCGATATGGAACATTCTTCAGAAACTCAAGCGAGGGAAGTCTGCTCATTAGCATATCTCGCGCACTGCTAATTCTTGTCAAACATCGTAGGGAAATCGTAATGGAAAACGTCTGGCTTTGCGCCAGACGTTGAGACTAATAAGTGAAGAACTAGTAGGTAAACAATTTCTACTTGCGCGAGACTGCTCTGATAAAATTATCATTGCAGAGACTACGGTGACGTAGACATATATTTTTTACAATCAAAAATGCCCTCAAAAGACGACATGGAATGATTATTTTATTGATATTTCCTACTATATACCTTCCAATTATCACTTTATACGAATAGATCGGCGTTAGGTCGCATACTTTTCTTTCCTGGAGACACTATAAAGCAAAATAGTTGCAACCCCGTAAATGCGCTATAAGTCCAATAATAAGTGACGGTGACCCGTTATAAATGTTTCGCCAGCTTCGCTTTTTTGCCGCTACGCGGCGTGTTGGGCCCTTGCGTCCAGTCTACCTCGTTGAAGCAAGGATATACATTAATTTTCTTCACAGACATTGCTGGCTCTGTGCCGTTTATCCATGCTTTCCGTTGTGTGTACGTACTTCGTAGAATTTCAAGAATGTTTTTCCTGTCTTTGTTAACCTTTTTGATCTCTTCTTTAAGTTCACACACCTGTCTGAAATGAAGAGCACAGAACCTTTGGTCTACACATCTTGCCCTAAATTGAAATCACATTGTATCCTATCTTTCGATTTTGGGTGAACAATGTACATCAGTGTACAACATGTCAATGTGTGGTCGAACTCAAACCACTATCATTAAACTATCACTCAGCTGTTCGCTTGATTGAACGTTTCGCACCAAAAATTCTGTATTTCATGTCAGCAATTCTTTTGTTCTTTCAACATCAAAACCAGTCTGATTCCATTAGAGCAGTTTCCTAACAAGGTGGTGTGTCGTTGCGGCGAAAAAAATTATTATGCAAAAATAACAAACTCAGGCGGCAAACTGCTCTAGTGGAATCAGACCTTAAAAAACTGACCTGATCTGCATGCATAAAATATCAAAGCATGCAGAGTGATCGTGACCTGTTTTTACATCCTGCACATACCTTCATAAGTCTGACTATCACGTGATTTCCCAGGATCAACACTGATGGCGATGCCCTTGTATTTAGCCTTCTTCAACTGGAAGTTGGACGAATTATCATCATGCTGATTCAGCTGAAGGACTCGCTTCTCCCTCTTCCTTGCTGCCCTTACCGCCTCGGAAAATTTGTTCTTGAAAGAGACCTGGAAATGAAAGATTTAATTGTTACAGGAAGGCATTTCACGAACAAGAGGGCCTATACATGTCAGTGGAGGATAGGCTTACAAATGATGCTCTTCTTTAATTATTCACAATGTGATCTTATTTCTGTTCCTGAAAAGTTGTTTTCAGTGTATTTTCTCCTTGAAATCGATCACTTCAGGTACTATTACTGTGCATACCTAGCTAAATTAGTGTCTAGTTTCGTCTCTGATGACATTTATTTCGTAAAAATCGCTGTTTTTTTCTAAAAAGGTGTTTTTGTGGTCATTTTGGCTGTTTATTTCGAGGGTACGGTAGGAGGTCATCGTTCACTCGATAACTCTTTTTAAAATGAAATAAAAGCGTTTTAAGATACATGATATGAATTGATATTAATATTCGTTAAGTGGGATTGTCGGTGGACGTTCATTGTTGAACAGTTGTGCTGGAATTACGAAAATATATCGATATCGTTGAGAGTTCATTCATTAGGGGCCTGTTCTCAATTTTCCTTACAACGCCTCTAGCACTGGGCAATTGCCACCATCTTGAAAAGCAGTGCCGCGGATGGCTATCGCATCGCCACTACGCATGAGAACACGATGGCTGCCCTGCGCTGCATTGATAGTTCGTAATAAATTCACATAAAAACACACCAGAAGATCTCCGATTTTATTTACAAAGATCATATTTTGTTATTTATTGATAAAACAAGCCATTTTACCACAGCAGGTGACACATATTAGGCCTGAATAAGACTTTAGAATTTGAAGTGGTGGTGACGATGCCGATATCCAAGATGGCGGAATTATACCAGTGGTCAAATCTCATCTATTTTGGGTAATTGCATCATTATTTCTTTTTGTGATTGGTGATTTGTAAAATTGAGAATGATTGAAAAATCAGTATTTTTTCACCCAAAGGCATGAGTGAACATTTGATAAGTTTATTGTGATTTAATTGGTAATTTGGTCGACATTTTGACAATTATATTTAGCAATATTTCGATAAATGCGGACCTGCTTCTTCCTCTTTTCGTAGTGGCGGTGTTTCGATAACTCAGGTCAGTTTCACGGCAAAAATAAGTGGTAGTTTTGAAATTCGAATGTGCATTTATTGATGTAACGATAAAGTACATTTCCGAGAATAATTAGTGAAAGTTTCAGTAGGTGTCGATTTTTGTAAAGTAGTGTATAGGCGATGGATTGGCTCAGCCATGTGCTCGTCGTGTCAGCGGGGCGCAAGCCGTCATGGGGGATGTAGGCTACACTACAATGCACGTGATTGATGGTTGAACATTCACTCTCGTTGACAGTGTATTATTGAAATATTTGATTGTGATGATGGTGTATTGTACTAGGCCTTGCATGCTCCCAACGTGTGGCATATTTCACATTGATACTACCAGTATCAATTACAAAAAAATAGATTGTGAGTAACAATAGGCCTACAATACAATCAATGCTACATGTCATGAGGGTGGGAACGGGGAAGGGGGCGGGGTAACTGTCTCGACGTCCCGTTAGGAAAAAAGGCTTATCCCGTTTCCCAATATGCAATTTTAGCCGAATCGTGACGCAAAACACGGCTTGTCTCGAATCCCGCTAAAATAAGGGTGTCTATCCCGAATCCCGACAGTTATTTTCGGCCCATCCCAGTGTCCCGAAAATACCCGTTCTCCCCCTCATAAATAGTAGACCATATTGTCACATTGATGTTTTCTTTCATTACAGTTAGACTTCGAGATCTACATTTTCGACAAAGGCCTGGTGTATAAATATTACGTACTTGATGAAGGTAATATTAATTTCTTCAAATTTGAAGCATGACGTTAATGGGGTACCAGCACAACTTCATTGACTGCTACGTGGCGCTGGTGGTATTTAAGGTATTGCATCGCTCATATCACTTGAAAAAAACATTTACCCTAGTTACGACCAAAGCTGTTTAGCAGAGGGCGATACCTCATCAGGAGCGCCACAATCATATCATTGGTGTGAAAGCATTTGTATGAAGTTTTTCAGTTCTCAATGTGTTCAAAACCTTAATTGTGAAATTGTGCACTGCGAATTCAAATTTACGTCACTACGTTAGTTTGACATCCATTGATGTCACGGTAATTTCACTGTTATGCTGTGCTGCTTTCAGGTTTAATGACACGAATGAGTACAAGTACATTACATATTTTCGACGAAGGCCTTCTGTAATTTCATACGCTTCTTACGGTTAGTATTGATTCATAATTTCTAGTAAAAAAGTTAATTTTGAAAGTGAAAAATATGTTACAATACAATAGACCTGCAAATACCATATACGCAAGTTTTTAACAAATATCACACATATTCCCCAGTTGACTTGTGATGATATTGATAATGGTGGTGGTGGTGTTATCATGTACATGGCTTCTAACGTAGTAAATGTTTTCTTTTCAGCAACATTCAATAGATTTATTTACTGTATTATCATTTCGACCAAGGCGAATTCGACACTTCAATTACACAAGGTTAGTAACTTTTGTTCACAAAATCCAAATGGAGGCAAATACAGAACAATCAAACTTAGTCATTCAAGTCAGTTACTGAAGCACAGTGAAAACTGTCGGGAGCAGTGCAACTGATGGCATGTCAAACTTCCAGTGACTGTCCCTGTCCATATATTTCAAGACAGTACAAATCTTGTAATCATTTTGTTTATGCAATGTACGTTATTATGTATCATTTCAGCACAATCAAACTTAGTCATTCCAGTCAGTTACTGAAGCACAGCGAAAACTGTCTGAATTAGTGCTGCTGATGGCATGTAATTACTCTACTACCACTACCAGTGACAGTCAATGTCCATATATTTTCAAGTGTGCGAAATTAGTACTCGTCTACTTCTTAGTGTTATTTGAATGCAATGTATGTTATAAAAATATTTTTTCAACACTATATCAACATTCTCATTCCTGTCAGTTTCTGAAAATCAGCTAAAGCAATCGCTACCAATGCAGCTGATAACAGCAATTCTTTTTGTTCCCAATGCCCATCCATGACAATATATTTCACCCATGTGACAATCATGTAATCATCCTGTTTTTTGTGTTCTATTCATGCAATAAATAAATTCAGTATTTTCAAATCATTGGTGCTACAAAACTATTCTCATTATAGATTATTCATATTTTATAAAATGCTGTCATGTCAAATTTTGTGTCCTATAAATCATTATGAAGTCGGCATTTTATATACAACTTTTGTACTCCTCCTAAATAAACATACAAATCTTGTTTTATGTAAACTTTGTATATGTGACCCGTCACAGCAAAACCAGACGCATGTCGCTCTGAGCTTGGCAGGTTGAGACGGACTGTTTGTTCATTTATCTATTGTCTGCCTTTTGTAAAATATGAGCACATCAATTTCTTCCATTATCTCCTGGTGTCATTTAGGCTCATCTTCTGTGCGACATGTACCTGGTTTTGCTGTGACGGGTCACATATTCTATAGATATACAACACTCTAATGTCACAATGCCTCTCTCACTCGCTTTTATATAGCAAGATGTATGAATAAACATGACACACCAACTATGTACAAAATTGCTAACAAACTGCACCATTTGTCAGTACACCACATGAAATACAGAGATATGTCTTAATTCTAATCTTTCATTAGCGACACCATTTCTTACCCGAGTGCCTCCTTCATTCATACATCTTGTACTTTAACTCAAGATACCCATCTTTGAATATTTTTAGTATACCAAGTACTACAATGTCAATGTATTGAAGTCATGTTCTTGTAGTGTTATTGGCTTTCTATTATCTTGTCAAAATACCACTTGGTTCTCGCAAAATCTCAATAAAAACAAAAGCTATTGCATGTATTGCATATTCTAACAGCTATCCACTGTATCGATTTATCCATCATCTGTACTATTTGTCACAAAAATGTTATATTATGTAAATCATATTTCATTACATAATGCACACTGCCAATTACTGCTGAACCATTCATATGTCATTTAAATAAATAATTTTCAACTTTTTAAAACCGTCTTATAGTACTGTTCTTGTCACTTAGCTGAACCAATTGCTCTATAGCATGAAATTTCCAGAAATGCGCCAGGGACTGAAAAGTGCTGTTTTAACAGAGAGGTGTCCTAAACTGAGAAGTCGAGTTGAATGGAAACAACCAATTTGGAACCAAAAACTACTGTCCGTATTAAAGAGGTTGTCCTCAATAGAAAGGTGTCCACAAAAAGTAGGCCCACTGTATATGAAAGTACAAACCCTGGTACATGTAGTGACATCATCTACTCCTCGATGTGGACACCTGCAAATGCAGCGACAATGTCACATCAGTTATTTAATTCATCGTCCTTTGTGCAGATGGCACCACCCATCAAGCATGTTGGTGACGAATAGTGTCGCAGCATTTCGTCACCGAGCTTACACGAAAATGCACTGTCATTCATTCAGCCATAAGTGTAAGACTGTAGGGTTGTTTCCAACCAAAACATGTTCGAAATGTGTCAAGCATTCGGAACACCCAAAGACTGATTAGAGAAGTCAAAATTGAATGGAAACAACCAATTTGGGACCAAAACCAGTGTCCTTATTGGAAAGGTTGTCTTTAATAGAGAGGTGTCTACTAACGGAGGTTCCACTGTACATAATGTAGGAACCCTGGTTGTGACATTGTCCACTCCTCCAGCTGCACACCACCAAATCCACAACAATGTCACACCAGTTATTTAGTTCATCATGCTTATGGTCATTGTACTTTCATCTTATGTAAAATGTAACTTTTTACACGGTTTCAATAAACGAAATTTGTAATTTGTAAATTATAAATTTCACTAATAATTTGACGCCGCCAATTCCACTGGTCTTCGAAATACGTAAGCTACACTGTTGACGACTATGACACTCCTCACAAACCACATTGTGAATCAGACGCCGATAGGCTTGTTTTCTTTTTTTTCCATTTCATTGACAATGGGTGACTTCAAAGTTGGTGTTAGGATTCAGGATTTGACCACGGAGAGGTGCCATCACTCTGGAATGAGAATTCAAACTGTATTTTTTATTTTCTAAGTGATCTTGTCATTTTTTTGGGGGGGGGGAGCAATTTGCAGCTCCACACAATGGAAAGGCCAGGCCGGGAATAACTGTTGAGCGTGACCATAGCTTTAACACTACAGTTACCAAACGAGCCCTGCTAACGAACAACGACGACAGACGCCACGTTAATGCAAAAGCTCACTTCTTCCGAGAGGTGAGCTAAAAACCACAGCTTGGGAAAAGAGTTTAATCAAGAATGCATGTCACTGCATGTGGATGCAAAAACTGAGGCAGTTCAATTGTCAACTTTTGCACTTTAAATTTTAAAGTGTAAGTTTACTTTAGTAGGACGCAGAAACATGCACATGATTGCACTGCGTTGTTGTGGACCCGGGGTTGTGGATGTGGATTTCTTCTATTTTTCTAGCCAGCATATCCTTTTGATTGACACTACAAATGAAATCTGGGGGTACGACAGGCTTACATCGGACATCCTCTTGTTTCAATTTTGTTTTTAGCCTAGCCTATATATGTACTTACTGAGTTGATTTCCAACCGGAGTAATTTCTGGATTTTTTTTGAAGCCCAAGTTGAGAGATGAGGTCTTTAACCTCAGTTCCCGATAGTGTGGCTAAGAACTTTCAAAACTTTTGGCTGATTTATTTGACCCTAAATAAGCAAAAACCAAACATTTTAGTGTTTGCATGCACCAATGCACAGGAGGCTAATTATGCCCCCGCTAAAGTGGGGGCATTATGTACTTGGGTGGTTTCCGGCCGCCGCCGCCGCGTCCGCGTCCGCCGGACTGAATTCCAGACTATAACTCAAGAACCCCTTGCTCGGCTGACTTGAAATTTTTAGGGGGTGTAGGCCTAGTGTAGGCCTAGTGTGTCAAAGTCCCTATTGTTTTTTGGCGCGTTCCAAAATCCAATATGGCCGCCAGCCGCCATCTTAGATTTTCGCATTCCGCTCGTTTACTAGAGAACCAGAGGTCCAACAGTCTTCAAACTTTTGTGGTGTGATGGTCTATGGTAGGGGAGGTTCCCTATAGATTTTGGGCCCGACCCGAAATCAAAGATGGCCGCCAGCCACCATCTTAGATTTTGGCATTCCGCTCGTTAACTGGAGAACCAGAGGTCCAACAGTCTTCAAACTTTTGTGGTGTAATGGTCTATGGTAGGGGAGGTTCCCTATCGATTTTGGGCCAGACCCGAAATCAAAGATGGCCACCAGGTCCCCGACTTGGTGATTTGTATTCCGCCCCGTAAATTAAGAACCGAGTGAGTGACAGACCTGAAACTTATGTGGTGTTATAACCTAGTGTAGGGGAGGTTCCCTATCTATTTTGGGCCCGATCTGAAATGCAAGATGGCTGCCAGGCCTGACTTGGTTTTTCGCATTCCGACCTGTAACTCAAGAACCAAGTGAGTGACAGACCTGAAACTTATGTGGTGTGATGAGGTTGTGTAGGGGAGGTTCCCTGTCGATTTTGGGCCTGACCCAAAATTCAATATGGCTGCCAGCAGCCAACTTAGATTTTGGTATTCGATTGTTAACTGAAGAACTAGAGGTTTGACACACTTCAAACTTTTGTGGTGCAATGGTCATTCAGGGGATGCTCTCTATCAATTTTGGGCGTGTTCCAAAATCCAATATGGCTGCCAGCAGCCAACTTAGATTTTGGTATTCCGATTCCAAACAATAGGCAGCTAGAGAGACCACGACTTTTCAATAGGGGGATACACAGAAAAACTTGTCAATCTATTTTTGAGCGTTCCCAAACAATGAGGGGAAACACTCAAAAACAGAAACACTCAAAAACAGAAACACTCAAAAACAGAAACACTCAAAAACAGAAACACTCAAAAACATTACACCGGGTTTCATCAATTTTATTACTCTGGCTAGACCAGCAACAGGCCTACATACAAAAGCTCGTACTTACTCTCTAAATAGGCCTAAAACCGAAGAGAAAGCACGAACATGACAAACATCAAAATGGAGACCTTTTGATGTACATCTCATGATCTTGTACATGTAGGCCAGCATCCCAATCAAACACGTGTAACGTTACACACTGACTCACAGTACATGCCTGGGAGTTGGGCGCACGCGGGCGGGGCATGGATGAATTCGCGCCACTTCAGCAAGGGCCAACCTCGTTCTCCATCAAACCTGGTATCTAAAGACTCATCAATACAGTGAAATGCATGGAACACACAGTACTAGGCGCTGTCAACAACTTGATGTGTCGAGATCAGTCGATGCATTACCAGAACCCAAACGCACTCGGGGTCGGAGGTACGGTATTTACCCATGGGCCGAAGGATGAAGGACCAATATACCAATGGGCGGAAGGATGAAGGTCCAATGACCAACGGGGAGCTAGAAGCACCTAAATAACCTAGAAATTGTGTTAACCCCTTATTTTTATAACCCCTGGCCTATGGAAAATGCTCATAGGACTCTCATCTCATGCAGTCTAATGAAATTGTTGTATGTAGTCAATAAGGTGCTCTTACGTGTGGGTTTGCTCGACCTTAAACCTACAATATAGGCCTGATTCCTTTGTCGGCAAAATGGTATATGTGGTACCAATCAAGGGCAAGAACGACTCGTTATTTGTAGGCGTAGACGGCCTACCCACGAGTTATACGGGCCAACGTGACTGCCAAGAGCAGCTGCTAGTGTGCCCGGTTATTTTCATGGAAAATGGTAGGTCTGTATTGGCTTGTTTATGGGTACCATGTGCCCGCAAGTGGGTATTGAGACCATTCTTCGGGAACATTAACCTATTGGGTCCAATGTGCCACCAGCGTTTAACCCATGGGACAAGAGGATTTCAGAAGGTCCAGCAAACCCACATGTAGAAGCAGCTTATTGTTGACTCCCAAGGCCAGCAAGTCTGACCCATTATTTTTATCACCCACGGAAAATGGGACCCATGAGCTTGTTGTTACCCACAGAATGGTAAGCCCACGATGCTTGAGCCCATGGCTGCTTACCATGGGCTGTCCTATTCAAGCTCGTCGGACAGAAGTAGGTCCCTTTAATCTATTTTACACTTTTAGGTGAGAATGGCGAGTCAACTGAACCCATAGGGAAATTAATCGCCATGCTAATGGGTCTGGCTCCCAAAGGTCGAACCAACGCATGGGTAAGGGCAACCCATTTTAAAAACAACAAGTCACCATGGCCCATTACGTTTGCTACCCATGGGATTGTAGAACCCAAGCTGCTTTTGCCCAGGGCTCCCGGCCACCATGGGCTGCCCCATCCAAGCTCACTGATGAAGGTTCAGTGATCTACAAGGGGCAACTGAACCCATGGGAAAATACTAATCAACGTAACCATTGACTGGTTTCCATAGGTCTATTAACTTACACGTGGGTAAGAACAACCCATTTTGACCACAACAGTAAGTCACTCTTACCCATCAACGATTGCTATCCATGGGATTGTAGAACCCACAAGGTGCTTGTGCCCACCCTGGGTTGTCCCATCCAAGCCCGCTGAACCCAACCAGTCCATTTTACCCATTGATAGGTGTGATGTGATCACCTGAGTGGGTCACCTGAACTCATGGAAAACATAATCATCGTTCCCATGGGATCGGCTACCATGGGTCTAATATACACATGGGTTACACATGGGTAGGAGAAACCCATTTTGCCCGGTTACCTAAGTCACTATTGCCCATCTACGTTTGCTACCCATGGAATTGTAGAACCCACAAGGTGCTTGTGCCCACTGCGGCCCACCTGGGGCGTCACATCCAAGCTCACTGAACCCCACCTAGGTGTATTTTACCCATTTCTAGGTTCAAGTAGCTTTGGTGGGTCAACTGAACCCACAGGAAAATTAATCCTCGTACCCATGGGACCGGACTAATTTTTACAGTTTAGCTAGAGTTTGATTTGCGCATAATCCCCCTCCTGGTGAGATCCTCTAAATGTTCACGGATTTCTTAATATAATGGCTTAGGCACAGTTCGGTAATGTTGGTTGCATGGGGTAGGGTCTTTGAGTTTGATATGCATTTGCAAACCAGGCATACAATGTCAGACTCATCCTTTGCAAAGGCATCACTGCATTCCCTTAGCATGTCCTCGACCTTGACCCTCTGCTCAGGTTCTAAATGACTTAAATCCACTGGATAGACTAGTCAAATTTCTGGGAAACGTGAATTCATGAGGCATTTTTGAGTAAAAGCAAGCAAGCCACTTTTTAGCTCAGCTGAAAAGCTGAGCTATTCATATGAGTAAATGGTAGAATGAGTGTCCGTCTGTCTGTCTGTCTGTCTGTCTGTCTGTCTGTCTGTCTGTCCGTTAAACAGGCACGTTTCAAAACTATGGCGGATAGGCGATAGATCTTCCCTCTGAGGCGTTGAGACCCTTCAGGACTCCTGAATAGACCAAATGTGGGTCCGGCAGGATGAGCAGTTTGGCCACTAGGTGGCACCGAGCGAAATTTTCCAAAAACTTTTCCAGCAGCTGATTTCTCAGTTGGGGATCATGAATCAAATCTAATTTTATAGGGCAAAGCTTTCTCTTTCATTATCAATAGGCGTAGTTCATGAATTTCTCACCAGGTGGTGTTACTGGCGCAATTTAGTGAGCACCCCCAAGAAGAGCATTTTAAATTTCGCGCGAGTTATCCCACGTCCAATCACACGTGCAGCGAACGTCACGTCTCGAGTCTGCGCAGTTCAGACGTAAGGAGACCATGCTATGGAATAGATCGCGTTCTGTCAATTCAGAGGTAAGTTCTCATTAAATTCACAATTTCAAAGGCGATAATATTTGGCTGCTTGTGTTATTGCATGTTGATGACATTAGGAAAGGCTTGGATTGTTTAATTGGATGTGATTAATTTGAAATAGTTCGTCGACGATCGTTGAAAAACGATCTGCGAAATGCAGCTTGGTTGGTCTGAGAAACGATGTCAAAGTCCGGCTTTAAATCATGGATTTCTTAACAAATAACTCTTGTCACATAGCAGAACTAATGTGAATAAACAAGACAATAATAAACATCGTTCTGATATCATCGGGTAAGGTTGCCAATGTACATAAACAGTGTAATTGAGGATCGACTCCAGCGATTTGAAATGTCAACAAACAATAAATGCGCTATGATACACACTGACACTTGCACACTGTACATAGCACAATGCTTCAAACGGGGCCGATTCATCACTCTTATCACAATGTATTCCCAATCATATCATCAATGAACTTCCTTGATCATTCGGCCCTAGCGCCTTATCAGTTGTTGTTGGCCTTGTATTTGATATAAAACTTGGCTAGCTTACCTATTCTATCAAAATTAAAATGTTATCTCCTCATCATGTTTTGCAGGACAGGAATGATCTGCAGCTGCATTTGAACATATTTGGTGACCACATCTCAAAGATGACCAAGAGAGAGGATCGAGCTATGACCTTGCACATCCCATCGACTTGGTGTTCACCAGTGCAATCATCAGAAGAGCCAGGCAATTCTAGTATTCAAGTATTTCATTCTGTAATACTTACCTCAAAATTTACTAAATAAAGAAAACCGCATGTGGCAGTTGGTTAAAAAAATCAAGTCTATCTGTTTAAAGTTTTTACTTGCTATCATTATTATCAACATTTCAATGGTGGCATTCTGCTAAGGTTTGTCAAGAGTTTCACTTGACTTAAGCAGGGTGTACACTAGTAAAATATTAGCAACATTTTACCAACATTTTACCAACATTTTACCAACATTTTTACAACAATTTTGCAACAAGCCCTTCAAGGCCCTGTGTTCACTAGCAACAAAATTGCAACAAATTAGCAACATTTTTACAACATGTTGGTAAATTGTTGCAAACTTTTTAGTGGGAACAAAGGGAAATAGGTATTTTGGAGGGAAAATGGATGATTCCAAGGAGAGAAGATGTGTTTTGAGTGCTTCTGCAGCAATTTTAGCTGTCATTGTTGAGAGACGGAAGAGGCGGCGAAATAACCAAAGAGAATATGGACCAGGCCCTGGATCAAAATGAGGGTGGATGATGGGGCATACCACTGCCTGTTAAGGCCGCGTATCCATAGGGTATGCCCTTGTGTAGTGTGGCGTTATGGCGTAACAGCCTTGTGACCTGGCACTATGCCCTGAGTCTCCATTGGATATTCCTTTTTGGTCATGTAGGCCTTTGTAGTCCTCATTTCGCAGCGGTCAATCGCGTTTATCCGCACGCTGTCATTATTTCAGAAGACAATTTCTTATGAATATTGAAAATGAAAATACAAGTAACTTGTATTTTCACTTGCAACATCAAATTGACATGTACATGTATATAAAACCTGACTTTTAAGCAACAAATTACAGGTTTGTGCTTGTTATGATAATCATCAGTTTCGGGGTCCCAGAGTAGTTCCCGTTGATGAACCTCTTGAATAAATTTCGCCCCAGACATTGCTTCCGTGTTGTTCACTCGCAAAAGAATGGACATGTTCAATCCCAATATGGGCCTATATTCCCAATCCACAGTGCATATATGCCCGCAATGTGACACGGCATAACATATGGGAACGATCAATAACACCAACGAAGGTTCATTGTCCGTGTGGCGCGCCAGGCGGTAAAAAGGGAATGTTGTGCAGGGCACGGAACAGCCGATGGATACGCAGCCTAAAGGAGTTGCGGCTGACTGACAAGCCGTCATACAAAAACTTCTAGAAAAGGTTTCATCACCCTACGAAGCAAGACACTCACTTGAGAGTTGCTATACCTGCTTCTTGTTCAAGTCACATGAACTCCGGTAGATCACATGACGCAAATCCTATTTCTGATTGGCTGAAGAGTTTGCAACATTTTTACAACATGCAACAAGGAATTGCATTGCATTTAATTTGCAACAATTTTACAACATGTTGTAAGACGCGTTTTGCTCTGTACACACTACGCAACATTTTTGCAACATTTGTTGCAACTGGAAATGTAAAAATGTTGCTAATATTTTACTAGTGTACACGGGCCTTTAGGCAATAATAGAGTTGGGTAGAGCATTTTGTTAATGTTACCCTTTTAGTTAGGGAAACTGGTGCCTTCTGCATTAGGTGGACCCCACTTACTCATCTGTCAGACCGGCCTCACACGTCGGCAGTAGAGTTTAAGGTCCAGTCTGCGAGATTTACCCATTTCTACCCAGCCAAAAGCGGGTGATTGGGCTAGTCTCTCCATGTGATCCAATTCGCATGGATTCTTGTGTCCCGGTGCTGAAAGGATCCCTCCACAAGGGCAGACTACATTCGGTGGCACTGAGGTATGGAAGAAAGACAGAAGACGACCAATTTGCGAAAAGGATCATCATCATCATCATCATGGTAACAGCTGAGGATGAATCATGTTGCTGTGTGTAGAATTGATGGTCCAATATAGGTTAGGTTATCTGTTTGCGCACACATTGCAAGGGTGGAGCTTGCTTGAAGTAGATTGCGCCAGTCTACCGTAATTCACTGTTACACATCCAGAAGCTAATATCCTTAGGCTTTGAGTCCTTAGTTTAGTAGAGTTTGACGAGTAATGTAATATATACGAACAACGCAGCAACAACTCAGCTGAGCGCCAGGCCCTTGGGCCTCTTGTTCTGGGGTAGTTTTTCGTGCTGAATACGAATCTGTTGTTTGCTAAGCCCAAAAATGCGTAAATAGGTCACTAATTAAGGTCAAAGGTCAATGAGTGCAAAATTCAAAATTTTTTAAAAAATATTTTATTTTACATCACCTATCTGTACATTTCAATTATTTTACAGTATTTTGTCTGGTAAGGTTACTACAGCTTTTCACAATTATGAAAGTAAAGGGAATTGTGAAGGGAAAAAATCAGATTTTTGTGAATATATCCGTAATGAAGCAACTTTTCGTTTTTTTGACATACTTTTTTAATTCACTTGAATTGTTGCCTTAAATACCATCAGTGAAGTGGTTTACCTGAGTCCTATATAATAGTGGTGTTGAAGCAATATTGTTTTCTACACTAAATGCCAATATTTGACTAATTATCCACTTAATTAAGGCCAACGGTCACAAGGCGCAAAGTGCACTTACATGGCACAAAAGGCGCAAAATGCACTTCATGGCAAACATGTTTGGATTGCAGGCAGTTGATCATTATCACATGTATTCTTAATTAATCCTGAATCAATTGCAGTCTGTCAGACTGATTGGCTGGAAGGAGGAGCCATCCAGGGGAATGCCAATTAGCTTAACTGTGTAAGCTCTGACCCCCCCCCCCCTACTTTGGCCTGTTTGGACATGGTGTTTCACTGGCATTGCACTTGCAGGCCTCAGTGCAGAACTGTTTCCCCCACTTCCGACATGAGCAACTTTCAGAACTGCAACCTTTCTTGCAACCACACTGAGTAAGTTCTCGGCATCCCTTTGGAATTGACGGTAAAGTTGTAAGAACCGGTGACAACTTGTCATCAACGAGTTTCCATCCACAATCAGTCGGCGGTGGCAGATCTGTCATTGGATTACTGGCCTCTCTCCAAATGAAACTTTGGTAGTTTGCACGCTCTATGTGGAACTTTGCTGCATCACTAGAGGGAGGTAGGGTCTCCGTTGCATGGCATTTGTTGAACAGTTTAATGCGGGCTTGATTACAATTCTCAGATGGTTCCTTGTAGATATGGCAAATGAACTTTTCAGCATCTTCTGTGACCTTCTTTGATGGTGTCGGAAACTTGCCAAGATCTTGAAGCAGACTGTTGTGTTCAAGGAAGATACCCCATTCTGTTTTCTTTGAGTGTCCTGAGAAAAATGAAACCGTATCGCATCCTGTCAACGCATGAAATGCTGGTAATGTCTCATAGACATGATCAGCAAGTCCAAGTTCCAACTTTATGTCATGCACAGGAACATACTTCGGTTTCTTAATTGTTCCTGCTCTCATCCAAAGTTTTACGCAAGACATTTTACTGAAGTTGGCAAGCAACAGCACCAACACATCTGTGTCACGCGCTGCGACCACAATGTTTGGTGCATCGGCATGAAGGCAGTGTACAATCATTCTGGTATCTGCTTCCTCGTGATTGCTTTGTAGCAAAGTAGTGTTCATTGCAGGATCTGAACTCTGGACTTCTGTTTCAGAAGCGAAACCTCCACCAACAACAACCACTTTTTCAGGGGGTGCCGCTGCCAGGAGTGCATTCGACAGGAACTGACCAAGCTCTGTCTTGTTATCAGTTGATGCGAGAAAGTCAGGCCATTTGTTGGGGAGTGGCACATCTCTATCTTCAATCAGGCGACGAACTGGCCTTGACTTCTTCGTACGTTTGACCCTAGTTCCAACTTTGATTGAAATGTCTCTATATCGATCGAAGGTAACATCAATTCGGCTGTAAGCCCGGCCTTGCCAGAAAATGAACTTTACAAATTCGTCTGCATAATCACCAAAGGTGTTCGCCGTGTAAGGTTTTCCAAGTGACATAACTGCAGCTTGCCCATCAATGATCAAACAGGAAGGCCCATAAAAGGCGATTTCTGAGGGGCATGATACACTCTTGATAAGAATGTCAAATAAAATGGCCTTAACACCCGTTCTAAGTTCGCCAGACGTATCAACAATGCTGATTGGCACCTTCATCAGTTCATAGTTAAGTATTCTAGCCAGTTCAACTGGTCTTCCAGCTCTGTACGCTACAGTTAGTCTCTGCAAAAAGTTTCTGTCTGCTTTTGTGGTTTCGATCTTTCCATTGGGTTTCTTGGTTCCTATTTCATAGAGTGAGGAAAACGTGGGAGCCTTCACCTTCGGAAGTCGATCTCAGTAATCAGTTGATTTTTCAACAAGTCTCACTTTGACAAAGTTTTCCACCTGCTGCTGCCCTAATGTTTTTGCGTTCAGCAGTGACTCTTCTATTTCAGAAGTTGCAACATCTTTTGTTGCGCAGTTAAGGAGGTTTGGTCGACTAGAAGATTCCTCAGCAAATACTTTGAATCGCAGGAGAGTTTGAAGTATGAGTTCTTCGTCGCAGTTGTCACGTTTAGTGCGGGATGAGTTGGCTTCATTATGGACGTAACCAGTGTCCACTCCAACATTCATCATTTCATACGTCTGCATTGAAATGCATGTCCTGTGGTTGTACGAGAGTGTCCATCTTGCCAGGGCTGAATTTGTTTTGGTTATTCCGATGATTCCACCACTTTTTTTCCCTACACCATTAAGCCATTCCAGGCTATGATCTGGATCTACTTGGTTGAATCTTTGGTCCGACCCTTTAACAACACAGTTGCCAAGAAGGAACTCCTCCTCCACTTCTGGTGGGAGCTGATGCATCTGTGACAGGTAAACACAGCCCCATCTTGCGTAATTCACGTGATCGTATCGAAAGAAGAATGGCAACATTTCTCGGAACGATTCCAAGTGTAGCGTCCACAACCCTTCTCTCTGTGCCCGAACGAATGCAAGCAGTATAGTCACCATCCTTAGGTATTCCCTAGAGAACTTGAAGTTTGGATCTGTCCGTTGATTTTCAACGAAGACAGCGAGATGTTGCCGAAGGGTCTCAGAACCCACTATGTCCAGTAAAGTGTCAAACTCTTTGTTAGCTAGTGAATTCTCCAGTGTTTGGCATGTTTTGGGATCTTGACTCTGCAGATTGTTTTTGAAATGCGGAATCAAGATTAGCCATAGCGCTTGCCAAGTTAATTTGTGTGGCCTCATTGCTTTTGCGTAAGATTTTCCGTCTTTAACCTTGTCAGCCGAATTTGGCCCAAGTAAACCACTTTCAACCCACAGCTCATGTATACCAGAATCTTCTGTATGTTGCCCTAGCACTTTCAAAAAATTCATAGTGATATGTAACCCACCTAGTCTTGGAATTAGGGTATCTCTAAAGGCGGGCACTGACCATTTCAGCTCCATCAGTTGGGGATACAACCCCTGATCAACTGTTATCACAGCGTAGCGGTTATTCAAGACCCTTACCTGTACTCCTGAAATGTTTAATGCCTGATGCCTAGGGTACGAACTAGATGGCCGGTGCTAGGCTATTGGATTCATTCTTCATCATTAAGGGTCTATTGAAGAACACCCTGCTCTCTCTGAATGGAAATGATTTGACAAACATGGCAAATGCATTGGGGTCAGAAAGATGAAGCCACTTTCACTGTTGAGTGCACTTTCACTGTTGAGTGAAAGGGATAGTTTCAAGTGCAAGTAACTGTTGCGTCATTGCAAGACTTTCGCACTCATTGACCTTTGACCTATGTTGTTTACCGGTGACTTTTAGATTCTGTCTTTATAAAATCTATCTCTAGACCATCAATAGGAGCATAAAACTCTGCCCCATTGTGCATTTAGAGGTTAAACTGCAAGGAAATTACGCAAAAACTAATTGTCGCCCCTTACAGAGATAAAGGCAAATGAGCATAGATGTGTCCTCACGTTTTCCTTTAAAAATAAGATTTTGAAAAGCTTTAGCAACCTTACTAGACAAAATATTGTAAAATAATTGAAATGTTAGGATAGGGAATGTAAAATAAAGCATTTTTTCGAAAAAAATTGAATTTTGCACTCATTGACCTTTGACCTTGATTAGTGACCTAATTACGCATTTTTGGGCTTGGCAAACAACAGATTCATATTCAGCATGAAAAACTACCCCAGAAAAAGTGGATTGCTTGCTTTTACTCAAAAATGCCTCAATCATTCTATAAAGGCACATTTTCAGATTTTTTGACTAGTCTAGGAGGCAACCAAGTTTTATCCTCGGATGCATGAATACTATTCCTACTATCGTTCCTATCATCCATATGACTTCCAAGACCAACTGTGTGTACTTTGGCATTCTTAGAATCACTATCAAAGTCACATGGGTAAGACCCATCCCATTCATATATATCGCTTTGACAAAACTTACAGATCCGAGAACAGTTTTTGCCCTGAGTCGAACTGTATGATTGGTAGGGTTATTAACAAATATCTGAACTTTGGATGAAGAACCTGGAGACAATGACACAACAGAGGCTGGGATTACAAGTTCACTGAGTTCATTACTTTCATCAACCACGTCAAATCCCTCAAACAGCACTGGAGTTTCCTTGATAACTGGCCCTGCATGTGCACGACACACTACATTGAGGTCGCTCTTAGGACCTACTACAATGTCTTTCCTACCAGTTTTGACTAAAAACTTAGTAGGACCCTGCTGTGAAACAGACAAAAGTTCCACCCGAGTTTTCTCTTTCACTGTAGGTAACAAACATCTCAATTCATCAGAGTCAGCATTACATTCCTTTAGGATCTCTTCAATCACATTGTAACCTATGATTGGATAGCTAATGTAATTTGTGCTGACTAAAACTTGGACCCGAAAGCAAGGTTTATCAGTACTGATATCAGACTCGGGCTCATGTTCAGTTCTCCTTACATGTTTCAAGTCCAGTTCCACCCATCCCAAGTATGGAATTTGCTGTCCATTTGCAGCATTCAGCTCTAAAGGCTCATTCAACAATTCAACTATACCTCTGATTTCTGTGGTGGGCAGGTTATCCTTAAGCCATTTTTGTGACACTATCGACACCTGCGCCCCTGTATCCCAAAGTGCAATCGTAGCAACGTCATTAAACTGGCATCTGATAAGACACTGCTTGCCTACCAATTCCGAATACTTTTTAACATTGCACATGTTCATATTTGACTCACATACACTACTTATGTGAGCACCACTGTCAGAAATTCTACTACTAGTTGAACTTGTAAATTCCGTCTTTTCTACATGGGACTGACTACGAACAGGTTCGGGGCCTACACCGTGTCCCCTCGGGAAGACCCTCTCAGGTTTCCCCTTCTGCGGCCACGGAAGAAATGTTCACTGGAACCACAGGCCCAGCAATGGTCACATTCAGATTGACCGGCCTGTTGACACTTTTCACATAATTTCTTTTGCTTAAAGCAGGGTGTACACTAGTAAAATAATGGCAACATTTTACCAACATTTTACCAACATTTTTACAACAATTTTGCAACAAGCCCCTCAAGGCCCTGTGTACACTAGCAAGAAAATAGCAACAAATTAGCAACATTTTTACAACATGTTGGTAAATTGTTGCGAACTTTTTAGTGGGAACAAAGGGAAATTTTGAGGGGAAAATGGATTATTCCAAGGAGAGAAGATGTGTTTTGAGTGCTTCTGCAGCAATTTTAGCTGTCATTGTTGAGAGGCGGAAGAGGGGGCGAAATAAAACAAAGAGAATATGGACCATGGTGGATCATGGGGCATATCACTGCCTGTTAAAGTAGTTGCGGCTGACTGACTAGCCATCATACAAAAACTTCCTGCGAATGGATGAAACTTCTTGAAAAGGTTTCACCACCCATTACAAAGGGGTATTAATAAACAGAGAAACAGAGAAACGAAGAAATCGAGAACTTCCCCCATCGACTAGTTAGGCCTCGTCTCCCAATGCATTGCTGCACAAAATCAGTACTTGTGTGCCAACAGCCATTTTGTTTTGTTCAAAATGAAGTAGCATCAATTCAAAACAATTAAGGGGCGTATAGCCATGTAGCAAATCCTGACCTAGCTTGGACAGTTTTGACTGTGTATTAGGTTATTAAAACCAAGAAAACAACCACTAAAAACCAATCAACCAAGACTTTAGTTGGGCAATTTTAGACCTGGTAACCTCGTCCCTCCTGCTTGTTTGGTCCTGGGGACGAGGCTTGTTTCGTAAGGCGGGAAGCGTCTGGCAGGGCAACAGAGTCGAGAATATCGGAGATGAAATGCTTTATTTCTCACGTCGGACTACGATCTACTGTTACACCGGGTAGATCTAAAATGCAGACTTTGCTAATTAAGACTGGACTATGCTGAATACTCAACAAGGCTGAAATGAGATATGAAGTGGGGGTGCAACTTCGCCGTGCTAGGTGTACATCGGTGCTTTGAGAAGGGACGCAGATGGGAACCATTTTACTGACACTTCTCTTAATAACTGAATGGTTTCATTCTCCTATCCAACCAGTAAATAAACGGTCTTAACTTCTGCACTGGACATATTATACACCTCCAGAAATGCACAATCACTCTGTCTGCAATGTGGAATTAGCATACTAGAAGGGCCTTCTGTGCCCGGCTACAGTGTTTCTCCCTCATGGGTTGAGCCAAAAATAGCATGCCAAATAGTATTAAATTTCACGCCGTATATTATAGACATAGGTTTTAGGGCCTAACTACTCGATATGGGAATTTCTCGATTTCTTCGCTTCTCTGTTTCTCTGTTTATTAATACCCATTACAAAGCAAGACCCTCACTTGAGAGTTGCTATACCAGCTGCTTGTTCAAGTCACATGACCTCAGGTAGATCACATGACGCAAATCGTATTTCTGATTGGCTGAAGAGTTTGCAACATTTTTGGCTCACCGTAGGGGAGTCTATACGATACCGCAGTGTCCGTCGTCCGTCGTCGTCGTCGTCGTCGTCGTCGTCGTCCGTCGTATCCTATTTCAAAAACAGTGGCACGTTTTTTAACCGCTAGGCCTATGAACTTAAAACTTTGTACACATGACCCCCTAGGTCAGATGACCCGTGACACTAAATTTTTGTCTGATCTGATTCTCTACTTGGCCACCAGGGGGCCAAATGTGGATATCTAAAAAGTGTGATATCTCGCTTATTAGTGACTTGTTTTCGATAAAACTTTTGTGGTAGGTACTCATAGCAAGGATACATCATATATCTTACGGGTTTTTAATTTGATCTACTTTTCAAGGTCGCAGAGGTCAAATGGCGTGAATTGGCCGTTTGAGTGTAACTATGGCACGTTTCTCAACCACCAAAGCTATGAGCTTGAAACTTGGTACATATAACCCCCTATATCAGATAACCTCTGGTGCTGAATTTCAGCCTGATCTGATTCTTGACTTTGCCACCAGGGGGCCAAAACAGAAAAAGTAAGAAGTGCAATAGCCTGCTTATTAGCAAATTGTTTTTGATGAAATTTTTATGGAAGGGACCCCTAGCAAGGTTACCTCAGATGTTGCACGATTTTTCGGATTTGACCTACTTTTTAAGGTCGCAGAGGTCAAATGGCGTAAATTTGCTGTTTGAGTGTAACTATGGCACGTTTCTCAACCGCAACAGTTATTAACTTGAAACTTTGAACAAATGACCCCCTAGGTCAGTTGACCTCTTACACTGAATTTTGGTTCGGTCTGATTATTGACTTGGCCACCAGGGAGGGGGCCCAAACTCAAAACTCAAAAAGTGTGATTTCTCGCTTATTACTGATTTGTTTTTGATAAAAGTTTCATGGTAGGTACTCCCAGCAAGGATACATCACATATCTTACGGGTTTTTGATTTGACCCACCTTTCAAGTTCACAGAGGTCAAAGTTGAAAACTTTACCGTTCTTGGTACGTTTTGTCGTTGTTCAATGTAAAGAGTTTTAATTTTGTGTAATGATGCATCTAAGAAGCCACTATTTGTATGCCAAGTTTCAGCCAGATCGGAATTCAAATATGGCCGAAATTGCATGTTTTGTGGGTTTTTCCTCGTATTGTGGCAATCCAAAGGTCGTGAGTTCAAACCCCGGTCAAGGACAGCCAAAAATATTTTTATTTGTCATCTTTTCCTTTTTTCTTTTCTGAGTTCTATCTTACATTTTCTTCATTATTTGATTTATTTGGTGCCATAGATTTAATTAGGCGGCCATCTTGGAAATCGTTTTTTGCCGATTGCTGTAGTGTAACGAGTGATGAAATTGTTATGGTCAGGTGGATGTGTCTACATCACATATCACCCTGGTTTGTTATTTGACCTACCTGTCAGGGTCACTGAGGTCAAAGTTAAAAATATATTCACCGTGACCATTGTCATGGAGTGGCACGTTTCTTCACTATCATTTTCACCTAGACTCTACAAGCTTGGAACCACAAGTCTCGGATTCACCACTTGGCCAGGGCCGGCTCTAAACTGGTCACAGATGCATGTATAAATTATGAGAGGCCTACATACTGTAGCACTTTCTGTAACTGTCTACTAAAAATACTTACGGTGAGCACAATGGCCCCTGGCCGTTTCATTACAACATGCAACAAAGAATTGTATTGCATTTTATTTGCAACAATTTTGCGACAATTTTACAACATGTTGTAAGACGCGTTTTGCTCTGTACACACTACGCTTCTCGTTCTTGCTCCTTGGCTGTTGCATGGTGTAGGGCTTCCAACAATTTCTCGTCAGTTATGTCTTGATCCTCAAGCGCGGATTGTAACTATAGACTGATACTGGTGTTACGTAAACCTGTGGCTACTGCGTGAAGGAACATGTTTTTAACCAGCTTTTGATCGTAAACTAAAGAAGAATCAGCCTCCTTTGAGGCAAAACAGACCTTTTGCCTCAAGTCCATTGCCCGAAAGATGGATTCTTGGGCACTTTCTTTTTAGCGGCCCGGGTAGGGTTGGATGAAGTTTGCATTATACCGGGCTGGTCCGTGATATGTAGTTAGGAGGTTGCGTTATACCGGGTCACCCGGTTAGGGTTGAGTGGAGATTGTGGTATACCCGGGACGGTTTGTTCGACAACGATGCTACCTGTGGTTGGAGTAATTTTATTAATGATCACCTTGGTTTCTTTTGATGATTAGTTAGCCTATGACCGCAGTGGGGTCTCTAAAATGCGCTACCGGTTTCACGACAAATCAACCGAATTTCGTAAATATGATATCAAATCGCATGCAGACACAAGCTAGACTTCAGTCATAATTTTGAAGCCTGGATAAAAGATACAATGTACATGTGCATGTAGTACAAATATATTGGCCTGGCAAAGTCATTAAGTAATAGGCCTTGCTTCAGAGATGTTATGGACATATTAGGTCATTGTCATCCGTTCTTCCTTTCTGTCTGGATTCTCTCTTGGGATGAGGCACTGCTCTTGATAGGTCTACTGCATGCCATCTCAACCAGGATAGGTTCTACCAGGCCTACCCCCTCAGAGGAGACTATCTATGCAACTGTAATGTCAAACAGGGACATCTTCTAGAAGGATTCTCCTTTGGTTGGGGCACTCCGCCCTTGATAGGCCTACGTCTACTGCATACCATGTCATCCACGGTGTGGGTTCTACCAGGCCTACCCCCTCAGAGGAGACTATCCATGCAACTGTTATGTCGACCAGGGACATCGTCTAGAAGGATTCTCCTTTGGGTTGGGGCACTTCGCCCTTGATAGGCCTACGTCTACAGCATGTCATGTCATCCACGGTGTGGGTTCTACCAGGCCTACCCCCTCAGAGGAGACTATCCATGCAACTGTTATGTCGACCAGGGACATCTTCTAGAAGGATTCTCCTTTGGGTGGGGGCACTCTTGATAGGTCTATTGCATGCCATGTCATCCAGTTCTACCAGGCCTGCCCCTCAGAGGAGACTATCCCTGTAACTGTAATATCGACCAGGGACATCTTCTAGAAGTATTCTCCGTTTGGTTGGGGCACCCTTGATGGGTCTATTGCATGCCATCTCAGGATGGATTTTTGTACTGCGAAGTCAATCAGGCACATTAGGAAGGATTTCCTTAACCTTATAGTAGACCAGCTTTAGTAGCCGCCAGGCCATGTCCATGCGAGACGTCTCAAGGATTCTCCTTGTCCTTGTAAGGCCATCCCGATCTACCAGGGACAAGCTTATGCCCGGGAGATATGCGTGTTTCGTCTCTCTCTGAAACATACACCCAATCCTGTTTCTGTGGGGACTATTGAGATGCTACTTGAGTCGAGCAGTCTAGACAGCCTAATGCGTACGCTTTATACCTGAAAACAAAGGGCCTTTGCTAATGGCCCCCTTTCCTCAAAATGAATGTTATTTCAGTATTAAGTGCAGGCGACCCGCAACGGGCTTAAACCCACAGACAGAGTATATTATTATACATCTAGGCCTAAGCCTAGGCCTTTTTAGCCAGCAATTGATCGAGGATGAGAAGATGAATAATGTCTTCTGTGTCCGCGGGTTATAGCCGGTGCTAGGCATGTCACTGCACATAGGCATATTACAGGTAAAACCAGGTATTATACCGGTAGGCTTACTAGTCTAGGCTACTGTGTCCGCGGGTTTTAGCCGTTTGCGGGTCGCCTGTAAAAATACCTTTTTTTATGCCTGTAATAGGCCTATGTGTGGTGCTATTCTAGCACCGGCTAAAACCTGCGGACACAGTAGGCGTATACAATTATTTATTTTGTACAGGCGACCTGCAACCGGTAACCCGCGGTCACAGTAGTTGGCCTATCTCGATGTAGCTCCACTTTGCTTTGCTCGAATAATTATATAATTCGGGGACAAGCACTTCAGTTTAAAAATAAACTTTTTCATGCCGGATCCACAGGGCTAAATCAGAGTCATTCTAAACAACTGTTTAGAATGACTCTGGCTAAATGAATCAGATACAGTACCAGGATTATTATCATGAAGCATAGGCCTATGAGGAGAGACAAAATATACTGTGGCCGCTCAGTTAAGCGGCCTTCTCGTCTATAACACCTCTTTATAATATCGCCAACCCGTAGTTCCCTTGCTGGCATGGGATTGGGCAGATAATTTGAGTAGGCATTGGTCAAAGATAGAAGACATGGATTGGCAGGCGGCCTCACGAAAATTGACACAGTTTTAGTATGAACAGGCTGCTCTTGGTTTATAATCATGAAATTAACATCTAGGACCTTTGTGGCCGTATGTTGACCTGTTTTCCATACAATTGGCCATGTGAGGTTTGTGGCAAATGTCATTGAGGAGTAATTCATATCCTCCGTAACAAAATCTTGGACAAATTAACTCTTCAATCACAGCTTCAGAATTTTTACTTCGAATTCGTTTTCTGCTGAGGTACGGGTTTTTGTTCACATTCTTAACCGACTGACCTATCAACTTAAAACTTGGTGTGTGGGTACCTTATGGTAACACCAAAACTTGCAAACCAAAAACCAGGCAAATAAAATCACACTTTGGCCTGTAGGGGGCGCTTTGTAAAATCTCATGTCTCATGAATGCTGCTAGCGACAATCATGATTTCTTGGGTTCCTCTCATGAGAACAATGATATAAACATTACCTATGTTTTTGATATGACCTACTTTTTAGCTCACCTCTTAGCAGAGGTGAGCTTATCCCATACCGTGGCGTCCGTCGTCCGTCGTCGTCGTCGTCCGTCGTCCGTTAGCAGGGCACGTTTCGTAACTGTTGGAGCTATTGAGTTGAAACTTGGTACACATGTACCCTTATGTAATGACACCTTGGAGACCAAGTTTCGGTCCGATTCGTTTCATGGTTTGGCCACCAGGGGGCCAAACGTTAAAAGTGAAAATATGCAATATCTCCCTTAATAGTATGTGTACAGTACATACTAGTCTAGGACATTGAGTCCCAGCGTGGCTACCCTGCACCACTTGTAGAGACAGCCCTCATCCGGGCCTACCGCACCTCTAGATCTGATCTCATCAGAGATGAGGCCCCACTGGACACGGACGATCAACCAGGGACGACTGAGGACAATTTCTTCCTTATATCGACCTTTATCCCGGGTTTCCAAGCATTACAGCGCATTGTTAGCCACAACTGGCCCGTGCTCCTGAAATCCATTGCAACGCGTCAGCTACATGTCTCTCGCATCACATTTGGCCACAGAAAAACCTCCCAATCTCCGGGATCTTCTGGTCAGAGCCAAATTCACCGACACCGCAACACAATCAGGGGGAGCTACAATCCCCACTGCCGGCTCAACCCGTTTGCCTCCGGGTTCCCGCAACGCGTGCCCAAGAGCTAACACCTCTTGTCGTTACTGCCCTAAACTCAACCTGACAGGAAGGATGGGCAGCACAACTACCACGCGCTCATACACGGCCATGAAGCACATCACATGCAAAAGCAGTAACCTCATTTACTGCATCACATGCAAAAGATGCAACCAACAATACGTTGGTCAAACCAAGCTCCGCCTCATGGACAGATTTGTAAAACACTTTTACAATATCTCCAAGGGCAACAAAGATGACACCATCGGCCGGCACTTCACCAGCCATAACCACGCAGGCATTGATGATGGGTCCATATCAATCCTGTCCTTCATCCACACCCACCCAGAATCGCCCCAAAGTGATGTACTCAGGGACACCATCGAAATCAGATGGATCCATAGATTGCGCACTGTAGCTCCGCTGGGACTCAATGTCCTAGACTAGTATGTACTGTACACATACATTGCCACGTCTTTTAACAACTTTTCCCTATGTGTACTCTACAGGGTTCCCCCAGTCTTACTCCAAAGACAGGGGCAGCATTACTTAAACCGTATCCCGACACACTCCATGTCACATCCTATCCACTCAGGACAGGCTATCCGTCAAGCTATTGACCCCTGGAACTAATATCGGGACCATTCCGGTCCCAGACTGTCCGACGTGTAAAATACCTACAGGTCAACTGGATATGCGGCCTTTTACTCCCCACAGCCGCACATCTAGGATAGGAAGATTTTTCTATCAACAGTCCACGGCCCGCCTCTGCAGGGCCAACCCATCTTGATCAATATCGCCTTTATAAGTGTCTGATGAGCAACTCCTGCGAAACCGTTCACACCACCCCTGGCATAACCCACATGGCGCGCCTCCCCGCCATTCCGCGCAATTTTGCCGCCATGCTCCCTAGGAGCATGACGTCATGTCCGTCTCAAAGCCATGACGTCATAAAGGGGCCCAGCATCACGTCAACCACTGCGTCTTGACGTCAGTTCCAACACCTCACACGGTTTAAGAGATCAAGCGAAGACTTTTGAGCCTTCACAACGGTCACACAAGCCAATTAAGCTGGTCGCATCTCACCGCATTGCCACGTCAAAAATATCTCCCTTAATAGTAGTCGGGAAATTTTGAAAAAAATATGGTAGGTACTTCTAGCAAAGGTGCATCATATATCCTCCGCGTTTTTGATTTGCCCTCCTTTTCAAGGTCACAGAGGTCAAATAGTGTAAATTGGCCGTTAGGATGTAACGATGGCACGTTTCTAAACTGCAATGACTATTGATCCCAAATTTGGTACACATTTACCCCTTAATCAGGTAATCTCAGGGACTGAAGTTTGGTCCAATATGATTCACCACTTGACCACCAGAGGGCAAAATCCAAAAACCTTAAAAATGTGATTATTCCTTAACTTCTTGCCCGATTGCCACCAATTTGATATCATGGGTACATCTAACCACCATACAGTATATGTCACACAGGTTTTTAATTTGACCTTCTTGTCAAGGTCACAGAGGTCAAATGGCGTAAATTGGCCGTCAGGCCGTAACTATGGCACGTTTCTTAACTGCAATGACTATTGATCACAAATTAAGTACACATGTACCCCTTGGTCAGGTGGTCTCAGGTACTGAAGTTTGGTGTGATCTGATTTGCCGTTTGGCCTCCAGGGAGGGGGCCAAATCCTAAATTCTTCAAAATGCCATTATTCCTAGTATTACTTGCCCGATTGGCACCAATTTTATATCATAGGTTCATCTAATTCTAACAACCATTCAATGTGTCACCCGGGTCTTCTTTGATTTGACCTACTTTTCAAGGTCACAGAGGTCGAATGTACTGTAAATTGGCCATTTTGGGGAAATTGTAATTGCTTGGACCTACATCAAACCTAACACTACATGACACAATACCATGCTCTTTATCCATCTTTCCTCCACATGAGGTGAGCACAATGGCCCTGGCCATTTCATTAAGGTCAGAAGTCACATTCGAAAACCTCCACAAATGTGTCACGTTTTGTTGCTTTTTGACCCAGATCGTTTCAAACATAAGGTGCTTCTGGGTAGCTCCTACAAAAACTCAACAAATGAAATTTGGCAATTGAAGACAAAAACACCTAAGGCAATGAATCCATATTAATACAACCTTTATTGATATCAATATCAAAGCGCACTCTCTCAAGTCCTCATTTTCACTGTCTCATATCAGGTTCAACATCAAACCGTATGTCCTCATCATCATCTGACAATTCCTCCGCGAGCAACAGATCTTCAGCAGGCTGCGCATCCCCTTAACAACTGGGCTGCCTGAAAGGCACGATCTGGCGCTTCAGGTGATACATCAGCCCAAGCTTCACTCACAATGTTAATCACGTCTGTTAATGTAATCCGTGGGCACTGACCATCAGCAGCTGTGTGCTGCCATTTCCATAGCTTCCATTTGCTCCTTACGATGCATTTAAATCCATGGATAACCGTTAAATCCAAAGGTTGTACCAAGGATGTACATCGGGCTGGTATGAAGTCGACAACAACACCTGACTCAACTAATGGAAGGTTAAAGTCCTCCGCCTGATGTGGACGAAACTGGTCGTGAAGCAGCAAAGTTCTTCCGGGCTCAGCATCCTCAAGTTGTGGCAAGAAAATCTCGTGAAGCCAATGTTGCATTGTTTCCGCATTTTGCCATCCACTACGAGATGACGTTACCCTTACGTTGTCGGGGATGTTGTCCAATGCTCTTATTTCTTTGATGAAACCAGGCTGTCTAAATATGATCTGCGCAGGAGCTTCACGCCCATTCGTCCCGATCGCAAGAGTGACGGTACAACCCAGCTTATGATTACCACGACTGGTTTTGATATCCACATTTGGGGTTCCTTGAGTTTCGGCTGTATAGAGCGGGCGAAAGTCCAACTGCATGAATGTTTCATTCATATTCCAAATTGTTTGAATTTCTAAAGCGTGAACAGTGTCTCTCACTCTGTCACGGAAGTTCAGTACCCGTTCATTGGCGTCAGCGGGAAGTACCGTAGAATTTGTCGTCCGGCGACGGAAAACAATGCGTTTCCTCTGCATAAACCTGGTGGTCCATCCATCGCTGGCCCGAAACAACGAACGCTGAGGTCGATTTTGGTATAGTTCTTGTCTCTCCTGTAGCGGCAAGTCGTCCACCCAGTCTTGAAAGATTCGAAGGGCCGCATCGCGCAAGTCACTCCTTGAGACCGGCAGTGCAATTCTCCTCTGATCAATAAGTGACTGATGGACACTTTCTTCCAATTCCGGCCAACACCCGTTGTGATCTTCTCTGATTCGTCGAGAATGGAAATTTCTTTCCATCTGTTCCATTAAATTGTCAATATCGTTTATCCATCGTCTGAAGGTGGTGACAGGTATGTGGTACCGTCTCGCGTATTCTGCAGGGTTAAGGAGTCGGCCTTGTAGAATTAAACCCTAGCACTCCAAGACATGTCGGACCTTGGCCTCCACTGTATAACTATGGTGCCTCCTTGGTAGGCCTCTTGGAGGAGACAAGACCACTAATGAATATTCATAGGTTGGAGGGTGAGGCCTATCAATTAGACGAGTGCATGTTTTTAACTCTCAAGTACATATTTGGAGAGGTATTGAAAAAATATTTGTTGTGGCAAGTCTACAGATATAAAGAAATTATTTGATGAAAAAATTAATTTCGAATTTTGCTAATTGGGTAATAGCCAATAGTTTTGAGTTTTTTCTGCCAGTTGGCTGAAAAGAGTGGAAATATCAAAGTCTGTCTAATTTGTCGATTATCAAAAAATTTCCGTAGTCAATCACCAGTTTATTTTTCACCATTTACTTGCCCGACTGTCCGGAATAACATAATCTAAATTTCAGATTCACAACCCCACGCATTATTTGATGCGTCGCGGTCAAACATTGACAATTTAACTGCTAAAAAAGGCTTAAAAAATCAATTGAGGTCTTGCCTCCATTTACACTACATTTTGGGTCAATTTAGTAAAAAATTTGAATGTGCTCAAATCACTCTAATTCATTTAGAATATTGTATTGCTGATGATTTAAGGTCAAAACCAGCTAAAATAATGAGAAAAAAACTTAATTTGACCCAAATATGAGTCAACCTAGCCCCGGTCTAAGTTCGGTTTCATTTTCCTTTGGGTGCGTTTTTATTAGCTCAGCTGACAAAGTCAGCGGAGCTAGTAGAATAGCTGTTCAAATGGTGTCCGTCCTGCAATCCATCCATCCATCCATCCATCTAGGGACCCATCTGTGGACTAAATGGACATTTCTGACCGGAAAGGCCGAGCCACTTCGTTGACGGTGCTAAATTAGGAGTTGCCCAAGGTGAACTCAGAAACGAAAAATCAGCGTGATCCAACCTGTATTAAGAGAATGAGGTCATTTCGCATTCAGATTTCTTTCCCTTTTTACCTCGGTCCACAGAGCAAATATTGTTTTCAAATGTGGCTGAATATTTTTAAATATTTTTTCATTTTTTACTTTTAATGGAATTAATATAGTTTTCACCGCCAGTTGGCGCTGCAGGCACATTGACTGAATTTTGGCGATTTCAAATTTGGCGGTGGCTCAACTTTTTGCAAGCAGTGCCGCTGATTGGCCGATCGATAGAAGAGATGCCACCATTTCAAAATGGCGGTAGTCGCTGCTTCAATGAAGGTGAGTGAAATTTCTCGTGTTCAATCGGTTGATACTCTTTTAATCAACATGACCATGTACCTGAAGTTTGTTTAGGTACTGAAAAGAGTCTATTATATAATTCAGATTTATCAATAGTTTTTTATAGTATTGCGGAAATTTTGTGCGCAAATTAGCGAAAGTTGGTGCTCGTCTCGTGTCATTTTAGAGCGAGAAATTTGTTTCCGTCGATCTCTACCAGTGAAAAATCGCTTGCATAGCTTCGAATTTTTGTGAAAATAAGTATCTGAACTTGGTTTCAAATAGTCTAGAGAGTTACCTTTGTGGTGATACATGGTATGTGATAAATATTTGTGGAATTTGTGAAATTCGGGTTTTCAAATGATGCAAGCGATCTCGCGTGAATTTTGCAAGTCCTGATAGTGATATGTCGACCGGGCACAGGCCCTTGAGTATTTATAATAGGGGTAGAAGGCGTAAAATAGGGGTATAAGCCCAGGAACTAGGCTAGCATAGAGAAAAATTAAAGGTATGAAAGCGCGGCAAAGTTTTGAAACGGTAGACACCTCCACTTCGTGCACAAAATACGGCCCGTAAGAGCCGAGGAAAACACAATTTTTTGCTTACTACGCCATCTACACACCTTCAATCATCACCAGAATGCATGTTTATAATCCTACTTTGAATATCAAAGGCCCACGCGGCATCGTTTGTTTGCGAATTTTCCGGTCTGATGATCGCTAACGGCCGTCCGCCATCCCCTCTCCGTAGCAACGTAATAGCAACGGAAATCACTGTTTTGAAGTAGAGGAAACACTGCGCTCTGATTGGCTAAAAGTTGGGCGCATAATTCCTGATAAATCCTTCAGCGTGGCGTTTTTGTGGAGAAATAAATACAAAACGTACCTTTTTGCACGACTCGAACTGATATATATCCGTCTGATTGTCGATCATTCGTCATAAAAGTTATTTACACCATCAGAAAAATGTGTTTCCTTCAGTCGTCGCCGATCACGTGATATGCTGGTTTTCCCCATGACGTCACATTAAAAAAAAACGTAGCGGTAGTTTCGAATTCGTTCCAGAGCTGTCAAACACAAAAACGTAAATTTTTTCGTTCAATTACAGATTTTTCAGTCTGAAATGGCTAATGCTACAGCGGACACAAGTGTTTGCAGTTGGTAGGTACTATTTACATTCACTGTTATCCCGAAATGGAATTTAAAATTATGATTTTATGGGAATAAATGTCACCCCAACTGGTCAAGCTAATGTTTACTATACTACATGATGTACATCCACGTATTCAATGAGGCAAATTTGTATCAATCACTCTAGTAGCATTGTTGATTGTACATTGTTTATGATGTATTGCCTCCTGGCAATTGCATCATCATAATCACAAAAAAGCATGGTAACCTACTGTTTTGATGTCTTCTTCCCCCTACCCTCTCCTTTCTGCATTTTTTTTAAACATAAGCCACAAAACCATTTTGAATTTTTCCTCGTTAGAAAAGGTTCATCACCGGCAATGTCTTCACATCCGTAATGATACCAAAGCCCGCACTGGTCGCATCCAATGCTTTCTTCAGCTGGTACTTTGGGTTCCTTTATACATATTTAACTACAAGCCCCACACAAGTAGTCACCTGATTCATCTTGGGCCACAGGTGAAACACTAGCAGCAGGCCTACTTGAGCCTCTGGACCCAGTGATGCCCGGAGGGCCTGCTTTTTTTTCCGCGGCATCTCTTCTTTCATGAGGACCAACATTTCCTTAAACATAATCCTGGTGAAATGATACGAAATGCTGTGGAAGAGGTCCTCAACGGTGACCAGAAATAGGTCCTCCATGTCCTCATCTGATTCAGCCTGTAACGTAAACAAACTGAACCATTTCTGTATCAGATCCTCATTGTTGGTAACACTGTTCCTAGCAATCACAAGCAACTCTTCTCCAAATAAGTGATACCTCTCGACCGACAAATGTTTTCCCAACAATATAAAAAGGTCAATGAAAAAGAGAAATGTATCATCTGAGATGTTGATTAGTCCTCGATTAGCACCTTGCCTCCAAGCAGTCTCCTCAAGACTATCAAGAAAGTCACTGCAGCTCAAGATATCCTGTTCTTTGACCTTTAGCTGGGAAAGAATGATTCGCTGATTGTAGGCAACTCTCCTTTTAGTGGATTTCCTGATGCACCGCTGCACACTTTGTGACAACTTATACAGACATTTTGCTACACAGGCACCCCCTATGTAACGGATCTTTGATTGCATGGCATGATCAATACCCTCGATATTTTCCGGCATTCGGACCACATGAATGTCTCCTGACTGTTTCTCAATCACTTTCTGGGCATCTTTATGAATGATCTTTGCTATCACATGGCGTGCAATCCTCGTGGCACATTTGAACTCAAGTGAGGAGCATTCTGTCTTTGCAAACAGAAGTTCCAACTTTCTCCGGAAATCTTTTGATGTCAACAACTCATACTCCCCACCTGTACCAAAAACTTTGTACCAACCTTTTGAGGTGGTTGGCTTCTCCCTCTCCAAGATAACACTGTAATGCGTAAATATCCATCCAAGAAATTGCATCAGTTGGTTGTTACGTTCTTGCGTAAGGTAATATATTTTCTCACGGAGATTTTGCTGCTCCGGTTCCTCCCCTACTGGTCTCACACTCTCCATAATTTCATTTACGTTGAAGGGGAAGATCCTCAGGTCTTCATCATTAATGTCAGGTATCTGCTGTGGCTCCTCAGCAAACATCCCAGGCAAGCTAGGCTCAGTCCCCATGAATGCAGTTCCCTCTGGCTCTGCAACCTCACCATCTGTGGTCTTCAGAAATGCACCTGGAAGAAAATTATCATCAGATTAGCCTATACTTCAGATTTAATTATTTCAAATCAGTTTGTTCACTGCTCCCTTGCTATACTAAACTCTTTGAGGACCATGGTAAAAAACTGTGGTACCGAGTACCGTACCCAATAAAAATGTAGTGTATGTGTACATTCCTGTAAATAAATGTACAGGACGGTACTGTACTCACCATCTTCCTCTTCTACAACCTCCTGGCAGCAAGTCATTCCTTCATCGGGAAGATGTCTCGTCTCTCTTCATAGAACAAGTACACAGCTGCTGAATGCCTCATTTTTGCACCACCCAGGTCAAAGTTGATTATTTAAAGGCCAGCTGAATGTGTTGCGCGACCGACTGCCACCCCCATCTGGCCAGGCTGAAAGAAATTGTGGCAGTCAACCTTTAGGTTATGAATTGTCTTTCCTTGAGCCCTGTGAACAGTTATCGCATATGCCAGCTTCATTGGAAACTGTTCCCTTATTGCACCAACTTTTCCTGTCCTGTCAACACCCTCAAACCTATGGCGCTCAACTGTGGTTCGTCTCCCGTCAAAATCAACAGTAATTTCATCATCTCCGCCAAATGCTACCACTGTCCCTGTCAGACCATTGACCAACTTTTCACTCACAGTACGAATGATAATGATGGGACAACCAACTTTCAGTTGCAGAACCTTTGGTGCAGGGCATTTGAGCAGTAATGTCTTTTTCCCAGAGTCACGGCAGGATAGTTCTTGATTTCTCCTTGTTGGGTGTCCAGTTCCTCTGCATTATAGAATTCGCAATCTAGGTTTGTGCTGCATATCCTTGTAAAAGTAATGCCACTCTCATCCTGAATAGGTCTCTGTAGATACTTTAAGTAACTGACAGTTTCATCTGATGGGCTTCCCTCGCACAGTTCATGTATAGCTTGAACAAGTTCTGCTTCATTTTGTCTCTTCACTTCCGTCAAATTAACATGATGAGGGAAACACAATTTAAAAGTAGCCGACAGAAATGAAAATTCACCAAAATCACCATAATGGGGGGCAGCAACAGGTGGTAGTTGTTTGAAGTCTCCACTAGCAATCACCTGTAGTCCACCAAAAACTCTGTTGTCCTTTCTCACTTTCCTACACACATATTCCGCTTGATTCCATGTTCTTCGTGAAATCATTGAAATTTCATCGATCACCAACACATCAGTCACTCTTATCCTTTCTGCACAGCCTCTCCATTTGTCGTCATGGATGATCAGCTTTACTAAGTCCTCATTGCTGTGGCGTCCATCTTGTAGCCCAGCCCAGTGGTGCAGCGTTGTCACACCGACAAATTGCATACTTGATATGCCCGTAGAGGATGTCATGGCAACTTTCCTCTGGTTGTTCTTCAGATCTAGTGATATTCTTCTGCAATTAGAAGATACAAAATACTTAGTTGATTTTACAGTCATAGTCATAATGTCAATAGAATGATGTAATTCTTTATTTCTTTTGCAGGTTGATGTACCACATAAAGCAAGCAAATCCAGCTGACCGACTACATGTGAGGACAGCCTATAACGAATATTGCAAGGACAGTGGCGACCAAATATCAGCAACTCTGCAATGCTTCGGGGAAGTCATCAGAAATATTTATCCGAAAACTACACGGAACCACAAGGAACATTACTATGGACTACAGTTTATTCCATCAGCTGAAGTGAATTTGCCCCGGCCTGTGTCATTTCCAAGTTACTGTCATGTTTTACAAGGTGATGGTGGTGTTGGGAACAGCATCATTGAAATTAAGGTGCCCACTACTTATGTATGTGATGAAAAATGTGTTTTCGTTCATGTGGCTTTCAAATCATTCACTAACATTAACAATCTCAGTTTACGCATACTAGACAAGGACATAGATGTAGAGAAACTTGGAATCAGCTCAAAATTTGTCATGAATCAATCAAATATAGATGGTCTTCTGAACGGCCTTAGTGCACTAAAACTGTGCGAAGGACTGCAGTGGGATCAATCATATTCTAAAGGAGAGACTGTACTAGAACATATTTGGGCACAGTCACCAAATTTGAATGAAAAGACAAAAAGGCTTCATGGGAAGAAATGTATTATAACCTTGTTCTTTCACAGGCCTGGAAATTGTTGCCATCCTTGCCAGCGTGTCAACAAATGGATTAAAGAGAAGGCTACTGCGAAGGACAAGGTCAGTAGCAATGATAAAAACACTCCTCCAGTTCCAGATTCAGACACTATAAATGACAGGGGACACAATTAAGCTCACAGAACAAAGTCATGATGAGTTTTTTGAACTGTTACATAAGGCAATGCCTAATGCACCATCAGAGCTAAAAACCCTCCTAGAAGCTCAAGTAAGGAACTCCAGCAATGACAAGGACCCAAGACACAGACAGTGGGATCCCAAAGTAATAAACATTTGCTTGTCTCTTTGGTCCCGATCACCCCAGGCTTATGAAGACATGAAGGCTTCTGATGTACTCATCTTACCAACAGGTAGATTACTGGCATATTACAAAAACACTGTGCGACAGAGACCAGGCTTCAACAAAGACAACCTGAAGTGGATGGCAGCTGAAGCTAAAAGAAGGGACATTCCATCACATGGACTAATTGCAATAGATGAGATGATCTATTGCAATAGATGAGATGAAAATACAAGATGACTTACAAATTGTTCGTAAAGGAGACTCATGGGATATAATTGGCGCCTGTGATTTGAGTGAATTATGTCAGGACATAGACACTTTGCGCAAGAAGAAGAAGCAATGCACCATGGCTACCGAGGTGTTACAAATGATATTTCATGGATTGACTGGCTTTCGGTGGCCAGTAGCTTATTTTGCATCAAGCACAGCTACCGCTTATGAGATATATAACATATTTTAGGATGCTGTTGACCTCCTTGGTCAATATGGCTTTGTAGTGGATTACTGTTCTGTGGATGGAGCTGCAACTAATAGGGCATTCATTCGGATGCACTTTTCTGGTGACCCAATCAAAGTTAATTTTCGAACCCAGGACATCTATGACTTCAATCATCACATTGTGTTCATTCAGGATATAAAACATACCTTGAAAAAGGTACGCAATGGCATTTCATCCAGGAGTCTCGAATTGAAAGGGAAGCCCATCATCTGGGAACACTGGGAATCGGCTTACAACTACAACAAGAGACTGGGATTGAGGTTGCATAAAAAGTTAACAAGAGAGCACATCCACTTGACAACAACCTTAAAAATGAGGAATCAGTTGGCACTAGATGTATTGGACAAAGAAATGCTCAAGCTAATGAAGGCCTATGCACAGACACTTGAATCAGATGAAAGGGACAAATTGGGTAGTTCCATCCTCCTTTTGGAGAAGACCAGTTTGTTGGTTGACATTTTCTGTGATTGTAACAGGACAATGGATTTCAATGATTCACGTGTGAGACAGATATTGGAGGTGCAGGACTTTTTTCGTGCATGGGAGCAGGAGGAGAAGAGGAAGGAGAAGCTGCTTACAGAGCAAACAAGGGAGGACCTCCATTATTATTATTATTTATTATTTATTAAATCCAAATAAACAAAATTACATATTGAGACAATTGCCAGGGCTTAGGCTGAAAGCATTAATAGCCCTGGTTACAATGGTATACAAAGAACAAGTTGAATCAAGATAAGGTAACATACTTTGAATGGAAAGAAAGGGATGCAAGTAAAGGTAAAGTAACACAAATAGTTATAGTTTGTACAAAGGTAGTGATTGATGAGGGGTTCCATTGATCTGGCACTAGTTACCAGAAAAGACGATAATATTACTGAGAAAAGTGGCTGTTTTTTCTACAACAAGCCTGTTTGAAGTAAGGTCCAATGAAAATTGACCATTAAGAAGAAAATGGAGCCACTCATCAACACGAAGATTGAAAAACCTAACAGAAGTAAGGTGTGGCAGCAAACCAGGATCATTCAAGAAATTGTTACGTAAATCATTTAATAAAGGGCAATTAAAGAGAAGGTGTTTAGTAGATTGGGAGTGAGCCCCGCAATCACAAGATGGACTTAAAACGTTGGTAAAATTGTGGGAATAAAAGTGACACCGAAAAACTAAGTCACACCTTGTCCTATTGAGTGAAAGTTCATTTTTACGAGTAAGAGCCAATTTTGTAGAAGTAAGAAGGTTATGTTTACCTCTCAGAAAAATTCGGATATTGTATTTAAATGAGTTTCTTGAGAAGCAGTTTTTTATATTGACAGGCACAGACTCCCAATCTCTAATTACACATGGCACAGTTGACTTGCTAAATCTTGCAGATGATCTAGGGGGAAGTACATAGTCTCGCTGGGTCCTTAAACGGCCAGGAGGCGCCCGATTACGATAAATGTCAAAGATTTCATTGACATAACATGGTACCAAATTGTGTTGTACCTCATACATAAGCACCAATCTTTTTTCCCTGCGCCGAGCAGAAAGTGTCATCCAATCCAAACATTTTAAAACCTTTTGGGTGTTAGTCCCATGAATACAACCACTGACTATAATGGCACCCCTATAGTGGATTTTATCTAATTGAGAAAGTAGACCCTGATTGGTAAAGTCAAATATAATAGATCCATATTCAAGATGAGGTAATATAAATGATAGATACATGCGTTCAAGATGCCTTGATTGAACCGTAAACTTCAAAGCATTCACATTACCAGCAATCCCCAACTTTATTATGCCGCTGCTAAATGCAGGCGCTACGATCGAGTTTGACACGTGACCCAATTTAGCCAATCAGAGCGTTCATCAATAATAAAATATATTTTTAGTACAAGAAATCAATGCCTTGTGTCAGTTTTATGCCTTCATTGTGGGTTCACAATTTTGAATGTACAGTGTTCCAGCTCATCAAAAGAACAGGATTTTGTCTAGAATCACGGTTTTCCGAGTTTCTCCTTGTCAACACTGTCAGGAACCCCCCCCCCCCCCCATCCTATCTACCTAGCCAACACCCAGACAGAGGTTACCAAATGACAGAGCTGAGAGAGCCCAAACATCGGAGGAATCCATGCAACAGCAAAAGCTTTGGCAAATATGCTGAAGAGAAGGATGCAATATAATATTTCGGGCTTGGTCACCCGCCTACCCCCCCCCCCCCCCGACATGACCCTTCCCAGCCCTAGTGTCCTTAATTGAACCATCCAAAGATAGGGATCTTAGGCCATAAAGTGGACAAATAAAGCAAGAAGTTATCAAAGGGCAGTCATTCTCATATCTTCAAAGATCACTTGAGGTCCAGCTTTTCATGTATGTTGATGTTTGGACATATATTCTCTCCTCAAATCCACTTGGGACGCCAATTTGGACCCCCCTGTGGACATGGAAAAATTTTCAATTTTCCCAATGGCATGTGTTTCAGTATACTCAGTATGATGCTGCCTTCTGCAGGAGCTATCGGCAAACTAAATTTGCAAACTCTATGTGATTCAAAAAGGCCACAGAAGTCGGCCAATTTTCATGTTTTCTTAGAATTTACATTAGGAAAAATTGCAATTCACGTGGTATTTTCAACCCATAGGTGGACATGGAAAAATTTTCACCAATCAACTCAAAATTTGGCCTGCAAATGCCTTGATAGTCATAGAATCACATACGCTATCGGCAACTAGGCTTTAGTTACACAGAAAACCGTGAGATGTCTCTCACCTCGATCTGCTATAGAAAACGTATGCTTGGCCCTGGAAGGGAGTTTGGCGCATGCGCAGTTAAAAGGTTGGGAATTGCTGGTAATGAGTGGATTTAACATGTTGTTACATGTTGTTAGGACCTCCATTCATCTCTCCTTGGATTTGTTGCTCTGGTCCAGCACATAACTATGCTTGGTTTTGCCATAACCCCTGGATTTATTAATTCAGATATCATTGAGAACTTTTTTGCCAGCAGAGAGGAATATGCAACGGAAACAACACGAATCCCACTGTGGCACAATTTGGGCCAGGTGTAAATGCGATTGTGCTGGGAAGTGCTACCATATCCAAGAAAGGCAACGCTGGAGCACCAGCCAAACGAGCAAATCCTGCCCACAAGTTGTTTCCCCTGAACCCAAGGAAAAAGATCCGAGTATAGACTTCTAACTCCATAGTTCATGGACTGGGTAAGTTGAGATGAATTATTTCTTGCATCTACATAGTAGGACCATGCTGCACCACCACAAGACTAAGACTAAAGGATGGAGGTATTATTAAGAATGGGCTAAGAGAGAGAACTTCTGGATAGGGGGTCCTAACAACAGCAGCTGTGATCTTATTATTCACCTGATTAAACTTAATTTTGACTGATTTTGTAGTGTGCATTTGATATTACTTTTCAAAGCAATTAATGTCAATGATTTAATTCCCTGCTTCCCAGCCACGAGGTCCAACTAGATCACTGATCATGCAGGGATGGAGAGACAGAATTCACTAAATGATTCCTGGTCTTGTACAATGCATAGTATATGTACACTGCTATGCTAAAGAGATACTGCAACTCTTATTTTCTTAAGACAATGCATGCATCCACTGCCCTGGGACTGGCCTGGACATTGGTAGGCCTGCTGGCCCTGGCGCTGGATGTTGAAATTTTGATGATTAAATTCACCCTAAAAATACCTCAAAAGATGCGATTTTCCAGTTCCACAACGTCCAGTTATTAGCACATTGTGCCCTTGGAGGGCATAGCCATGAGCTTTCTCTTGCAAAGTGTTCATTTTATACTCGATTCTACGCTTGAAACAATGACTCGAAATGACAGAAAATACACACGTGTAATACGTTCCTAGAAATGTAAACAAACAAACCTCGTTTTTATGGGCTTCTCTATAACATAAAATACATGGTGGCTGTCTCTTCGTCGAAATGGGGTGCGAGGTTGACATCGATGGCAGATAAGCCAATCAGCGCGCGTTATTCCATTCACAGCGGGGCAACCTTGTTCATTGTTGCCAAGGCCGTCTTCCACGTCATCGGAGAGGGGATGGCGGACGGCCGTTAGCGATCATCAGACCGGAAAATTCGCAAACAAACGATGCCGCGTGGGCCTTTGATATTCAAAGTAGGATTATAAACATGCATTCTGGTGATGATTGAAGGTGTGTAGATGGCGTAGTAAGCAAAAAATTGTGTTTTCCTCGGCTCTTACGGGCCGTATTTTGTGCGCGAAGTGGAGGTGTCTACCGCTTCAAAACTTCGCCGTGCTTTCATACCTTTAATTTTTCTCTATGCTAGCCTAGTTCCTGGGCTTATACCCCTATTTTACGCCTTCTACCCCTATTATAAATACTCAAGGTGTCAAAAATCACTCGCCTAAATTCAATTCAAAGATCAAAAATAATATCTGAACTTAGTTTCAAATAGCCTACGCAATTATCATTTCGGTGATATATAATGCATGCATGTAATAATTGATTAATCTGCCTAAAACGCGCAATTAAAACGGCGAAAGATCTTGATAAACACTCTGGTGGCGGTCGCACTAAATAACGACCGGTAGGGCCCGGAGTCTGGCGGCGAAAAAAAGGTAGCGCCCGGAGGTTGAATCCGGATTTTTATGCACTTTTAACTGTATATATATGTTGTTAAGATGTATTTCTAACAGTTCTGTAACTTTGATGACCAAGCTTGCACCCAAAGTTGGTGAAATTGATTCCTTTTTATGGACTGCGCTAGCGACCGGAGAATTCGCCGTCAGTCATTTTGGCTACGGTCCCCGAGTAAAAAAAAGTCACGGAGTTGTTGTGGTTGGCAATTTTGCAACAAATCTCGCCATTTACGTTTGTTTTCTCCCTGTCTGGTCATTGGCCGTGACAACAATTATTCTGAAAGTCACATTATGACATCGTAGTATGAATTCCACTGCAGTTTCGTTACGCAGCAATGCTCATGTTTTTAATTTGCAATCCTGTACTGTCTGTACACTGCGCTGTGCATGGCTGTGCTGTAGGTTGTAAAAAAGACAAAAACGATAGCCTAGCCCTAGGCTATAGGATAGGCTTACAGTATAACTCAACAGGCCCTCATGATTCATTTGATGGACACCTTATTTGATAGTACCTCATCATTAAGTCCACTAGATCCTGTTCTGTCACATGTCGTAGACGATAGACAATTTTCAAAATGTAGTACACCACTCGCTCATCTTTAAGCCCAGCTCTCGGCTCACATCATGTGGGCACGGTTGGTTGTTTAGTGTTATGGTTCAGTCTGTGAGACTAATTTAAAGAGGTTACACTTTTATTTTGAATTGGAAAACAGCCCACAGGACTGACTTTTCACTGAGTAATAAGTGTGCCCTTCGAAGGTTAAGTCTCTTTTTGGATTTGCTTCCATAGATGTCTTGTTCAGGATATCATCTGACAAATGCCTGATCAAGCACAGACTGCATCCGGTGGTGTACATTTCCCCGTCTATGTGATGTCACCCTTTTTTATTCAGTCAGTGTTAATTTCTCTTCTCTTTTTACAGATTAACTGTTGTTGGTTATTGCTGTGGTTGTGGTTGCTGTGGTTGTTGGCACATTTCAAGTCCAGGAAAGCACTTGCTGTTCCCACATTCAGAGTAAGGTGTGCTTACTCGTTTTACTGCTTTCCATTCCCGGAGAGCATTATCAAATATCTGCCACAAGGCAACAAATATATGCCGCAAGGCGCTTCAAATATCTGCCGAAAGGCATCAAATATCTGCCACACCAATAAAGTTCATTTTGTTAACCAACTCTTTATTTTATTTTCTTCACATACAAAAAAGACCATCCCAGACATTTGGCTGCATCCACTTCATCAATGTATAGACAACAGTCGGTTCATTTGACCATTCACCTCACAAAATACACTGTAATAATTATGTACCTTGAGTCAATGTGCATGTTATTAGTTCCACCTACGCTGCATGAAGACAAGGACTCCACTCTTTGACGTCACCACACAACTCCTTGACGTCATCACACACCCCACTACTGCAACAGCAATAGAAATGACTTTACGTCATAATAGCAGGGTGACGTCAACTCAGTACTTCAGCATGCACTGATATAGCAAGAAGGTCTTTCGCACCAGCACTTCTTGCGTGCTAGACGTTACAGCTTCACGTTGCCTCATAATAACGGTACCAACACACACTTGGCCCTTGCCTTCAGCTATCCATTTCAGCTGAGTGCCAGGCACTTGGACCTCTTGTTACAAGTCTTGTTGTGTTGCCATTCATTTTGTAGTTTCTTTGAAACTACTTAGGCCTTGATTCTGAAAGTTTTGCCCTAAGCAGCAAAGATATTCCTAAATCACATCCTAAACTTTCAGCTCCATAGCTTGCTTATTCTGGCCAGGGCTGGTCTTTGAATTTGGTGCTGTTGGCTGCAAAATCATGACTTTTTGTCCCTTTTGTCCTCTTTCGTCGCTTTTGGCACAGTGTACCACTCTTGGAAATGTCTCTCATTTCTCCCAAAATGTCCAGATATGTCTTTCCTTTGTTGGAGAGTTGTGGGATGTCATGTATATTGGTTTGAAAAAATTCTCAAAATGTTAACCCCTGAAATGTACCTTCATTGAGACAAGACTACTAATGAATATTCATAGGTTGGCGGGTCGAGGCCTATCAATTAGACGAGTGCATGTTTTTAACTCTCAAGTACATATTTGGAGAGGTATTGAAAAAATATTTGTTGTGGCAAGTCTACAGATATAAAGAAATTATTTGATGAAAAAAATTAATTTCGAATTTTGCTAATTGGGTAATAGGGGGCGTGTTTTGAGTTTTTTCTGCCAGTTGGCTGAAAAGAGTGGAAATATCAAAGTCTGTCTAATTTGTCGATTATCAAAAAATTTCCGTGGTCAATCACCAGTTTATTTTTCACCATTTACTTGCCCGACTGTCCGGAATAACATAATCTAAATTTCAGATTCACAACCCCACGCATTATTTGATGCGTCGCGGTCAAACATTGACAATTTAACTGCTAAAAGGCTTAAAAAATCAATTGAGGTCTTGCCTCCAAGCATCATCCCCGTTATCTGGGTCCATGAGCCAAGCGGTTGCAAGGAATGCAACCAAAAATATCGCTGTCAACTTTAACGTTATCTCTAAAATCTTTAGCATTACAGAATGGGACATACTGCAGGTTGAAGCCTGTGGTCATTACACAAATTTCACACAACGGCCTGGGGAAAATTACCAAAGATCTTTTTTATTCTTATTCATAACCAAAATGACCACAACACGTAGAAGTGGGATGAAGGCACATCGATTTCATACTAGCACTGAACTGCCGGGTGTAAATTTCGTAAGGCCGCCTGCCAATCCAGGTCTTTTATCTTTGGTCATACCTACTCAACTTATGTGCCCAATCCCGTGCCAGCAAGGGAACTATGGGTTGGCTATATTATAAATAGGTATTAGACTAGAAGACCGCTTAACTGAGCGGCCACAGTATGTTCAGTAGGGGCCTATGTAGGCCTTTACCCTACAGCTTGGTAGGCCTATAGTACAGGACGCCAACACACGACCCCCAATAAGCAACCCAGTTCCTCACCCCAACCGCTTAATAAACGCGTGGGGATTACATAAAAGGCCTGAATTCACCCATGTGTATGCCACGCGATTGTGTTGTAGCTTGGAGGAATTATACTTGGATACAGGCCTAATTATTGTGTTTGTTAGAACCAGCTTGCCTTGAACCAAGCAGCGTGTATTATTATAGGCTCTTTTGGGCTGCCATCTTGGATAGGTTTAGGCATGCACTGTAGTGTATAAAAGATGACTTTAATGGAGTTTTTTCTGTAGAAATATTGATGATTGTTTGCACCTCTTTTATGCTTCAGCCCAGATACAAAATCTTCTGAAAATAGCATTTTAATATTCTGCTTATAACATAGCTTTGTATGACTGTGATTAGATTAAGTTTTCACCAAAGGAAAGGCAAATAAATTACATTTAAGGCCCTACTTGTTATTCGTTGTGAAGATGATAGTCATTCAAAAATGTCATGCTCATACATAATATGGTATGAAATATTGGTGTCCTATTGTACCAAAATGAAACCGATAGTCGCAAAGGACATGTAAACCTTTGATAAAAGGCAGGGCAAGGTGTCGTGTTGTATATACTAAGATGAGACCACAGACTCGCAGAGGACATATAATATCATAGACAGAACCAAGGTGTCCTGTTGCAACACGATGACACAGTAGTCGCAAAGCTAGGGCATGTCACAACCTTTAATATCATAGCCAGAACCAATGTGTCCTGTGGGAGGGGGGGGGTAGGCCTACCAAGATGAGACAGATATTCGCAAAGGGCAGCCACAACCTATAATATCCATAGACAGGACCAATGTGTCATGCTGTACCAAGATGAGACAGATAGTCGCAAAGGGCAGCCACAACCTATTATATCATAGACAGAACAAAAGTGTCCTGTGGGGGGGGGGGCTAGACCTACCAAGATGAGACAGATAGTCGCAAAGGGCAGCCACAACCTATAATATCATAGACAGAACCAATGTGTCCTGTGGGGGGGGCCTAGGCGTACCAAGATGAGACAGATAGTCGCAAAGGACAGTCACAACCTATAATATCCATAGACAGGACCAATGTGTCCTGTGGGGAGGGGGGGCTAGGCCTACCAAGATGAGACAGATAGTCGCAAAGGAGACAGAACCAATGTGTCCTGTGGGGAGGGGGGGGGGCTAGGCCTACCAAGATGAGACAGATAGTCGCAAAGGGCATGTCACAACCTATGATATGATGTGTCGAGGAACAATAGGCTGGGAAGTCAGTAACCAATCCATGTGTTATAGATCTGTGACGTAATACATTTCACTATTGTCTGCTTCTGTGAAATAATAGTACAGCAATACATAATTCTGTTGTTCTCATTTTGGATCATATTTTGTGCAGCAGTTGCATTTAGCATTGTTTAGGCTTGGTTTTCTTGGTCTGGAGAAGGTCGCTTTTTTGAGATATTTCAGCATCATCATGCATACATTAGGCCCCAAATTAAAAGACTACCTCACTTTGAAAATGTTTGCAATTGTTTTTTAGTCAACTCCCACTGGGATAAAGTCACAAGTCCAGGCAACATTTTGAAGATCTTTGTTGGCCTGCATCAGACTAGAGGGCAATGCTTCAAGCTAGGCTACGAGGTGAAAATATATACTTTGGCGAGGCATCATCCCAGAATCACCTGTAATGCTGCATTACAGCTCATTGAGCACCAGCTTAGAAGTTTACGAAAGGGATTGACAAAAAACAACGATAAGACTTGCACATAACATGATTTATTAACAGAGTAAAAAGGAATTACATCAACTAGGGGCAAACTTTGAAGTTAACCTATTTACATGTTTGTTTTTGAAGCACTTCTTAAATTAGGTATCAGCTTGACTATTGCGGCTGTTATAAAACGCGGATTCCGCGGAAATCCGCGGAAAAATCACAAAGCTGCCAGTAAATACGCGCATAATATTTAATGATAATCATATTATACAAATAACAACATAAATCATAAATCGGAGGCAAGAACTACCAGTTATCTGCACATTTCATCGGTCAGATTTTAATCCTCTAGAGCGCCATTCATGCCATTCCGATCGACTCTTTCCTCTTGCTTTTTTTCTTGGTGTTGATAAACTTTGCATGTTATCTCGACACCACCGTGGTTCCTTCCCTATAACGGAACACATTACGAGGCTGCTTTCAAGTGTGACTGTTGCCCGGATTGATGTACGTTACGGTATATGCCTCCTTCAAATATAAGTCGATGATGAACTGAATTCTGGTCTACGAAATTTTTTAGGACAATCAACCTAACCAACCGAACCTAACCAACCATATGCGACTGCACATTGGAGTCTATTTTAAGCAATCACAAAAACTTACTTCGCGGCCCGTCTAGAGTATAAGTTTATTTCAAACTACAAGGTGCTTGTGATTTACGGCGCATACAGCGCACCATATAACGGGGATTCCCAAAGACCTTGTCACCAGGAGTACTTCATGCGCACAACAATGCACACTACTAATATGAAAAACTCTCACCTGCGGTTCAGGTAGCCACCTTGTAACTCACACAACGTAGTGAGTGTAATGGTTACGTATGTATATAAAGTGTAAACAAAATTCATATATCCATCATGTCCATCGAATCTGAAAAAATTTGTGCAGACCCATGACAATTCCGGTTCCGGTACAGTTTGTCGCATTCCATACGGGCCGCGCTGGCCGATCCTGCTTTCACGACGCACCGCAACCACAGTTACCATGATTCCCATTGTTTCCTTCCTCGTCACGCAATTATTTCATGACGTCATGAGCCATTGACCAATCACGCAAGTAGATTTATTCACACCGGCGCCACTGTCTTGAAGTGCGGGTGTGGGACGTCATGTATCTAAAAATCGTCTGCTAGAACATACAGGACAACAACGTCGGCGGAGACAGTTGTGACATTTCATTGCAGACGAAGTAAACGTCCTCTTCTTCTCGATTTACGTACTTTACTTCAAAAAGTCAGTTTTAACACTACTGCACAAATATAGAGTGGTCTTAAAGTTCCATTTGGATAGAGATTTGACGGACTGATTTGGAAATTCATTCCAACCATGCAACTGTTTCAGAAATGAGAAAAAGCTCCAGGGTGTCATGACATGCATGATGTGTCTTGCCTCTGCATTTTCGTACTCGAGGGTTTTCAACTTTCATATCATTGAAGAAATAATTCATTCCAATCTAGTATATCAATCACATCATTTATTTAAAAATCGTCTGCTAGGACATACAGGACAACGTCGGTGGAGACAGTTGTGACATTTCAATTTTCATTGCATAGAGATTTGACGGACTGATTTGGAAATTCATTTCAACCATGCAACTGTTTCAGAAATGAGAAAAAGCTCCTGGGTGTCATGACATGCATTCAATTATTATTTCACCACAAAGAGCTGCTTCTTCCAGCAGATATGAGACAGCTACCGGGGCGGGGACTATTTCTTTATGGGGCCTTATTGTTCAGCGTCTCCAAGGAATTCTATTTTTAGAGTCCAATGGGGGGGTTGGGGGGGCCTTCCCCCCAATGTACTGACTAAAACCTGTCACTTTCAGAGAACGGGGGAGGGGGTTTGGGGGACTCATCCCCCAATGTACTGGCTATATATGTCAGAAGGACGGGGGTTTGGGGGGCTCCCCCATGTCAAACAGTTGTGTGAGTTCACTAGAGATTGCTCTTTACATATTAGCCAAGTTAGATTTTTCCGCGGATTATAACAGCCGTGACTATTGTCTAAGGTTTAATTTATTTTCTGCTGGATAAATATATCCCCAAACGCGATGACTGTATTTCAGTCAATGCTTCTCTTTTGCAAACACTTCAAATTGCTCCGCATTCATGTACATGTAGTAAAGTCTAAAATAATTGCTTTCCGCAGCAAGTACAACGTAACACTTTGACATTTTATAACAGAGTTGGAAGAGGCCCATAGAGCTGCTGATATTTGTCACTCTCATGTTGCTTCAATTATAGTCTGCGGTATTATCTTCCTCATCATCATCAAAATAGTATGGATCAGAAGAAGTGTCCATTGCACTGGATTTGGAGCCACAAGCGTCTGTATCACTGCTGTCTGAAGGATGGTCGTTATCAATGTCAGCAGTTCTGGACTGATCGGCATATTCACGAGTTGTCATCACTTTCGATTGATTTAACAGCCGGACACTGGAGCTCTTTGAGTTTTTCAATCATTGATCGTTTCGCTTCGTCCATGATTCTCAGCATTTCATCCGTGTATTTGATGGCCTTTCCACTTTTCTCAGTCACTCGAATGTGAATTTTGTATGCATCCCCTGGTGGTGGCTGTTCGGCTTTTGCATCATCGCAGAATTTGAGGAACTCCAATGGACAGCTGGGCTTTATTTTGTGACCGTCTGAAAAGAGAATCATGTACCTTTACAATACAAAGTTTGGTGTTACTCTACATGTTTTACATGTTCTTGAAGTAATTACCCTCCAAATTTTGGCCTTTGACATCTTTGAATGCGGGCAGAAACTGTTCCAGTACTCTATCTGCTGCATGGTTGGGGAAGGATTTACGCGCATCCTCCCATGTTGGGGCTTTCACTATGAAGGTGAAGGTAGAGCGGATGATGTCCATTTTCTTCATGTTGATGGCCGCTTGCCCGGCTGCGCTAAGGGTAATTTGTTTTGTTGCCACTTTCTGGAGGAGTTCATAGAGGTTTGGCTCATCTAGGCCCTGGAACATCAGGAATGGCTGAAAGTATTTAATACAGTTTGTCAATAGAGTAAATAAGATAATTCATGATGGGTGTAAAGTTAGTTGTCCTTAGTTCTCCTTAGATGCCTAGGTGCATTGCTGCAATCAGCCTAACCTGACGACCGAGACCACGAACGCAAACTTCCTTGACCGGTGCATCCAGGCAAGAAGACTGAGAAGTGACAGAATAGTATATCTTCCAATGAGATAAGCTTATACTGTAGACAATGCGCAATTTGAATATTCCAGTGAAACTTATTTTTTAAAATATGAAAGAGGTACTCACAGTCTGCTTAATCATAGCAAGTCCAAAATAGCGTCGGTATTTCTCAAGTTGACCATGTGTGTATTCAAAGATTTCCAGCACCTTGTAGAGTATCTCGCCACATGGAAAACTGTGCTGTACGAGCTTGTCTGAAATGGGACAAAAATAGCTTATTTATATATGTTTATGATGGTGGTTATAGTAGAAGTCTCCTTTTGAACAATGTTTCCATTGTTTCATTCAGTTTGGATGAATGCTGAAAAAGAACTTAGTATGAGATCCGCCTGCCTTCTTGACCTGTTGTAAGAAACTGCAAATTTTAGGAACATCAATAACTCTGTGCCAACAATATATTAATATCGATAAATTCATTTGTAACTGACTAAAGGTGAGTTTAAAAACCTGCCAAGCAGTGAAGAAATATACCACTGTTATCAAAACTTATTCACGTTATTGATCACTACTCATGAAACAAAAATGATCAAACGATTCAAACCTTTTTGATTTTTTGTTGAGTTGGAATAAACACTTACTACTTTGGGGTCAAGAGCCAGCTCTTGAACGAACTTTTCCCGGAAGCTTTTGTTTTGGGCCTGGTCATATGCTTCTTGGAAGGGGTCATCTGATCCTGACTCCTTAAGCAATCTTCTGGCCTGGATGCATCGGTCCAGGAAGTTCGTCTTGGCCGTCTCTGTCGTCAGGTTGTGTTGATTGGCAATTCTCCGAGATTCCATTTTTGAAAGGCCAGCATACAATGCTATCTCAACATTTTTCACATGGTTCGTCACGAAGGTTGACATTGAGTCTTTCTGTTCTTCCAGAAGGCTTGTCACCGCAGTACGGAGGTGGTTGCCGCCTAAAGTACAGATGCGGTACTCATTCCTTACAAATTTTTGCTTCTGAAAGTTATCTTTGGTCACTCCCTCATCCAAAATAAGGCATGGTATTATAATAGTTGGTTTTGTAGGGGTTGTCATAAGGGATTGTTTAATTTGGTTGACCCACACTGTTGACACTTGTCTAATTGACAATTTATTTGGTGGGGCCACTAAGTTGTCCATCCGATATTCGAAATGACCTGGAAAATACGAGATTGGTAAATGGATTGTGGTGAGGTTCATGATCCACATGAAGATAATTGGGCAAGGGATGTAGTCTTTTTTGGCTGCACTACTTAGGGGCAAATAACAACTTAAAACATTTCAAGAGTGACCCCCCTCCACCCAACAGCTACAACTCCATTTTTTTTCTTTTAACTTTTCAACTGGCTGTGATATTTCATTCAGTGAGGAATTTTTGTTCAAGGCAACCATGGCTCTGAAAAGACATCATCCTTCCCATTAAGCCAGACTACATACTGGCAATAAATGTATAAACTTACCAATATACTTTCTGGTTATGGTCTTGTCTTCTACACTCATCTGTATATCCTCCTTTGTTTTCACTATTGGCACCTGACTCATTTTCAAGCGTTTGTTTGGGTTATCGTGTCTCTTCAGTTCAGTTACCGCTGTTTCGTTTATCAATTCATTGATTTGATAAACAGCCGATTCGTGGTAGCAACCTTGAGGCGAGCGCACAGTGCATTGTTGTCAGGGGCAAAGAAATACTGCCGCCTGAGGCGCAGGCCTTTTTCTTCATTGGCGAAGTGAAGCTAAAAAGAATTGAGACAATGGTTAGATACTTTTACTAACTGTTTTTTGAGGGGCATCTGAGAGAAATTCAAGGAGTTGATGACACTGGATAACTACCAGACAGTGTATTCCTGTTAAGTGCTGAAAAGCAAATAAACTCTCTCACCATCTTACTATTTTTAGCCTAATGACATGTGGGCGATTTCTGAATGAGATTGTCGTGTTTGATCGGTCAAACGCAACTTAAAAATGCAAATGTTTCATCTAGTAAGTGCAATAACCATTTCATTGCAGTAGGACTACTGATATGTATGTGGAGATGTTTCAAAATCAGCGGGCCTTTTTTCAGAAAACAACACGTTACAGTGGTCCAGCCTCAATATTTGTGGATGCAGATATGATATTTTGAGATTTTTATGGAATATTAAATCATTGATCATAAGTAAACTTATCAATATTTTTCGTATCTACCACAGTTGGTAGTTTGTTTTGTAATGGGCTTCACCTGGCTTCCAATAATGACCAAAGAAGCCGATGGTTATAAAGAAAAGTATCACCAATGATTTATAAACAATGGATTGACAACTGGTTTCTGAGTCTTTTGTTTTATAGAAACACCCATCAGGCAGTCAAGAAGAGGTCCCACTCTTTTGAACACTGGTTTATTGCAAGACTTAAGCAAAATATTGCATCTGAAACTTTTAAAACCTATTGTTTTCTCCGGAAAATACCCGTATCAAATGAATAGCAAGTATATTAATAATTGCCCTTGTTCATCTAACATTGAACTCATATGAGGTAACTGTGCTAGGCCTGAATTTTGGCCAGTATGATGTAAAATGCATGTTAGATTGCTTTTCAAAAACCTGGGTGTTTGTTCTCCTTAATGCTATCTCCTCAAGTCTGATGCAAATCTACCAAAAATTCTGATCGATTATTTTGTTTTCTTCATATCTCTAATTTCAAGTCAAGTTTAAATTGTTTAACTAAAGGGTGTTTTTCTTTTATGTTAAATTGCAGTAATTCATTTTTTGGTTCATTGATTTTCAGGAAAATTACTGATCCTATCGATTTTGTTTGTCTTTTTTTCTCATATCTAAAAATTACGGTGCAAAAATGATCAAATACTTATTTAGTTTTATTTTAATACATGTAGTATAATGTTTCGCAGAATTTGACCCATTCAATTAGACCCATCCAATACTAGGCAATTAACCCAATTACTATGTCCATTAATTCTGTCTTTAGATATGGGCAATTAGTGCTTAAATAGCATAATTGACCAAACAACTCTATGATTTCGGGTAATTTGGTGTGAGCAACAAGAATTAGCTAATTAAAACAATTTGTTTATTAGACGCTCGTCAAACTATGTAACCAATTGGAAACTTAATTTACATTACCTTCAGAGCAAATTATTCATGTGTGTATATTTATATCATTTGGCAACTTTCAATCTACACAAAAAGACGGATGAACATTGCTTTGCATCAGATTTAGGCCCTTGTAATATTATGTCGGCACGCTTATTTTAAAGGATTTGAGTTGGTTGGATATAAATAGTAGCGTCATGCAAGCTTTCATTCCTCTTACAAGTTGTCAAAATGAGAACTAAAGTAATTCCTTATCGTTTTGTGATGAAGTTGGAATATCTGGGGTCTTACCGAATCTATCTGACCGTAATGATATGAATAATTTGAATGTTTAGACGATCCGACCACTTCTATTGTACTTGTTTGCTGTTATTAACGTGTGACTATATCATGTAGATTACTAGATGCCTGTACTACAATAAACATGATTGATATAAATGAGAAGAGTTACTTTCTTTCATTGAAAACTGATAGTAAGCTGCAAAGGACATCATGCATTAGCATTGTCTGAATAACTGGAAAATACGGATGAGTGATATGGAAATGCCGGGACCTAAATCGGTTGAGGTGTACCTACCTTGATCTCTTCACTGTTGTCACCCATCCCGATTCCTGTCACTTCTTGAAATTTACCGCCTCGACTATTGTTGGCCTGCTTTAGGCCAACAAACAGATACATTTTCGAGTCCTCTTCGGCAAAATGCCAGGACCTCAGGCTTCGGGGCGAACTAGCTTCAAAAGACATGATCTTGTCTTGTTCAAAATATCGAGGTAATGAAGATCGTTAACATTAACATATAAGGACAAAAGGTTTCAAAATCAATAAGAAAATATGAAACGGACGGAAGAAAGAACAGATGACAAGGACCTAATAAATATGTCCATAACATCTCTGAAACAAGGCCTATTACTTCATGACTTTGCCAGGCCAATATATTTGTACTACATGCACATGTACATTGTATCTTTTATCCAGGCTTCAAAATTATGTTTGTCTGAAGTCTAGCTTGTGTCTGCATGCGATTTGATATCATATTTACGAAATTCGGTTGATTTGTCGTGAAACCGGTAGCGCATTTTAGAGAACCCACTGCGGTCATAGGCTTTCATACTTTCAGAGATTTAGTTTCAAAGTTGAGTTGGTGTCTTTCAGAGTTGAAACTGTTTCAGAGTTGATCCGTAACAGACGTAGGCCTATCAAGGGCGGAGTGCCCTAACCCAAAGGAGAATCCTTAAAGATGTCCCTGGTCGATATTACAGTTACAGGGATAGTCTCCTCTGAGGGGGCAGGCCAAAGAAGAAGCCATCTCTGACCACAGCCTCCAATCCTTGATGGCAAGCTACTTTTGCTGAATTCCTGTTGAGGTCACTATTGAGGATGATGTCGAAGGCAAATTGAAGGTAAGCCATGTCATGTGATGTAAGGAGGCTTCCGTCTAATATTCGTGTGGTCAAGTGGTGCTTCAGGGGTGCCAAGGTCTTTTGGTGGCTATTTTGGATGACATTCGTGTAGAAGACTGAGGGAATGGCACCTACGACACAGTGGCCTTCTGCAGCCCAGAAGATGCGAGGGAATAGCATGCCTTCAGGATAAATGAGCGGCACACTCCAGTCTGGCATTTTACTGCACACGTTCTGCAACAGTTGGAGAGTTGGCACAGGAGGCTTGTGCGCAAAATATGTTCTAGCCATTACACGTAAATGGTGGTTGAGGTAGAAGTGGCCTGACGTGGTGGAGCTGTTTTCTGTCATGAACAGAGGAGTGATATCTGTTGATGTCGAAAGGGGACAGAAATTGTCCATATGATTTGTGTTGCCAATAGGGTACAGGTCCTGTGGGTCATCATCAACCTGGTTATCATGCACAGCTGGATGGAAGTCAACAGAGAAAGTTATGTCTTCGTCTTCGTCTGCATCATCTTCATCTGAAAGTTTTTCACTGTCATATTCAATGCGACGTTTCTTGCTTGGAGTTGGTAGTGATGGAGTTTGAAGTGCAGGACCATAGTGACCCACAGTAAAGGTTCAATCTGGGTGATCCTTAATTGCCAATTTGAAGTGCTTCTGACATAATCCGAAAACACACTGTTCTGTCTCCCTGAAGTTGTGAGGACAACACCAGAAAAGGAAACATTTGCATGCTGCTGCACTGCATTTGATGTGAAGTCCCTGTGCCTGACGAATAAGCAATTGATTGTGAGTATGCTTGAGTTTGACCACAGCATCGCTGTAGCATGAGCCTCAGAGCTGGCTGAATGCGATACCCAGCTCACACTAGGAGGAGGTGTTGCTTTGTTGGAAGAGGGTTGTCCATTGGTTGTCCAAGTGATTGCCATGTGGTGTTGATGTTCCAACGTACATTCATTTGAAAGTTGTCTCTGGCAGTAAGTGAAAACATGAGGTGCCACTGGGGTTGAAGAGCCTCGGTTGGGAGATTCAGAGCTTGAACGTCAGCTGCATCAGTAGTCAACAATACAATGTCCTTTTCAGCAGTGGCTAGTATTCTTTCCAAGTCATGTCGGGTTTCAATGGTGTATGAGGTGACTTTGTGGCATGCCTGTTGGATGAGTTCTGCAATGCGCTGTTCAGGGAAATTGCCATGCACTGTAGCAAGCGCATCATTCAAGGGGCGAGTGAGTTGAAAATTGATTGGGGCGTCTGCATGGGAGGCCCTTAACTTCTGAAGACATGACACTAATGTCTTCTGAAAGACAGACTGATTGTTGGCTGTGCGCATGTGCTGCAAAATTGCTTCATACAGGTGTGAGCTGTTGAGGAAGGTCATCAATGTTGAGTATATGATTGGTCCAAGACTATTATTCCGCCTGCCAAGGAATTGTGCATTTGGAATATGAAATATTTCTGAACCAATGCCATCAGCAGGGTGTACTGTAAGTATGCAGTCTTTGGCTTGTAACTGGCCGGTTTGAGTGTTGTCATTTCGTTGCTGTTGTTGAGTGGGTGCATTGTACAAGGCGTTGCAGATGTCTGATAAGAAGAAAGCATCCTCCATGTCTATATATGAACCTGTCTGTTTGTGGAAGGCGATATCGAGGTCATTGGGACGGTTAGGTGAATGTCCATAGTAATGAAGAATGTCCGGAATTGAAGAAGCAAGGTGTTTCGTTTGCTTCGCTGAATGTAAAATATCACTGCGATGTTCCAACACCAAGCCTTTGGCAGCAGCTATGTCTGCTGATGGAGTGTAGGTTTGCAATTTGGATGATAAGCGAAAGGTAGACAAGCCTGCAGTATTGCCAGTTTGCCTGTAGACTGGAAATGATGAATTGTATTGACCTGTGCGACCAGGTCTGCATATGTTGCTGGTGAGAACTGCACACAAAAAACTAAATGGGCGAAATCCACCCAAAAATGTGGGTAATTTCCTTGTCCTCACAATTACCAAGATAATGGGTAATTTGACGTACTTGTAACAGTAATCCTAGCTCATTCCGGATGGGCAGGGCCAGCCTAGTGCAGGTTTCCGAATTACCCATCTCATTGGTAAAATTCACTCCAAGGCAATATTGGGTAATTTCCTTGTCCTCACAATTTTACCGAGTTAGTGGGTAATCCAACAGCCCATCATGGGCTGGCCTTGCCCATTAACGGTGTGCCCGTCCCACATGGGCATGCAATGCCAGTTCATGATGGGCTGTCGAATTTCCCCCTCCCATTTAAAAAGCAACAGAACCATGGCAATAACACTATGTCTAAAATAACGTTTATTTTCTCAAAAAAATGCTTTAACAAAACTTGAAACATTCATTGTAATTATCATCATCATCATCGTTATAAATGCAAAATAGTAATAAAATCACAGTTTTATCAAAACTTCCATTCATTATCATTATCACTGTTATCATTAATCAAATGCAACACGGCGCAAAGATGCACCTTTATGGTCATAGCAATCAAAATCACAGTAACAGCTGTGAAAATCATGGCAAATTATTATATAAAAGACATTTTCTATCAAAACCTCTCCCATTGATTATCATCATCATTTCTCACAATAAACATGGCACAAAGATGCACCTTTATGGTTATAGTAATCAAAATCACAGTGACAGCTGTGAAAATCACGGCAAATTACTATATATATAAAAAATATTTTTTATCAAAACCTCTTCCATTGATTATCATCATCATTTCTCACAATAAACTTGAAGCCTGAAAGATGGCGCAAAGATGCATCTTTATGGTTACAGATGTATAGTAATCAAAATCACAGTAAGAGCTGTGAAAATCACGCCAATTTTTTTTTAAAACAAAACCTCTTCCATTCATCATCATTTATAGGGACCTTCTCAAAATAAACTTGAAGCCTGGAAGATAATTTCCTTTTTAACTCTCTGTGTACACACTACCCCCCCCCCCCCCCCCAGATGAAAAATTGAAGATGTCTGGCTTCAACTTTAGGCATGGTGAAGCAAAAGCGACATTTGGCCTTAAAGTGACCCCCCCTAAAATCATCTTTTTTAGCTCACCTCTCAGGAGAGGTGAGCTTATCCTATACCGTGGCGTCCGTCGTCCGTCGTCGTCGGCGTCGTCCGTCGTCGTCGTCCGTAAGCAGGGCATGTTTCGTAACTGTTAGAGCTGTTGAGTTGAAACTTGGTACACATGTACCCTTATATAATGGGACCTTAGAGACGAACTTTTGGTCCGGTCTGATTCATGGTTTGGCCACCAGGGGGCCAAATGTCAAAAGTGAAAATATGCAATATCTCCTCTAATTACTGGTTTGAAAATTTTGAAAAAAATATGGTAGGTCCTTCTAGCAAGGGTACATCATATATCCTCTGGGTTTTTTATTTGACCTACTTTTCAAGGTCACAGAGGTCAAAATTCACTCAATCACTGATACGTGGCATGTTTCGTTCGTATTTGAGGTACAAACTTCTAAACTTGTGTGGACATGTATCTAGTGAGCGTCTATGCTACCCCTAAAATTTGGCCCCAGCGGACATCAAATATGGCCGCCAGGCAGCCATCTTGAAAAATAAACAAAGTCCGTACCCGGTACTCTGAAACTTTACTAATGATTGGACCCAGTACTCTGAAACTTTACTAATGATTGGATTGCAAACAAATTTCTTGTGATTATATATGTACTCTCTATAATGCCCCTAATTTTGAATCAAATGCGATAACCAATATGGCTGCCAGGGGCTGTCTTGAAAAATAAACAAAGCCATCTCTGCAACTAATGATTGGGTTGAAACCAAATTTAATGTGATTTATATATCTATGTACTCGTAACGCCAGTTTTAAATGCAATCCAATGACAAGTACGGCAGCCAGGCCGCCATCTTGAAAATTCAACAAATTCCTATTGGCTACTTCTAACTGTTGAACAGGTCAGCCAGTTTCCTTGTGACATGTACATCCAATGCAAATGACATGCATTAACATTACCTTAAAGGTCAGCACATGGTCGCTAGACCTTTCATTGGATTATAGCTGTAAATATTTTTGAATCATAAGACCCCCCCCCAAATTTTTAAATGCAACAAATTGGTGCACAGAAGGCGCCCCATAGGTAAGTGGACCTCATGTATTATCATTTTTTAAATGTTTTCGTTGCTATGATTATTACAAGTCAGTTGGGTTGAAATTTAGTAGAAATCTGATATCTTCTTAAATTCAGGCTGGACAGATCTTTGAAACTGAAAATATACATACTTGAAAAAATGTCACAAGAGAATTTCTCTAGTAAAGGCACCCCATAATTGGTCACATTTTTTGTCTGCATATTTTCTCAATCACAAGTCCATGCATCATTAGATTCTTCATGCATTCACTTCCTGGCTGAATCAAAGCGTTGTTATTGTGTTTTTAGTAAGTCAAATGCAACATTTCGGACATAAACATTGATTTCAATCTTTTTAGATTAGCCAGTGCAAAGTACATTGATGGATGGTTATTATTAATGGCGATTTTAGGTGTTTTAAGGGTGAATCACTGAATGTAAAAAATTCCAAATGGTGGCTGGGCTACTTTTCTTCCACTTCAAAGTTTAGCAAGTGTCTTTCTCCTTCATAACTTGGAGTAAATGTGGAGCGACTGTAGAATAGCCGGGACACTCGTATTCTTCCTGTACTTTAAGTCAATAGTGTGTACATAATGTACAGCGGGACAATCTGTTCCAAAAGTAGTTCCCCAGTTTACATGTGATCATGGTATTGGTAGATAAGGTTGTGGGTAGAATGTTTATGTTGAAGGGTATGTTATGAGCAAGATGATGGTCGAAGGTTGTAGGTTGTATGTTGAGGGTTTGGTATGAGCAAGATGATGGTCGAAGGATGTAGGTTGTATGTTGAAGGTTTGGTATGAGCAAGATGATGGTCGAAGGATGTAGGTTGTATGTTGAAGGTTTGGTATGAGCAAGATGATGGTCGAATGTTGTAAGTTAGTATGAGCAAGATGATCGAATGTTGTAGGTTGTATGTTAAATACACAAAGTAGAGGCAGCAAACCATGCAGATAGGCAAGAAGTTACCCGATATAGACAGCTCGAGAGACCACAACTTTTCAATAGGGGGAAACACAGACTTGTCAATCTATGAACACTCAAAATCATTACACCGGTGTGACATCTCTGGTTGTTCCCCATGTGTCAGTGTTTTCCAAACAATATACAGCTAGAGAGACCATGACTTTTCAATAGGGGGGAAACACAGACTTGTCAATCTATGAACACTCAAAATCATTACACCGGTGTGACATCTCTGGTTGTTCCCCATGTGTCAGTGTTTTCCAAACAATAGACAGCTAGAGAGACCACGGCTTTTCAATAGGGGGAACACAGAAAAACTTGTCAATCTATCTTTCCAGGTGGACTAGGATCACACCAATCTGTATTTGAGGGGTCCAGCTGGATCCCGCTGGATCCCTTATATTATAAGGAGTAATAAACTTGCAAGAAATAAACCACATATATATTTTTGAACTGTTTATTGCTACAATTGGGCTAATTGCCCAGTATCATCAGTCTTACATGTGGAACTTACTCGTCACTATTATGTTGGCTGTCCTGAGTTTGGGACAAAATAGTATCGAGAATCTCGATATGGGGACGGTCTTTGCAAAGCCTCCTCATTCTATCCGACATAGCGGATGTTTTATTGAAGTTAACTTTATAAAGTTCCAACGACACATTTGCCTCCAGTAATACTTTATGGGTCGGAGTAAGCGTGTCCGGTGCCGGCTTGTAGAAAATCAATGAATCCTTCCTGTCTGGCGGCACCTGAACTTGTCCCCAACTATCTCTCTGCAAGGATTCCAGCTGGTCTGCATGTATATAGAAAATAAAGAACCATCAAGTCTACAATAACATAACGTCAGGGAAACACTATTGCCAATAGTTATACAATCTATTACGATAAATTTTAAACCGCCTCATTGTTCATATAGTGATGCAGAGGGATTTATACATGATGGCCATGTCTTAGGTTGAATAGTACCAGTATACATGTATTCGCAACCTTTTTTTTGGTACATCAAGGTCCACAGATTGTCAAGTTTGATATCATTTTATTGTTTCACAAAACCATTGTGAAAGCAAGATTACCTTTAACATCCATGACCACCGAATTTTTGACGTGTCGCTGGACATCCGAAGCTGTCACAAGGGGTGACGGCAGGCGACAGATAGCCCTGATTATTCTTTGTCTTAGAGTCTTCACCGTCCCCAGGCTGGCTTTTGCCTCTTCGTTAGTGTTGTGAATTGACTGGAGATAAATGGGATGTTAGTTAAGTGCAAACAGAGGCGCAGTAACAAACGTACATGTATGTACTAAATGTTGAATATCAAATAATTCTGCGAATAAACACAACTTAGGTGTAGATGAATGAATGATATTTTTTGTTTTGTTGTAATTTCTGTATTGGAATTAGTGTTCATATCCGGATGATTTAGCATGAATTAACATTGTACATTGTACAAAGAAAATGAATTGGCCGTATTATACAGTTAACGATGTCGTAAGATGACCTTGTCAAACATCATGGTGCCAGATGATGGTGACGACGTAACTTCACCTGGCCTCGTTTTCCTAATGGAAATAGGAAAACAAGTCAGTCATAGAACTCATGTGCGAGGGTGCTCCACCAATTTCCTAATGTGTTTGACACAAAGGGGACAGACAGCTCGTTTCAACACCCCATGAATTCAAAATCAGATGAATTTATATCATACATCTACAGTAAGTACTGATGCGCAGGGTGCTCTAGCCATCATTACAAGCATTTGGCACACTTTGCCATCATAACTCTGTAATCAGCTTCACTAAAACTACTTTACTATCAGAAATTATTCCACCATACACATGTACCTTTTCATCGTAATATAATCATCTTATTGTTATGCTTACTTCTGGTTAACTTGGCAGGCTAAAATAAAATATTCTGGAGTCTCCAGACTTGTAATCAAAACCAACTTAACAATGGCATGAGGCATGCTTTCCTGATAATAGAATGGTCTTTGTTGTTCACTTGATAGGCTAAATAAAAAATATTCCGGAAATTCCGTACACATATTCAAAACCAGCGATTCCAGCAACTACATCATGTGCTTAAGTATTTTCATAACACTCAGCTGCTAAGCAAGAAAAACATTACATTCATATCCAAGTGGGACAGACTGCTTGTTTGGACACCCTGTACATTATATTCAAAACCAGATAACTTTGACAAGCAAGAAAAACCTTTTACAATTTATCCAAGTCAGTTACATCATACATCTACAGTACTCATGGATTTGGTGCTCCAACCATCACCACAAGCGTGGGGCGGCTGCTTATTTGGACACCCCGTACATACAAAACCAGAAAACGTTGATAAGCAAGAAAAACATCTTACAATTTATCCAAGTCAGTTACATCATACATCTACAATACTCATGGACATGGTGCTCCGACCATCACCACAAGAGTGGACTGCTTGTTTGGACACCCCGTACATTCAAAACCAGAAAACTGTTACTAGCAAGAAAAAAAAACATCTTACAATTTATCCAAGTCAGTTACATCATACATCTACAGTACTCATGGACATGGTGCTCTGACCATCACCACATTAACGCAGTAATATTTTCAGATTCATTCATCGCCAAACATTTTATCTCTCTTGCCATGGATAAACCTTCATCACCAAAAATTCTTATGTTCAACAATGAAGATAATAAAAAAATATTGAATCAATGAAAGCTTTTTTGCTATGTCCTTTCACCGTGTTAGTGATGACTACAAATACAGTGAATACAACACACAAGGCAGTATACATGATGTTCATTTGCTGACAGAGACCTCGGGGTCTACTTTTGCTTCTTTGGTTTTCTCCGTTGAACTTCATTGTAAACGTATGACTTGATGACTAGCCACGACCGTCCCTGCAGAACTGACTCCGCTGCAATGGCCTTGTCGATGTCACGTCGTCCTGGTACTTTAAGGCATTGAAGAAAATGTCCCAAATGCTTAGCAACAGCCTTCCTCTCCACATCAGACCAAGGACGTCTTTCACCTATATTACAGTGTACAAGTACATCAGCATGAAAAGAGAAAGACTGCCCTATTCACCATCACATATTTTTGAATGCATGCACAGCTATTTCACTACATTAGTGGCCCAGAGTGTGACGCATCATGCACACTATGGAAGATGATATTTTCAGCGGTTACAAAACCATGTTACAACACCCATGTCTTATGATGACGACAGACACCGCATGAAGGCTCACAGGTGAGCCAAAAATGTATGTAAAACCACAGGCAGCCCAGGCATTTTGGGCAGTTTCCATTTCCTTTTTGCCATGCAGGGGGAAATAACTGGCTAAATCCGAAGAAATGAACAAAAGGCCGATATTGGGAAGAGGCAAGCCTCCATTAAATAATACCGAAACAGTAAATCTATCTGACAATCTGTATTTTATCCGAGGTGACCGCGCTCATGAGGCGACGTGAAGTCTCCAGCCTTTAGCAAAATATTCATTGAGCGCGCGGCAGGTGAATGACGTCATCGGGCGGAATTCCCTCGAGTTCGGTGACGTCTTGACGCCACCAAAACAGCGGGAAGCGCAAATTGCGGGCACGCTTTTAAAGAGCACCCAAAAACATGTGGGACAGATTATTTTTCACCTATCATAATGTTTTCTTCATGGGTATGACCAGATTCATTCTTCAAATATGTTTAGAACCACTATAAGGTTTTGGCAATTTATTTTAATCACTCAGTACTGAATAGGCTAGTGACTTTCCCCTTGCGTTGCGGGAAGGAATTGGACTGCCTAATATGCCTGGGCTGCCTGTGGTAAAACATCCATATTCTGAGGTACATGTATAAAGATGATCATAGATGCTGGGTAGTAGCACATTCTTAACTACATTCTTAATTCTTCACATACTTTAGACCGATGCAGATACCGTATTCTCAAGTTTGTATGGTACAAATAGACACACCTCCAAAGGCAGATCAGTGAATCAATCAAAGACCTGTCTTTTCAAAACGGAACAGGACTATCACATCTTTCCCTCTCTGATTGGCTCCTAATCCCTTCCCATTGAGGCACTTTGTCAATTGATGTTATTCTAAAAGGGTCATAGTGGGCATTGCCAGTAGATTGATTCAATATATCCCTTAAGAACTTTTGTTCGCCACTTCGTTGATAGGCGGCTTTCCTAGAAGCACCGAGGAAATGGCACATGCGCACTCATTGGGAGGAAGAGACAGCGCAAAGATTTGGCAAGCAAACTTCGCTGAAAATTGGCCGAATTCGTCGGTATTTCAACGAATTTTGTTCAAACCACATCGATCCTCAATGTCCCAACACTTCTTTTTAGGATTCTCTGGAATAATACTCAAAATACTTGCAAAATCTACGAAAAAAAGATGAAAATGCAGACCAGGTGGCTGTTTTGAAATCGGATCCATACATCTCCTTCCTACCAGTCACTGCGCCTGTGCAAAGTCCCGTTGCCACAGCGCTTCTAGGAAAGCCACCTATCAAACTCTGGAACTGAGTCCTAAATGGGTCTATATCTCATGAAAACTGGAGAATAACTGCCCAACTTAAAATTTTCCATTTACCGTTCCACCTTTTTGGGTGTGTCTAATTACATTAGGCGAGTGCTATATTGATGCATTTCAAAATGTGGATTATTTTCACCTACCTTGAACAGGAACAGAACGTTTCTTAATCCTTCCTTTCTGCGATTTCTGTTTCTTGTCACTTGTATTACATGCAGATTCTGGCATTACTTTCTCTGTTACGAAAAAAAAACAATAGATTTCAAATACTTCTGAATCGGAACACAACAATCAAGATCGGCAAGTGGAAGGGACACCATTTGAATGACTTTTCTCCAGTGCGAATAATTCGTAGTCATAACACAACAATGGAGAAGGAGAAGCAGTGAAGGCACAGGCCTACAACGACTTCATTCCTACTGGAGAAAAGCCATTGGAACAATGTTTTGTCAGCTTGCCCTTCTCAATTTTTGTGATATGACAGAAACATATTAATGAATGAATGAGCAGAATTGTATTTCAATGATAGATTATTCCAATACAGCTAGTACCATAAATAAGTATCACATCGTAGCGCCCGTGACACGATTACGACACGATGACGATATGTACGTCGCACTGCATGGCGTCATGACGTCACGGACGACGTCAAGCATGACGTGATGTATGGTGTGACATAGAGAGCTTGCATTGATTCGTATCACACGATACGCTACGAAGCTACTACGACACGATGAGGACACGCTACGATTTGATACGTACTTACGGTACTAGCTGTATATACAGTTCCTACTTCAAAAGGTGTTAAGGATCAATTTTGTTGTCGATTGTTTGATACACTGGTCCTCTTCCATCTAGGAACTCAAGCAGTCTCTTCAGTCCGTGCCCTGTCGTCGTACCCGTACGGTGTTGGGTGGCCATGCTTCGGTTCGCTCCTCGGGTCCTCATGCGAGCTCTATTCCCCGGAATGTCCGTGCCCCTCCCTGAGCCACTGTAGTGAGAATGTTGACTCTCCATACCCCTTTCTCTGATTTCTGCTGAGATGGAGGCGAGTACGTCTGTTTGGGTCAGGACCAATTCCATGTCTTGCTAACCAGTCAGCCTTCTCGTTATATCTATAATTTTGTTACTTACCAGCATCTGTTCTATCCCGAGGTGCCCAACTGTTCTCATCGGAGGCTTGAAGAATTGCGGTAGAGTCATCTGAGGAAGTTGCAGACACAGGGACTGAATCGTTCATTTCAGTATCTGCAAAGTTGAAATGCACTTGTAACAGCCCATCCTGAGGACTTCATCAGTTATGTCGAACTGAGTATACTGGGTTTTCACAGTATGCTATACCATGATGCAATGCGCGGAGGCCAATTTGCATAAAAGTTTGCTGCAAAAATCGTTCACACCTGGACACAAAATAATTATTCCATCTTATCTTCGCTACAAATATTCGACATATATTCCTAAAGGCAATCTTGTTGTCAATTTGGACTTTTTTTAGGCTTCTACGCGGTGAGTAATCCTTGCATGTGTTATGCACTGTGGCCTGCGATGTACGTGATCGTGTACATTATGCGCATGGCGAGCACACCAGTGAATTCCGTCTGCTTCCTGAATTAATTTCTCGGAACCCGCAGTTAGCAGCTAAATAACCCGGCAGTTTTCTAAAATTAATGCATCTCGGAAGCTAACCTTACAACTTAAAACCAGCATAACGTCTTGTCATGCTGCCTAACATCTTGTTTTGAAGGTCCAAAATACCCTGTAAACTCAGTGCAATGGCGGCCGCATACTGCGTTTTCTGAGTACGAGAGTGGCGCCCCCTACACTAATTGGTACTCAGTTTGGCGTTTCTAACCAGACTGTTCACCACATGCAAGATTTTGATAAAAACCCGGCTTAAAAGTGATTTTTTGGTAATTCATGCAGATCATGTTACATTTGATGCTCCAAACCATAATTTGGTGATTACAACCCGAGGGAGATAAACAGTCAATTAGATGACGCGTGTCTGTGTCCTCAGATTGCTGCATACTGTCAGGGCGGGAGCAGGAAGGAAGGAAAGTGTAGGCTAACCTGATTATATGAACCCAATTATTATGTGTTTTTTTCGCTGGTGGAGCAGGGAAATATGGGGGTTTACAACTTGTAAATGATTACAACTTGTAAATGATTTTAATGCATGGGACTGAGCTCGACCAAAATATTTAAAGCTTTGTACATGAAAATCACACAAAACTCAACACAGTACCCGCCTATTGAGGAAGGCACGGATCCATTTGATATTGTGTACGGCCCCAGGGCCCGGTTGCTGCCTGGTAAAGCTAGTGCTGTCTGCCATGGAGTAAGGTGTGTAGATTCACTTACAGCGTTGACTGCAATCACAGATGCAATTTGTCTATCGTCCTAAAAAATCCACACAATCCATATGAGATACAGTCAACCTCGCCCAAGTTGAACTCACAAAAGTCTAATTCTGACCAAGTCGAACAAAATTCCCAGGATAGTTGGTGCTGTTCTTTTCAATACTAATAATCATCACCTATGTTGAATTTGTCCAAGTCAGAGAAAAATCTCTGGTCAGCCTAGGCGAGGTTGATAGTAGTATGATGTAGGTTTTTCTCACCTGAGTCTTCATCACCTTCGCCACCACCATTGTCCATTTCCCACTCTTGCACTGAAAGATAGAAGGTGAATACCCGTCATGCACCAAAGCAAATATGCCAATGCTGTTACTATACATTTTGAAACATTGTCCATAACAAAATAGCATCTCTTACTCATCCATCAATTAGCAATCATTGAAGTCGATCCTTGTTGTTAACGCAACAAACTTGGCCAAGTTTAGAAATAAGATGTCTGACATCATGTGTTCATAGAGTCAAACTGACACAACATTCTTTCCCAGGGGCATTTCAGAGGGGCTTAGTCCTTGAAAGGCCTTAATTCATGATCATACATGGACACAAACTTCTTATGATGGTCACAAAGGACATTGGCATTTTCAGGAAATACTAATGATCCTACAGATTACAAGTGTAGGTGATCTTTCAATACATGGATGGACACTGCAAGGACAATAGGCCTATAGATCCACGTCGGTAATTGGGAACACCCAGAGAAAATATATAAGCTTCACCACTCCAGCTCCAAAATTTTCATGCTCAGGAATATTTCCAGTGACCATGCTGCTTCGTCAAGACGCAATGACGTCGCAGCAATGTGGGCCACTCTATTGTCATAACAAAGACGTCATCCCATGTGCGCCTCACGAGGGGTAGAATTTGGCCAAATTTGAGGGGAAATCACATATTTCTGAGACGTGCCTGCAGTAATGGCCTTTACGCCCTTATAGAAAAGGGCCTGTTCGTTTTCGTTTTGAAGGACTGTGGAACAGGGGTTTGTGATCACTTTTACTCAAGAGATAATGTTGTGTCATTTTTAGGACAAGAAATAGATTATATAATCAGTTTCTCTTGTCCAAAGTAGGACCATTCTATTCTCTGTCAGGGTGGAAGCCTACACAGTAACATGCTATGAATGAATGTGGAATACTAAGCTCAGCTGCTGATCATAAGGTAAAACAACCTACCATTAGTCCTTTTATTGAACAGTGATATTTCAATTTTAGGAGCAGGTTCAATCAGGAAAGGTTTTGCATGTTCTTTTACAATAAAGTGGAGTTTTGTCATTCAAAGCTTCAAAGCTTCAGTCCATTCATTGTGTAGCAAGCAACACCCCTCAGTTCATGTTATGAATGCCTTTTATTATTACTAGGCCTGAGGGTATAGTTCATCTGAGGTCAACTCTCTCTTAAACAAAGAATTTCAAACTCTTTTTTCTCTGTGTTTTTGGTAATCATCATTGAATGAATTATTTGGAACTCTCATGAGCTGCACAACCAATTTCTGAAGTCGTATTGAGATTATTATGGCATTTGTTCGAGGTCTAACCACTTTGATTAGCCTTTTGTCTTAGATAATGACTTATAACTGAATTGAAAATACATGCAATATTAATCATTTCTACCATAGAATCATCCCTGTAATTTTCAAATTCATAGCTTTTCCCCGTTTTCCCAAGGATCACAAATCTTGGTCCCAAAACGAAAGCGAACATGCCCTTACTGACATGCACAACAGTTGTACTACTTGGAAGTACTGTGTGTCAGATTGCCAAATGAAAGAGGGCAGTGTGATCATTGGTATGCTTTATACATTGATAAAATGACTGTCCTGCCCTCTATAATCTCACAATCTGACACAGAGTACTCTCCAGTAATGGTTGGATATCAATCTGCTGGGATTCAGTGAAATTTTGAGCCATCATTGAGTTTCGTAGGTGCTATAGTTTGGATACTATGAGCGTTTTCGGAAATAACACACCTCCCCAAACACTGAAACTTAGGGTCCCAATTAGAAACATGGATCTATAGCTTTATCAGTGAGAAGACAAACATAACTTTAAAAAAAAGGCAAAACAGCTACCGTAAGTAAGTATCAGATCATAGCGTATCCTGATCATGTCATAGTCAAGCCAAAGTTTTCCCTGCTCCAGATGTCGCACCATACATCACATCATTCATGACATCACCCATGACATCTATCAATTTTTCTCGACGTCATACAGTTTTGGGCGTGCAGTCCCAGATAGTATAATCGTGTTGTAGGCGCTAGTATCTGATACAATACTTACTTATGGGCTGTATCTCCAAACTTGATACTCACATGTAGTTTCAGGATCCATCACTATCTCTTCCAGGGACTTCCCAGCATAACTTGCGACTCCCCTTTCCATAGCCAGCAGCAGACGGCTCACCTTGGTCATTTGCAGCGTGTCGTCAGGCAGGCGGTAATACTCCCGGTGAACACGAATGTCGTGGCCCATGTAATTCGCCAGCATGTCTAGTTCATTATCCTTTAAATTCAAGATCTGGCTCATCGTTGCAATGTGCTTTCGAAGGCGGGTTGACGTTAACGCCTCTGGCTGACTTGCACCACAAGCTTTTGAAATATTGCGCAGGCAGTCGCTCCCCCTCATTGGTGTTTTGGCAGACATGTGTGCCCTGGCAAATACATAGGGATTCTCTGCAGCGACTCCAACATCTTTGCGTTTCGAAATGAGCAATTCGATCTGTCTTTTCATGTTTTCTGTTAGCAGAATCGGAACACCTCGTCCCTTCTTTCCCCTAGTTTCGATTCGTAAGAAAGATGCTGACAGTTTCTTCTCGAGAGGGGACAAAGCTTCGTTAACATCACTGCTGCCGATGGATGCAGCGGCACCCTTCGCTTGGCAATATGTGGCAAGTGTTAACTTGCTAGCCTCCCCAGACCGTCTCCTATTAAACATGATGATCTGTGCCAGTGTCGTTTTACAAAGTTCAGACCAAACTTCTACGTTGCAGTTTTCTTTGGATTGTATCCGAGCTACATTCTCTTCTGCTATCTGCGACATGAACACATGCATCTTCTTGACATCATTCCCAAGGGGTAGCAGCTTTGGTTTGTTGAACTTCTCTTCTCGTACTGTTCTAAGGGCGGTCCTAGAAACACATTCGTTCCACTTCAGTTCAGAAAGGCGGAGGAAATCAACAGCCATTGTCACCTTGCCACCATCACCATTCATCAGTCCTGCACATCTGTTTAAGCTGTGACCAATTTTAAGAGCTAAGTTTGGCTTCACATAGGTACCCATCTCCTTGTTGAACCCAGCAACAGCTTGCACAGCAGTGACGACTTCAGTAAATCTAACTGGACTGATAGCACTTTCCAAGGGGCTTTTGAACTCTTTCACAAATCTACCTAACTGGCGTAGCTTCTTACGAATATAATCATTCTGGTTTGCATCATGCCCGACTTTGTTGTACAACCTTGTTCCCATCTTCAGAATCAGTGGATCACCTTTTACCACAAGTTTGATGTCATCATTTTTCATAGCTCCAACTATCTCCCTCAATTCCACCGAAAGGTTTGCAGCATGGAAGCTCTTGCCTGGACTCTTCCACCTTTGGCATTGTCTGGGCGCTTGGTACAGGTCTTCTGATGACGCCACAGATCTTTCCTCAGGAAAAATCCAAGGCAGTGTTCGCAGGCAAGATAGTCAGAACACTGAGCGGCATTCTTCTGTTTCTCGGAGGGGCGCTTGTAGACGATCAGTTCGCCGTCACCAGACTTCAGACATTGAACATTGTGGTTGTAGTCACCTAATTTTCTAAGTCCATCCAGCAGATGATTCTTTTCTTTTCCTGCAGACAAGGCCATGATTCTCGCCACCTCAATTTCAGACAGATGAACATCATAAAAGTGTCTCGGAAGTTTCGAAAACGGTTTCTCACAAAACACACAAAAATGGGACCTGTCCCATACACGTTTGTTGTCGTCATTGTACTTTGCAGATGGGACAAATACCTGTGATTCTTTTTTCTCTGAATCAGTCTTTTCCTCACAGTCAGCCTCTTTTTGTCTGCGTTGACAAACACGTTTTCCATGGGGTTCTCCAATAGATTCAGAATGTTTCTGGACATTTACTTGAACACGATCACTCCGTAGAGATCCATTCTGATCAGGGACTGATAGTTTCGCTTGCTCCACAACACTACCAGAGACAAGAAACTTTGAAAGGTCTACAATAACAGTAGAGGCATCAGAATCAGACTCGGAATCAGGGATCACATCAGGCCCTGGCACATATTCAGGATCAGCATCTGTGTCGTCAACATCTGTACTATCGAAACTTGCATCCATTACATCACCTGATGAAATAGTGATATCGGACTGCGTTACTCCAACATCCCGTACTTTTTGAGGGGTGACAACAGCGACCTTGGGCTTCTTACTTGTTACTACCCGTTGATCGGCAAACACAGCTGCAATGAAAACACTATGTAATTGAGTGTATTGCGCATAAAAAAGTTAATAACTATGATGCTACAATGGCTTAGTTAAGCCGGCTATGGCACAATTGCGCGCACCATACTGAACTCTTCATCATGAGTGACACCTGACATCATTTTACTGGAATAAGACGTTACTCCAACAGGGCTTCATCATAGTGAAGTGTGCACCTGCAAACAGGCTTCAGTACCAGGTAGTAAAATTGCTAAGGAAATATCATTAATTATATGCTGTATGCTGCATGAAATGTAGCAAATTATATAAAAACACACTAACAAAACTTTCTACCACAGCATTTAGATAGAAAGTTCTTCTTTTGAGCCACAGCATAACTCACGGGTATCCACAGCATCTGCTGAGAGTAGGCCTACCTTAGGTAATCTTTGGCTCTCAAGATGAAGAGCAGTTATGTACCAGCAGGTGTTTTACTCGTGGATCATAGATCAAGGAATGGACACAGAGGCTAGCAGATGTTTTCAGTTCTTTGAGACTTGGATTACAAATTGATTGTTACTCACGGTTCTAACCATGTCAGGAATGGAGGCAGTACATGTATTCAAAAGCATGTAATGAAGCCCTGCAAAATATTGATGTGATCCTCACCTGTAGTTGCAACATGCGAGCTGGGAGGGTCATCCTGGATCCCTGGCTTAGAAGACACAACAGAGGACTTGTTAGCAGACGTACTGGCACAACCTTTAGAGCGAGGAACTGGAAAACAAGGACATTTTTAAGTGAAGTACTAAGCATAGGAATGAACATGGACCACCATTGGAAGCCAAATTGGCAGTGAATACTCCAGTGGTACCCTGAGCCAATGTAGTCTAGGCATGAACCACAGCAGGGGGTTTAGGAGCCTCCCCTTGGAAATTTTGAAATCTAGAACTAACACTCCTAAAGTTAGCTTTTTCCTGGTATCTGACGAGTGCAATTCACCTGTCTCCAAACACGCATTGCTAGAAAATTTGGCACAACGGGGTAAAAAAACACACTTCATGAAGCACTGGAGGTGATGAGAATTGAGATCCTCGTATGCTGCAGTGGTCAAGTCAGAAAATGAATCCACAGAATACTGAATGGTAAGCTAGGAAAAAAACTAAGCAGTCTGGACAAAAATACAGCCATTCTTAAAAGCCCCTTTCAATTTGGTAATTTTCCCAAACCGGATGAAAAATTTCAAAGTAAAGGGTTAAAAACAAAGAGCTTTTTAAAGGCTATTGAAGGGATTTTCCAAATTTTCCAGGTTTTCAAGGGCCTGGGAACCCTAGAGACCTCAATATGATCACCACAGTAAGGTGTGATGATCATAAGGCCATACGTGTTAAGTTCTATGTTTCATGTCCCACGCACCGCTTTTGCCATCACCTCAGAAACATCATTCAATGTAAATTACCCCACATTAATTTTTTATGACTTTGAAAATTCTCAACACATACTTTTCTCAGATATAATGAAATACCTGTAACATAAGGTAGGCTACTGTGTAGCAAATCACTTTCGTGTTGTGTTTACCTCGCGCACGCACAATTTTCATATCCTGCATGACATGAAACTGAAAAGTTTACACGCATGGCCTAAATAAAAAGAGTGAACATTCACTTACTTTGTTTGGCAATATCGAAGGCGTCAACGTCTTCCTTGGGGGAAGCCATGGATTTACTTTGCTCTCCCTCAATCTCATCCTGTGGATGGTCAATAACAGATGGACCTGGAAATGAAGGGTATTGTTTTCACTTGGAATCCTCACTTTGGAACATAGATAACTAGACATTCTGAAAGAGGCACAACTTACAAAGCAGTGAAAAAATGGGCATATTCGAATCCCTAACGTGAGTCAATTTGAGGGTTGGTGTGTTGCGAACAGACAAGATCTCGCCATCACGAGTCGGGGCAGTTGCGCAAGTCCATGGCTGTTTCCATTCGGCATTCCAGACCCGAGTTGACGAAAACATAGGATTTGAACGTAACCATCAGAGAGAAAAACAGACCACCAGAGGCTCCTGCTTGCCCCAAGTTCATCATAAAAATCATACTTATCCACCAGTGAAACAACCGTTTGCGCAGAATATAAAGCCCCAAAAAGTGAAATTTGCAAAATAAACAGGGACCCGAGATCAATGGAGATGTGACTAGAGAGCAGGGATCAAGTGACCACCCTCGCCCGAGGAATCCCCGGCAAAGATTAGGATCTTGGCCTCAACTCTGGTTGGATATTGGCTGTTCACATTGCCAAATCGACCAGTGCCTAGATCCGGATCTTTGGAGTGGTTCGAATACGCCAAAAGATGTTTGGTATATAGGGGGGGGGGGATGATTACTTTCATGTGTTGCGTCAACTACTTCACTTTCTAACTAATCATCACGTGTACGGTACCATTTTTCCTACATTTCCCATACTAGTAATGGGTGATACATTCAGAACTATTGGATTTAAGAAGTCCTTGAGATGTTTGATGTCTTGTTTTGATGCAGGTCCTCGGTATGCTGCGATCACAGCAAGGCTATCAACTTCCCATGAACATGAAATACTACCAGGAGACCTCAGACTGATGGGTTCCTTACCTTGCACTTTGCAAGTTTTCTATGTATAGATCTATCAAATACTAGAAGTATACACACAATTCAGACGGACAGTCCTCAGTTTGCCAGATGCCATCCTGTGCTAACACGTCCTCGGTATGGAGCAATCATGACATCACCATCAAAATCACCTTACTATGATCTGATTTATCTGAACACCACTTAGGATACTCCTAACACTGAATATTTTCTTCGCTTGATTGGATGGTCCTCCAGATGTTTGATATTGTCTTTCTTTGATGACAGGTCCTCGGTATGCCAGATGCCCTCCTGTGCTAACAGGTCTATCAGTATGCTACAATCACAGCAATATCACAAGGCTGTTAACTTCCTATGAACATGAAAGTCTACAAGGAGACCTCAGACTCTGTTGGATTTCCTTACCTTCAGGGATAACAGCTGACTTGAAGACGTCCTTACCCAGGCCTTCAGTAGCACACCTGCTCGCTTCACTAGAAGGTACTGAAAATGAATAAAATCAAGCATAAGTTTTCTATGTATAGATCTATCAACTACTAGAAGTTTACAGACAATTCAGACGGACAGTCCTCAGTTTGCCAGATGCCATCCTGTGCTAACAGGTCCTCGGTATGGAGCGATCATGACAGCACCATAAAAAATCACCTATGATCTTATGCATCAGAACACTACTCCTTCCAATGCAGAATGTTATTTCAGCTTGACAGACGTCTATTGCCACATCTAACAATGGGGTTACCAACCCAATTTTCTGCCCTCAATAAAGAAATCAAAAGGAAGACCTGGATCAATGAAGGCCTCTGCTTCATGCCAAGTTTTTTTTAAAATGAGAGATATTGGGTGTTACAGATGTAAATTTTTTTAAGAAATTCAAATCTTATATTCATGTGTACACAAAAACAAAAGGGCCTACTTAGGAGGAGTATTGTTGTTGTGCACCCAAGTATAAAATACATCAAATTTATCAAAAACTAGATTTGTAGCACACGATTTTGTAGTATATAGATGGTTACCTGATCTACATTTCATAAAAATGTTTGGTGAAAATTGGCCCAGTAGATTTTGATATATGTAGATTCCCATTATTTCATTAGAATCCACCCGCAATAGGAGGAGGCTACACTATTGTGATTGGCCTATAAATAACGTTGCAGATTGAGGATGGAAGTGACATCTGTCATCAATGTTAACTTACCAGCACTCCCTGCACACATCCGATTGTGAAAATCTTCGAATACATGGTCCGACAGAACGATAAACGGGCGGCCACTTTCATAAGCTCCTCCTAGGAGATGCTTAGACCTTCTAAGGAGCTGTTCGCTGAAGTAATCACCGTCGTAAAGGTCAGCGTATTTGATGTGGTTCCTTGACCTCTCCATCATATCACCACCAGTCCAATAGGTCAAAAGTTTATGACCAGCATTTGACTGAATGGCATCTTTAGCGTAGGTTTCCAACTGTCCATTTCCTTGTATCTCATCTAGGTAAAGATCAATCTGATCATGGAGTTGGCCTGAAAATGAAATAAATACACTGTGGATGCATGTACACTCTAAAAGTCTGCTTTCATCATTGTGTGTACATTCTGTCCAGCTTGCACAATTCCATTGATGCTTTTGTTCAAATGACAATAAATGATTGATCCTTTCAGCCCTTACTGCATGTATGTAGGGTTGCTCTAAATCTGTATTGACAGTATTGCAGCGCAGAATCACGAAATTGGGTCCAATTTGCTGAAAGTTACAGTTCACAAGGGATTCAAAAGTGTATGAAATTTCAGAAATCACTGTAAATTCACCAAATACAATGGCAAAATGTTGTTGGTTTATGAAGTTGCTCAGCAAAGGCTTTGAAATGCAATTCAATCACCAATCCTAACTTTAAAGAAACACCCTTCAAATATTGTTCACAGTGCTGACCATGGTCTGCCATAAAATCCCAAGTGCTGTATGATGTATTAGGCATGTTACATGGATCAATCTTCAATTCACGGATTTCAATGTCAATGTCAGGGAAAAGAGCTGAACCAATTCACTGAAAAGGCACAGGCAATAAACGTATTACAAGAAACCCTATGTATGTGTGTGAACAAAATGAACGGACATGAAATACTGCCTTACTTTGACAAAATCATACCATAACATACCATTCATCAAAATGACCGGGAGATCTGGGAAAACACAAATTCATCATAAACTCGTTTTCTGCCATAATGCCAGTTTGAATACTTTGTTTTGTCAAAGTGGGGCAGAATAGTGTCGACTGTTCAACTGTTATAGTATCACCTACCGTCGGCCTCTTCTTGTTTTCTTTTACGAGTCCCTGGGCACTTGGTGGGTTTCCGCGTTGTCTGCCGCGTCGTCTTCGTCTGCCTCGTCGTCTTCGCCTGCTGCCGAGTTCCTCCATCAGCTCTGGAAGACTCTTCATTTGCTGAAAAGAAATGAGCTCTTAAAGGAACTGTTGAAAATGGACAGGAGCCTTTTACCGGAACAAAGACTTCAGCGTTTTTAAGTTTTAAGTTTAAATTGACCAATGGCTTATTCATGCACACAATGAAAGACATACCTTTTCAATGAGGTTATTCCAGTACTAATATCGATAGGCAGCACCATGAACAAAGTGACCCAGATTCTTTTCTAATTTGTACCTGTCTGCCATAAAATGGTCCATCTATTGATATGTGACGTTGATGTTGCGCCAGTTCTGCACAAAGCCCGTTTTGTTTTTGAAATGGCATACAAAAGTGTACACACTGTTTTCCTGCCAATGACGTTAACAGTGCGCAACATGATGTCATAAAAATACCCATTATGGCATGGGGTCACATGGGGTCACATTGTTTCAGTTTGGCGGTCATTCTCCTAATTTTCATGAGATTTGACGTGTATGGTGATACAAAACACAAACAACTCATTCTCATGTTAGATGACCTGTTTTTAGATTGGCTTCGGTTTGACACCACTAAAAGACACACGTCTTTTTCGAAATTCATTTGTAACAAATAACCCCCTCGGCCACATCAGCAGTCCCTTCCATTTAATGAATGAAACCCACAGCTCTGGGTCTATGAATTGTAAATGAACCCTTGAGGATGAAGCTATTGTCAGGGCTTTCGATTGCACTTTAAAGGGTATATGACCCCCTCCTAAAGTGTTCTCCGGCCCTTAAACTGCTCAAATCCCACCCCAAATGCCTTAATCAAGCACCTTAGTGAGAAGAACCAGTGATTTTATGACTTTTCTGTGAATGGTTTGCGACTTTAATGTGAAAAACCGCGAAAGCGGTTGCTTTAAATGTGTGCAAATTCAGTCATTCAGCAATTCGGTCATTCAGTTTTTTTAACTGAGTGACCAAGCATGCTGCAGTCAGTTTGAGGCTATAGGATTACTCAGTCAAAAGGCTCAGAGATAACAAGGTATGTTAATATTCAGGGACAAAAAGTACTATTATACTCGGTGAAAAACACCCCTTTGAATTTTCGATTGATCCTGGATGAGCTCATGCTTTACAGCTGCCTGCAAATGATCTACTAGCCCATATGCTTTATGGCTACCTACCATCTTGTTTCTTACGTTGCTTTCTAAGTTTACTTGGAGAAGGAAACTGAGGTTCAAGGTCAGAAGGCACGAAACCAGCTGGAAAAAAATGAATTAATGTAAAATAATTGTAGGAATGGTCTAAAGCATAACTGAAGGTTGTAGGACACACGAAAAGCGCTCTACCCTTCAAAATAACTTCAGTGTGGTTATCACAGCATACAGAGTGTATGCCAATGTAACCATTTTGCACCCGACCTCGCAATTTTGCATGTTCATCAACATGGCGTCCCAGCCTTGCCTCACAGATTTGTGAGATGTAGTCATCTGCATAACATTGTTTTATCTGCAACTGCCAATACCTGTACTTGATTCCACCTGTCTGACGTCTGCTAGTAAGTACCGGTATTAACAAGGTTCCACTAAATTAACTTGGGCTACATGGCGGACATTATATATGTCGGGCACAAAAGGGTTAAAGCCAGCAAATATTATGAAAGTATAGCAGTCGTACCATTATCATATTTCCTGATCTCTGGATGCTATGCAATGACTTCTTTCACCGTGTGTGTACAGCAGGGCCAGTTAGACCATAGAGATAACTTATATTATCAGTTTTAACATTTCCATGGTTAGACCATCCTAGAGTAGACTCTGGCGGGTACACTGATTGCACGCTGGCTGAATATAGAGATGTTATGCTCGCATGCCGGGACTGGGGATGTAAAGCCTGGCATTAAAAGAGGTTGATCCAAGTCAGTTCAGTGGCTTATGCATCCAGTGGGTAACAGCCACTACCCTCGTCACAATGGCAGCCGAAGGGATTGTCACTTAGGTGAGTATCTCCACTAATACTGCAGTTCACGACCCCTCATTTCTCAGACATGTAGTATAGACTGTACATCTTGTAATCAATGTGTCACTTTGCCAGTGCTAACGGTGTGAGAAATCTTACCCAATCGACAACCTAATAAGACGTCATCAGACGAGGATAAAGCCATGACCCTTGTTTGATAGCCCACAGTGAATACTGAAACTGGTTAAAAAGCAAACAGAAACATTGGCCTTTTCTTGAAAATGAAGACCATCTGCTCCCCAAACCTTTGGAGCTATGATCAATAAGTTCGGAGTACATGTACAGGCAGTAAGTTAGGCTAGATGCTATCAGGTGCTATGCAATTATTTCATGATATTCCAATTCTGAGTCAAGCCAAACAGTAGCTAGCCAAAAAAATGTTCATGATCAGACAAATCATCTGACCTTGGTGTGCACAAGACTTTTTTTAAAACATGTAAGGTAGCAGCACACAACATTAAAACTCTGGTTTCTTTGGCGCAAGAGTGAACGTAGTGCTATCTGGTTAGAGCACATGCTGTCTTGACATGGCATTCAGTACACCACTTTAACCCATCCTGGGCCTGCAGTGCTGAATCATGTGGCATCAAAATGCCAACTACTGACTGGTCAATGCCTCGCCGCTGGCGTGCATTCTGGCCATTGTCTACAGCACACAACACTTTTTTACTGCCGCGTCAAATATGTTAGATTTCTTGTGGCAAGTCACGTTTTCAACGCGTGTTGTGGCAACAATGCTCAGGATTTTTGGTTGTAAGATGCTTTAAACGCTGCATATCATATAATTTGTATTGAGGGAATCAGAACATCAGCTGCGAATTTCTGATGTTGCCAACTATATCAAGATGACTGTTCAGACTCAGTACGGCACAGATGTTGCATCTCTGTCAAGTCATGCATTAATTGAGACTGGCGTCAATAAGGAGGACTCACAATGTCATCAGTTCGTCTGTGCTTTCGTTATGATGCCATGTGGCGACAAAAGTTCCCAGTCATGATGACATTAGATGCGATGCAAGTTTAACGTATGAAACAAAAATCATGCAGTTATAACTAGGTCTGATTTATTTCCTATTGAATTCCAGGCATTTGAACCTAGCAGATTACAAAGATTGCCATCTGGCAGTCAAAATCAAATTTAGCACGATCATGCCAAAATCTTGCATTTCTAGTGAGCATGGCAATACTTGTTCAGAAAAGATACATGTACCGGTACCCTGGTACTATGTATGGTCACCATTTTTCAAAAAAAAGGCCAGCAAAAAAACAAAAGAAACACCTTAAACAGGTCTGAACTCATCTGATGAAATAGAAACATGACTGACAGGGCTTTCCAACTTGCACAATTCTCATTTCTTTTCAAACATTCAACCATCGAATGCATGGCCATTGGATATATAGGAAGGGGAGGGGGTAAAGGGGTGCAAATCACAAAGAAAATGTGTTTTTTAAGCAACTTTTTGCCAAAAAAGCGGCAAAGTAGGGATTTTTGCCTGCCCCCTCCTGAAAGGTCAGGTTGCCCCTCCAATCATGGGGACTCTCAAGGGCTCTCAGAACTAAGAAAAGTGTCACATCTTTGACCCTTCGAGATTTAGCTTACTGTGGGACATGAGTTTTCTATCCTTGATTTGCCCATGCAGGAACAGCTTGGTTTCGGGTTTGAAAGCCCTGTTTTGCCACCATCAATCGTCAAACTGGGTAAAACCGTACTACTAGGACTTTTTTTAATAAGCGCTGTATGTTAGGACAAGTTAAGCTCAAATTAACAAGAACAAAATTTGTGTTTGAAATGAATGGGACAGGATACACGAGATGATCACGGGCCATGTGTGTGTTATTCGAGAAATCTTTGCAATTCAAATCAATCCATTTTCGATCAATTTTTATAGGCATGTTATAATCCTGGAATTAAAACCCAAAACGTTACCCAGTTTGACGAGTTCAGGTATAAGAACAGTAAAAAGAAGAGACCACAAAATACCAGAAGGCTGAGTAGACATTGTTTCCTTGGAGAATTCCTAGAGAGGCAATTTAAGAAAAGAAAAGAATGACCAACTACTTAAATGAGTTGTTATATTTCATTGTAGTACACAATCTGGGTTCAACACCAATAGCCTATAATTCATGATTTTCAATGTTACTGGCTTTTGGAGAAGTACTGTAGAACAGGATAATTTCGCGGCGTTAAATTTTCGCGAATTGGGGAGAACAGTCAAATTCGCGGCCGGGTATTTCGCGAGTCAAGGTCCGTTTTTCCCCTCATTTTTTCAATGACAAATTTCCCTTTACCGGAGATGTTTAGAACACCCAATCATCTAAATTTGTCTGGACTACAGCCCATTGCATACTACGCTCAATGGATTCCCAAACACTGGAGTCAATAATTTGAGAGTTTGGTGTCCCTCATCAAGTAATTAACTAAATAAAGACCCAAGAAGGCCAGTAATTAACCAAACAAGCTAAACGCCGAGCTGCTGGGATGACCATACAATGGCTTCTTATGGCCGAATTAAGTTTGACATAACTCTAAACATGAGCCATAGTTGAAAGATATAAAGTTGCCCAAGGAACAGAGCACACATTCGCGGCATGAAACATTTCCTGCACACGAAATTTTCCTGTACACGAAATTTTCCTGTTTTACAGTAGACTCTAAAATTATATTGTTCATTGTGTGTGGATGCTAGATCTCCGCCAGGACTTGTTTTTAAAAATTAAAAAAGACACACTGAAAATTTTAGGGAGAGTTGTCTTGGCCCATTCAAATAATGAATGAAAGCTGTGTTGCCGACTGAAAATTCTGTCATGTACAATGTACGTAGGTCCACTTTGTTTGCCCATGCCTGGCACATGGTGGAAGCCTGATGATGACCAAATATTCTGTGTTAACCAGCATTGATAAAAAAGTATTTAGCACCTACTTCATTTCAGTAAAATCAGTCGGTTCTTGCTACCGTTGATACCCTATACTGTATTCTCATGTTTGTATGGTACAATTAGACCTCCCAAGGCAGATCAGTGAATCAATCATAGGCCATGACTAGGCATGCCTTTTCAAAATAAACCAGGACTATACCAGTCTTTTCCTCTCTGATTGGTTCCTAATCCTTTCCCATTCAGGCGAACTGTCAATCGATTTAATACTAAAAGGGTGACAGAGGGCCTTACCAGTTGATGGTTCAATACCTCATGAATACTGGAGAATAATTGCCTAACTTAGAATTATCTATTGACCGCTCCACATTTGGGGCGTGTCTAATTGCACCATACAAACACGAGAATACAGTATATTGAGAAGGCTAGCAGTACATGTATTATACACAGCGAAGGCAGCAGTGACAGTTTCAATCAACTGCAATCGCCATGAAATTCAGCAATAGGTCAATGGGTCAATGCTATGCACTATAGAAAGGACAATGAAGGAGGCTGGGTTGTAGCCAGCACTTATCTAGTGTACCGGGCAAGCAAGCTGGTAAATGGGAGAGCGAAACCTCTCCGAGCAAAAACCAAATATTTCTAGGAGAGGACATCCAGACCCCCTCCAAAACATTGGCTAGCGCATACAGTGCTAGTTTTCTCAGACTGCATGCTTGTCCTGGTACCCTGGACTGCTGAGCCTGGCTGTATCCCTGGGGGCGGGATCAAGGGGCTTGAGATGACCGCCCAAAAATGACTATTCCCATCCGGGTGTGTACATTATACCAACCATTCAAGGAATTCAAAACCAAACAAATAGAGTAGAGGTTTTCTGGCAATCTCGACTTCAGTCAGGACTAGTCTATGAAAGCAGTCACACTCATCTCGACTCCAGTCGAGATGTGAGCTGAAATGGTTAACAAGGATTATATGTGAGGACTGCTTGATGTATGCTTCAGGCTGAGTTCACATAGGTACTATTCACAGTACTGGGCATTGGTTTAATTGGAAGGGCAAACAGTGCCGCAAATACCTTCGGTTGAGATGCAGCAGCTAGAATTCATGAGTTACCGGTGTAGACTTCCCTATCACGATTCAAAAATATTTCATTGCTTAAGAGTAGACTAAGAAAGCATAGAAACAATAAGAGGTGTATTTACGATTTCATTCACATGCCCATAGCGTTCAGGAAATACTTTGCCAAATACCGGTTACTTCTATGTGAACCCAGCCTAAAGAAGCACTGGTTCTTTGTCTTACCTCGATCACTTTGAATGGGAGGTCCTTCTCCCGAATCCCATAGTTATATAAGATCTCCTCCCCTGCACCAATTTCTCTGAGCGTGAACAGGCAGAGATGTGGAATTTGGTCTATTGCCACAACCTTTATTTTCGCATTCGGATATTTTGCGGAATGATTAACCAGCCGGCCAAGTTTTGGGATGTGTTCGTTGGTTGCCGGTTCCGGTGTTGCATCAATGCTAAAAAAGAAAAGAGTGCTGTAGCTCTCGTAACATCAGATATGCCAGGCTTCTGAAGGAAGTGGAAGTAGCAGAGCACATGCTCAATGATGCAATCACATCATTTTCACTCTTGTTGATGATTTCTGAAACTTGAAAACACACTACAGCTGGCAAAATAGCATCTTGTCTTCGGCAAGGCCTCTGACCAGGACAACAGCTGCGGGGACTGGCATCAGTGCAGCACACGTGAAAACTAGTTTTGTTCATGGTTTGTTTTTAGTTAACTTCAGCTAGTACCATAAATAAGTATCACATCGTAGCGCCCGTGACACGATTACGACACGATGACGATATGAACGTCGCACTGACGTCATGACGTCACGGGCGACGTCAAGCATGACGTGATGTATGGCATGACATAGAGAGCACGCATCAATTCGTATCACACTATACGCTACGAAGCTACTACGACACGATGAGGACACGAAACGATCTGATACTTACTTACGGTACTAGCTGTACAATTCCAATGCACTAAGCACATAAAGCATTTGAAGCAAAAACAAACAGGATTGGCAAGTCATTTCCTGCACAAAGAAAGATACCGGTACACAAAGAATTCTTGCAAATGAGCTACAGAACTTACCATCATGGCTGTGCTAGCTTTTTTTCTCGGGGGGGGGGGGGGGGGGGCATTTGGTCCTCTGGGGGAGGGCAAAAGACCGTATTTTGCCAATTTTTCACAAAAAGTTGCAAGAAAAACACGTTTTTTGGGCTTGCCTGGCAAATGCCCCCCCCCCCCCCGTCTCTATGCCAGCTACGGTCATGACCAATAGTTATATTATAACAAAATCTAACACACACACTGGCCAAATAAGTTCGCCCCATTGGGCTATACTGCCCTACCAAGGTAAACTGCAGTAAGTGCAATTTTGTCGAAATTGAGATATCATACTTTTCGCCTTCTATAATTCATGCTTGAAAGTGCAAAACTTCCAATCAGTCATTTTGAGCACCCTCTGGTGAGATATAAGGGCACTAAATTTGCAGTATCTGCAAAATCGGGGCTTCTACCAAGGTAAACTGCAGTATCTAACACATTCCCAAGCTAAACTGCAGGAACTGCACATACAACCAATGGCAAAACCATTAGACAATAAAATAACTAATTGATGTTAGTGGTCTTTCAATAGTTTCATATCCCATGAAATTCTGTGATAAAAACAAGCACATAATCACTTGAACCCTTTAGGTGGTGTGAAAAAATATCAGAGTTTTGGTTGTCTTGGCCCTGAGAAGTCAAAACCTGACTAAAAATCGGGGGTTGTGTTAAAACTTTTCTTTCAAACAGAGGATTGCTTCTGCTCCATTCTGAGGACCTGTGTACAAGTCCTCACATTGTCTTGAATGTCTTGGGTCCTCACATCGTTGGTGTTCAAAAAAGGTCATGTCCTCAAGATGGCTGGGGACCACACAGATGGGACACTTGACATTGCTTGACAGATGCCGCCCAAGACAGTACCCCTCCAACACATTTTGGGTTGAGGAGTGGAAAACTTGAGTATTGCATTTTCTTCTGGGACACCCTGTATGACCCATCACACGGGTTGTCATATCCTTGAAATGGCTGGGGACTAGAGAGAGGGACAGATGCCACCCATTACAATAATACCCCTCTGACCCAATTTGGGTCGTGGGGCAAAAAACCCTGGAGTGTTTTTTTTTCTTTCTGTAACACCCAGTATATTATACTTTAGTCTTAGCCTATTTCAGCAGAGGCTTCTTCAGTCGTTCATTGTATACATTGACTGTTGAATATGAATAGGGATCATTGCAAACTTGGGAGAAAAGTACATGTTCTATCAATATTATCTCGTTAGTCATATCAAGCAACATTCTAGGCAGGGGCACAAGTCATGAAGTGGCAGTGACCTGTAGTTTCATTCTGGGGACATGTGTCCACTCCAAAGTCCTCAGATTGTCTTGTTTCCACAGATAGTAAGTTCAAGGTCAAGTCATCGAAATGGCTGGGGGATGGAGAGCAAAAAAGCATTTAGACAGCAAGGCTCGAAATAAGTGGATTCGCATTGCAGTTTGCTACACAAATTTCAGGAATTGCTCCTCAAAGACGTCACATGAATAGCATTTTTTGTGCACAGTTCATTCATAAAAGCAATGAAATCAATAGATTTGGTACAAGAAACTTCCTCCCGGATGAAATTGCACCTCAAATGAAAAAAATCTTTTTCGAGCCTTGCAGACAACATGTGCTTGCCTAAGCCATAATAATTGTCATACACAGGGCGAAACATCGTAAATCCGCCGGCGTTATTAATATAAATCCGTCGAGAAATTTGCGGGACAATCATAAATCCGCTAGCGGATTTATAAATATCCACAACCAAGTGGAGGTGCTAATTACTCCCATAGGCCCACTGAACCATGCCTTTATCCAGGAAGTGCGTTGGGCGTTACGGTATGTAGGCCTACTTATCCTGATTGACTGGTGACATAGGAAAGGGTTACATTATGTAGGCCTAGTACTAATCTTTTGCTTCTATCTTTTTTTGTTTAGTTTCAATCATACATTACTTTAAATTACAATAAATTACTGGAAGGGGTTTAGAGTATACCTTTTCATCTTGATGGACCGATGGCATAGGAAGAGGGTTACAGTACGTAGGCCTACTTATCCTGATTGACTGGTGACATAGGAAGGGGTTGCAGTATGAAGGCCTACTCATCTTCATGGACAGATGGCATAGGAAGAGGATTACAGTACGTATGCCTACTTATCCTGATTGACAGGTGACATAGGAAGGGGTTGCATTATGAAGGCCTACTCATCTTGATGGACAGATGGCATAGGAAGAGGGTTACAGTACGTATGCCTACTTATCCTGATTGACTGGTGACATAGGAAGGGGTTGCAGTATGAAGGCCTACTCATCTTGATGGACAGATGGCATAGGAAGAGGATTACAGTACGTAGGCCTACTTATCCTGATTGACTTGTGACATAGGAAGGGATTACATTATGTAGGCCTAGTACTAATCTGTTGCTTCTATCTTTTGGTGTAGTTTCAATCATATTACTTGATGAACTGGTGGCAAAACGAGGGAGTTACAACATGTAGGCCTACTCATCTTGATGGAGTGATGGTACAGGACGAGGGTTTATGTAGGCCTACTCATCTAGTTTAACTGGTGGCAAAGGAAGGGGTACAGCATGGAGACCTAGTATTAATCTATTGCTTCGATCTTTTTGGTTTAGTTTCAATCTTACATTACTTTAAATTACAATACATTGTGTACATTTCTGGAAGGGGGTTACAGTATGTAGGCCTTATCATCATGATGGACAGATGGCATAGGAAGAGGGCTATAGTACGTAGGCCTACTTATCCTGATTAACTGGTGACATGGGAAGGCGTTGCAGTATGAAGGCCTACTCAAACTAATGGACTGATGGCATAGGAACGGGGCACAGCAGGGAGACCTAGTACTAATCTATTGCTTCTATCTTTTTGGTTCAGTTTCAATCGTACATTACTCTGAATTACTGGAAGGGGGTTACAGTATGTAGACCTACTCATCTTGATGGACTGATGGCATTGGAAGGGAGTTACAGTATGTAGGCCTAATGATCACACTATTTGCTTGAGTAATTCATTTATAGAGACACATATATTGATTGACTAATTATGAGCAATGATTTTGTTCAAAAGTTGTGTTGTACATAAGCTGACGGGTTACTACATGACTAATTATTAGTTTACCATTCAAACAGAATCTGTACACATATCCGTGTATACAATTATGTTGTACATAGGCCTAAAGTTTAATAGTTGATGATTCAATGAGAATCTTCAATACACCTATGAGAGTATTTATCAAGTATACACTCACTGTTATTCGGCAAATGGATAACTTTGACTATCTTCAAAATATTTTAGCCACACATGTTGAGTAAAGTTAGGATGATTGAAGTTTACTTTTTTCACCATGTTCGGTTACTGGAGTTCTGTCTAACATTAATATATTAATCATCATTCTTGGGGCAATGATTTGTTTGGGGTTTGAAATTACATGCATCTATTTCCAGGATATCTTTTTGCAGAATACGATGAGAAATCAGAAATTCAAAATGATGGAATTAAATTATGGAAATACAGAATTTTCATTACCTGGTTCTAGGCGTAAAAATAAACTTTGTTTTGTCTATCACGTAAGTCGTGAATCATCAGCTCCTGGAATCATAGTAGCGCGTACAGGCCCTGAGAAAATAAGTCTTCGTTTGCCACATTGATTCATTTTATGTAAAAGGTTCGTGATAAAACATTTTGAAATAGAAGTCACCGTCGCAAATGCGCTGAATGCAGGTCAACAATATTGTAATGCTGATTTATATGGGTCATGTGCTGTTGTATAAATTGCATATACATGTACTGTAGATTCTCCGTCATATTTAAGACCAGAGGTAAATATTCAAGTCCAGTCCCTTTGACAATAGTGGGAGGAGGTTTGATTCAATAGACGTAATTAATAGCAAGTCAAGTGGCCATGGGGAAGGCAGGTCCTAAAGGTATTGGTCGTATTGGTGCTTGGGGGATATAGGCATGCTTACATTTTGAGGACTGGTCTAAAATCTGAGGATCTAGAGTATTTGGGTCCTGGTGCGACAGCCGGCGTGTCACAGACCATGATTCCTTGGGCTACCAGAACTATCACACCGGTTTGCCTCATTCATCAGCTTTTCATGCTGATGGCTTGTATATATGTATATACGTAGTTTTGCCCCCCCCCCCGGTTTGCACATAGCGTATTTGCTCTCATCATATATACTGGGTATAAGATGCTATGTGTAAGTGGAAGAGTTTTTTTACTTACCAGTCCCTCGACACGTGTTGTATATTAGTATCAATAATTCAATAAACATATCACAAGCTTGTAAACCTGTCTTTCATTTCAATCTTTCGTAAAGCAGCCAAAATAACGGAAGTCAGGTTGCACGATCGGCGTTCATCATAGGCTGGCGTCACTCTCACGTACATGTACATGCACTAGGCAGAATTAACTGACAGAGACTTGGTTATTGGCCAAACGCCAGCATTTCGTGAATGTCGCTGATTGTGCAACTTGGCCCTGGACAAGCGGTTGCAGCGTGACGGACTGAGCTGGAACTCAGCAGGAAGTCAATTTGACCTAGGCTAATCACCACTTGCGTCTCGGGTTTTACAGACGCCCTGCATGGACCCACTTGCCCATCGACTGGATATAGCGACGGAAACACAGAGAAACAGGATACAGTACGCATCACATATTCACATCCCCGCATTCGCACGCCTTCACGTAGCAATTGCGAATCTCCGTGCGGCCACCAAAACTTCACCAGCTTGTAGTTACAATGTACGCGCAATTTCGCGTAGATGATTGAGAAAAGATACGCACGGCTTCGCGCAACTTTATCCCATAAGCTACGCGCAAGTTTGCGCAAAAATCAGCCGAGAGTTTTGCCTCCGCCAGTTTCACACAAACATGAAGAAAAGAAAAGAAAACACTAATTAACATGACATTTAAGCATCTGAGCAGTTTGCGCGCCCTAGGCAATAGGCTGAGTAACAAGTGCACCTGTGTGCCCTGGAATGCGGCACTACACCTATAGCGATGTAACCTGATATTCCCGACGCTGATATTGGGCTTGGTTCACACATAGTCGAAACATAGTCGTTTCGAGCAGACCCTGGACATGCTGGAGAGGGCGATTTTGACCGGTAGCTTTCGCGGTCATCCATAGACCTTTATGTGCCATCCTTATTAAAAACATTATCACCGTAGGACTGGTAGGCCTACATCAAAACGAAGCCACTGAGGACATACGAGGCAATCAAATTGCGCCCAACGCACTTCCTGGATAAAGGCATGGTTCAGTGGGCCTATGGGAGTAATTAGCACCTTCACTTGGTTGCGGATATTTATAAATCCGCTAGCGGATTTATGATTGTCCCGCAAATTTCTTGACGGATTTGTATTAATAACGCAGGCGGATTTACGATGTTTCGCCCTGTGATACATCTATGTGTGTGTACCACCTCAGATTTGAGTCAGAAAATAAGTTTGACTGAATTTGGATAAAAACAATCCAGTTTTCTTTCTGTCAGAAATGAACTGGAAATGCATTGAAATAGAGAGTCGAAGGTCTTACCTAATTGGACAGCCTAATTGGCGTGGTTATGCAACCACCTGCTGGGAAAAGTATAAGTGTCACATTTGCAAATTTTTCCGCGGATAAGACCATGAATATCATGAAATGGTCAATATTTTTTTCATAGCCTGACAATCATTTTGTTTTATAGCCGAGGATACTGTAAGTGTAATACATCATGGTTTGCAGACAGGATCGCAGACTTCTGAAATGGTCAACCTTTGATCCTGTTATCACGGTGCTCCACCAGCAGTACAGATCGATATTGACTGCTCAGATTTCTTTTCTTCCCGCAGATTTACATACTGCGTGTCGATGATTGTATACAAAATCGTTATTGAAAATGCTGTTATTTTTTAAATCGCACATCAAACCAACCTGCAATATTTATCCATACCATGCAAAAAGGTACTTTTTGACCCCAACCACTAAATATTTTAGCCGCGAAATATTTGCATATATAATTTATGGCACACTCTCATTTTGACACTTACCAATATTTGTTTCCCTGATGATGGAAAAAGTAGCGGAATACACTTGGAGATGTCTTTTCTCTTTCTTCACCAACAGCTGCTATTATTAGTTCTCCTCTGTATTCACAGACAAATTCACCTTTGTCCATAGTTCTTTTAGTTCGAACTCCACGTCCTGTAACAACAATAGGGAGCCTGGGTTATTCTATGTTAACACGCTCATACTGAGAGAGGGCCAAGAGTTTACATGAAGTATCACAGTGATCACTCCGGCTCTCCGTAGAATATTTTGGCAGGAGTGATGTAGACATCCATGCTTTGAAAATGAACTGATGTAGCCTACTGTCATGACTGTTACATCACTCCTGTCAAATACCGAGGCGATCAGATTTGGGAGTTTAAAGTGGGACTTGATTGCAAATGCATAATTCGTGATGAACACGTTTTCGCATTGTTAGATATGAACCTGATAAAAACCAGTTAAATTTAGGCCTACTTCAAACCTAACCATGTTTTACGGGAGAAAATTATGTTTTTAATCCTAACAGCGCGCCCGTTCTGATGCCGTCAAAAGATACGTTGCGTCAGGCGTACAAGGTCATGACGTCACAACATGAACATCGTGGCAAAGGAAAATGTATTGGAAGCGTTGTGGAGCGCAGTTTTCAAAAGCGCATCAGCGGCAGGCCTGAGCGGGTGCTAAAAAACAACAAAATTCACATTGATTTAGGGCACTTTAAGTCCGGTATTCATATTACAGGGTTTGTAATGGATTCATACCGGTATGGGACCGGTATCTGCAAAGTAGCATTTTGCATTGAAGTTACACTTTAATTTATCACTTGGGAAAAATTTATTTCCCCATTTCCCCTGGTCTTAACCAGTTCACTCCAAATAGAGGGCACATCTGAAATTGGCTCAGTATCGCTCAGTAATGCATTTTGAGGACTGCATTGCTATGGCATTTCGAGGACCCGTGTCTAAGTCCTCACATTGTCTTAGGTCCTCACACTGTTGGTGTTCAAACCTGGTCATGTCCTCAAAATGTAGGGGAAACAGACAGACGGACGGACGGACGTCCAGAATGGGTACAAAATTAATGAAGTGTAACTCACCAGTTACCAAAACCACCATCGTAGGCCTACCAAAAGTTAATTTGTTATGTCTGTTGGATCTGCATCACTGGTATCGGTAGACTCCGCTTCAGCCTCGTAGAGGACAGCAAATGTTATGTTGCATTCAAAAAGTAAATCCACAGCTTGATTTAACTCCTCATAAGAGAAGAATTCAATGCAATCCAATAAACCAATGTATAAAGAGTCTGTCACATCAAAATTCAATGATGAACAAGCCTCCATGGCTAAGATGAAGGACAGATTGTCAAAGAATAATAGTGATAGGAACATGATGGGTTTCTCAAGCACTGTCCCCTCAGTGCAAGAAAAATGGCTCTGGCACATGTTTTATTTGTTTTTGCATTTTAATATGGTAAACCAATGAGGACCAATTCCCCCTGGGCCTTGGATTACTCAGGAGAGACCCCAATGTCCTCACTTTGTTTTGTTGGTGCTTCATTAAGCTTGCAGCACACGACAGAAATATTCCAAGCGTTTTTGATTGTTTTGGACACCTCTTGGCGCAGCGCGTGAAAAATTCCTCCTTCAAAACGCCACTTGCCGCAAGAAATCTAACATGTTAAATTTTGCCACTTTGGACGCCAGTGCCTGCGCATACCGGCGAGTGAAAACGTTGTGTGCTACAGACTTGCGGCCAGGACGCACGGCGGCAGTGAGGCCTTGACCAATAGCTGGCATCTTGGTATCACAATTTCAAAATAGCAGCGGAAATGACGCTACTGGACGCAGCGTGTGCTATGGCCAGTTTCTGCTGACGCCAATTCTTGCGGCAAGAAGCGTTCACTCTTGCGGCAAAAACGCCAAAGTTGGCAGCGTCGTGTGCTGCAAGCTTTAGCGAAGGCTGAATCCAGTGCAGTGCAGTATTGATTGTCTTGTTTACCACCTAAGGTGACTGCTGGAACCCAATGATCCAATGCAGCATCAATTACTGCAAACATAGGAAATTTGGCCTAAAAAATACAAAAATGAAGCCATTTTAATTTAAAAACGCAGACAACTCAACTGTGCATGCTCAGAACTCTTTCCTCTTCGTTTTCACCCTGTGACCTTTGACCCAGATACAAAGTGAAGATTACATGTAATTTATCAAGGACTTTTGAAGGTGTTTGGGGTACATCTATAAGGATTTTCCATAGCTTTCCAAAAATCGAGAACTCTTCATGGTGTTCAAGCACTGCTACTAACCCTGGATCAATGAACAACAAAGTGCAGCTAGGACAGAGAGATTGTCAATGGGGCTTTCCTTTGTAGGCTTATTCATTGATCGTAATTACTGAATCTTTTGTCAGGATCTTTTGGAGATTTGCATAACATAAGAAGACACCTCTTTTTCAAAAATTAGATTAATTTATTAACCCCTTCAGTACCATTCAGGCGCACTGAGGTTGATAGAAATGGGCCCGACCTTAGGAGTCTTCTTGATTATCATTGATATCTCTCTTATTAGGGCTTGAACTATGGATGCGCGACCAAGTGCATTCAAAAGAGAATGGCATTCTGGACAAAATAAGTCCATTTGGGCACGACATGCGTTGCAACCTTCTAGAGAAATGGACCTAGACCACATCCATCTTGAAGTTGAACCCAGCTGAAAATAGGCCCATTTCCAAAAAAAAAAACAGATAACAAAACGGCAGTATTTCCATCAGGCAGGGGGGATACCCCCATCATTGGCCTTAAAGGGGTTGTGTGAAGTAAAATTGGTGCTCTTAAACAGGTGTGATCCTGATACTATACACTGAGCTGAAATATCCAATGTCGATTTTTTTTTAAATCCGCCAAGTAGTTTACGAGTTATAGCGCGCAAACGTATGCGCGCCATTTGGGCCTGGGGAATCTTGCCATGACGTTGTGACGTTTCTACGTCATGGCAAGATTCACAATGCATTTCTATATGATGCACGATGTCCTTGTGACGTAACAAGGACATTTTGGCGGGAAAGTTTGTGCGCGCATAACTCGGAAAGTACTAAAAATTGGATCAGTATTTTCAGTTCATCAGTGTCTACTGCCAGAATTTCACCCCCTCAATTGCGTACTGATAGCTTCTAATTCACACAACCCCTTTAAGTGCCAAAATCTGTTGTTTTGACACAGCTTTTCCCCAATTTGTGATTAGTATGCCTACCCCATAGAACAAATTCCTGGAGGAAACACTAAAGGGTTAAAAGGAGTTTTCAATATTTTGAGGGGGGGTGATTTATTTTCAAGGACTTCTCCATTTTCAAAGTACCCTGAAATAGGACTTTCCAAAGTTCTCAAGGACGGTTAAATGTACAAACCCTGCATAGTTTTGACATTTTACTTTTAATGAACAGTGTATTCGATGTAGAAAACTGTAAACAATAGGGTCATCATTTAGAAACCTCTATCGCAGGGGTGCTAATTATCTTCATTTGATTGGAGCCGCATGGTTGTTTTTTCTAAACGACGGGCCCCTGGTGATTTACAGTTTTCTTCATTCGAATACAATGCTTCATAATTAGCTTTAGAGGTTTTAAAGAAACAGGAGTCAAATTATTCAATCATGACAGATGACAGTTTGTGTGTGATGCCTCAAGGGTGTGTCAAAAATCCTGCATCATTAGATGAATGTTAGTGGAAATAGTATCAAGTGAAAAAGGTTAGTGTGCTCATTTAAGATTGTTTTCCCCAGAAGGAGCAGTTAAAATTACGTTGTGATTTAACGCAACAGTTTTCTGATCGGAACTAAAGAAAATTAAGCTTCTCAAACAGTGTAAAAAATTACTGAAATTTGAACAGGAAAATCATTGGCTTACCCGAACCTAGACCAGCCACTGCAGGGCCGCCCAGTCTTCCCCTGGCCCAGGAGGAGAGTAGAAACATACATAATATTCCAATCTATACCGGGACCCACAAAAGGATAGCGAATCAAGTGCCAAGGAGAAGTCTGTATCAGAAAAAAAACAGATACACCTCCTTCCAACAATGACAATATCTGTACAATTCAATTGGAGATCAGAAAATGTCTCAAGACATGCAAGAAAGTGGTCTTCCTGGCGGAATAGAATGGTAGGGCGCGCCATCACACATGCACGAATGCAGTTATCCTATAATCCCGGAACACTAGAAGGCAGGGCCATCTATCGAGCAATGAACATAAAGCCAGGGGCACTGGGGGCATAGATTTTGTTCCAGTCTAAAAAGTGAGGATCAAAAGGTTGTTTTCAAAACAAGCAAGAATAATCACAATGCCTGATTTCACCCATCACCCAAATTCTTAATTCCTAGTTACGGTCACAGAAGCCATTAGGAGTATCGTCGCGCATCAACATGAACCACTGCAGATTATTATCACCAGGGGCCGGTTGCACAATTGGCGTTAAGCCTAATGTAGCATTATCTCCTTCAGTAAATTCCATTTTAAAGATAGCTTTAAGAGTTAATGCCAACGTTATCGCTAACGCCGATTGTGCAACAGGGCCCAGGGACCTTATTCACAAAACATCCGCTATTAGCGGATCCGTAGGGGTTTTTATGGAAGCCTAACAGATCCGTAAGAATTGCGCTGCGCCGTATTCACGAAAGGTTCCATTAGGTCTCCGTAAAATTGCGGATGTCCGCAAACTAACGGAGCTGCTTACCGCTTATAGTACTACATATACATGTACGTATCGTGTATACATCAGTACTGTTGTTGTAAACGTGTGAAGTTGTTGTCCGCCACACGCTGAGGATCTGGGATCTAGAATGAGTGGGAAGAGGACGAGGAAGCCGAAATTTTCTGATAATGAAGTCGAGAGACTTTTGGACCTCATCGATGCTGACGGCCAATTCCGCTTAAATCTCTAGTCATTAATTGGAATGAACCAGTTGCGAAAAATTGGAGGGCAATTGTCGGGTGTTCAACTTGGTCTCGGATCAAATCTTATCACTTCTAGCAGCACTGCACATGCCTTGGCATTCAATACCACCTTAGGAGTTCTAGGTCGTCATACAGACGCGGGATAAAAGTATTCGACACTTTGACGTCGCGTTGTGGGATTCAGCACTGCAAGCGGGAGAACCGAGCTTCAGAGAAACACTTTTTTGACCATGAAATATCACTTATCTTAACATGATTTTTGGCCAACTGGTACTTCAGACCGGACCTTTACAGTTGGAGGAACTGGTTTAGTTGGAAAAAGAAATACCATCTGACGTAATGGACGCAAATGTTTGTCATGGTTTTATGCGCCTAGTTCGTATTTGCAGCCTTAGCAGTCCGTGATCTCTAATTGTCGCGCTGCGCGTGAGTTTATGATAATCACTGCCTGGGAACGACGTGGCAGCCCATGATTGAAAAATGATTGTATGCTATTGTTTTCCGATATTAAAGTGATGTTAAGCCGAATTTCAACGTTACTGTCTGTCACTGGAATAACTACGACATTCGTCAACGTGCCCTCAACGATGTTGTTAGACATGCGCGTCATGGAGCGCGCACAATCTGCGCGACTTCAAATAGGCCCACCTATTTAACAAGGTGCCATTTCGGTGGTAACCAATATTTTTCAGTCATTCAAGGTTTTCGGGACAGCATAGGCTGTTCATCATAAGATGATATCGCGACATGAAGTCAAACGAGTCATTTCGAAGAGAATTATCCAAGGGCCCACTAGAGTTCCGGGGAATTTGGCTTTTCGGGAGGAATAACGGGCTAGCAAAGTCTCGGGTACTTTTAAATTGTACCAATCCAGCTATTTAGTTTGATATTGATGTCTGCTTCTCGTGATATATCTTTTTCCTAAAAAATATCGAACAATTGCATCATATTGTTGAACTTTGTTTTGTGGGCGGCACGACAAAAAGCCATCATATTTAGACCTAAGAAATCTTCCCATATCACCGATTCAATAAAATGTTTATATTGCTTCTCACTACGTCATAAGTCTAGCCCTAGTGCTATGAAACATAATAACTTTCCTGGAAAATATTAATATTTGGCCATTTTTGGGCGATACCAAATCCGTTTCCTCCAAAACTTCGTGAATACGGCGCAAACCGTAACAGATGCTTAACGGATCCGCTAAAGCCTACGGATGCTTTGTGAATAAGGACCCAGGTCGCTAGGATAGCGGACTTTCCTAAAGGTGTGCCAAATAAAGCATGGTGCCTTCGCTATTCATCATGGGTAGACCACAACTGCGGCATGTAGTTTGGTGAATAGCCTGTATCAGTCCAAAAGACGGCAGCACCTGACAGTATACGAAACTACCCAAGAGCGAATGGAAGGTCAACACTGATTGGCACTTTCGTCAAACCAAGACGTCACCTGGTGACGCCAAGGTGACACGATGAAAAAATGCATTGTGACGTCACGCATCTTGGGCGCACCGGAATCACTCTATACCGTCATGTGGCGCTGCGGTGGGGAGAGTCATAGAACTAGTGTGACAGTGATACAGACTATTGGCAGAAATATCTGGTTTAAACAATAGCAGCTCCCCGTGATTCTATTTTTAGCCTGCAATGTATTTTTAGCGTATGCTCTGTGACATAGTAAGGACCAGGATGTCCTACAATTTCTACACATTTCAGCTGATTTCAAACTGATTTTTCTCAGTTCCTAGGGTAGGCCTAAACCATCATTCATTTGATCAGTGATAGAAATTACATTGAAAGGCTCATATTGAAGGATAACTGTATATGATGTCCATGTGCTCCACGCACGCAACCTGCTCCCATCGTGTACCCCAATCGAGTGCTATAGGTTTAGCCATTCGCTATGTCTTGATGCATAGTGATAAGGGCAAGAAAAATAAATTTTTATTTTCCCGTCAGGATCTCTGACAATGCCAAAACGAATGATCTGACGCGAAGCGGCGTCGTTATACGTGGCAAGGCCCGAAATTCAACCAAATAAAAAGATTTTACGCGCGGCACCAAAAATAGGTGCGCGCGGGGACGAGAAACTAAATTTTGTTTGTGCTTGCCCTAATATGACTCAAGGATAGACATTCTGATCTATCGAGAACCAGTCTGCGACTCAGTCTGAGTCAGCACAAAAGCATGGGGATTTCCTAGCCCTGGCTAGTGCACGTACATGTACACAAAAGCTATCTTGCAATGCATGCGTAGCCATTGGGCAATATAGGCCTATGTACATGGGTCCTGATCCTTTGTGTTGTATGCCGAGTGGGCAGCCATTGTGTAGTGAGAGCTCGGAAATAAAATCATTCGTTTCATGTGTTACTACATTCGATTTCCTGAGTTATGATTAGCGAAGATGCTAAAACTGGCGACGAGGACTTTGGGACCCTGCTGGGTAATAGTTGAAGTGCTGCAATACGTTTAGAAAGTTAGATAGACCGGCGGTTTTCTCCGGTGGGCTGCTGCGTACTACTTACATGCTACTGACTGTATATGCTGTGCATACTCTACTAGGACACTGTTCGTCTACGTACTGCTGCTGTACTTGCTGTACTGCTTACGATGGCTGCTGCGAGTGCCCTAATCGGGTCAGTTGGACCTTATAACGAAACCGAGGACTTTGAAACGTATTTGGAACGGGTGAATTTGTTCTTTGATGCCAATGCTGTGGCAAATGAGAAAAAGGTTGCGGCGTTGCTGACTCTTATTGGCCCTAAACCATATGCTGTTTTACGCTCTCTGGTGGCCCCAGATAACCCTAAGGACAAAACATTTGCCCAAAATGTTAACTCGCTGAAGGCACACTACTGTCCAAAGCCGTTGGCGATAGTGGAGAGGTTTCGCTTCATGAAACGATTACAAGTAGAAGGCGAGTCGATTAAATCGTATAAGGCAGAGTTACAACGCCTTAGCACGCACTGTGCATTCGGAGGGTCATTGCATGAAAGGCTGAGAGACCAGTTTGTGGTTGGTCTTAAAAATGAGTCGATACAGAGGAAGCTACTGACTGAACGAGACTTGTCATTTGCGAGAGCTGTTGAAATTGCTCTGGCAACAGAAACGGCATCGAAAGATGCTAAAGAGTTATCTAAAGCTAGTAGTGCATCTAGTAGTGGTACTGGTAATTCTGTACAATTTGTGAAGAAACAAAGTCATAGCAAACACGGTGGAAGTGCCGCTAGTGCTAATAGTAAAACTGATACCAAGTATCAAGGTCGTTCCACTTACTGTTTCCGGTGTGGTGACAAGTCACATAAAGCGGACCGATGTGCACATAAGAACACAGAATGCAATTTTTGTGGAAAGCGCGGACATTTGCGAAAAGTTTGCCTGACTGAGAAAAAGGGTAAACCACCTCCGGCTAAGCCAAAGCCGACCGGTAAGGGGGTCCATCTGGTGGACTCTGCAGAAACTCATGCAGATGAGGGATATGAACTGTTTGATTTGTATCATATGAAAACTACAGGGAGTGCGTCCGCATTTGTTACGAAGATGACCGTTAACGATCGTCAGTTGTCGATGGAAATCGACACTGGAGCCGCTGTTACATTGATGAGTGAGAAAACATTTGTCAAGGAGTTTGGGAACATTGCATGTTTAAAACCGTCAAGGTGTAGGTTGCGCACTTACACGGGCGAACCGCTGCCAGCTATAGGTAGGCTTGATGTGAAAGTCTCATATCAAGGAACATGTTATGATTTACCATTACTAGTCGTTAGGGGTGATGGTCCAACGTTACTAGGCCGTGATTGGCTGTCTGTGATTCGTTTAGACTGGAAACAAGTGTACCGTGCTGATTCAGAACAGGAGGATGGTGTGCATAGGATTACTTTGGATTCAGTACTAAGTAAATACCCTGACATAGGAGACGGTCAGCTTGGCAAGGTCAAGGGCGTCAAGGGCAAGTTTTACATTGATCCTGACGTTAAACCAAAATTCTTTAAACCGCGTAGTGTAGCTTATGCGATTACAGATAAAGTTGAGACGGAGATTGATCGTTTGCGTTCCGAGAGTATACTGACTCCGGTCAAATTTGCTGACTGGGCGGCACCCATTGTTCCTGTTATGAAAGCGGATAAGAAAACTGTCCGAATCTGTGGTGACTTTAAACTTACGGTGAACAAAGCTGCGAGGGTAGAGAAATACCCAATGCCAAAGGTCGAAGACCTGTACGCTAAGTTGGCTGGGGGCAAAAAGTTTACTAAGCTTGATCTTAAGAATGCGTACCTACAGATTGAGTTAGAGGAAGAGTCGAAAAAGTACACTACAATAAATACCTCAAAGGGTTTGTTTCAATACAACCGCCTACCGTTTGGGGTTAGTTCCGCTCCCGCCATTTTTCAAAGGATCATAGATTCCATTCTCAGTGGTCTCCCCTACGTCGTTGCGAGGATGGACGATGTGCTAATTTCAGGTGCATCTGATGAGGAGCATCTGGAAATTCTGGATGAGGTGCTGCGCCGACTCCATGAAGCAGGGATTAAGCTTAACATGGAGAAATGCAAATTTCTGGCGGATAGCGTCATTTACCTTGGGTACAAGATTGATGCAGAGGGTATCCACCCGGTCGAGGAGAAGGTTCGTGCAATAGCTCAAGCTCCAACACCGATAGACGTTAAGGAGTTACGGTCTTACTTAGGTTGTTTGAACTATTATGCAAAGTTCTTACCGAACTTATCGATGGTTTTGGCTCCGCTGCATGAACTGCTTGTGAAAAATGTGCCTTTTCACTGGGGTTCTGAGCAGGAGTCAGCGTTTAGGCAATCTAAGGACTTACGACAGTCTTCACAGGTCCTGGTCCACTACGATCCGACCAAAGACATTGTACTGTCATGTGATGCCTCGCCAAAAGGTATCGGAGCTGTGGTTTCTCACCGTTTTGAAAATGGTGACGAGCGTCCCATTTGTTTTGCTTCGAGGACACTCACGTCTGCTGAGCGTAACTATTCTCAGTTGGAGAAAGAAGCGTTATCGATTGTGTGGGGGGTGAAAAAGTTTCATTCCTATTTATACGGACATGAGTTTGTTATTTACAATGACCATAAGCCGCTAGAATCTTTACTTAGTGAGAACAAGCCTGTTCCACCTTTGGCTTCTGCGAGAATTCAACGTTGGGCTCTAACTCTTGGTGCGTATCAGTATGTTTTAAAGTACAAACCGGGTTCACAAATGTGTGCTGCTGATGCCATGAGTAGATTGCCGTTGTCTGATTCTGCTATCGAAGTGCCGTTGCCTGCTGAAACTATTGGTCTTCTGGAGTTTATGGACACTTCACCGATTGACGTTGAGCTGATCAAGTATCTCACAGGTCGCGATCCAGTGTTGTCTCGGGTGCGTCGATTTGTTAGTGCTGGTTGGCCGGAAAAAGTGGAGGAGGAACTTCGTCCATACTTCACTAGGAAATTGGAACTGTCGGTGGAGGGCGGCTGTATTCTTTGGGGAGCACGTGTTATAGTCCCGAAAGCCGCCAGAAATCGAGTACTTGGAGTGATTCATGAAGCACATCCGGGTATCGTGCGCATGAAAACCTTTGCTCGCCATTATGTTTGGTGGCCATGCTTGGATAAAGACTTGGAAGACAAAGTGAAACATTGTGAAGCGTGTCAGGTTAGGCGACATGCACCTGCTAAGGCATTACTTCATCCATGGGAATATCCTTCCAGGCCATGGTCCCGTCTGCATATTGACTATGCAGGGCCATATAAGGGAAAGATGCTCTTGATAATCGTTGATGCGTATACTAAGTGGATTGAGGTACATGTCATGAACTCAAGTACTGCTGAACTGACTGTGGAGAAACTGCGTACAACATTTGCTATGTTTGGTATTCCAGATACCATTGTCAGTGATAACGGGACTAACTTTGTTAGTGAAGTGTTTCAGACTTTCATGAGTAGGAATGGGGTGAAACATATCAAAGTTGCGCCTAAACATCCAGCGTCAAACGGGTTAGCGGAAAGAGCCGTTCAATCTGTCAAGGAAGGTATCGATAAGTTAGTGTCAGGCTCCATTGAGACAAAAATGGCACGATTCTTGTTTAAATACCGCACTACTCCGCATGCTACTACTGGTAGAACACCAGCGGAGATGATGTTCAACCGTCAAATTAAAACTCATCTGGATTTACTACATCCGGATGTACGTGCTACTGTTGGAGAGAAACAGGGTAAACAGAAACTGTACCACGACACTCATGCCAAGAAGCGCAATTTCGAAGTGGGTGATAAGGTCTTTGTAACCAACTTCAGTAGTGGTCCTTGTTGGCTAAAGGGGGTAATCACTGAAAGGACTGGACCACTATCCTTTGTTGTGGAACTAGTAGATGGTCGCATGGTTCGCAGACATGTTGATCACATCCGCAAGCGTTATGTGCAGGAGCAAGTTGACATTGGTCCTGAACTTCCTACTGTAGGCCTACCAGCCACTGGGGCTGAATGTGACACTAATATTGTTCCACAGCCAAGTGTGCCTGTAGTTTCTGAGGTTCCTAATGTTACTTCTAGTTCACTTAACACTCCGGTGCAAGACAGTGCTCCACCCGTTGCGGAGGACAAAAGTTCAGGTGGAAATGTTGAAAGTGCTAAGGGTGTTACACCGCGATCACCAGTGGTGACACAACCACCGGAACCAATCCGTCGTTCCCAACGTGTTCGCAAAGCACCAGAGCGTTTAGATTTGTAATCAGATTGTCACTAGGCACTATATTGTTTGCCTAAGAGTAGACTGTGTTAAGACATTGTGTTCAGGTCATAAGTTTACAATTCCGAGTTAGTTAAGTTCGTTCGATGTTGTCTCCGCAAATTTTCGTCCCACTATCATAGCACAGATATTTGCTTAAGTGGTTGTTTTGGAACCTACATGTAAGTGGTTCTGTGATTTTTTGTTTTCAGAGGTTTTAGTTACCGTGTTTCACAACCAAATTTGCAGTAATTATTGGCAAGGTGTTATGTGCGGTTAATATACTAAAATATTGTCTTGTGGTGCGGAATCCTCCCAGTTGGACTGTTCGGAAACTTAAGGGGGAGGAGATGTTGTATGCCGAGTGGGCAGCCATTGTGTAGTGAGAGCTCGGAAATAAAATCATTCGTTTCATGTGTTACTACATTCGATTTCCTGAGTTATGATTAGCGAAGATGCTAAACTTTGTTATGAACCTTTCTGCTAGCTGAAAGGGATCAGGTTCCCTGAACCGCCTAGCAGCGCCCCTCATCTTGGAGAAAGTCAAATGAAAGTCCTCTGAAATCTGTCAGCCAGATTTGGCACAAAAAATGTCTGACTTTGAGCTTTTGCCAGCCAGCCAATCAGAATGAGTCTTGTTTCTGCTTTGAGAATTCCACCAATCAAGTTCTTTCTCTCATAGGTGGCTGATAGGTGGCAGCAGGGGCTTATCTGAAGTTCAAACTGAAATTTCAGACAGGTCCTCAAGTTGAATAGTGTAAACTGCATGTTCATGGACTGCTTTGCACACTCCAAATAGAGGACACATCTGAAATTGGCTCGGCAGCACTCAGTAATGAATTGTGAGGACTACATTGCTGTTGCATTTCGAGGACCTGTGTCTAAGTCCTCGCATTGTTTTAGGTCCTCACACTGTTGGTGTTCAAACCTGGACATGTCCTTAAAATGTAGTGGAAACAGCCAGAGAGTTGTGGCTGAAGTGATTCTATCCACTGCTCATCGTTACTGACATTGACGTCCTTGTAGAATGGGCTGTTATCTTTTAACCACTTCAAAGCATGGAGTACTTTTGTTGGTCTGATATTCGCAATGAATTCATTTGTTTTGTATTGCATTCTTCTTTTTAATTTTACTGGCACTGTTTCTATATCTGACAGATTTCTTGGTTAAGATAGAACTGTTTTTGACACATCAATCGGAACATTGACGACATTGCCTCGGACCGTTTTTTGTCCACCAACAGGAAGTTCCCTCATTTGCATAAATGGAATGCGCAGTGATATCAGCCTTTCTTCCAACTGGTGCAAGTCTAGTTCTGGAGGTTTGTCTTTTACTTTGAACGCCATGTTATTTTTTATAGACAACTTCGGGACTTTTCCTTTATTAATGGAATCTCTGCAAGTTCTACACATCCATTCAATGTTACTGACTGAAGTATAGCTGGTCAGACATTCAGATAAGAGATGTTGTCTATCTGATGGGACATGGACTTTACTTGCATCAATAACAGAATGCTTAAACCATGTTTGATGGCATGAACTACATACATACAGTGGTCCATTACTTATATTTTCATGGAATAACTCAATACTCGTTCGTAGGTTATCTCCTACTCTCTTTTGTCTTTTGGATGCTGTTTCATTTTGTCGAACACTAGGATACTCTCTTCTCACTTTTCTCTTCAATGTATTTATCGTGGTGACTTTTAATGTAAATTCCGTCCTGTTCATGTTGCGTTTGAAACGTTTGTTTTCTCTCTCCATGTACTGATATTGTTCATCACATCTCAATTTTCTCCTACGGGAAACATCTTTATTTTGCTCAATAGAACATACATGTGCATTGGCTCGACTACGCTCTTTAATCACTCGTTCCTTAAATTTATATTCGGGATCAGTCCTTTTCATTTGCTTAGTTAGAAGCTCCTTCTGCTTTATTTCTGGATGAGCCCTTTTCATTTGCTTAGTTAGAAGCTCCTTTTCCTTTATTTCTGGATCAGCCCTTTTCATTCGCTTAGTTAGAAGCTCCTTTTCCTTTATTTCAGGATCAGCCCTTTTCATTCGCTTAGTTAGAAGCTCCTTCTTCTTTATTTCAGGATCAGCCCTTTTCATTCGCTTAGTTAGAAGCTCCTTCTTCTTTATATCAGGATCAGCCCTTTTCATTTGCTTAGTTAGAAGCTCCTTTTTCTTCATTTCAGGATCAGCCCTTTTCATTCGCTTAGTTAGAAGCTCCTTTTCCTTTATTTCTGGATCAGTCCTTTTCATTTGCTTAGTTAGAAGCTCCTTTTTCTTTATTTCTGGATTAGCCCTTTTCATTCGCTTAGTTAGAAGCTCCTTTTCCTTTATTTCTGGATTAGCCCTTTTCATTCGCTTAGTTAGACGCTCCTTTTTCTTTATTTCTGGATCAGCCCTTTTCAATTGCTTAGTTAGAAGCTCCTTTTCCTTTATTTCTGGATTAGCCCTTTTCATTCGCTTAGTTCGAAGCTCCTTTTCCTTTATTTCTGGATCAGCCCTTTTCATTCGCTTGGTTAGAAGCTCCTTTTCCTTTATTTCTGTATCAGCTCTTTTCATTTGCTTAGTTAGAAGCTCCTTTTCCTTTATTTCTGGATCAGCCCTTTTCATTTGCTTCTGAAGAAGTTCCTTTGCCTGATAGTCTATATTTTTGCGAAGTTTCTGTTTACTTGGTGTTCCTAGTATTCGTTCCTTTTCTTGGAAGAGTGGATTAGTCCTTTTCATTTGCTTAGTTAGCAGCTCCTTTTTCTTTATTTCTGGATCAGCCCTTTTCATTTGCTTCTGATGAAGTTCCTTTGCCTGATATTCCTTATTTTTGCGAAGTCTCTGTTTACAAAGTGTTCCAAGTAGTCGTTCTGTTTCTTGGTATAATGGATGTGTCCTTGTCATTTTCTTCTGATAAAGTTCCTTGTTCTTATATTCAGTGTTAGTACGAAGAGAGTGTTTATTTGTCCTATCATTCAATTTTTCATTTGCTTTGTATAACTCATCCTTTCTTTTTCGTTGCATCAGTGTTTTCATGTACTCATGTCTAGTAAGTTTCTCCTTCTGATCCGTTATGTATGTTGTTAAATTGCAATGGTAATTGTGTGATGTAGAAGTGGCTGGCTGGGGATCATGTTGGCTTGTGGAAGATTCATCAGAAATGCCATGTTGTATTGTTGACCTCTTTTCTCCCAGGGCAAATGCTTTTGATGACATTAATTTCAATCTGAAATAGGTTATTTCAATGTTGTTTGTGTCAGAAATGCTACAACCAAGGTTAATGACATAGTTAGCAACAAAATTCACAACGTCAGATTCTTTGTTGAAACTGTAGGCATACTGATGTACCATCTGGTGTTACTTCACCATTTATATTTCTACTATGGGAATCAAACAAGAAATAACGACCGGACACACAAATCAAGGCCACAGCGTTCCCTTGAATGATCAGAATGGAAAATCCCATTGGGAAAAGTTTCTGAACAGCATGCCGTAACTGTATATATGGCGTCCCGTCATCATCAAGAAGTAAACTATTTTCAAGTAAAAGCACACTTTTAGTTGCACCAAGTGGTTTTAAACTGAAGAAATGTTTGTTAGAGAATTCAATATAGGGGTGAATCTGATCTATAGCTATATAGCCAGCGATATTCCATTTCTGATACAACTGATCTCCTTGCAGTAGAATATCATCTAGATCATTAGATGTCCACGAAAGAGGTGCTTTAACATATGAAAAGGCCAATGCTTTGACACAGTTACAAATACACTGTTTGCCAATGGACTCGCCACGAAACCTTGTCACATCACCCTGATGGAAATGACCTTGAACTGCTTTCATTATTGTAAACTGGCAAGGTCCTGGATTACTCTCACCAGCCAACTTTATCACCAACTTTATCACCAGCCAACTTTAATCTTTCAAAGTTAGCAAATGAATGATGAAGCAGTACATTTTCCAAGATCCAGAATGAAAAATAACATTCACATGTGCTTTGTACAGAAGAGTAATAGGTATTCAATATTATGTCTTCAACAGACAAATCAGCACTTCTGGACTTGTGCTTTACAGTAATTTCATCAAACCAAATGTTGTACCCATAAAGTTCTGTGACACTGTAAAAATCTTGAACATTGTTTAAGAGAGGAGTCGTATGTTTGCAACCACACTGAGGGGCGTCCTTGTCCTTTTTTTTATTGCTCTTGAAAAGAAACAACCCACAGCTGACCGGTACTGTTCAAGAGAGATCATGATGTTGTGGTAATAGAGCGATTTGTGACAGTGTGATAGATGTTATTCAAATTGTTGTACTTTGCTTGTCTTTAGCAAGATGAAATTTTGTAATCTTTGTTATGTATGGAAAGCACGAATGTAGTAGGCAAACAATCACACAATGTAGTTTTCAGGAGCAACTGTGGTTGTTGTCAAGGGCAGCGGACTTCAGGACTAGAAGAACTCTCACCAGTATTGTCTGAACAGCAACTGGATTCAAAATCAATAAGGACTTATTTTCCTGGAAGTATTATAGACAAACCTTGTGGCACAGTTTTTCTGAATGTAACTACTAGGGATGCGTACAGCCTTCACAGAATGTGCCTGAGGAACCTCACTCTGGTGGACCAACTTCAGGACTGACAAGGGCAGGCGTACTTAGTAGACTGAATGAGACAAAGTATTTTCTAGAACCAAGACGAATTCTACTGTTTTGTCTCAAAATCTAATGCATGCAATCACGGATATGAAGAAAACAGACGAAGAAAAGCACTGTGGTACTTGCTTTTCAGCAATTTATCACTTTAAATCAATCAATTACAGTTCAGTCAATTCAGTACGATCTACAACCTACATTGTATAATGTAGCAAATTGTGCAGTGAAAGTGTTGAAGATATAGGAACGAGGTAGATGTTTACGAATACGATGATAGTTACGAATTGAAGGTTTCAGATGGGAGGAGTTGTTGATAGACAGACAGCACAAGTTTGTTTGATGTAGTATGCTAGATAATGTCAATTGATGAGATTTAGAGGTAGATGGTATAAGGTTTCTTCCAAGGCTTGACCTTGGGATGTATGAAAGATTTGTTCCAATGCTTGACCTTGGGATGTATGAAAAGTTTCTTCCAAGGGTTGACCTTGGGATGTATGAAAAGTTTCTTCCAAGGCTTGACCTTGGGAGGTGTGAAAGGTTTTTTGCAAGGCTGACTCTGAGATGTATAAAAGGTTTCTTCCAAGGCCTGACCTTGGGATGTACGAAAAGTTTCTTCCAAGGCTTGACCTTGGGATGTATGAAAGGTTTCTTCCAAGGCTTGGCCCTGGGATGTATGAAAGGTTTCTTCCAAGGCTTGACCTTGGGATGTATGAAAGGTTTCTTCCAAGGTTTGATCTTGGGATGTATGAAAGGTTTCTTCCAAGGCTTGGCCCTGGGACGTATGAAAGGTTTCTTCCAAGGCTTGACCTTGGGATGCATGAAAAGTTTCTTCCAAGGGTTGACCTTGGGATGTATGAAAAGTTTCTTCCAAGGCTTGACCTTGGGAGGTGTGAAAGGTTTTTTGCAAGGCTGACTCTGAGATGTATAAAAGGTTTCTTCCAAGGCCTGAACTTGGGATGTATGAAAAGTTTCTTCCAAGGCTTGACCTTTGGATGTATGAAAGGTTTCTTCCAAGGCAAGGCCCTGGGATGTATGAAAGGTTTCTTCCAAGGCTTGACCTTGGGATGTATGAAAGGTTTCTTCCAAGGTTTGACCTTGGGATGTATGAAAGGTTTCTTCCAAGGCTTGGCCCTGGGATGTATGAAAGGTTTCTTCCAAGGCTTGGCCCTGGGACGTATGAGAAATTTCTTCCAAGGCTTGACCTTGGGATATATGGTTTCTTTGAAAGGTTGGCCTAGGGATTTGTGGCCGGTTTTGTCCCAATGCTTCACCTCGGGATTTTTGAATGATAGTTTTGTCCGAGGCCGTTGACCGTGGAATGTATACGTTTCCTTTGACTTTTTGGGTCTTTTATTGTGGCTTGAGCATCTACTTTGCCAGTCTGGTCCACTTTGTACTGGAAAAAAATCAAGAGAACCTCAAGGATACTTCAAGCCAATCAATCTGAATCAAGGTCATAATAAGCTCTGCGGTATTCAAACATTGTGTTAATCAGACGAATGGAATTGAGCCATAAGGAAATATTCTGCTACCAGGCTTTTCCTTAATATCTGCTTCAATTCAACTTCGTCATTTTAAAATCCTGTCACAATGCTAGTCGTATCACACACAATCTAAGAACTGTGAATCAATGTGAGTACAATGAATCCAACAAATATTAGAGTGAACTGACTTTGAACTGAGAGAAAGTGCTAAGCAAGCAAGGTGAGATTCCTAAGGATATCTGCAGAAGGTAAAGGAATCTTTGTAGAAAGTCCCAGCATTCTATTTGATTCAGAACTCTGCTTTGATTGCAACTGCATTAGAAATAGTGACTTTGCACGAAGATATGTTTCCTGTGCTAAATGCAGTGGAATGGAGTGCAGAAAAGTTATGTCATGAATGATCTCACGTATGAACTCTTTGCTTGCTGCCATTAGACCTTGACTCTCAAACATGTTAAAGCCTGTACCAATTTTGTGTAGAAAAAATATCCCATGCTGTTACATATTGCCTTATTTTGGAGTGGTTGTGGTTAATTCTAACTTTGGAATGGAATAGAATGCTGGCATGCCTGGGGTTGTGTTTGAGGTAGGTATCATGAGCATTATTCACATATCTTGAATATCAGAGCAATCTTCAAGATTTCTTAGCAATGTGGATGAAAGTATAGGCGTATAATATTCAACATAGGATCATGAATATGCCAATAATTGAAGGGATAGAGAAGTAGTAGGCATGGTAGGGGGGAATTTTTTTCATGAGGTCTTAGCCTCTGTCTATTTGTCTTTTTCACTTTCAAGCTCTGTAGTGTAAGTGTTAGTAGCCCTCAGGGGCCTGTGAATACGAAGTAAAGGGGTAGACCGTTCGATTGAATCATGGTGGTCCAATTTAATCATGGTCGGATTAAATGCAAATCCACCTGTACACAATGTCATAGTGCAGTTATTAAGCGTAGGAATTTGCTGAAAGTTGCTATTTATGGTGTATATCAATCTACACAACGGTTATGTTTTTTAGTTTTAATTCAGTGTGTATTTTCGAAACAGGGAATTTTCCTGGTGCTAGGTACACCCCTGGTATCTTTGGTTTCATAGAATTCAATGGTAAAGAAAAAGTGAGCTGCATGATGCCATTGCCATCGGCATTGGTGAAAGTTTTGTGAAGGAAATGAACTTTCGATAATTTGGACAAGAACCTGTCGTCCCATCTTGACCACCAAGGTTTTTGCATCTTAATACTAGGATTTAAAATTGGATGAATTACAAAGGAGATTTGGCGATGGAAGATTGGCCAAGCGTGTTTAGGCATTGATATTAAGGCTGGCATGGGAATAGACATGTGCTACTGGATACTTGAGCACTGTTGTATGCATGGCACCCAAAACTCAAGTGTGCTTGGAACATGAAAAAAACAAGAATATCAATGGAATCCTTCATGGGTATTACTGCCTGACTATGTTAAAACGCAGTAAATACCATGAAGTTCAGGATGCTGTCGTCCAGGAGGCAAATAAAACATTGTGGTGGCTAAATGTCCGAGTAGCTAGGGCTTTTTTCCATGGGAGTATGACTTTTTGAAAACGGAATTCGTATTCGGTCATGTAAGTTAAGGGTTGGCTATAAGCACCGCCATTTTGGCTCGAGCTTGAAATCTTGGAGCAACTAGAACTCATTCATAATTCAGTTAATACCAATTTCAAGGCTGGTACGCTGTTGCGTAAAAAACAAAGAACAGCATACCATCCTTGAAATTTGAATTCACTTTATTTTGAATGAGTTCTAGTTGCGCCAAGATTTGACATTCTAGCGAAAATGGTGGTGCCTATAGCAAAGCCTTTTAAGCTTTATCCGTGAACAGCGCTTAAGAAATTTACTGAAACTACCCTAGAGATGGTATAGCGTATATAGTGAGAAATAAAGAGGGGCTAAGTTAACTTACCGATATTGGGAAATGACCAGCTGTAAGTTGGGTAGACGTTATTGGTACTGGAACGTGTACAACGATAACTGTAGTGAAGAGGCCCGAGTCAGAACCAAGTCAGAACGGCACCGTAATCTGATTCTCAATCATTGATTTCCTGATACGAGACGACATGGACAAGCATTCTCCAAAACTGGAGTTAGCCTCTTTTGACCGTACAACGCGTTTTGGCGGCAGGATTCAAGTAGTCCCGAGCATGTTATTCTTATATCGTAAATAATCAACGTGCAAATTCAATTATTTCGACAAAAAATGTGTTTTTATGTCAAATTATCTTGTGTATATCCTAGTCAGTACAGATAACGGAGTTTTTGTTTTTGGCACTGGGCCAACGTTCACAACGATTCAGCTGGAAGGAGCCTCTGCGGTAAACTCGCACAGTGCCGAAATTAAAATTCAATTTCAGACACTGGAATTGGTAAAATTCCGCCATCTTGGATATCGGCATCCTGAGATTCAGGTGTTTTCAACGGTAGTTGATAAAGTATGGAATTAGTGAAACCTTGGAAACACTGATAAACCTTGGAATATTCAATGTAAACCATGGAATCACTGTGCAAATAGCGCGGGAAATCGGGTGCGTTCCTTCCACGATTTATACCCTCCCAACTGACAGTCTCGTCCCAGCTGACTTCATTGATAGCAATTTGCCAGTTCGTTCAGAAGCCAACATTTTTAATGTGGAGGATGACGTCATCAATTGGCAATGCGCTGTGGTCGTTAAAATATTTTATTTCTCTTCAATGGAAGCAAAAATTAGTTTTTATGATTGTTTTGTATTCCATAGACGATAAAGTATTATGCTCGGTACCAGATGCACGAGATCATAGGAGAAACACACACGTGAATAAAAAAACCCGCTTAGAACTGGTGACGTCACAAAGATCTCTGCATCCCTCGATGCGTACTGGAAGATGTAAGAAATCGCTCACGGCGAAGGAAATTTTCATCCGCAAACTTCGGTGATAAACATACATGACTAGGCTTCTTTTATTCATCGTTTGTTATAAAATATCAGTCAATCATAGACAATTAGGCCTAGACATAGTCGTCAACCTTATCCATGCATAATGCATGACAGGCCCCCAACTTCCCAAGCAACTCGTCTGATCGAAAAGGCCCCGTGTGGTGGTGGCGTATTTATAAGCGGAGCGCTATTGGTCCATATTATGGGTGTGTGGTGGGCGTGTCTTCCCATATTTGGGAGATCAGTACTGTACACTGGAGGCGAGGTACAACTGGGTTGTTTTAAAATATAGACTATTGAATCGGATATGCGACAGATTTCTAAATTACCATAAAATTCCGATCTGATCATGTAAGAATAAGCTCCAAATGTTGATTCGTAACCACGTTAGGTTCGTATGGCATTATTTCATGTTTTTATGCATTTTTAGGACTGATTCCAAGGTTTATCACTGGTTCCAAGGTTTCACTGATTCCAAGCTTTATCAACTACCGTTTTCAACACTGCGTCACCACCACTTCAAACTCCAAAGTCTTATCCAGGCCTAGTAAGTGCCACCTTCTTTCATAAAATGGCTTGTTTTATAAATAAATAACAAAATATGATCTTTGTAAATAAAACCCGAGATGTTCTGGTGTGTTTTTACGTGAATTTATTGCAAACTATCAATGCAGCGTAGTGCAGTCATCGTGTTCTCGGGCGTAGTGGTGATGCGATAGCCTCTTTGCTATTGTAGAGTGCGTTCGATTACTTGTCTAGGACATGTCCAAGTGTGGTAGTTTGCCGGAAGTCAGTAGTCGGACCTGGTCCATCATCGTTCGAAAAGTGGTGTTGGACATGTCTAGGACATGCCCTTCTAACCCTCCTCGCTGATGGGGTTACTTGGGCAAGTGTCCCACAATGCATTGCAGCAACATGGCGTCGATGGCGAAGAAGCTGAAGGTTACGGGCGATACATTCATCTTCGGAATCGATTTAGGCCTATACGATCCGCCCAGAGTGTATTGTTTGCTGTAGCAATTGAAACAAGGATGTTTTAGCAAAATTTAGTTTATAAATTGACAGTTCAATCAATTGAATTATTGTTAGCGGATCGATGATGTATTTTTTTACATATCATGATATTGTACATTTACAACAAGTGAAAAGTCCAAGAGAAAAGAACCTGGAGTGTAAATAGATAACTTCGTCTCACAGGCATCATTGATGGGCACTGTGTCATTCCTCCCTGACGTAAGGAAGGAAAGGCCCAAAAATTGATTGGATTTCCGGTGATGCCTCTGTCAGCAGGTTCTTTCCTATGGGACCTCCTGGTACATGTTTATTTTTATACAACTTTTAATTGTTGATTGTTCTCAACAATACATTTATAATATAAAATATATAGAATATATTTTGTTACTTCGATTTTGTTGCAGAACAGTGTTCGTGTCCGTCATTGGATAACTTGTACTGGGAACATCTCAAAATTGAACTTATCTCAGAAAAGATAGAACTGTTGCATGCATTTCTTTTTGAAGAGGGACTATAGGGTTGCTGTGGGCATAGTGGGAGCTTGTAAAAGTCTTAGAGTGTTTAATTCGAAAAATCGCTTTTGAGGCTTTTTAAATGTCAGGCGAATCCACTTCTTGTTTGCGTCTTTTGGAAATTGTGTTTTTCCATTTCATGCATTGGAGAAGTTCTGTCTTTTTTCACATAAAACTCTTGTGAGATGCATCCCAATCAGTAGTCACATTTAGTCTCTCCTGGCCAACAGCATTTCTAGTTCCCTACGTTTTTCAATTCCGCTGGTCCTGTGGTGGTGTGGCCTAGGCATAGCGGCATTCTCTTCATCTAATTGAAGTTCTTCTAGTGTATCGTCATTGTTCTTCAGACAAAGGTTGTGCATGACACATGGCGCCAAAATAGAGTGGCACAACAGTTCGAAGTCGGAACAATCAAAGTCCCTTAGCCTTCTGAATCGTCCTTTGAGTTGTCCAAAAGCTCTCTCAATGGCGACCCTAGCAGAGTTATGTCTCTTGTTGTACCTCTTTTGATCCCTTGTGATATTCCCATAATCCTTATATGGGGTCATAAGCCATGGTTGTATCGGGTACGCCGAGTCTCCCAGGAGGAATTCATCCGTTTCAAACTTGGCTGCAGCCTCTTCGAACACTGAGGAGTTATTGAAAACACGGGCATCATGTGTGCACCCTGGCCAGCCAGTATAGACGTGGGTGAAGGCCAGGGCATCGTCACAGACACCCTGTAGCACAACCGAGTGGAATTTCTTACGGTTTACATATGAATTGGGATTCTTCGTGGGGGCTTTGATTTTTATGTGACACCCATCTATTGCCCCAATGGCCCCTGGAAAGTGACTGTACTTTTCGAATCCTTCAGAAATGTTCACTCTGTTCTCGTGACTTGGCCAGGATATTAGTTTCTTAATGAGGTTGTTCACAACGGCTTTGCAAACTCTGCGACAGATGCAGTGTGTTGTTGACCTCGAAATCCCGAAGCGATCAGAAATTGATCTAAACGAGTCGGGTGACCCAAGGTACCAGAGGAACACCAAGGTTTGCTTGCCGAGTTCAAATGGAGGACGACCAAACCCATGTTGTCCCAGGGCCATCTCTGGACACGGTTGTAGTTCCCCCAATAAGACCTCAAATGTCGTCCTGGAGAGCCGAAAATGCGATCGGAAATCATCTAGAGACTGAAGTGGGACCGTCACCTCAGCATAGTTCTCAGTCCTTGGGACTTTGGCACGTCTTTCCTCAGGGAGGTGTCTCTCTAACGATAGGCCTGCTGTCTCAAGGCTCTCACTGACAAACCTATTCTGTATTATTTGGGTATTTCCCCGGAAAAGGGCTATAGACATGGCCACCATCGTCCTTTTGCGGTTCGCCTCCATCATGTCCATTTAGGACAACCAGGACAATGCAGGAGACCAGGACAGACGTTTAGTTACAAAAGAAGACCATAGACGGCGACCATGAAGCGCCCGGCTACGCCATGACACTTTGCCCTACAGAAACCTCACATGCGTTCGTTTAGCGACTCATGTCTTGGGAGCCCCAGATCGAGGTCGGACATGTCCTAGACAAGTAATCGAACGCACTCGTAAAAATTCTTTACATTTCCACATGCGCGGTACTGCTTTTCAAGATGGTGGCAATTTAGCAGTGCTAGAGCCGTTGTTTAGGAACGACATCAGCGCCTCTAGTGTCAAGATTGCCTCTGCGGATGTCAGATTGCTTTATTGGCACTTTGCCAACCCAATCAGCTGTTTCGCACCGTCGCCGTACTGACCTAAATTGACAAATATGGTATTTGTGACATGATTTAGGTGACTACACTGACGGTGCGGAAAAGAGTGTCTTAAAGCTGACATGCATGGATAAAACCCCAGCGGCTAAGTTACAAAACACAATGCTCTACTACCAAACGTCCAATACTACTTGAAACACGATATACACCCAGCGAGAGGTTTCGCTTGACTGCACAAACAAGAAGTTCATCGACGAGACAGGTCAGAGGCGATCCGGTGAAAAGGAAAAAATGAAAAATAATTCTGCTTGCGCGGGTTCGAAGACGAGACCTCCAGCCCTTCATCCTTACCGTCTTACCCACAGGAGCACGAAACCGCTGCTGAAGATAAAATAACTAGATTCATGAACGGCAAAGAACAAGACAACCTGCGATGATTATAGGACCACGTGCCTGTTTCTTTCGAGTTTTTAAGATGCGAAGATTTTGCCCCAGCCTTTGCTATCATCAAAACCATGCGTGCTTTCAGGACCTTGCTGATGAAAAGGCATTTTACTTTGTATTACTTTCGCGCGAGGTCGCAAGGGGAATACATGTATAGTCATACATGTGAACTGATGTCTATGCGGAGATTCCACACCCAGCCCTCTGTTAGTGAATACGGTAGCGCCATTGAGGACTGCTGGTAGTCTATGGAGGATGGGCGTTTAACTTAGTCTTTTGTTACTTGACCGCTAGGGTTTTTATGCATGCATCGTCAGTTTTAACCCGGGGTTTTAACATCTGACTCGTTGGCATGGTTGTGGTTGTCTTCTGGCTACCGCAGTCAATCCTATACAATTTCCCAATCTCAAGGATGACGGATGCCGCAATCCGAACAGACTGGGTTGGAGTCTAGTTTTAAGCGGGTATATAGAGAAAGTTTCACATCCTATATAGAAGTGCGAGAAAGGGATTCTGTAATTGCGATTTATGGGACGTGAGATTTGTGACATGTTGGTTAGGAGTGCTTTTAATCATCTTGTACGTTTTTCCAGATAAATGTTTGTTGTCATATTAGAAAACCGCGTTTTTCATTATTTTCAGGACGCACAAGTTCTGGCGCGAAAGAGGTTTCCCGCCACGTCAGTGCACGCGGAAGTCCAAGTTCAGGTCACCGCGCAATTTGATGATGGAAACGATTTATTCTTATGGGGAAACGCAGAGTTTTTGTCAGTTGTTTCTCTCATAAAACGCATTGATAAAGTGATATGGAATTCGGTTTCTTCAGTAATCCACTGCACCCGGTAGCTGTGCCGACACTGATGGAACGATGATAGTCGAACTCGCACAGTGCCGAAATTAAAATTCTATTTCAGACACTGGAATTGGTCAAATTCCGCCATCTTGCATGTCGGGATCGTGAGATTCAGGTGTTTTCAATACTTCACACTCTAAAGTTTTATCCAGCCCTAGTAAGTGCCACCTTCTTTCGTAAAATGGCTTGTTCTATCAATAAATAACAAAATATGATCTTCGTAAATAAAACCTGAGATGTTCTGGTGTGTTCTTATGTGAATTTATTGAAAACTATCATTGCCGCGTGTTCTCAGGCGTAGTGGTGATGCGATAGGCTCTTTGCAATTGTAAAGATTCTTGACATTTCCACATCCGCGGCACTGCTTTTCAAGATGGTGGCAACTGACCAGTTCTAGAGGCGTTGTAAGGAACGAAATTAGCGCCTGTGGCTGGTTCAGACCATGAAGTTGGAGTAGGGATGAAAGGTGACGAGAAATGGTCAAGGCCTCAATAATGAAAACAGTATAGGAATCCAATAGATCTGTACAGTTCACTGTACGTTTCGATTGGAAGTATAAAAAGTAATAAGAATATGAAGGTGTTCGTATATATATTGTCCAAATACTGAACTACGATACTCTGCCCGCTGCGCAATGCATCTGTTTTCCCTTTTCTGAGCCTGATTTTGGAATGACCCGTCAAAGATCTGAAGACGTCATAAGGAATGAAAATGTGTCCAATAAATGAAGTTTTTACAAAAGTTGCGCTAATTAGGACCAATCACAGCTTCCGATGGCCTCTTAGGGGTGTTTTTGGGGTGATGGGACTCATATAAAAGGCGTGACGTAAGTTTTTTTCGCCAGATCACTCACAAAATTAAAAAGGGGACCTGTACTGACTCAGTTTCATCAATACACGTAACTCTGGCCACTTCACAAGGAATAAGGAATGTGTCGAAAGTGAAAATACTGGGAACGCCTACGTGTGCTGGAAAGACGTACATGGCGTCTGTCATTATCCAAGGCAGAGATCAACATGCGTACAATGTGCATTGGCCCATGTCAATCAACTGTTCCATATTGAAAGCAGACGCGTTCGTCATGGTTACTGACGGAATCATTACAGAGGAAAGGAAATCCATGCGCCTACAACAATCCAGTAAAGTAAGTACATTGTACATGTATTCAGTTTTGAATTTTCATTAAACCGCTTGCCGTATTTTTTATTTGTATCAGTTGAAAACGTGAAGTGGTTAACCTGGCGCTAGCCTATTACGGGAAAAGACCCACCAACACGGATGTCGTAGTACGAATAAAAGTTTTTGACACAAGTCCACGTGTAACGTAGTAGCGGCGTCATACTTTTATGGCGGGCGGGAAAACATTCTGGCAGTAATCAACCTAGCGTAATACAATTAGGGCTCGCGGTTGGCGCTGAGGTGATGCAAAAAACTGAAGGAACATCGTCGATGGCCATTTGTAAATTGCAAAACGAACAGGCAATTCGTAAATTGCAAAATGAAAGTTAGTGCCAGGTTTATTCAATGGCGATGGCCTACTCTAGTACTTATGTTGTGGCTACGTATTTTAATTCTAAAGGTGGCAATATATAAGGTGGTGAGCATAAACTATTGGCCAATTATAAGCTATTCGCTATAATGTAATGCAAAAGGACATTGAGCCAAGTTCTAGTTTCTTTTTACATGTTATAAAACCATAGCCCACCAAATGAATACTACATGTATATACAGAGACATGATGTTCTGTGACAATTGATACTTGTACAATTGATACAGACATAGCTACAAACGTAAACCTGTAGATGAAATTGTGCTTTTTCAGATTTTCCCTACTGCTGCCTTTGTCTACAACAATGATACGGAACATTGTTTTTTCAACCCGCCCTTTGTATCACTGCCAGAAGTCATGCAATCTCCGAAGAGGCGCAGGGTTTCTTTGGAAGGGACTGTGCAATCGGTAAGTCAGTTAAGTGACCTAAACAGTTGCTTTTGGTGCCTTGGATACTGGCACAATGTGTTTTGCCGGTTAGGTGATTTCAGTGAATAAAACAAAAGTAGAAGAAGATCTAATCATTGCAAATTTCCTATTGCAGTATTTTTACGATGATATCTTTCATATCTTGTGGAATTTTCGTGGCTTGCTGATTCTCATCTCTGATAGTGAATTGCTGAAACTTTGTTAGCTAATGCTTAGATTTTGCTTCTTCATAGAGTAAGATTCTGCTAATTTCCATGTTTTATTGTGTGCGTGGGAGGGGGGGCAAATGACCCATTTGGGCGTTTTTCGGTGGTCACCTGTGGGGGGCATGACCATGACTTGATGGCCAAATTAGCTATTTCGCTGTACAGAAAAGAGGATGGTTCTGAACAGGACCAGACAGATAGTTATGCCAGGACTACTGTGGTTTCCTCTTTTTGTCATAGCCTTGTCTTAGGACTAATGTTGTTGTACTAACTGCTAAAGGACTCGCGCCAAATAAAATAATAGCTTTGGTTTAGGTTACTCTACTGAGCCTAATTTTTTTAGTGTTAAAAATGTAAATAGGTATTACTATTATATTTATGTCATCAATCTATTCAATTTCAGGTTTCCCCCAAAAAGACAGGACCTAATTGGTGCCGCAGGGATGTGAAAGTGACTGATGGGTCAACATCGTTATTGGTGAAGTGTTGGGGTGACAATTCGGACATGCTGACTGAGGACGATGTCAACAAATATGCAGTTATCAAAGGCGTGGAAGTGGACAAGTTTCATGAGTACACTTCTGTGAAAGACACCAAAGAAACTGTAGTTGAAGTAAGTTTAGGGATTCACAGAAACTGTAGTTGAAGTAAGTTTAAGGAGGGGGGAGTATTAGAACTATTCAAGAAGAAGCTTGGGATACCCAAGAAACTAAAAATGTGCACAAGTAGGAAAAAGAAGGGTGTGAAAGGGGTAATTATTATGCATTGGATGGATATTTATTTTCATTCCTTTCATTTTCATTGTTGTGGTGTAAACATGTACTGAGTATTTTGACCAGTAGTCTGTTTTTGGATGTGAAATGTTGTGATGTGTTCTTTCCTTAATTTGCATGCACTATTTATAGAGATTAATCAATGACGTCTGTTTTGTCTTTATATGGTGGCTCCTACTTCATCACTGCAGGTCTTCGAAATTGTTTGAAAATATACTGAAGAAAGAGTGAATTTGGAATCTAAAAATTGCATCCAAAGTCATTTGCAGAAGTTACATGCTGGATCATTTTAATGGAAATTCTAGTATATATGGATAATGCATTGTTTGCATGTGAATTGAGGACACACCAGCTTAATTGCTTCAAATGATGATAACATAGGACTGAGTGATTCTTCAATTTTTTTGAGAAAAGTGAGGAAGTGACGCTTGAGGTCATTGCAATGAAAGAACTCAGCGGAGGCACTATGGAATTCTTGGTGGTGAGAGATGGAGAAACCGAAACGTATGTGTCTGGGAGTGATTGTGACATTCCCAATTTACAAGTACCATCAACAGTCCAAGTGGTTGTGCAGGAGAAAATCATTTTGAGCTTCATGTAAAATATAACATATGTAAGTGGTCACAATATCAGATAACCCTTGTTTCAATCGTTATACATGATAATTATGACATTGCTTGTAATTTCGTTGGCATAACAATGCCCACTGGGTAGTTTTTTATTTGTGACTTTAGTTTGATTGGCGGATTGGAGACTAATGTCATATCGATGGAGACTGTTCACTCTTACTTGAAATACTTTTTGTTATTTGTAATCTTACTTGTAACTTTGTGGGCATAACAATGGCCTCTGGGTAGTTTTTTCTTCATCAATCTGTCTTTGTGGAGGACTGATGTTTTAGTTATTGGAGATATGTAAGTGGTGGCAATATCAGATAACCCTCGTTTCAGTCGTTATACATGATAATTATGACATTGCTTGTAATTTCGTTGGCATAACAATGCCCACTGGGTAGTTTTTCTTCATTAATCTGTCTTTGTGGAGGACTGATGGTTTAGTTTATTGGACATTATGTAAGTGGTGACAATATCAGATAACCCTTGTTTGTTGGCATAACAATGCCCACTGGGTAGTTTTTCTTCATTAATCTGTCTTTGTGGAGGACTGATGTTTTAGTTATTGGAGATATGTAAGTGCTGACAACATAAGATAACGCTTGTTTGAATTGTTATAAAGACATGATAATTATGACATTACTTGTAATTTCGTTCGCATAACAATGGCCAGTATGTCTACATTTATATCATATAAGTTTTTGAAACTGATTTGTGTTTGAGGACATGGTAGAGACAAAATAAAGCTTAAAAATGGAGATGAATTGTTTATTTCCTTTTTCTTTGTTTTCTTTGTTTAGCTGTTGTGAAAGGATGAAGAGGACACTTTTTAGTCAGACTTTCTTGGAAATTGTACGTGGAGTGGGCAAATATTGGAAGAAATTTCGTTTGTTTTTACAAAGTTATTTATTTTCCCCATGTCATCCCATTGACTTTCAAAACAGACATTTCAAATGCTGTTGAAGGAGTGCATGATCTCCAGGCACATGCAATACTATCCAGAACGTGCATTTAAATTTACTACCGGTGGTCTAGAAGAACTAGACTAGAAACAGAATCTACAGAAATGCAACTGCGTATATATGGGTATTTTTCTCAATACCGGCACTTTTTGGATGTCAATAAACTTGAAAAAACAAGTAGTCTGATTCTGATTCTTTTTTTTCCCATGGATAGGGTTGCCCCCAATGTACTAAAAAAACATGAGGCAGAGCTTAAACGGGTGCAGAATTTTTGGGGCAGGCCACTTTAATCCTCGGATCCACTCACCTCCGTTACTTTTTCAGAAAAGCCTCTCTCCTGGTACTTTTTGACATACCGGAGTTCTGAAACTAAGTGAATATCACCCTTTTTAGTGTTTCTATTTGAAACTAACAATTTCAACTCTTTGCAGTGAGCCTATTTGTCTTGTTCTGAAAATTTCGGCTGAAACAGTAACGGAGTTGAGAAATTGGTAACGGAGTTGAAATAAGGTAACGGAGTTGACAATAAAGCAACACTAGGCTAAAAATATGTAGACATTGTTAAACAAATATAGAACAACTTTATTCATACATGTTTCTTGAACTCTTAAGACATTGTAAATGAACACTTAAAGCAACAGAAACTCCTAAAAATTAATACAGATTGTTACTTACAGCATAACTTGCACGTCGGGCTGGACAGATAATGATAAATTAGGACCGGTACTTCGGTAAACAGTATTGTTCAGTGAAATGAACAAGAAAAATATCACAACTTTTGAACAAATAACAAATGATTTCATATTGCAAATATGCTTCTCAATAGTCCAAGTTTGAACAGAGGTCAACTAGTCATGGTGTCTCTTATGGCAGTATTAAAATGAAACAAATGGACACAGATTGTATACAATACATTGCACATTGGTCTGGAGAGAAGGCAATAACATGAGGTACAATGTACTACTACTAGGAGTTGGTAGTACAATTCAGTAAGACAAACAAGAAAATATCAGTAAACAACATTGAACAAAGAAAATAAACGCCTCTCATAAGACAATTTTTATTATGTGCGAAAAACGAATGATTTAACTCCTACACAGTCATGACTGTAGCCTGGAGCTAGCCCTCTAGAAACGGTTCTAGAATGTGCGGCCAGGAGATTCAAAGTCATACAACATGGTACTTTCTGATCACAGACATGTCTTCATTGGAAAAGGTGGTATGTCCACGTCGATCCATAGCAGGAACATGAAGTTTCTTCACAAGGTCGTCATCTTTTTGCCACGACAACTGGTCCATCCACTCAAAATAAGAACCTAAAAGAAGAGAAAAATAGTCATGTTTTGCTTGGATTCATTGCTGAAGAGGCAATTGTCAAACGAAAAAAAGAAAACATCTCCCTTACCTGTCTGTTTCATGTATTTCACATTGTATCGATCTCCATCACTGGCCATCACCATGCCCACATAGAACTTTGCACCACATTGTACAATAATGTAAGTACCAGGGGGAATCCTTTGTGGCTTAGAATATGGTCATGTGGATCATTTTGCTGAAAGATACACAAAGTTCACAATTAGAGTGAAGTTAAAGCTGATAACCCATGCTTCATGTGCTTTGAAAACTCGACAGTTACTAACCAAGCCCATTTTGGACTCCCAAGATTTCAATTCCTGAAAACCATTGGCAGACTTCTTAAGTCACATTCAAGAATGAATCTTACCTTGGACTGAACTTCAGTACTACTATTCTTGCTGCTGGGCTTCTCAGGGAGAGATTCATCTTCACCGCCGCTGTTACCGTGGGTTAGCTGAAAATAAAGGGATAAAATGACTAGGAGTGAAGTTAAAACCAAGAACCTGAAAATACCCCTTCCCTTGAAACTGCAATCTTACCTCATTCTGATCTCTGACGGCTTGAGTACAACTATTCTCGTTGCTGGACATCTCGGGGAGAGACTCATCTTGACTGCTGTCTCCTTGGGTTGGCTGCAAAATAAAAGATTATATATTGACTTCGGTTTTCATAGTAATTGGTATTTTTACCTACTAAATATTTCAAATATAGACTGAATGAGAAAAAGACATTTTACCTCAAGATCACCTTGTGGGGCATGATCATCCTGTCCTGATGTATGGTAGGCTTGGTCCACTTGGTCTGCATAAATGCCATTGGCCTTCTGTACATCCTGAGTTTTGGGTGAGAAGCAATTGCAGAATTCGTCCTTGGCACAGTAGCAGCTGATGTCCCGGCACTTGATCAGGCCTTGAGTGTTGGCATACAATTGATGGAGTTTTAGGATGCCTTTGACAGTTGGGATGCTGTTCCTTGGTACCTCCAATTTTGCGTCAGCTGGTATGAGGAAGAGTTGCACTTTGGTCTTGTCCTGTATGACATCATACATGCTGGCTGCACTGTGCAGATCTGTTCCTGATAGGACCGTGTTATCTGCCAGGCGTTTCACTGTTGCCCCTACACCATCAGCGGCACCCTTGCCATGGCCAGCCTCACTGAAATTCCACCAGACCTTGGTAAAACCCATCTGAAATGGGATGTTAGCCATCAGGTGAAGGTTAACTTTCCCTCGATACTGGGTCACAGGTCCATCACTCATGAAGTGGAGTTGGTCAGCTTGTGGGTTCTTGGCTTTCAGGTATCTCAGGACTGGAATCAGGTGGCACCAGATTGCTTCAGGTTTCTTATCCCTGTTGTCACTTAAGCTGCAGAAGGGAATGGTCTCTGAATTGTCCCCGCCAACATATGCCACACCTGTGTGCAAGGTCACCTGCGAGTTAGACGCTCCAAAATGTGCCGACTGGATCTGTCTCAACCCCTTGGTTGTCCAGTTCTCTGCAAAATCTATGTGTAGCCACAACTCGTCATTTGACATTTCACTTCTCTTGCGATTGCATGTCAAATACTGCGTATCTATATTGAAGATGTGGGTTGCAAACTTTGGGAGTTTTTCAGTGTACTCGTTTTTCAGTTCTGTAATTGTGCCATGCGTTTTATCTTTGATATTTCTTGACATTTCCTTGATAATACCATTTTTGTCCTTGTAAGTACCCTTGACAAGTTTCCACTCCCACCACCACACCATGTCTGATGCACTAGCTTCATCTTCTGAATGCAGGAAAGTTACCCTCTTGGTTTTGCAGTCTACACATGCCCGGTACATACACTCTTTGGCTCTGCGACATACAATTTCGTCCACAACTTGCTCGACTTTGTCTTCTGCTACAAGCCCTAAGCTCTTAAGCTTTTCCTGAAGAAGGCTGGTATTTTCATGCAGTTTGCAAAGACAAATTTCTCTGTCGGCTACTTTTGCTTTAAGAACCCAAAATGGCTTTAGTCGTTTGAAAGTAGACAGTGAAATATCGGTGTGGGTTTCTTTGAATTTCTCGAAAAGACTATCTACACTTCCTAAAAGGAAACGCTTTTGCATTTTCGTCTTGTTCCTAGTTATTGTCTGCTTTTTCCCAGCAGAACACCAGCTCACATCATCCTGTTCAAAGAAATCCTGGACCATCTTTTGAGTGACTTCTCCAATGCAGTTCTTCTTTTTGGCTCTTTCATACACAAGCTCATCTGGGTTCCTCTCTTTGTTCTTTCTCAACATTTTTGAGGAGAGTCCAAATGCTTTATTTGCTTTTTTAAGGACGTGGTATTTTCGTGAAATATTTCCAGACCCAAACACCTTGGAGAAAACCTGTGCTTGCTTTTGCTTTCTTCTGTAATTTCTCTGTCTCTCTTTAAGTTCATCAGATAGGGCATAATGGAATGTCAGTTCTTTAGCAATATTTTGCTTGTCATTTTGTTTCAAAAATATGCGGGCACGTTTCTGTGGAGTATACTGGCTGTTTTCATCAGGATTGGAGGCATTCATGTCATCAGGGGCTTTCCGTTTCATACCAGGAAGAGAGACCTTCAGTTTTGTCCGCTGAAATTTCTTTCTAAGTGCTTCAGATTTCCTCTGTTCTTTTTCAAGGAGCTTGTTTAAAATCTTTATCTTTCTGTAGCAAGAACTTCTATCTCTGCGTACTTTCTTGCGTCCTTGCTGCTTTTGTCTGGAGTCTACCGCTTGTGGTTGTGCTGGAGGGGGGGTGTCAACTTCTTGGTTAGGCATGGCTGGTAGTGGTGCATCGGCAATCATAGGGGAAGTGGGAGGTGTCTGTGTGACTACTCTCGACTCTTGCTCAGCAATCTGTAAAGCCTCCTGCTGTGCTGCTTTGCACTGATGGTATGTTTTCCTCCATTTTCTTCTTGTTCTTCGCTTCTCGCGGTCTGTCATGTCGTTGATGGTTTTCACCTTCTTGTTTTCACGACGCTGATGCCATCTTTGTCTCTCCTTTCTGTAAAGCCTGCTCATATCTTACAGGGTCCTGCTTGAGGCGGGCTCTGTAACGCTGTTGTTTCTCAGCATTGCTTAAAGGTTGGCTACTGGGCATCTTAACACACCTGAAGCAAAATAATGCCAAAATTAGAGGTTTATATATAAAGTACCGGTACCCTTACCCAAAAAAGAACATACGTGAAAAATATTTTTCAAGTGCATGAACAATATTTTTCGCATAGGCCTATGCAAATCTGATGGCGCAATACTACCGCGGATGGCCTTATATAGATATACAGAAAAAGTTATGTATCATTAATTTGGTACATAGTGTAAAGTAGCGCTTTCATTTCACTATCCGTGCGTAACAAAATAATTTTGTGGACTTATTTCATATTTGTTTGTATCAAAGAAGTTTCAAATTTATAAGCAATGTTCTGCTTATAACATTACTTTTGAGCTGTTTGAATTCGGCCTAAAGTCATCAATTTGGCAGCAATAAATATAAATAATTCTATTACCGGTAGCAAAAAAATGGACATTATGTAGACTATAATTATTTGACCTACAAATGTAAATTTTATATTCTATAGTCAGGCATACATGAAATTCTATGTCACATATAATATATGATGAGTCATATGACTGATGATGACCTTGAAAGTAGGTCAAATAAGAACCTAGTAACAAGAAAATAACCTTCTATGACTTCTTATTTTGACTTTTCAACTCTGTTACCAAATTAATCAACTCCATTACCAAAGGAATAAAACCTGACAACTGAGGTATTTCTGTTAAATACTTTCAGAGTTATTTGCTCCGATTTTAACTACAATATAGAAGTAAACCACAAAAAACATTTCCTGCTAGGTTTTTTTCAACCTTTTACCCAGAAATTCAACTCCGTTACCATTCCACTCAACTCCATAACCAATATTGGTTATGGAGTTGAGGTTATGGAGTTGAGTATTTTTCAGAAAAGTGGAATTTTCCATGCACATGTGCAGTAATCTTTGATGCTTCCTACCATACCTTGGAGGGTTCTGCACAAGCATTATTAAAAGCAAGATTAAAAATATGTTCTACCGTTACCATGGATTTTAATGAAGGTAACGGAGTGGAGTTTAAAAAGCATACTCACCATAGGATGCCCAAAATTTGAGAAATACTGGAAAAATCACAGGGCCATTTGGAAAAAAGTCAGGATGGCTGCTATGGGGGTCACACAAAGTTGTTTTTTTCATGGGCCTAGTACTTTGATTTCAGCTTCTTCCTCCAGGGGGAGTCTGTGTAGTGATGGTTATGGAGTTGAGTGCTTTTTTCCGGACACTCCAATTTTCAGGAATTTTTAAAGGAAAACCACCAACTTTGATTTTTTTTGCTTAGGATATCTAACTCCCAGTGTTTTTAAATGTATTTATACAGATTCCAGGCATACGACATAGACATTTTGGGAGTATTGTGAATTTAAAGAATGTTACCCAGATTTGGGACACCTCCAAAATGGCCCAAAATCCACTTTTCAGGCCCCGAAAATGACGGATAGAATAAAAGTACACCCATGATATTTTATTTCCAATTGGTAAGGAGTCATATCTATAGTTTGATAGGTAAAACACATGCTTTGAGGCATTATTTAAAAAGTACGGCACCCGGACACTGAATTTCACCAGTAGTGCCCGTATTGAGAAAAATACCCATATGCAGGAATTGGGAAAAGCGGTGTGGAGTGAGTGTCAATAATGTAGGCACAGCACAGTATGGGAAATCTGATATTTGCAGAATGATGTATTTTCGTAGCATTTTATGGGAAAACGCAGTGAAGTAAAAGCTTTCCTTTGCAAATCAATTGGATTGTGGGATTTTGGGGCAGTTTTTAACTTTTGGGGCCCAATCAGGCCTGAACAGTGTAGTGTAGTTCATCAGCCTTAGTATAGATGGCTCTGCTGCTGTTGTGGACTTGTAGGAGGGTTGTTCACCAGGTTTTTTTCTGTGGTCTGTGAAGTGTGGGGGATCTTGTCTTGACGAAAAACCGGCACTGAAAGGGTGATAATGGTTGGTTGCCCCAAAAAAGGGGGGCTACATCCCTTTTGCCCCCTAAATCTGCACCAGTGCCCAATGAGGCTCAATATGACATACAGATATAGAGGGTCTGTCACATGAGACTAAAACCTGTGGTCCCTTCTTTTTGAGTGTTGTGACGGAGCGGGGATTTAGGCTATTGCACATTGTCTTTGGAGGGCTTACCTGCATTGCCGTTTCTAACTTTCTTGAAAGACTTACCACCCGACCCCTTGGCTGGCTCAGCGAACTTAGCGATGTGAGATTTCTTTCTTGAATTGACATACAACTCTGCCCACTCTGTGAGCCTCTCTACAGTCTCAGGCTTTCTGTCTTTCATCCAAACCTGCAAATCTGGAGACAACATGTTAGTTATTTGTTCCATGATCATATGTTCTCTAAGTTTTTCGAAGGTTTTAACTTCGTTTATTTCTAACCATCTATCAAAATAGCGGGACACTCTAGTTCCCCATTCCTGAAACCTCTCTTTGGCTTCCTTGTTTGAGGTTCTGAAGTTTTCACGGTACGCTTCAGACCCAAGCTGGTACTTTTTTAGAATGGCGAACTTCACCTTATCAAAATCGCCGATGTCCTCAGTTGGCATGAGCGCATAAGCTTCCCTGGCTTTACCGGTGACTACAGCCGCCAACCTAGGTGCCCATGAGTCTCGGTCCCACTCATTTGCTGTAGCGAGGCGTTCGAACGTACCTAAGTAGGCCTCGATGTCCTCCCCAGCTGCCAGCTTTGGGATTTTTGGCCCATACTTGCCATACCTCCCAGCCATGTCCGACCGGGAATGATCAGCCGCTCTCTGTGTTATTTCCTGCTCGCGCATTCTGGAGATTTCAAGTTCCATTTTTAACCTTTCTTTTTCTAATTCCAACCTTTCCCTGTCTAGCGCCCTAGCAGCCTCCTGCTGCTCGCGTTCAAATCTCTGTCTCTCACGCTCAATCTCCACGTCACGCTCTCGTCTCTCACGCTCAATCACGGCGTCGCGCTCTGCTTTTTCCCGCTCAATTTGTGCCATGCGAATGGCATGAGCCATTTTCTCACGCTCCAATTCATACAGCCTTACATCCATACTACCATTTACCTTGTTCTCTTTTACAGGAGATAAAGCGACACCGCCACCCTTTGTAGGCGTGGACTTGGCTTGAGGACTGGCCATTACCTTGGCCTCATGAAAACTCTGTATAAATGCCTTTACCCGAGTCTCTTCTTGTTCTTCATGCTCTTTCAGCATGTCTATAACCTGTGACTTAATCAACCCAGAATAAATTAACCCTCGTTCGTCACACAGCACACGCAACTCAGCAACCGTCAGCTTGGTTAAGTTTTCAGGCAACATCTTTCATGCAGCTGTAAGATTCACACTCAACATATACAGTAATTCAACAGGTTACACATATTGTGACCAAATTCGTCTCAAGTTTGCTTACTACCAAAATACAATTAAAAAACTACAATTTAGCAAATTTGCTACATATATGTGACCAGACCCCACTTCTGGTACCAATGTGACGGAGCGGGGATTTAGGCTATTGCACGGGCCTGGTCACAAATTAGAAAAAGACGGCTGAATGTATAATTATTTACATGTATTAAAAATTAACAAGAACAAGAAAAATATATTTATAAAATTAACATTTCACCGCTCAAATCCAACAACTAAAAGTCTGTTTACACATTACCAAAGTCCAAAGCTCCTTCCACTCCGGCTCCACTCCCTGGGCGCGGTCAATTCCCAACAACGGCTCCTTCACCTACCACCGGTCTCCCAACACGTAACACACGTAACACACGTCTCTCCGAACTCCTCTCCCGTTACCACACGACAACACACGACACAAAAGTGTCCGTCCCGACACGCAGTCGGTCCAATGCTACTCCAGTAGCCACCAAGCACGTAGCTGGTTTACAAATTAACGGTCTGGCGACACCTTGGCCGCAAAGCCAACTCATGGTTCGCCGACACGATGGCAGCAATGCCAAGGCGCTCCAACCCGCGGCTGGACGCAAATAACAGGTGAGAACACCACGACTCTCCGACACACAGCCGGTTCACATTCCACCAGGAATGACGACCACGTTGGTCAAACGGAATTGAGTTCGGCACGTACGATGTACAACTTCTCCTTACAGAGGCCAGCCAGGAACTGCCCACACCCAGTCCAGCTCCAACTAATGAACCCAAGAGTTATATAAGTCTATGTCCATGAGTAATCACACAACGTCCTGAAGTTACCAAAGTCCTATTCAACACACTCAAGCCAAAGGTCTAAATTAACATGTAATAATATGACTGAAATACCAGTTACACATTCAGCCTAACCAGACAAATTATGAATAAATAAAACTAATAAGGCCAACAACTCAGGCCTAACACAAAGGCCTGTGATGCCATTCATCACAGTGTCTATGCCAGGGCAAGTAAAAGACCCCACATAGATGACTCCAAACCTCCGGCCAAAACACCAGTAAACAAAAAGGCCTTTGGCCTTAATTGATGATTGTTAAGTACCGTATCATAACAGAAACTGGAAACAATTAACTAGGAAACCAGGACGGAATGAGTGCTTAACATTTCGGGACCACATAAAGACTTGAAAGGGTGATGCTTGGTGAATTACTGTGTGGCCCTTGGCCGTAAGACAATCTTCCAGTCTCCATGTACAGTAGAACCTCGATTGTGGACCACCTCGGTGAGTGGACCACCTCACCTAAGTGGATTGCTTTGGACCAGTCCCGAATATTTTATCATTGATTTCCATTAACTGGCCGTCGGTAAGTGGACCACCTCGGTATCCGGACCGGACCACCTCAAATTGCCAGTCCCAAAGTCCAAAATGGGCATCCTAAGTGGACCAGTGGGACCAAGATCTCAGATTAAGTGGGACAGGCAACAAACGTCAAGGGCATGTGTCATCTCTAATTAGCGATAATTAGTAATAATTGGCACCTTAGGCAACAATGCAGCAGAGACAATACCAATATTTTGCATTCATTCAATTAGAACAGTTTGGTTACAGATGATGAGTTGTTGTTGAGAAACACGATGCACATATCAAAAGGTTTCGCCCCTGTTGTTTCATTCACATTTCGCGCCAAAATGACGTAAGCCACCGAGCTATTTTTAGACGCGTGGCCTGGGCGAAACGAGTGTGTCGCCACATCGAAGGCCGAAAAAACATGTTTGAATCAAATATCGACGATCCCAATTTCCATGATCACATTTGCTTCCTCGGCAGTGAAGTACTGTAACTCTCGCTAATTCCGTAGAGGGCGTCGCGACTGTCACTGGATGGCCTTTTAGAGTTTTTGCTGCCACCACCCGTATTAAGGGAATTAATAAAATCTCACCAGTTTCTATATAGAGGCGAGAGAGTTGGGGTTCGTTAAAAGAACACAAAACACTAAACTAAACCACGTGAATAAGAACAAGGGACTAAAATATCTTGGTAATTAATATTTCATATTTCATCTCATTTATTTAGACAAGATTCATCATTCATTATATACAAATTCATTTACAAAATGGTACAAATACCAAAGGCAATTCTATTCGATTTCTGCTAAAACGACTCGGTAAATCCAAAGAATCTTCTCAAAACCCCCTCAAACTCTGTTCCCGATTTAAATAAACCCAAACACCGCACAACGCGCTCTCACCGAAACGTACCGAGTCGGACCTCTGTTCCAGACTCCCCGCGCGACGTCATCAACCAGTTTAAATACCCCGCCGACGCTAAAACCGCACTACCTTGGTGACGTCACGTAAAAATGTACACTTACACACTGAATGTAACACAGAAAGAGAGCCTACTCTTTCACGCCCAAAATACTTGTATCATCTATCAAAAACCCTCGAAATTCTCACCCCAGGTCACAAACTGACATTACAATAAGTATCTAAACACTTCGTCAACCTAATGAAATATATTCAGATTACACCAAGAACTATTTTAAACTTCTCACACAGCGCGAGGATCAATGCGCTGAATTTACATCGACGAAATGTCAACATTGAAGATCGTGAACCAGAAACAAACCTATAAGTTTCTATTAAAATACTTACGTTTTCTGTACGTAAAAATGCAAATATTGACACTGTTCGGAAGTTTCGCAAATCTATGACCATGGCAAAGATCCAAAAGATGAGGTCACAGGTCACGTAAATATTCAAATGAGCCATGCGCGTGAAGCACGTGCACAACGTAAATATCAACAGAGGAATTTCGCTACAACTACCCCCCACTAAGACTGTACGTCCCGGACAGTATACATTCAAAACACCCAAGACGTCACGTGACGTAACCACATGTTTCTGTTTCCACGAAGACACCTACACATCCCCGAATATCGTAACCATGGTAACCATGACGCAGTGACTGCAGAGGCAATCAAGTCAGATTATCCCATTGTAACATACACCGTAAAATACGAGTCACTTACACTGGAAAATTCTAAATACAGTATATACAGGTACAGCACAAATTTTTACCTAGGTAGACCAATACATTTAAAAGAAATTCACTAGCATATATAATTTACAACAGTAACAGTAACAATCACTATAAAAACGCACCAGCCTAGGTCTAGGTCTATACATATACTTACCAATTAAATTTCCTCCTAAAGAAAACCCTTTTTACAACTATCTAGATATAAAAAATTCAAAACCCTTCAACAATGAAATATATATACAATTAGACTGTCATCAGATATAACTTACAGTTAAATATCCTCAAGTATTCTCGGTAAACCTTAAAATAATTACAATCTATAAAAATTCAACAATATTCGAAATTCCACTATTCCTCCGTAGTCGTTTGGGTCCGAGCATCCCTCATATGAATATTGTCTCTGAAAACGTACGTACACTGTTCGTTGCAAATCGTTCCATCTGGGTAACTCCATGTCCTGTTTCGATGTAGAACGTAAGGTCTCTCAAACTCCTTGGACGGCTTGTCCCCTCTAGTCGGTACTAAAGGCAGTTTCTCTCCATCGCCATCTTCATGGCTATCGCTGAGGCAGCTTGCTTTCCCTAACGCCTCGGCAGGGGTAGTCTTTGGTGCGCACGAGGAGAACTCCTTCTCCACAGGTCGGGACTCATCCCCCTCACCTACATTACTGGCCATGGACGATTCCAAAATCAAATCGCCTGGATCTTCGAATTCCTCGCTTACCACAACGGTAAGTTTCTGGGTATTCCCCGACCGAAACTCCTCTTCGAATTTTGCGAGCTCCTCCGTAGGTTCTGCCGACATATCTCTTGCCAGAGTCTGAGCTCTTCGGTGTCGCTGCTCGTGGAGCCTCAGCTCCACACGTTGAGTCTTCGGAAACTTCTGCTGGCAATACTGGCAAGATAGTTTGCCCCACTCAGGATGTTCCTCGTCTTTATGCTGCATCAGCTGCGCTCTTGTCGCAAATTTTCTTTGACATCCGAAACACTTGAACTTCGTCATCTTTATCCTTAAAATAAATAAATATATACACACATTAGTTATTGGAATTGCAATTAACTTTGAACACATTTTAAACATTGCAAACCCGTCCAATTTTAACATCCGGTCTCATGACAGAAGCTACCCATTCCCCAAATCTTTGAGGAACACTCTTGTTCCTTCCGCTTCGTCGGCCAACACCGGTGTCCTGTTCATGGACAATCGAAGATTTCTCTCCAGTATCTTTACCCAACTCTGAACTAGATTCATGACCTACTTTAATATTTTCACGGGCGTCTACCGCGCCAGCGTCCGTATCTACCCCTTGATTTTCCTCAATGATTTCCGGAGTAGTATCCTTGGATACCTCCCCCCTCCCTATAATGATGTCTCCTCCTGGAGACTCTTCTCCTGGAGTAACCTCCACCATTTCATTTATCTTCGGGAGCCAAGCTTTGAAATCACATCCCTTATAGGGCTTCAAACGGTCATAATGACAGACCATAGGACTAGCTTGAGGTGATTTCTGAAGTCTGTACACAACGTCGTCAATCTTTCCTACTACGAGAAACGGACCTTTCCAGTGACACTGAAGTTTGGGACACACCCCTTTCTTTCGTGCAGGATTATATACCCAGACTACATCACCAACATAATACGCGGATCCGAATCTTTGTCTATCATAATATCGCTTCTGACGCTCAGAATTTTTCTTAGTTTCATTTCTCGCCATTTCATGAGCTACATGAATATATTCTCTCAGGGTTTCTACGTAATCAATAAGCTTTACTTGATCAGCATTGTCTTCGATAGGAAAACCTGTCACTAAGTCTAGAGGTAACTCAACCTCCCTTCCCAACATCATTTTGTTCGGCGTTTGACCAGTCGTGTCATGTCTGGTTGCCCGATAAGCCATCATAGCAAAGGGAAGGCACTCTTGCCAGTCTTCTTGGCGCCTAATCGTCTTTGCTAAAATAGCCTCTATGGTCTGATTCATTCGTTCGCATTGTGAATTAGATTGAGGTCGCATCGCCACCGAGCTATTTTTAGACGCGTGGCCTGGGCGAAACGAGTGTGTCGCCACATCGAAGGCCGAAAAAACATGTTTGAATCAAATATCGACGATCCCAATTTCCATGATCACATTTGCTTCCTCGGCAGTGAAGTACTGTAACTCTCGCTAATTCCGTAGAGGGCGTCGCGACTGTCACTGGATGGCCTTTTAGAGTTTTTGCTGCCACCACCCGTATTAAGGGAATTAATAAAATCTCACCAGTTTCTATATAGAGGCGAGAGAGTTGGGGTTCGTTAAAAGAACACAAAACACTAAACTAAACCACGTGAATAAGAACAAGGGACTAAAATATCTTGGTAATTAATATTTCATATTTCATCTCATTTATTTAGACAAGATTCATCATTCATTATATACAAATTCATTTACAAAATGGTACAAATACCAAAGGCAATTCTATTCGATTTCTGCTAAAACGACTCGGTAAATCCAAAGAATCTTCTCAAAACCCCCTCAAACTCTGTTCCCGATTTAAATAAACCCAAACACCGCACAACGCGCTCTCACCGAAACGTACCGAGTCGGACCTCTGTTCCAGACTCCCCGCGCGACGTCATCAACCAGTTTAAATACCCCGCCGACGCTAAAACCGCACTACCTTGGTGACGTCACGTAAAAATGTACACTTACACACTGAATGTAACACAGAAAGAGAGCCTACTCTTTCACGCCCAAAATACTTGTATCATCTATCAAAAACCCTCGAAATTCTCACCCCAGGTCACAAACTGACATTACAATAAGTATCTAAACACTTCGTCAACCTAATGAAATATATTCAGATTACACCAAGAACTATTTTAAACTTCTCACACAGCGCGAGGATCAATGCGCTGAATTTACATCGACGAAATGTCAACATTGAAGATCGTGAACCAGAAACAAACCTATAAGTTTCTATTAAAATACTTACGTTTTCTGTACGTAAAAATGCAAATATTGACACTGTTCGAAAGTTTCGCAAATCTATGACCATGGCAAAGATCCAAAAGATGAGGTCACAGGTCACGTAAATATTCAAATGAGCCATGCGCGTGAAGCACGTGCACAACGTAAATATCAACAGAGGAATTTCGCTACAGTACGCCATGATGCTTTTTAAGTGACGTTGTACGTGCAATCTTTATGATTGTAAAGTATATGTCTTCGAATCAATAAAACAGTTTCTAATGGGAAACTTTATCGGTTTTAATAATGCCTTTTGAGGGGTGTTCTAGCTGTGCATGGCCCCTGTTACGCTCCAACTCCATAATAGTGCCAACTCTGATGGACATGATTCCAACTTAAATATGCCAACTCCAATGGAGATAGATAAGTATTCAGCCGCAAGATGTCTCTACCGGGTGAACGGTTTGTTCCAACTCTAATATGCCAACTATACGAGAGTTTGCAATCAGTCTGAATGATTTAAAAACGCCTAAGTAAGGCAGGATGATCGTTCGTCTTCTTTTCCGCAAGGACGCAAAGATCTCCCATGGTCCATTCAGCTGACTTCCTGAACATCCTGAAGATATTGGGCACAAAAAGAGCAACAATTTGATTGTAGCCATTGGTATTTTGGTGTTTAATGAATGCGGGTTGTAAAATGACGGCACAGGCATTTGACATGCCTCTACGTCGGCTGTGTGATTTTCATGTTGATTTTTCATGTTGATTTTTTCAGTGTAGAAAAAGTACATGGTGTCCTCCAAAGATTGTTTGACCGCCCTGCATCAGGACTTGTCCCTGCTTATTCATGTCTATTGACATTTGCTCATCATCTTTAGACATAGGTTATTGTGACAGATATTAGTAAGGATAAAACAATCGTAGATGAAGGATATCTCAGTTGACAATTGGCATTGAGATCCAAAGATCTTAGGTCCAGCTACCCGTGACTAGTCAGATGATCGAGTCGTGGGGAGGTCTAATTGCACTTTAATTTGGCAAGCTAGCTTGTGAAAAAGACACGACATCCTTTTGTGTCTCAAGGAGTTGGCTAACAAATTAGACCCTTATTAGTCTTTTTCGAACAAAGCTATTGCCTAAAGTGTCTAGAAATGCAAAATTCGCCTCTTTTGGTGCTTTGACCGACGTAAAATGAATCTGTACAAATACATTAAAAAGCAAGAAAACCAAGTATAAAAACATTAAGATCAAGATCACTTACTATGTATTTTCTAATAGATAAAGATAGTACAATTACTGACTACGATATATTTTTCTCAGAAAAATCTCTGGAATGATAGCCTTTGAACGAAATTAAAGGTTCTCATCCAAATTATCATAAAGTGTATAATCATGGTTCATGTCATATTTAAGTATATGTTTAGTTGACTATTTACTAAACAAAACTAGACCTTTGTTCACGGTAAAGTTAAGTGAAGCTACACATGTTACGGTTGTTATTAACTATATCAGATAGGAGCACTTCCACTCACCAAATTCTCTAGCTGATGTTGAGTTCATTAGGAAAAAAAATCACCGTCTTCCGGAAAAGCTGTTGAAGGTCGAAATTTGGCAAGCCAAATTTTAAGAAGCTTGTCTTTGAAGCGTTTTCGAGAATCCTCTGCTGTCATTTTCCCCTGGAATGCGTCAAAATCGTCCATCAGTTCTTCATTCAAAACGTAATGCCCATTCACCTTTTCCAGTGTGATTCCTCTCGTCTGTGCATCTCTGGCCCACAGCACGCTCGCATTCGTTATGCCAAAGAGCCAGTGATTTTCTGGGACAGCATCCCATTCTGTTAAATTTTCACCCCTTTCCGCTCTTACAGCCTGTCTTATTTCATCATCATCCAAAGGCCATTCAGCATCCAGAGGTAAAGTATCTGATGGGTCATCGGGTCCTTCATGGGGTTTTCTCATCGACACTGTTTGGGACTGCAAGTCTACGGAACCACGCACATCATCTGAGGTATTCTCGGTACTCTCAAGAACACTTTCGTTTGTAAATGCATCATTTGGATCCAAGTGTGCAGCACCGATACTGGGACTGTCTGCCTGATGCTGGGCTTCTTCAAGGCTCGTGTAATGTAGTTCAAAGGGGTGTCCTAGTAGGAGTCTTGGGCACTGAGTGGTTTCAGCAGAAGGGTGGATGGTAACAGGACGATCAGATACGCTCGAAATTACCACAATTTGCATTTTCAACATCTCTGAAGCAGCGCGCAGAACTAAGTGGTCTCCCAATGTACCTTGGCGGCTCATTCGACTCAGGTACTCCTCCCAACTGTTGTCACCACTCACAAACGAGAATAATTCGGTGCCATCTGACATCCTTGGGTTGCGTCGTAAAAACTCTACGATGTTTAGTCTTAGCGTTCTCGGGTTAAAATCGTTTATGCCGACGCGTTCCAACTGGTCGACGAGAGTTGCGAACATGCGGTTCCCATCGCCTTCAATTTTTCGTCTAACCTGGAGACCATGGTTGGTGATGGTTGCGAAGAATCGCTCTTGCATGCTATTTCTTGACTGGTGTTCCAATCTTGAGCATTCAATTGCTTGGTTGAGTTCAATGAATTCCAACATTGCCTCCACAGATGAGAAAGACGCTGTATTCGTTAAATACTCCTCGAATAGATATTCCTCTGTTGTCTTTGCAGTTCTCGGTCGGCGTCATAGACGTGATATCGCTCACCGAAAACCATCCTTCATTTTCGGCATCATCTAAGATGTATTTTACCCTGTAACAGTACTTTTGTTTCCGAGCCTTTGTAACGACCCCCTCGACTGCCTTTGGTGCCTTCACCTTCTTTCCACTTTTCCGCTGTTCTGTACCTTGAATCCGCACCAACATTTTATCCCCAACTGCGTATACACTTGGAGGTGATTTGCCTAGCTTTTTGTTAACCATCTTCTGTGCGTATTCTTCGAAGTCTTTCTGACCTCTTCTCTAATTTCATCGGCAGCTGCTTTGAAAGCTTGAACATCATCCAGGGTTGCACTGTTCTCTTTTGTATCCACCTGAAAAAGACGTAGAAACATTGAGAGTATGAGGCAAACAACGGGAGAGATTTTACTTTCCATGTGGGTCATTCCATGCCAAAACAACACCCCCCCCCCCCTTCCAATTTGGCTCATCTTCAGCACACATAGGGCCCATCGAAGAAAATATCACATGAGGACGAGGAATATTCGAACCTACCTTTTTTTCGGAGCATTAAGTCGTGATTTCTCGCTCAGGTGTTCAACTATCTTGGAAGCTCAAGACAGAAATTTAAGCCAGAATCTCTTTACTGATTTGTCACATGAAAAAGGAGCAAGCAAAAATAAACCCGCTGGACGAAGGATGACTGCATCCCGCATCTAGGAATTATCTATAAAGGATAATCACCCCCATTTATTTTTCGTCCTCCTCCTCATGTTCGTCTTCGTCCTCGGTTGTTGTTCCATCGTCTTTCTTATTCTTTTCTTTACTGCCAGGCAACCAAGGCACTCGGGCGAAGAACGACTCAAAAGGACAATATTTATCTGAAAAAAGGTACACATGAAAAGTCGCCGGGCAATTTTCCATTGCTTTGTGGAACATGTACCAGACTTCTGTCTTCCCCAAAATATTTTCTGTCCCTCTGATCACAGACGAAAACTTTCATGTCCTACTAGGAATTCCTAGGGGTATTAATTCAGAGGGGGGTATCAGGAGGGGGCAAAATTTGATGGCGATCTCCTGGAGATCTCCAAGTACTGTAGTCTCCTCGGATCATAAAAACCTTTAGCTGTGTACTTACTCTTAAAAGCTTCGTGCGGAGAGTTGTTATACAGTCTTGCGTAGGTCGGCAATCCTTCAACCCAATAATGAGCCTTGCCCGTTTGCACAAATTGTGAAATGTCAAACGCGAGTTTCTCTTTTCACGTTCTTTGTACCCTTTCAACCTGAAAACAAAGAACAGGATTATTATTGTCCGTTAAGATTTATTCACAAGCACGAATTTCATATCTGCGGGACCTATAATTTCATGGAGGAGTTCATGGGTTGCAGTAACAACAGGCGATAAATGTAAAGTGACGATTTGGATATAAATTTATTCACTGACAGTCGGACCTACCAGTGGAACTACATATGTCTCCAAGACCCTGAGTTAAATTCATTTTCCCGGGGGGGGGGGGGTCCTTGCTCAGATTCATTGAAACAAATTCTAATCTGTCCTACTGAACTTGAATTTTTTTAAACATTTAAGCGCATTGAAACTATCCTTTCCTCGGGTCTGGGTATGATACGGCCGACCCTTGATGATTTTTACGTTTAACCTCTCTGCTGGTCTGCTGACCATCTTCTTGAGTTCTCCGCCGTTATCGCAAGGGATTATTTTGGGTCAGCCGTGTTCAATCTTTTCAGCCACCCTAGGCGCAAAGTGGCCTCAGCCAAAGATATCTTGAGAAGATGTCGAGCACTGAGAGAACGTAACAGTACTTTATGTCCTCTATTTCTACGGGCATGTTTGAGAAGTTCACAAGGTCCATTTGGATCCGGGCCATCACTGATTTTGCCAGAACAGGCCGAAGCTTTGTTGGAGAAGAGAGGTTTTCGGCTCTGACTCTCTTTCATTTTTGCAAGATATCGACGCACAAGCTTTTCTCCCATCGCACAGTATTGCCTGGATATAACGGCGGATAGTTTCTTGGCAGCGAGTCCTTTATATTTGCCAAAGAAATACCTGACTATAGGCTCAATTTCTGATATCCTCGGAAATATCCTATGTCCACCGACTTCCACAATTCTTTCCTCGTCGTTCCCATTTAGCGGATTGGTTTTTCTCATGATTCGGTACCTGCCAGAAATCTTCTTCTGGTCTGCTTTCATTTCCGCAGGCGTTGAAAGTTCCCGCCATCGTACGTCTTCCGACAGAAAACGATAAAACTCCTTATAAACGTCATCATCGATCGGGTAAACCGACGAATTTTTTCAGGTGAATTTCAGCCCTCCCCCTTCCAGGCCGAGTTCTTTGATAGAATTTTTGAAAATACATGTAGGCCTATGTACCCTTTCCCGTGACAAGTGTTTGAAGATGTCTATCTTTTTTTCCAGGAGGCCGAACGTCCATTTATTAACATCAACCTCTAGCAGTAGGCCTAGGCCGGGACTTGGACTGCTCCAACACTGCCTATCCAGCCTAGCATGGGATAGAGCATTTACCTTCGGCCCTATCTGCTATGAAAAAGCGTGTATTTTGTGCCACCTTGCACGAGCACAGACCCAAGCATATCAATGTGGCCATTGAGGGTATCATCAGCAACTCAGTTGTGTAACTAAGTCAACGAACTTCTTAGAACAGACGCATGAGATTAATCAGTGAACCAATGCATGTACGTACCGTATCGGAACCGGCCAACCCCAATTCACAATGACAAAAGATAACCGAAGAAAGTATAAGGAATGATCGCAATATCTTGACTCGCACGTGTATCGGAACTGTATACACAGTTCCGCTTTCAAAGTTGGCATATTAGAGTTGGAACAAACCGTTCACCGGGTAGAGACATCTTGCGGCTGAGTACTTATTTATCGCCATCAGAGCTGGCATATTGAAGTTGGAATCATGTCCATCAGAGTTGGCACTATTATGGAGTTGGAGCGTAACAGCCCCCGCTCCATGAATAGAAATGCATTGCGCTATGTTGCGCTACACTAGATGGCGCCACCGTTGGCTCCGTAAATGAAACAAACTTTTTGATATGTTTAATATACATGTATAATTGGCATATTATGTACTTGTAGGCCCACATAAATAGCAGGCCTACTTGTATTTTAGTCTGGTCTGCCATCTTGGATTCAGTAAGTGGACCACCTCGTCTACACTTGGTCCAGTCCCTTGGGTGGTCCACTTACCGAGGTTCTACTGTATATAACAAGAAATCAGCCAATACCTTACTTTTTAAAAGCTATTATAATGTTTCATGTTTACAAGCATTTATTATCCAGAGCTTTTTAAAGTAATATTTGTGTGAAATTCCTTTTCAATATTTGTGTACAATGTATGTTTTATCTTTGTAAAGTGCCCTAGAGCAGATATTCGGATTAGGTCACAATAAATTCTGTATAATAATAATAAGAAGAAGAATCATACTAGTGTGGGGTGCTCTTTGCAATGTCACTGGCAATAGCCTAGCTAGATTGACAAGAGAACTGACAGAGAACAGCTGTGCAGTACACATTAGAAAATAACTGCATCAGTTCACTATTTCTTTCAGCTAACAGAGGAGTAGCGGTACAGCTGGCTGCTGCTCACGCCATCCTGCCTCGAAGATGCCTGTAAAAGTCCCTGCACTCAGGACTCCAAGTTCACCTTGGTGAAATAACTACTTGTGTTGTCCTCTTTCCTTCCTCTTCCTTCCTTCACCATCAATGTATTCTCTAACAATCAGTTTGGTACAGGGCTTGATGGAAAATCCATTGCATTGCTCATAAACTTTTATTAATATCTGTAAATCCATTGCATTGCTCATGGACTACTATTGTTTTCTGTAAAGGTACACTCTTCTTGCAGTGGTTATCATGCCACTTTTCATATACTGTGCTAACCACTGCGAAAGTGTGAGCCTTCCACAGTGGCAAGCTGGCAACAACACTACTTTGGCACTTTTTTAACCTATTCTACGGTGGCCTGTAAATAGGTCATGTCTTTCTTTTCGTAATTTAATTTTTGATGTTTTTACAAATGACCACAGCGTAAATTATTCCTGGTAATTATTTTCGCCACAGCAATGCTGAAATTAATTATATAAGAAGTGTATAGCACATACAGACCACCGTCACATTGTTGTGCTGGTTGTATGGCTACTGCAGTCAATCCAATTCAATTTCTGAGTCTGAAGAGAGGATGATACACACCACAGTTCCAAGAGGCAGGGTGCAGAGTGTAGTGTAAAGCAGGCTTATTCGATGAACTTCACAGGCTCCAGTAATATCGAAAACAAAGTCTGTATTACCTGGCTGCCGTCTTTCCCGATGGTGATGAAGTTTGCACTGAGAAAGGCATTGCACATGTAACGTTTTTTCTCCAAAATAATGTCACATTCCAAATCACTTTTCAATTAGATTATGAATGGAACAAATTACAGAATCTTTACCAAAACATGTCACAAAATGTCTGAGGAAACCATTTTGATAGTCAAGGGGGCCACATGTCCTTTCCTGATTTCCTTGGATAAAGGCAGTCTCCAAGGTTTTTCACGTGATGTCACGACGTGACGTTTTGACAACTAGACGGGCCACCTGCCAATGCATTTTCCTTTACGTTCACAGCCAAAATGGCTGCGCAGAACCATTGTCGACGTCATTATGTGACATCAGTGAAGAACCTTGATAGGACAGAACAAGAGGCCCAAGGGCCTGGCGCTCAGCTGAGTTAATATCATTAATATCTTCCCGGTGTTTAGTTCATTATGCATGAAAATGGCATGCTCCATGGTATTTGATATCCTTTTGCGTTCACTACGGTACCAATGTTTTTGGTTGACATAATTATGCCACTGTTGGAACATTCTCATGGTTTATGGTATGCACCTGTTGATGGGCCATATGAATAAAAACTAGCATAAGCTTTTACTCCAGATTTTGAAGTATTTAGTATGCTTCAAAAATTGGAATAGTTTAGTTCTTGTGAAAGCAAAGGATTTTTAGAAATCAGTATTTGCTACCAAAACAAGTAAATGCTAGACTACATATGAACGAAAATGTAGGATGAACCTTTTACTTGGTAGTATAAATGTATTTTCTTGGAACCATGTAGCCTTTAAAAGTCGAAGTGAATGGTTGGTTGTTCCTCTTTGCCGGACTGCATTCACATTTTGTTTGGTGGACATGTCATGCAAGAATTTGTCAAACCATACATCCATTTATGGAGAATCAGAGTGCATGGATTCCGAGTCATTAAAAATGTCTAAAGAATTATTCTTGGGTCATGAAGGGAAACCTGCGTTGTTTAGTATGAAAGTGAAAAATATGACAGAGTTAAGAAAATTATGTTTTATTGAACAATAGTAAGTTTTGATTGTCTGCTTGGCTCCTTGCCAGTTAAATAACATGTGACTATACACAAAATAGAAAACTTTGGTGGAAATTGTAAATCATTTTTTTTATCTATCAGGGGAAACAAGCTGATGATGATCAAGTAAATCATTCATGAGAAATCGTTTTGTTGCTGAAGCTTGCATGACGAAGTTAATGCTAAACCTTTTCTTGTGCTCTACTGCGCCACCGTAGTTTTCTATTTAGACCAGCGATGACGTCATTTCTGGTGATTCCCTACGCTATTTGGTATTGTACAGTATGCAATGTATTTTTTCAGCGCTGTCAGTTGCCGAAGAGAGTGCCGTAGCTCCCTCAATTTCCAATCAATTTTTATGGGAGTGACATTATTGTATTGCTTAGAATGTCTACTTTTTACTCATGAAAGAATCGTAGAACTAAAACTTAATAGGCGAACAGAATCATGCCGATTCACTGCACATACTGTGGGAATTCTCCACTTCAAAATACATCGGCGATGTCATCGCGAATAACAGAGCATGCACTTCCGATATCGTTTTCACAGAAATGTGGCCAAATTTTCAAGAACTAATTTCTGAAAGTAGTCCCTAAAGACCTTACGACTACCACTGAAACGAACTGGTGATAATATCGCCTACCAGACTACCGTAGTACTAGCCCGTAGCCAGGTAGCGGGCCATCGTCATCGAGCTGAGTGTCATTGAGCTCCAAGATTATTGCACATGGATCGAGTAAACAACATGCCGCCATTTTGTCTCCGCTTCGGTATTTCGTAGGCCGCTAAAATGCACCTTCTCAATTAAAACCAACATAATAAGGCCTCACATCGTTGATTGAATAGGAACACCACACAAAACACAATAAAGTGGGGGTACAATCGATTACGAAGCTGAAGTGAACAGTGATTTATTCCTGGAGCTACTGCTGCTTTTTTGTGTAGCTGCCATGTTTTGAGAACTGGCAAATAGGAGACTTCATTGATGGCTGACGTCATCGGGCGGGAATTTGAATCAGCAGAAATAATTAAAAGGCAGGTAGCGCCCTCTCCTGTTAAAATTTTGAACTTTTTCTCAATAAAATAGTTTTTCAAGAATTTTATCTTAATATTAAAGCATATTTCGACTAATTCTGCTGCTCCTAGGCCGATATAGGCCAGTTTCCTTCATGCGCTCTCGCTCGCAGGAAGTAGGTCGGATGGCGACAAATTTTGTTTTGAAAGTAGAGTTTGACCAGAAGTATCCAGAAATGCAAAATTGAAGTCTCTAGGTCTTACGGTTACAAAATGTGCACCATGGGTTTAACGGACGGACGGACGGACGGACGGACTGACAGACGGACGCCACTGAGCAGCTTGTTTGACAAGCTCAGCTGACTTTGTCAGCTGAGCTAAAAATCAATAAAATCAAAAAATCATATGATATATTGTGTGGTATCACCAGTAAAGCCTACCTTGAAAATTTGGTGAAAAACGGACGTTCACTAAGGGACCTATATGGCACTTTTTTTCTACACAAAGCGCACCCGGCAGCTAAACCATGAACCACATTGGGTCGGATTTCGAAAGGAAACCATGTCTACTGACAGAGCATACATGCACAAAAGATAAATCGAAAATATTCACTTGTTCTTTAAAAGTTATCGAGCGGATAAGCGAAATGTCCCATGATCAAATGATTGAGTGATCAAGTGACTCGCATACACTGTCACGTCAATCGAGTAATCAAGTGATCAAGTGACTCCCATACACTGTGACGTGAAGCCCACTGCTGCGCTGTGGGAAAAACAGAAAACGGGTATATGTCCTCATGTTGTCCTTCCCCGTGTTTCTATCCCTTGAAAAGATTGGTTTTTTAAACTGCTTTATCAAATATGCAGGCATGCAGTCAAAATTCTTCGCACACTGGCCCAACCACCCAGTCCTTCGTCTTTACACACTCCTTCTCAATTAAAAAGATGTAGATTATTCAGGCTAATCTACAAAACGATGTATGATTACATTTCATGTGGCAAAAGTGACATTTTACATCAATAAAAAGAAAGAATGGATTCAATGGAAAACCCAGGGACACAAATTTCACATAGCTTTCTGTTAAAATCTTTCCACAATTGGTGGAACAGATATATTCCAAGCAACTGCTACCTAAGGGATTTCACCACACATTTCTTGCAGAGGAAGCGTTCTTAGCTTATGAAATTTGTGTTTCGGCTCGTTTAGTTATTGGTTAATGTGCTGTTCCACCTGAGAGCCAACTACAACCTGCCATCTTCCGTATACTTACACAACATTGATGACAGACTGAAGCTCCTCCAAAAGGAAGTCATCAGCCTGGGCAGGGGAAGACAATGCACAACCAACAAATGAACAAGTAACAAAAAAAAGACATTTGCAGGTTAGTGCAATCGTTAAAACAGCAGCAGAACAAAAGCTTGAAGCAGCAAAACATGCAAGGCATGCCTACCAAAAGAACAAATAAGCAATTCCATGCAACAAGTCATCAGCATCAACACACCTTTTTAAAAAAAGTCCTTTGGTTTACAGATGACCCATTATGGAAATGCTTAGGAATAGGATAATTATGTTGTTTGCTTGTGTCTAGTACAAGAAACAACCATCATCTGAAATTCCTAGGGCTCTGTAGAGGTTAATTAATCCTGCATTTGCCTAGCCTTAGACTATGACATCCCACTTAGCAGCATTTCAAGGCACCCTTAGGAGAGAGGCCACTATTAACATTTGGGCCCCTGCTGGCCAAACTGAGAATCAGAAAAAGACTGCAGTTTAGTCTAAGAGTATAGGGGTACATTCGTACCAAGTTAGGGATCTGTAGCTAAAGCAGTGACAAAACGTGCCGTCATTGTAAAATGGCGGTGCCATAGGAAAACTTTGACCTCTGTGAACTTGAGAAGTAGGTCAAATCAAAAACCCACATTTATGAAATGTATCCTTGCTAGGAGTACCTACCATAAAAATGTTATGAAAATCAGACCACTATTAAACGAGCAATCAAACATTTTAACTTTGTACATTAAATTTGGCCCCCGGGTGGCCAAACTAAGAATTTTTCAAAATGCCCGCCTGGCACCCATATTGGCTATCACATTTGATAACAAGAGGCCCAAGGGCCTGGCGCTCAGCTGGATCACCTAATAACATAGGACTGAGGGTGTAAAGTAGTAAATATCAGCTTTACACTACTGTTTGAAGGTCAAGAGAACACGTTATACCACTAAGATTTCCAATGCAGAACTGCCAGCTTGATGAAATATGATTGAACTAATCAGCCATGGTATGTAAATATTACAGGAGGCAACGGAAGATATCCCTAGTGCAGTATGTTGTATCGGTAGCTTTACAGAAAAGAAGTGTCAGAGAGGATGAGACTTCTCCATGGACAACTGTGGTATGTCCAGGCTGGGTTGTACAGCACAAGGATACAAAATGATGTCTGTAATTGAGAGGTATCCTGATTTAACAGAGGTCAAAATAAATAGAAATGACCAGTTTGGGACTAACACCACTGTCTTTTTTTTGATAAAGTAGAGATTACAGGAGTCAACAAAATTAATTTTATTGAGAGAAATTGACCTGTCCTGCAGGTGATTGGAATTTACAATACATTACATTTGAAAATTCTATTCATAATCAAGGGCTACCTCTGACTAAAACAGCACCCATAAACAATAGACCGCCAATTTGACCCCAGCTCCTAACTGCGGGAAAACCCAAGTCCAGCAACCAAAAGTACCAAAAATACATTTTCGTTTACATTTGAACTGCACACATGCGTTTGTTTACAATTTCCCGCGAAATCTCGAAAATCAGGTGACCTGCAATCGTGGATTGAAAATAACATTTATCTGGGTTCAGGTCAGCAGGTATACCGGCTGTTCCAATCATCCCCCTACAGCCAGCTGTTCAAAAGGTAATGTTATTCACCCCACAGGGAGTGCAGGTAATTGATTAAGCCCCTCCATAACTTAACAGCAATGGCTTGGCTTCTGTGAGTGGTAAGGAGAATTGACAGTGTCCGATTAAAAATCCTTCATTTCTGCTCCGCTGAAGTAAATTTTTGAATAAAACCAAGACGTTGCATCAGGGTAAGGTGTCACCACCATTCATGCAAAATTTCAAGGCGATTCAACGTGATTCCCTACGTTGTCCAATGAACGCTTTTTAAAGTGTGTCATTTGGCATGCATTCAAGGCATGGATTAGCAATGTATTTTATCAGCGCTGACAATTGCCGAACAGAATGCCGTAGCTCCGTCAATTTGCAATCAATTTTTATAGGAGTAACATTATTGTGTTGCTTAAAACGTCTACTTTTTACTCATGTAAGAATCGTGGTACTAAAAACTAATATGCAAACAGAATCATGCCGATTCACTGCACATACTGTGGGAATTCTCCACTTCAAAATACATCGCGAACAGAGCGTGCACTTCCGATATCGTTTTCACAGAATTGTGGCCAAATTTTCAAGAACTAATTTCTGAAAGTATTCCCTTAAGACCCTACGACTACCCACTGAAAGGAACTAGTGATAATATCGCCTACTTGACTACTTTTTAGCAGAAAATTGGTTACTTGTTGCAAAATCAATCTTCCATCTTTACACTGGTCACAGTGGGTATGCTGAAATATAGGCTGGTTCCCTGGCCAATTCAATGCGCAGAATACAACTGCGCAACTATACGTCATAACCCGGGCTTTTGAATCGTCAAAAAATCTGTCAAATGTGTCTGTAGCGCCAACTGGCGGTGAAAACTAAACTAATTCCATTACAAGTCAAAATGAAAAATTATTAAAAAATATTCGGCCAGATTTGAAAACAATATTTCCTCTGTGGCCCGACGTATAAAGGAAAGAAGTTTAAACTTCCCGATGACCTCATTCGCCGAATGTAGGTCGGATCGCGCTGATTTTTGGTTTCTGAGTTCCCCTTGGGCTACTCCTAATTTAGCAGCGTCAACAAAGTGCCTAGGTCTTACGGTTACAAAATGCCCAAAATTAACTTGGAAGGATGGCAGGATGGCAGGAAGGACGGACACCATTCCCTTAGTAATATTACCAGCTTCGCTGACTTTGTCAGCTGAGCTAAAAAATCAAGGATTTAGTAGAGAGTAAATAGATATACATCCAGATCAAATTTGGTTGCAATCCGATCATTAGTTTCGGAGTAATAGTACTGTGTTTATTTTTCAAGATGGCTGCCTGGCGGCCATATTTGATGTCCGAACGGCCGAAATTTTAGGGGTGGAATAGAGAATCCCAAGATCCAGTCCACACTGGTTTAAAACCTTCTAGCTAAAATAGATAGGAAACATGCTACTGTTCAGTGAATCAGCAAACTTTGACCTCTGTGACCTTGAAAAGGAGGTCAAATCAAAAACCCGGAGGATATATGATGCACCTTTGCTAGAAGTACCTACCATATTTTTTTCAAAATTTCCCGACTACTATTAAGGGAGATATTGCATATTTTCACTTTTAACGTTTAGCCCCCTGGTGGCCAAACCATGAAACGAATCGGATCGAAACTTGGTCTCCAAGGTGTCATTACATAAGGGTACATGTGTACCAAGAGCTAAGAGGTGAGCTAAAAAGCACCACCGGACGAAGTCTATTCGCCATGGAAGTTGGTTTGAAAAGTCAAACCTGACTATTGCCGAAATTATGCGACTTACATACGCCTTCGCACATGCATGGCCACAAAAAAACATGGCACACGAATTTGGTATGTCAGATCATACAACCACAGATTGGAGCAATTTCTATCGAGAACTCGTTACGGAGGTTGTTATGAATGGCAGTTCCATGATTGGCGGAGAAAATGTGATCGTCGAGATCGACGAAAGTAAGTTCGGCAAACGTAAATATCACAGGGGACATCATGTGGAAGGTCAATGGGTCTTCGGTGGAATTGAGAGAGGAAATCGAGGCAATATGTTTATGGTTACCGTTGAGAAACGAGATGCATCCACCTTGATACCACTGATAGAAAGATGGATTAGGCCAAAAACTACAATAATTTCTGACTGTTGGAAGGCATACAGTAGTTTGAATGATATGGACTATAATTATTTAACTGTCAATCATACGTTACATTTTAAAGATCCTGAAACCGGGGCTTGTACCAATACCATCGAAGGGTCGTGGCTCCACGCCAAACGTAGTTTGCCAACCTACGGAGTCAAAAAGGCATTCATGTGCTCGTATTTAGGTACTCACATGTGGCGTGTTAAGGTTAAAGTGAATAATTTGGACCCTTTCATTGAATTGTGTAAAGCCGTAGCCAGTGAATACAGACATGAACAAGAGGCCCAAGGGCCTGGCGCTCAGCTGAGTTGTTGCTGCGTTGTTCGTATATATTACATTACTCGTAAAACTCTACTAAACTAAGGACTCAAAGCCTAAGGATAATAGCTTCTGGATGTGTAACAGTGAATTGCGGTAGACTGGCGCAATCTACTTCAAGCAAGCTCCACCCTTGCAATGTGTGCGCAAACAGATAACCTAACCTATATTGGACCATCAATTCTACACACAGCAACATGATTCATCCTCAGCTGTTACCATGATGATGATGATGATGATCCTTTTCGCAAATTGGTCGTCTTCTGTCTTTCTTCCATACTTCAGTGCCACCGGATGTAGTCTGCCCTTGTGGAGGGATCCTTTCAGCACCGGGACACAAGAATCCATGCGAATTGAATCACATGGAGAGACTAGCCCAATCACCCGCTTTTGGCTGGGTAGAAATGGGTAAATCTCGCAGACTGGACCTTAAACTCTACTGCCGAGGTGTGAGGCCGGTCTGACAGATGAGTAAGTGGGGTCCACCTAATGCAGAAGGCACCAGTTTCCCTAACTAAAAGGGTAACATTATTGCCTAAAGGCCTGTGTACACTAGTAAAATATTAGCAACATTTTTACATTTCCAGTTGCAACAAATGTTGCAAAAATGTTGCGTAGTGTGTACAGAGCAAAACGCGTCTTACAACATGTTGTAAAATTGTTGCAAATTAAATGCAATGCAATTCTTTGTTGCATGTTGTAAAAATGTTGCAAACTCTTCAGCCAATCAGAAATAGGATTTGCGTCATGTGATCTACCGGAGTTCATGTGACTTGAACAAGAAGCAGGTATAGCAACTCTCAAGTGAGTGTCTTGCTTCGTAGGGTGATGAAACCTTTTCTAGAAGTTTTTGTATGACGGCTTGTCAGTCAGCCGCAACTCCTTTAGGCTGCGTATCCATAGGCTGTTCCGTGCCCTGCACAACATTCCCTTTTTACCGCCTGGCGCGCCACACGGACAATGAACCTTCGTTGGTGTTATTGATCGTTCCCATAGGTTATGCCGTGTCACATTGCGGGCATATATGCACTGTGGATTGGGAATATAGGCCCATATTGGGATTGAACATGTCCATTCTTTTGCGAGGGAACAACACGGAAGCAATGTCTGAGGCGAAATTAATTCAAGAGGTTCATCAACGGGAACTACTCTGGGACCCCGAAACTGATGATTATCATAACAAGCACGAACCTGTAATTTGTTGCTTAAAAGTCAGGTTTTATATACATGTACATGTCAATTTGATGTTGCAAGTGAAAATACAAGTTACTTGTATTTTCATTTTCAATATTCATAAGAAATTGTCTTCTGAAATAATGACAGCATGCGGATAAACGCGATTGACTGCTGCGAAATGAGGACTACAAAGGCCTACATGACCAAAAAGGAATATCCAATGGAGACGCAGGGCATAAGCCGCACTTACACCACCTGAAAATGGACCACCAATCTTGGTTCGGGAACCAATGCCGCACCATCGAAAATCCACCAAGCGCTTACACCAGCGCTGCAGCTAGTTATAAAATCCGGCTACAGATGGCGCGCAAACAATAAGCAGAACGCAGAAAGCGCCATTTTGAAAGCGCCGCCTGGAGCCGAACCATCTAACTAGCTAATTGCCGATCCATTTGCGCGTACACCACGACAAAGCCGAGCTTTTAACAAGCCGGGCGATTTGGACCATCAAGCTTGGTGGGACAAATTCGCTCGGCAATTTGTATCGGCAATGGATTGCCGAACCAATTTGTTGCGGCAATGTGGTGGTGTAAGTGCAATTGGTCCACCAATATATCGTGGTGTAAGCGCAGCTATAGTGCCAGGTCACAAGGCTGTTACGCCATAACGCCACACTACACAAGGGCATACCCTATGGATACGCGGCCTTAACAGGCAGTGGTATGCCCCATCATCCACCCTCATTTTGATCCAGGGCCTGGTCCATATTCTCTTTGGTTATTTCGCCGCCTCTTCCGTCTCTCAACAATGACAGCTAAAATTGCTGCAGAAGCACTCAAAACACATCTTCTCTCCTTGGAATCATCCATTTTCCCTCCAAAATACCTATTTCCCTTTGTTCCCACTAAAAAGTTTGCAACAATTTACCAACATGTTGTAAAAATGTTGCTAATTTGTTGCTAGTGAACACAGGGCCTTGAAGGGCTTGTTGCAAAATTGTTGTAAAAATGTTGGTAAAATGTTGGTAAAATGTTGGTAAAATGTTGCTAATATTTTACTAGTGTACACCCTGCTTAAGTCAAGTGAAACTCTTAACAAACCTTAGCAGAATGCCACCATTGAAATGTTGATAATAATGATAGCAAGTAAAAACTTTAAACAGATAGACTTGATTTTTTTAACCAACTGCCACATGTGGTTTTCTTTATTTAGTAAATTTTGAGGTAAGTATTACAGAATGAAATACTTGAATACTAGAATTGCCTGGCTCTTCTGATGATTGCACTGGTGAACACCGAAGTCGATGGGATGTGCAAAGTCATAGCTCGATCCTCTCTCTTGGTCATCTTTGAGATGTGGTCACCAAATATGTTCAAATGCAGCTGCAGATCATTCCTGTCCTGCAAAACATGATGAGGAGATAACATTTTAATTTTGATAGAATAGGTAAGCTAGCCAAGTTTTATATCAAAATACAAGGCCAACAACAACTGATAAGGCGCTAGGGCCGAATGATCAAGGAAGTTCATTGATATGATTGGGAATACATTGTGATAAGAGTGATGAATCGGCCCCGTTTGAAGCATTGTGCTATGTACAGTGTGCAAGTGTCAGTGTGTATCAGCTATCGCATTTATTGTTTGTTGACATTTCAAATCGCTGGAGTCGATCCTCAATTACACTGTTTATGTACATTGGCAACCTTACCCGATGATATCAGAACGATGTTTATTATTGTCTTGTTTATTCACATTAAGTGACAAGAGTTATTTGTTGAGAAATCCATGATTTAAAGCCGGACTTTGACATCGTTTCTCAGACCAACCAAGCTGCATTTCGCAGATCGTTTTTCAACGATCGTCGACGAACTATTTCAAATTAATCACATCCAATTAAACAATCCAAGCCTTCCCTAATGTCATCAACATGCAATAACACAAGCAGCCAAATATTATCGCCTATGAAATTGTGAATTTAATGAGAACTTACCTCTGAATTGACAGAACGCGATCTATTCCATAGCATGGTCTCCTTACGTCTGAACTGCGCAGACTCGAGACGTGACGTTCGCTGCACGTGTGATTGGACGTGGGATAACTCGCGCGAAATTTAAAATGCTCTTCTTGGAGGGTGCTCACTAAATTGCGCCAGTAACACCACCTGGTGAGAAATTCATGAACTACGCCTATTGATAATGAAAGAGAAAGCTTTGCTCTATAAAATTAGATTTGATTCATGATCCCCAACTGAGAAATCAGCTGCTGGAAAAGTTTTTGGAAAATTTCGCTCGGTGCCACCTAGTGGCCAAACCGCTCATCCTGCCGGACCCACATTTGGTCTATTCAGGAGTCCTGAAGGGTCTCAACGCCTCAGAGGGAAAATCTATCGCCTATCCGCCATAGTTTTGAAACGTGCCTGTTTAACGGACAGACAGACAGACAGACAGACAGACAGACAGACAGACAGACAGACAGACAGACGGACACTCATTCTACCATTTACTCATATGAATAGCTCAGCTTTTCAGCTGAGCTAAAAATGGGACCTTCCAACATAGCAGATCTACCTGCTATAGGCTGATAGGTGGTATAAATTAGCGACTCCAGTTTTCAAAATAAAGGCGCAATGTGTATACATGTATATGAAGTGTTGAAGTACATCTGGACACTTGATTAGCCTAATGAGAGGCTTGATGTGAAGGAAGTGTGTGAAGTGCTAATTAGAGAGAGAAAAAACAACAATGATAATTTGTTGATGGAAATATAGAATATATTTAGTTACCATGGTAATTAGTAATGAAGAATTAAAAAAATTATGATAATAATATGTGTAATATATAATGCGTATACGCATATGCATATACCTTCAACATTCTACTAGACCTACACCCCTGTATATACCATTTTACAACTTTCAACCATCTACTTGACTTTCTGTCCCTTTCCCTCATACCTCAGCTTGCAACCTTCAACCTTCAACTGACATGACCTTATCATACATAAACATGTAACGTTCAACCTCGGACCCATATCTACCTGTAAAGACCAATTTACTCATTTTTATGATTGTGTGCTTACGCAAAGAACTATGTTTTACTGTCCCGGCTATAATGCAGTCAAGCCGTAAATGTAACAGATCTTGTGGGAGTGTGTTCTTTACATACTGTAGAATGCGCTGCCCACTTTTTTATGCCCCTTTCCTTTGTTTTGAAGGTGTGTTAATGGACCACTTTACAGATACGCCTATATACCCTTGTTGTGTTAATTGTTTACACATCATACATGGTCTTCAGGTAGTAGTGTACAACATACAATGTGTGGCATGGTTGAATTTCACTTCCTACCTGGACACAAGGCCTGTTTGAAATTGACCAGCATGTTACATGATTAAGGCCTAGAATCCAGGACATGTGGGACATTTAGTTCATAGGTCTCACTAGCCAGTGGTGATCAGGTCAACATTGGTCCCCCTTAAAAAAAAGTTCTTCAATCTCAGGCGATTACCATGGATACAGATAAGCCTATCATATCGCTATTGCTGCATGTTCAAATGTCGGTGTCCTGGGTATTTTGTGAAGAGGTAGCTCTGACGATTATTTGAGGAAAATATCAGCTTCTTCTGTGCACGTCCGCAGTGACCAGGCCTCGCATGCTATGTATAGCTCAATCGGATGTTGACATGAAATGGTTCCTGTCAGAGTGCACATGTTCTCAAGGTGAGACTTCGCGGTCAAAATGCTCAAAGAAAAGCCGCAACGACACCCTATTTTGGTATCAAAATTTAAAATTGTTATTATTTTGCTTTCTCAAGGTGATAAGTAGAAGTTTATAAAAATATTATTTCACCATCCATGTTAATCGTCAAGTTATAAGGCGGCAAGGTGAAATTTTCAAAATTTTCATCGATGTACAGGGTGTCTCATGTATTGTGCTGCCCCCATGTTCTCATGACTGAATTACTTGATAACAATGAAAGCTGGTCAGAAGTATTCTAGAAGCGACAAGCTATTCAGAAATGTATAGGTTTATGTGTGAGAGTGATATACTGCAAGGTCGACAGCCACTTGAACAGAGGTATGCATGAAATGACGTCGCGCCATTTGTGGAGCCAGGTAGGCCCGGCCATTGCACTGGCTAGTGAGACCTTAATCAAAATACCAATAAAAGTGAAATCATAAAATATGATAATAAATGTCATTTTGAACATCATTTGACTTCATCGAATGCATTCGGGTGGATAAAGATGCTTTCATCTCAGTTCATGGACCAAAAAGGCCTCCACAGCTGAGGTGTGCTGTTACTCGAATTCCCTCTGAATTCCGCTTTCTGAACGAATTTGAAAATGGGTGAAGTGCTAAGTTTGCCTATGATTTTGAATGGATCACCACTGGAAGCTGTTCTTGTTGGACCTGTCATGTAGGACACCAAAATGTTTGTATCAATCCAGACTTTCATATTTTGTAGTAAAAAGGGGAAATATGAGACTGCATGTTACCATTAAGGTCTCACTAGCCAGTGGTGATCAGGTCAACATTGGTCCCCCTTAAAAAAAAAGTTCTTCAATCTCAGGCGATTACCATGGATACAGATAAGCCTATCATATCGCTATTGCTGCATGTTCAAATGTCGGTGTCCTGGGTATTTTGTGAAGAGGTAGCTCTGACGATTATTTGAGGAAAATATCAGCTTCTTCTGTGCACGTCCGCAGTGACCAGGCCTCGCATGCTATGTATAGCTCAATCGGATGTTGACATGAAATGGTTCCTGTCAGAGTGCACATGTTCTCAAGGTGAGACTTCGCGGTCAAAATGCTCAAAGAAAAGCCGCAACGACACCCTATTTTGGTATCAAAATTTAAAATTGTTATTATTTTGCTTTCTCAAGGTGATAAGTAGAAGTTTATAAAAATATTATTTCACCATCCATGTTAATCGTCAAGTTATAAGGCGGCAAGGTGAAATTTTCAAAATTTTCATCGATGTACAGGGTGTCTCATGTATTGTGCTGCCCCCATGTTCTCATGACTGAATTACTTGATAACAATGAAAGCTGGTCAGAAGTATTCTAGAAGCGACAAGCTATTCAGAAATGTATAGGTTTATGTGTGAGAGTGATATACTGCAAGGTCGACAGCCACTTGAACAGGGGTATGCATGAAATGACGTCGCGCCATTTGTGGAGCCAGGTAGGCCCGGCCATTGCACTGGCTAGTGAGACCATAAGGACTGTACTTTAGACAGTAAGTATCCAAGGTGTCAAGACCTCACGCGCACGTTCCGTTGGTATCAAGATATGGGAATGAAAAACGGCAACGAGAATCGTGCTCATGAGGCCCAACACGCAGTATCCGTACGAACCCAAAAATAGGGTGGGGGGGGGGGGGGGCCAGGAAGTACCAGTAGTCTGTCCTCTCCAACCCCTACTCCTGCCGGGAGATGCATTCTGACCTCTCTCCCAACTGCTGGCGCTTTGTCCTTCCATCCAGCGCGTGCCAGCGTGACGTCACAACACCTTGGATAAGTAAGTATCCAAGGTGTCAAGACCTCACGCGCACGTTCCGTTGGTATCAAGATATGGGAATGAAAAACTCCCACTCCGAGCTCGTGACGATGCTGCCTTGGAGCACGAGGCACTGGGCACCCCAGACCGCGGGGGAGGTCTGTAGATTCCCCTTACTAAAAATCCCAAACCTACAGACCTACCCCAGCGCGTGAAAACGATCCTCCACTACGGACGTGACTGAAACAAGTGCTTGTATCTCCACCTAGGAGTGCATTAATTTTATTACCACCCGTACCTGCCGCTGAGATACAAGAAACCAAGAACTAAGAAGCTAAGGTGAAACCGTACCTTTATTAACTATTGAAATATTTGGTGCATACCTTTATATTACATGTTACCATTACAGCTATAAATCTCCTGCATACCACCATTCTACACCCCCTTCACGACCACCGTTAAAGGAATACGCATTTCGTAAAAGTTCGAAATTGTTCCTGAATTCGGCAATTCCCGATCGCTGAAGTACGTACTAACTCAGGCTTTCAGTGATACCACTGTGTCCGCTGATCTACGGACGACAATATTACTACGTTTCAACAAATTCTTACGTAATACGACATTGCGTCCAGACCGCAATTGTTTCGAAATAGCGTAAGTCTTTAAAGGAGGAAATATTACACCTGCTATAAATCATAATGAAGCCGCCAATCACCATAGTTACAGATTACATTTAGGCAAATTAGACTCATCAAAATACTGTTCCTCAATATTGGACCACGCGAGATGGGATGACGGAGTGGCTAGCGCCCTTGAAGCTACCGCAGCCTGCCCAAGCTTATCCTCCTGGGAATAATGGTTTGCACTAGACGCCGACGCCCATCCAACATGTTTCATCAGCAATTGTTGATGATTTTGGGCGCCGGCATCTCCCGTAACATTTGGGACTAGAGACCTGAGAGAAATTGCACACGCTCCCCTCAGACTGTGAGGCGTTTCTCCTTCGTCGATGCCTAAAGTGACCAAATAGGAGCGGAGACGACAATAAATCGTCTGGTATTCTAACGGGCTATTCCTAACAGAGTCCTGCTTCACTGCTCTGAACAAAAACCCCGCATCTAGGCTTATACCTAGCTCCCGAGCGGTTGCCAGGTACGTTTCTAAAGCCCTTACCGGACAGATTAACCTATCTGGATTCCTGAATATGGTGAAAACATTAGGTTTGTTGACCCTGTGGGTTTTACCCCAAGTATGATTTATTACGTAACTTCTTCCACCAGGAAGGGCCCTCAGCTCCTGGAATAACATGAGGCCCAAGTCATGCGCACGGTCTCCGCCAAAGAACAAAAGCTTGAAAACGGCCTGGTCACGCGCCAAGACAAATCTATGGGTAGCGCTTGCTGACTGCTGCAAATGCCTGTCAATATACGAGCAATAATGACTAATTTGGATAGAAACAAAGGCTTAGCTTGCTTCTGCACCACGTGACCCACGCTTTGCTCTATCTGGATCTGCTTCACAAAAATCTTAGCCATGGTGGAGTCGACCGGGTTACCCCCGGGCCCCTGCCAGAAGGACATAACGCCCTTCTCAGTGAATATCGCTTTTAGCTGGGAAACTTTGTTGAGCACAGTCCCAAAAGCTAATTTACGCGGGCAGCCGCAAACCGGTTTCCTATCACCGATTGCCGAGCAATCCCTGTAATGCACAGGAGTTTTACCCGCCTTATCTTTACAAACCAGGAACATGCAAATCTCTTCCGGCCCACAATCTACTATTGCTTTACCCAGGTGACCTAAAAATTGCTCCAACTCGCATTCCAACTTTGATTTCTTCCTCTGGTAGGCAGAGGCATGGTTTGCTTCCATCAGCTCTCGCACCCTGCCACGCAGGGCGAAGAAATCCGGCACCGGGCCAGTAGCCCCCTTGCCCTGAAAGAGTATAACAAAAGCAACTAAGACTGACTACTATTATCTGAACACTAAACTCGGTAGAACCACTATGACAAAATAAGACGAGCGGCATACAGGGGCAACTTCAAACCCGACGGTATATATCCCAGCTTAGACGGAGTTTCCACAACGGTTATGTCCCCTTGCATCCCCAACAAAACCATTTGCGTTTTACCAACGACCTGAGGCCACCACGCCGGCAGTGGCGACTGTTTAGCGACTACGAGGGTCACTTTCAGAGGGCGTGAGCATTCGTGCAATAAGAAAGACACCACACTCGGCGTCATGACCAAAGGCGGGAAGCAGTAGTAATTTTCCGCTGGTAACACGGTCTGGGCAAACAAGTTCACACCTGACGCCCCCGGGAGAGGCCAGGGAGAATAGTGTCTGAGGGGTTGCCCACTGGAGTTCAACATGGCATTAGAGTCTAGGGCCATTAAATCGAAAGAATGGGGACCAAATAACTCCTCTAGTTTTGCCCAGGTGGATCCCCTAAGCCGCGAGTCTGCTGAGGACAAAACCCTCGATGGCTCGGCCGCCGGATTGCGCTCTGACGGGATGTAAATTAACTTCAAGTCACAGTTTAACTCGGAAACCAACCGGAATAGTTCCTTCATCATTGACACTAACCGAAGATCCTTCGCCCCCGATCTTTCCCATGCAAAGACAACAGCGGAATTATCCACCTGGACATCCACCCTTCTGTTTCTTACCCGATCTGGCACTGACTGTAACGTTTTTATCACAGCTTCGGCTTCCTTGAGGTGAATAGGCCTAGAATCTTGTGCGAGCCAATAATCATGAACCACCTGTTCCGCCCCAATGGATGCACCCCAAGCGAAACCGCTAGCATCCGACGATAGGACAAGCTGAGTGTGCCGCTCTTGCCTCCAGGGTACCCAATCAGAGTGATGGTCTAAGAAGTTCCAAAATTCAATTTCTTCGCGAAGGTCCCCCGCAATGGATATTAACCTGTTGTTTCTCCCAGCTTTACCCACCTCGCGAGCCATAACCCTGATGAAGAGCTTTGCTGCCGGGAACGCCAGGGAAAAGGAAATACACTTCCCCATCCATTTCTGTAGTAATTTCAGGTGGGCCATCTTCAGGCCCAGTATAAATTCTCTGAGCTCTCTGAAACGAGCCAACTTTTCCGGCGGTATTTCGAAACATCTCGCAACCGTGTGCATAATCATCCCTAAATGTTTCAAGGATAGCCGAGGGAACCATAATGATTTGAAACGCTCAATTGTAAAGCCCAGTGCCAAAAGCGTAGCTGCGTTGAAGAAAATGGATAGGCCTGTCCTCTGGATGGCCGTTGCCCCCTCCTTACCATTGGGCCTAAGAAACGGTCGTCTAGATACTGGGTTGTAATTATTCCCCGAAACCTCAAGAATTCTGTTACTTGCATTCCCGTTTTCTGGTACACAAACGGGCTGACTGACCAGCCGAACGGCAACACGGTGTACTGAAGGTACCAGCCCCCGAATTCCAAACCATAATAGGTCTTGGAATCTTCTGTCAGTGAAATACCCATATAGGCCGACTTTTCGTCGGATGAAGCAACGAAATCGCCAGGCTCGAGGAGGCTAGGAATAATGGGCAAGCCTTCCAAAGAAAAAGGCATGTGTTTCATAAAAAGGTTGAGCAGACGCTCGTCATGACACAGCCTACTTTTCCTAGAACCTTTGACCATAACTAAAGGCATGACTAGGTGAGGAGGTTCAACTTCCCCCACCTTTCCCACAATTTCTAGGGAGCCATTTCTTATCCCTTCTTCGAGCTGCCTGGCGATTTCGTCAGCATACAACTCACAATTCTTGAAATTTGGAAGTACCACTCGAGGAGGTAAGACCGAGTCAAAGTGCTTTCCCGCAAAATTGCCCTTAAAATGTTGAAAGAAATCATGGACATTGACCTTGTTGAGTATCCAATCTTTTACCATGAGACCATCGGGGTTGCTATTGTGATCCAGTAACCATAACCAATTAGCCGGCTCGCTATGGACCTGACCTGCCGTAAAATTTTTATCGTCTCGGAATTTTAGCCGTGATAGCCTGTCCTCCCATTGACAATCTTCCCAATCCCACGTGTGCTTCAAAGAATACGAGGGTTTCGCGTCGAGGGGGTTGCCCTCCCAGTCTATGAATCGGGTCGCTCTACGTTCACGAAGTGCCTTTTCTGGGTCAAAACCGGCGTCCTTTTCCCACTTTGGAACATACTTCTGCAAATGGGGAAAACGCGAGACATGAAGTACGGATTCTGAAACAATCCTGCTTCCGCGTAAACCAATCCATGAACAGCTACTGGCTATTAAACTTATAGTTAGACTCTCATTACCTTTCCCCAACGTCGGGAAGACGAAACGGCACTTATGTTAACCCGATCGCTTTCGTGAGACAAGAATGGGAAGGCAGACCCCCTCAACGCCCATCCCTGGTGGACAAGTCCACAAAAGGGCCACTAAGGAGCCCCCGGAAATGGGAGAGAAGAGAACCTGCCTGTACGCGTAATACAACTAAAAAGTACGGTCACCTAAAAATATTAGTAATATTATTATTATATACCAAATGTTCCCCTATCACCGGGAAACTCAATTTTTATGGCCATGAAATGACCCGGGAATCATGAACAAACAACAGATTGACTGCCCCCACCAATTATTATGCCTGTTTCCCATCTGGATTTTTCCCATCTCTCAGTGGGCAGCCCGACACCCAATGATCGGAGGCGTTACACAAGAAACACGGCCTGGAAGCGGAAGGGGTGGCCGAGCCACGCCTGAATGCCCCCCTTCCCCTGCCTCGAGATGGCGTGAAATACCTGGATGTCCCCCTGGCCGAGAACTGGGAGATCAGCTGATTCAAAAGCTGCGCGTTTGAGTTACCCGCGTTCTGCTCCCCGAGATCTTTCTCCGTTTGCTTCGGTTTTGTCTTCTTAAGAACCTTCTTCCACGCATCCACGGCCGACTGGGCCTTCTTGGCCGAATCAGACCCAACTAGCTTGATCACCAGCCCATGCAGGGCTCCACCCGCATCATTTTCCCGGCAAGCCCTCACGGCCATTTTGTAGGATTCCTTATCGGCATGATCACTGAAAGTAGCTGCGTCATATAGCGTCTCCATTGCCGCGATCAAGACGGGGTTCGTCGAAGAAGATCTAGCCGCGAGCATCCTCACCTGTGCCAAAGCAAGCTCCACATTCCCGGCACCGCCATCCTTTGCCTCTCTTAGCTTCTTTACCTCCTGCTCCAGCGCCTGTAGTCTACCATGGTCGGTTTCCGTTTCAGCAGAGGCTCCTGACTGCAGAAAAGATGGGATACAGTGAGCCGCCCGATAGGCCAGAAACAAATCGGCATGTATCGCTAGACCTGACCCAGACGGCTATATCAACCCGCCAAGAAGGTGTAGCTTCCTGTGAAACCGTCTCCCACCTAAATACGTCCTCTTATGAGGGTAGAAATTCAGTACTCTCCATAGGGTATTCATGGGCGTGTGGTCTGCTTAATTCACTTTCCTCCGACACGACCTGGGCGGCTTGGATGTGCCTGCACCAAACGCTTAGACTGATCCTCGCCGTGCCAAATTCCTGAGCTGGCCTTAGCTCGCTGACTATACGCGCTAAGCTAGATTAGACGCCCCTTTAAAACGGGTTGTCTAAGGTGCCCACCCCCTTGGATGAAAAGGATGTAATAAATTCTAGATTACCCTTTTTGTGCCTCTTGGTTCGCTAGTAGGGGTCTTGACCACTGGGCCCTTGGCCATCGCTGACGCTCCTCCCCCAGGGTCTTTCGCTGCCGTAGACGTACCCGCCACCGGATCTTTGGCACCAAGGGGCTGGGCTGCGAGCGGGGCCCCCTTATCGTTGGCCTGAAGGACCATCGCGTGGACAACTCGCCTTCGGCTGCCAATGTCATCATCTAGCCTTGCCAGATCCAACAGCACCTGGCGGGAAAAATATAGCATCTTACTACTGATCAGCAACAGGGTGAATTTAGACCAAACTACCAGAAGAATTACCAAACGAGAACCGACCCTGGCCATTGCGTTCTTTCTGAGAATGTCAAACGACTATAATTATTCGCTGGACTCAATATGTTGCCGACGCGACCTCGAAAGGCCCTCCCTGTCTGTACCACCGGCTGTCGGCCTCGATGCGTCGGAGAGAACCAACGACAGTTGCGGCCCTCATTTGCTAGAGGCATATATTCTTTACCTACCTTCATCTCGTGGCCCATAACTCTTTTGACTTCAGTGTTCAAGTCCTCTGCGGAATATGATGCCAGGGGGTACTTTCTTGACGGGCTTGCCATATCGGCAACGTCCAAGTCCTCGGGCAGCTCTCGCAAACGATCAAAAATAGGGAGGAAATCTCTCCCTTTTAGGGAATGACCCTCTCTGAGCCATGTTTTCGCCATTTCCGTGATAAAAAAGAAAATTCTCGTAAGAGTGCTACTGGTGCGTGCCAAACCAGAAGTGCCTTCGCCGCATTCGGAACGCCCTTTCCAATAGGGTTGATGGTCCTAGTTGGGTAATCAGATCGTAACCTCTGACACACGGCCTGAGCGTTCAAGCACTACATGTAACACTTGCTCATATTACGCACTCTGTTACGTCCCTGTCATCACCAGGTTTATTGTATTTGTATAGAGTTTACGCCTTAATCTCCAATTGAGGGCTAAATATGCTGGAGACCTGCCTCGCCTTTGTCTGCGACCTTTGTTGACCATGAAGACACTATGAAAAAACGCTTGCGAGCGTGACTGGCCACACCTCAATGTACGTCTAAGCTAAGCCCAACTAAAGCCATTAGGGAGGTTCCGCACTAGTTTCCAGTACCACCGTATAACCATTACTCCCCGTGGAAAAGAAAAGAACGCCCTCCCTCTAGACTGAGCCACCGGAATCCCAACCAGCTTCCTAGAGCAGGCCCTTGATAACCTCACCAAAGATTCATTGCGATAATTCCGCACCTGATATTAAACCCAATCTTCTAGTGGATGAACGTACTGTACTAGGTCAGAACCAATATTTAAGTATGACCATGTTCCCTGGACAGTCTGTCTATCTCCCGGATAGACTAACCGGCCCCCCGGTAGATTTCCGTCCCCACGAACGGGTACTGTCCCCTGGACAGTCTGTCTATCCCCCAAATAGACTAACCGGCCCGCCGGCACGGTTCCGTCCCCACAGACGGGTGACTGTCCCTTGACAATCTGTCTATCCCCCGGATAGACTAACCGGCCCGCCGGCACGGTTCCGTCCCCACGGACGGGTGACTGGCCCACCGGACAGTCTGTCTATCCCCTGGATAGACGGGTTAGCCGGTAAACTCTCCGTGTAGAAGAGCCTCCAGCTGAACCACATTCTGCTTCGAAAATACCACCCGAAACACAATGCGAGAGAGGCATTTCCATGCATACATGCCCGGGACAACATGTACAGACTACGCCGAAAGTCTGCACCAGGCTGCCCTCCAGACATGCACACAAAGAAGCCCTCCTCAAGCAATGGGCTTGAACGACCGTTCCGGGCGGCTTCCAAAAACAGAATGCAAGGAAATGTGGACTCGCGTGCCAGCGTGACGTCACAACACCTTCAGGGCTATTTCCATATAGAAATAGGCCTATATAATAATAAATTTCACTTTGATAATGTAATTCATGCCTTTGAGCAAACATAAAGTTAGTCCTGAAGTATCTGGAACTCGGCCCTCCGGAGTAATTGGCCCTCAAAGTAGGCCCATTTTTGGCTGTGACCAACTTCAAAAGGGTTAATCTGCAAAACAAAGGATATTTTTGAGGTTTTCAAAGTAAAAGTGGTCAGAGTCTTCCTCAAATAAGACATCTGTGTTAAAAACTCTTATATATCAGTCATTGTTATGGGGTAATCTGAGTTTAAAAAGTGGAAAATATTTTGACAGATCCCAGTTTTCACCATGTTTGACTGCCGTTTCCATGGTAACGACAAAACATACCTCAACATTTATTATTTGTATTTGCGGAGAAGGTTCCTAGTAAAGTTGTAAGGCAAGATGCTGGCCTGTATCAGTCATAGATTCCTAGTAAGAGATGCTGTCCTGAAGATAGGGTTGCAAGGTTATGAAAAGCGCCTCCTATAGGCCATATCTTTAAGGACCTGTAAAATCCATACCGTTGGCCCGATTTCCGAAAAATTTGGGATATCAACCTTTGAGACTAAAGGCAACAAATCCTCCAAATTTAAAGAAAATGTGTGACTATGATGGCCCAGCGGTGTTCTCACTTGGCGTGAACTGACCCTTTTGTCAGAAATGGAAATTTTGTGACCAATCATGCAAGTCATGATGTAGTAGGCCCTCTGGATCCTTTCCACTACATATAGGACCGTCGCTTGGATAAATCTCATGCATAGCGATGCAGAGTAGCAGCTCACTGTGCAGGGTGGAATCATTTCCTGGCGACGAATCAAGATCGGAACAATCTATGCGTTGTGCGTCAGGCCTATCATCGGCATTATAATGTTGTGATGATGTAAGGCGTTATTCTCAATAAAAAAGTGTGATAATACGTTTTAAAAAGATTCTGATGAGGTGGTGGTATTGTGTTGTCTGACATGCACATTGTAATACACAGGGTCTAGTGCACATGGATAGAAGACAATGTAGTTCGTGTAATATGGATACGATATGAGTTTTGAGACTTGCCTGTGGCGTCTGTAGTGCAGAAATCAAGTCATAACGTTCAATCTTCTCAATTTCGTCTTTATTACTACTAATCATCACTACGTGCACTACGTAAAACTGAAAATATACAAACGATTGGAATCATAAGAAAACATAGAAATTAATCATAGGAGAATCAAATATCACAGTTAATAGGAAAGGGACGGATAAAGAATACAGCGGGCCTTACATTAGTAGTACGGTACATGAAATGGTGTGTCACAACCTTAGGGACGTCTTACAGGAGACACTACTGTAGAGACAGAATTTACAGCTGGGAACTTGTACAGGAAGACAGTCAGGGATTCTACAAGGACAGCTACTATAGAGACTCTTAAGATGTTACAAGGGGCAAGAGGAAAGTCATAAACTATTAAAGATGTTCTGTACTGTCATTAAAACCAACAAGATGAGCAGTGTCTTCACTGACAGCTGCTGCCACCTATCGTTACAGTTGGGAACTACAAAATTACAAAGACAGCGAGGGTGAGGAAACCCATCGATTAAAACACTGAATTTGTATCTAAATGCGTCATATCATTATCATGACAACTACGTCAGTACAGTCTATACATGTTACTTTTGATATACGTTAAGAACATTTACCTCTATACACCCTCAGTCCTCGAGAAATTCAAAGTTTACAAGACAAAAATCCACGGATTCTTCACAAAATCATTGTATAGTTTTAGGCGGAAACACATGGGGCTGCGCACGCATCCAAAACATCCCATATCGCCGCGCTTCAGCTCAAAAGTTTGGAGGCGGGAAAATTCAAAGGCATGCGCGCACCCACATTGCCCAAATTACGGAAAGCAATGTGTGTGTGTCCCAAGCACATGTAATTGAAATGCTGACAGTGACAGACATTGTAAGTGTAACCTTCTTTGTCTTGAGAGTCAGGGTGCTGTTAGTGTTATTTGGCCTTATTTGTCTATTTTATTACCTTTTCAGATTGTTCCTCTCCAAAAGATTGGTATTGTTGATGAATGTCACTGATCAAGATTTCCTAATCCTATAGTAAGTCTACACACAGCACCATCAGCATAGTATTGTGGCTGATGAGGGTAACATGAGGGAGTCAATTAGAGCCAAAATAAAACAAAATACCTGACCAAGAACAAGGCAGAATGGAAAGAACTATGAAAGTATTTTGGCTATCAGTATCGCAGATCTCTCAATTCAGATACCATGTGTACACAATGCAGTCTAAATCAGATGAAATTCTTCTATTTTAAACTAAAGATGGGGTTTCAGATGCTGGGAAATGGCAACTACAGACCTCTGTACTTTACTTAAAAAATCGCGGACACCCCCCCAGCGTTTTCAATTCCATGGTCCATAATTGAACCACATGCCTGTGAATTGTCCCCACTGTCAAAACTTCTATGGCAAGTTCATCTAACATTAACAAGGATGCAAAACATCATACATGTACCCTGTGTTTTTTCATACTTCCTAATCCAAGGGGTGTTAAGAATGAACACATGCTATAAGCATGGTAAGTAATGTGTTCAGCGTTGTTTTATTATGTACGTGTATTATTTCTTTCGGGTTGAATTTCAGTTAGCATTCTCGTCACCTGTAGTACGGTACTGCATACAGTTGAACTGGTTGTTCCTGCCTTCACTGGCTTTGCTACAGCATTGGCTGCTATCATTGTAAGTATAAACTGTACCAATCACTATGATCACCTACCACCGGTTTCTGCAAACAGCAGACTAATAATAGTCACTGCAGTTATTATGCTCCTGCAGAAGTTGACTTGGAGGCATTATGTTCTCGGCCGCACCTACACTCCAGACTACATGTACATGTATATATTCAGAATGTGGCGTTCGATTCATTTCATTACACATAAAAATACGGCTAATAATGAAGAACTATGTTAAAAACATAGGCGTACAGATTATATGCATACTCAGTTCATTGACGATCAGAGCCTGAACTAAAAGCAGCTAACTGATGGGGTACAAAAATCGCCTATAAGCAGAATGTCTGTGTCCCTGATGCATACTCACTGGATGCAAATGACAAGTGCGTATGTCTTGTAGTGGATCACTGAACCTGAAACCAGAACATTGGCATCTTTCCTTGTTCTATAGCAAAAGGAATATTTGTTCTGTTGAAACTTGTCTTTAGTTAACTTCACCATTTTTTTCTCTTTCAGGTGCAACTAACAAGACACACAGCAAACTTGTACTGTCTAAAGACAAAAAAGAACTTGTACCGTCCACAGGCCAAAAAAGACTTGATCCGTCGACAGACGAAAAAGAACTTGTACCGCCCACAAGCGTAGACTTGAACTGTCTGCAGACGTAAAAGAACTTGTACCGTCCACAGGCGCAAAAAGGACTTGAACCGTCTATAGACGTATAAGAACTTGTGCTGTCACCCACAGGCACAAAAAGGACTTTAACCGTCTAAAAACGTAAAAGAACTTGTACCGTCTCAGACGTAACATAAGTTGTACCGTGTACACATGTCAAAAGAGCTTGTATCGTTTACAGACGGAAAAAAGAACCTTATACTATCTACCTCTATAAATCTTATCAATAATCATTATTTAGCATACTACATCAAACGAACTTGTGCTGTCTGTCTATAGACAAATCCTTCCATCTGAAAGGTTTTATCAACTAGCAAACAAGGAAGACTACTTTGGTGCTGATCCTGTAACCTGTTGAAAAGAGAACTCCAACTGCCACAGTACCAGAGGCTAGTAAAAACAAAAAAACAAAAGCAGCAGTGGTCAGTGTTCCTGGGCAGAATTTGAATTGAAGATTACTTAACTTGACGGCTGCTCACAGTGTGTATCCAAATTGTTCTTTCTCTGTACTGTACATGAAAAAGTGATACAGCTGCCTGAGAGTAGCTGAGTAGTGTGACAGTGAATTCAGAGTTCGTTACTGGCATTGTGAACATCTACCTTGTTCCTATCTCTTCAACACTGACTGCAAGATTTGCTACATTATACATTGTAAATTGTAAATCTTACTGAATTGACCGAACTGTAATTGATTGAATTGAAATAAAGTGATAAATTGCTGAAAAGCAAGTACCACAGTGCTTTATTCTTTGTGTGTTTCTTCATATCCGTGATTGCAGGCATTAGATTTTGAGACAAGACTGTAGAATTCGTCTCGGTTCTCGAAAATACTTTGTGTAATTCAGTCTACTAAGTACGCCTTATCACTCCTGAAGTTTGTCCACCAGAGTGAGATTCCTCGGGCACATCTTGTGAGGCTGTACGCATCCATAGTAGTTGCATTCAAAAAAGCTGTGCCACAAGGTTTGTCTATAATACTTCCAGGAATATAAGTCCTTTTGATCTGTTGGGACCATACTGGTGAGAGTTCTTCAGTCCTGCAAGTCAGCTGCCCTCGACAACCACCACACTTACCCCTGAAAACTTCATTGTGTGATTGTTTGCCTACTACATTCTTGGTTCCCATACGTAACAAAGATCAGAAAATTTCATCCTGTTAAAGACAAGCAAAGTACAACAATTTGAATAACATCTGTCACAACTTGCTCTATTGACACAACATCATGATCTCACTTGAACAGTACCGGTCAGCTGTGGGTTGTTTCTTTTCAAGAGCAACAACAAAAAAGAACAAGGACGCCCCTCAGTGTGGTCGCAAAAATGCGACTCCTCTCTTAAACAATGTTAAAGATTTTTACAGTATCTCGGAACTTTATGGGTACAACATTTGGTGTGATGAAATGACCGTAAAGCACAAGCCTGGAAGTGCTGACTTGTCTGTTGAAGACATAATATTGAATACCTATTACTCTTCTGTACAAAGCACATGTGAATACTATTTTTCATTCTGGATCTTGGAAAATGTACTGCTTTATCATTCATGTGGTAACTTTGAAAGATTAAAGTTGGCTGGTGATGTAGAGAGTAATCCAGGACCTTGCCAGTTTACAATAATGAAAGCAGTTCAAGGTCATTTTCATCAGGGTGATGTGACAAGGTTTAGTGGCGACTCCATTGGCAAACAGTGTATACTAATTGTGTGAAAGCATTAGCATTTTCATATGTTAAAGCACCTCTTTCGTGGACATCTAATGATCTAGATGATATTCTACTGCAAGGAGATCGGTTGTATCAGAAATGGAATATCACTGGCTATATAGCTATAGATCAGATTCACCCCTATATTGAATTCTCTAACAAACATTTCTTTAGTTTAAAACAACTTGGTGCAACTAAAAGTGTGCTTTTACTTGAAAATAGTTTACTTCTTGATGATGACGGAACACCATATATACAGCTACGCCATGTTGTTCAGAAACTTTTTCCAATGGGGCTTTCCATTCTGATCATTCAAGGGAACGCTGTGGCCTTGATTTGTGTGTCCGGTCGTTATTTCTTGTTTGATTCCAATAGTAGAAATATAAATGGTGAAGTAACACCAGATGGTACATCAGTATGCCTACAGTTTCAACAAGAATCAGACGTTGTGAATTTTGTAGCTAACTATGTCATGAGCCTTGGTTGTAGCATTTCTGACACAAACAACATTGAAATAACCTATTTCAGATTGAAATTAATTTCATCAAAAGCATTTGCCCTGGGAGAAAAGAGGTCAACAATACAAGGCATTTCTGATGAATCTTCCACAAGCCAACATGATACCCAGCCAGCCACTTCTACATCACACAATGAGTACCATAGCAATTTATCCAGATACATAAACGATCAGAAGGAGAAACTTACTAGAAATGAGTACATGAGAAGACTGATGCAACAAAAAAGAAAGGATGAGTTATACAAAGCAAATGAAAAATTGAAAGATAGGACAAATAAACGCTCTCTTCGTACTAACAGTGAATATAAGAACAAGGAACTTTATAAGAAGCAAATGACAAGGACAGATCCATTATACAAAGAAACAGAACGATTACTTGGAACACCTTGTAAACAGAAACTTCGCGAAAATAAAGAATATCAGGCAAAGGAACTTCATCAGAAGCGAATGAAAAGGGCTGATCCAGAAATAAAGAAAAAGGAGCTTCTAACTAAGCAAATGAAAAGGACAGATCCAGAAATAAAGAAGAAGGAGCTTCTAACTAAGCAAATGAAAAGGACAGATCCACTCTTCCAAGAAAAGGAACGAATACTAGGAACACCAAGTAAACAGAAACTTCGCAAAAATATAGACTATCAGGCAAGGGAACTTCATCAGAAGCGAATGAAAAGGGCTGATCCAGAAATAAAGAAAAAGGAGCTTCTAACTAAGCAAATGAAAAGGACAGATCCACTCTTCCAAGAAAAGGAACGAATACTAGGAACACCAAGTAAACAGAAACTTCGCAAAAATATAGACTATCAGGCAAGGGAACTTCATCAGAAGCGAATGAGAAGGGCTGATCCAGAAATAAAGAAAAAGGAGCTTCTAACTAAGCAAATGAAAAGGACAGATCCACTCTTCCAAGAAAAGGAACGAATACTAGGAACACCAAGTAAACAGAAACTTCGCAAAAATATAGACTATCAGGCAAGGGAACTTCATCAGAAGCGAATGAAAAGGGCTGATCCAGAAATAAAGAAAAAGGAGCTTCTAACTAAGCAAATGAAAAGGACAGATCCACTCTTCCAAGAAAAGGAACGAATACTAGGAACACCAAGTAAACAGAAACTTCGCAAAAATATAGACTATCAGGCAAGGGAACTTCATCAGAAGCGAATGAGAAGGGCTGATCCAGAAATAAAGAAAAAGGAGCTTCTAACTAAGCAAATGAAAAGGACTGATCCAGAAATAAAGAAGAAGGAGCTTCAAACTAAGCAAATGAAAAGGACTGATCCAGAAATAAAGAAAAAGGAGCTTCAAACTAAGCAAATGAAAAGGACTGATCCAGAAAGTAAGAAAAAGGAGCTTTAAACTAAGCAAATGAAAAGGACAGATCCAGAATATAAATTCAAGGAACGAGTGATTAAAGAGCGTAGTCGAGCCAATCCACAGGTATGTTCTATTGAGCAAAATAAAGATGTTTCCCGGAAGAGAAAATTGAGATGTGATGAACAATATCAGTACATGGAGAGAGAAAAGAAACGTTTCAAACGGAACACGAACAGGACTGAATTAACATTAAAAGTAACCAGGATAAATACATCGAAGAGAAAGGTGAGGAGAGAGGATCCTAGTGTTCGAGAAAATGAAACAGCATCCAAAAGACAAAAGAGAGTAGGAGGTAACCTACGAACGAGTATTGAGGTATTCCATGAAAATATAAGTAACGGACCACTGTATGTATGTAGTTCATGCCATTAAACATGGTTTAAACATTCTGTTATTGATGCAAGTAAAGTCCATGTCCCATCAGATAGACAACATCTCTTATCTGAATGTCTGACCAGCTATAATTCAGTCAGTAACATTGAATGGATGTGTAGAACTTGCAGAGATTCCATTAGTAAAGGAAAAGTCCCGAAGTTGTCTATAAAAAATAACATGGCGTTCAAAGTAAAAGACAAACCTCCAGAACTAGACTTGCACCAGTTGGAAGAAAGGCTGATATCACTGCGCATTCCATTCATGCAAATGAGGGAACTTCCTGTTGGTGGACAAAAAACGGTCCGAGGCAATGTCGTCAATGTTCCGATTGATGTGTCAAAAACAGTTCTATCTTTACCGAGAAATCTGTCAGATATAGAAACAGTGCCAGTAAAATTAAAAAGGAGAATGCAATACAAAACAACTGAATTCACTGAGAATATCAGACCAACGAAAGTACTCAATGCTTTGAAGTGGTTAAAAGATAACAGCCCATTCTACAAGGACGTCAGTATCAGTAACAATGAGCAATGGATAGAATCACTTCAGCCACAACTCTCCGGCAACATGTCTGATTTTCTTGATAGAACGGAGGCAGAACCTGTCCCAAGCACATCAAAAGAAAATGAGCAGCAACATCATAGTACATGTAATGCCACCTTTAAAAAAGTTCACCATAATTTCCCCTCTGTTGATGAACAAAATGAGGAAAATTCTGAGGACGATGACAGTGATCATTTCAGTGAAGTTGATAATACTGAACTTAGGACATCTGCAAATATGGACACAATGTTGGATTCTGAGCAATTGCCTGAACCTGAGGAATTCATCTTTGCTCCTGTGGAAGGACAAACACCTTTAGGCTTATTTCATGACAGCAACGCTGAATATCTTTCATTTCCTACCATATTTTGTGGACAAGGCAGATCTGAACCTCCAGTAAAAGTACATTACAGTGATATCTGCAAATATGAACTGAGAAGTGTAGACCGCAGAGTTGCCCAAAATGTTCCAAATGTATTCTTTAAATTAAAAAAGCTGCAGATCAAACAAATATCCGATAAAGTTGGATTGGCTGTCCGACGTTGTAAAACAAAAGGAGAAACCTACACTGCACATCAGATGCTAGATGATGACAGAAGACACGACATGGTACGCTTAGATGAAGGCTATTATATCTTCAGAACAATACGAAATTCACCACCCTACCTAGAAAACAAAAAGAAAGAGGTTTTTGCTATGATTCGACAGCTTGGTATACCTACATTATTTATGTCATTGTCAGCTGCTGATACAAGATGGTCACCTCTCCTGAAAACACTTGGGCTTTTGATGGACAAGGTTGAATATACTGACAATGAAATCAAAGACTTTAACTGGCAAACTAGAAGTAGACTCCTCAGCGCTGACCCAGTTACCTGTGCTAGATATTTTGACAACCGATTTCACGAATTCATGAAAACTGTTCTGAAAGGACCTCATAATCCATTGGGGGTAATCACTGATAGTTTTCATAGAATAGAATTTCAGCAAAGAGGATCTCCTCATGTTCACATGGCTTTATTGATTGAAAATGCGCCTCAGTATGGATCATGTTCTGAAGAAGAAGTTGTTCGCTTTATTGACTCTATAATCAGTGTATCAGCTGATGTCATGGAAAGTGATATGCCCTTTCTTGACTTACAATACCATAAACATTCCATCACATGCAGAAAAGGTAAATGTCCCGTTTGTAGATTTGGATTCCCAATGCCTCCAATGAAAAGGACTAGAGTTTTAGAACCATTGGATTCAGATCCAGAAATCACTGATGAACAATTAAAGATCTACAAAGAAAACTATAAGAAGATTCAGGCAACCTTGAATGCAATGGGTGACGGGAAAGATACGAAGTGCTCATACGATGATTTCCTTGCTGATCTCAAAATTACAGAGGACGAATATATCTACAGTATCCGTTCATAATTAAAAGCACCCAAAGTCTTCTTGAAAAGAAAACCATCAGAAATTCGTATAAATCCATACATGAAAAATCTCCTAAGTTCATGGCAAGCTAATCATGACATACAATTTATTCTTGATGGGTATGCTCTTGCTGTATACATCATTGCATACACTTGTAAATCTCAGAAAGGAATGAGTGCTCTCCTTGATACAGCTGCTAAAGAAGCAAAGGCAGATAAGATGAAACTTCGACAAGCTGTACGTCACATGGGAAACAAGTTTCTAAATTCTGTCGAAACTGGAGCCCAAGAAGCAGCATATTTGGTGCTACAATTACCAATGACACAATGCTCAAGAGATGTTATTTTCATAAACACAAATACTCCTGAAGAAAGACCATTTATACTAAAGGACAAGTCCAAATTAGAAAAATTGAAACCAACATCAACTGATGTACAAGTGGCAGGTATGATCACGTGGTATGCACGGAGAACATTTCTGAAACAGTACTGCTTAGCTGATTGTGTATCACAATTCACTATCACTTATCCAAAAAGTGAAACCCTTGATGATCCATTCGAAGAGAATTTAGATGATTACCCATTGGATGAATCCAATGATACTAATGACGATGCAAACTCGGCTGATCATAATGACATGAATAGATATGATGAAAATGATCAACACAACTTCACCGTTGAAGCCACATATGTTACACGAACTGGTGTGAAAATTACTAGAAGGAAAAACCCAAAGGTAATACGATATGTGAATTTCAGCAAAGAAAAGGATTCAGAAGCATACTACAGAGAGCGTATCTTACTATTCCACCCTTGGTCCAATGAAAATCTCTTAAAAGGAGACCATGAGACCTATGAACAGCAATACAACTTTTTAAAGGCAACTACAAATATTGAAATGAAACGAAAAGAATATGAAAATTTCAATGAGGAATTGATGGAAGCTATTGCTGAAGCTGAAAATGATGATCCTGTTGAGCAGGGTGAAATTGAAGGGACCATCCTAACCAATGAATGTTTATTCTTTGATCCAGACCGTTCAGACAATCAGAAACATTACGACATTGCACAAGACTTAGGAATTGCTGTTAGACCATCAGATCAACAAGTTGAATTGATGAACCACAAACTGCCCAATGATCAATACAAGGAACTTCTCAGATCACTCAACTTAAATCAAAGAGTGATATTTACACATGTAGTGCAGACAATAAAATCTAGTGCCGCGAATAATGCACAAATTTACATGTTTATAACTGGCGGTGCTGGTGTAGGCAAATCACAAGTTGTGAAGGCACTTTATCAAATACTTTTACGACTTTTGTGTTCTGAAGAGGGACAAAACCCAGAAAATGTCAGAATCCAAATTGTTGCTCCAAGTGGCTTTGCTGCATATATTGTCCAAGGTTCCACTATTCACTCTGCCTTTGCAATACCCTTTCAAAAAGATCTAAAATCATACAAACCGCTTATGGTAAGCGGAGTGTCCAGTAATTAAAAAAACCTAGATTTATTCAAAAAACCTGGTTTTTTACCTAATAAACTAAGTTTATTTGGAAAAAATATAGGTTTTTTTAAAACAACCTTGTTTATTAGCTAATAAACCGAGTTTCTTTAATAAAACCAAGTTTTTTACCTAATAAACCTTGTTTCTATCCACAAATGTCAAGTTTAACAAATAAACTTGGTTTTATTCCCTAAAATATAAGTTTTTCATCCAGTGGTAATAAACTTAGTTTTATAGCAAAGAATCTTGGTTTATTAACAATAACTGGACAAATGGCCAATAAACCTACCTTTTTACGTAAAAATCTTGGTTTTATACAAAACAACTTAGTTTTTGCAATAAAACCTGGTTTTATTGTAAAAATGTAGATTGTTTTGAATAACTGGATTTTTTTTAAAAACTAGGTTTATTAGTAATAAACAAGTTTTTTTTAAATAAACTAGGTTGTTTTGGTAATAAACCTTGTTTTATTGAATAAATGGACATTTCTGTACAGAAACTTACATTTTATACGATTATGCGGTAAAAAACCAAGTTTTTTAGGTAATAAACCAGGTTTTTTAGCATAAAATGTTAGTTTATGTTAAAAAACCTACTTCATTAGGAAAGAAAGTAAAAAAAACTTGGTTTTATTAAAGAAACTCGGTTTATTAGCTAATAAACAAGGTTGTTTTAAAAAACCTATATTTTTTCCAAATAAACTTAGTTTATTAGGTAAAAAACCAGGTTTTTAAAAATAAATCTAGGTTTATTTAACAACTGGACACTACGCTTGCCATAACCGCTCACCCAAAAGAAACGGAATACAATGCGCGCTAAGTATCGAAACCTTCAAGTACTATTCATTGATGAAATATCAATGGTTGGCTGTGAAATGCTTCTTTTCATCCACCAGAGATTACAAGAAATTATGGGTATAAAAAAACCATTTGGCGGCGTGCATATCATCACAATTGGAGATATGTTTCAGCTTAAACCATGTTTTGGCGGCTTTGTATTTGAAGACTCTAAATCCCAAAATGCCCAACTAGAAGCAGAATTATGGAACATTTGGAGAGAACACTTTGTTGTTTATCAGCTTGATGAGATAATGAGACAACAACACGACATGGCTTTTGCCAATACCCTTAGTAGGCTCAGAACCGGAAACCAAACGCAAGAAGACATAACACTTTTGAAAACCAGGCAAATCAGTATGAGTGACCTTTCCACGAGAAGTGCCTCATATTTTCCTACTCAATAAGCAAGTCGATGAGCATAACCAAAAAATGTTTAATGAGACAACTGAAACAAAGGCTATTATACATGCGCAAGACATTGTCACCACATCATGCACAAAAGATATGCAAAATAAGATTTCACGAAGTCTGAAGACTGTTGCAACATACAACAACTGTGCAAACCTGCAAAGAACTCTAAATGTTGCAGTTTCCCTAACATACATAATCTCCATCAATCTGGACGTTGATGATGGCCTTGTCAATGGCTCAACATGTGTTGTCAAACATATACAGTATCATGCAGAGCTAAAGAATCCATCTATTATATGGGTCGAATTTGAACAAAAAAGAATTGGGCAAGAACAACGATCATCTAACAGATCTTCATACTCATCAGCCATCGATAAATCATGGACACCAATATTTGCAGTCAAAAGACAGTTTCAATGGGGAAACCATCATTAAGTTTTAAGGACACAGTTCCCCCTGAAACAAAGTAATGCAAGAACAGTGCACTCATCACAAGGTGGAACGTTTCAGAAACTTGCCATAAATATGAACACAATGCTCAAAAATACACCCCCTGGTCTTAAAAACCACTCTCATTATGTAGCGTTAAGTCGAGTCCGCTCTCTTGATGATTTATACATAATTGACCTCAATGAAAAAGATATCTCTCAATCATCTGAAGTGAAAGACTACATGAGATTAATGAAACAAGCACAGCAACTTGTCTTATGTTATACTCCAGTGTACTATGGCAAAGAATTCAATATTGCGTTTATGAATGTTGAATCCCTCAAAGATTATGTCATCAACTTACCACAGATTGAATCATTAGCAAATGCTTCCTTCATTGCTTTTACCAATTCTAAAGTAGTCAAATCTTGCCTGTACAACTTACCAAATTATCAACCACTGTGCAATGATCAGCTATCATCAAAAACCAGCGATGACTCTACAACAGAACTTCTGCTATACATTAAGAATGAAGTCACAATTTTGAAAAGAACTTTTTTTAAAACAGACTGTTTCCAGGCAATCTATGTCTCTGTTCATCCACCACACTGCCATGAGATATATCACATCATTGTCATTAATGTTTACCCAGAATGTATTTGGACAGATCTTACTAAATGTTTAAATAAATGTCTTTTACCATACAAAGAAATGGACAAATTCCTGCTTCTTGGAAATTTCAATAACATTGACATACCTGTACTTATTGACAATCCTGACAAAACTGTAGGTGACAGTCAACCCAAAAAGATAATGGACAACAAATACAAAATGCAGTTAGAAACATTCATGTCAGAAGCCTTCAATTTTGATCAATTGCTCATACAACCAACCACCAAAAACACCCCCAGACCTACAAAGAAAGACTGTGCACATACCAAGTTAGACATGATCTTTGCACACAAGTCAAACTCTAATTACATTCACTCTGTTACTGCATGCTGACCTCATCATTAATGGCTTTAATGACCAACATCATGTGTGACTTTTTCCTGCCAATGGCCGATTTCAATACGTTGTTAATTGCCTCGTTCCGCTGCGTCGTGAACTTGTTCGGTGGATTGCCCAAGCCAGAAAAGACACGCACGGGCTTCAACATACATTCCTTCATGATCTCTACCCAAGACCGCCCGCCGAAATGCTGTTTGGCATAGAGGTAGTCTCGGAATCCTGGTATGTCCCAAACGTTGATAAGCCCATCAAGGAACCAGTCGAAATCCTTGACTGAATCACAATCAACTAGCCCCAATTTTCTGTGACCGCCAAACTCTCTCCAAAAATCGAATTTAAAATTACCTCTGCATTATGTGCGTTTACTTTTAATGCGGACAACTTTCTAGCCATGTCTTGCCGGGCATGTTTCATGCATCTAAGATGCTCCCCGGCAAAAGATTCTGCCAACCCTTGCACCAATGCAATCTCTCCATCTGTCCCCCAAACTTGCACATCTGCCATATTCAACGATTTATGACAGGTCACGAAATAGGAGTAGTCCTGCTGCCGACGATGAGTATGCAGCATTGTTGGTCCTATCATCGTTGGGTGTATGGATTCTTGCATTGCAAACGTTAGCAAGGGCAAAAAGAACGATGTCGCCAATCTGGTTCGAGTAATTCCCTCTTGTAACGTATCGTTCGAGCTGCTCCACAATGTCTCCGTCGGCTGTCAAAAAGGGCACGTAGTGTCCTAGATTTTCAAGTATCTCGTTTTGTACCCTTTCTAGCAGAACATCTCGCGAAATCGCCGTCCCCAAAGATATCCTGACCGCGTTAACGATACAGAAACCATCTCCTCTAGCACGGATTACTCGAAAATCTGATAGAGACCTGTGAAAGAAGACAACAAATTATACCGATCAACCAACGTAAAATTAACACATCAGTATAACCTCTACCTAATTGCTGATGTGTATAGAAATTTTGAAGGATCCAACTTTTTCTTACATGTACGTCTACACAGTGGACAATCATGTGATCAGACGCCAGCCCTCCGAAGGTAATGACTAACTTGTTGTATCTTGATGACAATTAAGGAAATAATATTCTGTAAATCAAAAAGGATAGGCCACCGTTTCAGTTTCATTTTTCCAAGAAGCATTAAATGACAAGAATTTTGAAATAGGAGTTATCTTGCGGAAATAGGGCCTGTGCCTGTCTTATCTTATTTGAAAAGGTATTCGAGTGCTTACCTTTGGGTGAACATTCGCACCACTGAATTGCATGCAGATGGTGATGGGAAGGCTTCTGATGGAGAAGAGGTAGACGAATGAAGTTTCGAAATCAATGGTGGCGACTCGGACTCTGGCGAGGTTGGGGACAGTGGTGAATCCGGTGATGACGGTGGCGACAGTGATACATATGTTGAGGACAGTGTCGACTCTTGGGATTCAGACCTTGACAGTGACAGCTGTGGCGATGGTGATTGCCACGCACCGGGTGATTGTGGAGCTTGCGGAGAAGGAAGCCACGAGGGTGACGAAGATAGATTATCTAAACCTCTTCTACTGGGTAAAGGGGGGAAGTCCTGTAATGAAAGCGTAATTGTAAATCAAAAAAGGGGAGAGCGTTCAGTTCGGATTTAAGTCCCAGCGTCTTCTTCGCAGACAAAAACTGAAACGCACCATGAAATTATTGAGAAGTAAGTTGATAAAAATCTCTCTACAAACTTCAGGGCTGATTTGACGAACCCTGAAGATTTCTGCCACAATAACTTCCTCTGGTGGACCGGTACTGATTCTGCTAGAAGATCCGTGTAGGGTAGGCTGATGCCACTTGCGTCAGTCGTGACCACGTCCGTTTTCCGGCCGAATACACGCTTGAGATGTGCGATTCTCTGTTGGTCGCTCATTTGACACCACCTCACCGCATCTACTGCTAAATGGGCGTATTTAGGGTGCAACCTGAATTCTCCAAGTCCATAAACTGCCTTTTCCAGCTCTGCATACTGCATGCTGACCTCATCATTAATGGCTTTAATGACCAACATCATGTCTGACTTTTTCCTGCCAATGGCCGATTTCAATACGTTGTTAATTGCCTCGTTCCGCTGCGTCGTGAACTTGTTCGGTGGATTGCCCAAGCCAGAAAAGACACGCACGGGCTTCAACATACATTCCTTCATGATCTCTACCCAAGACCGCCCGCCGAAATGCTGTTTGGCATAGAGGTAGTCTCGGAATCCTGGTATGTCCCAAACGTTGATAAGCCCATCAAGGAACCAGTCGAAATCCTTGACTGAATCACAATCAACTAGCCCCAATTTTCTGTGACCGCCAAACTCTCTCCAAAAATCGAATTTAAAATTACCTCTGCATCATGTGCGTTTACTTTTAATGCGGACAACTTTCTAGCCATGTCTTGCCGGGCATGTTTCATGCATCTAAGATGCTCCCCGGCAAAAGATTCTGCCAACCCTTGCTCCAATGCAATCTCTCCATCTGTCCCCCAAACTTGCACATCTGCCATATTCAACGATTTATGACAGGTCACGAAATAGGAGTAGTCCTGCTGCCGACGATGAGTATGCAGCATTGTTGGTCCTATCATCGTTGGGTGTCGCTGGGTGTCGCTGGGTATTCTTTACCACGAACATAGGGTGTTCGTTTGTTGAAACCGTCGAGTAGAAATCGCCGAGATTGTATGTTGGGTCAATACTGAAGATCGCACAATGGTCTGACCCGCAACAAAACTTTCGCACCTCTCCTATCTGCCTATCGTTACAAAGAAACACCAGTGGATTGGCAGGGTCTGTAAAATTCACTCGTTTGACAAAATCATTTTGTCCGTGCATTCGCTGGAGATCATTGAGATCGGCAGGCTTGGTTACTCCGCCGTACCTAGCGCATCCCTTGGCATTACGTTTGAGGTCATATACCTGTTGACGGTCTTGAAGAATATCGCCAACAGATGATGGCCCGTGTGCGGAGGAGTACGCGTGATTGACATCGTATACTACCCTCTTTGGACGCTTTGAAGCTAAGGCCTCTCTTGCTTTCTCAAGTACGCTTGGCTTCGTTCGAAAATAGGGCTCGTTCTTCAGTTTGGCATTGCCGTGGGCGGTAGCTATTATCAAGGCAGATTCACCGGTCAATTTATACTGCGAAATTGCCAACTTGGGATTTGGGACGGATGAATTCATGGATGTCACCGTATAGATGGTGCGTCTGAGGGCATCGCTCTCATGATCGGCGTAGTGACGTTTCGATCTAAAAGTAGCGTCTTCCTTATGCATTGTTTCTACACGCCCACTCTTGGACATTCCGAAATATGTGTGTGGACACCTGTGGTTTTTCCATTTGCCGGTGTCATCTGCAGTAAGGTCCTTTTCGCTACCGAGTTTCGATACGTCTATCACAAAAGAGACACTTTCTTTTACAACAGAAGGGACACCGGTCGCAACCTTCGAATAATTCACGTTTTCTAGAACTAGCAGGGAGTAGACATCTTTCACGCCAAAGGAGATGGACGACCGCTTGAAAAAAGGCTGTCCTCCAATTGTCACAGCACTTTTGTCGGAAGTGCAAGCTTCTGCTGGAGACGCTCCGTCTGGCTTTTGTGGGACTGTGGCACAACCTTAAACGAAGACATTCATATATGACATTGACAATCAGGAAGGCAAAATGCAGAACTGTCGATAACTCTTAAGTAGGGGAAAGGAGATGTCGCAAATGAAAACGTAAAAATCCATGAAAACAAAGACACTTTCGAGCTTCAATGCAAAGATGTAGAAGATACTTCTGGCGCAACACGGATCTTAAAGTTTGAATACTGTGTCGCTCAGCTATTAAAGACCGGAATGTCGTATTGCGCAGAAATGCGGCAATAGCCATTGGGGGCGGGGGGGGGGGGGGGTGATTCGTTATCAAAGTCTTCTCACAATCTAGGTTATCGGAATCCACCAGTAAAATTCCAAAGTTGTAGTAGTAGGCCTATGAGCATGCATCATATCGAAAGAAGGGGTTCACTTACCCATAACACTGATGTCTTCATCATCATCCGAGTCCACAAGTATTGGTTTGTTCTCTGTGCCTTCATTTAACACTAATCCGTCGTAGTGCTCGCCTATTTTTCGGATGAATGTTTCTTCGGTGTTGTTGTTGCAAGCCTCCGAAGGATCGATAACGATTTCCCCACCGTTGTCTTCCAAAATATGGATTCTTGCATTGCAAACGTTAGCAAGGGCAAAAAGAACGATGTCGCCAATCTGGTTCGAGTAATTCCCTCTTGTAACGTATCGTTCGAGCTGCTCCACAATGTCTCCGTCGGCTGTCAAAAAGGGCACGTAGTGTCCTAGATTTTCAAGTATCTCGTTTTGTACCCTTTCTAGCAGAACATCTCGCGAAATCGCCGTCCCCAAAGATATCCTGACCGCGTTAACGATACAGAAACCATCTCCTCTAGCACGGATTACTCGAAAATCTGATAGAGACCTGTGAAAGAAGACAACAAATTATACCGATCAACCAACGTAAAATTAACACATCAGTATAACCTCTACCTAATTGCTGATGTGTATAGAAATTTTGAAGGATCCAACTTTTTCTTACATGTACGTCTACACAGTGGACAATCATGTGATCAGACGCCAGCCCTCCGAAGGTAATGACTAACTTGTTGTATCTTGATGACAATTAAGGAAATAATATTCTGTAAATCAAAAAGGATAGGCCACCGTTTCAGTTTCATTTTTCCAAGAAGCATTAAATGACAAGAATTTTGAAATAGGAGTTATCTTGCGGAAATAGGGCCTGTGCCTGTCTTATCTTATTTGAAAAGGTATTCGAGTGCTTACCTTTGGGTGAACATTCGCACCACTGAATTGCATGCAGATGGTGATGGGAAGGCTTCTGATGGAGAAGAGGTAGACGAATGAAGTTTCGAAATCAATGGTGGCGACTCGGACTCTGGCGAGGTTGGGGACAGTGGTGAATCCGGTGATGACGGTGGCGACAGTGATACATATGTTGAGGACAGTGTCGACTCTTGGGATTCAGACCTTGACAGTGACAGCTGTGGCGATGGTGATTGCCACGCACCGGGTGATTGTGGAGCTTGCGGAGAAGGAAGCCACGAGGGTGACGAAGATAGATTATCTAAACCTCTTCTACTGGGTAAAGGGGGGAAGTCCTGTAATGAAAGCGTAATTGTAAATCAAAAAAGGGGAGAGCGTTCAGTTCGGATTTAAGTCCCAGCGTCTTCTTCGCAGACAAAAACTGAAACGCACCATGAAATTATTGAGAAGTAAGTTGATAAAAATCTCTCTACCTTACAAGTATACTCGGTAGGTAAACCGACCATTTTAAACTTGCGAAAAAATCTGGCATAAGATCATAATTAGGTAAGCTATTGTCGAAGGCCATTGTTGAAGCCTACCATCTTTGATCACGACCTGTTTTTTGCTTCAACGCTTACCTCGTCTAAAAATCCAAAGCCATTTTGTGACAAAGCTGCGGTTGGTGGTTGAGAAGGTGAAGACATGCTGAAAGAATTAGAATGTGAACCATTTTGTCAAAGTGTCATAGCGCTTCATCCAAAATTCAACACAATCTAATGGGTAGGCTACAACCGGTGTGAATAAATGTATAGACTCTGGTACCGCTAATGACCCTCATCAAAACACATTCACAATAGGCCCTACCAGACTAGGCGTATTGTTCGAAGTATAGTACAGGCTACTATTCCTTTTTTACTAGGAGGCAAACCGATGTCAACGCGATCAAATCCCCTCACTGTGGACAAACACGTGACAAATTTCTTTTTTTCGTACGCGAGTGGGTTCAACCATTACTCACCCTCTTTTGTGAAATGGATTATTTAGGGGTGTAAGATCTATGAAACTACTCCTGCTTCACCCTATTTAGGTTGGTCATAAAAGAAATCATTTCATGGTTGAACCCAGTCGCGTTCGAAAAAAAGAAATTTGTCGCGTGCTTGTCCACAGTGATATAGTCTGTTTTCCATTGCAAGTGTACACATTATGGGGTAATGGGACTTAGCAGTGTCAGAACAATAAGGCATGTTACTTATTCTTGAGAATAGAACGATCCCGAGTAAAGTATCTGCAGGTACACTGAGATTCAGGCCATCAAGATTCATAAGATGTCGATAAGATTCATGAAGTCCTATAACAGATTTATGCATAATAAAAGATATCCTAAACTTCAAAATGCGTCAGTAGCCTTTCTGGGTATGTTAGACGACTCCGAGCCGGCTTTACAGTACCGGGTCGTAAAAAGAAGACCTTCGACAAGCCCCACTGTACCAAAATTTACGCTATCTATTGGGTGGCTGTAAAAATAAACGTCTTGGCACATCATATTCTCGTCCCCGATTCAAAATTCAATCTTTCTTTTTGGCATCAGGTTTTCGGCGGGAAAACTCAAACTAGAGATTTTAGAGTTCTCTTTGAAAGTCAGGAGTTTAGAGCGTCTGGGAAATATGATTCATGGATTTATAACCAAACATTCATTATTAGATATGTGTCGGCTCTGACTTATCGGGGATAAAAACGAATATTACCAGATTACATACCGAAATGAAAAGTAATCTTACCTGTACTGTATGTAGTCCGTACTTTAAACTAGAATTTTCTTTTTCGTCCAAAGTATACGAATAAATCGGATGGCAGAGAAATTAAAAATGTCTTGAAACCGTCGGATACGACACAGTTTTGGGTGTGGCAAAATCGAGAGACTGTTTTTATATATGGTGGTGGCAGGTGTCTTGAAATTTCGCACGTGATCAAAAAATAAACTTTGCTTGAATTTTCATGCATAACCAATCATTGGCCGGACTCCTCTACTGGAGAAGATCATTGATAGGCTCCCACGCACCGACGTCATATTGTCTTCGCTTTTGATTGGATGTGTCCTCACCAAATTTGAGACCTTTTAAGGAAAAAAGGAGGACAGCCGGTCATGACTGACCCTCCTGCATATAGGTCTTTGGGTTCATTGGTATGCCGTGTAAACGCGCACGAATGTGACCTTGTCTGATCTGGTATGGTCCAAAATGTGGGGCAAGGCGTTGGCGGAAACTGTCCCAAAACAGCCAAAAACAGTATATGAGAATGTAGATATAAATGATTAGCATAATTCCATGGTCAAATCGTTAAAGCCGTTAGCAGTTGAGGAAAAATGCATGGAGAGAAGACCAAGAACGGGCCAAATTTTACAATTTAGATATGTTATGTACATTTGATATCGATAGGCTATATTCTCATAATATTTTTATGCCGTTTTCGCCAAATTTCCGCCGGCGTTTCCGAAGAATGCCTGGCCAAAAAAGTGTCGTCGTGTCCGCGCCCTCCTGACTTATATCGATAGTAATTTGGTAATTGGTAAATTACGCCCGACATTCAAGCAGGACTTGATAAAGACTAAAGAATTTCGGAAGATGAAAATGCGAATAGCCTAATATACCTCATCATAATTAGGACAAGGTTTGACAATTTTGACGTTATGGGGCTTTTGCAGGATAATTCGGCTTCTATTCATTGGCTATCATCGCTATAGGCTACTAGTGTCGCTTGCTTGCTGTTGATTTGATCACAAAATAACTTTTGCCTTAAATATATAGTGCAACTCGTAAGGTGATTATCAGGCTAATAAGGACAGCACACTAGCCGCCAACTTCGGCGGCAAGACGAACGCCTGAAAAATCCGTAGTGTGCTACGGCCTGCTACGGACGGCATCAGGCGAACGCGTCTTGCCGCCGCGGGAAATTAAGAATGCATTTGTCTTTTCGACGAAATACCCTGTAGGCCTATCTTCTAATCTTTTCAATGAATTAATAAAAACTAGCATCCGAATTCAGGAAAAGTTTGCCAGCCATTCTAAAAAAAGAGGACTTTTTTAATTTATGAAGTTCCACATTCTTCATTAATTCTGGACGATCCCAGGTGAACAATCCTATTAATCCAGCTTGAAGTTCGCGCGTCCGATGATGGAAAGTGGTATGTCGGCAATGTCCGGGGTGCTTCCAGCCACTAGAGCTTGTGTCCACTTCGCAAATTGCCATTGCCTTTCTGAACCCAAGCCCAATCCCAATTCCTCTTGTGCTCAATACAGGTCACAGTTAGGGTCATCGCACTTGGTGACTGCACCAAAAGCGCATCACCTGCACTAAGTGATTGTAATGCAAGGGGGGGGGGGGTCATTCCGTATTCGGTGCGTCTCATTTGGGAACACAAAAATGGTTTTGAGAATCACAAGAGAACAACTTTCTACAATGTATTTTCTTCAAATGATTATAGATTGAAGTGATATTCATTGGATTTGTAGTGATATTCTATTGGATTATTGATTTCATTAATTCATTTGAATTTTATACAGACGGCCGCCCATCAAACTATGACATATCCAAGAGATTGTCCATACAAAATCTGTATGTAGATCTGGCTGTAGATCTATTAACACAATCCGATAACAATGTTAGGATTGGCTTTGACCCCCTCCTTCCATCCCCTTATCCTAAAACCCTGTATACACGCGTCAACAACATTTATCATCAACACCATCAACTGGAGTCAACAAGCTAATGTGATGGGTTGATGCTTATTGACAGGCCCGTCCACACTGATCAACAAGTGTCAACTTTTTGTCAACATTCGTCGTTATGGTCCCAAGCTCCACTTCCTACTAGCCGGAAGAACGGTAGAAAATACTGTACAGTCCCTCAGGAGCCGTTGCGCGTCCCGAGCATAGTTGGGAAAATCAAGGAGTGGCAGTTACGCCCCCTTATTTTCTCGGGTTGCATTGTTAGTATCTTACTGCAGATTACCACAGGCATGACAGGAGGACTCACCAATTTCCAGATGGCAGCACTTTTGAGGGAACCTGAAATCACATGGAACCATCCTGCATTCCAACTGATTGATCTTTTTCAACAATATAAAGAATGAATATACATTTTCTTTGGTCAACACGATTCAACAAGTTGATCAGTGGTTGTTCTTGCAGTCCAAACTGGTCACACTTCCACATCAACAACAACAACAACAAATATTGACAAAATGTACAATAAACTTTGACTTTTATTGAGGACTCTAAAAGAGATACAAATGTAGCATAGTTTGTCTATACATGTACAGTACAACTTTTCCCCAATTTTGCAGGTTGAAGATTGATACAAAATGAGTTATGCTGTAGGGATTATGCTTTTACCAGTAAGCCTATCATGAATAGGAAGAGAAATAGAGGGACCGTTGTGTTGATTGCATTGTTTGCGCAATGATTGTGAAAATTTCCAGTAAGCCAAGCAGCTGAACCTGCTGAGCTTGAGTTACTCTGAAAATTGAAAATTAAAGACACAATTAAAGCAACATACTGGCAACTCTTTTCTCTTCGTATCACACAAAGACTTAGAAATCTTAAGATTAAACAGGCCACTACACCATGCTACAATGGCAACTTTAGAAATAAAAAGATCACGCTCAACTTTGAAAATACATACATGTAAGCCTTTAAAATAGATGTACCCAACACTCAGCTGAAATATAAGTGTCCAAAAAGAGGCAAGGAGCTTTGAGCTCACCTTCTGCTGATGACAGGAAAAAGTTTCCCGTTATGATTTAAAGTGACTTAACCGTAAAGGTTTACAAATTGTCTAAATGCCTCCATATGGATATCTGGATCATAAGCACTGCAGTCTTCCAACAGCTCAATTGTCAATGTAAGCTAAAAAGTGGAAAATGGAATCATTTTAGCTGGTCAGGGAATTCTGAGACAGTGAACAATATCAATTCTATTAAAGATATGGAGATCAAACTTGATCATAAAAGGCTTAAATCAATGTCAATTCTGGATTCCGTTATTTTTAATTACTCAGTTTCTCTATGATAAGTAGGTATCATCTTATCTGTAAAAAATTTCTCACTTTCTACATTCTTTTGCGGTCAGCATTTCTTTCACTGGGTAGATCTGGCCAATTGAGAAAAAAATATATTTAAAAAAAAACGCCTTCAGTAGCCAATATATACGCTTTGAATGGGACCGTGCTGTCCAGGCAGTATTACATACATCTTCTTCTATCATTTCAATCAACGAATGGTCGTACGTAAGTCCTCATCCGGTGAGCACTGGGGAAAACATCAGGTAGGGAGCTGAAAAAGTAATTAGTAAAATTTACAAATTAAAGAATTTCATAGAGCATGTTGAGTGCAAGGGTCAGTGTCAAAAGTTTTTAAATGTGAATGATTAATAGTTCGTTTGAAAATTGGTTAATGTTATGAACTTTTCATTCTACATGTACTAGTACTACTGCAGACCCTAGTCATGGTGGTTGGAATGCATTACCCATCTTAGTCATGATTTGTGGCTGGGTGTATTATAGCATAGTTGGGACTTCATTCCTTTGTATTTTTATGTTAATAAATATAACCCCCTCCCCCCGTTTATTCAAGGCCATCCTCTTGTTGATAAACAAATTCTTGTCTCCAGGTAAACATTCAGTCTAAAGTCAGTCCTTGATATGGACTCAATATCCCACATCCTAGATACTAGGTGTTGGTCGTAACATGCTGGTCAATTCCAAACAGGCCTGGTGTCTAGGTAGGAAGTGAAATTCAACCATGCCACCCGGCCCACTCATTATACATGTTGTTACACTTCTGCTTGATGTTGAAGATGGGTTGGGGGTGGGCATGGTGGCGGGCATGGTGGTGGCTGTTATACAACCTCCCACAACTTCACTCTTTGAGTACTGAAGATGAATCAAATCAAATATCGAAATAAAAGTGGGTCTTAGTTTTGTAGTTCATGAGTAGGGGTCTTAGTTTTGTAGTCTAACTCTAGTGCTGCCTTAGTGGGTCTCATATGGTCTTTCTTTGTAGTTGGGGGGGGGGGGGGGGGGGCAGTGCTTCATAAGTTGGTGATCTCTAGCCTGAAAATTTGTTCGGACCTCGATCGAAGAAGGTACGACAAACAATTAATTAATCAAACCCTTATGAGGTTCACTCATTTGAAGTAGAGAGGGTAACGTACATTGTATACACAAATCAAACACACACGCAGTGCTTGCATGCATTGCAGAGAACGACTTTTGAGTGATGTCCCAGGCAGCTGAGACACATGTCTTGTTGGACATGCCTACTGATTTTTAAGCCCCCCTTTAGGAGGGCAGGCGGTATTTGCACCACGCCACCACGGGCACCACGCGACCACCACGCCACCACGCGAACAGGCGGAGCGATCATAATGACGATATCAAAATAGCGGTCGATTCATTGGATCATGGTTTCTTGGAACAATTATAGATGGCGTTGGCTGCTATCCTAGCTTCCCTAGCGTCCCACGAGCGACCAAAAGGTCCCCAGTAGCGATCGCGCTCTCCGAATGCATGTGACCTAGGGCAGAATGTTCAAAATCAATGACCTGATATGAAAGTTAATGCAGTAGTCATCTTTAAATTCCTGAAAAATCACCCGGACTTTTAAAACTGGGGACTATACTGACTTTCAAATGACTGTAATACGTCTACGATGTATAAGCCTGGGCCCATATTGCTATTCATGAAATCCCATCAAACAATAGAACAGGACTTTTAAATAGTGGACTATATTTACTTTCACACCAGTGTCACAGTCTTCATAGTGTTTGAAGGGACGCTATAGGCAGCAGCTATGTTGGCAAAATAAAGTTACACGAAGTAGCCAATAGGGGTCTCTCACCTCTCACAGGACGTCGAAACTATTCACACATGAGACAATACACCTATAGGCAAGATGAGCCCGTCAGGTATTTGAAATCACTGAACCATTGTCGAACAATAGGGCGGGACCTTTAAAACAGGTCACAATATTTACTTTCACATCAGTGTACCAAATAGGCCTTCAATGCATAAGCGTACGTGCCGTACAGGACCTTTACCGGGGACAAGTCTCTGTACAACACGAATTCGCAATAATAGGTCTCCGATCTATACTTTCTCCGCAGTGACAGTATTGTGATAACAATAATGGTGTGATAAGATCTCTCATGACAAACGGTTGGACACGGATGTATAGCGGCTTAATAATAGCCCTGCTTTTTGCGAATGCCATTAACAAGTAATAAATACTCGTAAATCCCGTCAGGCAACAACGCAGTATACCAACATGCCATCTATAATTGGTAGGTGTAACCACAACTCTCAAGTGTCTGTGGTCTGATGGCTTGTTTTGATATCGTCATTATGATCGCTCCGCCTGTTCGCGTGGTGGCGTGGTGGTCGCGTGGTGCCCGTGGTGGCGTGGTGCAAATACCGCCTGCCCTTTAGGAGGGGCTCTTAAGATACACGTGTGTGTGGGAGTATATACTGATTTGATGAGAAATAAAGAGAGTAACTATTGTATATTATATCCTACAAACAATTTTTTTTGGTATATTTCTGAATTAACTCCGTTGAGTTTACCGATTTCTCCGCGATCTTCCGGTGGTGGTTGCTATCCCATTTGTTGAAATTAATTTAAATTAATTTAAATCTTCATGGGAATTCGCTACATCATATGCCTAAGAAATTGGCCAATTATATTAATATTTTTATTAGAGAAATATCCGTCCTAAATAATGACAGAAAAGGGTGGTTTATTTCAATTTTGTGTCGACATGGTCGAGGTCACGTGACATAAACAAAACAATCGCACACACCCGTCCAAAAAAGGCACTTTAAGAAAAACAAATACGTTTTTCCTGCTTAAAACCACACTGACGACTAAGTTATTTTAGTCTACTACCCAAATCTGAAGTATTAAAATGAATCACAAACTAGAACTAGCTCTATTTAGCAAAGGTTGCGTGAAAAATTCGGGTGAGCGACATTCTGAACCCTAGCGGCCAATAATTAAACTACTTTCAGCCGTCTGCTCCGGTCTCGTTAGGGAGTTTTTCCCAAATGTACGCGATGATGACGTGCCCCATTAACAGGACGTAACATCTATTTTAAAATGCGTTTCCAAAGTGAATGCATGAGGACAATCCATTTAAGTGTCGTATATCACTGGAAACGCCCGATTCCCGTGAATAAGGACAATCACAATGTATTACATTACCAAAACAAAAATGTGTCGGAAGGAACTATAATTACTATATGGATGGTCCCATCGCACCCCCCCCTCCAGCAGTATGACACAGAAGGGCTAGTTGACTGTCCACCGGGGGGGGGGGGGGGGGGGTGGGGGGGGGGTTCCCCCCAACGCACTGGTAAAAACCTATGTCGACGGAGGGGGGTTTGTGGGGTGTCCCCCCATTGTATCAGCTGTAGTTGTCAGAGCTTGCACTTAACATATGCTCGTAGGGGGATTCGGGGGAGCTCCCCCGACCTAAAGGGGGGCTCACTAAGTTCTTGACTTTACATATTAATACACAGCCTGTCCATCCTAGATCGTGGTTACATGGGGAGTAATCGTTGTAAAATTAGGCCAAACGCAAAGACATTTAACCCGGGTACCACTATGTTTACGATGCGAACAAGTCGTGTAAGTCATTATCAGCATTTTTTATTGAACTTTTGCGGGTAAAGCGTCACAGGGAGCAGCATTGAACGGTAAGCAGGTTCATATCATATTCAGACAACGACTTGTAACGGCCATACAGGAAACGATTCGTATCAAAAACCGACGATCACAACTATTCGCTTGCTGAGAGTATACATTACGCGCATACATTACATTCAGACATTGAGCTTCCAAGCTTTGAGAAATAACAGGTCATGTGTGAATTTGGCATGTTATTTTGGTAACTTACGTGAATACATTTTCAACCCCGAAAAGTGTGAAGTGAAGTTTTGCTTTTATTTAGTAATATGTAAAGTCAAGGACTTAGTGAGCCCCCCTTTAGGTCGGGGGAGCTCCCCCGAACCCCCCTACGAGCATATGTTAGGTGCAAGCTCTAACAACTACAGCTGTTACAATGGGGGGACACCCCCCCCCCCAAACCCCCCTCCGTCGACATAGGTTTTTACCAGTGCGTTGTTTATGTCACGTGACCTCGACCATGTCGACACAAAATTGAAATAAACCACCCTTTTCTGTCATTATTTAGGACGGATATTTCTCTAATAAAAATATTAATATAATTGGCCAATTTCTTAGGCATATGATGTAGCGAAATATTGCGCAAAGTCCAGTAAGCCTGTCAGCAGGACACATTTCAATCTGTTAGAGCTACAATGTATTGCTACAAGGTATTGAGTTGAATCTTGGTACAGATATTATGCACACCTAAGGCACCTATTCCATAGAGGTATACATAGAGGTATATGGTATACTACACTATACGCGAACAATGGCTTCACAAAGGGTGCATGACCATGAAACTTATACTAGTTTCATGGTCATGCACCCTTATACTAGTTTCATGGTCATGCACCCTTTGTGAAGCCATTGTTCGCGTATAGTGTAGTATACCGTATACCTCTATGGGGAAGGTGCCTCAGAGGGTAGTTGATAAAGTATGGAATTAGTGAAACCTTGGAAACACTGATAAACCTTGGAATATTCAATGTAAACCATGGAATCACTGTGCAAATAGCGCGGGAAATCGGGTGCGTTCCTTCCACGATTTATACCCTCCCAACTGACAGTCTCGTCCCAGCTGACTTTATTGATAGCAATTTGCCAGTTAGTTCAGAAGCCAACATTTTTAATGTGGAGGATGACGTCATCAATTGGCAATGCGCTGTGGTCGTTAAAATATTTTATTTCTCTTCAATGGAAGCAAAAATTAGTTTTTATGATTGTTTTGTATTCCATAGACGATAAAGTATTATGCTCGGTACTAGACGCACGAGATCATAGGACAAACACACACGTGAATAAAAAAAACCGCTTAGAACTGGTGACGTCACAAAGATCTCTGCATCCCTCGATGCGTACTGGAAGATGTAAGAAATCGCTCACGGCGAAGGAATTTATTCACATTTTTCATCTCCAAACCCGGCTAAAACCTTCGGTAATAAACTTTCATCTACTTTTCTACGGATAAGTGCCAGCCGGTACTGCATGATGTAGTCAATCTTCTCTGTATCATCCTGTATGATCACACCGCTCCGTAGTTCAAATAGGCCCCGTGTGGTGGCGTAGTAAGCGGAGCGCTGATTGGTCCATATTATGGGTGTGTGGTGGGCGTGTCGTGACGTGCATGCCCATATTTGGGAGATCAGTAGTGTACACTGGAGGCGAGGTATGACTGGGTTGTTTTAAAATATGGATTATTGAATCGGATATGCGACTGATTTCTAAACTACCGTCAAATTCCGATCTGATCATGTAAAAATAAGCTCCAAATATTGATTCGTAACCACCTTAGGTTCAAATGGCATTATTTCATGTTTTTATGCATTTTTAGGACTGATTCCAAGGTTTATCACTGGTTCCAAGGTTTCACTGATTCCAAGCTTTATCACCTACCGCCTCAGAGACCGAGTTTGGTCTGATCTGAATCTTGGTAAAACCTAAAACATTAAAACTGCTACATGTATATCTCCTGCACATGTTCTTTTTTTTAAACATTTTTATTCCTTGGCCTTACCATGCTATGCTGCATCCATCTTTCCTTCACACGAGGTGAGCACAATGGCCCTGGCCATTTCATTTAGACTGAAGAGTTTATCATGAGGAGGCCCCTTCTTGATACAACATGGCATACCGTTACTTCAATATCATAGTTTAGTAATCAAATTCACAGTACTGTAGTGTAATCACAATAAAATGCACGAGTATTTTATACAGGTAAAAAGTGCCAAAAAGGTCGGTCTTTGTGAAGACAGCATTTTTGGCTTATTGATTTACTCAAAGAGGTTTTCAAAACATGCAAGCATGAAGCGAAACAATTCTAGAAAAGAAAGGCCTTCTTAGGGGAATTAGTCCATTTCTGAATGATCATGAACCTGCATCATCTTACAGAAAATCCAGAACTGGGGAAAAAACATGAAAGCTACTCTAGGATCACCACTTTGCTATTGTGTTCACGGTAGGCCCATGACGAGGAAAATCACTTAGGCCTGGAAGATGATCGATAAGAAGCGCGGATTTGGCATTGGGTTTTTTTGTTACAAATAACACTCCCTGTTTATGCGCCAGAGCTTATTATTGAAAGGTCGTTCATTCAAATACTAGTATAGGTTGCACAGTACCAGTCGAGCTTTAGTTGAATAAACAAACTTCAATGATAAGCTCTGGCATGAACAGGAAGTGTTATTAGTAACAAATAACCCCTATGCAAAATCCATGCTCTATTCCCTTTAACAATATCTGTCCTGACAGTCTTCACTCATCTGCCCATTACAAAGCTCTGCTCTGACAGCCCAGCAAAATACATCATGGAGCATTATAATACATGTACATTAGCAACGAAGTGCACTTTCAGTCAGCATAACGTACCTTTTCTTCCCCCTTTGCAGATAAGTAAAGGGTACATTATTGTGAAGTTCAGATAATGTGACAACTGTGGTTCCTAATGACACATCTTCCAAGTCAAGTTCAAATGCATGGTATCGTGGTACGATTCTAGGGCATTTGCCCCCCGGACATCTGCCCCCCGGATCTTTCCCCCCGGACATTTGCCCCCCGGACATTAGCCCCCCTAGGACTCCTGCCCCCCTAGGACATCTGCCCCCCGGACATTTGCCCCCCGGACATTAGCCCCCCTAGGACATTTTGCCCCCCGGACATTTGCCCCCCGGACATTAGCCCCCGTAGGACTTCTGCCCCCCTAGGACTTCTGCCCCTAGGACATCTGCCACCCTAGGACATCTGCCCCCATAGGACTTCTGCCCCCCTAGGACATTTACCGCCGGGGACAGTCAAAGAGAACTTGATTGAGTCGGTCAGTCCAAGAGTAGCAGGATGATCAGCTCTGGCCTGTATTAATAGATTTAAGAGCATACTTATATGCATTACTCCAGGGCAATCCATAGGTCAAATGTAAGAATGGTAAGGATTGCTGTATTTCTTTTAAATGAAACAAACTGAAGGTAGCAGAATTACTGAAGGTAGCAGATAGGCCACCCTTCAGTAATTTTCAGCACAAAATAACTTAAATAATCATTACCTTCTTTGACCTGTACTATGACTTCATTTCTTGATTAGTTGTGATGGTGGAAGGAGACGGAGGTATCATGTGAAGTTTTCTATTTTAATCAAACAACAAACAAGTTTCAAAACATCAGATATACATGTACATGTAGTGATATACATACATGTGCATATAGCAGCACAAAAAAGAAAAAGGCAAGAATCGCCAGAGAAAAACCAAATACAAACTAGAATTGTCGGTTGAGTCTGCAGGCAGACTCTGGAGTCTCCGTCAACTGTGGGTTGCTTTGTTTTGAGGAAGTTGAGGAGGCAGTATGTTTTGGTTAAAAGTTTATTGGGAAAATAGATATATACATGGCTAAACTTTAGAATCCCCGATCGGAAATGACGTAGTTTGATCGCATTCAACTATAAATCCATTGAACAGTGGTGCTTGGTTAGTCATAAGTCAACCGATGACCTTTTTTTGGGGTGTGATCGGCGATTGTAAACTCGTTCCATATACATATATACATAGGCCTAGTTGGAGATTAAAAGTCGGGTTACTGGTTTGTAGACCTTGGTATGAGAATTGTCTTCGCTGGCAAGGTTTGCATTGGGTTTATGTTGCTGCTGTGTTAACGCTGTGTTGGGATAGCAGCGATGGTGATGTTGTGGTTCACATGTGCCTTAAACACTACTCTGCACATGCGACTTGCGCATGACCGGAACTTGATCGTCTTATCAACGCCGTCGCCTCGCTCCAAGGCCCTGCCTGTATTGACCACTATTGTTGCCGCGAAAATTTGTTTGTAGCAAGAATAACTTATAACAACAATGAATCATAAAAGATTTCAATTTATGTCTAAGCAAGTGTGTTCCTGTAATCGTTGCTCTTAAGTACGAATTGATCAATTGCGGCCATTTTCAGTCCATTTCCACGGGCCACTTCCTGTCCAACATGGAAGCTATCGAAATTGGCAGGGAATATGGTCGCATAATACGTCTCGTTTGGAGAATGTGCAATGGCGGAAATCGAAATTGGCAGGGAATATGGTCGCATAATACGTCTCGTTTGGAGATTGTGTAATGGCGAATCAAATTTTCACGACCCATCGCAAAACGGCTGTCTCGTCCCCTAAAATATGTCGTTATTGCTCGCTAAATAATTCTGAAAATTCGCACTGCACACCTTTGATGTTTCGATAAACAACTCATTATACTATTTGATTTACCCAATGTCCAGTTTTCCCTAAACTTCGCGAACACGAATCCACCTGGGTTCTCCAATCACTAATGATATACACAGTGCATTGCATACACCGTAGTCACCTGGAACGGGGTTATAAATTGGGGGAATTTGCCTAGCTAAACCAAGAGTCTCCTTTCAACCCTACATACGTAGGTTGACGGAGACTAATTACAGCTTGGTCAATGAACCTCTGACCATTTTAGAATGAAAACAGAATGAAGAAGATCAGAACTCCAACCCTGAGTTAAAATGTACTGTAACACTCGTGAGTACCCCTAACAATTGCTCATCTAGCCCGCTTCAAATGACATCAAGGTAAAATAAACAAAGTTTCAATGTCAACTTGATTTTCCTCATCGACACTACAAGTTAAAATTATGGGCAACCCCTCTCAAAAATCCAATAATGTCCCTATTGGGGTAGTCTACTACAAGGTTGTGCAACCTCTGTTGCACATTCCTGTACACAGCTCGCCGGACAGGAGGATTTTGGCCTGCTTGATTTTGGACCATTTGAACATGTGTCAGAGCATCCTCTCGCTTTAGGACCTCAAGAAATTTCCAGAAATTAGGGTGGTATGCCCCAACATCAGACTGAAACCGCCGGTGCCAGCCTTCCACGTGGTTGTTGGTTCTCGGTAGGTTGTCAAGTGTGCGCTGATGCATATTCCACATGGGTATGGGAAAGAGGGGATTTCTTCTGCCATTGCCATTATCTCGCTCTTCTCCAATGTATGTAGCTTCGAAATACTGCAGAATAGGAAGAGCATTATCTGGGAGATAATCCTGCAATCCATTGAAACCAGCAATAACATCATCTTCAGGGAGGAATGCCAAGGAAGGAATCATACGGAGTTGTAACGCAAACTCTGCATCTGCCTGGTAAGCATTGGCCAATCCTCGGGCTTGAACCTGAAAAAAATGACATTTCGTACACAACTATGGCAAGCAATAAGGGCAAGCAAAATATTTTTAGATTATCGCCCATGGCAATTGTCGGGGCCGCCGGTTAAACGTTTTAATTTTTTATTGAATCGTGGTAAATCCGTAAACAATTGCTTTGACTGATAAATGACGAGTTGAAGAACCTGGAGAATCAAATATACCGGGTACGATTGTCAAAAATCAATTAGAAAAAGAATTTGGGAGGTCATATGACAGACGTTCCAATTTTTGGAATGTTCCAATTTCTTTTGGAACTCCAAGCATACTGAAATTGGTATGTCTGATTTATTTTGAACGAACCAAAATTTCAGGTTTTCCCCCAACTTCGGCATATTTACCTGACGATATACATTTTGAGTCATGTGAAAGAAACATCCTTTCACCTCCACGTCGGGGAACACGTCCAGTATGGCATTCATGGCTGCCCGTTCGAAGTCAATGAGCACTTCTGTCGGCTGGAGGCCGTTCACCCCACCTGCGATGGCCGACACTTCTCGAAGAACACGCGCATAGGTATCCTGTCTCTTATTGGTGATGAGAGCGTTCACACTAGGGAAAACACTTCCGTTAGCTGTTAAACTGTGAATGGTGTACAGTTGGAAAAAGACTTCTGGCACTACTTTAAATGTTCCGTCGGCAAACCAGAAATCAGACGTTGCAAGGCATTGTTGCCCATCTTCACTCATATAAATGAGTATTCTGTCAGCTTCTCCTTCACCATTATCAAACCGTAAAAAGATACCATCTCTAGCTGTCATTTGATACTGTCTGGGGATAATAACATCTGCAGCACTGGCCGGGACAGGAGGTTGGTTTCCAGCACGCTGTCTGTTTCGTCGGATATTTCTGCGGACGTTTGTTATGGGTGTCATAGCTCCAGCGGCTGCATCACTCATGTTTTGCACTCCTGCTGTAATTATCTGTTGTGGAGTTTCTTCAGTTTCTTCCGCTCTCTGTTTCATATTGCTCCTCACTGTCAGCATTTCAACTCGAGCAGCATCTCCAGCATGTGTATGGTCGTCACCCTCTGCACAACCTGGTTGTTCATGATGTGCAACTTTGCTTTGCACTCACTTCGTCGTCTTTGCTCTCATTCCCAACTTTCCTTCCCCTCGCTTAAATCTTTTTGCTTAACATAACAGAAACCTTCAAAGAGAAGCTTCCTCCCTCCACGACTAGTTGCTATGAACTCCATGACTGATTGACACTGGCAGAACTGTACTAGTACAAGCTCTATGGTCGGTCACATGTACATTTACTAAAAATAGATTCACAGAAACATTGTATGACAGAGGCATTTCTCAGAAAAGGCGTATCATTAGGCCACTTTAAAAAAAAGCTGGTTAGCGTCCTTGCTTCTGGGAGGAGGTGGGTAGGGGGAGGTGTTTTTGTTTTTTTTAATTCATTTTAAGGCTGAAAATAAAGCTGCTGAGCAAATAAAGAAAATCTGAAATATGGAAAAATCCGGGTAGGTGTACATTCTAGTGTAAAATGCACTATAAATTTTTTTTGGCTCTCGAGCACTTTGTCGAGTAGGAAGGGGACGCTAACTAACTTTTTTTTATTCGGGCTTAGCTACGCAAGCCTATCGCGTCTATGGCAAGCCAAAGCGGAATTTATTCAAGACTTTAGAATTACCATTCAAGAAGTTAAATATAAGTTCAAGAAGGAAATATATGTTCAAGACTATAATATGTTCAACCTTGAATCAAATGTTTTCAACCTTGAATAAAATATGTTCAACCTTGAATAAAATATGTTCAACCTTGAATAAAATATGTCCAACCTTGAACAAAATATATTCAACCTTGAACAAAATATATTCAAGACTCACGTGACCATATTCAAGACGCACGTGACCACAAAATTGATGACGTAGTTGCTCATGTTTTGATGCTTTACGGACTTTCCCGAACCCGCGTCCAGACTTTCCCGAACCCATGGTACTTGTGTTGCGTTTCGGAGCTCGAATTGTTCGCACGAAGGTTTTGACACATGGTTGTACACGTACCTAGCCGCCTGCGAAATTTTTTTCTGCAGGATACTTCTGCCATAGTGTACATCTGACAGCCAATCAGAATTCAAGGCAAGCACGTGTCTTTGTTGACATCATCTTTCCACATGGCGCAATAATGTCAACAATGCCACGTGTTCTGATAATCTTGGAAAGAACAAGTTAGCAAATGGTTAGAGGAGTATATTAGCTAAAATATATTTATTTGCAGTATCTTAACATGTATGCCCTTGAGAGAAGCTTTCTAATGAGTAGCAATATTGACAGAGGGGTTCAGTAAGTTGGCCACAATTCCCTTTTTCGAGGTGCCTCCAAGTCCTACAGTCCTTAAAGGGTTACACTACTGTTTGCTGTGTGTTTTACCTAGGCTTTGATTTCTGCTTACACATACAGAGATATTGTGTGGGGCAGCTGGTTTCTTTTTTGGTGGGAGTATTCCACCTCTGATGTCAAGTGTTGCCTTCCTTTTTTCTGGTTGCTTAGTATAGCCATGCTCACTCACACCAGAAAGCTTTGTTAGCCTCCCGCTGGAAAGACACTTGCGACCCCCAAGTGAAGCTCTTTTCCTTCTTGCGATAGCTGTTGGCTGTACACCAATCTGCTTCATTCCAGCTATTCTCATTTTTTTCTTGTTGTTGTTTATGACATGTGAAAGACCAGAGTACTTTCCAAAAGTGTTCAACGCTGAAATAAGTGCCGAGTCAGTTTGAAGTTTCGATGCACTCTTTATGAACGTTTTGACAGCTGGCTTGAATGTATCAGGGTCATGTTCTACCTTAGTGGCAAGCTTGGAAGCGAAGGCAATTAAATCCTCCCTAATTCCGTCTCGTTCCTCAGGACTTGTTGTTTGCTCAACGGTTGTTGCCGATGCGCTGCTGCTGCTGCTGCTGCTGCTGCTGCTTCTAGTTATCTGCCTTGCGTCAAATTGTTTATGGACTGTATTCTGGAGAGCTAGGCTGTCCTTCTGGAGCTGAAGACGTGTAGGCGAAGTGGAAGTAGATGATTCTGTACCATGGGACTTCTCATGAGAGCTGCCTGCCAAAGACATGCTTACTAGAGTGTCTGCGTTACTGCAATCATTCTCACAAAACTCAACCTGTTCTCTCCTGGGTACAATCCTGGTGTCATCCCACAGGGATGTAAACCACTCTGGACTAACATCTTTTCCAGTAGCAACTTTGTAAAGCAACTGACGGCTTTCAGCTGATGTGACTGGAATGATGTTCAATGATGCCACTTGGAACTTTTTCGAAACTGCAACTTGGTGTTTGCATGGACCGCCATTTTTTCCGATGTGACAAGTACACAGGCCCACTTCTGTATTTACAGTGTAGATGGTGTCCTTTTTAGTCTCACTCGGTACAGTGTACACATTTGATGACAGTTGTTTAATGTCACTAAGGCTGACTTTGTTGTCAACAGGAAAGTACTTTGAATGTCTGACATAATCTAGGCGGTTGTTAGCCACATCAACAAGTCGTCTTTCATAGAAAGACTCCAATCGGGTGACGACAAATTCAACCAACTGGAGAGCATTGTATGCCTTCATCCTCAGAAGTATCTTTTCCTTTAGAACCCTCATTGCAGCTTCACAAAAATTGTTAGTGTTATTCCCACGAATGGGCATGTCATCTCTAAAGCATACTGCCCACAAGTGTCTTCGATCATACAACTTACTGACGTAGGTCATGAATGACGGATATGAAGTTGCTGTTGTGTCATTTCTGGTGGCCTCATACCTTTCCACTAGGGAAGCCTTATCATCTGCATACATCATGTCCTTGACTAGGTGGAACAGCTGTTGCCTGTGTTTCATTGCAATTTGGTTTTTACTGTCCCATAGCCAACGCCATGCTGCCTGCAAAACATGGAAGACACAAAGAATGGGGGTGGATTTTGGAAAGGCGCTCTTTAACGCCTTTCTCTCAGCTTCGCAATCATCCGTCATGAAAATGATGGAGCCTTCAACCCCTCTGCCATAGAATGCCTCATTCAGGATGATGGACTTCAACAATTCCAGAGCGCTTTTGATTGTGCTTTCTGTTTCTGTGCTTGTGATGAGACAGCCAAGAGGCAACCCACCACAACAGCTATGTGTCATAAGCAGAAACAAACGCAAGTTGTGACGGTCCATGTTTCCTGATGAATCCACAAATGTCATCTCACCACTCTGTTCAACCATTTGATGAACCCTTTTCATGAGGGGGGTGCAAATAGCAACGATAAGCTGGTTGTCACTTGTGCTCATTTTGATGATTGTTTCTCCTTCTGAATTTAGACGTTCCACTAGCTTCTCAAGGTCCTTCATCATGTTGAGATCACTGTTCCCATACGCCTTTTTCGCAATGGTGTGATATAGCCTGCAAGAAGAAGATACAAAGGCATATTGAAGGGGCTCAATGATTCAGAAGTCAGTGGTCCATTTCTGAAATGAAAATCACTTTGAATCTCAATGCAAAGCTTTCTTTTGAGTCAAAATGCACCAGTTTTCCAACTACATGTACTAGTCCATTACCACCTGTGTTCTTTTTCAGATTCAGTAAAACATGGACTTGATGTCCACATATCATTACTTTAATGAAATAGAGCCCAGTGCATTTTGTACTATTTATTTACCTGTAGCACCATTGGAGGTCTGGAATCTTGGCACGATCAGCACTTGCAAAAATAAAGTCATCTTGATGATCTATCTGCATGTCATACTTGTGAAGTTCTAAGGCAGAAGATGGCGAATGGCCTGCTTCAAACATTGTTAAAAACTTCTTTGTCACTTCTTCAGAGACGTCACGGTGTCGAAGAGCATCAGCAGAGTTCAGTAGGTGGTTATGGATGAAATTCATGTTGACAATCATTGGAAATATTTGGAGGTGTGCATCTTTTGATCTGAAAAAAATAAACACTGACTAAAATGTTTTACCTGTACATTTCCCAAATCAAAACAAATAAACTTGTATATCCACAATGATCTTGAAGTTAGAACAAAAACATTGACTTACCTGCATCTCCCTTTCTCTATGCGCTTTACACTGATTGTCATAGTGGCGCTGCACTTTGTATTTTTGGAAGATAGGCGACTGCATTCAGTTCTTGTTTTATGTTGACATCTTAGGTCTTCCTGTTAAAAGAGAATGGAGGATAATGCAAATTGTGAAAGATATATATAATGAAAGAATATTCAGTTCTTGAGAGGGAAAAGTGTAAATGTGATGTGAGTTGTGAATTGAATCAAGGAATGGAATGCAATTTACAACAACGCCATTGAAATTTCTAGCCTAGATTAGAGCTAGAATTGTTAATTATTAATGACTTATCTCAGCTGAACAGTGTATTGATCTTGTATTGATATTCATTAAACTTACTTTAAATATGACCTTCTCTCCAACATGCGGATAGGTCTTGGATACTCGGAAAGTACTCTTTGAGCACTCCTGGAACTCTTTCTTCCAGCTTTTTGCTTCATCTTTACTTCGCAATGGCAGGCGAATAGTTGCCGTAAACCCTCCACTGGTAGGACACTCTGAGAAAGAGCACAGGCGGTACTCATACTCATCTGATAAAATTCCCTATAAAACACAGAAAAAAATCATTGAGCTGAGGGAATGATGAGTATGTTATCCTATAATACTAAAACTGGTACGAAACAGAATGTAAACAGGTGGTAGCATGACTGACCGACTGTGTACACCTTGAGAAAGTTTGCCCCTTTATAGACCTAGATCTTTGAATAGCAATACAGCCATTCATAATAAATAGCACTAAACAAATACAATGGCCCTTCAACAATGTTCAAACTACCAAAATAGGCCTGATACCTTCAACAGCAGACATCGGATACACTGTCCCTTTAATAATTATCAACATTGGCAACACTGTCAGTGTCACTGCCCCTTAAAATTTCACAAATCAATGCATGCACTGCAATACATGTACAAAGTCAAATGTATTATAATTATGTAGCGATCAGATCAGCTGATGCCTCTTTTGTATGCATAATATCATCAATTTTACAATGAATCTGTGCAATTCATTCCTAAACACTACGACACAAACCTTGAGTTGAGCATACTTGGGGTCAGACAATGAACTATTGTCACATTCACAGTTGAAGTGGCACTCGGCATGCGACTCGGTATCGTCCATTGTATTTGCATTATCATGCATAAATAAACAGTGTGACGTCAAAGATCGCGCCAATTGTGATTGGCTGTCAGATGTACACTATGGCAGAAGTATCCTGCAGAAAAAAATTTCGCTAGCCGCCTACACCTGACATGTACTCATCCTACACATCATGACATGGATGCCGAGTGAATGTCAGAGTCGATACATGTTTCACAGACATATCAGGCAAATTATAGGTTCAAAATGCGCAATGCCTCTCACCTTTCATACCACTGTATCGGATTCTCGTTGTCTTTTGACATGTTTGAGTGTTTAGGCTATACAGGCAATCAATCACGTCGTGAAACAGAACGCATCAGAAGTACCACAGATTCTACGCTCTACGTCATCAATTTTGTGGTCACGTGCGTCTTGAATATGGTCACGTGAGTCTTGAATATGGTCACGTGAGTCTTGAATATATTTTGTTCAAGGTTGAATATATTTTGTTCAAGGTTGGACATATTTTATTCAAGGTTGAACATATTTTATTCAAGGTTGAACATATTTTATTTAAGGTTGAAAACATTTGATTCAAGGTTGAACATATTTTAGTCTTGAACATATATTTCCTTCTTGAACTTATATTTAACTTCTTGAATGGTTATTCTAAAGTCTTGAATAAATTCCGCTTTGGCTTGCCATACGCGTCACAAGCATCGGAATAGCATTCCGCGACGTTACTATATATAGAATTATCGTTACTATAAATAGAAAAGAAACAATGTATTCATAAATCCTATGGGGGCTAATGCCCGGGGGGGGCAAAAATCCGGGGGGGAGATGTCCTAGGGGGGCAGAAGTCCTATGGGGGCTAATGTCCGGGGGGCAAATGTCCGGGGGGCAAATGTCCGGGGGGCAGATGTCCTAGGGGGGCAGAAGTCCGGGGGTAGAAGTCCGGGGGGCAGATGTCCAGGGGGGAAGGGTCCTGATACCTCGTGGTACATACCCTAGGTTGTTAAGAGTCTTCACACAGAAAATATTCCTATTTGGGTCCACCAACACATGGGTTACTTCACAGAACTGAGGTAATCCAGGATTATGTGGATTAATCTGGAGTACAGTTCCTTTTTAGCTCACCTCTTAGCAGAGGTGAGCTTATCCCATACCGTGGCGTCCGTCGTCCGTCGTCGTCGTCGTCGTCCGACGTCCGTTAGCAGGGCACGTTTCGTAACTGTTAGAGCTATTGAGTTGAAACTTAGTACACATGTACCCTTATGTAATGACACCTTGGAGACCAAGTTTCGGTCCGATTCGTTTCATGGTTTGGCCACCAGGGGGCCAAACGTTAAAAGTGAAAATATGCAATATCTCCCTTAATAGTTGTCGGGAAATTTTGAAAAAAATATATGGTAGGTACTTCTAGCAAAGGTGCATCATATATCCTCCGGGTTTTTGATTTGACCTCCTTTTCAAGGTCACAGAGGTCAAAGTTTGCTGATTCACTGAACAGTAGCATGTTTCCTATCTATTTTAGCTAGAAGGTTTTAAACCAGTGTGCACATGTATCTGGGGATTCTCTATTCCACCCCTAAAACTTCGGCCGTTCGGACATCAAATATGGCCGCCAGGCAGCCATCTTGAAAAATAAACACAGTACTATTACTCCGAAACTAATGATCGGATAGCAACCAAATTTGATATGGATGTATATCTATGTACTCTCTACTAAATCCTTGATTTTTTATCAAATGTGATAGCCAATATGGGTGCCAGGCGGGCATCTTGAAAAATTCTTAGTTTGGCCACCCGGGGGCCAAATTTAATGTCCAAAGTTAAAATGTTTGATTGCTCGTTTAATAGTGGTCTGATTTTTATAACATTTTTATGGTAGGTACTCCTAGCAAGGATACATTTCATAAGTTCGGTCCAATATGATTCACCACTTGACCACCAGGGGGCAAAATCCAAAAACCTTAAAAATGTGATTATTCCTTAACTTTTTGCCCGATTGCCACCAATTTACTATCATGGGTACATCTAACCACCGTACAGTATATGTCACACAGGTTTTCAATTTGACCTACTTTTCAAGGTCACAGAGGTCAAATGGCGTAAATTGGCCGTCGGGCCGTAACTATGGCACGTTTCTTAACCGCAATGACTATTGATCACAAATTAAGTACATATGTACCCATTGGTCAGGTGATCTCAGGTACCGAAGTTTGTTTCGATCTGATTTGCCGTTAGGCCTCCTTTTCAAGGTCACAGAGGTCAAATGTACTGTAAATTGGCCATTTTGGGGAAATTGTAATTGGTTGGACCTACATCAAACCTAACACTACATGACACAATACCATACTCTTCATCCATCTTTCCTCCACATGAGGTGAGCACAATGGCCCTGGCCATTTCATTCATACGTTCTCCCATGAATGATTAGTTTTCTAACCAAGGCCAAGTTACTTGGGTCAATGTTGTCCTCAGGAAACGCCACGCCCAGTTGTTCTAATATATTGGGACCAATTGGCAAGTACCCACAGTCCTTCACTTGGTCACCAGCATACAGGTAGTGAGACTTGTCCCCCGTTTTTGCTAATTGCAGGCACATCCACTCCTGGTGTCTCATTGCAATAGTTTTTGCTACATTTTTGAAGTTTTTCCCACACAGCACATGGCCTTTTTCAAGACAGTTAAGGCCTTCAAAGCGCATGCACCAAGAATACCTCAAAGGCCCAAACATCAGCATTTGTCTGGGAAAGTGAGGCATGAAGTGATGTTTTCGAACAATATTATCTGGATACAAAGCACGAAATTGTTCATGGTGCCTGCCAATCAGATATCGTAGACGTTCTGAATCAGACACACTGACTTCGAAGGTAAAACCAATTGAGCAAATTTTCAGCAGCAACAAGAAACATGCCAGATGTTTGTCATCTTCATTCAGCCCAGCAACATCACTCATGAGAAAAGGCAAGCTAAAGCCAAGACTTAGCATTTGTGCTGATGACTGTCTAAGTTTCTGAGATGCTGATGTGATATGGGACTGTTCAATCAAGGATGGCTTATCCCGATCTTTGGGGTAGGGAAATCCAGTTATGAAGTCATTGATCTTTTCAATGCTAAGGAGACCACGCTTCATGACATCGTTAAGCATGAGTTTTGTTCCCAAATTGAGAGTCCCTTCAAGGATGACATGCATGGCATCCTGGGGAAGACATGTGGTAACATCAAAGAATGGTACTTCAGCCAGAACACTAGTCCTATTGATTCCGTACAGTTTTGAGAAATGTTGCTTCAGTGTCTTGTCTATACCAGGTCTGTTGATAAGGCTCAGTTGGTCATTATGAGACGCCAATGATCTTTCTTCAGATTCTTCAGCAAACTGAATCTGGGTCAACTGATCACTAACAATAAGGCACTTGCGGCATGGTCGATGTGCGCTACCAACAGATTCCTTGAAGCCTCCAATAAAGTTACTCGCTGGAGTATCTCCATTAAACATTAGAAGCGCACCCCTAAACACCTCTTCATTCCCACCAATTTGAAAAGTCTGCCCATCTTCCAGTACCTTCAAATCATTTACAAAATTTTCTAACAACTTTTCCAAGCCTCTCTCACCATATTTCTTGATATCTACTGTTTTCGCAACAGCTGCAAGTTAGATAGTTCTCAAAGATGACCGCATGCTTGGATGGATATTGCCAAGTCCCCAGTAGAACACTCCAACTTTATGCTTTTTTGATTTTGAGCCAAGAGAATTCGCAACTTCAAGATCATCGTAGTATAGATAAATTTGAAGTGCAGTAGCGTCGACAGAGAATACAGGATGAGATCGAAAGAATTCACCATCCATAATGTCTCTCAAATTGCCATCACTGGAGCTGTGGGAATTACGGACTTCGGACAAAACTGCTGGGTCATTAAGAAGGTTTTGAAGTTGATCTATAAGACCAACGTAATAACCCTGGTGACTGATTTTCTTTAGCGTACCATTTTTCCACACGTACTCCACACCCAGCTCTACAGTGTCAGGATCTGTGAGCCTCATGTTTGTTCTCAGGATATTGTCACGCTTATACTTTGTATCTACAGTAGAAAACAAACTACTAGTGTCAAAAACATTTGTACCATCTTCACCAGAGAAAACAAAACTAATCTGATCTCTTGTTAAGTTCAGGGTTTCAAGTCTTTTTTGGATTGTAGACTTGATGCGCTCAAGTCTTTCCTGGATCAAAAATCTTGTCTCTCCCACAACACCACTGATGGCAGTTTCAGTCAAACGAAACTGATGTTTTAGTTTCAGAAGGTAAAGTGCCTTAAGATACTCATCTGATGGTGAATCAGCCTCTACTTCCATTTCAGCAATAGGTTCTCCAATCAAATTTTCACCAATATCACCAAATCCATCTGCAGCTGCAGATTCCGCAGCTGCAGAGTCCACTTCCATTCTTACATGTATGTCAATAGCTTCATGTTTACGTCTTATATGTTTTCGCAGGCTATCAACCTTTGAATATGTCTCTTGACACGTCTTGTCTATTGGACATTTCACCACAAAATTGTGATCCAACCTATGAATCCTATCAAGATGTCTCAACAATGATGAAAGATCTGCAGCAGAAAACTTACAAAAATCACACTGAATATTTTTGCGATCCATCATGAACAAAACGGTAAATCATTAAAAAATTACTGGTAACTGGATCAATGCCTTAGAAGAGAAAAAAACGTGTCACAACAAGAATCATAACCCAGTCATAGCCATAATGTACTACAGTGGGAAAACATACGTTATACAAAATGACATACCGGTAATGCATGTAATGTCAAGAACAGTGTCAACACAATTATAGAACACACTCATCAGGCAGCTTCAGTATATTAGTCCGTCACCTCGAAAGCCCGGGCAAACGTGAGATATTTCTGTGGGCGCACTTTTTTTTCATCCTGGCGATCCGGAAGTTTCAATAGAAAATCCTGAATGAAGTACATGACTCCGCGTAGCCGTTGTGGGTATTGTAGGTGGAACACATAATATGTAGCAAATAAGATGGTGAGTGCCGATATGAACGTTGGTTTCGAGTATAGAGCAACAATCTCCTTGTCCACAATGATAGCCATCAGTTTGATCTTGCCATTCTCGATGGATAACAGCAGTCGAGGCTCTGGGGCACCGCCCTTGAATTCATCGAAATCTACCTTTGTCTGCAAGAGAAGGGAAACAGTAATATTCTGGACTGTATCCTTTTTGCAAACATAACTCTTCAAGGTAAAAAGCTCCAGTGTTGCAATTAGGCCACGTTCTGCTCATGCCAATCTCATATAGGTTCCAGAAAAAGATTTCCCATGATGAAAGATTTCCATTTTGGGAGAGTGGTTTTTTTGTTGCCATGGAAATGGTTGCCATAATATATTCGATTTTAAGGGTCAATCAAGTTTGATCAGGTGAGCAGCTCTATGGCGATACTTTCGTTGCTTTACCCTTAGGCCCTGGGCTACAATTATTGCTAACCGTAGGAAACTAACTTACCTCTACCACCTTGACAATCTCATGATTAACTGAAATCCTTTTTGTGACTGTTTTCTCCTGGATGCTACGAAAGACTTCCAGTTCTTGGGCAAATGTTAGTGGTGAATTGGTTGGTGAATCTGCTTTACGTAAAGCTTTCACAATTTTAGCCCAGTTCACTATTGTAGTGTTTAGCTTATCTTCTCCCACAATTAATGAGAATTCATGGAGTATCTGAAATATGAGTGCACACATTGAGATCAGTTTTAGCAAGCGACAAGGAACAACTTTCCAATATCTGTCATTTATAAGGTTCACAGGTAGTCCATTCACCCTTTACCAGAACAAGTTTTTCTCACCCAAGTAGGAGCAGATGCTCAACTTTGAGCATTTGATTTTCATAACTACAGTTGAACCTTTCTTGCAAGACAGCACAAACATTTTCTGTCAATTATATGCTAAGTATAATGATTGGATTAGTTACAGGAATTGCTGGGTTCCTGAAATGCAATACAGCATGATGAATGGCAACAGGGTTCCTGCACTGGTGAGGTGTAAAGTTACCTAAACTCTTTTTCCTTAAGATTTAAGATTTGAACCCGGGGCCTTTTATTTTATGCCTAACGGAAAGCACTTGTATGGATCACAAGTACAATCATTTAAATTTTTCAAAGAAAGATGATAAACTTACCCAATCACTTTCCCTAAAGCAGGGGTATTCATTAAGAATTGTCGGAAGTGTTAGTGAGGGTGTAGAGGTAATCCAATCCCTCCGGCTGGTGTATGTTGCCTCCAGCAAAGTCTTCACCGTCGACTTCTTAGGGGACAGTTTCTGTAGTTCGGTCTTAAGTAACATTGTTCGGTCTTAAGTAACATTTTCTGGAAAGAAGAAACATAGCTTAATATGAGGCACATAGAACATGGTAGAAGTTGGGTGTTGGGGGCACATCGGTAGATTACTAGAAGATATCACTGTTCTATAGATGACCGCACAAGTCAGCAAATACAATGAATAGCTTACGCAAGACTGTGCTGCCACCTGGAAAGTGGAGCAGTACCTTACAGTATTAGCAGGGGTTTATGCAGTCAGCCATGTGTGTTGCACGCATGTAGGCTAGCCTACTGTACTGGTGGGGATCTGGGGAAGGAAGGTTGGACATCTCCAGCAAGGAATTTGAAATTTAGACTTGGGGCGATTCAAATATTAGGTGACATTGCAAGATTCTGGAAGTTTTTTAACCCCTCCCTATACGCAATAGCACGGTACATGCTAAAAACTTAATACAAAATGGAAAATCAGCACTTGTCCATAGGACAACTTGAACACAGACTTGACTTGAGAGTCTAAAAATCTATGTTGTCCCGGCAAAGCGGACAAGTGCTAAAATCAAACGCTTACTCTATGGCCAGATTCGACACTCAGGTCTGAAGGTGATCTTTAAGTTAGATCCTGGCACAGCAATGCTCACTTGGGTAAAAGTCATTGATTGGTTTTAAAGAGATATTTGGAAAGAAGAACAACGAGCACCCAAGAAATGAATGGTTCCAAACTCCCACCCACCTGTTATACTTCAATGAAACGGCCAGGGGCCATTGTGCTCACCGTATAGATATTTGGTGCTTTGTAATTCATCCAGATTAAGAAACATTGTACATGTATAGTATATAGGTCAAACCAAAGTCGGTATGACATGTGATGTATCGTTGCTTGGAGTAAGTACCATAAGAATATCATCAAAAACAAGTCAATAATAAACGAGATATTGCACTTTTTACCTATTTTAGTTTTGGCCTCCTGGTGGCCGAGTTGAGTACCAGATCAGATCGAAATTCGGTGTCCGAGGCTACATGACGTAGGGAGTCATGTGTATCAAATTTCAAGTTCAAAGCTTTAGTGGTTAAGAAACGTGCCATAGTTACAATCAAACGACAAATTTACGCCATTTGACCTCTGTGACCTTGAAAAGCAGGTCAGATCAAAAACTCATATGATATGTGATGTATCCTTGCTAGGAGAACCTACCATAAAAATGTTATTGAAAACGAATCACTAAAAATAAGCAAGATATTGCACTTCTTACTTTTTCCATTATGGCCCCCTGGTGGCCGAATAAAGAATCAGATCGAGCCAAAATTTGGCATCAGAGGTTATCTGATGTAGGGGGTTATATGCACCAAGTTTCAAGTTCATAGCTTTACTGGTTAAGAAACGTGCCATAGTTTACACTCTAACGGCCAATTTACGCCATATGACCTCTGTGACCTTGAAAAGTAGGTCAAATTGAAAACCCGTAAGATATGTGATGTATTCTTCCTAAGGGTACCTACCATAAAAATTTTATCGAAAACAAGTCACTTATAAGCGAGATATCACACTTTTTAGATTTCCACTTTTGGCCCCCTGGTGGCAAAGTTGAGAATCAGATCAAACTGAAATTCAGCACCAGAGGCTATGTGATATAGGGGGTTATATGTACCAAGTTTCAAGTTCATAGCTTTAGTGGTTAAGAAACGTGCCATAGTTTACACTCTAACGGCCAATTTACGCCATATGACCTCTGTGACCTTGAAAAGTAGGTCAAATTGAAAACCCGTAAGATATGTGATGTATTCTTCCTAAGGGTACCTACCATAAAAATTTTATCGAGAACAAGTCACTTATAAGCGAGATATCACACTTTTTAGATTTCCACTTTTGGCCCCCTGGTGGCAAAGTTGAGAATCAGATCAAACTGAAATTCAGCACCAGAGGCTATGTGATATAGGGGGTTATATGCACCAAGTTTCAAGTTCATAGCTTTACTGGTTAAGAAACGTGCCATAGTTTACACTCTAACGGCCAATTTACGCCATATGACCTCTGTGACCTTGAAAAGTAGGTCAAATTGAAAACCCGTAAGATATGTGATGTATTCTTCCTAAGGGTACCTACCATAAAAATTTTATCGAAAACAAGTCACTTATAAGCGAGATATCACACTTTTTAGATTTCCACTTTTGGCCCCCTGGTGGCAAAGTTGAGAATCAGATCAAACTGAAATTCAGCACCAGAGGCTATGTGATATAGGGGGTTATATGTACCAAGTTTCAAGTTCATAGCTTTAGTGGTTAAGAAACGTGCCATAGTTTACACTCTAACGGCCAATTTACGCCATATGACCTCTGTGACCTTGAAAAGTAGGTCAAATTGAAAACCCGTAAGATATGTGATGTATTCTTCCTAAGGGTACCTACCATAAAAATTTTATCGAAAACAAGTCACTTATAAGCGAGATATCACACTTTTTAGATATCCACATTTGGCCCCCTGGTGGCAAAGTTGAGAATCAGATCAAACTGAAATTCAGCACCAGAGGCTATGTGATATAGGGGGTTATATGTACCAAGTTTCAAGTTCATAGCTTTAGTGGTTAAGAAACGTGCCATAGTTTACACTCTAACGGCCAATTTACGCCATATGACATCTGTGACCTTGAAAAGTAGGTCAAATTAAAAACCCGTATGATTTAAGATGTATATTTGCTATGAGTACCTACAACAAAAGTTTCATCGAAAACAAGTCACTAATAAGCGAGATATCACACTTTTTAGATATCCACATTTGGCCCCCTGGTGGCCAAGTAGAGAATCAGATCGGAGAGAAATTTAGTGTCACGGGTCATCTGACCTAGGGGGTCATGTGTACAAAGTTTTAAGTTCATAGGCCTAGCGGTTAAGAAACGTGCCACTGTTTTTGAACTAGGATACGACGGACGACGACGACGACGACGACGACGACGACGACGACGACGACGACGACGACGACGACGACGACGGACGACGACGGACGACGGACACTGCGGTATTGTATAGACTCCCCTACGGTGAGCCAAAAAGCCATGCTTTACTTTCTCCCCAAGCTCCCCAATAAGGAAATTAATTTCTGCAGCAATTTGGTTGCAGGGGAACTAATGCCACTGAATGTGACAAAAAAGCTCACCTTCATAACTGTGGTCGGGAAGAACTTTCTGCCTCCTTTTCCCAGGCTTCTCTATTTGGTCACCTTTACGTTTCGCCCTAGGCGTCTTTCGCCTAAAGAGAACAGCATTGATGAATTTTTCTCGGATTGAATCCTGAAGGTGATATTTTAAATTATTAGATTACATTAGAAACTATTAGACAACAAATCTTCGATGCAATCATCACTGGAGTCTCGTGTTATTAGCTCGCCTTATGTATTTTTGGTATCATATTATTCCAATTTTCAAGGTGGTATCAGTATCACTGCTTCCACATCAGTAAGGCCACTGCAATTACTCTTGTTGTTATGAAGTCATGAAAGTGCAAGTGGCAGACAGGTTTTCACTTACACCTTGGAATTTTGCAAATTTTGGGGTCGTCAAACCAGTTATAATACCCTTTTCGAAGGAAAAAATTTACCCGGTTGTACAGCTGTGGCTTTGATTTAGTTTCTGCCGTCTCCAACAAAAAAAAGTACCATGCATATTCTCCTGTGGTATTCTAGAGCACTCAGCTTACCCATTTATTTTTTCCAAACGGGTCACCCAGGACAGGGTATTCTGTCACAATCTTTTGTGCTATTTCTGTATAGTCCTTGGCGAGATCCGTCTTGAAACTGGTGAAATAGTTCACACATTCCTCGATGAAAAGGTTATTTACCGACGAATCCAGCCCCAGCTTTCCTGCCCTTATACTGTCTTTTAGGCGAGCACTAAAGTTTGGCAAAGATAGCGGCCTTGGTAGTGTCTCTGGAGGACAAGGGATCTGGCATGTCTGGAAAGTCGAAGGCTTTGAAGGCGGTAGAGGCTGATATGTCACCTCGGTTGGACTGGAGGCTGCACAGCCTGCTGCAGCGGCTGGACGACTGATCGTTGGGGTGGCGAACGTCGCACTCCTTGGAAAATCAGTTGATATGGAAAATGAACAACTCGAACTGGGTGCTGGTGACAATGCTGGCTTATATTGAAACGGTGCCGGACTTTCAAATCCCTCAATTACAGTTTGGGAGCTGCTCAGGATCTCCGATAGTGTTGCATCAAGTGAAACCTGGGAGTCAGTTTCCGCTGTCTGAAATGAAAAAAACACAATTCTACATTCAGCTTTGATCCGAATGATCACGAACATGCTGTTCAGGGGCTGCCTCGTCCATGTTTGACATAAGATTTTTTTTCAACCGGCATGGGAGGCTTTTGCCTGAATTCAGGCTTTTGGTTCAGAAACTGCTAAATGCCATACTCCATTTGAACCTGTACATTCAGGCTTTAAAAAGATTGTTTCAAGCTTTTCCGTCTGGAAACACTCTCGTGTCTGTTTGAACAGCACCCTCTTTAGGCTATGTGACATCTCAGGTGGTGGTGAGCCATCTCGTTCTAGACGATCTGATTGGTGTCAACCATTCTGCCAACTTAATAATTACCTCATAGTCATATCTAACAGTGGGTGTTGGTGAACCCAACATTTGCTGACGCAGCTCTTCGAATTTCACACGGACTCCAAGTTGTGGGATCAGCTCTCTTATCTGATGTTCTTTCAGAGAATGGACCACACTCCCGTCAACTAAATTGTCTGAAATGAAAAGTAAATTCTAAGTACACTCGTGACATGACATAATAGGGGTTAGTTTCTCCAGAAAAGCCAGTGTTTTAAAGGAGTAGGCCCGAGTGTATTCAATGCAGAATGCGAAAACTGTAAACCATGTGAGCCCGCCGTTTGAAAAAAACCTGCCGCATACCTCATCGAATGAAGACAATGTGCTCCAGCAATCACAATGCATGCGCAATCGATATGCATTCTAAGCCAATGAGGTACACAACAAGGGTTTCTAGACGACAGGCCCCCTCGTGCGCGTTTAGCCAGGCCTACAGTTTTCCTTTATTGAATCATGGAATACCGATACCTCCATGATTGAATACACTGCATTGTTTACACTGACTGTCATGGAGAGCTCTACCCGGGCTCTACCAACCCACTTGTTAAAAAACTAAAATCCTGTGAATCCCCTAAATCTAAATGCAATGTATGCCTAGATCTACATCGTGATTCGTGGTTGTCCCGAAGGCTATCGTGTGTGCATGGATGCCAATACAGAGCACATTTCATTGTGCACAGAGCATGGGCCTAAGATCCGGGGTAAGATCCCGGTGTGAGATAGTTGTCATAGTTCTATCTAGGTAGGCTAAAATAAATCCCTAAAATGGTGAAATGTGTAGCCAAATGTTACCTCTGAACGCGCACACACTTCCTCCCGGGAACTGGTTTTCTTGCAGCCATAAACAAACATCGTAAACCGATGATGTTCGATCTATTCTCCTTGTTAATGTTGTCGCCGGCATGTTGGGGCCTGCTGCATCAAGGTCAAAAATGAACTGTTGATCCATGCTGATCTACTTACGTGCTGCTAAGCTGCAGCAGAGCGCTATGAGTGGCTCCGATCGTCCGCGTCGCGGAACACGTGCAATTACTCTTGACCGCGCTGGGTGCGGGGCGCGCCCATTCATGTGGCGCGGACGGGCTGGGCGAACCCGCTGCCGGTAATATTCCCCCCGGGTGAGTTCGCCATCGTGTGCTCACGTCCAGTAAATCATTTTACCATTGTGGATGGGTTGGATCCGCCAAAGAACTGAGCACTTTTGGTCGAACCCATGAAGATGTGCGAAAATTACCCATAGTAATGGGTAAAACGCTGATTATTTTTTACAGTGTGCTGGGGCTAAAACATCCGGTGCTGGCGGTGCGGCATTTTTCAGGACAGGGTTGGTGGGCACATGAATTCTCTTGATCCTTGGATGACAATGCACAGCAGATGAGCACATAAGGAATGTGAGGCCTTGTTCATCATCGATGTGTAGGCTTGGAGCAGTTATCCACAGAAGTCTTCGTAGGGTTGAGTCCAATCAGAACGTGCTCTATCAAGGAAGTGGTGATCAGCTTTAAAAGCACGAAAAGAGTGGCATATTGTTGCAAGGTAATGGGTGGCTGGGGTGAGAGTGAGCTTCCCTCTGAGGACATCATCAAGGAACATGAAGCATCCGACTGGGCACCGTACAACAGGATAACAAATTCATTTAGGGCTTCAATGACTCGACCAAGGACCCCACTGTCAAATAGTGCCTTGAGATTTGTGAACTGTCTTGTAACATCTTGAAAGTGTGGTGGAGTGTTCATGGCATTGCGCATGGATGGCAGCCATTGCTGCATCGAAGGCAGCCAAAGTTGTCTTAATGAATATGGCATGAATTGCATTAATTTCTTTGGGTTAGTGTAATGAGGGGTTGTCAGACATGTCCATATAGTTGCTGGCCATGCATGAGACCAACATGGATTTCGTTTGTTGCGATCACTGCTAGGGCAAACAAAGGAAGCACACTGTGGACAGGTTGGGACACCGACAACCATTCCCTGTTTATCACCGAACTGTCGCTTGACTATGTTGCCATTGTAGGATGTGTTGATGAGAGGTTCAATCGTGATTGTGTACTGCTGTGTTGATGTCCGATGACAGATGGAACAAGTGTTAGGTAGTTGTGGGTGCACTGCAGCCATGTGATCATATACCTGTAGTGGAAGTGAGTAGGAGTTATTATTTGTCAATTTGTGTCATGAAGAAATACATTACATAGTCATGAGAATCACATGAATTGTTCTGTTGGACATTAATTGTATCAATAAAGTTTTCAAGTGATAAAGATGGCGACTTCATATGTATACATGTACATGCAGTTAATTGACAATGCAGGTTTAACATGTTTGACAACATGGCAATGTTCTTTTGGTTGATTCAATAGATGATATCATAACATGTCAACCTAGGTCATGTAGGTGATACATACCTGATACAATGTGTGCACTATGATGAAGGTGAACGTCTCACCAAAGGATGAAGTGATGTCTGGAGCGATAGGGTGACGAGTGGAGAACTGCTTGCTGGAAGATAAAGGGAAGGTAAGTAAGATTGTTGTGCAATACATTGACAGTTGCCATGACCGGACATATGTGACCCCCTGCAAAATTATCTTTAAGATGCGGTGGGCTATGTTGTGATACACTAAACTGCACTGAAAATCTTGCAAAGTATGCTACAATATTAAATTGATGGCAACACATCATTTGTTACACAATGTGTCCAAGGAAGTGGCCAGACCCTGCCTCTGTCGCTAGAGGAGAACCGACGATTGAAGTTTTTCTTGCTTTGATACATACCTGATAGAGAATAGGATGAAGGTGAAAGTGTCACAGAAGGATGAATCATTTCCTGCCGCGAAAGGATGATCTGTGAAGAGGTTCTTGCTAGAAAAAAAGGGGAGGAAAGTGAGATTGGTGTGCATGCCATACACAGACAGCTGCAATGAGGGGAGGATTTGTGACATACCGCCAAATTACCTTTAAAATGAGGTGGGATATGTGGTTAAACACTAGATTACAATAGAAATCTCCATAAGTATGTTATGATATTCAATTTATCACAATGCATCCTGTCTCATACAGAGCCCGCCTCTGTCGCTAAGGACACAACAGACGACTGAGGCCTTGTGGACATTACCATTGCGTATATGTCATGAACTGCAAGAATGAAGTTGTGTTGAACACTGGATGATAGCTTCAGCACTGATATTGCTATGACATTTGCTGGAGAAGGTGATAAATGCTCGGGTCATGGCAAATGTCATGTATTGCACACGAATCTGACTTCCAGTGATGAATGGAGTGTACCAAAAAGTTGAAGTGATGGGATGAGAGGACACACCAGGCCTACAGATATTTGAACTGAGATGAGAAGGTATCCGCATAACCACCAGGTGGCAATTGCACTTTTATTTTAGGAACTTGGAAGTTTGGGTTCTTATAATAATACCTTGGCACATATTTTTTCCTTACTTGGTCTAACTCTTTACATTCCAACAGAATGTGAAACTCATCATGAGAGGAAGCATTACATAGAACACATTTCCCAAGGGTTCCCATTTTATATGCCATTTTACCAAGTCTGAAATCTGTCCACAATTTCACAATGTACTCATTGTTTGAGTCTAGGTATGGTTCTTTGCTGATTTCTTTTTTTAACAACCGATAATTTGTACACTTGCTGTTCTCATTTATCTTTGAAAATAAATTTTGCGCCGCCTGGTCTGGGAGACTTCTGGCAATGTTCTGTTTGATAAAATGTTTTTCTGGCGCAACCTGCGTATTCCATAAGTAGGAGTACCCTGAGTCATCAAGAACAGATTTGACAAATTTTATCCAAGGAGATGTATACACTTCATTTCTGTATAATGCTAATAATAACTGATACACTCGATAACTAAGTTTTGAATGATTACCTCTTAATAACCTTGCCCAAAATTGGACAGTTCTCTGCTTAATTTCTACACTCAGGGGCAATCTCCCAGTCTCACAAAGCAGCATCTCCATTGGTGTGAAACGATGGACTTTCAAAGCTAATCTTATAAATTTATGCTGTAGCCTTTCTTATATTGCAAGAGATTCATGGCACCATGCTTCGCTTCCATATAATAAAACAGGTACCACCATATTATCAAAAAGAGAACACAACATTTCAAACGGTGGTGGAGACAGGGATGGAAAACTCAACAATTCGGGAGTCGATTTCTAATCTTCTTTTAACACCATAACATGGGGTTTTCTGAAATAGTACAAACATGTGTCACAATCAGAAACAGTACATCACAACCATACTTGTAGTATACAAATGTCCTCAAATTTGTCTTTCCTACAACATGGTCTTACACGGAGAACTAAAACCTACATATTACTGTCACACAGATCATTGAAAGCAGTCCTAAATATTCTCACAACTTAGTACATGACATAATGATATTGGTACTGTAAAATCGCTGGGAGACGTTGCTCCTGTACACCGAGTGCATGCTCAATGCATAGATGTACGCATCGCACGAGGCGCGCACTCATCGAAACTTCTGGCGAAGCATTTAAGACAACGGACAATCAAACCTTAATTTTGATGTACACCTTTAACTATTCTGAATGACAGTGGGCTAGGGTTTTCTATACATATTTTGCTTTTCCCTGAATCTTGAAACCTCCCGATTCAAACCATAAAGAGTTACCGTAAAAACCCACAAAAAAGAGGGACGAAGTCCGCGAAGACCTTCCCTGACAAATCGAAATGGCTGAAGCGCATGTTACGTCATCGCAACTCACGACGCGGGGTTGTCTCAGCGCGCGCGCGCAAGTTAAAGTTAGCGAGTGAACATGTCAAAGGTGACGATAGGCAAATAACTGGGAAAATAGGCGCAATATTCAAAACATCCTCCGGGCGCCAAAGGACGCGCCTATGATTATAACGCGGACGCATTAATTTTTTATGATATAGAAATATAAATATCTATAATAGCCGACTAAACTTGGAATGACGGAATAGGATGATGGAATATGGGGCGAGACCAATAGGCACAAAAACACAATATCTATTGGTCCCCATGAACCACCTCCTCACTTCCAACGAAATCACTGTCCTCACCATCACACTCTAGGATAGGAACACATCTTTGAATTGAACGATTCCTGAAACCGGTCTTGACTTTGACGCGAACATTGCGGATGACACCGTCGTCTCCAGGGAATACTTCTTCGATTCGACCTAGCTCCCATTGACCGCGCACTGCACTTGGATCAACCAAAAGGACAATGTCACCAACCTGAACCTCTCTGTCCTTCCGAAGCCACTTAGACCTTCTTTGCAATGTGGGCAAATATTCCCGAACAAACCGTGTCCAAAATTGATTTACCAAACTCTGGGTAAATTCAAATCTCTTGTGGAGATTTTTGGTTGGGTTGAATGGACCTTGTGGCGTTTCAGCCGATGCTCTTCCAAGAAGAAAGTGGTTGGGCGTTAAGGGCTGTAAATCATTGGGATCATTTGAACTATAACCCAATGGCCTGGAGTTGACCAGATTCTGGACCTCCGCGAATACTGTGGACATTTCATTCCACGTGAGGGTTTGTTGTCCAACAACTAACTTGAGACCTTTCTTGACCAATTTTACAAGTGATTCATAAAATCCTCCCTGGTTTGGACTTAGAGGGGTTATAAAACGCCACTTGACTTGGTGGAGGACGGCAAACCTTTGAATTTGCTCTCGCCCTTCCTGTACAAGTTTTCTTAGCTCCTTCTCCGTGCTGATAAAGGAGCTACCATTGTCTGAGATGATAGTTGACGGCCATCCATGATGCGAGACAAATCTCCTGAAGGCATGGAGAAATGCCTGAGTGGACAAATTTTCCACAATCTCAAGATGTACTGCCCTTACAGTACCACAGGTGAAGATGGCTCCCAAGCCTTCGTGCTCTTATTTCTACCACATTTGAGGAAGAATGGACCAAACAGATCAAGGCCTGTAGTACTGTAGACTGGAGCAAACAATGCAAGACGCTCACTGGGTAGGTCAGCTATCCAAGGGACCAGTGGAGACTTGCGCAATTTCCTACACACAACACAATCTCTAACAATCTGACGTGCCAAATTCCGACCTCTCAGAAACCAGTACTTTCTCCGACCATGGCAGAGAGTACTTTCAGACCCGCAATGTCCATTTTTGCAGTGGATATTTCTCATCAACAATCTGGAAATGTGGCAAGATGCTGGGAGGAGGAAAGGATGATTTTCATCATAGGACAGCGGAGACTTGCGAAGACGACCTCCTACCCTGAGCAAACCCTGATTGTCCTCAAAGGGAGCCAGATCCTTGCAACGAGTTTCCCAATCAATGAGCCCTCTCTGCGCAGTAGAAACCCAGTATCTTTCAGCTCTTTCTCGTTCTCCTGGTTCAAGCTCTCCGGTCTTTATATCCTCCTTTCTTGCCCTGGCCCTCAAATTACCAAAGAAGCGGAGGCACAATGCTGTCACATTGATAAGTATAGGCCAACTTGAATAGTCTTCACACTTGATTGGTGGAACAATCTTCACAGCTGATGCAGACATCTTGGGGGGTTGTCTTTCCGGTCTCTTCTCAAAATCCCTTTCAGCAATCTTCGACGGCTGAGCTGGCCAATGTGTCTCTCCTTTCCTCAGAAACTCTGGCCCCTCAATCCAGCAACCGGCCATCTCTTCTGGTGTCAATCCCCTGGTGAGATCATCCGCAGGATTCTGGGCTGTTGGGACAAACTTCCAAACTGAGGGATCCCAGGTTGCCTGAATTTCAGCAACTCTTACCCCAACAAATTGCTTCAAGGAGAGAGAGTCAGACTTGACCCAGTGGAGGACAATCTCAGAATCAGACCACAAGTGGACCTCAGGCTTGGTACGCAGCTCAGAATGAATAGTCTTAGCAAGACGTGAGGCAATGAGAGCTGCCATCAGCTCAAGGCGCGGAATTGTGGTTTGGTGGAGTGGGGCCACCCTAGCCTTAGACGAGAACAGGCGGACGCTAATACCATCAGCTGTTGGCCACAGCATGTAGGCAACAGCCCCATATGCATGAATGCTGGCATCCCCGAAAACATGAAGTTGGGGAATTCCAAATGCGTCGTCTGGTTTAACTGACCTAGGGACAGACACTGTCTCAAGTTGTTTGAAACTGGAGAAAATCTCATTCCATCGCTGAACCTGGTCGGGGGGCAGACCAGTGTCCCAACCAAAGTCCTTGAGTCTCCAAATGTCCTGCATGGCAATTTTGGCAGTGATTGTGACTGGGGTAGCAAGACCAAGTGGATCAAAGAGAGTTGACAGATGAGACAATACAGACCTCTTAGTCAAATAGTGCAGCGGCCAAGGCTCAAAAATTTCGAGATACCCCTACCGGAGGTATAACAAGCTGGGATTGGTCTCATTTTGTTCGTATGGAACTCTAGTTTCTGAAAAATGATGTTGTAGTTGCGGGAACGTTGTACAACATGCTGAATTAACCCCTTCTGTGCGGCAACGAGTGAAAAAATGACGATTTTCTTTAATCGCTTAGATGAGGGAATCAGCCCCTCTAACGTCTACTATGGCTGGTTATATCAGTGTATATCATTGAAATGGACCTCTAGCAATATATTTTAGGTGGTTTTATGCTAGCAGGATGGTTACAGGGCCAAAAATATGCCCAAAATTTGAAAAATTTTGACAATTTTGACCAAAACGAAAGATATTTTCTTATATTTTTCCACAGATACTGTATATAACAGTGTTATATATGATTTAATTTGTCAGCTAGGATGTCTCATTGATATAAAAATTTGTTTCAGCATATTGAAATGGGTACAACATGGCCGTTTAACCCCCTACTTGCGACAACCCGTAAAATGCCGATAATTCATAAATATCCGTTTTTGATGAAATACACCCCCTTAATGCCTACCATGGCTGGTTATATCAATGTACTTCATTGAAGTTGAATTCTAGCACTATATTTCAGGTGTTTTATTGCCAGTAGGGGGTTACGGGCCGATAAATATGCTCAAAATTTGACAATTTTGGACCATTTTAGACCAAAGTGAAACACGTTTTTTCTTTTAATTTAATTTGTCAGCTAAGTTATATCATGGATATATTAGTATGTTTAAGCATATTAGAAATGATACAACATGATCCATAACCCCCTTGTGTATAGGCCTAAACTTTAGGATTAACTGACAGGTGTGTGACACATTCAGCCTCCCATAGGTTTTTCAGTTTGCGTACTTGTCTGTAGATGGCAGCACACCCTAATTGCTAATTTGTTTCAATGGCTTCAATTCAAGGTCAATGCTTTCTTCACATAAAAAGATAATCACTGGCCACAGAGAGATGGTCCTCAAGTAATTACTCTGGTATTTAGGCCAGTAGAAGGTAAGGATCTCATACAATTGATATAATTTATAAGCATGCTTGCACTGTTGTTGAAAATTGAATCAAAAGGACTGATTTTAATGAGCAGGTTTCTTCAAAACAATGTGCCATATGGGGTGCCTATTGTGAATTAATTAACAAATAGCACTAAAATGTTTAACACCTTGATCCAGCAGCCTAGCCGGTTTTGAAGCTTTTGGATTTCGGTATTGACATTGACCCTTTTTTTCAGAAAATAGAATGGATGTTATCCAAGAACCTCCTGAGAAGAAAAGACGAAAAAGCAGCAATGACGACTGTGTGATATGTAACTGCCCCTTGGATGCAGACCGTGCATTTGTTAAAAATCCAACGTTAGAGGGAATCAAAGCTATTATTCAGGCTGCGGAAAAACGTCAAGATCATGTGAATGTAGCGCTCTCTGAAATCAAAGATGACATTTTAAATCAAAATGTTACAGTGAGATATCACAACCAGTGCAGAGCTTGGTACACATCTGCGAGTAATCTAAAGTACGTACGAAATGATGAAACGAGTGCAACAGTTAGCACTGCTAGTGACATGGTGGAGAGTGGTCCTAACCGGCTTCGGCGAACTGAAACTTCTTCATTTAACATAAGAACTGACTGTTTTATTTGTGGGACATCAAACACTCGGAAAGAAAAGTTGACAAATATTACTACCGGCACTGGGGCTTCCACTCATGAACGCATTATTGCAGCATCCCTAGAAAGACTTGATGACAAGATTCATATGCGTATGTTGTCATATCCAGACTTGTTTGCATATGATGCCAAATACCATAGGACATGTTACAGTAGATATGTTACACCGAGAAATATCAAGGCTGACCGAGCCAAGGTTGAGGGGCAGAAGTGTCTGAGTGATTATGATAAGGCTGTTCTATCTTTGAGTGAGGAAATCGAGAACACGTTACTCTCAAGAACTAAAAAGCTTGTTACACTGTCCTCTCTACTTGAACGATTCATTGAGATACTCAATGAAGGTAATCAAACTGGTACCAATGTAAAGCCAAGTGACTATCCCTCGTGGAAGCTTAAGGATAAGCTCAAGAAACGGTTTAACGACAAACTGTTATTCATAGCCCAAGCTGGCAAGTCCGATCTAGTTTGTTCGAGTGAGTTGAGTGTTGGTGACGCTCTGAAAAAAGCTGCCGCACTAAACATCCAGATCAATGAATCCGGTGAATGTGAATTCATTAGTGACAGTTCAAATGAACTGGATGATGCTGCCATCCTTCATCGAGCTGCTGGTATCCTTCGCAATTCAATGGCAGGAATTACCTATCAAACCACTGAATATTCTCCAAGTGGAGACTTCAACATACCGCAGTGCAGGAAATTTGTTCCGGATACATTGTATGACTTTATAGCATGGTGCACGTCGAAGAATTTCTTTGATAAAGCTAAGCATTGTCCCCCAACTGAGGCTGATATGAGGGTACTGGGTATCTGCCACAGCACCATTGCTTTGGCCTGTAGGACACAGACTCCCATTACATTTGGTCTTGGGGTCCAGACGCACCATGACCATGGGAGTAAGGCACTTATAGATGTTTTATGTTCCCTTGGATATTCTGTCAATTATGACCAAGTCAGAAAGTTTCTAACATCGGCAGCTGTCGATGAGCTATCAGGGCCGTCTGACGTCAAGATACCACGTGGGATTTCACAGTTTGACCCGGAAAACATTCTATCAATTGTTGATGCAGCCATTGATAACTTCGACCAAAATGAGGAGACAATCGATGGGAAACATACCACCCATGCCATGGCAATTGTTTTGTATCAACGAACTCAAGAAACTCGAGAATCGTCTTCAATTCCTTGCACAAAACAGAAATCACTGGACACTGCACAGTATAGGGAGCAGCATATCCAAGGGTATCGCAAGCCGGCTAAAAAGCCAGCTCCAACAGTAACCTATCACTCGGACAATAAAACAGTTACGAGTGTCGTGATGAAAGACTTGATTTGGGAAGTGGCACGGGCTTCTGGAGATGATAACTCTAATATTCCGGCGTGGAGTGGTTTCAATGCCCTTGTGTGTACGAAGACGGTCCCAGTTACAAGGATTCGATACCTGCCGTTCATCGATGCCTCACCATCTGATCTTTCCACCATATTCACAACGTTGTTGAGACTTGTGCTCATAGCCGAGGAGTTAGGGCAGGAGCACATACTCGTCACAGCAGACCTTGCAATCTACAGTAAGGCACAACAGATTATGTGGAGCAAACCAGAGCGTCTAGTCGGCAAAGTAACAATGAGACTCGGAGGTATGCATCTGACAATGGCTTTCCTCGCTAGCATTGGCAAATTATTCGGAGATGGTGGACTTCTCAATATCTTAACCTCATCTGATGTATATGCAGCAGCCACGGCTAACCAGATGCTCCAGGGAAAGCAGTATGCCCGCGCAATCCGAGGTATTCGTCTCGCTCATGAAGCGCTAACACACATGTTTCTGATCGCAGCTGAGTCCTTTGCCACAAAGAAGTGTTTGCCCTGGCTTACTGACGAAACCAAGCAATTTGTACACGATCTTGATCAGTCCTTCAAATCAAAGGATGCGACCGCCTGTGCAGCTGCTTGTCAGAAGGCAGAGGGCATGATCCCCCAGTCCGTGTTAGATACAATAGCTCGCTTTCGAAAAGAAGGAAGATGTCAATCTGCTACATTTGCCTACTGGGATAGCTTTCTAGAGGCAGGGAATATATTGCTGCGATTGTTACGCGCAGATAGGGAGGCAGACTTCCTCATGCACCTTGAAGCTGTGATGGAAACGGTTCCCTATTTCATCCTTGCTGGGCGTGTGAACTATGCACGATACACCCCTGTGTACATTGCAGAGATGAATCAATTGGAGGAACGAGAGCCCCTGATGTACCGCCACATGATGGAGGGAGGATTTGTTGTGCGCAGGACAGCAGCAAGAGCTTTCAATTGCGTCCCGACAGACCAAGCTCTGGAGCAAACAATCAATCGAGAGGCAAAGAGCCAGGGAGGCGTGATCGGATTTACCCTACGCAAAGGTGCCCTGCTTCGCTGGCTTCTGACACGACACATCACGGGGGAATATGCAGAGGCTTTCAAGGATCTTGTTTGCAACTCTGGAACGAATAGAAAACTGCCCGAAGAGCTTGGAAATGCCCGTATGAACAAGGACAGAAAAGACGTGAACGACATGAAGGAATACCTGGAAAGCCAGTGCCAGGATCCATTTGACCTCGAAGATGTTCCAGACAATCTGCTGAATATTACCACAGGTCAAATGGCATCACCACAAGTTGAGGATTCACTGAAGGACATCCCAGACAAAGGCAAAGTTATCTTTGATAACTTTGTGAAGGAACGACTTGGAGATGAGCCAACAAAAGATTTTTGGGACGCATTAAAGAAGAAAACTGTGTCAACATTCGCAGATATGAAGAAAGCCCTTCCAAATGACAAGGATCGAAAGCTGATCATTGACACCGAGGTGTTGTTTCGACGGCTTCTGGCAGTCTCCAGGATTCGCGATGTCGACATGAGGAACGTTCTCAAGTACGAACTGGCGGCGATAGCACCATCACTCTTCCATGATGACGGATCGATGAGAAAGACAACCAAATCTGATCTGACGGACAAGCTTGAATCTAATTGCACTGAGGTGTTAGCAGAGCTGCCACAGATACCAGAATCCAATTCATCAGCTTATATCATTGATGGCATGGCAATGCTTCAAGCACTGAACGAGAACCAGTTCAAAACATTCAAGGATTTGGCAGAAGTCGTTCAGAAACGTACAGTGCGACTTCTGAATATGCAACGCTTGGAGTTGACCAGTGTGACGATTGTCTTTGATAGGTATGATCACAAGCCCTCAATCAAAACAACAGAGAGAGAACGGCGTGGTTCTTCCGTCCAGTCACAGTATCAGATCCAGGGAGGCAGGGATGTGCCTAACTATCGAAAGTTTCTGAAAGGAGCTGGCAACAAGGCTAGCCTTGCAAATTATATCTCGCATTTCATCGTAGAGCATGCCGCTGAATTCATCCCAAACGGTAAATCCATTGTCTTGGCCGGAGGATTCAGTGAGGGAGAACTAGTGAAGGAGGTTACCTCATCTTGTGCATCATCCCTTGAAAGTCTGTATAGCAACCAGGAGGAAGCTGATACCCGCATGATCTTGCACGCTTGCAGTCTCTCAAAGGACTTTGATAGGATCATAATACGTTGTGACGACACAGACGTATTGGTGTTGATGGTCTATTACTTCAGCAGAGGCCACTTAGCTGATCTTGTGTATATGTATGCTGGACATTCAGGGAAGGAACGTTACATTCCAGTACATCTCATTGCAAACCAACTTGGCCCAACAGTATCTCAGTGTCTGCCTGCTGCCCATGCCCTAACAGGATGTGACACTACATGCTCATTGAACAGAATAGGGAAAAAAACTGCCTATTCTACACTGCTAAAAAATGCGGACACGCTGACAGATCTAAAGACTTTGCATTCCGAAAACCTAGAGGTGAACATCACTGTGGCTCGCAGTTATGCTTTACTTTTATATGGAAAGAAGGCCAAGGGTATTGACACCCTTGACGAACTGCGGTATCAGATGGCTACCACGACGGACAAGGCAGCAGCAATGCTCCCCCCAACAGAGGACTCGTTTAAACAACATGTACTTCGTGCAAAGTACCAAACGCAAATATGGTGTGAAAGTCACATCGCAAACCAAGAGGTTGTAGAACCAGTTGGTCATGGCTGGTCTGCTTGTGATGGTGGAGGTATCACTCAGACAATGTTCACTCAAGCAGCTGCTCCAATAGAGGTTCGGAAACTGACCCATCTCTACTGCACTGATAAAGACTGTTTGGATGAGAAGAAATGTCCTTGTGCTCTTGCGAAACTATGGTGCATAGAGGCGTGTGGTTGTGTAAACTGTCAAAACCAGTATAATATTCCTGAAGAAGGTGATGAAATGGAGATGGACATGTAGACAGTTAACTTGCAATGGACATACCGATGACGTTCGTTTTACGAAAGATAGTTTTACTCTGTAAACAGGGGGTAGATTTGGTCATTCTTTACTTACTCACCATGCTATAACATATGTTCTAACCAATGTGAACTCCCAGCTAATGATTTTAATCAGGTCAGACACTGTTTTACATTATCTTACGGTTATATGGTTCTTTTCAGTTCAAAATTGTTTAAAAAAAAATCAAATTTTGGGCATAATTTTGGGCCCGTGGCACCCCTACTAGGATGAAACCACCTGCAATATATTATATTGTTAGATATCCATTTCAATGACGAAGACTGATATAACCAACACAGGTAGTCATTAATGAGGCTTATTTCATATATAACACTGTTATATACAGTATCTGTGGAAAAATATAAGAAAATATCTTTCGTTTTGGTCAAAATTGTCAAAAATTTTCAAATTTTGGGCATATTTTTGGCCCTGTAACCACCCTGCTAGCATAAAACCACCTAAAATATATTGCTAGAGGTCCATTTCAATGATATACACTGATATAACCAGCCATAGTAGACGTTAGAGGGGCTGATTCTCTCATCTAAGCGATTAAAGAAAATCGTCATTTTTTCACTCGTTGCCGCACAGAAGGGGTTAATTCAGCATGTTGTACAACGTTCCTGCAACTACAACATCATTTTTCAGAAACTAGAGATCCATACGAACAAAATGAGACCAATCCCAGCTTGTTATACCTCCGGTAGGGGTATCTCCTTAAATAGAGCCCTTTTTGAGCCTTGGCCGCTACACTAAAAGACGAGTCAGGTGGATCCTTCACCTTGAAATGAATAAAATCAGTGCTATGATCCCAAGAGACCCCAAGGGTCTTGACGCTATCGTTACCGCTACCTCCAAGACTAATAGACTCACCACTATGCACACTAGCTGGCTGACCTTCAGGTTTACCGATACCAAGAGAAATGTACCACTCCTTGACTCTGAAGCTCCCTGTCGCTAGGATTTCATCAAGATCACTCATCTTGCCTCGGGCAACGTCTGGTTTTCCACAGGAATGTATCAGGTCGTCCACGTATCGATCTTCTTCTAGTACCTGGGCAGCCTCCGGATGAGACGTCTTGTGGCGCTCAGCTATCTTCAACATCACTAGGCTCGCCATGTCAGGGGATGATCGATCACCAAATGCAACTCTGGTCAGCTTGAAGATTTCAGGGTCTCTTGTGTCATCCCGGTTTCGCCACAGAAAACGATGCACCTCGGTATCCTCAGGCTTCAACAAAATCTGAAGGAACATTTTAGACATGTCACCCACAATAGCAACTAAGTCCTCCCTGAACCTAAGCAATACTCCAAACAAGTTTCCAATCAAATTTGGGCCCTTATATAGAAAAGAATTTAAGGAGACACCCTGGAACTGACAAGCTGGGTCAAAGACTACTCTTAGGGGTGTGCTGAGTTTATCAGGACGGTATATGCCATGATGCGGCAGATAAAACCTAGGCCTCTTCTCAAGATCACAGGGGTCAACCCTTACGGCCCATCCCTTGTCGACATACTCCTGGACGGCGGCATCATAAAGCAAAGCCTTCTCTGGAGTACGGGACAGACTCCTTTCTAAAGAGATTAGCCTCTTCTTGGTCAGGCAATAATTGTCAGGCAAGAGACAGGGATCTCTCTTCCAGGGTAAACCGATCATGTATCGGTCCCCCTCCAGACTCACAGAGCTCTCCAACAGCGCTAGAGACTTCCTGTCCTCTGAGGACATGGGATCAACAGGGCATTGACAAGTTGGGGCTCTGACCCCAAGCACCTCCAGATCATACAAGTCAGACATATCGACCTTCCTAACCAGATTCACAGACAGCCGCTTAGGGGCCTTCCCCTCAGAACCGATTACATACCAACTCAGTGGGATGCGCTTGGCTATGGGCTCAAAATCCAATCCACGCCTGACCTTTTCCTCTGAGTGGAGATGACTGTACTGAACCCCCAATATTAGGTCGACTGGATCACCAGGGTGGGAGATGTTCAAATCCCTGAGATGAGAAAATGAATGCAAATATTCCATGTTCAAAGGTGAGACCTCAGATACTGTGCAATCCATCTCATGAGCCTCAACTAAGTGCTCCTCCCCTCCATCCAAATGGGAAATCCAGAACTTTAGTCTACGACTATCCTGCTGGCCCTGCTGTGACCCACCAACAACTTGAACTTCAATGGGCTCGTTCTTGCCCTGGAGGCCCAAACCTCTTGCAAAATCCCTCCGGATAATGTTGGTCGTTGACCCTGAATCAACCAAGACATTCCCCTGCCTGATCCTACCATTTTCAGCCCTAAACAACACCCTAACTACAGGCAGAATACCATTTTTGTCAATAGCCGCTGTGGCAGAACCTGAAAAAGGAGCAGACTGGACAATCGGAGGTGGAGAGTCAACATGTAGCATCACATGGTGCCACCTAGTGCATCCAGCTTTCCCACATTTCCTCTTCGACCTGCAGTCTTTAGATCGATGACCCCTGACAAGCCATGAAAAACACAGATTATGTGTCTTGACAAGATTGTGACGTTCTGAGACTGAATTACTGACAAATGTGGGGCACTCAGGCACCTTGTGTGGCTCAGAGCAGATGTAACACTTATACTTGACAGCCTGCGCAGCAAAGGAGCGACTACCAGTACCTTGCTTTTCATACTTACTACCAGCAACACCCTTGTCAGTGGAGCGGAGATCCCCAAAGTCTGGGTCGCACTTTGCCCTGACTTTCTTGCGTAGGAAATCGGACAGATCGGTTATTGATGGCGCGCGTATAGGGTCACGCTCGCGAATGTGGGCGGCTGTGTCCTGCCACTTGTCAATGAGGTAATCAGGGAGACGCTGGACGATGCGGCGTAGAGTTGCAACGGCGTTCACATCAGCGAAGTACTGGAGGCGCTGCAGACCTGCGATGACATTAATAACATCAATGGAGAAATCACGAAGTGCATCTCTAGAATTATCAATCTTTTTTCCCCTTGCAATTCTATCAATAAAGGCACGAGCAACTACACTGCGGGCCCCAAATTGGTCCTTAAGTTGTTTCAACGCGGTTGCATACATCACACCTGCACATCCTAAACCAGCTATCAAACGTTCAGCATCACCCGAGAGATGCATTCTCAATTGCGCAAGACGGGCATCATCTTTGAGATGTGGTTTCTCATGAATGTGTAGTTTAAAGCTATCGATAAAGTCTACATAATCGATCGCTTTACCGCTGAACGATTTTGTCTTTAATGTAGGAATGTCTCTACCCGCCTCTATGCGATAGAGGGCAGACGCTATAGTCAATTCACCACTGACACCACCGGGCAATACCGTATCTTGAAACTCCACCAGTTCATCGATCCACCGGTCGAAGGTGGGCTCTGGATCCAACGCGACTCCGGCAGATAGTCGAACACCAGACCGAATCGAAGACGGGCTGGCAAGCGGTACACCAATGGACGGTGTACTTGACAGCGACAATGGACCAGCAGCAGTCATCACTGGGGACAAGCCGGGTGGCGGACCAAAACCAGGTGGCAACGTAGCAGGAACAGTCGGCAGCGAGGCGGAAAACAGCCCAGGAGGGGCCATCGTGGCAGCAGCAGCAGTTGTACCGCTTGGCAGCGACACGGGAACCAGTCCAGCAGGGGGCGACGTGATGACAGCAGTGACTGGCGGCAATGACACAGGAACCAATCCAGCAGGGGGCGACGTGATGACAGCAGTGACTGGCGGCAATGACACAGGAACCAGTCCAGCAGGGGGCGACGTGATGACAGCAGCACCGGATGCAGGCCCACTAGTAGAAGCTGTGGGGGAAGGTGGCCGAGCTTTGGCCAGCTTCGATTGATGGGCAGCGGCTTCATCAATAAAGTTGTAATACACCTCAATCAGTTCCGCCTCCCAATGAACAAATGCATCAGCATCCGTCGAATCTTCCTCCACCAGCGAAATCATATCAGTATTGATGTCACATGCCTGTCTAAAGTCCGCTGCAAGGGCATCCAGTTCTCGCTCAAGTCTCAGCAGCGAAATCGTGTCCTTATCGATGTTCTCTTTAAGGCGGTTGATAGCCCTCGTGCAACGGGCACGCAGTCCTTTGCGTTTGCTCTTTAAGTCTTCCATCGGCGCCATGTCGATCTTCACCAGTGCAGAAGCAGGATTCAGAAAAGAATGGTGGAGACAGGGATGGAAAACTCAACAATTCGGGAATCGATTTCTAATCTTCTTTTAACACCATAACATGGGGTTTTCTGAAATAGTACAAACATGTGTCACAATCAGAAACAGTACATCACAACCATACTTGTAGTATACAAATGTCCTCAAATTTGTCTTTCCTACAACATGGTCTTACACGGAGAACTAAAACCTACATATTACTGTCACACAGATCATTGAAAGCAGTCCTAAATATTCTCACAACTTAGTACATGACATAATGATATTGGTACTGTTAAATCGCTGGGAGACGTTGCTCCTGTACACCGAGTGCATGCTCAATGCATAGATGTACGCATCGCACGAGGCGCGCACTCATCGAAACTTCTGGCGAAGCATTCAAGACAACAGACAATCAAACCTTGATTTTGATGTACACCTTTAACTATTCTGAATGACAGTGGGCTAGGGGTTTCTATACATATTTTGCTTTTACCTGAATCTTGAAACCTCCCGATTCAAACCATAAAGAGTTACAAAAAACCCACAAAAAAGAGGGACGAAGTCCGCGAAGACCTTCCCTGACAAATCGAAATGGCTGAAGCGCATGTTACGTCATCGCAACTCACGACGCGGGGTTGTTTCAGCGCGCGCGCGCAAGTTAAAGTTAGCGAGTGAACATGTCAAAGGTGACGATAGGCAAATAACTGGGAAAATAGGCGCAATATTCAAAACAAACGGCAAGTCGAGTTTTCTACCCTTTTGAAGCAAAAAGTACATGGCTTTCGAAGCCTTTTATCTGCTCTCTTTTTCCTTTCTTTGACAAAGCTCCCATTTGACGCAAAAGTTGTCCCCAAATATGTATAATCTTCCACAATATCAATTTCTTCCTCTCCATATTTAAACCTTGGTTTTACAAATCGGTTGCTTCTCCAGAAAATAATTACTTTTGTCTTCGATGCATTTACCTTTAGTTTCCAAACTCTACAGTATTCAAACATACAATTAAAAGCTTTTTGCAAGCCTTCAGGGGGGTCTGACACCATGATAGTGTCGTCTGCATACAGTAGTAGCATAATTTTGATGAGATTTCCAAGCTCATCTGTTACATTATATCTGTTACACAAATTTTCAATATGATGCAATGCTGAGAAATCCCTTTTTTCAAAGAAGGTTTCAATATCACTTAAAAATATGGAAAATAAGATAGGAGACAAATTTTCTCCCTGTCTAACACCAATGTTACTAACAAAAAAGTCTGAAACTTTACCATTACAGCTTATACAGGATTTGATATCTTGGTACATTGTTTTGATGACCTCAAAAATTTTGCTCTTTACACCACTCTTGAAAAGCTTTTGCCACAAACCAACTCTCCAAACAGTGTCAAATGCTTTCTGATAGTCTATGAAGGCCACATACAATTTTCTATGGTAAGCGAGGTAAATATCCACCAGGTTTTTCAGGGTGAAGATGTGGTCAATCGTTGAAAAATCTTCTCTAAAACCTGCTTGCGCCACTGAAATTGTATTCATTTTATCGAAAAAAACAGTTAAACGCTCATTTATTAAGGTGGTAAAAAGTTTCCCTACACAGCTCAGCAGAGTGATTCCTCTATAATTATTTGGATCTTTTTTATCTCCCTTGTTTTTAAATATAGGTAAAATCAAACCCTTAGACCATACTTCTGGGATCAGCGAATACTTCATAACCAGATTAAACAGCTTTGTATAGGTTGGCACCATTATAACTTCAGAGCATTTCAGGAATTCATTTGAGACCTGATCTACACCACAAGCTTTGTTGTTCTTCAAAAGTTTAATACACTTTCTTACTTCCTCCTCAGTGCAGACTCTGTTAAGAGTATCCAAGTGGGGTTCTACGTCCAAGTTTTTAAACAAAACATTGTCTTCATCATCCTCATTATACACCTCATCATTTCCTTCACCTTGGTTCAGCTCTTTAAAATGCTGGAAAAGATCAGTTATATCTGCAGTTACAAAGTCTTTTTTCTTGTCTACATTACCAAGTATTTTCCAAAATTCACTCGTATCTCTATTGTTTTTCAACTTGTTTACAAACACAAGCTTCTCTCTCCTCACACAGGCTTTAACATGCTTTTTGTAATGTTTCAGACTTGTATACATCATATTTCTATTTCTGTTGCTCTTGTCTCTACGAAAAACATTTTGACTTGCAGTAAAATCTCTCTTGAGTCCGACACAAACAGCACAGCCAGTTCGTCTCTTTCTAACCTGATGTGGTTTACTCAAGTTCTTCTTTCCTGTTTGCGTAGGGGGATTTGTAATCTTTGCAGCAGTTAACAAAATATTATTTACATTATTTGTAATTTCATTAACCGAACCAACGTCTACCTCGGTGTTACCTATTAACAACCCATCAAGTTTTTCATTGACTTGTAAAATTTGCAAAGCATCAAGATTATCGACATAAACTTGTGAATTTTCAGGTTTCCACTTTCCATAAACCCTCTCAGAGCTGAACGCTACACCAGCATCTTGTTCTAAATTCTCCCTCATATTTTCGGCTTTAAAAGAAAATTCAATGCTACAATGACCGTCAGAAAATAGAGGGTTAAACTCACTAATTTCAAATTTTGTAAACAATTGAAGCATCTCGCTATTTGCTAGGACGTTATCATCAAGAGCTACATCTTTCCATGTACACTTCCCAGTTTCAAAATCAGACCCTATCCTACCGTTTGCAATTAACAAATTTAGGTTCTTACACATTTCGATGAACCTATAGCCGAAATTGTTTACACGTTGTTGACACAAGTTATAACGTTGCAAATCAATACCTAAATCTCTCAAGTTGTCATAAGAGAAAAGTATATCATTCTATATTTCAATGCCTTCTACATCATACTTGTCCCTTTCTATCAAGTCACTCAATAACCCTGTATGGGCGTTGAAGTCTCCAGCCAGTATCAAGTGAGCGTCCTCTTTTGCACTTATATTTATCCAGTCATTTTCAATGTCCAAAAAGTTTTCTAAATCTGCATATCTGGAGCCCTCTGGCGGTAAGTACACATTTCCAACATAGACATTTTTGTCCACATTTAGAACATCTTTGTCAATTTTGATCCACATAACATGCTGGTTTTCCGTTTCTAACACCACAGCAGATTTATTATTCCACAGATTGTCTTTTATCAAAGCAGAGAGTCCACCACCCTGACCAGTTTTCCTGATCTTATGAAAAGTTTTGAAACCTGGGAAATCGCTAATAGTAATGTCACATCTGCTCAGTTTGGATTCTTGTATAACACAGATATCGAATTTATTTATATAATTGTAACAAAATTAGTCTTTCACCTCTTCGTTCCGTCTAGGACAACTCCTGGGTCCGTATTTTACATGCACCCGCTGTGCAGCAAGTACCTGTTTTCCAGGTCGGGATTTTATATACAACCGGACCATTTTTACTGGAGCAAATTTTCGTGTTTGAAGTCTATTTTCATCAAAACTGCGCCAAGTTAGACTGTCAAACTTCAGGGATACATTTGTCATTGGGAATCTATTGATTGAGAGCCTCCTGGTAAGTTGTTAAGTTGGTGAACGCTTGTATTTCACTATTTTTATGTTGCGATTTGCGACTTTCTGAAAGCTGTCCCCCATGTATGATGACGTCAGACCTCCACATTGTTTTGGATTGTGAGTGACGAACTTTCCAGTGGTAACTTTGCAAAGTGTTTTAAATCAGGTAAATGTTGGTGAAAAAGTTATTTCAAAGACATGGCTTATTTCATAAAGATCTGTAGCATCTTTTGGTGTCATTTTCAAAGCTGTGACTTTTGGGAATCTCTTGTACTTTGGGCCTAAAGTTGGCACATGTTTCAAAACGGGTTTGTTTTGTTATCATTTCGAGGGTCTGTAGTCCGTGGGTGACCCCCGTGGATTCGGTATAAAACCCTAATCAGCTGGGCGTGAGAGCAGATCGGGTGCTAGCATATCTAGCATCAGGAGGTTCTAGCCCTCCGGAGTTGACATTCACCCCAGTCGCATACTCCTAGCTTGCAGTTGCACAACATTGCAGAACAAGCCACATGTTACATATATGTTGGTCTTGCATTGAGATTGTTGTGTGAGTCAAGTTTCAAATACAGCTTTGAAGGTGGTCACACTGATACTGATAGAATTTAGCCAGGTAAGCGCCCTAAAGATATCTTTCTATTATATTTGCAATTTGAATTGTTGACTTTTGTTCAGCAAAAGGGGCAGAGTAATATACTGACTTTTATACAATTTATGGGAAAGTGTAACAGTCATAAAATGCCTGAATATTCAGCATCTAGTGTGCATGTTTATGCTGATGATCTAGTCATAATAGGCACTTTTATTGAACTGGAAAACCTGGTTGCTTTCCTCCATGAACTTTTAGATTTGTTGACCCGTTTGATAAATGGTGAAGATGTGGATATGAGCCTATATCCAGCCATCAACCACCTAGTTTAATCTGATTGAAACCTTTTTGTACCCGTTGTAAAATCATGGACATTCGCGTTTTGAGAGTTATAATAAAACTATTTAGTTAGATGAAGTAGTTGTGCCCTTTTGTGATAGCTTAGTAGTAGTTTTCATCCGGACTCATATCAGTGACCAAAAGCAGGTCACATTGCCCAAGTCTCGCCCAGTCTCTCATATTGGAATGAGAGAAGACATAGAGGACATGTCCCTGAAGTCAGGTTACTAGATCAAATCAGGAGGACCAGAGTCCTTGGATTTCCCCAGGTTGTGACAACTACTGCCCCATAAAAAGCCTTGACTTGGTTGTGACTTTGTCTCCAGGACATTATCACTGACGCTTTACCGCTCGGACAGGTTTCACGCTACATTGGCGACAGCTGTGGGATTGATATTTTCCCTATAAGGGTTATTTTTCAATCTAGTGATCCGAATCCCGTCCTTTGAAGCAAAAATGGCAAAGGGTAAAGGCAAAAATAAGGGCAAAGCACAGTCCAAAAAGGACACGAGAGTGCGTACCCGTAGTATGAATACCACACAGTTGGTAGATGAGGCATACCCTGTGGTTGAGTCGCTTGAAGAAAGACCAATCAGACCACTGTTTAAAGATGTATCTAGTGATCTAGAAATAGAGTTTTTAGGCCCCAATTACAAAAATGACAAGAGTGAGCCAACTGATATGAGTCCAACAATCCTAATGGATGAGAAATCTACTCCTGCTAACACAAAGGGTAAACGGGCTAAACTGGCCCCAGAGCCAGAAATCAGAGCCGGTGGTTCTGGGCAGAAGTCAACCTATGCCCGTGTAGCGAATAAGCCCCAATAGCTTACTAACACTACGGTAACCCCCCAGTGGGTAAAAGAAATCTGCAATAGTCATGATAGTATTAGGGGTGAAATGATTGATTTCATACAAAAATGTCAAGAAGAGTCCTTGTCAAAAATGTCAGCAATACGTGATGAAATGCAACAGGCACAGGTCAATCTGATGCAAAGCATGAAAACAATGACAAACCTATTGACTCCATTGGCACATGAAATAAAAGAAACTGCACTTGCAGTAGATGAGGTCAAATTTGACCAAAAAGCAACCCTAGACAGGTTCTGTGGGGAAATAGAGGCAACAATTGACTCTCAAGGGGAGGTAACCTGTAGCAACCTACAGCAATCAGTGGGTGAAATTAACAACAAAATAGTGACTGAATGCGCTATTGTTAAAGGTGTTCTCACCTCGGAATTCTATAAGTTACAAGTACAGTCTGAGTGCAAAATGCAAGCCACTGAAACACCACAGGCTAAGTCAGTAAAAAAACAGCTTGATTTGAGCAGCTGTATTGACCTCACAAATGTCACTGTCAGTGACCAAAATAATGCGCCTCAGCCAACAACGTCAACCCCGCTGCCAACAACGCAAACCTCGGCTACAGATACTGTAGTGAAAGAGAGGACAAATGCAAGTAAACGGCCAAAGTTGTCGTCATTCACTGGCAAAGGGTCAGAAACGTGGGAGATTTGGTTCAACCGGTTCTCGGCTGTAGCAAAGCGCGGAAATTGGTCTGATGAGGTTAAGCTAGATGAATTAATACCACGGCTAGAGGGTGATGCGGGTGAATTTGTGTTTGGCCAATTGTCTGAGTGTACCCGTCTTGATTACGACAAATTAGTCAAAGAGTTGAGTAGCCGTTTTAAGAAAATAGAATTGAGCACAACATATGGTAAGAAATTTACCAACAGGCTGCAGAAACCAGAAGAGTCTGCGGAAGCCTATTGTGCAGATCTTAAAAAGTGCTATGATAAAGCCTATCCAGGTCGAGACAATGAAGTCCGGGAAGCGGATATACTTCGCAAATTTTTAGACGGGCTATGGGATGGCAAATGCCAACATCAGGTAGAATTTTTAAAGTGTCCTGTAACAGTTGATGAGGCGGTGACCCATGTGGTTAATTATAGAGAGTCAAAGGCTCTTAGAAAAACACATGCGCAAAGAAACAGTCGGGCGCATGGACACCATTCGAGAACTGCAGATGATGTGGTTGTGGTGTTGGACAGTGAGGAATCTGAGGATGATGAACCTCAACCCACTGCCAGGCAGACTAAAGTTGACACAAATGGCAAGGGACAAACCCGATACAAAAAAGTATCATTTGAAGCTCCCAAATGCTCAAGTGTAGATGCATGTCAGATAATAAATAAGGCCACAGGCACTGGGTCAGGCGCCTCAATTGAGGACAGGCCTAAAGAACCACTCACTGCTGGTAGTATGCGTGATATCAAGGATGAGATAATAGCAGAGGTGCAAAAAGTATCCCAAACGATATCTTCAAACTCACGCTCTAATCATTATGATAGACCAAGGGAAAATAATGGCAATTTCAGGCCAAGGCAGGGACAAATGTCATCCAACCGTGGTGCACAAGCAAACCAAAAGCAGCGCGATACATGCTGGCATTGTGGTCGGTACGGCCATAGGCAATATGAGTGCGATGACTATCAGCGCATGTGTGATATGAGGGATGAGTATAGGGAGCGAGGGCCACCCAATAGACCTCCCATGGGAAGGCAGAACCATGATGCCGAGAGGCAACGGGCAGTCCACCCGAACACAAATGATAGAGGCAATAGTGTTGAAAGAGTTCATCAGTCACAGAATCATGCCCGACCGCAGGAAAACTAGTGCTGACCGTTCCTGAGGGCAAGGAAACGGTCAGTGAAAGCTTAGTTGCGCTGACAACTAGTGGCGATATTGGGGAAAAGACCGGTAAAATTTGTAGTGGAAATATAGAAGTGGACAAAGCTGAAAATGAAACAGTTAGGCGGCAAAAGTCCTTACCATGTGGCCTCTATGTATTGGGTGCCGTACAAAAGAAAGCTGTTACAATAACAGTAGATTCAGGGGCAAGTAAAACATTTATGTCCAAGAGAGTTTATGAGCAAATTGATGCTGGGCAGAGACCCAAATTAGAGGTAAAAGAAAAGTCTGAAGTTATGACTGGGGCAGATGGGAACCCTATATCGCGACTGGGAAAAGCTAGATTTGAGCTTCAACTTGGCCCACTTACACTTGAGTCGAGAGAGAAATTATAGTGGCAGAAATAGAAGATGATGTACTGCTCGGGGCAGACATATTGTTAAAGGAGCCTGGAGGGCCAGTCAACTTGTTGTTGAAGGAGAGACTTCTGATTATTAATGGGGTAGAGGTACCCTTGAAACTTGTGGGAGCACCAACAAAAGTGAGACGAGTTTATGCTGTGGACCATACATTGGTACCCGCATTTAGTGAGTGCATAGTAGACTGTTTTGTAGAGCCCAGAGAGGTTGGTCCAGAGAATTGTGACCGATGTTTGTTAGTAGAAAACTCAGAATCATGCTTGGTGAACGCATTAGATAATGCCACTGTAAAAGTGAGGGTTTTAAACCCAGATAAGCAACCCAAGTCAATTAAACAAGATATGACCATGGGTACGGCTAGTGATGTTAGTCAACCAGTAGAAATTATTTGTGAAGAGGAAAACCTTGACACAAGGGACGACTATACCTGTTCACGCCGCTTGATAGTAGAGTCTCCTAAGACAGTACATAGTGTAAAGAGTGACCCTAAAACTGACCATGAGGGTTTGAGAAAGGTGACTGTGGATGAAGGGGAGAGTGAGCATAATTTGACTAGTAAAAATGAGAAAAAGGTGAAAGAAAGTGAGAAGCATCAGGTAATAGAGGAAATTCCTGAGTTACCAGCCTATCTCACAGACTTGTTTGCCCGTTCCTCCGTCAACTTAACACCCCCACAAAAAGTAGAATTAGCGAAATTGCTGTTTGAATTTCAGCATGTGTTCTCCAAGGATGAGAATGATATTGGGCAAACCAACTTAGTTGAACATGTGATTGATACTGGGGATGCACTCCCAATCAAACAAAACCCTCATAAAGTACCATTGGCATATCAAGATGATGAGCGCAAATGTATCCAGAAACTGCTTAAGCAGGGAACAATACGTCCCTCAACTTCACCTTGGGCCTCTCCGATTGTCTTGGTAAAGAAAAAGGACGGAAGTATACGTCCTTGTTGCGATTTTCGTCGCGTCAACAAAATCATAAAGCCAGTGAGCGAAGCCACACCATTGCCGCGTGTAGCAGATTGTCTCAGCGCGCTAAGTGGGGCAACTCTGTTCTCTACTATGGACGTCACGAGTGCATACAACAACGTGCCGGTAAAAGAATCTGATATCCCAAAAACTGCTATCTGTTCAAGATATGGGCTCTATGAGTTCCTTTATATGCCCTTTGGCAGTGCCAACTCTGCCCAGACTTTTCAAAGACTCATTGAGATAGTTCTAGGGGCTATGCAGTGGATTTCAGTGGTCTTGTACTTAGACGACATAATATGTCATGCTAACAATTTTGAGACACACTTAGAGAGACTCTGTGAAGTCTTCCAACGCTTAAGTGATGCTGGGCTAAAATTGAAGCCATCAAAGTGTGCATTTCTTCAGACAGAAGTACTATTCCTAGGTCACTTGGTTGATGAATCCGGTATCAGGCCTAATCCAGACAATGTAATGAAACTGGTCAACTGGCCTACTCCAAAGACTCCGACTGATGTGCGTGCAGTGTTAGGGCTAGCCTCTTACTAGGTACCCCAAACCCAATGAAATTACTGGTGGAATGCTAAAACAATGGGCTGGATGCCTCAACTTCAGTCCATTGGTATACTATAACACTTTCCGGGAAGGCTTTTCTGATCTGTGAACGCTGGAAATTAAGTTTGATCTTTTATCTCAAAAATGTTCTTTGTATCTCTTTATTCCATGCGAAAATAAACCTACAGCATCCAGTTAAACACAGCACACTTTCCAACATTTTGAGAAAAATGCAGCTGATTAGCCAATACCTGTGCGGCTTTGTCTTAGTGGAGCCTGCTTCACAAAACTACATGAACTGAATTCGCAACCGCGCTATTTTAAGACAGTTCATTTCCTGGAAAAAACACAAATAGTATCATGTAGCCGAGATTTTGAGGTTTATTTTCGTATGAAACACTTGCATTTTCATTCCCGGCAAGCCCCACAAATTTCAAGCTGAAAGCAAAGATTTGGGGTTTACATACAGTTTTTGCCGTTTTTTGATCGGAACCCCACCTCAGACCCCCCAAAAACTTGGTATCCACGGAAAGGGATTTTTTTCAACTCTCCAAATCAATTGACGAAGACAGCTTCCAATCGACGGCGGGCATGCGCAATGCACATTTCTTGGCTAGCTCCACAGGTCAAACCGAGGCCGCGCGTCTCAAAATGGAAATCTCAGCAGGTCTACAAGATCTTCTTCAAGATCGCGGTAAGTGCATTAAAACATCATAAAACCATACATATTCACAAAGATTAATGACTTATGATTAAGTTACTGATAGCAAACTGTGTTTTTTATGCCTGTTATGATAAGAAAAGCAGCTTTTGAAGTGGGGTGTTGAAAAACTTGTGAAAAAAAGCCGATTGGCATTGGAAGACGCCGTCGTCTGAGGCGATTTTTTCGTTCATATCATCGTCTAACTCGACAATTTTTAGTATCAGAAAATCATAAAATGTCCAAGGAGCCATTCTATGTTGATTGTATTGAATAATTGATAGATTCCTGGCCCTGATAGGTAGTTGAAGTGCACCAAATAATTTTCAAAATTGATTGAAGCGGCGGCCATTACCGCAAAATTTGGCTGTTCTATGTACTTTGCATACTCCAACAGCCACTGGTGTTCACTTACGTGTTGACTGTGTATATCGATTCCTTGTACCAGGGGGTGCAGACACCTCCGAGAATGGCAGTTAACAACAGCTGAGACTAGGTTTTTTTCAATCAAAATGACTGTATTTCATTAACCTCACAGATGAAATTAATTGCTCAACAATATTTCTGCTATGCTATCAGGCCTAGGCTTACACATGTTTATTGTTGTACAAATAAATAGGCCTATCACATTTAGTGACATGTACTGTCATGACAGTCCTGTCCCATCAGGTTTATTAGAATGGTTGACACATTTTAATCTTTTTTTTGCTTAAGTTAAACCTGTGTAACTTTTTTTTACAGAAGATGACTGGTGCAGGCAAGTTCGGCGATATCTCCAAGCCAAGGGAAAGGGGAAAGGTCGCCCACCTAAACTTCCAGAAACGAATAGAGATCGAGTTCATAATCATCAACTTGTCCAGATGGGGCGGCTGAAGTCTGAACTCAGCAAGTCATGGAACGTCATCACAGAGGTTATGTCGTTGATGTTTGACTTCCGTGGATCCCGTGGCTTCCGCACATTGATTAGAACTGCTCAAAATAAACTGAACGTTCTGACTAATGAGGAAGTCCCCAGTTTTCTTGATGCCTTTGTTGACTTGGCGCTTGTTGGGCCATTGTGTTCATCCCTTGGTGTCAATCGTCATAAACTTTTAGATCCCACGCTACTGAAAGACTGTGACAGTGACATCTTTGGCATTCATCAGCTGAAAGTTGGTGTACTTTTTGAATTGGATGACTTTCGAAAGCTGGAAAAGATTGATCTTGAGCACGTGTGCACTTGGTTACAGGTGTTAGGAAAGTTAAGTTCTGCTCCCCCTCAGGACAAAGTGAAAGACATTCTCGGTGAACTCCGGAGTGAATTTAAGTCGTTGAACAAGAGTAAAGCGAGAAAAGGTGATCTTCTGGATGAGCTCTTGCGACGAGATATTGGTGCACAGTTTGACTTGGAAGTGATTCCTCCGACATGTTCGAGTCCAAATGAATCTGACACTGAGGCAGTAGGCCTACATTCAGCATCAGATCTTGATGTTAGTACTGGAGATCCTGGAAGTGGAAAAAATGAGGAACTGGAATCCAATAAATCTGAGATTGTGGAGCATTCTGGTGACCTCATGTCACCACAGAAACGGGGGGCTTTGATAAAATCACTCAAGGGTGAGCTTGAGGGAAAAAATGTTCTAATTGGTGAACTAAAAACAAAGTTGGACGCCCTTGCTGAACACTCCAAACATCTTAGTGGTCAGGTATCTGAATTGAACACCACAAATCGTGAAAAGGACGCTGAATTATCAGAACTGAAGGCACGTTATTTCCATTTGAAAACCAACTTGTCAAAAAAAGAAAAGGACCTTTCTGACTCTCAACAAAACTTAGTTGAGTTAAAATCTAGTGGTGTTTACCAAAGGTCGCTGAAAAAACTAAGTGAACTGCAGGAGCAGGAGCAAAAGCTGGAAAAAAAACTTGCTTATCAACGTAGTGTTAATGATATGAAAGAACAAATTGCTCCTCTAAGAGAAAAAATCACGAGCCTTCAAAACCTCGTTAGTAAGTACAAACTTCAGAACAAAACAAATGCCGACAGGGTAACTGAAGAAAAAAAGGAAAGAAAAGCTCTAAAGGCAGAGCTTGTGACTCTGGAGGCAGAATTACTTCATTATCGTAGTCCTGACTCGTTCCAAACACGAGAGGATGTAAATAACCGGTTCACTGATGAACTTGAGTTGTGTGCCATGGAATTGTCAGGTGAATGCGAGGTTGCATCAGCACGTGTAAGAAAGGTTATTCAGTGTGTAAGCAAATGGTTGCATGGCCAAAACATCAAAGATGGGGATCTTCCCAGTGCCTCAACCGTCTGCAATTTTGTTGACCGCGCACATGTCTTAGCAAAATTGCAGGTAGCAGAGGAGTGTTCTGAGAGCAAGTGTTGGGATTTGCATAGTGATGGAACCTCTAGGGACCACAATAAGATAATTGGCAAACAAATCACCTTAGAAAGTGGCCAAACCAGGTCTGTTGGGTTTACACCTGTTGCAGTTGAAGACAGTGCGTCCTTGCTAGACAATGTGATTGCAATGATTGATGAACTGAGTGAGTTGTACTCGGATTGTTCAAAAAATGAAAAAGACACTGTCTTCAGAAATTTTCTTGAGAAAATGTTTGCCGTAATGAGTGATAGGTGCAGTGTTAACAAGGCATTCAACCGCCAACTGAGTGAATACAAAACAAATTTTCTTGGTAATGAAGTTGACACCCATTTCTTGTTTTGCAATGCCCATTTCCTTCTTGGTCTCAGCACAGCAGTTGAAGCAAAGTTAAAAGATATAGAAAAAGATCTTGTGGCTGCATTAGGTCATGGCTTGGGTCGTGATGCCAACCCTAAATTTCGCACTTTCAAGAATGCTTCTGGTTCAGCCGCCTGTCGATTTGTCCGACTTACCTGTGATGTGCTAGGACCAAGGGGGGATGAGAAGAATGGTTGCCGGCTCAAGTGGCTCTCTTTTCTGGTAACCGGAAAAACGCCGACCGACCGACCGACCGACCGACCTACTCGCCGACTCGCCGACCGAAAGGAGTTTCGTAGTTGAGCCTTGCACCATGGTATCATATTTAGCGTCTTCGTTTACTAGCGCCTATAGCATGATTGTATAGTAAAAGTAATCGATCTCGCGCTTCGTGCACGGCCAAGTCTTCTGCCTGCGGGAAATCGAATCATGTCCCAAAGAATTATCATCAAACATCATACTGAATTTAAGATAATTTGAGGACCGGTGTAAAAGTAGAAAGTGTCCCCCCTGGAAAAAGTGTCCGGGCCTATTGTATTCTTACAGATTATAGCATATGGTTCTATAGGCCATGACCGTCAATAACTCGGCGCACAATCGAATCCTTTGTTCCCGGACATTTTATCCTAGGACATTTTAAACTTCTACGCCGGTGTAAAAGAAAAAAGTGTCCCCCCTGGAAAAAGTGTCCGGCCCTATTGTATTCTGCAATATGGTTCTATAGAGACCCTGACAGTCAATAGCTCAGAGATTGAAGCGCATAATCGAATCCTTTGTTCCCGGACATTTTATCCTAGGACATTTTAAACTTCTACACCGGCCGTTTGTCGGTCTGTTTGTTCCACCACACAACTCCTCCCAGGTGGCTATAGGTCCGGTGTAGAAGTCTAAAATGTCCTGGGAAACAAAGGATTCTATTATGCACTATATATAATCTCCGAGCTACTGATGGTCATAGCTTCTATAGAACCCCATTGCAGAATACATAGTAGGGCCGGACACTTTTTCCAGGGGGACATTTTCTACTTTTACACCGGGCTGTTACACCACAGCAAACTGATTAGTAGCTTTTGTGACGAGGCTATGCCAGGACAACCAAGGAGCCATTGTTAAGGCTCAAACTGATGTTGCATTTATAGCTCCGCTGTTTCAGTTGTTCAGTTGTTAACTTGGTAAAAGATCAAGGACAGTGGAGGTACTGGTATAGGGCAAACCCTGAAGTGGGCAGATTGCGAGTGTTTCACTGTACCTTTCAGTACCACAAGCCCCTTAGCCAAAGGTGATTTTTTTAATAGGGAGGGAACAGGATCAGCTTCTTAGGCCCTATTAAACTAGGAAACAAAACATTGGACACAGTCCTATAGAAATAAATGTTTATTTCAAAACAATTCAACAAGTTGGACATGAGATTTTAAGTAGTGTAGTATTCAAAGACAAAGATTACACAAATACTAGTAGTATTAGCAAATGAAAATAATGCAGTCATATTAATCAATATACAGCGCGCCGATGCGGTAATCACCCCCTCACTTTCAGTTCAACTTATATAATTTTTGAGTTCAACTAATAATATTACTCGCGTTGACTGATTAAACACAAAAAGGTCTTATCCAGCTAATAAGTGTGAAAGTGTCAGGTCCCTCAACAACATACATGTAAGAGACATTTTCCCTGGTAAATGATACAGGTCCGAACCAAAAATGCTTAACATGGTGGTTTACACAAACACAACCATACAACAGCAGTAGATTTTGTAAACTAAAATATCAGAATCTATCTTTCATGCTCATAAGCCATTTCAGCAGTTAATTTCAGCAGTTTGAATAAACATACATGTACATGTATATTGTAATATGGACATTAATATTTCAACGAACCTTTGAGACTCAGGGAGTCAGGTTCTCAGTTCCTCTTCTTCTGTGAAGGAGGATCTGATTATGCAAGACTATAAACCTTCAGGCTAAGAGACCGAACACATTATTTTCAGGAACACAAAAACAAATACAGTAGGTATAACTAATCATCATCAATATGAGCGACACTGAAAGAAATATTTAAAAACTTAAAAACTAAAACAACTGTCACAATTTAATGCAACATTAATTCAGATCATAGTACATGTACATGTATAATGAAATTGACTTAGATCAAACGAAACCCAAAACAAAACATTCTGAAGAAGAGAAACCACTCAATTTGCATCAAATTAACCATATTTGTTTAAATAGCAACTCGCAACATACCACCTTGACTATGCCATTCATATGAAAATAAATCAATAAAATGTGCTGAATGTTCCAAAAGGTTAATCAAAATAAACTTGCATTGTTGTATTGCATGCTCATTGCTACAACATCCATCAATAATTATTTGGTAAGATTATTGATTACATACATTTTTGAAACATTACATCACTTGTAAGACCATATGAAAATGCGGTTTTACTTAAGTAATCTTAAAATACTAATATAGGATGGTGATGAAAAACTGATGCATAATATAACAAACATGTACCCAATAGGCAATACATAAAACTTTGGATTATGAAATTAAATATCCAGATACAACTTACCACCTTGACTCTGTAATTCACAGTAAAATAAATAAATAAATTTGTGACCAGTTCCAGCAAAACCCAAAAACCCACCAGTAAGCAGAGTGAATACTTTCAACCGATTTGTACGATCGTGGTAGGTCAAGTTTAGCTGCAGCTCGCCACATCGCAGAACCCTTATGAATGCAGTAAAGGTTTTTGTATTATACCAGTATCCACACAGAAGTACATTGTAACTGTCCAGAAAGCCCATTGATTGACTAATTCCTTTGAAACAACATTAGACATGTTAAATGTACACTAAATCATAAGACATAACAGTAGGCATTTACCCGAGACATAAGAACTCTAAATAGCAAAGATATAATCAAATGACTGAATGTCGTCATGGTAGTCAGGTAGTTTGTACATACCAAGTAATGTATGCAGGATGGCTGGTACTCATGACAATGATTAATACAAGGATTGGAAAAAAGCATCCAATCGTTCCAAATGGTCACTGCTGAGTGTAGGTTTAATACTGTCAGGAATGACAATGTTGTCAGATGTTACCCTCCCATGTTTAATCACAAGGCATCCCTTCTGGAGATGATAGTACGTATTCTGTGGATTTGGTGTCATCACCAATTCACCAGTATTTGGATGGCGGTACTCCCTATATTCCTGGGTTTTCAGAATGACATCACTTGGAGCTGTCCTATCTTCTTCTGTGAAACAACCACGGCAACCATAACATCGTTTTATGATACCTGCGATGAAAGTTAGCTCAAATTTCTTGGTCATCTCGTCTGGAATGACCTTTTCAAGATCACTTGGTTTCCCAGCAGCTGCACTTGGCTGGCGCTTCCTTGTGGCTGGCTTTCTCCCACGAGAGGAGGACATGTCCTTCTGTAACACCTTTGAAAGATTGACGGCTTTACCTTTCTTTCCAACAAATGAAAGAAATTTGTCCATCACACCCATATCCTGAGCACACCTCAAGCTGTGAGAGCAAAGGCCAAGTGACTTGTAGTTGGCACAGTCACACTCACATCTCCCATTTGGAAGCTGCGACACAATGTGTGGCTTTCTGGGGTTCGACCTGCTAGGTACGATCCGCATTGTGCTAGTACCAGGGACTACCCCAACAGTCATGTCTACTGCTTTACTGCACATGTCTTCCAAAATGCCCACTGGTATATTGCCATGATGAATGTTGTAAGTTTTCACTTTCTCGTAATAGATGTTTACGCTGCTTTCTTGAGCCAGTCCTTCGTTGAGTACTAACTGATCAGTCGATGATGGAATGGGAAAGGGTGCGTTGTGAAATTTTCGTACTGCAGCAATACGGGCAGTTGGACTGGACGCCATCTTTGCCCAATCCTGTGGTTTGACTTCGTACATGCGGTATTCCGGTTTAAGCTCGTATGGACCTCTATTCAATATGGCTTCCTCCAACCGTTTCTCCTGTTCATTGACAAACTTTTCCAAATTTACGGCAAAGGAAAATTCATCAATGTTCTTTCCTGTCTCTTCCTTCATGATTTTGTGCACTAGCTCAACAGAGTTAGTAGTGTATCTCTCATGGGGAATCCCAGCCATTTCCCGGATGGGAGCTATCAGTGAATCGCACATGTATTCCGAATAGTTTTCAAGAAACCAAACATAGAACTGAGCACCTTTCCCATTGCTGCAACTCTCCCACTTAGGCTTCAACTTTTCAATCGATGAGGCAAATGCTGACCTACTAGCAGAATCAATCAATCCTACCACTGCCACCTTTCCAAATATATCAGCCAGAAACTGGTCCTTCTCACAAATATGCAGCTCCTCTAGCTTCCTGGTTATGTTCTTTTTGGCATGGAGCTCGCATCCTACATGGGTGGCGAAAGGAAATTCATCTCGGAAAGCGCCCTTAAGAGCCTCTTCATTATCTGAGCCAAAACTGAGGACATTACCTAGCCGTGGGTCCAGGATTTTTAATGCACTGGCAAACTGCGCATAAGTTTGCTTTGTTTTCTTTTGGTGGACCATGACTGGACCAATCGTCACAGGCGATTTTACACTACCGCGCCGGTTCAGCATTTGATGTTCATACGCTATGACAGTCACATCAAACTTGCCAACACCAAATGTGACATCCACTGCGAAAGGCCGATACTTCTGTGGATTGCAGCAAAACCGTGCTATATCGTTTAGCTGGCGATCCGAGCACAGAACAGCAATGGGCTGTGGCGCTCCCCGGACACTTCTCAAAAATTTGTCATTTTCCTTGCATTTTACTTGAAGGGACAGCCAGGGATCATTGTCCTTTCCCTTCGGGCGCATTTTCCTAACTTGTTCATAGGACCTAGGAATTTCCCCCATGCTATGAGTCTCGGCCAAAGGTGTCGTTACCATATTAAACACCTTTGTGTGTTTAAGATGATTGTCCGACTCCCTAATTTCGTTTTTGACGCTTTCACAAGTCCTGAAATAGGGAGTGGTCAACTTTTTGGCGTTACCATGCACTCCTGGAGACACTGCATGCTCCTCATTTGCAAAGCTGTATTGAATGAGAACAACACTTTTAAGTTTCCCGTTCGTCGTCATAGAGTCAATCCTTTTCCTCACATCTTTATGCGCATTCAGCTTGAAAAAATCCCTTCTTACAGTTATTTGTTCCTTTCCATGATCATCCAATTTGAGGTTGTCGTGATTGTTATCTAAGTAACTACCACGGTAGTTGTATCGCTTATTCCCAAGGTTCTTCCACGAACCCATATCGTCACACTTGTAATCCAAATGATTTCGGAGGCGAGACGAATCAACAAGGAATGTTACATTATTTTCAACCAAGATTGGCTGTACCGATGCAACCTTTTCCAAAGGTGCATCCAAAAGAAGATTGATCAGTTCTTTTTGATTTGGGACATCCTTGCCAAAACAGTAGACCGGAAGGTCTGGATTCCCATGATAGTATGATCTCTCTATTGTTGTGCTTGGTTCGTCATTCATGTCGCTGTCAGTGTCATCGCTAATGACTACCACTGATTTTGGAGACCTAAAAGATAAAATCATTGTGCGTTCAGTTAACGGGAACTACACACAGGCAAAGGTTTCCATGCGTTGATCCATCATAGGGTTGAGCATCAACGTTCCATTCTTGCCCAATATTTGGATAGGTATCATACCATGGATGGAACCAATGGTTATATGTACCATCAACTGTGGGCCCATCATTGATCCATGGATGGAATCCCTTATAGCATTTTTTGACCTTTCTTATTTTCCAGAATTGGAAACTGCCTCACAAATTAGTATCTTTGTACTTTGACGCATAGGGTCTATAACAGAACTTCTATCAATGGATAGTCCGTGGGCCATCAGTGGATCTACCATGGGCTATCATACAATCTACGATGGGATCCCTAAGTAAAACATGATTATGATAGTCATAATATTCAGATATTCATACTCTATAACAAAGCTAAAGACAAAACTTATGTTTTTGCATCATCATTATTTGTTAATCAAAGCAGTCTGTGCCAGTGTCAAGCCAATCAGAGAGTAGTTTCGGAGTTATGCCAGATTTGCCAGCCCTTCCGGTCCAAATCATACCTTGTGGTTTGCTGCAATTCATCATCATCACTTTTTTTATCGGGGGTAGATGGTGGGACAGAGGTTCGGGAACTTAAAAAAAAGAAAGATTTTGATTAAAGTAATGTCAATACTGACACATAAGGTTCACCATTTTCACAAGATGTTTCATGATATGATAATGATAAGCATCTGATGAACCTGGTTCACAAAGGAAGTTTCTTTTCCAAACTTGATATTACCATTTCTCTACTTACGGTACCCAGAACTGTACCCAGAACTGTCCAAGAATATGTCAGTTTCCTAGGCCAAGCTATATACACAATTTCAAAATGATTTAAAAAATAGTATAAAATGTAGGCCAACCCGGGGGGGCCTAATTTCATTTAGCTACCTTTACCTTTTATTGACTGGAGGTAAATCAGGGAGGTGGATGTCATCTTCGAGCTCTTGGTTTTCCAGGTTTGGTACAAAACTGAAAAAAAGAATATAAAGTTGAAGAGTGGATTACGTTGAAACGTGTGTGGGCTTGAAAATGTGGTGAAATCAGAAACTTGATATTCACTTAATACCACTTGAATTTCATGGAATTCCCTCAAGTTTTATTAGAGTGATTGCAAAATCATTGTGAAGTTGCAATGTGATGAATTTCAACGGACTGGACTGCATGCACAGGATTACTCCACCTGTGATATATCTTTATTACATTTACATGGGTACATGTAGATCATCCTCCTCATCGACTCGTGCAATAATATTTCTGAATCTTATATTCTCTCTTTCCTTGTTCCTTCGGTTAAATGCCCGCAATTAGGGTATCACTATCAGTGCTGAGACTGCACTTTAGACTGACCGTGACCTACCTGTCATTCTCATTTTCATCTTTCACTTTGGTTTGGAGCACAAGTTTCCTTTTGCTAAAATAAGAAAAGAACACCCTTTGTAAGACTGCCGGTAGTCGAAACCCATCCCTGCGTCAGTAACAAGTATAGTAGAAGCTCTCTTTCAAGGAACTGGAAACCCTTGGGACTGACAAATGCTGCTCTTAATAGAGAGGTCAAATTTAATGGAAACAACCTACTAATTTGGGACCAAAACTAGTGTCCTTTTCCCTAAGCTAAATGTACCTTATCTACATCATTCATAGTGTACATGTTAGCCTAAGAAAAAACGATTTCCTGAAAATCAGCATAATTTCTTTGGCTTTTGGCTATTTCTTTTCTGTTTTTTTCCCTAGTGGTCTCAAGGGTCTAGGACATTTCCCCCTCGACAAGCTACCACCCCCCTGACGATTGCCCCCAGGACAATTCCGCCCTTTAACCAATTGCCCTAGGACAATTGGTCATGGACATCACCCCCCCCCCCCCCCCCCCCCAGACAAATGCCCCCAAGCTTTAGCCAATTGCCAGGGGTAATCGTCCAGGGATTAATCATTCACGGCTGGGGCAACTGTCCTTGGGACATTTGTCAAGGGGCGGGGGGGGGGGGCAATTACCATTATCAAAGGAAAAGTCACGACTAGGTGGGCCTACTTAGGTCATGTATGATGTACATGATGTAGGCCTAGTCCTAGATCATCCAGCCCTTTTGAAATTGTATAGGCCTACTTTACCAAACTCGTCCCCAGTGCAGTATACGTACCACCAACACCACTGGCATAGGCTGAATCGCTTTCACAAGAATGTTGTGAAGCGTTGGCCCAGTGCCAAAAATAAAAACTGCCTTATGTACTGAATAGGGTATAGATAAGATACATTTTAGATAGAAAACACATTTTTTGTCAAAATACTTGAATTTGGACGTTGATTATCTACGATTTAAGAATAACATGCTCAGGACTACTTGAATCCTTCCGCCAAAACGCGTTGTACGGTCAAAAAATTAGTATATATCGATGCGCATAGTTTAATGCATAAAGCAGTAGACCAAAAGTAGATCGACGCAGTCTATTCCAGTGGTGTTGGAGGTACGTAAACTCAGCTGGGGACGAGTTTGCTACTTTACTTTTGATTTGGCAATTTAGGCTAAATTGTACATTATTATGTACAGGCGTCAGTAAATTTGCTCTCTCCTCAGTCTTCTTCTACCACACATGATGACACGGACTGACACGCATTTTAAAAAGTAGCCATGCCGTGTCCATGTGCCAGCATCTGTACGCCTACATGTATACATGTATATAGGAAAAGCACGTGCATCCACTACCCGTCATCGACTAAAAAAAACATCCAACAAAAACCACTCTGAGTGCATAGATTGGGCCCGTTATCTCGTTTATATATCGACTATTAGGCAAACAATGTCTTTAAGATGATGTCATCATCATTTCCTTACCGATTAGGCTTGCTTTGCCGGTAGAATTCTTGTAGGAATTCCATCGATTTCTCGGGACTGCTGCCGCTGTCAGACTCCATCATGCTCACGCTGGGTATGAGGAGCGAATGGGATGCCGTAAGTGAGGTTAGAGTCGGCGAGTAGGTCGGTCGGTCGGTCGGCGTTTTTCCGGTTACCCTCTTTTCTTGAAGAAAATCTTCAGAAGAAATCAAAAGTAACAAGCTTCAGAATGAACCGCTTCAACAATTTCTTTCTTGGGGCCGCCACTCTTTTTCATCATTCCTCTGATATGATACTGTTTTTTGAACATTTTGAACAGCTGAACTTGAAATTGGAGAGTGTTCAAATTGATAATACATCCCCTGAGATTCTGGCCTTGGCACGGGCCCTTGGCATACTTTATTATAAGGTTAGTGGGCCATTTTGGCTCATGCTTCAGGGAGATGTTGAGTATGTTGACCAGTATCAATATATTCAAGAGATGCTTGCCAAATTCAAGCAGTGGGAAGCAGATTCGACATCTCTCATGTCAAGAGACCAAAATGGTATATTTGGTGCTCAGTTCTTCCCTCCTCGGGATGAAGTCTATGAGAGTTTGTTCTCTGACATGCACTCCTCAGAGTCCGACTTGACCAAATCGGCTCTCGAGAAGTTGATGACTGCATGCATAATGGTCACAGAACGACAACTTGTGGACTTCCTTCCTGGGGGGAGGTACAGTTCACCAGCAACAGAAGAGCAAAGAATTTCTATGAAACACTGCAAGTTAACTAATCTAGTGAGTGAATGGGAATTCGGAGATCTCATCTTTGGAATGTATAAGCGTAGAAATGCTTCCCTTTTTGGCTCACCGTAGGGGAGTCTATACAACACCGCAGTGTCCGTCGTCCGTCGTCGTCGTCGTCGTCGTCGTCGTCGTCGTTGTCCGTCGTATCCTAGTTCAAAAACAGTGGCACGTTTTTTAACCGCTAGGCCTATGAACTTAAAACTTTGTACACATGACCCCCTAGGTCAGATGACCCGTGACACTAAATTTCTGTCCGATCTGATTCTCTACTTGGCCACCAGGGGGCCAAATGTGGATATCTAAAAAGTGTGATATCTCGCTTATTAGTGACTTGTTTTCGATAAAACTTTTGTGGTAGGTACTCATAGCAAGGATACATCATATATCATACGGGTTTTTAATTTGATCTACTTTTCAAGGTCGCAGAGGTCAAATGGCGTGAATTGGCCGTTTGAGTGTAACTATGGCACGTTTCTCAATCACCAAAGCTATGAGCTTGAAACTTGGTACATATAACCCCCTATATCAGATAACCTCTGGTGCTGAATTTCAGCCTGATCTGATTCTTGACTATGCCACCAGGGGGCCAAAACAGAAAAAGTAAGAAGTGCAATAGTTTGTTTATTAGCAAATTGTTTTTGATGAAATTTTTATGGCAGGGACCCCTAGCAAGGTTACCTCAGATGTTGCACGATTTTTCGGATTTGACCTACTTTTTAAGGTTGGAGAGGTCAAATGGCGTAAATTTGCTATTTGAGTGTAACTATGGCACGTTTCTCAACCGCAACAGAAATGAACTTGAAACTTTGAACAAATGACCCCCTAGGTCAGTTGACCTTTTACACTGAATTTTGGTTCGGTCTGATTATTGACTTGGCCACCAGGGGGCCCAAACTCAAAACTCAAAAAGTGTGATTTCTCGCTTATTACTGATTTGTTTTTGATAAAAGTTTCATGGTAGGTACTCCCAGCAAGGGTACATCACATATCTTACAGGTTTTTGATTTGACCCACCTTTCAAGTTCACAGAGGTCAAAGTTGAAAACTTTACCGTTCTTGGTACGTTTTGTCGTTGTTCAATGTAAAGAGTTTTAATTTTGTGCAATGATGCATCTAAGAAGCCATTATTTGTATGCCAAGTTTCAGCCAGATCGGAATTCAAATATGGCCGAAATTGCATGTTTTGTGGGTTTTTCCTCGTATTGTGGCAATCCAAAGGTCGTGAGTTCAAACCCCGGTCAAGGACAGCCAAAAATATTTTTATTTTTCATCTTTTCCTTTTTTATTTTCTGAGTTCTATCTTACATTTTCTTCATTTTTTGATTTATTTGGTGCCATAGATTTAATTAGGCGGCCATCTTGGAAATGGTTTTTTGCCGATTGCTGTAGTGTAACGAGTGATGAAATTGTTATGGTCAGGTGGATGTGTCTACATCACATATCACCCTGGTTTGTTATTTGACCTACCTGTCAGGGTCACTGAGGTCAAAGTTAAAAATGTATTCACCATTGTCATACTGTAGCACTTTCTGTAACTGTCTACTAAAAATACTTACGGTGAGCACAATGGCCCCTGGCCGTTTCATTTACCATTCAAGTCTGCAAATGATAAAGAGAAATTACACAATTTCTCAGTGGCTCACTAGAAAACCACCTGCTGAACGTAAAAGGCTGCTGAAATTTGCCCGGTCAAAAAGTTCTACTGTAAAGGGGAAATACAGAAAGGAAGACCCTAGTGAAGACCCTAGCTAGGCTTGAAGAGTCCCGTAGAAACAAAGAAAAGAAGAAGACTGACAAGTTGGCTGCCCTCCAAAAAATAACAGCAACTGTAATTGCTCATGGGGGTCCTTGTGTGAATGGAGCTGATGTTCAGAGGGTTATAGCTGGGGGGAAGTCTCAAACTCAGCAGATGAGTATTCTTAAAGATGAGATAAGGTACATAACTAAAGTGCTAGGAAAAAAGGATGATCGTCTAGTCATGGCGAAGAAATCCTTCCAACGTCTGTATGCTGACTTCATTTCTTATTTGGGACTTGCTCCTTCCACTGGTTCTGGGCAAGACCAAATCCTTGCTGATGTTGTTCCTCCTCCACCTGCAAGAAAGAGAAAGTATAATGAAATTTGTGATCGTGGTGACTCGGAGTCAGAATCAGAATTGGAACTGGAAAACTCTGAAGATGAGTTCTTGGAATCAGATTCTGATTCTGTGTCTTTCGCCAAGTCTGATGCAGGTAATGAAAATGAGGAGGTGGAGGAATGGAGTTATAATTTTTCTTTTTCTAGACAAGGTGTGCCAGTCGCTGTAGCATATGATGAAGGGTTCTTCCTGGGTGAGGTCCTTCAAGTTGAGAGTGAAGATGTTGCAAAGGTCCAGTTTATGAAGGCTGGATATGGCAACACTTATAAGTGGCCTGTAGTGGAGGATATTGATGAGCATGTAGAGGCAAAGTTCATAATCTATGCTGATTTCAGTGTAGAAGTGAAGGGGAGATGTTCCATTGTCCCTGATTTGGGGAAAATAGAAAAACAGTTCAGAACCTTTAAGAAGCTGTTCCTTGAGTAACCTTTGTATCTCACTCCTGTGTATAACTATAAACGGTTGAGAAGCGAAATCGGTAAATGAGAGTGTTAAAATGTTTTGCCTGTTGTACTCCTTGTACTTTTTATTCATTGGGAAAAGAACTTGTTGACTTGTTGAAGCTGACCATGAAGGACAATACCTGAAAATCTCAAACAAATCTGTTGGATATATGATTTTTAAAATTTTTTCGAAGACCTGCAATTTTGGCAGAATTTTCCGTTTTTGGCCAAAAGGGGTTAAAGGTCTCGGTTATTTCAGATTAACTAAAATGAAGAAGCTGTACTTTTTTATAATGAACTTTATTAGAAGAATAAATGCTGAAAATTTGGTACAATTCTGTTGTACGGTTGTTTTTATATGAATTTTTGAAGTTGGTGCATTTTTCGCTATTTTTGGCACTTTTTATCAAATGGTGATTTTGGCCCCGGAAGCCTTTTTGGGGGTCAATTTCCCTATGTTACAACCTTCTGCTACCCCCAGAAAAAATTGGAGGGGCAGAACCTGTCCCATAGGCATAGGAAATGTGAAATAATGACTTTCTGGGTCAATAAATTTTTCAAAAATGTCCGTCAAATATGCAAGCAATCCCATTACGGACCTTCGCCAGACAGTGGAAAATTGAATTTTTTTGCACTTTTGATGGTCAATTAAAAAAAAAGTAAGCCACCTATGCCTCTGGAACTCTTTGTGCTCTTTCTCTGGGGTAGATATTAGTAGAAAATAGCATTAGAACCAAACCTGGATGCTTACTTATTGAATTGGGGGGTCCCAAAAATGCTACTTTTTACTGCCTCGGGCACGCCCGAAACAAGGAAACAGTAAAAATGGTCCCATTTTCGTATTTCTTGCCCGATTTTAGCAAATGAGGTGTCGTTCGGCTCGTAACAACATTTTCAATAAGATAAAACCATCAGAAGTCACCTAAAAGCACTTTGAAAAATTCACTTGTGGTACGTCTTACTACCGGCGCCACATAAAAGGGTTTGCAGAAAAAGTCAAACCTCTAACTGAGTTAACCAAGAAGAACAAGAAATATGAGTGGACAGAAAGGTGTCAAGAGGCCTTTGAGGACCTCAAGCGAATCCTCACTAGTCCACCAGTAATGGCATACCCAAAGCCAAACTGCCCATACATACTAGATTGTGACGCCAGTAAAGAAACAATTGGAGGGGTCCTTTCCCAAATCCAAAATGGCGAAGAAAAAGTGATAGCGTACGGGTCAAGGACGCTTAATAAAGCGGAAAGAAAAATGTGTGACTGATCGCGAGTTACTGGCCGTTAAGTTTTTCATTGAGTATTACAAGTACTATTTATTAGGTCAACCTACTTTCACAGTGAGAACTGACCACCAGGCTATCCTGTGGCTATACTCACTGAAGGAGCCCAAAGACAGAATAGCGAGATGGATTGAGACACTGTCACAGTATTCATTCGAAATTCAGTACCGCCCTGGTAAAAACCATCAAAATGCTGACAGTCTGTCCAGATGTCCTAATCCGCGTGATTGTCAATGTACGGACACCAGTGACACCATACCCTGTGGGCCTTGCAACAAGTGTCAAAAGAGGGCCATAAACATGATGAGTGCCTGGTACGAAGACACTGAGATTAAGCGTGTGACCTTGAGATCCGAAAAGCAGCATCAGCCTGTATCGGTGCCTGTAAATGAAAACTTTGAGCAACTCAGAGCTAAACAGCTAGATGACACAGACTTAGCACCTCTCCTCAAGTGGCAAGAGAGTGGTGTCCGCCCTTATGGCAATGAGGTCTGTGAGGCCAGTCAAACCACGCGCCATTATTGGAATTATTGGAACAGTCTGTGCCTGAACAATGGGGTTCTCTTCAAAAAGTTTGCAAAAAGGGACGGCACTGATAACTACCTTCAGTTTCTTGTACCTAGAACCATGAGAGCAGACATATTGAACATGAATCACTCAGTCCTTTTGAATGGAGGCCATCTAGGCAAGAAAAGGACTGTCAACAAGTTACTCAGAAATTTCTATTGGTTTGGTGTCCGCGAAGATGTAGCTATATGCATTGCAAGATGCGATGAATGTGCATCTATCAAACCGCCTCACAAGCCACCACGCGCACCATTAGGTTCAATGCCTGTAGGGGGGATACTTGACAGGTTGTCCACCGATATTCTTGGGCCATTTCCACTCTCTGATAAAGGGAATCGTTATATGCTGTCGGTCTGTGATTATTGGACAAAGTGGGTTGAACTCTTTGCTGTCCCTGACCAAACTGCTGTCACATGTGCTGATAAAATTGTAAATGAAGTAATTGCAAGATTTGGATCCCTTGGATCTCCATAGCGACCAAGGAAGAAACTATGAGAGTAAAATCTTTGCACAAGTTTGCAAGCTACTTGAGATCAGAAAAACATGAACAGCAAGTGGGCATGCAGCCTGTAATGGTGTAGTTGAGCGCTTCAACAAAACACTGGTGCGTATGATCAAGGCCTATATGAAAGGTCAACAAACCAGGTGGGATGAAAACTTGGGTTGTATGGCCGCCGCTTATAGGGCAACCCCACATGAATCAACTGGTTTGTCACCTAATATGCTTATGTTGGGGCGCGAGGTCAGACTTCCTTCTGAGACCATGTTTGGCACTGGCAAGTCACACCCTGATGAAACTGTCACGTCGTATGGGGAGTATGTGTCAGAATTGCGTGACCGTTTTCTTAGAGCGCACGATGTGGCGCGTAGGAATTTGAAAAAGTCTGCTGTAAGGAGGAAGGGGTATTATGATGCCAAAACCTGTCTTACTAAGTACCAGAGGGGCAGTTTAGTATGGATTTTGTCTGATATTTCTCAGCTCCATATCACGCCAAAGTTACGCAGGTCTTATGAAGGGCCATATCTAGTGTTGTATAAAATAAATGACTTAGACTACCGTGTACAGCTCAATGCTGAAGGGAAGAACAAGACAGTCCATCACAACCGTTTGAAGCCTTATTCAGGGACTGTGTATCTCCCTTGGGCCAAAGATGCCCTGAGAAAAACAAGAAAGAAGTAGTGGGCCTAAAAAGTGTGGCTGTGTATCACTGAAGATTGCCTATATCATTACTCTGTCACTACCTTATTTTGAATCTGAGGGGCGCTGTCTCCTTCTTATCAAAGCACCTTCATGGCTTATTGTGGGCTTATAGTATTAAGTTGTAGACATCTACATGATTGTTGACATGTGATATATATTTTAAAATGGCTTTTATAGCTGGTTTGTAGAGGAATAAATGTCTTACCTCTTGTGTTTTCCATTTCAGGATCATGCAGTCGTCGCGAGAACGTTTTCGGTGTCTGCGGTGCAGCCATGTCGGCACAGGGTTTAATGCCTCCGTTAGCCATGTTCTTAAAGAACACTTCACGCCACAACAGGTTCCGTGGTACTGTCTGCTATGTCGGGCGAGGTCCAGAACTAGGAGTATCGCCACCAAACATTTCCACTCCCAACATTGGAAAGAGGCCAAACAGGGCCAAAACTTTCAGAAGACGGTTGGTGGCCGTTTGCGCAACTGGACACAGAACGATTTTCTGAATTGGCTAGAGGAAACAAAGCCGCTGTCAACCAGTGCCAAGCTACCCCCACAGTCTGTGAGGAGTGCCGTCAGGGTTCCTGAGTTACGTCGGGCCCAGTTGAGGCCATTTTGTAAACAAACCTTGTCAGAGGACCTGGTGGGTGAAGAAGACCGGCCCATGGACTTGTCCGTTCAGAACAGTGTTTTAAATGAGGGCCCACAGGATTCCCCTGTTGAGGGCGGGGAAAACCTAAGTAATCCCCAGGCTATGCCTGAACTTAGCTTAACAGAGACATGTGCGACAAAAGCAACTGTCCTGCATGAAACTGTCTTCAAGTCCATGGATGACTTCCGCCAGGACGTATTCTCCATGGTGCAAGAAGCCCTGAGCCAGCATGTGGGCGTTGCCCCCAACACGTTAACAGAGATACAGGAGCAGCTGGCAAAGCAAACAGCCATCCTGCAGGAGCTGTCCAGCCGGAAATGTCCGTGTTCCTGTAGTTGTAGCGGACCAGACGTGCCACCGAAGGAAGAGGCGGGGCCAGTCAGCCCACGATTTTCAAAGTTCAAGAACCTGAGGAGCGATGAAGAGGGAAGTGATGGGAACTTTAGCATCAGTGATATGTGGACTATTGACTTGCCGTGAACTATGACTCTAAATTATGTGATTGTGATATTCGATATAGTGCAGTGTGTTCGGTGTCATGGTTGAGTTTGAGACTGTTTTGTCTAGTATACATTTCAAAATTTATCTGGTGTCCCATTTTTTATCTGTTTCAAGTTTTACAGTCAAAAATCGGGCAATGTATGGCAATCCCATACCTTGTCATTCTAATTGTTTAAAAAACTTTTAATTAAGCACGAACTCAATCTTGTTATGATAGTACCACTCTTCACTGTGTGTGATAATTCTGGAAGTATTCTTGGGAGTGACGTTGTTTCTAACCTGTGGAGGTGAGAAAGTCGATTTCTCAGTGTGTTACCTCATCAATTTTATAAGTACAAAGTAGGGGTACAACTTTCCCCATAGTTGTAATCCTGCTGTTTGTAATTGTAAGAATTATCTAAATAACATGTATTAATGGTGCAATTTATATTTGGTGCAACTGGGCAGGTGCTGGTCTAGCATGTGTTACCATGGAAACTTTGTCAAAACTAGAGTAATTGGTGTTTGATTGAATTATTTGTGAAGGGTGAAATTTCCAAAAACTGTAATTTGGTAGTTGGGACTTGATGTTTGAGTACTTTGAGTGTCTGGTTCAAGAATTAAGATGAAGCTTGGTAATTTTAAGACAAATTTGCGGTGGATGTACAGTTAAAATTTGTCCCTCTTTGCAGTGATCTCTGTAAGTTTGATGGTACGTGTGGTGTAACTTTTGATATATTTGAATTTTGATGAACTTGTGTACAGTGGGTAAGAGTATTTTGGATAGGTATTTGTATACTGTGCAACTTTGGGAACCAACAAACCTGCCATTTGAGATTAAGCTTGGTTCATTTGTATTGCATGTAACGTTTTAATATGAATCTCAAGTTCGATAACATGTTGCTGAGTCAATATGATGTGGTATTATTTTGGTACTGATAATTTTTGGTAGTTGGTGCCTGAGAAGAATACTTTAGAATACTGAAGTTTAGCTGTTGTTGAAACTGCAGCAATTGTTTGGAAGTGAGGTACTGACTGTATAGTAATACTTGGTAACTTGATTAGTGTCATCTATAGTGGTCATAACTGCAAAAGGCCATAGCGCTTATATTGTGCCAAGTAAAGGTGAACATTTGCTTTGGAGTTGTATGCTTTGTAGCTGAGATGGATTGTGCACATTTCAGATTGGTTGATCAGATAACTTGTGGCTTGACTGGTAACATTCCAAGTTGTTTGGGCAAACTGGTTGCCGTGGTAATAAGATGTTGAGCAATTCCCCTTTCACTTTAGATGGGTACTGTTATTTTTGACACTTCGATATTTTAATTTGAACTTGTCTCATCTGTAAATATGATTTTGCATTATGTTTTTAAACCTACTTGTCTTCTAGATATGTAATGTAAGTGCATTGTTTACGGGTTCAAAGTTTTGAATGTTGCTAGTGTCTTTTGCACTGCACATTGGGATGGCACAAGTCACTGTCACTGAATGAACACTTGAGTTATCAGTCTGATCTTTGTATCAATGTAAGTTGAGTACAGTTTGCGTGTAACTAGTTGTGGGCAAAAGCAAATGAGGTTGAAGTAACTGTTTCTGGTTCTCCTGGTATAAAACTGGTAATGTTTAGCTTTTCGGCCGGAAGTTGAATTATTTCATATTTGAAAGACTTGTTGACTGACAGCAAGATTAAGTAGTTTGAAGTGAAGAATGTGATGTAAATGAATGTCTTGGCTTGGTTTTAGTGTCGTGTGGATGGGTTGTGAAGTGGCATACATTTAGGAGTGTGTACTACAAGGTATGTGATTGTACTTAATTGTGTTAGTCCTGTTAATTTGTTGTTGTATTGTGTACATACTAGGTATTCATATTTTATTTGGAACTTTTATTTTATAAGGTAGCTCTCAATTCTTAGGTTAATTTTGTGTTGGGTACAGTAGTTTATTGACGGGGGCGTCAATGTTTCGATCGGGGGGGGGGGGGTAATGTAACAAAATTAGTCTTTCACCTCTTCGTTCCGTCTAGGACAACTCCTGGGTCCGTATTTTACATGCACCCGCTGTGCAGCAAGTACCTGTTTTCCAGGTCGGGATTTTATATACAACCGGACCATTTTTACTGGAGCAAATTTTCGTGTTTGAAGTCTATTTTCATCAAAACTGCGCCAAGTTAGACTGTCAAACTTTAGGGATACATTTGTCATTGGGAATCTATTGATTGAGAGCCTCCTGGTAAGTTGTTAAGTTGGTGAACGCTTGTATTTCACTATTTTTATGTTGCGATTTGCGACTTTCTGAAAGCTGTCCCCCATGTTTGATGACGTCAGACCTCCACATTGTTTTGGATTGTGAGTGACGAACTTTCCAGTGGTAACTTTGCAAAGTGTTTTAAATCAGGTAAATGTTGGTGAAAAAGTTATTTCAAAGACATGGCTTATTTCATAAAGATCTGTAGCATCTTTTGGTGTCATTTTCAAAGCTGTGACTTTTGGGAATCTCTTGTACTTTGGGCCTAAAGTTGGCACATGTTTCAAAACGGGTTTGTTTTGTTATCATTTCGAGGGTCTGTAGTCCGTGGGTGACCCCCGTGGATTCGGTATAAAACCCTAATCAGCTGGGCGTGAGAGCAGATCGGGTGCTAGCATATCTAGCATCAGGAGGTTCTAGCCCTCCGGAGTTGACATTCACCCCAGTCGCATACTCCTAGCTTGCAGTTGCACAACATTGCAGAACAAGCCACATGTTACATATATGTTGGTCTTGCATTGAGATTGTTGTGTGAGTCAAGTTTCAAATACAGCTTTGAAGGTGGTCACACTGATACTGATAGAATTTAGCCAGGTAAGCGCCCTAAAGATATCTTTCTATTATATTTGCAATTTGAATTGTTGACTTTTGTTCAGCAAAAGGGGCAGAGTAATATACTGACTTTTATACAATTTATGGGAAAGTGTAACAGTCATAAAATGCCTGAATATTCAGCATCTAGTGTGCATGTTTATGCTGATGATCTAGTCATAATAGGCACTTTTATTGAACTGGAAAACCTGGTTGCTTTCCTCCATGAACTTTTAGATTTGTTGACCCGTTTGATAAATGGTGAAGATGTGGATATGAGCCTATATCCAGCCATCAACCACCTAGTTTAATCTGATTGAAACCTTTTTGTACCCGTTGTAAAATCATGGACATTCGCGTTTTGAGAGTTATAATAAAACTATTTAGTTAGATGAAGTAGTTGTGCCCTTTTGTGATAGCTTAGTAGCAGTTTTCATCCGGACTCATATCAGTGACCAAAAGCAGGTCACATTGCCCAAGTCTCACCCAGTCTCTCATATTGGAATGAGAGAAAACATAGAGGACATGTCCCTGAAGTCAGGTTACTAGATCAAATCAGGAGGACCAGAGTCCTTGGATTTCCCCAGGTTGTGACAACTACTGCCCCATAAAAAGCCTTGACTTGGTTGTGACTTTGTCTCCAGGACATTATCACTGACGCTTTACCGCTCGGACAGGTTTCGCGCTACATAATCATGAAACTCATCGAATTGGGCTTTTGCATTTAACCCACACACATTTAAGCAACACAGGCGTAAACCTTTATTGTTGTCACGCGCATAGCAATGTTCAAGTACATCAGTTGTGGCAACTGGTAAACTCTCATTTCCTACATTTCCCTCAGTAGAAGTTTGGCCTCCTACGTTTCCCTATTCCCGGTTTGTAATGTTCATTCCGAAATCCTCGTACTTGACATTTGTGACCCCTAGTTTGAAGAGGTCGTCACAGTTTTCAATGAAAACCTTGGACTCAACTTTCTGCCCATTTTTTGTCTCCTCTCGAATACACACAGTTTTACCGTCCCTGGAGTAAACGTGTTTGGCTAGTTTCTTTTCTTTCACGAACCGCATGAGGGATGTCCTCAGTGGCGTCAGGTCCTCAACAATAAACACGTTCTTGTAGTTTTCCTTTGCTTTGAGATTTTTCTTGTTGAACATGAACGCCTGCTTCACGCTCCTTCGCACGAATTTGCATATGACTGGACGAGGGGTTCTCCCTTTCTTACCAAGGCGATGGGTGACTGAGATGTCGCTTTCCACCACCAGAACATCCATGGCCTGGCCAATCTCCACGATCTTCTTACGTAGGTCTTCTTCCTTTTCGCCCTCAGTCTCCTGAAGATGAACTACCCGAATGCTTTCCTTGCGTGTATATTGTTCTAGTTTGTCGTTTTCGTACTTTCCAACACGAATTGCTGCCAAGAGTTTATCACATTTCCTGTCAACAGCCTCCGCTACTGATTCCCAAATGACCGGCTTCAGCTTCTCCTCGAGCATTTTGTCAAGTGATTCGGAAATCATTTGACTTAAGGCTGGCTTCAACTCTGCCACCACTTGATTTGCGATCAACCGTGTCCCGTTTACTTCATCACCTCTGCTGCCCGATGCACTGAGCACACCACCCAATGCATCACCATGCACTGTCAGGCCTATGTCCATTTTGTCATCAGGGACAGGGGCGGGGCGATCAAAGATCAGTTCTTTTTCAGCTTTACTTTTGTCCTGTCGCTTGGGCGTACTAAATAGAAAGCTGCTACCTATACCTCTCTTCTGGTCATTCTTATTGTTATTGTTACTTCTTCCCATTTTGAACGTTTTTTCGTCAAAATTTACGAGCCAAATTGGCACAGCATGCACTGTATTTTCGCGCCATGAAAACAAAAAGTTCTGAACTACGCCATCGCCATCTTCAGCCTTCGTCGTGAGGTGGTGCCGCCTGTCGGCGGTTCCGGGACCATTGCGTCTAGAACGGTGTCAATTTGATCACGGAGACTTTGTCGTGTTGCTGTCGTATCTCATAGGTTGCTTGGTAGTAACCATGGATGGAAGAATTCTTTATATAATAACGTAAACAGTTTTTAATCACATGAATGAATATGAGCATTCCAGACTGGTCAGGGCTAAGACCGCATGATTGATTAAAGAGACACCTATAGTTGTCTACAGGAACTAAACGTCTTAGATTGTCTTCATAGCACAATCATAATTATACATGTAAGCAATACTGTCACATCTCCCCCTTCTAGTTCTAATGTCCTGAATAGAGATGTGATTAGGAATATCCAATGAGTACAACAATTTACAAACATGACTCGCAATATTTTATGATTGTCCTTTAGTTATGATTGTCCTATTGTCACTACACATGGTATACACTAACTACAAGTTATATGACATTTAGTTAGATTTCTTCAATGAGGCGCTGAGGTGCCTTCACACTGCGGCATGATCTTCTGACATTGGGTACAACTGGTACTTCAGGAACGATAACACTGCTAGTGTTTTCACAACTGGTTTCAAGGTCAAGGTCGTCATCACTAGGCCTACGATTATCGCTGGTACATGCAGTGGTACGAATATCTCGGCGATTTCTGCGGTGACTGCCCTTCTCAGTTTTCACAATGTAAGATCTAGGAAATGGAGTATTATCTATGACAGTTGCGGGGTCCCATAGTTTGGACTTCTGATTGAACAGGCGAACATTTTGTCCTTTCTCAAGTGGTGGCAACTCAGTTTGTGCCTTGCGATCATAGTAGAATTTTTTTTTGTTTTGCCTGTCCTGGAGATTGTCCTTGATCAAGTCATTGTCTATAGCTTGACTTTTGAGAAGTCTCGGAGTTGTGGGAAGTAGAGTGCGCAAGTCTCTGTTCATTAGAAGTCTAGCGGGTGATGGTAAGTTACTAGAGATCGGAGTGGAGCGGTAGTTGAGTAGTGCGAGATTAGCATCTTCACCGCTCTCCAGAGCTTTTTTCAACAAGTTTTTTACTGTTTGTACGCAACGTTCAGCATACCCATTGCCCTGAGGGTAGGTTGGGCTACTGGGAGTCCATTTGATATTGTACGCGGCGCAGAATTTGCGGAATTCCTGGGAGTCGTACTGGGGTCCATTGTCTGATACAATTTCCTCGGGGATACCATACTCGCTGATTATCGACTTGAAGTATGCAATACACTGTCCTGATGTGGCACTTTTGCCAACTCTTCTGACTACTGGGAACTTTGAATAGTAGTAAGCTACAATGAGATAGGTGTGCTGGTTAAACACAAAGAAATCAGAACCCAGTCTCTGCCACGAATACTTGGCGACTTCGTACGGTTGGAGTGTTTCTTTCTGCTGCCTATTCTGGTGGTCTTGACATCTACCACACTGAGAGACCATCTGTGTGACAGCATTGGACATACCAGGCCAGTACACGGAGTGTCGCCCGCGGAGCTGACACTTGTCCATGCCCTGGTGCCCTTGGTGGATTGTGTTAAGCATCGTGCTCCAGAGTGATTTTGGAACCACAATTCTGTTTAGTTTGAACACTATACCGTTCTCAACGCTAAGGTCCTCTCTGAAATTCCAGTAGTCAAGGGCTTCAGGCGGACAATCTTCCCTCTTTTCAGGCCATCCTTGGATTACCAAAGCTTTGACTACCTGGAGAGTAGTGTCATTGTCAGTTTCTTTTCGAATGTCATCAATTTCTGTAGCGGTTGAGTTCAGTGTGTTTGTGATATACGCGACAGGAATTTCCGGAATGTAAGTATAGTCTTCACTACTACGGATTTTTGACTGGTTGGGGTCTACGCGCGATAATAATAATATGATATAAGTCTGTCATTTATATAGCGCTTCCCAGAACGTTTCAGCTGTTAAAGCGCTTACAGCTAATTTTTACCGATAATGTCCATTGAACAGCCAAGTCTTCAAATGCATTCGAAAAGTGTCTTGATCCTCAATCGCCTTTATGTCATTGGGAAGTTTATTCCATAATCGCGCAGAGGACACTGAAAAACTTCGATCACCAAAGATTGTTCTTGTTCTTTTTACGGCCAGGTTTCTTGAACTTACGTCCATAGAACGTGTGTGACGAGTAATATCCTGATGTTTCCCAAGCTGTTCTAGGTAAACGGGTGCCCTTCCATGCAATATCTTATGTGTCAGATTGATAATTTTATACTCGATGCGCAAGGCCACTGGCAACCAATGAAGGTCTTTCAACACTGGTGTAATGTGATCCCATTTCCGCGTTCGACTAATAAGCCTGGCTGCTGAATTTTGCACTCTTTGCATTTGCGATGACTTTCTAAGGAAGACCATGCAAGAGAGCATTGTTGTAGTCTAACCGGGAATTAACCAGGGCATGTACCAACTTTTTGGTGCTAGCCACATCGAGGTATTTACGGATGCGCCCAATGGAATGCAAGCTTGCGAATGCGGCTTGGCAGACCTTTCTAACATGGACAGTCATGTCCATATGACTGTCCAGCCAACCACCAAGATCCCTAAGGAAATCGGAGCTCTTTATTTCCACACCATCTACAATCATACTTGTAATAGATGGAGTTCTTCTGGCGGATGAGATGGCCATGAACTCTGTTTTTGGACCGTTGAAGCATAAGTTGTTAGCCACGAGCCACCTTCCAATGCTCTGAATGCACAATTCAACATTTGCAACACAAGACGTACCCTGTTCAACATTTCCACAGGGGAAAACACCAAGCAACTGGTTATCGTCTGCAAACATTTCGTAGGTATGCACATCATGGACCTTTATCACATCACCAAGTGGCAAAGTGTACACGGTGAAAAGAACTGGTCCCAATACGGAGCCCTGGGGAACACCAGTTGACAATGCAACACTTTCTGAAGCGCATCCATTAACGCACACGGAGACTTTGCGGCCACTCAGATATGATGTAAACCACTTCAATGCGCACCCGGAGAGTCCTAGTCTGTCCTGCATCCGACTTAAGAGGAGAGCATGATCCACCGTGTCAAATGCCGCCGATAAATCTAGTAGCACGAGCACAGCTTCTTTTTGAGAGTCGAGAGCACAGAGAATGTCATTGACCACTTTCACTAGCACAGTTTCAGTACTATGGCATTCACGGTAAGCCGACTGGTGCGGCTCATATAAACCTTCTGACAACATGTGCTGCTTTAGCCGCAAGGCTACCACCCTCTCTACTAACTTAGAAAGGAAGGTTAGGTTTGAAACCGGTCGGTAATTTGCCAGTTCATTTTGATCAAGTGATGGCTTCTTAAGTAACGGTGTAATCAGAGCATACTTCATTGATGCAGGGACTTCACCTAGTAGGAGCGACTTGTTTACAATGCGAACAAGTACCGGAAGTAGTACACTTAGACATTTACGAAGGAGCCAAGTAGGAATAGGATCTAGGCGGCAGGACTTGGCGGGTGATGCCATAAGGATTTTTCTTAATTCCTCCTCGGTACATGGCTGTAGCACACTAAGCCCCTTGACTGAAAACGTGTCTGGTTCACTTGGTATGTCGTTGTCCTTCCTTTTCTCCTTCAGCCGATCATGGATTTTTTCGATTTTCGCGGTGAAGAAACCATTGAAGTTTTCGGCGAGATCTCTGGAATCAGAATGTTCTGGTAGAACCACATTTTTACCCTTGCCAAGGATGTCATTCACTGCACTGAAGAGCTCTTTCCCGTTTGAGCCTTCAATCTTCTCTCTGTGGACAGCCAGTTTTGAGTCTTGGATAATCCTGGATACATGACAGCTCTGTGCACGGTAAAGCTGCTTGTTGATCACTATCCGATCCTTCTGCCACTTCCGCTTCAGCCGATGTCTAATGCGTCTCTCGTAGATTATTTCATCAGTCAGCCATGATGGTTTTTGACGGTCAGTCACGGTACGAGTGATCAGAGGCGCATGTTTCTCAAGAGTGTCTTTCAAACAACTATTATATTGTTCAACGAGTGAGTCCAGATCAGATAAGGCATCAGCTATCACGTTCAGCTTGCCAGGAAGATATTCAAGGGTGACTTCATACTTTGTCATCCTGAGAAGCAAGCGCTGTAGTCGCGGACAGACGTTCGAGATTGGTTTCTTAGACGCAGACACTATCGGCTTGTGGTCGGTTTGGACTGTGACCGACTTTCCGCACACGAAATGATTGAACTTTTCGAGTGACCAAACTGCAGCGAGCAGTTCGCGTTCAATGTTACTATATTGTTCTTCTGCAGATGAGAGGGTTCGCGATGCGTAACACACAGGTCTGTCATTCTGCAATAAGACGGCACCGAGTCCTTTTAGTGAGGCATCACTTTGAACAACGGTCTCCTTGGCAGGGTCAAAGTAGGCGAGAAGTGATTGTGAAGCGATTTCTGTCTTGATTTGATCGAATGCAACCTGGTGCTCCGGATTCCACAGGAATGTGCTCTCCTTCTTAGTGAGGTCTCTCAATGGCGATGCGATTGTTGCAATTGTCGGGTTGAATCTGTTGAGGTAGTTGACCATACCCAAGAAGGATTGTAGAGTGGCGACATCTGTGGGTGGAGACATCTCTGTAATTGAACGGACTTTTTCTGGATCCGGCTTCAGGCCATCACGTGTCCAGTGATGTCCGGAGAATTTGGCTTCTTCGACCTTGAACTGGAGTTTCTCTAGATTGAAACAGACTTGGTTTTTTCTCGCGTGTTTACACAAGTGTCTAAAGTTCTCATCATGTCCTTGCTCCCCTGTACCGAATACGAACAGGTCATCAGCTATGCCTGCCACTCCTGGTAATTGCCCAAATGTCTCATCCATTTTGCGTTGGAATACATCCTGGCTACAGACTAAGCCAAATGGAAGTCTACGGTAGCGGAATCTTCCGTATGGCGTTGAGAAAGTCGTGAGTAAAGACGATTCCTCATCGAGGGCTACCATCCAATAGCCTGACCTAGCGTCGACTACTGAAAAGTAATCTGCTCCAGCGAGTTTTGGCATAATGTCATCTACTGTTCTCGTATAGTAGTGTTCGCGTTTGATTCCTTTATTTAGGTCTCGTGGGTCAAGGCATATTCTCAACCCTTTTACATGGCCTTTGTCTACGACCACGAAGGAATTCACCCATTCGGTGGGCTCTTCGACTTTTGAGATGATCACCATGCCTTCCATTCTCACCAGTTCCTTCTGAAACGCATCTTGCAAGTGAACTGCGACGGAGCGAGGCGGGTTAACGACAGGAATTGCGTTTCCTGTCATCTGAATATGATAAGGGTCACCGGGAAATAGGCCGATTCCGGTGAAGACATCCTTGAATTCCTCTACAACTCGATCCTTAGTAAGAGGTTGCGAGGGTTGCTGGGTCTTGTCAACTGCGTTGATTGTGATCAAGTTCATAAGCGTGCATGACTGACATCCTAGAATGATAGGCCCATTGGCATCAGTCACATCAAAGCGAGTCTTGGCGAGTTGACCCTTATGGCGGACATAAATCTCACAAGAACCAAGATTTGGAATCTCAGTTCCACCATAAGCAACTAACTTGGCATTTGGCGGTTTGAGCTGGTGTTTCGAAGGGAATAACTTCCTGTAGTGGGTGACGGGTAGAACGTTGGTTTGCGCTACGGTATCAAGCTTTACGTGAAGCTTGGAGAATCGCTTATGGAACGGTTGAGTAACAACAAGAAGCTCCTTCAAGACATCTTTCCTAGGATTACTCGAATCAACACTACCAACAAACATACTTTGGAATTCAGCACGTGTTGACTCAACTTCATGAACTTTGTGAGGTTTCGGATTCGGAGGCTTTGACTTAGGCGGCGGATTCGATTTTTTATCACTTGAGTGACACACAGCAGCAAAATGGCCAACGCGAGAGCATTTTGCACACTTTGCATTCTTAGCAGGGCATTCCCTGCTTTCGTGGCGCGATTTTCCACAGAACCAACACGATCCTTGTGAATGCGAATCAGATTTCTGCTCGAGACGTTTCTCCTGGCGTTGTGGACGATTGCGATTACGTTGTCCCTTGTGAAAGGCGTGAACCTCCTTGCTGCTGTCGATCTGCTCCGATTTGAGCTTGGTGGCTTCATGTGTGCTCGCATACTCAATGGTCTGCTTGAGTGTGAGTGCATTGCCCTTCTCGATGCACTTCGATCGTACTTTGTCCTCACGTATGCCGAATACGAGCGAATCTCGCAGCATCTCAGTTTGAACATCAGCATGATACCCGCAGCCGATGATAAGGAGTCGTAGTTCCGTAAGAAACTCTTCAAACGGCTTGGCGCCTTGTGTGGCATGGCGCAGTTTGTGGCGAGCGATTAAAAAGTTTGCTTGGGGATTAACAAACTCTTCGAATTTCGTCCAATAGCTCTGCAAGACTTTCTTTGCATCATTGTCTAGCCCCCACGAATTATACAAGTCTAGGCCTCGGTCACCTGCCCAGATTTGAAGGTATTTACATTTCACTGCTTCCGTCTCTTCATGCAGCGGTCCTTCAAATATCGTTTCTACCTTCTGCTTCCACTTTTTATAGCGGTTAAACAACTCAGGACCACCTTCCCAGTCTATGGTTGGGCCCTGATTGATGGCAGCGAGTGCAGCAGCCATGATGGAATGTTCTGTATGTATATACGATGTGGTCTTCTTAGTGCACGAGTGTACAGGCTATGTACAAATACATACGTCGATGTACAGGCTATGTACACCAAGGATAGCAAGCAATGCACTGAATAATCTTATTCACTTCAGACTCGAAATATGGGCGATTAATAGTCCTTTTCACTGATCTGACACCATGTCGTGTTGCTGTCGTATCTCATAGGTTGCTTGGTAGTAACCATGTATGGAAGAATTCTTTATATAATAACGTAAACAGCTTTTAATCACATGAATGAATATGAGCATTCCAGACTCTGGTCAGGGCTTAGACCGCATGATTGATTAGAGAGACACCTATAGTTGTCTACAGGAACTAAACGTCTTAGATTGTCTTCATAGCACAATCATAATTATACATGTAAGCAATACTGTCACAGACTTGACACTGGGTTGGCGGTATCGCTTCTTGTATAGATGTCGTACAATCGACTATCAAGGCATGTTTATTTATTTTGTACACATTCATTCAAATAGTCAAATATACCAACGCTGATAACACACTCACTTCTTTCGAAAAAAGTCATTTAAACTTCGCGGAGTTGACATGTTGGAGCTCAGCAGTAGTGGGTGGTCGCAAAAGCCGTTTTCTTTAGATCGCACCGTGCGAGAGCCATTTCAATTATAGTCGCATTTGAAATTTTCTAGTCGCATATTATGCGAGCAGCTGGTCGTGAACTTTGATCCCTGAGTACGTACGGAGAACCTTCCTTAGAGATGACAAAGAAACAATACCCTTTCCTTCTAGGTACGAACGGAACGTTGACCCAGCTGAAATGCACTTGATCACTGCTGCGACCACGTCTTTTTCCGAATATCCTTTGTCTAGACCAAGGTCTACTTGATGGATTAAACTTGAGAAAGACAGTTTTTCCTTTCGCCCAATGTGCCCCTGGATCTTAAACTCTCGTTTCAGCAACTTCTGCAGATCCGGTTTATGAGTCGACGATGAGGACACTGTAGCTCCACCTCCACCACTGATCCTGTCCAGGTCTGCCAGACGTTGTCACAGCTCCTCGTTCTCGACGCGCGCCATTTCTACCGTCTCCATGGCCTTTATATTTTTACGTAACTTTTCGTTTTCAGATTCCAAATTCTCACGCGTAATCACCTCCTCATCCCAGAATTCATCGACGCCCGGATTCTCTTCCCAGTCCTCGTCATCATGCGACATGATTGCAGTACAAACAATGAAAATTTTTACACCTCAAGAGTCAAGAGATTAGACCTCGAAAATCACGACAAAACGGTGCCAAAACTATACGATATTGTCGAAACGAACAGTTCAGCAAACAAACAGGACTTCAACGGGCAGTATCAGCAGCACAGACGAGCTGGTCAGCAACAACAACAATACAAGTCTCTCAACATAGCACTGGATACAGTCAGTCAATGAGTCACCATCATCACCCTGAGAATATATGTATTGTGGTGGTAGGAATCTAGGTAATTCTAAGCTATTTTAACAAAAGCCCTTACAGGCCTTTTTGTCTCAAATTAGCTTAGAAACCCCTAAGAACCAGACACCACAATACATATATTCTATCATTCATGAAATGGTCAGTGAAGCGTTGCAGTGAAATGGTAAGGGAATACTAGAGTTCAATGGGTTAATGTAATCATGACTTACTGTATTCCAACAGAAAGTACACGTCAATAGCTTTTTTCCGTGCATTTTACCTGATATATGATGTTGGCACTGTTCACTGCATGTACATAATTTTACTAGTAAATAAATAGAAAATGGCAACAGGATATTTATTAAATACCGAAAGGGCACATAAGATTCCACTTGGTTTGAAAGCTGAGAGGCAGCATCATATCATTACTCATAACCCATCATCTGCTAACCCCAAAGAAACACTGTATGTTAGAATACCGGCATTGCGAGAGAATACATTCTTTGTACCTAAATCTCTTTATCTGTCTGCTGATGTAACCATTTCTGGTGATTCTAAAAATAGTGTTGTAAATAATCTTGGTAGAAACCTAATCTCAAAGATGGTGGTTAAGTGGGGAACAGAGCAGATATTTGACCTTGACGAATACAGTCATTATTCTACATTTAAAGATCTGTGGTTTACAGAAGAAGAAAGAAATGATAGAGTTTTTCAGGGTATTCAGTCAAAAAATCTTAGAGAATTAAGATCAGGAGTCGCTGAAGCTGATGTCACTGGAGAAACAGCTAATGAAAAGACTTTAAAGAAAGTGTTTGACAAGAAGTACAAAATACCATTAGATTTTGAACTATTCCATCATCATGCTCCATTTTACAAGTTTCCAATTCAAGAAGATGTGATTATTGAAATAACTTTAGCACCAAAGGAGGAAATCATAGTCACCACAAACACAGCTAGCATGGGCTACAAACTAGAGAATATTTGTTTTGAATATGATACCGTAACCAACAAAATGATTGCTAGTCAATTGAGTAACAAGTACAATTCTGGATTCTCAATATTTTATGATTGGGTAGACCATTTTAAGACAGTCAATGTTACTGCTAATGAAACACTAATTAATGAGAACATCAACTTTCCAAGAATGTCTATTAAAGGATTATTATTACTATTTGTGTCTGACTATGTAGATGGAGCTAGAGATTCAGAGAAGTTTGAAAACCCTAACATAAGTAAAGTGCAGATCACAATAGAGGGTGTTGCCAATCAGGTGTTCCCAGAAGGAATGAGAATGATGGATCAATGGGAGGAGATCAAGAAACATTTTATGTCTGAAGATTTGAAGAAAACTCATGACTGTAACATGACCATGGAGAAATACTATGGTGATTCTAATCACTATGGTTTATGGTTGGACCTGAGAACTTCTGAGGATAATCGCCTTCACGGATCAGGAAAGAAGCTCCAGAACACAAAAGATGGTATTCAATTATCTATTACAAAGAAATCTGGAAAGGGACCATACAAAATGCACATATTCGTGGTTTCTGACGCCCAGGTAAACATCCAGAATTCTCAGATTGCTTCACTCCAGCACTGAGGTGCTGCAAGAACAAAAGTTCGCTCCAACACTGAATACTAGATAAATGAGTTTTACTAGTGATTTTCTAAGTAATTAAATGGATACACCAGGAAAGAAAGATATCATAAATACACTGTATCAAAGTTTACTGTTGGCATCAACAACAATTGGTTACTCTATGTTACTGAAAAGGTTCTTGAGAATCAATATTGGTCCCCCAAGTCAGGCCGACCTAGAGGAAATTCTTAAACTGGGAGGAACTGTAGCTATTAGTAATGGAACATTAGAGTACCTTTACGATCAAGGAATCCTACCCAGAAATATTATGAAGTAAGAATAATTTACTTATTTGATAAAAGGTAAATTTGAAAACGAAAATTTGCTTAAGTAAATGATTACTGTAATGAACATAGATTCAAGTGACTATCCAGATCAGAGTTCAAGTGATTTAACAGTCAATCTAAAGACTGAAATTCAGGATGCATGTAGCATCACTTTAACTTTTGCAGTAATACCTTGTACATTCTACAACATAAGTGCAGCCAGGGAGAATAACCGAATCAAAGTTAAGGGGTTTGATGTGGCAGAGATTACGCTACCAGATGGTCTTTATGACCTACAGAGCTTTTCAAAAGTATTTGCGGATAAGTTGAAAGAAAATAGTATGAGTAGAGGTGCTGTCAGATTTGACCTTGAAGAACCAACAGGTAAGGCCATCTTACACTTCCTAAAGAGAAAAAATGAGGCGCATTATCAGATCTATTTTATTGGTAAAAGTAATGAATTATTTGGCATGAAATCAGAATGGCCTTACCCTTTAGACAATAAAAGTAAGGATGATGTTGTAAGCGAGAAACCCATCAATTTTAGACCAATTAACCATTTTGTTTTTCACTGTGACATAATCGAATCTAATAGTGTATTAAGTAATGGTGAAGCATCTGATGTGCTAACCACAAGACCAATAAAGGAAGCTAATTTTGGGGATTTAATAGCATACACATTTGAGAAACCAATAGCAATTCCCTGTAAACCAAGATTCAATAAGCTGAATATTCGCTTAACTGATGAAAAAGGTGAAATCATCGATCTTAATGGTCATAATGTACAGTACCAATTGGTATTAACTCGAGCTATGCTCTCAGGGACACATCATTGAAATTAAAATTCATTGGAATTAAATGGCTGGCATTGGCATGTTATTTGGATCTGCAATAATCAATGGATTAGCATTCACTGGATCCGGTTACCTTTTTAAAAAACTAGACAAGAATGGCTATGAGACTGAAGTGAAAAGACATGATTTGGCTCAGGAGCAATTACAAAGAGCATCCACAGAATGGGATGAGCATAGGAAAAGTACCATTGACTTCGTTAATCTTGAATTAAAGAGAGAAAGAGACGCTTCTATTGATTTTAACAATACTGATTCAGCACTTACTGTTTACAATCATTTACATCCAGAAAGAACTATTGTACTACCTCAGCGACCACAATTAAGTGATTACTACCAACCTAGTGATGAAATGAAGAAATACGAGTACCTATGATTATCCTAGGACTTAGTGGTTTAGGGTTAATAATTTATTATTTTACTAGGGTTAGAAAGACTAAGACAACTGATCGGACACAGTCCTGATGATCGGACACAGTCCTGAGAGCATAGCTCGATCAGAAGCGGGACTAAGATTTTTGATGTGAAAGAGTAAATCCAAATGGATGTTGTAGTCTAATGATCAGTTTTGATCCTTTTTTCATCTTAAGTTCTTCTATGTAGTACTGTCTTTTCTCCTTAGGAATAACACTGTTTTCTTCTAAGGCATCTTTCATGGCTGATTCATCCTTATTAAAAAATAATACTAAAATTCTTATGTTCTCTCTGTAGTCCTTAACAACTGAATTGTACTTCTGAACTAGTAACCAAACAGTGAGATTGTAGTGCCTGCCGGAAAAGGCAAGATTACATAACTCGGACACCTTCTTTTTTGTGTCTCTCAAATTAGCACAGTCATCAATGAGGAATAATGTGTTAGAACCAGCAAAGGTCAGAGTAGCAAACTGAAGCACAAGGTCCAAATTACTGGCCACAGCTTCGGGATTAACTATGTAGACGTTCTTGTCTTGGTAAATCCATTTCCTTTCATATGTCTTATTGTTGAAATATGTTGGACAGAAAATGACTATGTTCTGGAACTTGTGCCGATACTCCTTTTCTAAGAGGTCAAGGGCAAAATATGTCTTACCACAATTGGTAACACCAGAAATTAACATATTGTGTGGCTCGTAAATAAATACTTCACTCATTTAAATGAATGTAAAGGATGACACACAGCAGTATCTAAGGGATTTGTACTACAACCCCGAGAGTCCCGTGGCTTACAGTTCTTTGAGTAAAATCTGGAAACAGGTCAAGGAAGATATGACTTCGTCACGAGAGCAGAGCACAGCTTCGTTGTTAGGGACAAAGTCCCGCTCAGGAAAACTTATTAAAAAAAAAGAAGTGAAAGAATTTCTAGAAACACTACCAACTCACCAACTACACAAACCGGCCATTAAGAAATTCACCTTCAGGAAGACAATGGTATCGTACATCGATCAACAATGGCAAGCAGATCTGGTTGACATGCAAAAATTTGAGAAACAGAATCGAGCTATGCTCTCAGGACAAAGTCCGAATAAGGGTTTCAGATTCATTTTAACAGTCATAGATCTATTTAGTCGTTTTTCTTGGGCTCTAGCAGTTAAGAGTAAGAGGGGAGAAGAAATCAGAGATGCATTTAAAGTGATATTTGAGGAAGCAAAACCAACGAAAATCCAGTTTGATGACGGTAAAGAATTTTACAACAAACACTTCAAGGAACTCTTAACAGAAAATGACATAGAATGGTTCTCCACAAAATCTGATAAGAAGGCAGCAGTAGTAGAGAGATTCAATAGAACCCTTAAAGAAAAAATGTGGCGTTATTTCACCGCTAAGGAGACTGACAAGTGGATTGACGTTCTGGATGACCTGGTCAGCGGCTACAATAACACATTTCACTCATCAATAGGTATGAAACCTGTAGACGCCAGAAAGATGGAAAACGAAGGAACAGTGTGGTACAATCTTTACGGTCTTCACCTCAAAGAGACATTTGGTGATCCAAAGTACAAAGTAGGTGACAGTGTAAGAATTTCAAAGTACAAGTCCATTTTCGGTAAAGGTTACATGCCCAACTACACTGAGGAGGTGTTCCAAATCAAACAGATCATATTTACTCACCCTATCGTCTACCAGCTTGAGGATTACCACAAAGAAGAAATTCAAGGATATTTCTATGAAGAGGAATTGAGCTATGTTCCTAATCCTGACCAGCTAGAGTACAAGATCGAGAAAATCCTAAGGTACAAGACCAGTAAAGGCAAGAAATACGGATTAGTGAAGTGGAAGGGTTACAGTGATAAGTTCAATGAATGGTTACCAGTTTCTGATATCAAATCATTGAAATGAAATAAAGTCTCTAAAATGACTTAAGTCACAAGAACAAGTTCGAAAAACGTAATTTAAAAAAAAAATGTCCTACTAAATAAAGAAAGAAATGGATGGAGCAATATTTGATAATCAGAATGATATGATGAATCAAAATGGTATGATGAATCAAAATGATATGATGAATCAGAATAATATGATGAATCATGATAATATGATGAATCAAAATATTCAGAAGTTTTTGTATTATTTGCATCAAAATAATATGTTAAATCAAAATCTGATAAATCAGATTATGTTAAATCAAAATATGATAAATCAGTTTATCTTAAATCAAAACATGGAAAATCAAAATATGGAAAATCAGAATAATATGATGAATCAAAATATGATAAATCAGAATAATATGATGAATCAAAACATGGAAAATCAACCTACAATTTATTGTGTTAAGTGCTGTGAAAATAAACCTGAAATTAATTTTGAAAAGAACAGGCGTAATAAACTACTTGATTACTGTAAAGAATGTGGTTCAAGTAAAATCAAGGGATGTAATAAATGTTATGAAAATAAATTACTAAGTGATGGTGAATTTGGTAAAGACGGAAATAGAGGTAACTGCAGATCATGTTTTAATTCATATTACAAAAAGGATTACCTTGACCAAAATGGTAATAGAGACAGACACAAAATTAGAGTTGGTCTAAACCGCATTTCTAAGGGAGAGTGTAATCGAGCTATGCTCTCAGGACGAAGTCCGACCGGTAATTCATCATTCAATCTAGGATGTACAGACAGTTTCTTCTCACAGTGGTTAAAGTACCAGAGGAGTCTATCTCCAATAGGACAAAGTCCCGAGAACAGAGTTCGAATAGTAGAAGAAGAGTTGGATCATGTCTTACCAATCAAGGAATTCAAAGATAAACCTGAACTGTGCTTTGCTTGGTTTAACATTAGACCAATGTCTAAAACACAAAACAGACAGAAGAGTGCTAAAGTAGACTACACACTATTTAAGGATCAATTGGATAGGTCAATGGATTTCATGGTAAAAATGAGAAGTGAAAACTGGTTTGTCTTTCGAGACCAGGATGTAATACCAGATTGGAAAATAGTGATATCACAGCATTTCGGGGATTATCTTCGTGATGAAAATATGATTCTGCTTGATAGATTATCGAATTTAAATAATAACATGAGAATGAACCAGAACATTAACATATGTAGTCAGACAGAAATCATAAACGATATGATTAAGTTGAATAATAGACTTGAAAGAAATTTACTCTTTGCAGTGAATTGATTTTATTTTACTTAATTAAATGAATAGAACTTGGGGTTACACAAAACGACCACGTAATTGGAAAGAAAGATTAGAACGATTTCATAGAGAATTAGAGGCAGAAGTAGAGTCAAAGTTGGAGCCTGGTCCCGAAAAACCTTTAAAACCTGCTGTGCCTGCTGGGACAGAAAAACCTGTTGGGTCAGAAAAACCTTTAAAATTTAATGTACTTCAAAAACCTGTAGTGTCTGTAGGATCAACACTAAACACTAGAAATGACAGAACAACTGATTCTAGTTATTCCCACTAATTAAATGGATGGAGACAATAAGGTTTATCCAGATTTAAGTAATTTAAACTCTGAAAGTCATTTGAACTATGAAAGGTCTGAAAAGCATACAGAAAGTAACCCTCAGGCTTTCAGACTACAACAAATATGTGAGGTTAAGAGTTTCTTAGAAAGCGAGATTGAATTTAGAAGAAAGATATTTTCAAAGTACAAAAAAGCATTTAGCGTAATTACTGGCATTAGCCATTTCCTTAATTTAACTAGCGTAGCAGCCGGATCTGTTGGTGTTTCCGCTCTAGCTGGTGTCATCACGGCACCGATAGGCTTAGCTTTGGGTGGCGTAACAATAGGTAGTGCCATTATTTCATCAGCCTTAGGCTGGGAGAAAAAGAATATTCTTAAGAAAATTGAAAAGCATGAGAATATCAGAATGTTGGCAATTTCAAAACTGAACACAATCAATGATTTGGTTAGTAAAGCCTTAACCGATTCTCACATATCTACAGATGAGTTTACTTTGATTCTCAAGGAGAAGGAGAAATACATTTCGATGAAAAATGCCATTAGGAAAAAACAAAGGGAGGCAAGTTCAGCTGTTGATGTAGAGTCTTTAAAGAAGACTTTTTTAGAAGAAGGAAAAAAACTAGCACAGACAGAGATGCTAGAAAAACTAAAAGTTCAGTAAATCAAACAGGACCCGGACTACGTCCTAATCCTAATGTGGTGTATCACTATCACTATTATCATGACTTCGGTGTTAGGGATGAATTTCACCAAGTAACACTACCATCAGCACCACCCTATTCATTAGTTTAATCTAGCTATGCTCTCAGGTCAAAGCTCGACTAGGACAAAGTCCGAATAATGATTTTTGCAACTCGAACTTTGTTCTCTGGACGTAGTCCGACTCAAGCGAAGTTTGAATCGCTGTAATCTATGTAGCCTTCATAATACATTCCAAATGGTAAGGTGCTTATTCCATCTTCAAGTATGAACCTCTTGTCATCAAAAGGACTGAGGCTTTTTTTGTCAACTTCTTCCAAATAGATTTGGTGTTTATCTGATCTTAAGTGTCTCATCTTGTGGTAAAATGACCTACTCTTTTCAAGACAATCAACATAGTCATCAAATGAGATATTTCTCCTTACTACATTCTTGGCAATACCCTTCAATTTCTTAGAATCGTAATCTTTTGTCGAGCCTTGCTCTCCAGACATAGTCTTGGTCCTGTAAGCGTACATCTTACTTCTCAGGGCAATGAATTCAGTCATCTCTACTCCTCCTAGCTCATCCTTAAAGTAGCCTGGTACCTTCTTCTTACTGGTATCATAGAGTGGATGATCTTTTGGATAATTACTGAAGTCAAAATAGTGTCTCAACTCCTTTAAGTCTTTAGTTAAGTCATCAGTATTAATGTTAAGTACAAAGGAATCTGTATCTAGATACAGCAGTTCAATATTTTTCTCACCAAAGTACGGTTGAAGAACTTCATAATAGAATTCATACATTAATAATTTAGACAATTCAAGTACTGAAGCTCCTATGTAGATTGGTTTGTTGAATTTCATTGATGTTTTCCTCATGCTAATAGCAGCATTATGTTCGTCAAATACGCATATCGATGAAAACCTGGGATTGGCCATTACATTCCTGGCTCTCTCCCCGTCCGATACAAATTCAATTTCAACCCTGTTCCTTACATTCTCACAAGTTTTTCCATAGAACGCATTGTTCATCAGTTTAAAATAGTCTTTCTCAAAATCAGTCTTAGAATCCATACGTCTTTTAGTGTTAAAATCAATGTATGGTGCTAACCACTTTGATTGTTTAAAGCTTATCACTGAATGAACCCTCTTAAGTACCATTCCGTGCTTTAGGTAAAATTGTAGCATTCTGTAATGCACTATGTAATTAGTTTTATCCTTTTGTGTTAGTATTAGTTTCTCTACATTTGATCTTTTATCATCACCCAGTAACTCTCTCTGGTAAGGACTTAATTCATCATCTTCAATAAAGAGAGATTCGGGACAGAATGGAAAGTTCCTTGACTTAAATTTAATATTTCCTGGATACTCCAAATCAACCTCTAAGAAGTAGCCTACTTCACTATCACTTGGAATTGCCATAATCTGCTCTTTACTGATAACATTCATGTTAAGTCGAACCTTGTCCTGAGAGCATAGCTCGAGTGGATCAATATCTATCATTTCAAAACTACCATAGGGTTGAGGTTCCATCATGGACCAGCCGTAGAGATTATTTGCGTCTATGTAGAGTAGTTTGTGGTGTTCATCTGCCTTTACATGTCTTGTTCCCATAACACCCGAAATTCCACCTCGTATTGCTTTCTCAAAAGTAAGTAAAATGTTGGTATCAGTCAGTAGTTCTAGGTTTATTCCTGTGTACTTCAAACCAGCTTGCCAGGTTAGGCCTGGTGCCGAGTAACAGTGACAGGGATCTATCTGAAAGTAGTTCAAATTGACATCCCTGAATTTCTCAAATAAATCAGCTAAAAGGATCACATCAGTTTTGAGGTAGAGGTCAATGAACTCACCGTGATTCCTGATCTTGAAATGATCCCATATTACCTTAGCCTCATCATAGGCAGAATCAGGTGCCATTTCATTTTTCAATTCGTCAAAAAACATAGACTTTTCTAGGTAAGTAACATTGTAGCTTTCATGTGATGTGTAAAAAGAGTAAGGTACTGAACCCTTCTTCCTCAATAGCTTAAAGTCAGTGGTATTTGGGAACAGCTGTCTGGTAATTTTAAAATCATCATCCAACATTGATTTGGTTATGTTGTCTAAACTGGACTGCAGGAATCTGTACGAGTCCAAAAACCTGAAACAACCGAACTGAAATGAAATGTATTCCTCTGATGTTTTGGCAAGTATTTTCAGTTTCTTGTACTTCGGTAGCTTATTCATTAATTCTTTAATAAATAAGTGAGAATCGTAATTACTGAGATTGTGAAAAAACACTGGAACAAACATAGCTTTCTTTTCATTCAAATTACACGAGTTGTGAGCAGCACCTCGATATCTACCACAGTAGTGATCATGATCCTTGACCTTGTCATATCCCAAAGGTTGATTACAATAGTAACAATGTGTTTCTAATTGATATTTATGCCAGTCGGACTTTGTCCTGAGAGCAGAGCTCGAGTCTTCATCTGTCATTGTTAGAGGAAAGTTACAGTTCAATAAATTAGAGAATTGTTCTTCCATCCTGATTAACCAATTACAGAACACATCTACAACATCAGCACCCCTGTGAGACACATACTGGCTACTGTAAAGGTGTGTGTAGTCTGAGTGAACATAAACACCAACAGCTGATGCATTTTGTTTAAAAAGTTTCTTTGAACTCGGTTCTTTCATCATAGGTGGCTCTATTGATACTACTGGTATGTTGCCTTCGGCAGAAGAACAAGGTTCGCTTATCGCTTCGAAATCAGCATAGATAACAAACGGAACTCTATTTTTGAATGAGTGTTTTTCAAATTTAATTTGTGACCATTTACTGTTAGGTGGAGGCAAAGTAATCTTACAGTAATCGTGTTCTCCACATTTCTTTTTATGTTTATCTAGTGTTGACTTCCTGTAAAAGTAATTCATGCATCTCCTGCAAAGATACACTCTATGAGCTAGTGTCCTGAAGAAAAGATTGATGTCTCTTATGTACATGAAATGGTCCTTGAAATACAACAGATCGATGACATCATCATCATCATAATTCTTGGACAGGTAGAGAGGTTCTAGTTTTGCCTCACAGGTGCTCTTAGCCCATTCGTTCTCTAACTTGAACACATTAATCTTGAGATTATTATCACTCTCTATCTTAGGGATATCCTTTTGAATACATACAGGAAATGATTTGATTTTGATATCGGTAGTGATATTGAATGTACTCTCGAGCTCTGCTCTCAGGACAAAGTCCGTCTCTGGATTTTCTTTCAGATATTTAGCGGCCAATAAAGACCAGAGAAAACATTTATTGTCATTTGATTCCACATTTATTACTGCTTTTGTTTTAAATGGTAATTTAGTGTAATGACCACCTTTACACCTCTTGTAAGAACAGATGGTCATGTTACAAGACTCTATTTTATTCAAAGTAAGTCCAGAACCTTGAAAGTACCTTTCCTCAATCTGTGTCTTAATGTAGTTTAACTGGTTGGTTATGGCATAAATTGCCTGGTTCCTTGAAATTATGCTTTCCATTGGAGACTGTATGGGGTGTGTTACACTTTCACCCTGACGATCAATGCTCTGCTCTTCGACCAAAGGTCGATCAAACTGAGCAAATACTGATATGCTAATTTTGTGATGGTAATCATTGAGTTGAAATAATACCTCCTCTAATTTATCTCTGTATTCATACACTTGTTTAGCTTCTCTGTCAATCTTCAAACTAATGGTGACTACAGGCTTGCCAAATTGTTTTACTATTTCTATTCCACTCACTTTCTTTATGCCATCTAGCTCATTTTCCTCAAATGCAAGTTTCTTATCCATAGTTTTAGGGATCAGTGATTGGGCTCGGGGTTGAGCAATAGGGACATAATCCGGATTTAATTTACTTAAGTGACCTTTGGTTCTCCTGTGAATAGCCATATTATTGTAGGATATGTACTTGTCACATGTAGTGCAAAGTATTTTCTGATTCTTATCAGTCATTCTATTTATTAGATTAAAATTTATTAAATTCAATAAATATCTTGAATTAAATAGAAATGGACTTCATAATCAATGAACAAGAATGTAATGAAGCCAAATTTGAGTACTACTTAACAGACCAATTAGACATAAAATCCATTACTTTGAAATCGATAACCTTTTACAATTCATGGTGGACAGGTGATTTTCTACCAGAGGGAGTAAGGATTTTCTCATTTCTAGTCGAAATAACCAGAATTACAACACATGAGCCCTTAGATAAATAATTATGGTGTAGGACATTATTTGCTCCTGGACTTGAAACAGATACACTTGAAAAGGAAGTCATGAAAATTTGCGAACGGCATTTGGAAAATGATTCTACCACAACTAAAGACACCATTACTCAATACACATTTCCATACTCTCGACATTTTAGTTTAAGTGAGTTTTGTGAGGTATGGCAAAAATACATAAAAGAAATTGGAATAAGCCATGTGAAAATTTACTGTGATAACAATAATTACATAACCCTTGAACTTACAGAGGATAAAGAGTACCCTCTGAAAGTAGACAAGTTAGATAAAAATGAAAAAATCAAGATTGAGAGAAACACAGAAGGTTTTCAAATAAGCAAAACCATAAGAGAGGTGATAGAAAAACAGCTCACAGTGGTGAATGAGTGGTTTGGCTTTAAGCAAACTAAATTCACCAAGAAAGGAAAATACTACTCCACAAGACCACTCAACTTTTACAGGAAATATCTATTCCTGCAAGCTAATTTGGTTGACAAAGCTAATACCCTCTACAACAATAAACCATCTAACATTTTCTGCATCATACCTGTAGAAGATGGTGACCAAATAAAAATGCAGCGATACGAACCGAATTGTAAGAAAACGATAAATAAGTGTACTAATCACATAAAATTCGAAATCACTGATGAGAATGGTAAGCTAGTTAATTTCAGAGGAACAGAGGTTTCTTTAGAGTTAAGAATCGAGCTTTGCTCTCAAGACGAAGTCTGACTGAGACAAGGTCCAGAGAGCAAAGCTTGACTCGAGCAGAGCTCTCAAGACGAAGTCGGACCACCTGATGAGATCATTCCATTAAAGGAATAGTACATTTCTTCTCTTTAACTACAGGTTTAACAAGAGGGTTAATTGATCCCTTCATGACTGCTTCATTCGGACTACGTCCAGAGAACAAAGTTTGATTCAAGCCTGATCGCTGCTCTTTACTTACTTTTTTAGGAAGTTTCTTAAACATAATGAATGTTGCTAAAATAACGGCACCTAAACCTAGTACATAGACATAAGTATTACTACTAGATTCACGCAGTGATACATCAGTATTTTGAGATTGTGGTTCTTCTTCCTCTACTTCTTCTTCCTCCTTTTCCACAACTCTGTTGTTTGGCGAGGAGTCCTGTACTTTAAATGTCGTCTTATCCTTTTTTATCCTCTTAAATTCCTTAGATCTTCTACCCAGTTCTCTAGACCATGCTAATTGTTTCTCTGATCGAGGTTTCTTAGACACTGAAACTTTAGTCGGACTTTGTCCTGAGAGCATAGCTCGAGTAGTATCAGTTACAGTTTCAAGTTCCATTTATCTTGACCGAATTTAATTCGAACTATGTTCTCATAACCAGGTTAATTTAGTCTTCTTTATCATCACTACCTGTGATATCTAGACTTTCATCTATTGATTTGTCACATTCAGAGACAGTCATATTTGGTTTATTCATATTTGATGCAGTCATACTCGATGCAGTCATAGATGATTCCTCATGACAATGACCTAAAGTAATAAGTGTTGTTGAGGCAAGTGCAGTTAATGGTCCCATTCTCAAACTCAACCATCCAAGCCATTTATCCAACTCGTTAGTTATCAAATAATCATTTCTAAGATCATGGTAAAGATTATCTTCATCATCTATTGGTAATAACCACCTTGATAATTTAGTGTAAGCTTTAATTACTGTCTTACCCAAAGAATCATTAAGTCTGGCAGCCATCTTTGTTTCATACATTCTATGGTGTTTTAAGATTTCTTTTTCAGTCATATTATCTAAGTCATTAAAAGTTATTTGTTTATTAAGGAAATCCTTGCTTTTACCAGTTGCAACTAGAATCTCTAAGTCTTGTTTGGCTTTAAGGCCACTATCAGTCAAATAGTTCAAATTTTGTTGATTGCTAGTCGGACTTTGTCCTGAGAGCGTAGCTCGAGTTGATCCTAGTTGGCAACTAGAATTGACTATTCCTTGACTGGGATTAACTATTCCTTGACTAGGATTAACAAAATTTGAACTATTCAACTGCTTGTTTGAAACTTGTTGATTTGTAGAGCAGTTCTGTTGAAAGTTAGTTCTGTTTTGTTGGTAACTACCAGTGTTCTGTTGGTTAGAAGCCCCAACTCGAGCTAAGCTCTCAGGACTCATAACACCAATCTGTTTCATCTGTTGTTCAATCACTGCAGATGTCTGACTATTCATTTGCTGATTATTCATTTAAAATTATGGAAAAATGACTGTTAAGTGCAAAATGCTGTTTTCACAACTTTATTGCATCTTAACACTAGCTCGAGCTATGCTCTCAGGACGAAGTCCGGCTCGAGCTGTGCTCTCAGGACGAAGTCCGGCTGGTGTAAACTTAATATTACTGATGCAGTTAATGTCTCGATCTGCACTGGCACTCAGTAAAACGTCAAACTGCTTGTCAATATCCTGGTCATATTCCTTCTCAACCTTGTAATTCTGGAAGAAAATACTTTGAGTGAAATCATACCATAATATCTCCAAATCATTTACTCGCTCCTTGTTGGTTAAAAAAGGTGTAAATATTACATAATCGATTTTCAGCGTTTTAAAGGCTTGGTGTAAAAATACCTTGTAGTTAATGGTGACCTTGACACCACAGTAATGCAGAAATCTAAGGAAAGCATAGTACACTAGTCTAAGGTCAGTGATATTCTCATCGGTTAATTGCGGTTTACCAATTGCCCTGTTAATAAATTCAATGGCAAGAAACCAATCATATTCCCCACAGTGAATTTAAAAAGCATGGCTTCACCATGTAACCCTTGGTTACAAAACTTAGAGGGGAGAGTGTTAATACCCATTTTTAGGGCTGACTGAAGAGTACTTTCATATCTCTGCTTACTAAGACATTTTCTGTGACTTGAAAAGTAGCAATGTAAATACCCTTCCACAAAGTCCTTTAAATACTTAACTGCCGATTCGGACAGCCGACTCCATCCAAGTTTCCTTAGAATACTGTCAAAGTAACGTGTCTTGTTGTCAATATTGATCTCAAGAGTTTTAAAATCATCGTCGTAAGTAGTCGAATTGCAATTGGTGCAGAATTGATACTTCACAGTTTTAGCTGCGTACCTTGCTGAATTCAAGTTTTTTTGATACTCAAAAAGGGTCCACCTTTTACAATTACGGCAGAATTGAGCATTAGTGTTGGTACTGACGTCATATTCTTTCATTCTTGGCAGGACTACTTTGATTGTCTCAGTCGAGCTTTGCTCTCGGGACTTTGTCCTAGTCAGACTTCGTCCTGAGAGCATAGCTCGATCCATGACCCTAGGACGAATGTATCCTTTAAGATTCTCATTGTTCCACTCGAGCTCTGCTCTCAGGACGAAGTCCGACTCACTAGAATAATAGTCTTTTAATGAGATGTATTTATTCATATTTACATAATAATTATTTTTTAAACATTGTTTTGATAGAAGGTCACCTAAGACCTTTTACGTGATTTTACTGTTTTACGTGATTTTAAGGCTTTAACACCCCCAATTAAACCATAAACTATGGAACTAACAATAGCAATAACTGCTATGATCAGATGTTCAGCTAGAAAGCCAACAACTGCACCAATTGTTTTCGGGAGAAATGATACGATAGAACCGATGATTCCCGGTAAAGCCGCAGCTGATTTCTTGGCTAGTTCTTTTAGCCATTCAGCAAACTTCTTGAGACCTTCTTTTACTTTATCTGGTATTGATGGTTTTGGTCCTGGTTCTGGTGTAGGTCCTGGAGTTGGGTCTGGTCCTGGAGTTGGGTCTGGTCCTGGAGTTGGTTTTACAGATTTAGTGGCACCACTTAAAGCACTACTGATACTAAGACCTAGAGTTGTAAATGTCATTACAACAGCTGTTATTATGGCGCTAATGGTTACACCATACGTCTTAAAAAGTAACTTTATTCTGTCCTTCAGAGGAATAGTTGAATCTGGTTTCTTTAGAACATCAACAATTAAACGTTTAATTCTTCTAGTTTGTGACTCCCTGTCATTGTCTAACCTCCATACCTTTGACTGTTCCTCATACAATTTGTCATTTAGTTCATCTATTTGCTTTTTCAACTCTCCTTTATCTTCAGTATCTTCTTCTACAGACTTTACATAGTCTCTTGTTAAATTATTAAGTTCTTCTTCTAGGCTTTCTATTTGCATGTCCTTATCCCTCTTTACTGCAGCTAGATCATCACCAGCCTGTTTTAACCCTCTAAGTTCTCTCAAGGCATATTCAGTAAAACCCAGTGATTTAAGTTCATCATCATTAGAATCAATTAATTTATCTATTGGTTGGTTTGAACTGTATACCTCATTAATTACTGCCTGTGTTTCAGGGGTTACTAATGTAGGTTCCCTTACTGGTGGGTCAGGTGCAATCATACCTCTAATCATGTTAGCAAATCTAGTACCAAACTTAGTCTTTAATGTGCCTTCAGAAAGGAATTTACCATCTGATTTAATTAAAGGAATGATAAGGGCATTCCCTCCATTAGGATTAGGAATTTCATTCATATTGTTCTTTTGTTGTTCTGTAAAGTTTGCTAATTCTCCTTTTGTAGGCAAGAAGTAAGGTTCCTCGTTGTGCAAATAAATACGTGTTGCTAGTTTACTTAGTTTGTTAGGGTCATATTTCCATTTACCACTTTTTTTCAATGCTGTATCAAGTTTATCCTCTTTATCATCTAGAAATGACTCCTTTTCCATCAATTCAGGGACAATACCTCTTTGCCTTTCTGGTATACTTAATGAAGTTTCATCAGTAAGATTTTCACCTCCTGTGTTGTATGTTGTGCCTGGCCTTTCTGGAGTTTTAGTGAATGAAGTATCATCAGTAAGATTTTCACCTCCTGTGTTGTATTTTGTGTCATCATCTCGAGGCTTTTTATTAAAACCAAAGATATCAGCATATCTTGCGCGATCATCTTTAAACTTTTTATTAATATCAAAGATATCAACATAATCCTCAGGTTTGTAATCAGATTCGTAATCAGGATCGTAATCAGGATCGTAATGTGGATAGTAATCACTCATTTCATAATTTTCACCTCCTTCAGCCATAATTACTTATTTATCTAACCATAAAAACAATCAATGTACCAACAACTGAGTAAAGCATGAATTTAATTGTTTCATGAGTATCATCCACCTTCTCAACTTTGGTGTCAAGTTTAGTAGTAGTAGGAGTATTCTTTGAGGTTTCAGTTGTTTTTGGTGAATCAACATTACTCTTTGGTTTATGACTGGTCTCGAGCTTTGCTCTCGGGACTTTGTCCGTCATTGATGTACCAACGCTACTCTTAACTCTTATTTTCTTAGAACTATTTCCTTCCATCAGTGGTGGTGGTAAGGTCTTTTTGTGGTTAATGTCATTCTTACCGGGTTTAGCATTTTTTGGCGCTATTAAAATGTTATTATTGTAGTTATCCAGCTTACCAATAACGAGTACCATATTTGATCCTATGACATACAATCCTGGTGATATTACATAATCTAGTCTTGTATGAGTGTCACTCACTGCTTTTTGATATCTTTGAATTGAAGTGGGAATATCAGGATGTTGATTAATCGAATCCTTTAATAGTTTGTTAAATTCCTTCTGTGCATCCAATTCTGTACCCGGTACTCCAATTATTGGTGTTCTGGTCAACGCCTGAGCACCCAGAATACAGTAAACATATGTTCTTATTGTGTCATTCAACCTCTCTATTCCAGGATTAGAGAAACCATTTGATTTAAATATCATGAATTGTTGATAGGTTTGACATTCATTTTGTGTAATTACATCAAATACATTCTTGTGTCTCCTGACATGATCCTTGATGAAAATATCTGGATATTTGAAATTAGCCATTCCAGCATCCCAGTCTTTACTGAACATCGGTGGCATTCTATTTTCATGAACTTGCATGAGGAAGAAATTGATTTTAGAATCATTGATGTAATATCCGGGATCAGTTATGTTCGGGTTGTAATCCGGTACATTCCATGACCTCCAACCACCGTTATTTTCAAACACCGAGAAATCGTACTCGTCTTTTAAACCAAATTCACTCAATAACCCTCCTAGTTTCCTACGGTTAATGTTATTGTTTGTCTCATTAAAATCACTTTCACCTGGAATTGGTATCTCTAGATTCTTCATGATCTTCAATATTTGATAGTAAACATGAAACCTGTAAATTGACCTTAACAATGGGTCACTGTGATTCAAGTGATCGTCTATTGAAATACCACAACCTGTTGTAGCAAACCAAACAGCCATGTTAAATTGGTTCTGGTAAAACGATAATGGATTCTTTTCCAGTAGCAGACAGTCTTTCTTATTTTTCAGGCTCAAAAACCCAGGTGTTATCTTAGTTTCTTGTAGTCTGAAGAAGTTATTAGTATTAACAGTTACTTCTAAATTAAAGAAGTCATAGGTGAATTTACTTTTATGTTGATTTGCTATTGGATAATACATTTAATTTACTTGAATTTTTTCCTTGAATTTTGGTTAATAACATTTGCCTTTAAACCATAGTGATATTAAGTTGTACAATGGCCATATCAGATGTTGCAATCATTAATTATTTGTGCTTGCAAATTACAATGGCCATATCAGATGTTGCAATCATTAATTATTTTTGCTTGTCAAAAACATGAAAAGGCCTATTGTGTCTTAATGCGTTTATCCGACAGAATTTTAGAAAATATTTTCAGCGCTGAAAATTATTTTTGCGGTCGTTAAAATAATGTCTGGAAATTCTGTCGGATAAACGCATTAACGAACAATAGACTTTTGTAATACTTTGGGACGTGAGTATTGTTTGGTAACATATGTTACCATGTACATGCAGACACTGTCAACATTATTTTAAATAGATTCAAGCAACAATGATTAATCACTGTAACAGCTGTATTGTAGGCCTACAGCATTTATTGGAATACGCTGGGACTATCAAGATGTGCGAACTTCAATGGTTCATTTCTCTGCTATTTCTCAATGGATATTTGCAATGGATGTATCCTTGGAAAGCTATTGACGTGTACTTTCTGTTGGAATACAGTAAGTCATGATTACATTAACCCATTGAACTCTAGTATTCCCTTACCATTTCACTGCAACGCTTCACTGACCATTTCATGAATGATAGAATATATGTATTGTGGTGTCTGGTTCTTAGGGGTTTCTAAGCTAATTTGAGACAAAAAGGCCTGTAAGGGCTTTTGTTAAAATAGCTTAGAATTACCTAGATTCCTACCACCACAATACATATATTCTACCCTGGATTTCATGCACTGCACAGGCATTGCACACACTTCATGTACATCGATACTGTACATCAGCATACAGGGACAGAATTTCCCTGCTACACGGCGGCAACACAGTTCAATATATGGCGAAATGCACTACAGCCCACAAGGCTCGCAAATCGTGTCTTCATTTCGTCGCGAGAACGACGCAACCTTTTCACCTTCAAAGTCTACTTTTTACAGTCTATTCATTATCTTCTTAATCTCGGTAGAACCTCCAATTGTTACTGGTGTCATTCTGGTACTTAGTTTCATCGAACAACACCGTAATTAAAATATATAAACGTTTTCTTTTAATAAATCTTCTTATTTTCTTCTACAAAATCGGATGCTTTCGCTAGTCTGTACCTCCAGGAGTCCCGGAGTTGACGTCCACAAAGCATGTAAAAGACACACAAGGAATTTCGGAAGTGACGTGTCACAACCTGTGACAGATGCGCCAGTTTTAGAGTCATGATTAAGGTAATGCACGCGCTTGGGGTTTATATAATACACTCTTTTGATGCCACATACCATGAATGGTTATTCTCCAAATATGCTGTTCGACAGGCTTGAATAATGAAACGCCATCCTCCAAATGTTATCATAGTTATGTAAAAATCATCTATTTTATGGATCATTACTGACGGATGTTCCAACTCCTCTTGCGCTATTACCAACGGTACAATTATTATCCCATCACATTTCTCCATTTCCATTTGATAATTGCTTTTGACAAATTTAAATGATTTTCGGATATAAAGTGGAGCCTTCTGAACTAAAGTACAAGTCTGATCAACCCTTAACTTCCAACAGCAGTCGGGCTTCATCGCCTCAAGAAGTGTGGGGATAAAGGAAAAAACTATTCTCCATACAGATTTGAAAAATTACACAGCGAGAACTGTATAATCCCAATAAATGATTTTTTGAATAGGTACTGAAGCCATGAAGACTGTGAGTGTGAATTTTGTCCGAGACCAAGGAAGGGAGGGTATCGAAGATAGCGACAATACTATAAAGTGGTATTTTTTGGCTAAAGTTAAAGTGATACTATGATGTGATTTACAACTTTGCGGAAATACGTCCGTTTTTAATTGTTGATCACAAATGTAAAGCTTAAATTTTCCATTTTTGATTAGATTTATTATAAAATCGCTGTTTTAATCGAATGTAAACCACCGCGACAGCGAAAATGTTCATGTTGTGACGTCATCAACGAAAACGTCGTCGGCGAAGCGCAATTTTAACGGCATCGAAGCGAGCCGTCCGGGCGGGATTAAAACCATCAATTTCTAGAAAATGTGCATTTCGATTGGAAAACCTTACTGATTTATGAGAAAGTGACGTAGTCATTTGTCAAAAACAGCTAAAACATTATATGGTGAAATTTGACACGAGTTACCCTTTAAGTCTGCATCGTGGAATTATCAATTTCTGCCCGTTTCTAGTATTGTGAGGATGTACTTGGTCATTTGTTTTGATAGTGTTATGCATGAAGTAGCTCGGAAGGTCATTATTGAAAAATTTGTATAGGAATTTCATTTGTAGAAGTGAGTGTAAGTCTGTTAATTTCAATACTTTTAAAGAGAGGTTCAGTATGGGCAATAAGCTTTCTGTTTGTGATCACTCGAATAGCCTTTTTTTAAGTTTAAGGATGGAGTCATGTTCGTAGCCCCAGGACAGTAGCTGATAATTTAGATGTGGAGTAATGAGGGCGTGGTACACAGTAACTACGGTTTTTTTGTTAACATAGGATTTGAGGTGTTACAAAATTCCAATTGCTCGTGATATCTTTAAGGCTATCTTCCGTGTATGAGGGACCCAACTGAGGTATTTATGGAGTGTGAGGCCAAGAAAATCAAATTGTTCCAATTCCCATTTTTGGAATGATGTTGATGGCTTTTGAGTTAGACCGTTCGAAGATGATATATTTAGTTTTGGGGAGGTTAAGTGACAGTTTATTAGCTTTTAGCCAATCTGCCAATTTTGATAATTCTGTGTTAATATTTACATTCATTTCGTTCAGATTTAGTTCAGACCCAAAGTTGTTTAATTCGCTCTCTAGAGTAGTGTCATCAGCGAACATGACGCTGTTAAAATTATAACTAGATCGTTAATATATATGATAAATAATAGAGGACCCAAAATAGACCCTTGGAGGACCCCTGTTTTGATTTTTGCATGAGTGGATTCTGTACCGCAGTGGTCAACAAATTGTTCCCGATTGAAAAGATAGTTACTCATAAGAGCTTTTGAATTTAGTCCATAATGTTTCAATTTACGCAGTAGTATGTTGTGATATAGAGTGTCTAAAGCCGTGCTAAGGTCCATAAAAATAGAAAGAGATTTATTGCCAGCATCAAGTGATTTTACAATTCTATCAATAGGTTCAGCTGCGGCCAGGTCGGTAGAGTGTTTTGGTCTGAAACCGTATTGACTGGAGTATAAAAGGTTATTTTCGGCAAAGTAGTTTCTTAATTGATCGTGGATAATTCTTTCGTAAATCTTAGATATTGAGGGCAACAGGGAAATGGGGCGGTAGTTGTCTAGGAGTGCATTATCGCCTTTTTTACCCCGAAGCCCATAAAGGCTAGAGGGGTATTGTCGAGGCGTTCGCCGTCTGTCTGTCTGTCCGTCTGTCTGTCGGGCCGTCTGTCATGCAAAAAACTACTTTTGGCTATATCTCATGAATTATGCTAGCTAGAATCATGATATTTTTACTGAGGACAGTACTCATGAGACTACATCACATAATACCCGGGTTTTTGATTTGACCTACTTTTCAAGGTCACAGGGGTCAAGTAGCGTAAATTGACCATCAGTGGTTTCCGGAGCATATATCCGTAACCATAAATGCTGGGCATTTCATCTCTTGGTGGTTTGAAGTGTTATGGTACCATTGTGCCTTTTGGCAGTTTTGACGGTTTTCGACCTACACTTGGCCCAAGGGGGCGCTTTATGCGCAAAAACTACTTTTGGCTATATCTCATGAATTATGCTAGCTTGAATCATGATATTTTTTACTGAGGACAGTACTCATGAGACTACATCACATAATACCCGGGTTTTTGATTTGACCTACTTTTCAAGGTCACAGGGGTCAAGTAGCGTAAATTGACCATCAGTGGTTTCCGGAACATATATCCGTAACCATAAATGCTGGGCATTTCATCTCTTGGTGGTTTGAAGGTCTTATGGTACCATTGTCCATTTTGGCAGTTTTGACGGTTTTCGACCTACACTTGGCCCCAGGGGGCGCTTTATGCAAAAAAAACTACTTTTGGCTATATCTCATGAATTATGCTAGCTTGAATCATGATATTTTTACTCAGGACAGTACTCATGAGACTACATCACATAATACCCGGGTTTTTGATTTGACCTACTTTTCAAGGTCACAGCGGTCAAATGGCGTAAATTGACCATCAGTGGTTTCCGGAGCATCTATCCGTAACCATAAATGCTAGGCATTTCATCTCTGGGTGGTTTGAAGGTCTTATGGTACCATTGTGCGTTTTGGCAGTTTCGACGGTTTTCAACCTACACTTGGCCCCAGGGGGCGCTTCATGCGAAAAACTACTTTCGGCTATATCTCAGGAATTATGCTAGCTAAAATCATGATTTTTTCGGTATGTGCGTTGGGGATGACTAGAGGAAGGTTCCTTTTGAAAACCGGCTCGTTCTGATTGTCAATATGCTCACAGGGCGGCGTGCTTGAAATCGGTTTCCGTCAATTTCGAGGAGAACCGTCTGATTTAATTCATTTTTGGTATGTACGTTGAGGGTGACTAGAGCGCGGCTCCTTTCGATAACGGGCGCGTTCCGATTATCAATATGGCCACTAGGGCGGCTTGCTTGAAATCGGTTTCCGTCAATTTCGAGGCGAACCGTTTGTCCGATCAAATTCATTTTTGGTATGTACGTTGGGGGTGACTAGAGCGAGGTTCCTTTCGAAAACAGGCTCGTTCTGATTCTCAATATGGTCACAAGGGCAACGTGCTTGAAATCGGTTTCCGTCAATTTCGAGGAGAGCGGCTTGGAGGATGGAATCAATTTTTAGTGAGTGTAGGCCTAATGCAGTTTTGTAAGGGGAAGGTTCCTTTCGAAAATCAGCGCGATTCGAAATTCAATATAAAATGGCCGCCACGCTCACATCCTCAAAATAGGTTTCCACAATTTTAATTTCCATATGCAAACTAGCCACTCCACTAAGCCAACTTCACCATTATCTCACCTTCAACCTTAATAGGCTGAGGGGTTATGCTCGCTTTGCGATGCTATTTTTGTATAATGGGAGAACACGTGCTAATTTAAGACGATCAGGGAAAACACCAATGGACATTGAATGATTTATCTTAACTGTCAGTGGTTTCACTATTTCATTTTTACATGCTTTTAATAACTTGGTTGAGATCCCATCCCACCCACAACTTGTTTTTGATTGTATTTGATCTATTGGCAACTGTGTTCTCGGTTTTGTTTCCGAAACTAAAGGTGTAAGGTTGTGGTTGTCCCAAGTAGTCTGTAAAGTGAGACGTTGAATCCCCGATGGCGGCAGATAAGTTTGGGCCCATATTTGACATGAAAATATTGAATTCATTTGCTGTTACGGTTTTGTCAGAGGTTTGAACTTCGTTAATGTGAAACGATTCTGGAACTTTGGTATTAAACCTCGATGATTTATTTATAAGGGTATTGATGGTTGACCAAGTTGTCCGGCTATCATTTTTATTCATTTCTAGAACATTACTATAATAACTGTTTTTGTGCTATTGATACGCCGTCTTAGGACTTTGTTATAGTTTCAAGGTGGGGTGAGTTAGGCGGAGTGGCTTTCAGTTTCTTGTAAAGATTGTCTCGTGTTTTAATCGAGTTTATTAGCGCATTTGTGATCCAGTGGGAATTTTTATGCTTATATTTGTTGAATTTAGCTGTGATCAGGTGAAAGTTATCGTCCCTTGCCTTACAGAGTAAGTCATGAAATTTATTGAAATTTGTATTAACGTCATTGTCAGTGGTCTCCTGAGTTGCTAATTCCCTTGTTATTTGTAATTTGAAGTTCTAAGTTGCCGCTTCGGTATACTTCCGGTATTTGACTTAAGGAATTGAACCCGAGGCGGAGGACCTTGGTTGAGTTACCAAGACACTCGAGGGTGGAGCTAAAATACAGTCCAAACCCGAGCCGACAGGCGAGGGTTTGGACGAAATTTTAGCTCCACCCTCGAGTGTCTTGGTAACTCAACCAAGGTCCGAAGCCGAGGGTTCAATTTCTATTCTAAAATACCTCAAACTTAAAAAGATAGGCCCCGAAATAACTTGAATATGTGCGAATTTGGCAAATTCCATCCATCGCCTGCCCGGAGCGCCGGTAGCGCCGTTGTTTACATTATGTTACGGCAGCCCGTATAGGAAGTCCGGATCGGCTCGCTCAAGTGACGCTAAAATCCGCGCAAATGGGCTATTTGGAGCGTTTTTCTCAGCAAATATGTGTAGTGCTCATTAAAAAACTTAGGGTGGTTGATGCTTCCTTGGCTGATTTGTGTTTGAAGCAGTGTTTTGAGAGCCTCAAACTTCTGAAGTGAGCTGTGTGCATGGTTCCACATTTTAGTGCAACCCGAGGGAACTTTGGTAGAGCATCTTGGTTGCGTGTCCAAAACACTCCACTCTCAGAACGAGGCTTATGCATTTTCCATTTAAAAGTTGACTTTACGGTACCAAGGTATTTTAGAATATTTGTTTGTGTTTTTGTTGATTTGTGTGAATTTTACTTATTCCAATGAAATAGGCTTGGTGATTTGATATTCGGTTTGTGAGGATGCCAGTGACAGTTTTAGAGATGAGGGGGGAGAACACTTAGAAGAAGTTATCAATTAGGGTTTTACTGTGTGTGGTTATTCTAGTTGGGTTTGTAATAGTTGGATAAACTAAATGCGTAAAAATAGTTTCGATAAAGACGGAGAATGCAGGTTTGTTCTTATGTTTCAGTAGATCAATAATAATATTAGTGTCACCAGCAATTACAGGCTCGCCATGCGTATTTTGAAATTGTGTAAGTGTTTGGGAGAATTCATCGACGAAGGAGTAATAGTCTTCGTTACGATCACGTGGTGGTCGATAGAGATTGCCGAGAGTTAGCCGTTTGTTAGCGCAGATTATTTCTATAAACTGGTTTTCCCAAGTTCTATATCGAGGAGTCTGAATTAAATTAAACGTGAGGCCTTCTTTTATATATATTGCTAGTCAACCGTGCTGAGCACGTTCGGCTTTTTTGGATGAGGATATAACCAGGAATTTGGAAAAGGCTACCTTGATAATTATCGGAAACCCAAGTTTCTTGAAAACACAGAGCACTAATAGTGGAAACCCTCTTTGTGTAGGAGGTCGAGATATATTATTATGTCATTGTATTTTGCATTGATGCTCTGACATTTCATGCTGAAAAAAGTTATCTGAGTATTTTTTACCGATCTCTATAAGCGTTTTATCATCAGTGTATGGGAAATCATGTAGAAAGGTTAATGGTTCTTGCCCGTCCAGAGTGGCATCGTTGTGGTCATCTGGCGTATCAAGTAATGAAATGTAGTTCGTGCCTGTTACATGTTAGGGTGTTTGTGAAATGTTCGTGTTGGCTATAGAATACCAGCGACAAGGAAAAAAATATACACTCATCAAAGAAAGTTAAGGACCACTTTTTATTTTTAACATATTTTTTTTACAGCACATATTAAGGACTAGAAAATACCTAAATATGAATGTCCCGTATGACCTCCAAGACACAGCCATCAATTTCACATGCTGTTTGTTCTAGTTGTTGCATAACTTCTTTCTAAACTTGTCACAACCTGAAAATGGGTGTTTTGGTGTGTCAACTTTTTCACAATTTTAGCCTAAATGTCTTGTCATCAATGTCAGCATGGTCAGTAGCGAGTATGGCCTCCCCCTGCTGCAATAACAGCCTGACACCGCTGTCTCATTGAGTTTATCAGACGATTAACATCCCTGACATCAATTGCATCCCAGGCAGCCTCCAAGGCCACACCAAGCTACTGCAACCCATTTGGCTGCACCTCAAGCGCTCCAATACTTCTTCCCATCATGTCCCAGACATGTTCTATCGGATTCAAGTCCGGGGATTTCGCTGGCCAGTCCATACGCTCAATTCCATGATCCGCCAGGTACTGTGTCACCACCCTCGCTGTGAGGGGACGGGCGTTGTCGTCCATGAAAATGAAATTTTCCCCAGCGTTTTCTGCAAACGGAACCACAAAAGGTTCCACGATTTCATCTCTGTACCTCACACCTGTAATTGCTCCCCCTGGGCCCACATAGAGGCGAGTGCGTTGACCGTAGCTGAATCCGCCCCACACCATGATGCTGCCTCCACCATAGCGGTCAGGTTCAGCGATGCAGGCATCTGCAAATCTCTCTCCCTGTTGTCTCCAGACTCTAACACGTCCATCATTGTGGTCCAGGCTGAATCTGCTCTCATCTGAGAACAGAACACGGCGCCATTGCTGGTGGGTCCATCCCACATGACCACGAGCCCAATTGAGACGGATTCTTCTGTGAGCAGGGGTTAATGGGTTGCATTGCAGTGGCCTCCTGGCATGGATGTCGGCTCTGTGAAGTCGGTTACGGATGGTTTGATTTGGAACAGTCACCCCAGTTGCAGCAGTGAATTGGTTATTGAGTCTGTGAGCACTACTGAAGCGGTTGCGACGACAAAGAGTCACTAAGTAGCGATCATCCGTCGCAGTTGTTGCTGATGGGCGGCCAGTACAGGGTCTCTGAGTATCGCCTGTCTCCCTTGGTTAGCACGACTGGTGACACTGTGAGACACACCCATCATCTCAGCTACTCGTCGCTGACTGAAGCCAGCTTCCAGCATCCCTATGGCTCGTGCAACCCCTACTTCACTCAAGTGGCATCTAGACATCTCTCTTGTCAGAATGCTGCCTGAGCTTGGTGGGAAATGCAAGGAAAAGCACTTGCATGGACTTTTGTACCACTTTATGTGGTCAGCTGACACACCAAAAACACCCATTTTCAGGATGTGACAAGTTTAGAAAGAAGTTATGCAACAACTGGAACAAACAACATGTGAAATTGATTACTGTGTCTTGGAGGTCATACAGGACATTCATATTTAGGCATTTTCTGGTCCTTAATATGTGCTGTAAAAAAAATATGTTAAATATAAAAAGTGGTCCTTAACTTTCTTTGATGAGTATATAACAGAAAAAAATTGAAGTGTTAGAACCTTTCTGGTGTAAAGAAAAAACGGTGACGAGTTTGTCACAAGGCGAGAACAATGGTGACATCAATTCAAACCCAGCCAATGGGCCAGAAAGAAAAGAAAAATAATATTTGGACAAATAAGTACGGTGCAATGAAAACAAAAAAAGAAGTATTGGAAAGAGCAACTGTCCTGCAATTGCCATTGAGTGATTCGGGGTGAAAAGTGCATGGATGGGGGAGTACAGTATAATTTTAATTTCGCTCTTAAATATAAGTTATATAACAATGCGATAAATTAAATACCCATTATTCACAATATCGTAGAATATATATATATAGGTAGACATGATAACAATGATATAGTCAGAACTTGCAAAGAGCGTTACAATTGCTGAAGCATCCACTAGACGTGTGCACAGTCCACTGGAAAGAAAGTCCCTTTTAGAAGATCAGTTCATAAGATAGTTCCGTATATAAAAGTTATATAACAATGCGATCATGTGAATACCCAGCATTCACAATATCGTAGGATATGCATATAGGTAGTCATGATAACAATGATATACATGTAGTCTGAACTTGCAGTGAGCGTGACAATTGCTGAAGCATCTACTGGATGTGTGCACAGTCCACTGGAAAAGAAAGTCCCATTTAGAAGATCAGTTCATAAGCTAGTTCCGTATACATGTATATAATTACCCGGCATTCACAATATCGTAGAATATATATATAAGTAGTCATGATAACAATGATATAGTCTGAACTTGCAATGAGCGTGACAATTATTGCTGAAGCATCTACACAGGTCAGTAAAAAAGAAAGTCCCATTTAGAAAATCAGTTCATAGTTTTAAATAAACTCAGACTTGGACGGAATGCCACACTGATACTCGTCTGGAACAGTTTAAGAGCCCGATGTTGCGATAGCGAGAAGTTTTTCAATGTCAAAACGGTTTGTCACATTGAACTTCAGGGCCGTGATGCGGCCGTCAGTTGACCATACTCCTGTCACGCCTTGGATCGAGCGAGCGGAGTCGAGAAGACCCTTTCTATAAATGGTCAAGTCCTCCCGAATAACCACCCGGCTTCCCTTTAACAGACGTCTAGCCCGGATGACAGTGAACTTCGTATCATGTCTTACGAACTTCAGTATGATCGGGTGGGGGGTTTGTCGGCGCGAGGATCCCGATTCGGTTTTCCAACGCGATGCGCCCTACTGATGTCCTGCGTGCCAACGTTTACTTTCAGTTTGGTGGGTTACGGCGGGTATCAAGAACTAAGGAAGATGACACTCAAGTAAGAAATACCCTTTATCGAGGTGAAACTGTAAAGACAAATGATTGCACAGACTTACAACACAATACACTAATGGTTTTAAACTTGACATGAAAAGAAATAGGAGTCACATCCAAGTCACAACCTGAAGACACCACACGGTGCTGCCATCTACGAGGGACTATATCAACTACTGCTGTGACAAGGATTATGCCCCAAATAAGCATAAAACAGATGACAAACTTGGCTCAGATTATAGCCACTACCGTAACAATAACATAGAACATTGTAAGCAATCAGGTTTCTTACAACAAAGCAACATTTAGGGGTAAATTAACTTGATAGGGTCACGTGACCATAAAATCCGGGAAAAGCTAAGCAGCATCCATTATTTACTTAGCATTGCTGCCCCTTTGGCAACCAAAATCTCCTTTTCAGAGGTATACATATATATGTATGTGTTTCCATATCATCAACATGACTTACATCACTTGGCTCCCAAGCCCGCTCAACAATCTTGCATGCCGTTCATGCAGGAGCTTACAACTTTGCTGTCTTGTACAGCGAGAAATACAGAAATTATTTTATTTCTATCAAACAATGCGTAATAGTGTGGTCGTCGTTACGAAACTTGTCTCCTCCAGGATCAATTCTCAGAGGCCCGGTAGCGACATCCTGATTGTGACGTCTTATGCAAAATAGACACGACATAGCGGCCCAAACAAGCGAACTAACCTCACAAGGAGCTTGTTAAATCAACAGGAGTGTCTACACAAAACACCTTACATATGTGACTATAGAGTAATTCTTAACTTTAGGCCATAAATCACAGAAGTGTCCTGCTTCCGATTGTTCATGAATATTCGTATAAGAACAACCTATTTGCCACTTGCAAACATGTTGACCTAATAAACAGTATAACCATGAAACGAAGAAACCAAGAGCATGAAGAGGGCAGCGATCCGTCTACACCCCCAACATGGCCACTCGCGCAACTGGAAAGATTCTATTCTCCATGGTCACTGATCCGGATACTGTAAACTCTTCGTATATTCCTTGAATTCCGATTAGAAGAAAGTAATTCACTTGCACCCTCAGAACTCACCAATGATCACTGGCGGCGACCCATGAATGTTGTTTGTCTCCCATCATAACAACCTTTAACCTTGGCCAATAGGAATTTTTTTTCAATAACCTAGGAAAAAGTCACATCCTGACTGAGTGCATAATTTTGACTGAAAATGTGACATTCCTGAATAGGCACGGTCTAAAGGTGTCAAATACAAGTAGGATTCAAGCAGCAACATGAGCTTAAAGCAAAAGGTCCGTTAACCCCTTGTGCCCACAACTTCAATATAATAATAATATAATAATTGAGTTCTTATATAGCGCATTTCCAGGTTCCCTGCTCAATGCGCTTTTGGGACTACATTATTATCATCCCGGTCTCCACAGAAATCAATCTGGGGTTTCAATGAGCAGCTACTGAGCGCTCGATTGAACTCGACCAGTAGGAAGTTTCTAAGTGGCGACTCAGCCGGGAATCGAACCCACGACCTTCCGGTTATGAGACCGGCTCTCTGCCATTGCGCCACCGCGCTTCCCTGCATCCATAGCATCTATTTCGCGAACACATTTGTCTGCACACACTGAATTAATAATCAAGATATCCAGCGGAGAAAATGTTCTTAAAGCGTCTCCATAAAGATTACTGCTCGTCCTCAGAATCGTCCTTGGAAGTAGCATCCTCAGCTGCCTCCAGCAGACACATCTTGACGATTTGGGGATGCAATTCAGCGTTTTCAGTTTTTACAAATGCTGACCGAACATGATTGTCCTGACCACAGACCACCTTGGTGACTCTGCCAAGTTGCCACTGACCACGTTTTACCCCGTCCTCTACAAGAAGAACATGATCCCGAACACGGACATCTCGCTGAGTGGTCCTCCATTTTTGGCGGCTCTGAAGGGACGGTAGGTATTCTTTCAACCATCTCTGCCAAAAAAGCTCCGTTGCCCACTGGACCTTTCTCCACTCTTTGCACAGAAGGCCGTCTTCCTTCACGAAAAATCCCGGTGGTAACCCCACCAATTTTCTCTGGATGAGAAAATGGTTTGGTGTTAGCGCCTCGTAGTCTTTCGGTTCCTCCGATACTGTGCACAATGGTCGTCCGTTCATGATGGCCTCAGCTTCTGCCAACAGAGTGCGAAGACCGTTGTCTGTTAGCAAACAGCCACTAGAGCGTGCTTGCAAATGTCTCTTGGAAATCTTTACTAGTCGTTCCCATACACCAGCCATATGGGGAGAGTTAGGGGGGGCAGGAATATGAATATAATGCCCTTCTGCTGCATTTTTGTCACAATCTGCTGCTGGTTCCAATCTTCTATGGCTTTTCCCAGCTCCTTTGCTGCACCCGTGAAATTAGATCTATTGTCACATCGTATCTTTTCAGGAGGTCCTCTCCGACTGATAAACTGTCGTCAGTACAAAATCATCGCTACTCAGGGATTGGACCATTTCCAAATACACTGCCCGAGTCACCAAGCACGTGAATAAACATCCCCATCTCGTGATAGTCGTATTGCGGCCCCACTTGATCTCTAGGGGACCGAACAAGTCACATCCAGTCTTGGTGAAGGCTGGTCGGAAGGGAACAAGTCCGAATGCTTGTAATGCTGCCATAACCTGTTTTATTGGCCTGGCATTCCTGCGAAGACAATCACAACAGTTTCTAATAGTGTTCTTTGCCAAATGACGTCCTCCCAGAATCCAAAACTCCTTTCTTGTATCAGCCAATGTTTGTTCCCGCCCTGCATGGGCTAGTCTCTGATGAGCATCGAGCATTACCAACTGACTGTCCTCGAGAAATATCCGATCATCCCACCAAAAGATAAGATCAGAGTAGGTGCATTTTCTAATCTCCCACCCACTCGCAGGATTCCGTCTACAAGCACAGGGCTCAGGCTATGAATTTTGCTGTTGGCCTTGACGTTATTCCCCTCCTGCAGTCTCAATATTTCCTCAGGGAAATATAGCCGTTGCACAGCTCTGACGATTCATTCGGTGGCCTCTTTCACTGTCTCTGTACACCCATCATCGGTAGCGCGTGTTTGTCCCTCCTGACTAATGCTGCCTGTTGTACCAGTTCCTTCCAGGACTTTGAATTTTCGACCAATTGCAGGACAGCCTTTCCTTCAGCGTCTTCAGTCACATTGGTTGCATTGACAACAGTACAGCGTTTTACTTCAGGATCCTGTTTTGAAAGCTCAGTCACAGCCGACTGGCTCTGGGGCCAACAATCTTCTGGCATCCATAGAAATTCTGGTCCTCGAAACCAACGGTGTTGCTCGTTCATATCTATTACAACTCAAAGGACGGGATTCTGTGATGAGAGACAACTTTATTATTCACGCATGCGCACAAGTATAATATTGATATAAGCGGCATTACGATAGTGAAGTGTTGATAATGAAAGTGTTGATGGTTACTACATTCCTCCCAACCTTTAAAAGATGAAGTGATTGATTGATTGATTGATTGATTTGTTTTATTCCACCTTAACAGATGAGTACAATTAAAATACATGTAATATAGTTAAGTTACAGAGTTACAGATAACAGGATACAATAGAATACAAAAGTAACCAGGTAACAAAAGGGTATATACAACAAGATATGTACAACACTAACTAGTTGAAATTAATTTGAACAATGAACATGTTCCACCATAACACAGCTCTGCATGTTTCCGTAGGATTGACATATAAACCTCCAGAGTTTTGCGTTTATACCGAGCTTATATATTTTGAAGAATAGACCTTCATGCCATACAGTATCAAAAGCCTTCTGGTTGTCTAGAAATGCACAGAAACAAGTTGAAGAGCGTTCAATGAAGTGTGCAATAGTCTCCTTCAATAGAAAGACTGCTGCGCTGCAGCCATATCCCTTCCGAAATCCCATCTGTAAGTCGTGAGGAAATCCAATATTATCACAAAATAACCAAATCCTCTCCAGAATGACTTTATCTAAGATTTTACCAATGACCGACGTAAAGCCCGCACCACACGGTGAAATTTGCGTGATGCAAGTGACACGCGTGCACGTTGCGACAGGCAAATTCTCACTGTGTGGGGTCGTTTTTTGCTGCGTATCTTCCTCGCGTGTCGAGACGCAGCCGATCTAGCATGTTTGATATTTTCTCGACACGCGAGGAAGTTAATCACCGTGTGGGGGCTACCTGCAGCAATGTTGCGCGAGTTCGACGAATCACAACAAGCAGATCGGTCACATGATTTATAGGTCAGTCACATGATACCAAAATGGCAGCGCCCGGGAACTGTCAAATCCTATGAGAAGTATTATGGACCAAGAAGACCAAATTGCCCTTATTCTCCTGCTGTTACTCCGTCGGAGGCGGCGCCGCGTGGACCGTAGTCTTTGGACAAGGCCATGGATTCAGAGAAGAGAGGATAAGGGGGCCTATGCAAATCTAATTGCTGAATTGCTGTCGACTCAATGGGAGCTGCCATTTTGGTATCATGTGACTGACCTATAAATCATGTGACCGATCTGCTTGTTGTGATTCGTCGAACTCGCGTAACATTGCTGCAGGTAGCCCCCACACGGTGATTAACTTCCTCGCGTGTCGAGAAAATATCAAACATGCTAGATCGGCTGCGTCTCGACTCGCGAGGGAAGATACGCAGCAAAAAACGACCCCACACAGTGAGAATTTGCCTGTCGCAACATGCACGCGTGTCACTTGCATCACGCAAATTTTCACCGTGTGGTGCAGGCTTAAGTGTTATGCCGCGGTAATTGTTAGGGTCAGCCTAGTCTTTATTTTTATCTTTATAGAGTGGTATTATCATCCCAGTTCTAAACGACGGCGGTGAATATTCACAATGTACCATCCACGTAAAAAGTGTTTGGAGATGGGGGACCAGAGCATCATCAGCGTATTGAACGTGTTCGGTGGTAATCCAATCAGTTCCTGGCGCTTTTGCTTTCGGCAAGGATTGGATTACTGTCACTATTTCGTCCTCACTGATTTCTTCTCTCTAAATGGGCTCATCATTAAAATAACTCTGTTGCTGAAATGTGTGTAGGTCATTCAAAACAGAGATGGTATGCTCATCATTACCCTCCACACAACGGTTAGGAGTAGATAGTTTCTCGAAGTGAGATCGCCAGACATCTCGTACTTCATCGTTCGTTGTGGTCAAAGAGTTATCTGGCTTGCGCATCTGACATTCAACTTTGTTTCGTCTCTGACTTCTGACCGTCTTATAAAATGAATTTATATCCATTTCGCTGGAACGTTCAATTTCATGGAGATTCTGTTTAACAGTAAACACTTTCGCACGTCTATGAGCGCGTCTGAAAGTTCTTTTTTTCCTTTGTAAATATCGCATGTGCTGCCCTCACGCGGCCGCCCCGCCCTGATCCATTCCGTTCTTGCACTTTTCATTTCTGAGTGCGGTTCTGAAAGCTCTGCCGGTTTCCAGTAGGACTTTTTGTATGAGTTACTTCCGCACGGTTTTTACAACAGGTAATGTTGACGTAGCTTTATGCAGACATTTGGACACGAAGTTACAAAGAGTTTCGACCTCCGCCGGTCCAGGGTTATCATGGTGCCATGGCGAACCGATATGATCTTTAACAGCAGCACTATATCGGCCAAGGTCGCTGGTGGAGCATGCTCGCCACTTTCCACGTGAATCGCAAGACGCCGGTGACGAAGGTGGGTTGGTGGGTCTTGTAAGACCAACCATTATCGGGTAGTGATCAGAGACATCATAGGTTGGAGCAAATATTTCGTATTATATCTACTGGCACAATAATATGATCTATTGAAATTTTACGAATCTGGTCCTTCGAACGATATGAGTACATTGGCTCAACGTGGCCTGCTCTCGGGCAGGACTTGCGAACTGTGACGTTAAACGCAGACACAAGGTTACGGTTGTTCATTGCTCCCAGCAGTCGCTTAGTCCTAACATTGGATTTTCATTTTACAGATTCTAATGATGCTGATGACGCTACATTGGCCAATGACATTGCCAGTCCACCATCGACATCTACATGTACAACATCGATAAGTGCAGCTAGCAATTTGACCATTCCAGCTTCAAAGATTCCTAGGAAATTTGATGATCTAGTCGAAATAGAAAAAGAAAACCTATTGATTAAGCGTCAGAATCTCCTCCTCAAACAAACACTGAAACTGGAAATTGAATTACTGAAGCGCAAAGCTGGTAATGAAACCGTTCAAATTGATGATCAAGTCTATTTCAAACTGTAGATACTAAACTTGTGAATGTCCATCAAATTGTTCAAGATAGTTAATTAAATCTATTCTGAATTAAGTAATTTCTTGTCATTGTTCCATTCAGTTGGTCTTCATACATCTCCTCATCGGGCTGCTCTTGTCCAGGTTCGATATCTGCAACTTCCGCTTCATTTCTATCCAGGGCAGTGTTATGCAGGACAGCTGTGGCTGCAATGACCATGCAAGCACTTTCGGGACTTCTCATCCAATTTTCCAGATGCGGAATGTGAATCGACGCTTCCACCTCCCGATGGCCTGTTCAACCAATACTCTGGTACATTTATGTGCAGAGTTGTACCTACGTTTGGCTCGATTTCGTGGGTTAAAAAGAGGGGTCATCAATCAGTTTCTGCATGGGTAACCACTGTCACCAAGGATACGTCCACAGATACCTCCAGCTTCCATGATGTCCCATACTCGGCTTGATCTCAGAACACGACTGTCATGTGCCGATCCAGGCCATCTTGCCACAAAGTTAATCCATTTCCCCTTATGGTCACATATCACTTGAACGTTTATGGAGTGATAACCTTTCCTGTTGACATAGTCAGCCTCATTTAAAGATGGTGTGAAATTATCCAAATATGTGTCCCATCAACGCAACCTATAACACCTGGAAAGTTTCTGATCCTGTAGAATCCATCTTTAATTGCATCAACTTGCCCTTGTTCAGGCATCTTCACAAAGTTGTTAATTTTCCCAGAAACTCTGTTGAAACTCTGTTGATAACTCGGCAGGATGTTGGTTGTGAAACATGAATGGGGTCGCCAACAACCATTTGAAAAGTTCCTGTTGCATGATACTACAATGCAATCAGCACCTGCTGATACGGAAGTAGTGCATGATTACGTCTAGTTAGATGATCAATTTCGGGTGCTATTAAATCTGTTATAAACATGATGCCTTACCGTGAAAATCGATATCTCTTGATCAATACATCATCTGTAAAAATATCAATTGGATTACGCCTGACTCTGAATACTCTTTCCCTCCTCATTGTACGATGCAACAAATAACATTTAGTATCCAACTAGGCTTTGTTCGCAGCTAAGGCCCAAAAAAGTTGCCAACTAGGCTTAGCAGGCTTTTATGAATACTAGCATAATACCCGTGGCGCGGGTTGTCTTAGGGTGTTGTCTTACTGTGGGGTTGGGGCAATTTGGGTGTAATGAAATGATATGTCTGGGGGTTGTGATGTTGTCTTGATTTTGATGATTGGGACAATCTGGGTGATATGAGTTGATTGGTCTGATGGGTTGTGACTTTGTCTTCTTTTGATGATTGAGGCAATCACGGTTTATGTATTGATAGGTGGAGGGGGGGATTGTCTTCATTGCGTAAAATAGGTCGATGTGTGATTGTGGAGCACTCCGCGCCGACCCAAGTGTTTACAAATCGAACATGATGATTTGGGGGGGGGGGTGATTATCCTCCAAATTGCTTACACTATGCGCGTTTTTGGCCAAAACGACCGGAAAAATCAAACTCCACCACTCTTTAAAGTGGTCTCGAGTTATTTTGGCGAACTATTTCGCGAATGGTGAAGAGGCAATGGCGTGAAGTTACGAACTTAGTACAACAGATGCCGCGAGCATAGTTGGTGGCAGCACCAGACGGAGGAAGTAGTTCGCCTAGGGTTTCTTCGACACCCTCCACACGGACTCCACTCGTTCCGGAACACTCACTTACTTGTTAATCTGCAGTGGTTAGCCTGTTTTTATTGCAGTAAAGAAATGTTAATCGGGATTTTATATTATATTTTATATTTGGCCCGGGTATTCATATAGGGAGCTGTGCGCTACTTTGCGCCCAGTGCTTGGGTCGGGTGAGGCGGTTTTGTTATTATGTGACGTGTATCATGTGATGAATTCCCATACGGTACTTCGAAAAATTAAGAGCGATTAACAACGTAAGGTGAAAGAATATGACCAAAATAAAGGGGGAAAATTGCGGAGATGGATAAATGTTTTAAACATATAGTGGCCCCAATACTTTCCCGGCTTATTTTCGTATAATCCCACACTTGATTTAATAAATGGCCCAATGTGCAAATTCAGACCTGCTGAAATGGCCCCTTATGTTAATGAGTATGCCCATATAAAGAAAGAACAAAAAATGCTATTTCTCCGAGATCGCTGCAAAGTTTACCCATTTAACCCGGCGAGGACCATCTCCATATCAACCACGACTTTCAGGAAAAGTTTCGAGGTCATCCGATCTGAACTGACGGAGGAGATGTGTGACAAACTATTTCTGCTCTACGTCCATTATAGTAGTGATGGCCCCTCTAGTTCAGAATGATCCCCCGGCCAATCAGAAAGGGTTAATTCCGAGGGAACGGGTTACAACATATTTCAAGATTCATCAATTCCTAAATATGTTCCGTTAATAATGCTAATATATTCAATAAAGCACAGGGATTTGACGCCATCCATCGATAAGTTACCTTGGACAACCGACGCCTGGAACCACGGCTAGAACCTATTAACATGAGGGCCTGAGCGGCGATCATCAAAGCGGCCCCTAGCGTGGATCAGAAGGGCCCAAGTAGCGATCATTCTCTCCGGATGCATATGCAATTTGCTGCCCGGCGCTGCTTCGCCCCACTATACGTCCCAGCATCCAGAAGTATTAAGGTAGCAGGAAGGGTCGGGCGTCTGTGGTTTCTGAGTGTGAGGGGTATAGGGGAAGGCTGATGTTACATAGGAATGATCTACTCACGCCACATTTTTCATCGACTCACGGCTCATTTTCACGTGTCACTCCCATTTGTCACGAGTGACCGCGGCAGATCACTTTTCGCTCGTTCATTTGTCACTTGGATTTTCTCGGCGACGCACATGGACTCAGAAGATAAAGAGATGGCAGCCATGCTGCTCCTGATGGAGAATAGAAAACGAAAGCGGAGGCGACGGACGAGAACAATGTGGTGCAGAGACCATTTTATGCAGCGCAACGTGTTGGGAGAATTTCACACGTCCTTTCGCTATCTCATGGACCATCCTGATAACCTGTCATTTTTTAACTATCTGAGGATTAAGGAATTGAACCCGAGGTGGAGGACCTTGGTTGAGTTACCAAGACACTCGAGGGTGGAGCTAAAATACAGTCCAAACCCGAGCCGATAGGCGAGGGTTTGGACGAAATTTTAGCTCCACCCGAGAGTGTCTTGGTAACTCAACCAAGGTCCGAAGCCGAGGGTTCAATTTCTATTCTAAAATACGTCAAACTTAAAAAGATAGGCCACGAAAATAACTTGAATATGTGCGAATTTGGCAAATTCCATCCATCGCCTGCCCGGAGCGCCGGTAGCGCGGTTGTTTACATTATGTTACGGCAGCGCGTATAGGAAGTCCGCATCGGCTCGCTCAAGTGATGCTAAAATCCGCGCAAATGGGCTATTTGGAGCGTTTTTCTCAGCAAATATGTGTAGTGCTCATTAAAAAACTTAGGGTGGTTGATGCTTCCTTGGCTGATTTGTGTTTGAAGCAGTGTTTTGAGAGCCTCAAACTTCTGAAGTGAGCTGTGTGCATGGTTTCCACATTTTAGTGCAACCCGAGGGAACTTTGGTAAAGCATCTTGGTTGCGTGTCCAAAACACTCCGCTCTCAGAACGAGGCTTATGCATTTTCCATTTAAAAGTTGACTTTACGGTACCAAGGTATTTTAGAATGTCATACCAAACCTATGCGACCTTGAAGAGGTTGGTTCTAGATCAACTGCAGCCAACTGGCTCAAATTGGCGAACCCCGATATCTGGGGAGGAGAAGCTTTTTCTCACGCTAAGGTAAGAAATTGAAAAAACCACTTGTAACTATGCTATATGAACTGTTTATTGTGTTTCCAAATCGAAAATGCCTGAATATTTACGATACAGCTGAGATGGTCAAGGATAATTACTAGTACCTGGCAAAGCGCCGAAGTGGGGAGTTGGATGCAATACTTCCTGCCTATATGGTGCACTGGATGAAGACCAAGATAGGGGCGTGCTGGCTCTGCTTTGATCAGAACGTGGTTGGTCTATGTTTGCTTGCTTTTTCAAATCATTCAAAACATCAATCTGAAATTCAAGAAACTGGTGGCGTACAGTCGTCATCAGCATCACATTTTCTCTTCTTGGATTTGCGTTTGTCGGTAGGCTTGCTAGCGTTATTCATCTGACTGAGTGTATGATCAGGATTGGTGCTGGTGGCACGTTCTTTGTCGATGTCAGTATCGTCGAAGCCGTCAACTCCAGCGTCATGTGCTGCCTGTGATATAATTGATTCTTCTTCACCATCTGTTAATACTTCTGCCTCACCTTCCGATTCAGTAGGAAAACTATTTACCGTCGTTCGTTTAGTTTTTACGGCAGTGAGAAAGGCTCATCGCTTTTTCAAACTTCCATGGCTGTTTGTTTTCGTTTGATGCCCCACTACCCGACTTCCTGATTTGGTCTGTTGATGACGTTGGATAATCCTTTTGTGAGATTGTCCCAAGTTTCCTTGTCCGTTATACCTGAAAAAATATTGACTTATCATTAGACATTGCCATAAATCTCGGGTTTCTGTTTTTCTTTGCAGGCATTTAGCTACTGGTGGGTCCTTTGCCTCTATGTGTGTCCCATTCCATATGTCGAGATCATCGATTGGGAAACATGTTCTAGCGACCTGTGAAGTTCTTTGGAAAGTGCTGCAGCCCGTCGAGCTACCCAAACCAACAGAGCAACAATGGATAAGTATGGCAGAACGATTTGGCAGTTTGTGGGACTATCCTTTCGCTGTAGGCGCCATTGATAGCAAGCATATTGCTCTGGTGAACCCCTCCAATAGTGGTTCAATGTATTACAATTACAAGGGATTCCCAGCATTGTGCTCATGGCACTTAGTGATGCGGACTCCTGTTTCACAATCGTCGACTGTGGACAATACGGACGGGTATCTGATGCTGGCGTCTACCAGACATCCCAGATTTCTCAACTCTTGCAGGAGAATAGGTTGAGTATTCCCGAAGATAATGTCATAGTCAGTACATCCGACCACTATATCCCCTATGTAATAGTTGGTGATGAGGTGTTCCGTTTAAAATCCTATTTGATGCGTCCGTTTGCAGCCAGGACGCTTGATCGCCACAGGCGTATATATAACTACAGGCATTCTAGGGCCCGTCGTACAGTAGAATGTACTTTCGGCATCCTGGCGCGAAAATTCGAAATATTTCAACGTCCCATGCGTCTCCGACAAGGCAGTGACCGTGACAAACTCGGCCACTGTTCTGCTCAACTTCATCAGGAGAAGAGATGGCCACGACAGACCACACTTCAACGGTGCAGTATGAGACTGATGATCGACCCAAAGGAGTATGTTACCACTTGCACGACATCAGCATGGTGGTAGGACAGGTGAAGAAGCTATGGCCGTCAGAGACAGATTCACCGACTTTTTTAATGACCCAGATGGAAGTGTTGAGTGGCAGGATCAACATGTCTTCAGAAATGTAGTTATCAGTGATGATGAAAATGATAATTGACTTTTCCTCACCTTCTTTGTAGGGAGATAACTTCTTATCTAGGTCTTGCAAAGTCTGCAGGCGCTGGTCCTTATCCTTGTAATCTGGTTCATAGGGATTCCAGAGTAGAGGTCTCTCTTGTACTAATGGGCACAGTTTCTCTTTGTAAATCCCTTCCATCATTTTTCTGAAAAAAAATAAATATACATAAAAGTGCTGCATTTTTGTTATTGTTTCTCATTTTCAATCGAAATTAGCTATTAGCTATTAGCAACAAACAACCATGCCGTCCCGAGCTTCGCGCGATATGGACCATTCTGGGAAAACTCAGCCCCTGCTTGAGGTAATCTTGCGCAGTGTTGCTTCTACCCATATACATCGTGCTGGAAAACGTCTAGTACAAAGAAAGTCTGGCATGCGCCAGACTAATAAGTAAAGAAATTCGGGCTGCGCGAGACTACTGTGATAAAAATGACCATTGCAGAGACTCTGTGACGTAGGCATATATTTTTTACAATTAAAATGCTCTCGCAAGACGATATGGAATGATTATTTATTAACATTTCTTGAACTATACACCTTCTAATTATCACTTTACATAAATAGGTCGGCGTAAAGTCGCCTGCTTTTCTTTCCTCGTGACAATATACAGCAATATAGTTACAACCCCATAATCGCGCTATAAGTCCATAATGAGATCACGGTGACCCGTGATAAATGTTTCGCCAGCTTCGTTATTTTGCCGTGTTGGGTCCTTGCGTCAAGGTAACTTCCTCATTAGCCGAATACCATTAGGTCCCGCGTGGTGGCGCTGAGGCGGCCGCTGCCGGTGGCCTAATTCTCAACGATTTTATTTTTGTAATCCTTGACCAGAATTTTGGAATGGCAGGATCTTCGGCTTGGAATAAGTTTTAGTGTTTTAACGACGCAAATTTTTTTTCTAACGGTTGGTTTTAAACAGTCATAAATTACACAGATTTGATTGTTAGTACGGACAATCAGATATAACTCAATGAGATATTCCATGTTTGAAAATCGACGAACAACTTCCATTATAGACGTTGTCCTTACGTATAAGCCCCGCCGGGTGGCCAGTGTGTCACCACTATTGGCCAGTTCCGGGCCACTCTCTGTAATCGAATCAAGATAGTGGTTGAGTCACTTTGCGGTTGAGTCATTCTTGAGTCATTCCCCATGTGCCAAACGTCATGTGCAACACCTGCTTAGTGATTTTATTTATTATGTCACTGATGTTGCGTTCGTCTCTTCACCGCCAGGGGTTTGACGCTTTCCTCACGTGCAACTTTTTTTATCCAAGATCTTGGCGCATTGTGCCAACTTGTTAACAACCTGCTAAAATTGATAATGATAATGATAATTTATATGGCGCCTTTCTTCGATAAATACCACCCTCAAAGCGCCCCTCTCCACTCCTAAAAAAACAACGTTATAACTGTCTCTATAATTTTTCAAGTTTTCTCTCTGCTCGAAGGGCTTGGGGCAGTTTGTTCCAAAGGAACGGGCCCGGCGCAGCTTGAAAAACTGCGGATGCCGTACACATTTTTGTTCTTCTTGTACATTGAAACCATTTAGAGGATGTTATGGTGACCCTAGTTCGTGGAGTTATAACAGTATAACAGTTCTTTAAGATATTCCGGACCAAGTTCATTAAGTGCTGTTGCCGCGCCTAGGTTGCAATCATGGCCATACGAGCTCTGCAAGAGATGATATTTGGACACCTTCACAAAGCTCCCTTCCTCTGCAGTTTTCTAGCTAGCCAAAGATGGAAAGTCAGTGAAGGGAAGTCTAGTTCTTATTTTCATTTCACACCACCACCGGTTCACTCCACAGCACAACGCTCTTAGTGATTTTGATATGATGACACCATCGCCCGTCATCGGTAACTAAATAATGCATAAGAGACTCTTTCCAACCACACAGAACAATTAGGATAACGAGCTTTGTGCATTAAACAGGTAACATCCGAGGGGTCACCTGTACATGTAGACCTATTGCAATGCATTATACTTGCACTGCAATGACTTCCTGTCTGGCAATGGTTTTGGTCGTCTGGCGTAACGCCTTTAATGACATTGATTATTCATATGAAACGCATTTGTTTTAATCGATACATTGTCTATAATGTCTATTGGTTTGATGAAAACGCAGCAAAATGTCCGCCATTTTATATTGATGGTATATATGGATAAAAATAGTCCTTAATCGGCGCAGTGTCAATGAATCAAGTCACATATTTTAGTTCGTGACTCCAGAAAACCAAGAATGGATTGGACGAAGATGCAGCTTTCGAATGCATTTTTCGTCTTTATGTTTCTGAGAATAATATTCTTATCAGATGGTAAGTAGTAAATTATTTCCAAATTCAGTCATTGATTGACATGTAGGTAAACTTTTGGGCACGGCTGTTTGTAGCCTGCACAGTGATTGGGAATAACTTTTCTTTCTTAAGTTCACGTCGGAGGGGTGTGTATGAATCGTGACACGCGACACGTGAAGCATAACACGTTACGACGTGATCTTTATGAAGATTCGACATTACAAAAGGCCCTTGTCACAGCATGTCGAGGTTTCTGATGGAAAGTACATTGGACCTCGTTTTAGACGCACGCAGTGGTCCTTTGTATCGTCTTTATAGTCTGGCCACTTGAGGCAGTTTGCACTGCAGGAGAGGACCCGGATCGGATAAAGGAATATTCTGTTCACACCGTAGTTCCGTGCCTTGCGGATCTTAATAGTTCAAGAATCTATCTGGTGTCCTCGACCTGGTAGATGTAGGTGAGCCATTCTTCAGGAAGGAAACGTTGTTTTTGCCAAGCTCCTGACAAACACTGATTTTGCGCCACGGGATAAAGACCGCTGTGTACATACGAACAAGTCATCCCTATTGTTACAACTTTATCCAGGCCAAACGCAGGAAGATTGTTGATGGGTTACTATATTTTAAAGTGTATGTGTCCTTTTTACAGAAACCATCCCTCCGATTGGCTTCTGGCCAATGGACTCCAAATCGATGACCAAAGATATGTCGGGCAATGAGAATGACGGGGTCGGCTATGGGCTGCAACTCGCCATCGGGCCGTCGGGAATGAAAGATACAGCGCTGCAATTCGCTGGTAATGGGAATTCCTACATGACAATAAATAATTCTGGTTTAGACGTCGGCGCTGCTGGCAGCTTCTCGTACACGAGTTTCATTTACACTGATAAGCACGACGGTTGCTTCTGGGAATGGCCGTCATTAGGACGTCCGTCACATACATACATATGGAGCTGGAGAAACAAAGAACTATTGGTAAATTTCGAGTCTCGCAGCAACGCAGAGAATGTTAATGTTCGGCCAATGTTTCCCATTGAGTACAATAAGTGGCTGTTCATAGGTGTAAGTTATGACGTAAAAAATTGGATAGTAACATTGAAGATGAATGACAAGGTGAAGCAATTTTACATCACCAAAAAAAATCTAGCTCTGACTCAGGCTGGACCTATCTATGTTGGGAAGAGACTAGGGACAAACGCCTCGTCCCTTAGGAGTTACTTCAGTGGTCGGATGAGTTGCATCATGCTACACAAGCTGGCGCTCTCGCCAGAGGAGATGGAGAAGACGAGGGAATATTGTTTAACTCGGGCGACCGGGGGTAAGAGTTTTATTCTTTTGCTCTAGTGGTGCATTGAGAGTGAGGTTCAACATAAAGCATACTGCCCATGTCGATGAAGCATCATTTTCAGTTTGGAGGAAGGTACTGTACGTGACACAAAGAAGATTGTATACTTCTATTGATCTTGAATAACTCCGAACGTTTTAGCCTAATTTCTACTACATGTTTGCCATAGGAGAGCTCAGCACTTTTGGTTTCCAGTTGGTGTGGTCTCATTTTATGCAATTGTTATTGTGCAATGAGCACATATACATTTTTCAACACTTCTGTAGCCAAGCAGGTTTTATTGGTCACGAGCATCAACGCCAAGACACTCTTCGGCATCTCTATAGACATTACAAGTTCAGTCATACCTTATGTGTATATATGTACTGACTGATTTCAGATACTTGGTACCAGTTGTATCGGAAGGATAGTAATATTCCAATTGGACACCAGCTTTCTGAAGAACAGGCACGCGATGTGTTCAGTTGCATTATCATCTGTATGAAGACCGAAGACTGTGTGTCCCTGTCCTATTCGACAACAGGAAGGTGTCGGCTGTCAAAGGTCAACTTCTCCCATCGCGCAGTTACAACCGGAGCTGAAGTGGGAAGTCTTGTATATTCCCGGGATTTTACCGCTCCATTGTTTTGAATTCATTTCGAATTTATGAACATTGTATGTAACTTAAGGAATTAGCCCACCCAAGTCACATAAGAATGATTATAGTGCAGTATTCTAAGAAATCTCAAGTAAGAATGAGTACAGGTCTCACTGTTAGCTGTTACACTCAAAAGTTGTGTCCATAATCAGATTAAACACATCTAGTTAATATGATAAGACAGTTCATGGGCAAACCCCGACGTATCTGTCAGACTTGCTCCCTCGGCGATTTGGTGATAATCGTTATAACCTAAGGACCAGGACGATTTGGCACCCTTCCTGTGTCACACTGAATCATATTACAAATCTTTATTCCTGCAACTATAAGAGAATGAATTAATTGCCTTTTGTATGTTAGAAAATATCCAACCTTATGTGTTTTAAAGTAATTACTCCAAGACATTTTGTTTACAGCAGAGCCATGTTTATGGTTTTATTGCACAGTACCACCAGATGAGGCAGTATTTTTCACAGTAGTTTACGGAACGGTTGATGTGGTTTAAACAATGATTTATATGTTAACCATGTGACTGAAAATCCAATGCAGTTGTCAGTTTTGTTCACAAATTTGTTTTGAAGATTCATTGCACTATTTCTTTGACTGTACTCACTTCATTCAACAGCGATATGAAATGTTCCGTAAACTTCATCTACGATTTCTACCACAACTTTTACTCACATTGCAAGATACATTTTTGTTAGGGAGACAGTCTCCATCAGAAAATAATTACATCTTCAAAAATTACAAATATTTATTGTAAGCACAAGTAATCATTTTTTTCATCAAATAATTTGTTTATATCTGTAGACTTGCCACACCAAATATCTCTTCAATACCTCTCCAAATATGCACTTGACAGTTAAAAACATACTCGCGTCTAATTGATAGGTCTGGAAACTCCAACCTATGAATATTCAATGGTGGTCTTGTCTCAATGAAGGTAGAAATCAGCGGGTTAAAATTTTGAGAATTTTTTCAAACTCGATTTTCCTAATGTAGATGACATCCCACAACTTTCCAACAAAGGAAAGTGATATCTGGACAGTTTTTGAGAAATGAGAGTCATTTCCAAGAGTGGTACAAATGCAAGAAGCGACGAAATAGGACGAAAACGACAAAAAGGCATGATTTTCCAGCCAACAGCACCAAGTTCAAAGACCAGCCCTAGCCAGAATAAGCAAGCTATGAAGCTGAAATTTTGAATGTGATTTAGGAATATCTTTGCTGCTTAGGAAACAACTTTCAGAATCAAGGCCCATGTTGTTTCAAAGAAATCACATAATGAATGGCAACACAATAAGATTTGTAAAAATGAAACCGAACTCAGACCAGGGCTAGGTTGGCTCATATTGGGGTCAAGTTTTTTCTCATTATTTTAGCTTGTTTTGACCTTAGATCATCAGCAATGCAATATTCTAAATGAATTAGAGTGATTTGAGCACATTCAAATTTTTCACTAAATTGACCCAAAATGTAGTGAAAATGGAGACAAGACCAACATTGATTTTTAAGCCTTTTAGCAGTTGAATTGTCAATGTCTGACCGCGTCGCATCAAATACTGGGTAGAGTGAATCTGAAAATTTGATATGATACTCCGGACAGCCGGGCAAGTAAATGGTGAAAAATAAACTGCTAGTTGACCACGGAATTTTTTTTGTTAATCGACAAATTGGACAGACGTTGATATATCCACTCTTTTCAGCCAACTGGCAGAAAAAGCTCAAAACACGCCCCCTATTGCCAAAGAAGCAAAATTCTAAATTGATTTTTCATCAAATAATTTCTTTATATTTGTAGTCTTGCCACACCAAATATCTCTTCAATACCTCTCCAAATATGCACTTGACAGTTTAAAACATGCACGCGTCTAATTGATAGGTCTGGAACCTCCAACCTATGAATATTCAATGGTGGTCTTGTCTCTGAAACTCATACATCATGTTTTATTGCTATAACATCAGTATATGGTAGTATAGCCGGTGTAAAAGTAAAAAGTGTCCCCCCTAGAAAAAGTGTCCGGCCCTATTGTATTCTGCAATATGGTTCTATAGAGACCCTGACCGTCAATAGCTCAGAGATTGAAGCGCATAATAGAATCCTTTGTTCCCGGACATTTTATCCTTGGACATTTTAAACTTCTACACCGGTATGATATTGATCCAACTGCCCTCATATCAAACAATTATATTACGTATCTGCGAAGAAATACCGATCAAGTATATTCTGGAAGAAATGTTTGGATTTCGTCGGCATCTACAAAATGGCCGCGGATGTCCTTCTTACTTTTAATGCTATATCTTCAACATCAGCTACAAATACATGTATACCAAAACATACAATGCATTTTCTTTGTTTAAATCTATACTGCTTCGTTGAATTTTTGAATTTCTCCTTTTTTAGAAAAGGAGGTGTCTGCCCAGCCGACAGCTGTGTAATATTGCCCTTAATAATGTATAGTTCTTTAAGCCATAAAGTCATTGCATCGATTAATTATTGTCTCGACGTCGCCGTAACATTTGCCTCACATAACAGTGAATTCAGTCGTCACCGAGTCGGGATCTCCTGGCCGAATGCAATGTGTACAATGCAATGGTTTGAGGCGTGACAGCAATGTTTGGTCTGCCACAGCTATTGACCGGAACGTGGGTCAGTATCCATTCTCCCAAGTTGACATCAATGCTGTTGTCGGGTCCCTGTTGTTTGTCGCAAACTGATGCACGGATAATGCATCTTTTTTTCACAAAGAAGCATTATCATAAAAGAATACAATGGTGAAGTGAAACCAAAAATGCTGATAGTTTCATGTTTATCTCTTTTTTTTAGACTATCTTATATGATACAAATATCATCATATGAGCAGATTCGTATCAGCCCCTTGTATCATGGCCTCAAACCCGTATCAGACTCTGATCATATGATAACATCTAGATATACTTCAGAGCAGAAATTATGACATTCAAAGAAATACAAGTTTTTGCAAGACTCATTCCATGTGAGTAAATATTGATTGCAAATACGCATGCGCCAAATAATGTCCCAGTTATTGCCCTCTAACAGCTCATTGTCTGCCTAGCCTGCCTCAAAAACAATAACTGGAAGCCTAGTATCCAATCGAGCAAGTGCTATACACTTACATCCATGGTGATGTAAGTAAATACTAGTTAATGCTTTTACTTGAGAGAACGACCGAGGGTAAATGTACATGGCGTTTCAAAAAGTCTTCATTCATTATCACCAACTACTTTCATCATTAAGTGGCAGGCCTCTGGTGCATGTGAATGTTCTTGACCCATTTCTCAGTGATCCAGCGACCCCACTTCTCACGATGTTTTGAATTTCCTCCGTCATATCATGATCATGATCAGCACATCGGTGTGCCCTCCATGGCATTTGTAGCGCAAGTCAGTGGTAGCATCACACCTTCATGAATGCCATCAACTAGCCCTGCACATGGTCCGCAACAAGCCTTAAGTGGCGACAGAATCACGAACAAAATCGCCAGGACGAGAGCGATGGGAATTGCGAGCAGCACCAGGAGCAACCACATGATTGACCAGCACCATGAACAACAAGCATCCGGATCTTCGGAGCACATGGTCGATTGTTACAAACTGTATACGTATCGCAAGCTTTGGTCGTTGGAACTGCAAAAAAGAATGATCGAAAATAGAAGTTGTTGCTGTAGACATCAACACGCGTCCAGACAAAATTCCATGTTCAGAATACTTGTATCTATAATACGGTTACTGCCTACACGGGACAGACGATTAGTTTAAAATACGGTTACTGCCCATGGTTGCGCCGAATAAACCGTTTCAGACCTTACAGCAAACCATTCAGATTCTAAGTATTCATATATAGATATGGTTATTGTCTATTGTCTATGTGAATACATTGTAATTCATTCCCAGAGAGCAAGAATAATAATTATTGAGACATGAAAGTCGGATTCTGAAAGCCTGAAGAAACTGTATGCATTCCCTCCCAAATGTTTTAGTGTGTGTCTCTAGTGTGTGTCTCTATCATGAACTCAATTTTGTTTAAAAGAAAGTAACCCCCCCCCCCCTCCCCACACACACAAACTAGTGGGCGAGAGTAGAGATTAGTTTTGTGTGTCGACGGAATTTGCGAACTACCCTTGCGCTCAGCTAAGGACGTTTTACTGGATTCATTTTATTAAATTCCTCTTTTTGGCATGCGGAGCTTATTTCCTGTTGATGGAAACTTTGGCAGCATCTCATTTACCTTGATTGTTTTCGAAAGAACAAGTTTTATTTCACCATTGGTGGGCATAGTAAACTCTGATTTCACCATAGTAAAGGCTGAATTCTCCAAGGTGAAATGAATTCACAATTGAGAATTCAGATTTGACCTTGATGTATGCGAGATATCTTTCGTAAGGGTGTCTTGTTACTTTTCAGTTGAGCATGAGGAGAACACCTGAAATATTTACCAGTTTAGTATTTTTTAGATCGATGAAAGTCCTTTTAACGCAAGCAGAACAGTTCGGGTACCCCCCCCCCCCCCAAAAAAAAACCCCAACAAATACCCCAACAAATACCCCAACAAACTGGAACACACTTTCTCAGGCAATAACTTTATGAAGCGGTTATTTTGAGGCTTGTTGTTGAAATTTCTGATTGATATCACAGCATAGCAAAAATACAAACAAATGAGGAGTCAAAATATGCTGTGCCGGAGCCGTGTAGCCATGCATTTATCCTGGGGCCAGATTTGTTCATGAGTGCAGGCGTCGTTATCCAAACAATGATTACATTTTTCAACAAGATTGGGCACCAAGTCACACAAGTCATGCTCTCCAAGCACATCTGGAACAAGTAACCTCGCACTTCATTCAGAAGGATGAGTGGGTACTGCAAAGCCCTGGTCTAAATCCGATGGACAACGCAATTTTGGGACTCCTCATCGGAAAAGGTTTTCAAAGGCCGTACAAGAAATTTACAGAAAATGAACTAAGCGACAAGATCCGTGAGGGCTTGGATGAAATCGCTGTTGACGAATTCAGGCGGAGACGAATATTTAAAAATACGTATATATGTTTATTCGTACAAAGTACAATAAATACATGCTAATACACAAAGTGCACGTTGAAAACGCAGTACGTTGGCAACGATTATAGAGCCACAATTATTTAGAAATAAATTCAAATTTCTAACTATCTATGAACATGTAAATTAATGAAAAGATATGAATTTTAGCACATTCCACATGAGACAATCCGGCAGTAGACTCCCATCAACCAAGGAAATCACCTAAGATGTACATAGATATTCCAATATCTCAGTTATCTCCTCGATTGCTAGGAATCCACCACCCGAATCCCTCATGTGGAGCAACTCCTGAATATGAACGGCCAAGTTTGACGACGGCACAATACATGGTGCAAGCTGTTTGTAAACACGATGTGGTCTTATCGAATATCTGTTTAAATAGAATCGGTGAGTAAACATTCCGGCCTGACATTTTATACACACTTATACCATAAGGTCCCACGGGTGGCCTAATTCTCGACGGTTTAATTGTTTAAGTCCGCGACAAGATTCTGTCGTTTCACGTTCTGTCGCCTCAGAATAAACGCAAAATAACTTCTAGCTATCAACTTTTCATATAGGTCGTCTGTTTCATTCTCAAATAAAACAATTTGATCATTTTTGTGCACTTGTAGACTTATTCGCCAAATAATGTTTTGATGTATAAAAACCAACGCCAAAATTCCAACTCCGGTGTACGTTGCGTCTACGTATTTTGGTTCTAAAGCTCCGATAGGTGGCCAGTGTGAACACTATTGGCCGAGGCTAGACAAGCCTGGCCGCGAGTTTTTTTTCCAAAACCATCTGCACGCGAATTTAGTCGATTATACGGAACGATTCTTATATGCGCGCGCGCGCGCCCTCCTAATAAGAGAACTACGAATAACAATTACAATGGATATGTCAGTAAGTCGGCCACTCGCCGTTTTCGGGCAAATTCTCTGACCACGTTGACGTAATTTTTTGCTAATTAACTTAATGATTGGCGGCAATTTTGTTACTGATTTGGCACGGTTGAGAAAATGCTTGTTTTATATTTTTTCCTGCCAACCACTGCTTAAAGCCGCGTATAATAGATTAAGAATAACCCTAGCTTTATTGTCGAACCTAATATTGTTGAAGAAAGAATGTGATTCATTTTTACTGGGTCTTTCAATGCAGGGTTGATGACAAAACTTGAGATGATTTTGAGAAAATTCTCGCTTCTTCGCTCAAATAGAAGATAATAGATACGGTTGTCCAATTAGAAAAATCAATATATCGTTATAGATATTGTCAAGATTAACTTCTGTAAAAATCGTATTGACCTGTTATTTTTTGGGAAGGGAAACGTGACGGGACAGAAAATCGCGGCTGAACAGTGCAGTGACGAGACGTAAACAAATCAATCGAAACTAAAGCTTTTTTCGGACCCAAAGAAATCACTGCTATTTGTTTGTTAATCCTTCGAACTGACTCGATACGAGCTGAATTAGTCGATTTAGAGTCAATTCATCTTGTAATACAGCATTCATACGAACGCTCTGATTGTGAATTTGGTGTTTTTGTGAGTGCTCTTTTCCGTAGTTCAGGTAACCTTGACCCTATCCGACTCGCAGCGTAGGGTCGAGGAGATCTCGTTGCTTTACCTGAGGTGAGCCTTACACGCACTGTCAATACTGAGCGCTCCGGTATACCTGGTTTTTCACTTGGCTCGAGGTTACAACTTTGTGAAAAACACGTGACCGGACACCGAAAGCCGACGCCCCCAAATCCAGAGTTCGGAACTAGGGTTTAATGCCATGTGTTCCCACTAGAAGGGGAGTTATAGGAGTGATAAGATATATGTATAGATAATGTAATGTATGTATGAAGTGCTTAGCCGTATGCCTTTAGTAATGATACCTGTTATTCTGAGGCCAAAGGAAAAGTTACTGGTTTATAATTGAACTGTACATGTTGAAATGAATTGTTTGCTGGCATCCATTTCATGACTTGCCTTTCAGATGAGCATGTAGTAAGTTGAGAAATGGTAGTGAGTGTGATAAGGAATTTGAATGCCAGAACCCCACCTCCATGCCACTGAGAATATGGAAAGATAATGACTTTATGTACTATGTGTATTAAGTAAGGATTGCTTACAAGAATTGTATGTCATGCATTTAGATACATGAGATTACAGTGTGCCGCTGCAGATGGAAGATGGGTCATTCTAACAATGAAATACTTTATGATGTTGCTGTAGAAGGAATGATTGTTGGAGATAGAGATGTTTGGTGGTGAGAGGATGCATCACCCAAAAAGGGAATGCATCCTCTCAACTAGTGATGAAGAAGCCAGAAATAAATGATGGGATATTGTTTGTACTGGCATAAACTGGGTATGATTACTGCTGAATGTGTCCTAGGTTCTCCCATATGAAGCTTGGGTACCTCTGACGCATGCGGTTGAAAACAATCCTGCCGTTAGTGTAGATGGTTTGAATGTTGGTAACGTGGTCTCGTGCGTTCATGGTATACCACTGCTGCTCAAAGTGTTTCCTTGTGTTGATGTTTGCTTGATTGTCACCATTTCCTTGGAATCTGTAGAGTAGTACAAAGCACATCCATCATGGAAATGTCTGCTACAGTGGGAGGACACCAGACACAGCCCATCGGCTGCAGATGGGAGTGGATGTGGAATTTCAAGCTTGCGTAGGCCTATGGTACTGCTCTAGGCCTTGATAAAACAGTAGGACATTGACCATGCTGACAGTCACACTGCTGGCCACAAGAAAGATGGGATATTTGTACCACGAAGCAATGGTCGTGTCTAGATGACAGACTGTACCTGCACACTTGCATAGCCTTATCATGCATGTGATGTAGCTACACACTCTCAGACTCGCTGCAAAAAGCTGCATGCACTGCATGCACTGCAGTGACAATACAATACACTGCACAGTGACAGTAGGGTACACAACGCATCCGCAGACTGGAGAGGAGGCGGCTATAAAAGACGATTATAGGCCTGAAATCATGACGACAAGACGCCATAAACACGGGGGCGTAATCTTAATCATTGCCATTTTGCTGGATATCCTCACCTCCAAGACACAGCCAGGTTTTAGCACAGTGTACATTGAGAGGTACAGTGGGTGAAGGGTTTATGCAGGGCGTATTAAAGCACCGGCCCGGACCGCGATTTGCTTGCGAATATAGCCAGTAGACCAGCCCCGATCAATAGAGAGGAAATGGATCGACAACAGAGTAATAAAGGGTAACACTTAGCGTTCCCTTTGTAGTGGTCAAGAGACACGTGTGCCCCAAGGATTATTCGGGGTGTTTCAAAAACTACTACACTCAAAAAAACTTTGACGAATATTCTTGACGAGAAATTTTAATAACCGATTTTATTATTACAAAACAATGGAAAGAATAACTCCGGTATTGTTGTTCTTTAGGTTTGCGCGCTGGACAGTATAAGTAGCATACATGACAAAGGAACACCCCCTCCAAAAATGGAGAAAAATCCTAGTTATTATTTCAAATGTCACTGATCTTGCTCCATCACTGGAAGATATTCAAGCACATCACCCTCCTCGTCATCGTTGGCTTCTACTGCATGTGCTCCGTTACCATCGCCATATTCCTCATTGCAATCACCCAATATACCGGCGTGGCGAAATCCGCTAATTACGACATTCGGGGGAACTTCATCCCATGCTGCCCCAATCAATCGTGCAACATCAAGGTGGCTAATGGGCGGGCACTTTCCATCAACGGTGTGCGCGTCCTTCCATGCGCGCCAATTGGAACAGAGCTTACTTTTAAAACTTCCCATGACAGTCAAATCGAGAGGCTGTAAAAGCGGAGTACATTTAGGAGGTATCAGTTCAATGGTACCACCTATCTCCACCACTCGCGTGGCGACATCATCATTCAGGTGTACGCGTGCCCTGTCCTACAGATGGATATACGGTACGTCAGCCCCAACAAATGGTATTACAATCTCCTCGATGAGATCCAGCAAGACGTGAGTCCTGACTCAACCAGTTTCGGTGTGAGCGATATGGACATTTGGCGGTGGATTAGCTCTTAACACTTCCCTTGCAGCAATTGTTGGTGTTTTAAAGGTAATGTGGCATGGCATCTTCCTTCCGTTACTGGTTATGCCAAGTGTTACGCTACATCCAAGGCGTGGATTCCCACGCGATGACTTTATGTTAACTTGGCGATTGCCTTTTGTATCGTATGTGTAATTCAGCAATGCGTCGAAAAGAGCGAATGTCTCGTCTAGGTTTGCAATGAAAGATGGTGCGGTATCTCGAACTGTGTTGTGAAATGCATTCCTAAAGTTTGTCACCACCTCATCAGCATGTTCCGGAAGTTGCTTGTCATCCTTTGTTTTCCGTCGGCATGTAATGCCGTGTCTTTTAAGGAAACATAAACGCCATCCGTTAGATGCGTTGAAAACGGAAAGTGTCGGCTGCTCACGCAAAAAAAACCGCTTGACGGTCTATCCCAAGGTCATCCCACCACTCTGTGTACAACCGTAATGCCTCGTGGGATATCTGTCGTCCTGCGATGGGCATACCTAGACCACGTTGCATCATAAACTAGTCGTACAAATTTCTTTCCATCTCCGGAAATAGCCCTGAAAATACAGAAGGCAAAAGGCACGAATTAAGCCGTGTCGCATCGCAATTTTCAATGCTAAACATTTCAACACCTCAAGCAAAATTGAAGAAATATTATAGCAAAAATCGGTAAGAAATTACACTAACCTATTCCTCTCTCAAAGCACGCTTGCTCAGTTCCTCTTCTCTTTGAGTCCTCTTGATGCTGGAGGATAACCCCCTCATCGTTTAACCAGCCAAAGAACATATACCGTGATAAGTTGTTGTCTTTTGCAAATGCAGAAGCTGAAACATTTTCATTATTTGCCTGGAGGAGTCTAAAATCTGTGAGCAGTTTGACCTTTTCATTTAATGAATAGTGCCGACGGCGTTTAGGGGCCGGCTGCGGCTCCATAACTTCTTCCTCCATGCCTTGCTCGGTTCGTGGCAATGCTCGGTTCGTGGCAATGCGATGCATGTAGTCCTTGGTATGGAGGATCTTCATTTCCCAATGACAATGACAATTTTTGTTCATCCCAATACTTTGCTTTTAAAGGGTTAGTAATGAAGGTCGTGTCGTCAATGCCAATTGAATTACAGAACAGGATTCCACTTCATTGGCGTGATGCAATCGATCTTCAAGACACGAAAACCAATCTTTAATAGAGTGAATGCTCAACATGATTAGGCCTCGTTGATTTCCGATGACCCATCAATCAAAGGAATGGGTGTTTCTTATACCAGCTAGATTCATGTATGCCTCCTATCGTGGGCCGTTTATAATGTACAGGAGTATATCCCGAACATTGTGTGTCTTGGAGGTGAGGATACGGTATATACAGTTGTGCTCATAAGTATTCATACCCCATTCGTTTTGACGGCATTGGCAAAGTATTAATGAGATGACCTATCAAATTGGTTGCTATCATTCTACATACCATCCTAAACATCTTAATTGAAAACTTTCGAAATTTTTCAAAATATCTTGCAAAATATCACTATCTCAAAATATCGCGAAAAACCAACTTTTTCCAGTATTGAAAAAATTCATGAAAAACGTCTTGAATATGAATGTACATTATATTCAGAGAACAATCGTGAAGAAACCATTCAAAAATCTCTTTTCATTTCCGTGATATTTGACTATATCGAAAATATCGAAAATATCAAAGTTTTGATATCTCATGAGATTTTGGGTTCATCTTGTAGCCCTGGATAAGTAACCTTCACTGGCACAGTTTCACTTCTCAATCAGTCTTCCTCACCGAGATATTCCACAAAGAAGAGCTTTATTCGTGTTTTATTAAGGGCTGATATGCTCACTGATGGTCAAATATCATGAAAATGAGGCAAGATTTATAAAAACATCCTTCAATATCCATCTAAGGACACATCATACTTTCAGTGCCCAGCAATTTTTTACAAATATCATTGAGTTTTAAAAAGTAGGATTTTCATGATATTTGATATTTTGATATTTTCACGATAATTTGAAATACTTCGAAAAGCTTTTGGCAAATTCGAGATATAACCACTGTTAGATGATATGCCATGTAGTGAAAGCCGAAATCGGCTCACCATAGGAATAAGGTAAAATAAACAGGGGTATGAATACTTATGAGCACAACTGTATATACACTTCATGAGTAGTATTGACTTACAAATAAAGCGAAAGTTAGGCCTGGCAGATCCAGCATGTCAAACATGTGCAGGCAGCACATACGTCATCATTAAACTGTGCGAGTGCACAAAACAACAGCCCGTTATACAGGTTAAGGTCCTCCGAAATCAGAGACAGGTATATCGGTCTAACAAAACAAAGTCATCAAATCGTGCTCCTGCTATAACTTCACTTTTTTCGTGACGTCATGGCTCTTCAGACATTTCGATTAAATCCTTTTTTCGGAAAAAAATGATCTTTCGTAATACTTTTCATCATTTCCTACAATTTTTAAATGTTTCCAAGGCATTCCATGCGGTAAAACCTAAAGCGGGTGACCGTATCATAGATAACTAGAGGTCCCAAATCATGACCAGGCAATCTGTATTAAAGTATTACAGAAGTGTTCCGTCAAAAGCTTTCGTCGTGTGCTGCCGCCTATCGGTGGTTCCTGAAACATTGCGTCTAGTTCATGACGAGTAAAATGTTGTCAAGTGCCAGTCTCTACGAAAGCCCAGAAGGCTCATTCCAAATTCCAAATTCCAAATTCCAAATTCGACATAACCACGTGACATAAGCCTGGTACCGCCGGCCACCGTCTGAGGCGGTGTGGTATGAACGGACGGAGCCGCGGTTACACCGACCGTCTATAAATAGATAATGACGTCACACCACTGGGAAGACTGATAATATATGCTTTTTTCGCTTTTATAGCGTAGTTCTTCATGAATGATTAAATGATTGTTTTTCACAAAGCCCAATCAAAATGAACTGATGACAAAATGGCTGAACAGCTGACGTTTCTTTAGCGCCGTCCTTTGATAATGGAGAGTTGGTCATAATGATACGTAAAAAACGTTATCTCTAAAATTATTCTATGAAAAATACTTTGGTAAATATAAGTACACTTAAATAAGAAAATTATTAACAAGCAATACCCATGCACGCATCTCCATATAATACGATTTTGATATAAGCTATAAGGACGGTTAGAAATTAACGGATTTTAGGGGAGCAGAGACACGCTAGATTGGGTGTACTCCGTCCGTCCATACCACAGCGCCTCAGTCGGTAACCAGCGGTACCAGGCTGAGGTCACGTGATTATGTCGAATTTGGAATTTGGAATTTCGAATTTCGAATTTGGAATTTGGAATGAGTGTTTATCCAGCCCAGGCATCAGATAGATAGGTAATTAGCACTGATAAGATGTGTAAAATTACATTTCATCTTAATTAAGATTTGCTTTTTACATTGAGGGGATGCACATTGGCTATCTGATGAGAGTAAGACTGAATTTGAAATTTAGAATTTGGAATTTCGCATTTGGAATTTGGAATTTCGCATTTGGAATTTGGAATTTAGAATGAGCCTTCTGGGCTTTCGTAAGTCTCTGTAAAGAGTGAATGGGGAGACTGCTGAAAGAGTCTATCTTTTCCGCTGATTTTCATCTCCGGCTTCGCTGTGTGTGTACGCATGTAACGTGTAATGCACAGAGCAGAGCAGATTTTCAATATACTCTTTATTTATCGCTCTTTATTAAAAGTGGATTAAAAGCACGAACAACATGCACAATGCCCTTCCCGCGCCAAAATCGTTATCAAATCGATCTTAGAATAACCGTCATCAAGTCAAACGTGAGTTTCTGCGTGGAAGCCTATTGTCAATATGTTCATCATCATTAGAGTAACTGATCTGCACCGGACATTTGAACAGGAATCAAGTAGGTACATTTAATTTTTACCACCCGGGAAAAAATAAACAGTAGGCTGAATCGCTAGCCGTACGAAATCCGCTTTTAAGTTTCAGTTATCAAAGGATCTTTGTTGAATTGCGCAACCCTTGCTGCAAGTTTTGTTTCATTTCGTAATAAATACACAAAATCACTTCAACAGAATGTTTAACAGCATAAGATCGATGTAGATTGAAGAATCAAAACGTTAGGAACGTGTTTATTGTATCATACCACAAAACTGAACATTAACTATAAAGTTGTGTAAAATAATCGGAACAGCCACCCTTCCCAGCGGATTGTACTTGGTTTTGTATACGAGGTAGGAATATCAAAAACATGTATCTCAGGATGATGGTGTAGGTGTTGATATTGATATGAGCTAGACTGTTCATGATGAGCAAAACACCTTGAGGGTATCTGAATGCCTCCCTTTTTCATTGGTAACTAGACTTTACCCGCAGGGCCCGGGGCCATGACATGAATCACTAAATCGAAATATTCTTATTCATTACGGATTACCAACCATCAAACATGTATCGGTAATCTTGGCGGTATCGACAAGAAAGTCTTGACTGCGTGGCATGGACGCGTTCGACATACATCATCCTGGGCTTCAACATTCAACACTTTTTGTTTAGAGTCTAAAGAATCCATTTTCTGAGGGTATGCAAAATCAAAGCTTTAGCCATGTCTCATGTCAAGGAAATCAAAGATGATAATTCTTCCATTGCATCACTTTGTCCCTTACGTGAACCGCCCCTTTGGACATTCTATCTTTTTTACGTCATGTTAAATAAAACTCTTGAAATGATGGTGGGTACTGTGCAATCCATATGCACTTTTGCAAATTGCCAAGTTTGAGAGCTCTGCAGCCATTCAAGTGTACACTGAAGTTTCTTTGAAAGACAAAAGGATTCATTGTCCAATGTACATGTACAATAGGTCACAATCACGCTGTCCAAACATCGGTCGTCTATGGCATAAATATTCACTTGTCGTAAAGAAAATGTTTAAGTGTGGGCCGGGAGTGAGGGTCATATATGTGCCGCATCAGATGCACTACCATTATGAATGTCAATGAATTATTAAGGAAGAAGCCGGGACCCAGTCATGACCAAGCCATTCTACAGGAATGTGAATATTGCACGTACAGGCTAACAGATAAACATTTGTGGTACCCCGTCAAGTTTGTGACAAAATGGTTGAGACAGTCCCAGGTTGTGTCTTATTTCCTGGAGAAAATCTACCATATATACGGAATAGTCTCATCTCCTCGATTGGACAAGTGTTATGAAGAGTCCTACTGATGAAGACCGTTCTCAGGTTGACCATAGCCATATTTTTCATTTGTCTCCCTCACTGGTACATGTATGCTTGAGACATGAGACAATCATTATTGGCTCAATCAGGTATTCAGGGCCAACTTGCTGTGTTACCACATGGAATTCTATTCTGAAGAGCAGGTCAAGGGAGAGGGTTCTTCCACACGGTTGCTTCAATTCAAACGACAGGAGCGAATAAATGTCAAGTCAACCATGAATTCATAAGACAACTTTACCATTTACATGTAGTTTCTTTCTCAGTGAAAACGATTTCAACCTACCAGCAACTTTTTCTACAGCAACATGGTTATAAGACACGCCAGAGGTCCTTTATTAGATGGACTAGGTTCAGAAGCAACTTGTCAAAACCTATACCTCATAATGTGGAGGATACAGTAAATTAGTTGTTCAGTCTCCAAAGAGGATAGGTCTGGGAAGGACAACGTAACAACCTTTTGTTACAAAAAGACGGCTGTTCAATCTCCTGATAAGGGCGGCTGGGAACGTTAAAGCCTATCCCTCGCATTAGTATTTAAGAGGGAAAATCGGGATGAGCGGGGGCGGGGAGGGGGTCAAATTAGTAGACTTTATGCGACTCATACTCATATGCAATGTTACTGAGCTTTGGACCTGGGTTTTTGATGATTTAACGGTGTTCATGTGACTGTCCAACCAGCCACCATGATCTCTAAGGAAGTCTGAACTCTTTATTTCTGCTCCATCAACAATTATTGTGGAGATTGGCGGAGTTCGTCTAGTAGAGGAAATCGCCATTAAAACATAGGTTAAGTTGTTTGCAACTAGCCACATTCCGATGCTTTGAATGAAGAATTCGACATTTCCCACAGAAGACAGGCCCTGTTGAACATTTTCATTCGGGAAGACTTCGAGTAGCTGGTTTTCGTCCGCAAACACCTCATAGGAATGCAGATCATGGACACTCGTCACATCTCCAAGCAGCAATGTGTACACGTTAAAAAGGACTGGCCCCAAAACTGAGCACTGAGGAACATGTTGACAATATAACACTGTCTGATGCACATCCATTTACGCACACTGACCGAGACCATACGGCCATGGCGATACGACGAAAACCACTTCAGTGCACAACCAGAGAGTCCTATTCAGTTCTGCAGTCGGCTTAAAAGGAGAGCATGGTCCACAGTGTCGAATGCAGCCGACAAATCAAGAAGCACTTCATTTTGAGATTCAAGAGCGCAAAGATTGTCGTCGACAACTTTCACTAACACTGTTTCAGTACTATTGTGTACACGGTAGGCCGACTGGTGCGGCTCATATAATCCTTCTGACGACATGTGCTGCTTCAGCCTCAAGGCAACCACTTTCTCTCTAGTAATTTAGAGAGGAAAGTGAGGTTCGATACGGGTCTGTAATTTGACAGTTCATTCTGATCCAATGATATACACTAGTAAGTGCAAAACCTTTGGTGACCGTTCTTTTTACAAGTAATCACCGGTTCTATGGAACCAGCTACCTTCCAACATCAGGCTTGCTGGTTCCATAGACATTTGCAAAACTCTCCTGTAACAACACCTTTTCAGGGAGTGTTTTGCTTTGTAAAGCGCCTGAGAATTTAAGTTTTTCTTTTAATTCAGGCGCTATAGAAATTCTTATATTCATTCATTCATTCATAAGCATTCTGACTCGGTGTCAGAAAAATGATTGCCCCTACAGTTCCGTTACAGGCTAATCATCAAGCCGCAACACTTCCCATAAATTTGGACCGTCCATGAGGAAAAAAAGAATGACGAAATGTCGTCTGTAGCTACTAAGTATTAGATGTTGCAACTTCTTTCATTCTAACTCGATGTCTTTCTCCTACTTTTATTTTGATACCCCCAAACTGGTACACTGTGTATGAGTAGCGGCATAAATTTTTTCTCAGAATGTCGGTGAACGCATCAATTGCAAAGACGAATAGAGCCCTTGCAAAGACTTTTGCAATCAGTTATGACTTTTAGTTTCACAGTAACCTTACTTTGGATTTGTTCAAATTACATAGAAGTTATGTCTTTTACACAAGAACAGTTCGCCAGACAACGCAAACACCTTAAATGGAAGCCATGGGAATGATTCCCCATTCAACAAACAGTTACAACCTTAACATCTACGTAAACTGCGTATTCTTAAAAACAACTGTGGCTCTTGGTTTTATAAATAAACAAACATTAATGAGTGAAATGGATGATTTTAATTGCTTATTTTTTAATCAAGTATGCCGCCATCTTGGTGGATTTTAATCTGGTCTCTCCTCCAAACGGAGAGCCAATGACGTCATGGATGCAGCCATTGTGACAATCAGCTGTTCGAAAAATGGCGAATGATTGGAATGACAGATGACAGTTCTTCGATTTCTTCGAGTTGTTCGTCGACGTCCGGCGATGAATCATTCGATTACAACCGTGCATCAGCAGAAGAACGAGCAGGTCTAGTTCCCTATGCGTTTGAGCCAAGGTACCAGGGCAGAAAAAGGTCTGGAAACTTAGTGGAAACTGCTTATTGAATGCAATTTTCTGCACTATCTAGGAATATTCATCATATCCTTGGTGTAGAGTATTTGTTTGTCATGTAACTTGGTATGTATTTGTTCAAAAAAATATTTGATTTTGCTGCATCAATTTATTCCCATAGCTTCCATTTAACGAAAACACGAGAAAGAATTAAATGCTTCGTGAAAGTTTTGGATGTGCTGAATATGTCTTTACCTCCCGCGCATACACGAGCCTCCCGCAACCGTAAGGGCTGCTGCACATTTGCAAGCTTTTCTTGAAGTGGTGCAACTTTGGCTGAACAGCTTTTTTCTAAAAGATAAACGATTCAAACGTTAAAAGCAGACATCCTTATCATCTTCCTGAGCTACGCTCTATAAAGAAAACACCCACGAACATCGAAATGTATGTTTGCTCTGAGGATAGTTATTTTAGCCAATTCACTCTGCCCGCCTTCTCGACCTCTTCACAATCGTTGTGTGGCGGAACGAGGACTGACTTTTCAATATGCATGTTGCTTGCGATGTTGATATTATCCAAAGTAACCCCTCTAGTATTGAATGAACACTTCGATATGTTATCTTTTGCCCCACAAATACATGCTACACCTATACATGTACATCTTAGGAAAAAACAATTTTTCACTCAAAGAACTCAAATAAATTAAAAACACTTTTTTTATCTATAAAATTAAAATCTACTGACAGTGTCACACTCAACCAATTTGGTACCCACTCACACGCACCGTTTCGCTTACGGAGAGAACCAATTTGACACTCAACAAGTTCCTAAATGGCATACGAATTTGGGTACCTGATAATTGACCAGTTTTGAAAAAAATGCCCCAATATTTTTTTTAACATTGTTTAAAGGTTAAATATAAAAATCATTTACATGCCCTGTCATTTTGAACAAAAACCGTGTAAATAACAGGGTTTAGAAAACTACGTGTTTGCGAAATCTGCTGAATGCGGCCAATGAAGAACTTTCTTAGCCGTAGACGGGCAGTATTTTTTTAGCAGTCTAATATAAGCGACACACATCTTCTTCATATAGATAATTATGTTTACTAAATTTCTCAACAGTTTTCTTTACAGCCTTCTGGAGTTGTGAAATCTTGACACTGAACAAATTGGGCAAAGGACTGTAAAATGATAACAACCAACCTGAAATTACTGGTACTGAATATCGGGAAGAATCCCAATCATGAATCATTTGTATCAGTAATGAATGTATACACAACATTTTACACTAACCTGCAAACTCCGGATATTGACTGGACGAAAATCCAGGCCGTTAGCACTGAGCGGGGCTTGAAGCGGGAGCAACAAACTGATAATGGACTCATTGATGTCATTCGCTTTATTATCAGCATTATACCATATGAATGACTAATACATAGAACAACATATCGTATTAACATACAGTTCTAGAATTACTGACGTCTTCTTTATTCTTTGATCGATGATAATAAACGAAATTCACCGCGGCGGTTAAGAGTCGCACAATTGTCTACCTGCATGACTGCAAGTTTGCACAACAGAATGCCTGTTTAAATTATTTGCACAAGACCCACAGAATACTAATACGACTAACTTGGAAACTAGACATGCACGCACAACCTATCAGTCTGACGACGGTTGGCATGTCGTTTGACATAAAAAAACTAATAAGTTTTTGATGACATGCATAAGCTGATGAAGGGCAAATACACACCCATAATCATGCTGCATGGACTGGGTACCGTGACTGGTAAAGGACATCACATGATTTTTATCTTGGGACTACGACCTTCCTTTTTTCTGGGACTCCCGACTTTTTTATTTGGGGCTCCCATTTTTGTTATCTCTGATCCCATATCTTTTCTTGGGTCTCAAATTTTGTATTTTAGATTGTTAATCAAACAAACAAACCTTCTTGTACATAAAATTCAAAAATGTTGTTATCAAAACTAAGTCGGAAAGTCAGGCTCCCGAGACAAAAAGTAAGCGTCCGAGATAAAATGTAGGACCCGAGATAAAAAGCATAAATATCGGGAATCCGTATTAAATTTCCATGATAAAATGTCAGGAATTCGAGATGAAAGATCGGTGACACGAGTTAACTTTGGAGAAGAAAAGTTCATGATATGTCCTTTAATAAGTACTTACTTATAGTTAGTCCTTTTCGTGCTTCAATCGCCAGTCTCCACCCTGTCCGGTCGGAAGCCTGTCTGTGAATGGTTCCCCAGGTCAGTCAAATTAAGCTGCCTCATCTCCTTTTCTACTGAACGGCGCCAGCCTCGATTGCTTTTCCCGTTAGCTTTTCAATGTGGTGCTGTCTTGGGAGTGTGCGAGGTGGCATTCGGCACACATGTCCCACTTATCTCCAGGTAGGTCTACGTTCCAGATCCTGTTGAACCAAAAGATCCTGCAGATTCTTCGAAGACATTTGTTTTGAAAGGTGTCGATTCGTTGTCAGAGGCGGCTGGTCACTTTCCAACATTTTGCTCCATAGGTCTAAAGGAGTATACTCAATACATTGCTCCTGATGCTTCATGAATTAGTGTGACCACAGGGGAAAGAGGGAAAAAGAAAAAAAGTAGTCAGTGCCCCATTAAATGTTTTTTTGTAACTATTGTTTGTGGCTTGTATACTTTATCCTTCAAGCGCTTATTGGAAATACCAAATGTTGTTTTATCATGATTGTAAGCTCTTCTTGACTACTCGCTTGATGGATCGGACTCTGATATACGGTTCGTAACACACCTAGCAAATTAGACAGTTGCCGGCTCCAGGCTACTTCGGGTCACTTCAGCTCTGTTGTAGTTTACTAGCTACGTATCTTTCCGGGGATCTTGCTCCCATCCAGCAGTCGATAGAAGGCTACTGGAGAGCACGTCTGTAGAAGGAACTGCAGGTTTCTCTAGGATTGTGGATCCGACAAAACAAGAAAATCACTATTTGTACTTTACTTAAAAACGTAATTCTTGGGCTTCCAAAATATATAAGGGCTGTATAGACGAGATAGACGATAGATGATAAACGAGAAACGAGAACGGCAGCGTTTCCTGTACAGGTGTTGTCGTACGGACAGCTATTCCAGAACTCCCCCCGAAGGCCACGTATGGACCCAAATATTTTCTAATCGCATAGCAACAGTCCCATCAGCAGGTCAGCTGGCCAATAACTTATATATGCCAAATGACATAATACATCAAAGAACACCTTATGAAACTCGTGCCTACGTCAATAATATTTCGTTGTCATAGCGTCAATGTCGAGTTACAAAACAGATCATCAAACATTATCTAATCACATGCTAAAATAAGAAATGACGACCTTGATTGGGCACGGCACATACAAAAACCCTGTTATGATTCACCAAAATATAGGCCTACTTAAACTGTCAAGTACATGTACAAGCAAAGACTAAACAAGCTACCGATGTTACAACAGCTCCATGGTAACATTAGCGAGAGTTAAGTTTCATTGAAGCAGAAGCAAGGAAGACATCCTACAAGGCGTAGTCTATCACGTGACTCACCACACTGTGCATGTACCAACACGACCAAGAGCACACGGATGTCAAAGCCTCCTCGTCAAGATGAGGAGGATGTTCAGTTTGCCGGGATTATTGGAACGTCACCGTACTTGGAAGCGATTTAAATTCATCAAGCTATCATTTAGTGTTTACCACCTCGTTAGGACCAGCTCAATTTTCATTATATCTGTTTCGTAGCCTGATTGGAAATGCGACATACGTAAAATCTCTAGTTTTCGGGAAAGTGCATTCGTTTAGTGATAAGAAAGCATCTGCAAATTCTACCTTAATTATACAAAAGTAACAAATGCATTTTAATTTAAAAAGATGACCATTACCATTTATATGAAAATCCTTCAGACAAGTCGGACTATCAAGATTCCACTTTAAAAATGGGCTAATTTGTATTGTGATGAAAACGCAAATTACATAGGAGATTTTATGACTGTGCAAAGCAGTGCGGATTAGTATTTTTCACTTGATTGCCTCTAAATATATCAGCGTGGACCTTTTTCTCTTTTCAACTGTTTGTGAATCGATTGTTTGCCGAATAAGTTGGCATCATTTTGCTGTTACGATTACCACATGTACGTCTACTCGTGAACCTCATGTCAAACTTTATAGAAACGGCAATCTTTTAAAAATGTCCAAGTATCGCCGACATGAACAATCGCACGTGTGGAGAAAGAATTACTTTTTGGGTTAATTCATTGACCCAACTATCATGTCAAAACATAATATTGTGAGGAGGCAACAAAGAGGTAGGTTTGTAAATTGGATATCTGAGTGGTAGGTCATCACCGCGACCTTATTACTTCAACCTTATGCACTGGACCGACAAGGAATTTTAGAATATTATTGCGCTGCGAGACGCAGTTTTTGTGTGAAAACTTTCGTCAGTTCATCAGTTGAAGTTGACATTGGAGGACTGTTATTTACTCTCTAAGTTAAATTCAAAGTGAGAGTCGTAAATGATGCTCAACTTCTGTAATAACAGAGCATCACCTGACAAGTAAGAGAGTGAAACTAATGGCATCAAGTAAAACATCAGCAACGGTGCACATAATTTGGCAAATTTCTTGTGTTAGGAAAACATCAGGACAATTGCCAATATTAGTGTAGTTCATCATGATTACTTGCAAGTCTAATTATAGTATTTCGAGGATAAAATATAAAGGGAGGGGTTATGTACACAGCATGTTGTGTATGCAACAGACAGTAATTTTATGCTCACAGCGTTTTATATAAATATTCATTGGGCTCATTATAAAGCCCCGCCTCCGATTTTATGTTACCTGCTGAATCCTAGCGACATTTTCTCTTGAATACACAACATATTGTGTATACAATGTACAGGCAGGTGCATTGTCTAGAGTACACAGCAGACTTCGCTGGCTGGAGAAAAATGTTTTGGTCACACATGCCATCCAAAAACCGGGGCTTCGGCTTGCGTGTTTTGCACCATGCTTGCAGTGGTACTTGACATACGCGTACTTCAAGTGCTGTGGAATTTTCCCATCATATTTTAAGACTCTTTTTTCTAGAGTGCCGTATTAAAAAAGTTTTCCTCAGAATGGTGCAAATCGCGCGAATCTACTTAGCCTAATACCATTAGGCCCCGCGTGGTGGCGCTGAGGCGGTCGCCGTAATCAAGAGACAGGCATCATGCCTAGTCTCTCTTAAAGCACCGTCAACAGACGCCACTTTACCCCCTCACACTCAGAAACTACAAACGCCCACCCCTTCCTGCTATCTTAACACTTCTGTTTAACATGGTAGTGTTTTAAAAGCAATTCATGTTGTGGTTTACGCGCATGCACTGTGTTTATTACACACTCGATACGAATACGTTTTTTTCTGGCGTAATGGCCGCTGATGCGATTGTTAATTAAAGATGGTAAAAGAAAGCTTCTTTGAAGTATTTTTTTCTTTTATCGTTTTATCGTTTTAACATGGAGGCACAAACCATATGTTAGCAGCCCTATCAGCGCAATATTGGATTGTCTCGGGAAGAGAGGCTATCCGTGAAATCGAGAGAAAATGCACATTTTGCAGACGGAGGAAAACCAAGGACCTGACACCAGTCATGGCGCCAATACCAGAGATGCAGTTACAAATAATCCATCAGAGCGTTCAACGAAACATCCATTGACCATTCCTCACTAAGCAAGAACAGGGGAAAACGCGTCAGAAGCGATTCCTCCGTTTGTTTACTTGTTTGGCCAGCCGAGCAGTTCATCTCGAGATGGCGAATAGCCTTGCTACGGACAGCTTCCTCAAGGCCTTCTTCAGGATGACATCACGGCGAGGAGTGCCCACTGATGTACTCACAGACAATGACAGCAATTGCATTGGCGCCAACAACGATCACAAAGAACTGAAAAACCGTGAAAAAGATCACATACAGGTTACAACTGCAAGCTACGGGGTAAAGCGGTATTTTAATCCCCCGCTCGCACCCCATTTCCCAGGTGTGCACGAGATTATGATAAAAGCCGCGAAAAAGGCAATAAACGCAATTCTTGGGAACACCGATCTAACAGATGAAGAACTACACAGCGCTAATGTAGAACAGAAGGGTTAATCAACTCAAGACCTCTGACCTATCAGTCATCAAACCCAGCTGATGTTGTACCCCTCACCCCTCACCACTTCCTGCAAGGCCAGATAGGAGTACGATTTGCATCCGATGCAGTAGACATCACAGATTTCAGCCCGCGCAAGAGATGGAGGCGAGTTCAGGAACTAGTTTGGCATTTCTGGCACAGGTGGCTGACCGAATGGTTGCGAGGTCTCAATCCGAGAACGAAATAGTTGAGAGAGCGAGAAGCTCTGAAGAAAGATAACGTCGTCATTGTGATGTCATCAGATACCCCACGAGGCAAGTGGCCACTTGGTCAAATCACTGCGAGGCATCCTGGAAAAGACAATCAAGTGAGAGTAGTTGATGTAAAGGTCGGAAAAGTAACACTCACACGATCAGTTGCAAAGATATGTTTGTTAGAAGGTGGCGACAATTAGTAGGGACAATTCGAACCGCTTAGTAAGCTGCAACTAAGTACATCAGTTAATGAACTGTACCCCCTTTCATATGCAGTATGAACAATTGCAATCGATAACAAATCCTTACTCTTGAAGATTCATGAAACTCCGGCGATTTTTAGAGCAAAGACCTCCAGAATATAGATTTGTTTCCCTCAAGCTAACAGTCGTGTTGAACTGAAAATCAGTTTGAAATACTGCATAGACATCTGAATAAATAACAACCAGTGCTGTGTGTAGTAAATAAGCACCCCAGTGTTAGATTTGTCCTGACTGAATCAGGTCAGGTCATGATTGTTGTGATGGTCGAGCACGCCTATTGTACGGGGTGTTCGATTAATAGTACGGGGTGTTCGATTACGGGGTGTTCGATTAATAGCTATAGTTAGCTTATAGGTTCGCTAGTTATGGGGGTTAACGTATCTGGTGTAAACGTTGTCTATGCAAAGGTCCATCTCGTAAGTTGCGTTGGAATCATCAGAAGGAGAGATTACTCCAAGACTACTCCATTTAACTGTGCATGCGATACTATGACATAAGTATATGATTTCCTCCAGCCAACCTACCTCAAAGCCTCAAGTGATAGGTCAAGCATAGGATACGTTTTTTACAAAATGTATCAGAACTTTTGCTTTGTTACGACATTCCAGGTTGTATACTGATTGATAATAATGATGAAGCGTTGACCCCAATATTCCAGAGCCCGGCTTATCACTGGTGATTTAGGCCGAGTGAATCAGGGCTACAACCCGTGTCGGGCATGTTGTGCATTTGTGTGGCTTTCCATGTGGAATCGTGGGCCATCTTGCTTTTTTAAAAAAAGATATCATTGCTCCGTCAAAGCTTTTATCAATATTGAGTTTGGGGCGGTTAGTAAAGTTGCATTCTCTTCGATCCGTCCTGATTGTATTCATGTTTGTGCCCAACTAAAACAAAGAACCCGGTCTGCCACTTCCCTCCAACCCCATCCTTATGCAATGTCGGCCATCTACCGAAGGAGCCAAAGTTATGGTCAGGTCTCTAGGCTAACAGTCAACAGATCCGTGATCGAAACCCACCATCGATGTGAGCGTCAGTTGCTCAAGGCAGGTCCGCTCACCCCAAACAGGTCAGATTGGGTACCAGTCAGAAATTGTTAAGGTTTAGCAGCGATTCATTGATCGAGCATCTATCTTACTTCTTCTGAACGGTTTTAGGATAGATAGAAAGTGTGAAGTCGGATGATAACCTCTACCTGACTGGATTTGGGACTATAAATTCTCAACTTTAATTTTGCCTCAAATATGTACCTTTTCAACCTTTAGAAGACTGACTAATTCTGTCTTCTTTGGTCTGAACAGCTTTAGCTTCACATTTTGTTTGAAGAGGACATTACCTTTTTCTCTAGCTACAACCGGGTTCAGGGTAACCGTATATACATGCAACAATACATAACACAATTGATTACAAGAATTTAGTAGGAACTACAGGTTTGTTATTTTAGGGTAATAAAAAAACGGCCGTCGTTACGTGGTGCTTTCACTGTCATTGCATTGTTGCCACATCAGTGTGGTCTTCAGTTTCAAAGTTTGACATCATTTTAACATACCCTTTTGAAAATCAGTTCAGCCTATTGCGATGTCAATACCCCTTCTTAGTTTATGGGATGCACATTTTTCTTCTTTTTACAGGTTTGTACTTCAGCTACAGTCATATTCTCTAGTTGTTTTAGATACTTGAATATCTCTTTATCTCTTTTAGGAAAAACATGTGCAGCTATCAACTTCACCAGGATGCACTTATCCGTCTTCAGTGCTTTTTCAACTTCCGACCAATTGTATATAACATATGGCAGGTTCCTCAGTTTGATGTTGCTGTATCTTGCGAAGACCGCAATGAAAGCGTCATCGACTGGAAAAGTCTGCCTCGTGACGCCATAGACTCGTGAGACGTGGAAAGAAGCGTGGTACATCTCTCTGAACAGCTTCTACCGAAAACCAAACAAAGGTCTCACTAGCCAGTGGTGATCAGGTCAACATTGGTCGATTACCATGGATACAGATAAGCCTATCATATCGCTATTGCTGCATGTTCAAATGTCGGTGTCCTGGGTATTTTGTGAAGAGGCAGCTCTGACGATTATTTGAGGAAAATATCAGCTTCTTCTGTGCACGTCCGCAGTGACCAGGCCTCGCATGCTATTTATAGCTCAATCGGATGTTGACATGAACTGGTTCCTGTCAGAGTGCACATGTTCTCAAGGTGAGACTTCGCGGTCAAAATGCTCAAAGAAAAGCCGCAACGGCACCCTATTTTGCTATCAAAATTTAAAATTGTTATTATTTGGCTTTCTCAAGGTGATAAGTAGAAGTTTATAAAAATATTATTTCACCATCCATGTTAATTGTCAAGTTATAAGGCGGCAAGGTGAAATTTTCAAAATTTTCATCGATGTACAGGGTGTCTCATGTATTGTGCTGCCCCCATGTTCTCATGACTGAATTACTTGATAACAATGAAAGCTAGCCAGATGTATTCCAGAAGCGACAAGCTATTCAGAAATGTATAGGTTTATGTGCGAGAGTGATATACTGCAAGGTCGACAGCCACTTGAACAGGGGTATGCATGAAATGACGTCGCGCCATTTGTGGAGCCAGGTAGGCCCGGCCATTGCACTGGCTAGTGAGACCAAAGAACCCGCTGGCATATGTGGGATAGGTAGCATTGTTAAAATCTTCGTGAGAGATGTACCACTTACTTTTCGGATTCCTTAAAGTTTCTAACGCTGCATGTGTGGCGCCTTGGTATACTATTATGTAGCGTATTTTAGAACTTTTTTCACGATTTATTTTGTACAACCTTTAACAAATTTTCTTACTAATTCATAGAACTGTCCAGATTATTAGGTATGCTTAATATTATCAGTGCAGTGCCCTAGTAAGCGCGCAGCGCCTTTAGGTTGGGGGGAAACCCCCCAAACCCCCTGGTTGGGAACCTGCTATAGTTCCTTCCGCCAATTTTTTGTTTTGATAGACGGTTTTCTCCGTGTATCTCTTTAGCAGTAACTCGACTCCATCATCATAATAACCGGCAAAGAAATGGAAAATGACCCCCCCCGAAATGTGTCCGGACTATCGTAGTCTGGCACGCTGGCAGATTCTAATGTAAAGTGCAAGCTCTATTGAACTCGCGCAACTGTCGACATGGAGAGCCCCCCCCCCCCCCAACCCCTGTCCTTCTGATATGTTTTAGCCAGTGCATTGGGGGAAGGCCCCTCAAACCCCCTATTGGCCTCTCAATAAGTCCTTCCAAACTGCTTACCCCGGGGCGCTCGAGTGGAACCCCCAAACCTTCATGATGGTGCAGTCCTTTGACACGTTTAACCCAGAGCGAGGAAGAGGTACTCCTTTGATGGTACCCTAACTCCAACCCTCAACCATCATTACCCTTCCTTTTCACTGGCATGATATTGGCAAGACTGCCAAGAGGTCGTACTGGTGGCTTCCTTGAGACAATTGCTTGTGGTCGTACCTGAGCAACCAATTCAAGGGGTCAGGGATCAGGTTTTTCCCCCACCAACATGTTGTCGAATGGTTTATGCATAAAAAATTGGTTGGCAAGGGTTTTTGCAGGCCAAGAGACTGGAAGACACTTGAATCTTGAGGAACACCAGACTGATGAACAAAGAACCTGAGGAACATAGAACCCTCCTCATACCTGGGAGCATAAAAAGCCTGCTAGCGAATATTGATTGTTCGTAAGAAAAAAACAGAAGATCTGCAAAACCAATAGTACCCCATAAAAACATATACATTCCTCCTTGAGGTGTCTTCGAATCCCACCACGGCCCATGTGGAATTCGTTCAAAAGGTTTATTGAAATCTCAAAATAAAATTTTTTTTCTCGAAACGCCTGCCCGGTTTTTGCTTGATTATTCGGGATTATATTCATTTTAAGCGTCTTTTGGATATCATTACTAAAGTCTCAAAAATCAAAACAGTGTATGTCGGGGGGAAACCTCCCCGAACCCCCAGAAATTGAAGTTTGATTAAAAAACAGTGAGAATAATCGTGTGGTTCTCTCTCGGAGCTCAGAATAGTCGGGTTGCTACTTTCGCGCGTTTATCTCTTCTGGCGGCCATTTTAAGTCAAATTTAAGCCATTTGAAACGAATCCATGGACTTGAGAAACATTGTTTACATTGGATGACGTCGTATGCACGTTAACCATAGTAGCGCTTCGCAGAAAAGCCTTCGGCTTTTCTGCTGCGCGCTTATCAATGTTTACGTAACAGCCCAACAATAGGGACCGATGGACATTGTTGTAAACTACAGTGACGGTATCCAGTTTTACTTCTACTATTCCGATTTACAAGTTATATACATTCTTAAGTTCGCGTCTGGGCACGACAGGGTCCAGCCAAAAATGTCCCTTTTCCAACCGTCCAAACGTGGAGGACGTCGATTGGTCATCCTAGTGAGGGTCACAGGATGTCGTTTGTGGTACGAGCATTTTGATTGGCTCCGGGCGTGGTCTAGGCCTGCTTTATAACATCTTGACCCAGGCGGAATCGTCAGATCATTTTGCAGGAGACCAATTAAACTTCATCTAACCATAATTGACATTCTTGTCTCCTTTTCTACAGAGTCTCGTTATAATAATACCATGGTCACATTTTTTGTCTCCAGACCGATGACATATTCCACAATGTTTTGATATATCATGACTGCATCGTCGTCAATTTTCACCATTAATTTTGCATGCCCACATTGTGTCACAGTCCATTTTAATACTGCCAAGGCCTTGAATGTCAGATTGCGATAGTCTTCCTTGTAGTTTGCCTGTATTATGTCATTGTAGACAGAACTTTCATTGCGTAGTTTTGCCTCGGTTTTGGGGTCATACACTCGTGCAACGGTAAAAGCCAACTGAATTTTCTTCCCTCGATATGGCTTAATCTTTAGCCACTCCCTTACATCTGCTCGGCGCCTGAAATTACTAGCATTACTCACCATCAGAATGAGCAAATATATGTCTTCTTCACACGGAGGAGGTGACAATATATCATCCGTGTCAAAGAGTGTTAATCGGTGTAACATGTTTCCTGTCCTCTCATCAATCTTTTTCAGGTTTAGTAAATTAAGCAAATCTGCAGTTTTCAGGTTCTTCAGTAGATTAAACAAATCGGCAGATTTCGGAGGCCTCACTTTCTGACTTGTTTTTAAATCTGTCATTGGACGATGACTTCTTGTTCCCTTTATCGGGACACGTGCCATTATTGCTCCATGAAGGTTTTGTTCCACATTGTCCACGACGACATGCCTGCGTTGATGAGACGATTTCATAAGAATAGTGAAACCAATGATATTCACGGTGGCAACGACCAAAACTAAAACGTAAAATGTTCTTCTCATCTTTATGTGTCCTCTATCAAATTGGTAGTCCGTGGTTGATGGTAGGTAATAATATATGATTTTCTGGTCCGAATGTAAATTTTCCATGTAGTCCGTGGTTGAGGTGGCACTATACAGTGGGGACGGGGTCCGTCTTGTCCCCCCCCCCCCAGAGAAATGTAGTTCTTAAGACGCAGGCCTTATCCATGTTCATGAATGGGTCCATCGTGTTCCAAACACTATTTACTTTGAGGCCCTGGTCTTAGTTTCCATGTGCAGAGGGATCTTTGGCGATTTTATGATTTTCTGACGCTGCCCTTGGCACCGTCCTCCGCACTGTGTAGTGCCAGCTTAATGGGCCATAGGTCAAATTCTGCATTGTTCTGAGTCACCTTTAAAATGATCATGAGTCATTGGAAGACAACTGGCAACTCTCTGGTACCCATTTTAACACCATTGGGGAATATTGGCATTTCACCAGGGCAACTTGAAGGCACTATGCCCGAATCTGCATTTTGACTTGAAATCGCCTTATGGGAAGGTTGGTGAAATGCTCACCGTGGTGTATTTGCCTTCAATTCTCAAATGGCCACTGGAACCAATTAAGCCTTTTCACATTAACCCATGATGTGACAGACCATTGTGTTTATAATCACCTCTAGTTTTTGTATCTGTCGTCTATAGGGACATAATTGAACATCACAAACCATTAAGGTGGCACTACACAGTGGGGACGGGGTCCGTTTTGTCCCCCCCCCTCCCCCAGAAAAATGTAGTTCTTAAGACGCAGGCCGTTTCCATGTTCATGAATGGGTCCATCCTGTTCCAAACAACATTTACTTTGACGCCCTGGTCTTAGTTTCCATGTGCAGAGGGATCTTTGGCGATTTTATGAGCCTAGCATCTGTGCCATTTGAAGTGGGTGTCAATCCCCAGTTTGACCTCAATATATAACATACCTTCCATCTGCCACGCGAGGTTGGGCGTAGTTGTGCGAGTGTTAATTATGCTCGTCCAAATTCTAGGCCATATAGTGAAAAAAATAGCCGAGATGGACCCATGTTTTCACATCAAATAAAGAAACTATAAAGATGCATTTGGCTATCCGCCGGTGGTAATGGCATTCCCAAATCATTCATTTTGAACCGTGTGAGGCCCGTTTGAAGATCGCACACATCTTGCCATTCCTTGGTCAATTATTCACCATTTTCAGCATCCGAGTGTTGTCAAAGTTGGCGCCACCTATCGGTGCACTAATGAATTAAATGCAATGAAAATGCTGTATACTTCTTCTCTGGATTCATAAGAACCCAGAAATGTATAGATTATGGTGCCTGTGATGTATGATTAGGCCTTAGCAGGAACTGAAATACTACTTCGTGTCGGTTGCCCGGGTCCTATTTGACGCTGCCTTGGACACCGTCCTCCGCACTGTGTAGTGCCACCTTGAATGTAAGATATGATATAATATAACCTTTGCTCTGTTCTGACATTCCAGGTTGTAAACTGATTGATAATAATGATGAAGCGTTGACCCCAATATTCGAGAGCCCGGCTTATCACTGGTGATTAAGGCCGAGAGAATCAGGGCTACAACCCGTCTGGGGCATGTTGTGCATTTGTGTGGCTTTCCATGTGGGATCGTGGGCCATCTTGCTTTAAAAAAAACTAAGAGATCATTGCTACGTCAAAGCTTTTGTCAATAGAGTTTGGGGCGGTTAGTAAAGTTGCATTCTCTTCGATCCGTCCTGATTGTATTCATGTTTGTGCCCAACTAAAACAAAGAACCCGGTCTGCCACTTCCCTCCAACCCCATCCTTATGCAATGTCGGCCATCTACCGAAGGAGCCAAAGTTATGGTCAGGTCTCTAGGCTAACAGTCAACAGATCCGTGATCGAAACCCACCATCGATGTGAGCGTCAGTTGCTCAAGGCAGGTCCGCTCACCCCAAACAGGTCAGATTGGGTACCAGTCAGAAATTGTTAAGGTTTAGCAGCGATTCATTGATCGAGCATCTATCTTACTTCTTCTGAACGGTTTTAGGATAGATAGAAAGTGTGAAGTCGGATGATAACCTCTACCTGACTGGATTTGGGACTATAAATTCTCAACTTTAATTTTGCCTCAAATATGTACCTTTTCAACCTTTAGAAGACTGACTAATTCTGTCTTCTTTGGTCTGAACAGCTTTAGCTTCACATTTTGTTTGAAGAGGACATTACCTTTTTCTCTAGCTACAACCGGGTTCAGGGTAACCGTATATACATGCAACAATACATAACACAATTGATTACAAGAGTTTAGTAGGAACTACAGGTTTGTTATTTTAGGGTAATAAAAAAACGGCCGTCGTTACGTGGTGCTTTCACTGTCATTGCATTGTTGCCACATCAGTGTGGTCTTCAGTTTCAAAGTTTGACATCATTTTAACACACCCTTTTGAAAATCAGTTCAGCTTATTGGGATACCCCTTCTTATTTTATGGGATGCACATTTTTCTTCTTTTTACAGGTTTGTACTTCAGCTGCAGTGATATTCTCTAGTTGTTTTAGATATTTGACATTCTCCTTGTTTCTTTTAGGAAAACCATGTGCTGCTATCAACTTCACCAGGATGCACTTATCCGTATCCAGTGCTTTTTCAACTTCCGGCCAATTGTACATAACATATGACAGGTTCCTCAGTTTGATGTTGCTGTATCTTGCGAGGACCGCAATGAAAGCGTCATCGACTGGAAAAGTCTGCCTCGTGACGCCATAGACTCGTGAGACGTGGAAAGAAGCGTGGTACATCTTCTGAACAGCTTCTACCGAAAGCAAACAAAGAACCTGCTAGCATATGTGGGATAGGTAGCATTGTTAAAGTCTTCCTGAGAGATGTACCACTTACTTTTCGGATTCCTTAAAGGTTCCAACGCTGCATATCACTGTGAAACCAAAACCTGCTACTTTTGAGCCATTTGGCCAAAACGTACTACGCCTTCCCCACAACTAGTACTCCGTATTATACCGCCGCCAAGGTATCGCACAAATATCGCCTATTCTGCCAGACTTGTCTGGAAAAAAAAGTAGTACGATTCCCGTTGAATACTCATCCATCACACAAATAAATCGCACGAAAATCCACCTACCACTTAGCGTCCTACTTCAGGCAGCTTATCGGACCGGCTGTCACTCACCTCCCTTTGATTTGAGCCTTGTTAGCTATAGATGGTTCTGTATCACACCGGTAGGGCGCAAGGAATATGTGCAAGGGTCATGGCATGTGTCGCTTATTAGCCAGGCAAGCATCCCGCTGGCTTTGCTACTCCTGTAATTTTAGTGATTGTTCTGGTCAACTGTTCGGATTAATTGCATTTATATTTTCTGAATGACGCTGAAATATTTGAGAGTTAACACATCGCCAGGCCTATGACTCATGTAAATAGGTACGGGGCTGCTGAGCTGGTTGAAGGTACATACACAGGCACGTGTATTTAGAAACACACCACCACTGACAGTGACAAGTACATGTAAAATAATGGAAAACATCGTCGTGCATCTCGATCGGTTACCACATTTGCAACAACATTACAAGGTCATCGCAAAGAGTTTATCAAAGCTCCAATTGTTTTGCATAGTGAGAATATTATATTTGATCATGGCACACAGCAGTAATCTTTAATATCTACATGTTCGCCGAAAATTGGAAAAGTTTCAGAAATGTGAAAAAAAAACTACTGGACATGTGACGGTCAGCCAATACTACGGCATGTACATGCTAAACTCAACTCGAGTTGAGTAGTCATCTTGACACTCAATTAGGCTACAAGGCTCTAAGAGCACCAAGTCCATTTATTGAGGGCTGTCCGTTATAGGTGATCCAGAAGTATTGAGGTAGCAGGAAGGGGTGGGCGTTGTTGGTTTCTGAGTGGGAGGGGGTATAGTGGTGTCTGTTGACTGCGCTTTAAGAGAGACCAGTCTCTCTTAAAGCATGATGTCAGTCACTCTTAAAGCACAGTCAACAGACATGTGATTTCAGTATTAGGTCTTTCATTGTTGCAATGCGAAAATGTAAGCAATTTTTGTGAGGTCCGTCATTTGTTATGACCAAGTAGCTTCTAGAGTGACTCAACCACTCTCTTGATTACAGCGGCCGCCTCAGCGCCACCACGCGGGACCTAATCGTATTAGGCTAAGTAGCTTCGCGCGATATGCAACATTCTGGGAAAACTCAAAGAGGAAGTATGCTCATTAGCATAATCTATTCTTAGCTCCAGCTCGAGGAAATCTTGCGCAGGGTTTCTTCGGCCCAGATACATTGTGGTGGAAAACGTCTAGTACAAAGAACGCCTGGCTTGCGCCAGACTAATAAGTGAAGAAGGTCTGGCTGCGCGAGACTACTATGATAAAAATGATTATTGCAGAGACTCTGTGACGTAGGCATTATACTTTTTACAATTAAAAATGCTCTCAAAAGACGATAAGGAATGATTAGCTATTAACATTTCCTGAACTATATACCTTCTAATTATCACTTTACATAAATAGGTTGGCGTTAGGTGGCGTGCTTTTCTTTCCTCGTGACAATATACAGCAACATAGTTACAACCCCATAATCGCGCTACAAGTCCATAATGAGATCACGGTGACCCGTTTTAAACTGTTTCGCCAGCTTAATTATTTTGCCGCTACGCGGCGCGTTGGGTCCTTGCGTCGAGCCCGAAGAGTTTGCAACAGCAACAATCAAAGTTTGAGTGGTATGATGCAAAAGCCCGAAGGTACAGGACGATCAGAATACCACAGGTATAAATAGGCTCCCAACGTACTGCGATCATGAAAACCATCTCTCTAGAAAACATAATTATGTAATCTCATCCTGGGATGTGTATCGATGATATGTGCACTGGACGCTTGTTCAATGTATGTTGTCGGGGGCCACTGCATACTCTGGTGGTATGTGAAGTCGGTATGAAACCGATGATTTGAAGGAATATGATCAGGACTGGTGATGCCCTACAGACAGAGAGGTTCAACGTGTTCACCTTTGATTTGTGATGTAGTCGTATGCTCGGAGTAACCATGGTGGTATCGATTCTCAGAAGTAGTGTAAATCTTTTTTAATCAGCCCAGTTATACTCATTCGGTCATGATAAAGAATATGATAAAATGAAGGACGTGTCATGGATTTTCGATAACACGAGATATCAGAGTGTATACCCATATTCCCAAATGACCCCCCTATTTCAATCAAATTTTGACCTACTGTATACATTCTCGGAAAATCATTTGTGAAGGGAAATTGGACTACGCGTTACACATTACAGCCTGTTTGTCCCTTCAAGTTTGTCATTTACGGAAGTTGCATTGACTTCTATGAATGGTAGTATATTCAATCGAGTCAAATGAAACAAGTCAAACTAATCAACCCGTTTTTTGTTAATGGCATAAACAATGACATAATTCTCAGAGTCCTTTTCTTTTTGGCCAGCGGTCGTTTCAACATAATGGGAGTGATGCCACCGATATCAAGGAAGATCAGTTCAATTTGCCACACCTTTGACATCCTGATATAACTAGTGATTTTCAATATACTACACCTCTCCATAACTATCCCCCTCTCAATTTTTTTATACGAGGTAAACCTGATCTCATGATGCACCGTTGAATGAGAGTTCGACTTGCAGGAGTTATTCAGAAAAAGTACAAAAGTATCTCATTTTCCCGGGGATTTTACAACTGATTTTTGTTAAACTTCACAATGACCACTGACCATTCCTGAGAATTTGGAATACGCATCACAGCCCCTTACCTGGAGCGGACGGGGGAAAATTGGCAAGTAATAAATGGCAAAATAGCATTAATTTTTTAAAATGCCAAAAGCTAATCAATGACATGTGAAATGGCAAATTATATATATAACAGAAAAGAGAGGCAAAATGGCAACATGTATCCAAATAAATAACTGACAATCAGTCAATATCGAAGTAATGTCGAGAAAATTATGACAGAACAAAAGGCAAACATAAATAAGACGAATGACAAAAGGTTGTGTCATATACTATACATGCAGGCGATGATCATAATGTGAGTTGGACAATGTTGTACAATGGGGGGTTATCCATAATTATCAGTATTTTCAGTCTGTCGCAAACGAATAAATGCACACTCCAAAATGTTCTGCGAATTCCGATTAATATAAGAATTCTTCAAAAACATCAGGAATTGAACGGGGATGAGATCTGCAAGGCGAAAAGCATGTGTTTTGCTGCTGTCTCAATGTTGATAATTATTAATGACCCCTATTTAAAGCTAAATGGCTGAAGCCCGATGAGAGGCAATGTAGATGGAAAGCAAATAATATATGAACAGCAAAAGGGGATTAGTGAAAAATGAAACAAAAATATAGCATAGTTATAGCTTAAAGCCTCATGTCAAACTTTACTGGAACGGCAACCTTTTAAGATTGACGAAGTATGGCCGATATAAACGATCATACAGGTGGGCAAAGTATTCAGGTTTGGGTAAATTCATTGAAATGAGTCAAATGTCGAATTTGAGGATTTACCCAGCTATCAAGCCAAAACATGATATTTTGAGTTGCTGACTTTCGTCAACTCTGCTAATGGCCCTGTCACACTATTGCTTATGTGAGGAACGAATGAGTTGCGTATGAAAATTCATAAAATAACTTTCATACGCACAAAAAAAACCTTGAAAATACAGAATTGTGCGTACACTTACCGTATTTAACCTATGAGTAGCGTATGAGTAGCGTATGGACAGCGTATGGCCAACGTATGACCAGCGAATGTCAGCGTATGACAGCGTATGACCGTCGTATGGCCAACGTAGTCTGTGTATGGCTAGCGTATGAGTAGCAAATGACCAACGCATGACCAGCGTACCGCTATCATGTGACAAAAGTGCCCATATAAACGGCTGCCTTTCCACATTGGAGCATTATTGCAGTAGACGTCGAACTGTCAACATGCCTCCCAAGAAGAAGACATCGTCAACACGAGGCCGAGGAAAAGGCAAGAATACCTCATCATCATCCTGGTAGTCATTGGGTAAAGGATCTGGGGCAGGGAATCCGATGGTACCGTCTTCAGCAAATTCCTTGATTTCAGAGTTATTGTAGATCTGTGCGTCTGATGCTGATCCTGTACCACCGAGGTCTGACCAGATGAACTTGTACTCCGCGTCTACAAGGGCCATGAGTACAACAGAGTAAAATCCCTTGTAGTTAAAGTATTGGGAACCACTCTTTGGAGGACACTTGCAGGCAATGTGCTTCCCATCTAGCGCACCACATGTATGGGGGAAGTTCCACTTCTGAAGGAACTTGTCAGATATGGCACGCCATCCCTCAGGAGTGGTGGGACAGGTCATCACCTCGGGCATGTACTCATCGATGATGGCTTGGCAGACCTCTCTGACGACGAGTGACTGGTAGTTGTGGGGTACCCTCCATCCGTACTTCATGGTTGAATACGTGCTCCCAGAGGCAAGGTGACGCAAAGTCAGCGCGAGCTTCAGGCCAGGCTCCAGGGGCTCCCTGTACCAGGTGTGTTGTTAGGTGATCCTGGGCCCCACTCTGGCTAGCAGCTCATCGAACATATCGGGGGGCATCCGCATGAAGTTCTTGAAGGATCTTTGGTCCTCGTTTCGGACCTCCACCAGAAGCTGGTCATAGAGGTCAAACTGCCGTCGCCTTCCGATAGATGGTCTCACCCAGACTTTACGTCTTCTTCTTTTTCTCTTCCTTCTTTTTATTCTTAAATATCGGATGTGGTGAACAGCCAAATCGATCAGATCATACTGATGTTGAAGAAGAGGTACCTCCATCCTCTCTCGTCGGAGGTCCACGAAGAACTGAAGAAGATCTCAAAATGGGAGCCTATGAATACATTTTCTCAAAACGCTGGCCATACGCCAATCATACGCTAGTTGTACGTTAAACACGTTACTCAATCGTCAGGCGTACGCCAAGATATCTATATACGTTGCAGATACGTCACACATACGTTGGCTGTACTCAAATCATGCGCTGTCAATACGTTAGCTGTACGATACACCTTCATGCCAACGTATGTCTAGCGTATGACCAGCGTACTCGACCTATGAGTAACGTACCTCTAGCAACTCTCGCTTATTCAGATCGTATGCGTAGCGTATGCTTAGCGTATAAACCGTACGTCCGAATACGCACAACATTTTTAAGCATGCTTAAAAGCAATTGTCTGCCTCGCCGTATGCCAGCGTATGCAACCGTATGCGACCGTGATTGCAACGTATACAACCTATGCTTAACGTACCCCTAGCGTATGTCGGCGTATACCAGCGTATGAGTTATATTTTTCATAAGCTGGCGTACGCTAGTACGATACGCAATAGTGTGACAGGGCCATAAACCATGCAGAACTGATAATATTTTTTTTGCAAATGATAAAAGTTTATTACCTATCAATATCTGAGTCCAAATATACTCTAGACTCGCCGATCTAACACCGTTTTGGAATATGCAAGCCAATGCAAGCCCCCATAAATATAATGTCTTTTGTCGTTCGATGCTATTCAACATTGTTCAAGCTAGACAGCCAATAGGAGGGCGACACTAAGTTATCTGACATTTCTGATGGTCATGACATCATTCCATGCCCTTAGCGTTGTTTGTGTCGATTTCACAGCAAGGCTTCAGAATGACAGGCAGATAGGCCCTGAGCCAATCAGGTGTGAGAGGCCTTGGGCTGTTCAATGGGCATTGTGCTGGGGGGGGGTGATGCCCAGAGAAAATTGAGACCTTTGGCAGGACGTTTTCCGTGAACGTCCTAGAGGTTTATTGTACTTCGTAGACGCTTATTGTGTGTCTCACCAACTTTTGTTCGCGTTATAGGCCCCTGCAAGGGCGTTATTACGTATGTTTTAGCGCGCGCGAGTTTTGCATGTAACTGTAGCCCACATATTAATGACTGTTATCGTATGTTATTATCCGAGTTTGGCAGGAGAGAAACCTAGGCCCTTACGTAAGCCTATTGCGTATGCGGTGATCATTTTTTACTATAAATGCAGGTCTTTCAGGCCTGTGGTGGCACACTCACGGAGGTTATGATCGTGCGGAAAGGTAAGTGCGCGTTTGTCAAAAACGTGTTGGACTTCCTCGATTTTAGAAACCTGTGGTTTGGCAAAATATTCCAACCGTATTAGGCTGAAGTTACATAGACCTCACGTTTCATCGACTCACGACTCATTTGTCACTTGTCATTCGTGACCTGATGAATGGACATTGGAAAACCTATTGACCTGTTCTCATTGAAGTGAATTTTGTAAGTTTTGCCCGCATTCGTCGTCTCACGTCATTTCATGTCATTTCACGAGTGAGGCGATGAATGGACATGTTACTTCTTTGTGAAATGAGCTGGCAAAGAAAGTGGACGTCCATGTGCATTTGTAGTGATATCGCCTTCGAAACTGTAAGTATAGCTACTTTTCGGCATTTTCATTAGTTTACACATTAATACAATAGCTAATTTCGATAGGAAATGAGAAACAATAACAAAAATGCAGCACTTTTATGTACCACATTGTTCTCGTCCGTCGCCTCCGCTTTCGTTTTCTATTCTCCATCAGGAGCAGCATGGCTGTCATCTCTTCTTCTTCTGAGTCCATGTGCGTCGCCGAGAAAATCCAAGTGACAAATGAACGAGCGAAGGCTGAAGTTACATAGACCTCACGTTTCATCGACTCACGACTCATTTGTCACTTGTCATTCGTGAGCTGATGAATGGACATTGGAAAACCTATTGACCTGTTCTCATTGAAGTGAATTTTGTAAGTTTTGCCCGCATTCGTCGCCTCACGTCATTTCATGTCATTTCACGCGTGAGGCGATGAATGGACATGTTCATTCTTTGTGAAATGAGCTGGCAAAGAAAGTGGACGTCCATGTGCATTTGTAGTGATATCGCCTTCGAAACTGTGAGTATAGCTACTTTTCGGCATTTTCATTAGTTTACACATTAACACAATAGCTAATTTCGATTGGAAATGAGAAACAAAAAATGCAAAAATGCAGCACTTTTATGTACCACATTGTTCTCGTCCGTCGCCTCCGCTTTCGTTTTCTATTCTCCATCAGGAGCAGCATGGCTGCCATATCTTCTTCTTCTGAGTCCATGTGCGTCGCCGAGAAAATCCAAGTGACAAATGAACGAGCGAAAAATGATCTGTATGTAAACCGCCGCGGTCACTCGTGACAAATGAGGAGTAACACGTGAAAATGAGCCGTGAGTCGATGAAAAATGTGGCGTGAGTAGCTCATTCCTATGTAACATCAGCCTTAACCGCCGCGGTCACTCGTGACAAATGAGGAGTGACACGTGAAAATGAGCCGTGAGTCGATGACAAATGTGGCGTGAGTAGCTCATTCCTATGTAAAATCAGCTTTAGGCATATGTAGTATCATAGAATATGGTACTATAAAATAGAAATACTCTACTCCCGGTTGTAAGATACCTCACAAAGGAGAAAGTTAAATTCCGCCAAACTTTTGAATATGCAGTGGTGTCGAATATTCTTTTGTGCAAACTGGTCTATAGGGAATGTCTGAAAACCTAGTTGGTGTTGGCCGACGTTGCTGTCAGTGGCATATTCGTTTCGCGCTCCTCCCGATATTGAGTCCCTTAGGCCCTGGTCAGTTAGGCCCTGATAGTTAGAAACCTTACAGACCATAAAGTCGAATAAATCTGACGGTGAAAATTGGCAGTTTTCGCAACCACCCGGTCCGTCTGGAATGAGTGTTTTTGGGATGATTTACGTCCGTAATGTTATAGTAGGCCAATGATGAAAAACAACCGGAAGAAGTCCTTTGACGGAACGTTGCTGTCCGGTTAGGGCAGATAAAAAGCATCTTTCTCGTCCGAAACTTAAAACGACTTAATGCCACATAATGTTATGGTGACCTCATCCCAAACAGAGTGGATGAACCAAGAGACAATAGAGCATTGGCTTGATGAAGCGTTTCATCCCCATATGGAGGCAGAGTTAGTGAGCAGTTCCTCATTCTCGTGAACAGATATCTGGTACATAGGACTGAAATGTTCGGACATGCAGTGACAGAAATGAATGGAATTATTGATTTCATTCCGGCCGGATGTATATCCATCGCTCAACCACTGGATGAAACCTTACTGAAGTCATTGACGTCACACGATAAGAAACAATGGAAGAACTGAAAGAGTGCAAAGAGAGCTACTGATGGACAATGTCCTAAAATCGCATAACTTAATGTTGTCAATATAGTGAGCCAGGTATGGCATGTTTTTTGTAGCAAAATTCGATTTGAGCAACATTGCAATTAAAATTCGATTTTTGTGCCTATCTATTCGATTTTAATCAACTTTGTTCGATTCGTCCCTCAATCATTTGATTTTTTTGCATATTCATTCGATTTTTTTCAAACATTTATCAACAAAAAATACTGTTCTTGTTGTATATCAAATCAAACACTATAAATTCATAATCGAATATAACTTAGAAAAAATCAAAAGGTGAAAGAAATAGATCAAAATCAGATTCAAATATATCGCATTAACTGGTCAAAAAACGAAGCATCTTCGATTTTAATTACACCAAATCTTTCAATTTAATCAAAGTATATTCAATTTCAGAATCAAATAAGAAGTATATACGATTTTGAAATCGAATACTCATTCGATTTAAATCGAATAGGTCATTCGATTTAAAATCGAATAGACCATTCGATTTAAAATTGAATATGTCATTCGATTTTTGTAGATTTCTATTCGATTTTGATTGGTCAATCGTAGTCACGTGACAAACTAGCAACCAATTAGAATCGAATGGAATAGGAGCAGAATCGAATAGACCATTCGATTTAAAACCGAATAGGTCATTCGATTTTTGTAGATTTCTATTCGATTTTGATTGGTCAATCATAGTCACGTGACAAACTAGCAACCAATTAGAATCGAATGGAATAGGAGCAGAATCGAATGAGACCATTTGATTTAGAAATCGAATACTCATTCGATTTAAATCGAATAGGTCATTCGATTTAAATCAAATAGACCATTTGATTTTTAAATCGAATATTGCTTTTCATTTGATATGGAATCGAATGAACATTCATTCTTAAAATCAAATTATCATTCAATTTTTTGTAAGAACTATTTGATTATATCGAAATGTACTTTAATCTATATGACGAATTATGCGATTAATATTGAATAGGTGATTTGTAAGAATCGAATGAGATTGTTTGATCTCGGTCTTGATATTTTAAACTCTTTCCGATACATTTTTGATAAAACAACCTATCATTCGATTCGATTGACAATTTATTTGATTTATTTTTCACTAAAGAAACTATTCATTCGATTTCTGACTGAAATATTGAATGAATCAGTGAATCGCATAGTGCTACACATAACAGGCCATAGCCAGGCTTTGCATGTGTTGATGCAGCAGTTATCGTGAACGGCTTTGAAGCGGCCTTTCATGACGGGGAGAATGATGTGGGGCCACTGTCAATGGATGAAGGGGAATGGGACGATGATATTGAGTTCATGGACGGAAGAAGAATTCGGCCTAGGTGGCGACTCAGCAGGAAAGGGGTTGCAGTTGTCTTGGGACACCCTGTATAAATTGTTCGAACGAAGATTTTTCGCGTAAAGATCAATATTGTGAGATTACAATCCTTTCAATAAAATACTGTATGGTATGCGTTAATCGGTCGGCCCGCGAAACTTGTTCGAATGGAAAGTCGTTGAATATCCAGGTTTAGGTAACTATTGATCAACCCGTCATCCGCGAGAATATTGGTCTGGTCAATTTCAGTAATGCTCAGGACTACTCGTCTGCATTCATTGCTTGCGTGAATGACCATCGTGCTGAACTGCATAAACCCTTGGCATTCCAGTAGTGGGATTGAAGAAAAACTGATGACACCTGTTTTCATGAGTTCTATTTTGTTCAGTAGACTTGAAACCATTCGTCACAGGATTTCTACACACAAGAATAATTTTTAACAGGGTATGGTAGGTTTACGCCAAATCATGGTCTAAATCTACATCTAAATTTATGAATTCAAGACCATCGCTTTCGGCATTTTCGAAAAAAACGTTGAAATAACGATGTTTTCGTCAACGTGTCCTGGAACGGGTGGATATCAGGTTGCAGCAGTTACATGCATGCCAGGACGTGCGGACTGCCTCTTCATTTATGGGATGATTTGCAAAACTGTCTGTCTGGTTATAGGTTCGCAACGACCATTTTCATCATTCTTGTCGATTTTCCCGATTTTCCACCTTCTTCGCATGTTACTTTTAAAAGATCGGATGATTGTTCGATCAAGGGGTTGAACCAGCGATACATCTCACTGGGACCACCTCTACGAAACCCGGCGCATCTTCAATGTGACGCTGCACCTGTACATTTCGATGGGCCGGGAACATGTCTCATACCAACAGGAACGGAAATTCGTCCCCTACACAGGGAATAAGACAATCGTTCACCGATGAAAGAAGGGTCTGCCAGTTGGCCCAACCCGCTTCGGACGCCGATACACGAACGTTGCTGGGAGCATTTTCCCTCAAACCCTCAATTTCTGCGCCGTTTGCCCTTAGGCCTTAGAAGATGACACTTGCAGGCATTTTCCTGCCATTTACTGTTATACCAAATGTGACAGTGCACCCTAATTTTGAGTTACCACGAGAAGTACGCACATGAATTTGTTTCGCTCCCTTAGCGTTGTATGTGAACTGTGGTGCCATGTCATAAAGTGCAAAAGTGTCATTCATATTAATAACAAGGACTATCCCATTTTTGTCAACAGTCTGGGCAACTTGCTGCCGAAAATTTGCAACACGTTCATCCGCGTTTTCTGGGATAGCTGAGGACTTTTTACATTGCTTCCGATAACTTATGCCATTCCTGGAGAGAAAACCAGTCAGCCAACCTTTGGACGCCCTGAATTCAGCTTGTTGAGGCCGATGTTCACGGTATCCCAGTTGTTGCTCTTGGGGAAGCTCATCCCACCACGCTAGGAATGAACGCTGGGCTTGAATCATCAGGTCTTCGCCGAGAGTGGTACTCCTCGTTGTCGTCTGGCCTCCATCCACTCACGCACCAATCTGTCAACCTCTGGCCAGAGTGCTGAAAGGGAGTGATTTGCTTAACCATATTTCAACGAACCCTAACCCTTGACTCTCCTTGTATGACAAATGAATGAAGCCTTTGCTCACTGCTGCCGCATCTACTTTTTCACCGAAGCCAAGAAGCTAACGGATAAATCATCGAAAAACAGTGATTCTGAGGAACATGCAAAATGGAATGTGGTGACAACTTTGGCAACCCGAACATACCGGGCGGGGAATGAATGGGTTAAAGTAGCACTCACCAATGCCTCTTTGTCTCTGTCGATGCCTCAGTGACTGCCTACTGGTGACTTGATGATGTCTCACGGAGTTATCCTGTTCCAGCAGCCATAGACGCAGAGTAGTCGGGGGAATGCTATGGTCCCTTGCAAACTGAGCCGATGAAATTCCACAAGGGTGCCTTATGTTTTCACTGATGAAGTCATCCAATAGACGGATTTTTTCTTCCAGAGAGTATGATCGGTAAGGGCGAGGAGGTCAGATATCTACATCATCATCTACTCCATTATCTATAGGCAATACGAAACTGTCGAGAATGACGAGGAAGGTGTTCCAATCAATACGACACTGTCCAAAATGATGAGAAAGGTGTTCCAATCATCAGGAATCGTGAAGAGTGATCGTATTATTTTTGATGAATAATGAAGCAATATACGTATGCGGAGTCATATTGGGTCTTCGGACCAGGACTAGCCAGGACTAGTGTAATTTATACGCTATCTCCGGAACTATAGCACCAGATAACTCCACCCCGAACCGGTCAATTAATATTCACCATGACTTACAATTATGGCCTGCTTATTTCTGGTTGGTTGATGCATGAAATAAGACGTAAGTAGGCTGTCGCAATCAACACGGACCAGCCCAGGCCTAGACCTAAACCTCTACTATTTGACCAGGTACGACTGATAGGCCTTGCTCCATTACAGGCTTTTGCTAGGGTCATATATTCACCATTAAAGCTGAACTGCATGCACAAAACCAGAGCACCACATGCGGCAATAGTAAGAAATTCAAGCGACCGAAAGACCCTTCTTAATACGGCCTGAAACATGATATACCTCAATTGCTTCGATGCACTTGATTTCACAAACCAGCAAGCCACAGGACGATGCCGACAGTCTCGGAGAATTATGGAAGAGAAACAAATCAAAATCTTCTCCAGGGATTCGAACCCGGGAACTCGGGCTCAGAATACGAACGCTCTAACCGTCTGAACTGCTGCCAGCAAATATATCATATGTGAATGGTGATTATGCTTTATTTTTGATAGATGAACCAGAAATTCAGGACTCCGATTCAGACGATGAAATCATCAAACGTGTCAAACGTGTCAGAATTCACACAATCTCGCTGAAGACTGTATCCGCTCTGTAGTCGTGTTCTGTACTTCTAAAGAAATGGATGCTCATTCTTTCGAGGAGATTCAAAAGGTTACAAAAACCGATAAACTGCTGCAAAAACTGGTGAAAATTCTGAATGATGGAAAATGGCCAGGTACCGTTCCTGAGGATTTGAAACCCTACTACAAACTTAGAGAGGAACTACCTCTATAGGAATCATGGGTGGAATTCACCAAGGCATTTTATCTGTCGTTTAAGGGTTGTCCGCGTACAAATTTGCCTAAACGCACCATCATCGCAGGCTTGAAGTTAGACAGCAATTCACAACATGTGATCATCTCGCGTGCGGACAACGGGCGTTTTTCCGAACAAAAGAAAACTTAAACGGCCGTGAGGGTATGTTTATCTCCGCGTCTAAGGCATTGGTTGTTGGAATACCTCGGCCATTCGAAGAAAGTTACTGTCAGGAATGGACGGTATTCTCGATTTCTTTGAGCTGGCGCAGGAGGAGGTGGTTAAAGAACAACAGGTGGCCCCTCCTCGTGCGGAGAGAGTTTACGAGCAACGGGTAGACCCTCTAACCAAATATGATGACAGAAAATTCGTAAAGAGGTACAGGATTTCAAAGGCCAGTTTTCGATGGCTTGTTGGTGTTGTCATTATTTGGTTATAAATTTCCCAGCGGACTGGTTGCCTTTGACGGTATTCTCATCTTCGACTCTTGGTTTAGTGTTTGTACTTGAAGATACAACTGCTGATTTCCCGGTGCTCTTGTTACATTCAAATCTTCGTTTCGCGGCTTTGTTAGTGTAGATACAGCTGCAGGTTTCCTAAAATGTGAGATTAGACAGAATAAATGGCTAGTTCAACTGTAATAAAAGTAAAACGTACGTTCCAAATTTCTAATGCGTATTTTGTAACGCTTGTTCTGCAGAGTCGGATTCGGAGAGCAGCAAGTTGTGGTTCCATCAAAACTCGAACAAAATTAGGTTGTAGGCCTACGTGTCGTCATCTAGAAAGCCACAACCTCTCCTATCTGACACTCCAGGTGGCATTGCAGTATCAGACCCGGTGCTCATGGCTCTGTGCGCATTTATTACATAACATCCATCATCATGCGCTAACAACTGTTTCATTTGCGGTATGGTCTTTAAAGATAACAACCTACCGATTTCATCTACTTGGAGAAGAAGGGAATGGAGATGGAAAGCCCCACTCGACATCAGCGAACGACTGTGCATCGCCTTCGAAATCAGATGTATTTTCCAACAAGGAAGTTTCTTCTAATGCGGCGTCGTCATCCCAATCATTATGAAACTGCTTCAGGTCATCAATAATAACGTTCAGAATTGCCAATATCTCGTCGGAAAGATTGCCCGCGACAGCTTTACCTCCTCCTGTTTCATTTATGTCTATTTTGACCTTACGGGCGGCATTCTTGGCTTTCGTCTTCATACGTCTCCATAGTTAGAGAGCCAGCTCAGTTTCAATTACACTATTGAGAACGAAAGGTTTGATGTTCTTATTACATTGAGAGTGTTTGGTGATGGTATAAAAACGATTTCTTGCATGTCACATTCCTGGTCTGAAGGTTGTGTAAACCCTTTAATACCCCCCAAAAAGCATGTTCAATTACACTTTGGAGAACAAAACCTGAAATGTCTTTTTAAACATCTACTTTGACCACTGAATGATAAAATGTCACACAAGAAAAAAAAATCACGGGCGATGGGTACCCAAGAAGGCCCTCAATAAGGGCACAAAAGGGTATCAATTACACTTTTGAGAACAAGTCTGCAACTCACACAAATTATTCCCACTTTATCACTGATTACAAAAATGTAACACAAGAAAATAAATGTACTGGCAGTTTTAGACAAGAAGGGTCCTTAAGGGACAAAAAGGGTCACAATTACAGTTTTAAGAACACATCTGAAATTTACACCAATGAATCCCATGATAACACTGATGATAAATATGTAACCCAAGAAAAGATAAACATTGGCATTTTTTATCAAGAAGGACTGCGGTAAGGGTAAAAAAAGGGTATCAATTACACTTGGAGGAACAACGCTGAAATTCAGAATAATGAATTACACGTGTCCCCTGACAGTGCATTCTCCGCAAACAATAGTGGTATATCTACGATTGGTATTAGTGGCTTATAACGTACATATCCCACGATCCAAATCAGGCTGCCCCACCTTTCAGCTAGGGGTGGAACTAAACAGACATTGCGCTACAGTGGGATAATGATGAACTATAGCAACGAAGTATCTTTTAAGTTATGCGTGACGTCAGAGTGACGTCATTTTGTAAACAAAGGTATCCATCTATTCGCAAAACCAGCCCGTATGAATGTTTTAGATTTGCATTAGGTTTGTAGTAATCATATAGTTTCATGACTCTTCAATTATTCTGATTAATCTTCACGCAAGTTTTCGACAATTTTAAAGTTGTCAATATTTGCGGCAACCCATTTTACTGGGGAACTATATCAGCTCATCCTCGTTTCTCGTGCTACTTTTTTAGCCACTGCCTCTGCCGCTACTAAAACAGCAGCACAGGCACGTGAAACTTAGAGACCCCCCCCCCCCCCCCCCGTTCGGTTGCCCCCTTGACTGACAAACGAACCCAGACTACACCGACAGCAAATCTAAAAACGATATCATTTTACATTTGGGGGGGGGGGGGTGGAGGTAGTTAGTCGAGGTGGCCTGAGCTGAATTGAAGGGGTAGGGGGCCGGGGCAATTGAGCTATTATATAATTTCTCGCGCCTGTGCGCAGTAGTTTCGAGATCTCGCGGGATACAGAACGTGCGACATTCGATTTATCGGATGGTGTTGTAGTATTTCAGTTTTGCTCAATTCCATTGCTATTTACGGTTTGAAGTACCGGTAGGCTATGAAACGTAGACCATGTCATAGTTAGGACCGCATCAAATATCATGACCATGGAATTTGGTGGTAAGTATAGCCAGGTGGTCGCCAAAGGTGTTGTTTTTTTGTCACCTAATTGTCCTAAATCGATCTGAGAAAAAAGCATGGCCGTCGCCGAGCCCCGGCCCAGGCCCAGCAGGGCACGTGCCTAGCTAGGCCTACCACCTGTATTGATAAATGAGATGCATCCCCATGCTGTTGCCGTAAATGTATGTAAATGCTCGATGCGTGGACATCTTCATCATTATTTGTCATCATTCACATATCACATTGATGTAATGGTAGGCCTAGTCCCCCCCCCCCCCCCCCCCCCCCACCATGCCCACCCCCTAGGCCTAGCCTACCCTGTGTGTCACATTCATTGACTTAGACCGGCGTGCCTGCCCTTCTGCCAAAAGAGGTAATTCATGAATTGTGGCCTCAAATATGGTGGCGTTTCAATATTTCCCAGGCCGATTACCTGTCATCGCATTAATTATTTCAATGTGATGTCTTGTCACAAGTCACCTCATGCATGCACAGTGATTGACCAATTCGAAAATAACATAGAACATGTATCACGTGAACGTTCAGGGGTGTAGCCTGATATCGCAGTGGGGGGGGGGGGGGTTCTTCACCTATTTCTTGAGCAACGAAGGCGCTAAGCCCGTGAACATGAGACCGAAATCTGGCAGGTCAGCACTCCCAGTTACGAAGGACTGTATAAGGTCACTCAGGCCTCTCAATTACATGATTCCTACACCGTACAGGATGTCCCCAAATTAGGTGGGTTTTTTTCTTCTTTTTTTTAAATATGACCCCCCTGAAGCGTTTTTTGACCCCTAACATAACCAAATCTCATCCAAATGGCCTCACTTTAAAGTTTTCCCCTAAAATTATGATTTTTCAGGTGTATGTGGTGATATCAGTCACTAACTTTGATTTATGACATCGCTGTTCAGGCAAATTGGCATGATGAAATGTCTCCAAATTAAGCCAAAAAGCAAAAAAAACATGTCCCCCAAAATAGGCTACAAAAATACAGGGTGTAGAGGTCTCCACGTAATTAAAAGGCCTGTCACTCTATCGTACAATGGCCCATTTGGATAGAATCATGGGTGTTACAAAACTCAGTAGAAAAGTATTTTTGACTGTCCTCAGCGGATCCTTTTCTCAAGCTGGGGTTGGTTCGAACCCCCCTGATCCCCCCCCCCCCCGGCTACATCCCTGACGTTAGACATTCCTAAAAATAGCACTGCGATAGACCGTATCTGCATAGTAGTAAGCTTAAACTCGTTGCGCAGGAATTCCCTACCTTTATTGGCACAGATACTCGACTCAATGGCGGATCGGTGCGTAGAACATCGAGAGTATTCAAATGGGCTATCGTTGATTAGGCTCTGCTCATCCCGAGGCCAACCTTGTGTCTTCCTGTTTTGCCACCACATGTAGGTTCATTGGCAAGGATGTGGCCAATCAGGCGCCTCCCCTTTAACTATTGGCATTGTCTGAAGTTGTCTTAAGGCCTTCTAAAGCTTCGTGTTCGTTAAAATCATAAATCGAGTGTAGCCTGCATGGAGGCTGTATTTTGTCTAGGCTAAGTCATAGTTTTGACTATTATTAGTATTTGTCACTTTATGTGTTTGTTTTTCAGCATCATCCAATGGTAATGATGACAATCCTTCTGGTGAGAATGCAGGGCATTATGCACGAATCAAAGAGTTGGCTGCCTCCTATCGCAGGGAAAAGAGGAAAACCTATCCTAAAAAGAACTTAAAGCCATATGTGAAGGCTCCATCCAGGGACATCAATGGTGCTATAGATGGTCCATCAGTTCCCAGAAGAGAAAGAAGAGGGAAGAAAACCTCAACGACAGGTAGATTGTTTTTGGTTGACAAATGCCTTCACCTCGTCTGAGCCAGCAATATTCAATTAGGCTTTATACATGGAAAAATATTGCTGCTAGACTAGGCTTACATTAGTCAATAGTGCAATTAACTGATAATTTCATGTTCTGGACAAATGGTTTATGCCTACAAATCCAACCCTATCACTGCTATACCTCTTTAAAATTTCTCACCAATCTTTAAAATCAAACCAGAAAAATTAGTCTTTTCCACCCTTTTTATGTAAGAAATTCCATGGAAGAAATTGCATCTTTTCTGGCGTAATCTGCATTTGGCCTTAATTTCAAAATTGCTTGTTTTTCCAGAGAAACTAAAGGACTTTCCTGAGGAATTGAAACCAAGTAATCATGAAGTAGAAATCGATGCACCTTTCGATTTCAAGTGTTCCAGCAAGGTTTGTGATTTGTCTTTTTAAGGTCTTTTTATTCATCAGCTAGTTGGCTCTATTCCAAGACACAAATCAAGTTGTGTATTTTATAAGGAGTAAGTTTCCGATTTGACCTACCATACTTTTTACGGCTGCAGAGGTCAAACGACGTGAACCGATTCATCTAAATTTTGAATTTTGTGTTGATCACAAGTAAGGTTATAGTTTGCAAATGATTTATTCTTTTTTAAAGGTTAATTGGGCAACACTGTCTGCTGATTAAGGCAAATAATGGTATTTTCGAATCAACACTTAGGAACTTTTTTTTTCTTTCCCGGTAGTATTTATCAATGCACTTTTAATTTACAGTGAGAGCTGAACTTATGGAGCTTCTGAATGGGATTCGGGCTTCCAATAGTACTGAAGTGCCAGGCACTGAATCTGAATGGAAGAAAAGGCATTTTGTTGCGCATGCTGACTGGAAGCAAAGACAAGAGGAGAGTTGGGAGGAGGTGTGGGAGCCAGTATTGAGGTCAATACTTAGGAAAATGGGAAAACATAGTTCATCATGTGCAGTTTGTGTCTCATGTGCGTCGTCAGCTGTTATCAGGTATGATATATTTATAGGAGATAAATTTGTTTTCAAAGTGTACATGTAACAGGCACTAAAAATAACTGAAGGAACACAGCTCTTTAATCAAAACACAATTTGTTCTCTAGAATGTGATTCAGAGTCTGGAGCTGAAGATAGAAGCTGCAAGAACACCACGGTTTTCCCTTGTGCCATGGTCAACCCAGTTTGTTGACCAGGTTTTCCAGCCTTCTGCCCTATCTTCGGGAGTTTTTCAATTAATTATATACACACTTTCATTCTTTTCAGATTCTTATAAAGTTCATTGGTTTAAATAACATGACATGATTTGAAAGATAGCAATTAACACGACAGTATTAAAGGGGCTTTCTTCATATTAGCAGTTTGTGCAGTTACGATGCATGTCGAGTTCACTGCTATATCGATCAGTTTAAAAGTTTATCATTTTCATTTCAGATGCTTCAAAGAGTCGAAAGCGTCTTGAAAAGGAGAGAAAGCAACTTCAGCATTGTGTTAGTCTGCTGTCATGTTTCTGTGGACGAAGTCACGCAAGAGGACTATTTGTTGCCTTGGCATAATCCTGCAGGTTGGCATTCACTTCATATTCATTTACCCACAAACTTCACTTAGTACATGTAACACAAAGTCCAGGACACAAATAACTCCAAGTGGTAATGTCCTGCAGTCATTTTCGATTGTTCAGAGAAATTGATCCAGCTGTTGTTTATCAAGCAATTTGAGGTTTAAAGCCTGGGTCGGCATTTTGCTCTAGGCTTACTGGTACATTGGTCTTCAAGTGATGTAAAGTACATTCTACCTTGTACATTTAACACAATTTGGTTGCAATGTAGCATTGGTTGCAAGTAAAATGTTAAGTTGCGCCTCAATCTTATAGTCACATTTCTGACATATCCAGCATGTGTTTTTACCAGCGTTTCGTATGTACATGTAGGAGGGATGGAGCAAGAAACTTTTAGCCTGTAGTCCTAATATTTGTTTCTTCAATTCAGGGAACAAGGGAGAAACATTTGCTTTGAAGAAGAAAATAGTTGATATACATGAACACATGACCAGGTACATCGAGGAATTGCCTGTGCTCATTCAAGAGATGGTATCAACTGTTCTTTTCTTCAAGAAAAAAATCAACACCTTGGAAGACAGAATCAACACCGTGAACAATGAGGCCATCAAAAACCAAGGTAGTGGCCATGCAATTATTTTTACCCAACATTTGTGGAGGTTGATGCATACATGCATGCCGTTCTTCTGTCTATCCCAAAGACCAATGTCATGTCAGTCGGTGGTAGAGCATTTTCAATTGGAGCCCCTCAGCTGTGGAACAAACTTCCTTCAACTGTTAGGAACTGCAGCTCTCTGTTATCTTTCAAGGGACAACTCAAACATTTGCTTTTTAAAGAGGCCTATCAAGCGCTTTGAGCGGCCAGTTAATGGTTGGATACTGCGCTATATAAGACTCGTATTATATTATATATATGTACTTGTCTTGCTGTGGCATTAACCTGGGCTGTGGATGCAGATCTGGATCTGATTGCAACTTCGTTCTTTCCCAGCTCAGGTTCAGTTTACTAATACAAATGTACTACGCCCTGCTTTTAATTAATTCAAACCGAATGCCTTTCATTAATCTAACTGGACAGACATAAACTATTGGTTTGCAGATGTATGTGCATTACCTTTGTTGATGACTTCAGAATTTTAATGTCCAGCTCTCCTTCTATTTAAGAAAACCATGGATTGGTGATGTTGCTGCTGGAATCAAAGGAATTCTACACAGACCTTCTCCTAGAAGCAACAGATGTATTTGAATGTATAGACACTGACATAGAGATCGTGGTGTATTTTGAGGAAGGGGAGGTGCAACCTGGTGGTGAAGAATTAAATTCGGAGGAGGATGCGTCCAGCTCTGAGGAGGAGGATTGTGATGACATTGGCATTGAGTACGTGTAATTAACCCTTTGAAGCCGGATTTATTTCAGAAATCCCGATCTTTTTCGACTTGATTTGGTCTAATGTTGTCTAAAAGGGTATAGTGTCCCCAAATGTCACTCGAAGCTAACAAAGTATGCCACGAGATGCTAACGTTTTCGGAACTCTGTGGCATCTCTTAAGGCCCTTGCAGAGGTTCTCAAGAAGCATGTTTGTGAATAAGGTGACTTTTTCTAGTGAAAGTTCGAACTTCCAATGCAGTTTATTGGGAAACTACGCCACAAATCAGGTGTTGTGACGACCCTAAAATGACGTCATATGGCAAAAAGTGTCAACTGAGGCAAAACTGTTCAGTGAGAGTTTTTTTTGCTCGTCTGGCGCTCAGGAATCTGCCAACTGTTCGACGATACAGCGATGTTCCGGCCCTGGGGACAAACTTAGCCATGAGGGGGGTACCTGCTGCTGGTTAATTTTTTTATCTGACCGCAGGGGGCTAGGCTGATGTCCTGCAACTCCCAAAACGACTTAGAATTATTGCCGGACCACTAGGGACCTTGGAAAATGCCTTTTGTTTAATCTGATATATTGTGAATCCACCAATTATGTATAAGCAGATTTGTATTACTGGCTGAATGTGAATTTCAGCAGCAATAAAATGATTCTTGCATCAAATTACATGCACTTGTTTTCATTGTTGCTCACCTTGGGTGAACACAGCTGATACTATCAGGCTGCCTACATGTATAAAGAAACATCAATTTTTGCCGGAAATGAGCAGACAGGTGTCAAAGATGTGTATGGTCAAGTAGCATCTGCCTCATCTTGACTGAGAAAGGTTGTGTATTCAAGTTGCCCTTGTCCTTGTGCCATCCCTGAAGGCCACGCTTTGAAGTGACTGACCATTGTATTGTCCTGCATGTACATGTATACATGTATCGGGCTGTTGGATTACTGAGAAAAATCAAACTACTCTGAATGACATCTTCAAAGACCGTACTTCAGTATGCGGTAGGTGTATTCTGGTTGGATGTGACATTGTCTCAAGTAAATCATCATTCTGAATTACATACCATATGCAGCTGCAGTATTTTGGTTAGAAGTGACATTATATCGTACATGTAGGTAAACCCAACTCTTCTGAATGACATCATCAGAGTCATTATTTCCGTACGATCAGGCGTATTCAGGTTGGATGTGACATTGTGTCGAAAGTAAACCGACCATTCTGGATGACGTCTCAGAGACGGTATTTCCATACGATCAGGCGTATTCAAGTTGGATGTGACATTGTGTCGAAAGTAAACCGACCATTCTGGATGACGTCTTCAGAGACGGTATTTCCATACGGTCAGGCGTATTCAGGTTGGATGTGACATTGTGTCGAAAGTAAACCGACCATTCTGGATAATGTCTTCAGAGACGGTATTTCCATACGGTTCGGCGTATTCATGATCAGGTGGGATGTGACATTTTTTAAAGCATTTTCCATGACATCTTGTGTATATTCTGGGTGGGTGTGACAAATCCTTAAGTAACCCAAACATTCTGAATGACGTCTTCAAAGGCAGTATTTCCGTATGTGGCAGGTGTATTCTTGTTGGACGTGACGTTGTCTAAAGTCAAGTGTTACCTTGCTGTTAGGACACTCCAATATCGTCTGCAATTGAAAGGCGTCCTGGTTGCATTCCACCCAAACCAATTCAGCACCGGTGTCCTTATTAGAGAGGTATCCACAGAGGGAGGCTCCAAGTCCAATGTACATGTAAAGTACGCTGTAATTTGCAATCCTAGCACATGTAGCCAGACTTCTCTATTGATGCCAGTTCAAGAGGAACTCAGTATCAAGTGCCGGTCTGGATATTGTCTCAAGGTATGAATTCAGGGACCATCTCACAGGTACGTTTTTTGAAGCAAAAATGACTCAAGTCACTTAGTCTTGGGTGTGACCACACTCAAAAAGACTAAATGACTTACCCGTAGTCTTTTAGGCTTCAAAATACTTTTGAGATGGTCCCTTATAATACATGTAGTCAAGTCGCTGTGAGGTAGCAAAGATAAAGGCAAGACTATATGTATCTAATAATATGAAAAACGCCACGTTTATTGAATGATACATGTATACAACAGCCACAGATTGTCTGAAAAAACAATAATTCCACAGTACATGTACATGTAACTTACATTTACTTTTAATGAGACCTTTGAAAGATATGATAAGTTTACATTGTTACTATATTTGTGCCAATTCAATATTATCCATTATGTAATCTTTCATCAAAAGTGATCATGTGAGTTTATGTCAGAATGAATAATGCGTGGAGGTGAAGAAGGAATACCGAAATACGTGAATTCCACTGAACAAAAAAACACAGGCGGGAGGATTTGCACAAATTCACATCAATTTTTTCAACAATCGAAAGACATGAGGTGCATCACTTCTTGTGCGTTCCGGAACCTAAAATAGAGGAAATTAAAAGAACCACTATTATGCAGATATTAGTATCACACGACATCATATCATTTTCTTCAAGGGTACACTACCAAAATATATGGAATTAAGGCGAAGAAAACAAGCAAATCTCAATTACACTGCATTCATGCTGCAACCTCATACTAGTTTGAGATGCCTTTGAACCAAAGACTTCCACTGCTTTGAAGTGTTCCCAACAATGTTTTCACCAGCGAAGTGTTTTTATTGAATAGAAACCGTTCTGTAATTGCAATACAAAAGCCTTTTGAATGGACAGGTGAGTTTTATGACATCTTTTAATGTATCATCTGAAGGAATTTCAATAAATTGATTGTCAATCCTTCCTTTTGACTCCACAATTCTGATAAACGATAATTATGTGATAAGCTACAGTTGTTCGAATTGGGCACTACCTCTAAGAAACTGCTGCATCAGCCTGACTCACAACCACTACAACATCAACTGCATAGAGCACACAGCCATAATCCTTTCAATCATGATTTACCTAATTTTTCTTTGTAAGAAGAGATGAGAGGAGAAGTTACATCTTCCGCTTTCACCCATGAGTTGTGGGACGCATCATATCCTTGCCACTTTATGTAATACGTGTTGTTTTTGGGGTCGTAGTTGTCTATTCTCTCAGCTGCGCAATAGTCTCCTGCAAAATAAGTCAATTACATTTCATTCTGATGGCCATGCGACCAAATTGTCCCCCCCCCCCCCCGATTGGATATGAGGATACAGGGGTCAGTTCCTCATTAAACCTTTCAACAACTGAACATTTGGCTAAATGTTTCTTTGTAATCTCATTGCATCATGCACTCCGAGGAGTCCATTATTTCAATGGAAATATCACATAACTGTTTGTTTTTGCTCCGCAAATTAAATTTCTAAATCAGCTTATGGTTGCAAATTTCTATCAAAAATCCTATCCTCCTGATGATGTGATGCAATGATGCCATGAAGACAAGTGCTACATTTTCTATATATCTTATGACCACTGTTATTTCCAACACGGCAACTTGAATCTAATAAAAATTTCTTACCCTTCGCCTTGCTTGCTTTTCCCTTGCTGGCTTTTCTTTTCTGAAAAAAGTGGTACGTGTTTCCATTGATAGTGCTTCTTACATGTACATGTACAATAAGAAAACCGCACGAGTGTCTGATCCGAGTATCCAGATTGCACGAGATGATTTTCTACGGCTTGAAAAGCTCTCGCCCTGCGTAGAAAATCATCGAGTGCAATCTGGATACTCGGATCAGACACTCGTGCAGTTTTCTATTTATCATATACGTCTGCCAGATCACTGCACTTAGGGTATATGATAAAAGTGCTTAACGACAGACAAAGTCAAAGCCAACAATGCTGGACAAGATGAAATCGTAAGGATATAAGCTCACCCATGTGAGCCAAGAATAGAAAATGCCCACAACATTACCATGACAAAAAAGGGAACTATTGACTTTTACACTAGAATTAGAAATTACAATTAGATAATTAGACAACCAAACCATTGGGTACATGCGTACTCGTTATCAAATTGGATATTGGTGGTGCAATAATAACACACACTCAGGTTTGATAAGAAAGTATTTGAAAATACACTATTATTTCTGGAGGCCAAGGCAAAAATTAGAGAGTACAGTCGCGCTCGAAAGTTTACATACAATTCAAAGGATGATATAACCCTGTCTCTTTCTCTGCAACTACAGAACGAATAGTATATAGTTTACAGGAAGTCTATCATCACATCTCGTCATCAACTAAAAAACATACTTCTGTTTCATTAATTTCATTGTTTTATGAGCTCTATTTGAGAACAATGCATATTTCAGAGTGTCATAAGTTTACATACACCTACCTTATCTACTAGTTGTTTGGCCTTGAGGTGGGCAATGCAATTGCAATGGCTTTTCTCTTGTCTCCACTACCTGTTGACCATCATGATTATGTCATAGCTCAGGTGGCGCCACTGTAGCAGTATAAAAGGGACTGGGTTTCTGCTCACGTCATTTGCCAGCTTCGCGCCATCATGGGGAAGTCAAAGGAGTACTCTCAAGATCTGATAGAGTCGCCTGTCCACTTGAACCAGTCTGGTACTTCACTAAGAGCCATTTTCAAGCAGCTTGATATGCCACGGGCGTCAGTTCAGACAATAAAGCAGAAGTACAGGGACCCAGGGACAACAGCAACCTTACCAAGGTCAGGAAGAAAGCGCAAGCTGACAGCCAAAGATGAGCCCACATTGGTTAGAAAGGTGCACATTAACCCTGAGACGACCAAGAAACACCTCTGCCAGGAATTAGAAGCTACAGAGACAAATGTGTCACTGTCCACTGTCCAGAAGGTCTTGCATCGTAGTGGACTACGAGGCTGCAGGGCAAGAAAGAAGCCAGCAGTACGTTTGGCAAAACGGGGGGGGGGGGGGGGGTAATCCAAAGAACACCGTACCGACTGTGAAGCACGGAGGTGGCAGCATTATGCTATGGGGATGTTTTGCTGTGGAACCTTGACAAACATGCCACAGGTTTTCCCATAAAGTCATGATGACAGATTGGACATGACAAGTTAAGTCTGAACAATCTCAAGGTCTAAAAAGAATTCGGTGATGGAAACTTGGTCACACACATACCTTAGCTTTGACTGACTTCCTATTGTTCACAGGTTGAGAAGTTGCCTCAGGCCTACTTGCTGGTGCAGCCTGTAAAAGAGAAGGCAAACACATCTGGGTCAGACGGTCTAGCAAAGAGGTCACATGCCACAATCTGAAGATTATTCATTATTGTCAGTCACTTTTAGTGGCAGTGTATCTGCTCCTCAATCTTTTGGGTATTATTTGTACCTCTGCATACAACCATTGGCAATGAAATCGGAAAAAAGATTTCAAAGATGGCTGCTATGCAGCAAGAATTTTCGCAAAGATGAAGAAGTTAAAATTTAGAATGGCAATTCCCAATGATGCTAACATTGCACGATAATATATCGCCAGGTCTGCTTTGTATCCCCATTTTACTATTTCTGCCATGCAGACATGGCGCTAATTTAATTACCCTTTAAAAAGTGGCAGTACTGTACTGTCATCATAATCATTGTGGGTCCACTTTTAATAACCATTCCTGGTCCTCAGTGGTTCAGTTACAATAACAGCGTGCGTGAGGAAGTCACTCATAATTCAGTAACTAAATCAATGTACCGGTAGGCCTGGCCTGGTGGGCTGCTAAGCTTCTGTAAATGCAGTGCTAGATACCACGGCTATCTACATTTGTACCATACCATCATCTTCTCACGATGTGGCAGTACAATAGACAGTTTCGAGAAAGACCCTGACCAAACTCCTCGCATGCGTGGAGAGTGTCCAGAACAATACGAGAAGGATTAAAACTTTATTCTCTCCATTGTTTGGTTGCAGAGAGAGGGAAACGGGAAAGAGTCACAGTTGCATCCTTTTTTTTCACAATCCAAATGCCAATTTTGTTTGTACATGTACCAAGTTTGAAGGGAACCTTTTCAGAGTAAGCCTATGACTGTAATGTATTTGCTGTAGTAAAAGTCCAGATTTCCAAGATTACGTAACAACTTGGACAAAACTATAGCCTCGCTATACGATACTCGCATTTCATGATTTTTGCATCGACATTATTCAATTGTGATTGTCGTCACACTGTGGGCTTATAATTAATAAACCGTGAGATGCACTTAATGATTACCTACCCATATCGCGATATCACAAGTTTGCATCTCACAGTTTATGTGATTTATAATAAATAGCCCACACTGTCACTGCGTCTGCATAATACCAATACTAGTAATAGGCCTACCCATCTCCTATAGGTGAAACAAGCAAACAAATCAAGATTCCGCTTATTATTAAATGTCAAGGGTCCATAAATAACTTTATACCCCTGTCAGTCTGCACAGCAGCTGCCTGCTGTTCATGCATTTCATTTCAGTAACATTCGATGCATCATGTGCATAGGCCTATGTTATTGACATTGTATGCAGGCTGTACCGAAAGGGGCTGGCTGGTTTGGTTGGCCAAACGCCGCCAATGTCGATTATGTAAAGAAAACTTCACAATAATATTGATACCTGCTAAATCTTCATTAACCATGCTATTACCTGTATCATTATTGTTACTGGTAGAATCCATTTCGTCCCGATGGTAAGCGATATATTACGACAAATGAATTGAGGTCCGACTCTTAAGAAATTCTGCTAACCGGGCATTTCGCAATCTTGAGACCAGAGGCGCTGATTTCGTCACTTTCGCAATCCTCCGTTGGCGTCGTGATTACGTTCGGTTGACTCATCACCCAGCGGAATAGGAAAAAGTAGGCCTATCATCCTGAGCTTGGGGGCATTTCCAATCAAACCTGAGGCGGAGAGAGTAAAAAAATCAATGTGCAGCCAAAGGCGTGGTGGTGGTTGGGGTCCGTGGGCGGGCACGTTTATGGGTGGGGATCAGGGGAGGGTACTCTTCCACTATTTTCCTTGTGCTTGCAAGCTGACTCGGGCTGATATCTTCAGAGGACTACAATAACGATTACACTGGACCGGTGTAGAAGTTTAAAATGTCCTAGGATAGAATGTCCGGGAAACAAAGGATTCTATTATGCGCTTCAATCTCTGAGCTATTGGGTGATATGAATAAAGACTAGCAAATGCTTTTATCTAAAACTCCATGTACATTTACACTAGGCCTTCCTGTACAAAACGGGAGTAAAAGCATTTGCTAGTCTTTATTCATATCACCCATTGCATTGTCAGTCATGGTCTCGATAGACCAGATAATAGGACCATAAAAATATTATTATTATAGCAGAATACAATAGGGCCGGACACTTTTTCCAGGGGACATTTTCTACTTTTACACCGGCAGTTCGTACTGGTCGGGGCGAACGGTCGGAGCGCATAACGGGGACGTCAAAGGCAGATGTTCGGTAATTCAAAGCATTGCCTGCACTAAAAAGGGTAGGGCCTAAATGCGGGGTCTATGGTAGGGTGCAATCGGAGGGGGGGGGCGGGCGGGCGGGCGGGCGGGCGCCCGGGGAGCGGGGACGAGCGGGCATTGACCATATATTAAAACAAAAGATCAACAACCTAACCTCCTTCACTATAACGGACTCCTGATTGGCTGTTCATTAATCGTAGAATGCCCACGATATAAAGGCCAGGTGTCAATCGTACATATACCACGTTTGTTTGGAGGAGACTACGTTGCCCCTGATCATAAAAATCTAGCACAAGAAAAGGAATTTCCTGGCATATCTGAACAAGAAGGGTTCTTAATGGTCAACAAGGGTCTCGCTTACACCTTCCAAAATAACCAAGGATTAATGTTCTTGATAAGGTGAGTATCATAATGAGGGCCATTTACGGGGTGGTAAAAGTCAACTGGGAATCAAGAAGTGCCTTCTCCCTGCTAGAAGGGTCTGAATGATACCAGATATTAGCTGGTTACTTTACTTTTTACATATGCAAAAAGACCAAGTGAAGATAATTGGGTGTGTATAACAAATTTTAATGACTTTTATTACATGTAAGCTTTTCTGAAATGATGAAGAGGTTACTACAATACAAGGCAGATAAGGGATGTAAAAACAGTACTACCATCAGATTCATGATTGTCTACAGATGAAAAGTATCAGAAAGAATAAACTGGTTTAAAAAGCTTTTAAAAGCAATACACAACGGTGTTTTATCATGAACAATTATTCAAGCAAATAGACCAATCTACATGTAAATGAACCTACAAAATACATTTGAATATTTTCATGAAAACGAATAATGAACACTCAAACTTTACCATACATTGTTTTCACAAACACTAGTTTGAACTCAACTAAAAATAGCTACTAAGTAGTACAGATATTAAAAAGAACATGCTGCTACCATGCCCCTCCCCCTCCCCCTCCCCCCCTCCCCCACGTCAAAGTCTTATATTTCTTGATTCACTTACAAATAAAATGATATCCTTCTTATCCATTTTGTCATTCATGGTACTCATTTATAAGTTTATATCTTGCTCGATATCATAATGATATTTATATGATCGTTATCGTATCTATGTGATGAGGGTTGAAACTCGGTTAATTGTTACTAACTTTAGTAATCTAGTCCGAGTCGACGTCATCAGTTTGCTGGACAACCTCACTGTCTGAGTCATCGTCATCATCCACGTCAAAGTCATAGTGCTCAGGCAGCATGTCTCCCTCCTCATCACTGTTGTCCGCCTCCGTCTCATCTGGTAAAGCACTATCGGGCATCTGCTGGCATGTGAACCACACGATCTTGTAGGAGCTCTCATCATCGGGGGCCACTCCCCCATCCTTGATTGGGTTCGTCTGGCACCAAGTTGTCACAGGCTGCATGCCAGATCATAGCAACATAGTTGCTCCTGTAGATTTTCTGCCTGACAACATTCTCGCACGGTGGAATGCAACTTGCATCTAACCCCTTCAGTCCGGCAAACAGATTCTTTCCTTTCTTTGGTCCAAAGGCCTTCTCAAATATCTTGTGTCTATGCTGGTTTAGAGATATTTTCTTGTTTCTTGCTCCATACATCATGGCAGTGTATTCCTCAATGACCTTGCATGTGGCATCGTTGACTGGCCCTGTGGCTAACGCTGGGAATGCTTCCAAGAATCTATCATCTTTTTCAGCAATGGCAAGTGGACGCTTTTTTCCCTTCCTGATGAAAGCCGCAGTGTAATCGCAGCCTGTGAACGAGTGGAATCCTGGTAGAGCCTTGCAAACCTTGGAGCCAACTTGCGTTGCAATTGAGGTGATGTTCACAAAGCGCCTCGTCCCACGACCCGATGAACCAACATCCATCCACACATCCATGGCCATCTTGTGGCATTGATGGAGAAGAATGACAAGAATGCGCGGAAGAGGCACATCTGTTGGAGATTGACCTCTTAGTTTAATCTTAGGCCTAATGCTGTGTCGCCATCTGTGATTGTAGTTTGTAACCAAACCCCCTTTTTGTCTTTCCCGCCACTAAACTTGTTGGAGCTCTCCTATTGTTTTTACATTTTAAAGGTGCTAATAAAAGAGTTAGATTTGTAAAATAGAAACACGAGGGTTTCTTTCCGTTATTTAGCCGGCAAGTTTCGCCAATTTCGGGCTGGTTCCGTGGTCCCCGAAATTGTGGTGCCGTAAACCCGGGAGAGTAAGAACTTAAGAAGGTTTTGAACACTTGTTTGGCGAAAATGCCGGAGAACGAGGCCGGAGTTCCTGAAGGACGTGATGCGGTCCGAAAATCACGCTCAGCGGCGAAAGGCTGGGTGACGCGTGCATCCAATGCACTGAAGCGTGCATGTAAGGATGCACGTCAACCGTTTGGGAAGGATGCCGTAAGTAAAGTGGCAATAGAAAGCTGTATCAATGACTTCGATCGATATTTGGTGTCATTTGAGAAGGCCCAATCGGAAGTTGAAATGACAATCGAAGATGAGCTTGCACAAGAGCAAGACATTGATCAGGCCTTTGCTTTCATATCTGAGGCAAAGCAGTCTAGGCACGAGGCACAGATTATGTTGGAAGAGATTGTGACCCGTATGTCAAAGGGTCCAAAATCGAAAGACAGTAATGACGATTTCGATGACGGGGCAAGTTGTGCCTCGAACAGCTCCATGGCGTCGATGGGAAGGGTACGCCTTCCCAAGTTGGAACTGCCAACCTTTTCAGGGGTGATAACGGAATGGCAGTCATTCTGGGACCAATTCACCGCACTTGTCGATGAAAACGAGAGTATACCGGAGATAAGCAAGTTCTCGTACCTCTCTTCGCTGCTCGAAGGTGAGGCTAAGTGTGTGATAAAGGGTCTCCCAGTGACGGAGGAGAACTATCACATCGCAAGCAAGTTGCTAACGGATCGGTATGGAAGACGTGAAAGGATTATTTTCACACATGTTCAGGCCTTGTTAAATGCGTCTATGCCTGGACACGGACAGGGTGGAAAGATGGTTGGAAATCGAGTTTCAGCACTTTGGCGGTTGCAGGACGAACTATTGCTACACATTCGCAGCCTCCAAGCCCTCGGTATAGAGGGATCGGAATATGGTTTCCTACTGACCCCCCTGATTCTGTCACGCTTGCCTAATGACATACGTATGGAGTGGGCACGGGAGAGTGACGGAAGGGAAGCGGATTTGGAGTTCCTACTAGACTTCATGAAGAGGGAGATAAATCGACGAGAGAGATCGGAAACCTTTAAGGTTTTGACCAAGACTGACAATGTTGGTACCCAGGGACATGGGATTGATGCAACAGCTGACATGGCTGAGGACAAGCAACGTGTGGCGACTGCATCCGCCTTGCAGTCACATAGTGTAGCCTCACATTCTGGTGGTAATTCATGTGGTGTATGTGGGAAAACCCACCAGACTGAGAAATGCTGGGGATTGTTAAACCTCCCAGTTTCAGAGAGACATTCGAAGGTGCAGTCATGTAAGTTGTGTTTCAGGTGCTTGGGTAAGTCACACTTTGCCAAGGGTTGTATTGCACAATGTTCAAAGTGTAAGGGTCGACACCATGCCATTTTGTGCAATGGTGGTAGTGGTAAAGTGAACAAGGCTAGGCAAAGTGGTTCACCCTCTGTTAGCAAAACCCAGAGTGGTGATAGTAAGGGGACAGGTAAATCTAGTAGTAGTGATACTGGGGTCAAGACACCTGAGAAGTCTAAGGGTCAGGATACTGGTACGATGAAAGCTAATATGCATTCTATTTCAGCAGGTAGCAGTGTTAATTCAGGTAGTAGGGTGAACACTGTGCTACAGACAGCCAAGGTAAAGATAGTGGGCAGGCAGGGCTGCACTGAGGCAACATTGATGTTTGACAGTGGGTCAGACAGGTCATACATCACCTCATCAATGGTAAAGAGAGTGAAACCGGAGTGGGTTGGCACAGAACCCATTTCTTATGCAGCCTGTGGGTGCAACACTCCTAGTGTGGAACGCCAGTGTAATATATACAATGTGCATTTGAGTGGCAGCCACACAGGTTCAGGTGAGAACATTTCTCTAAATGTCGCCGAGGTACCAGTCATTTGTAACCCATTGGTGAGGCCCTTGGTCCCGTGCGAACTGCTGAACATTCTCGGCTCTGACATCCAGTTGGCTGACTCAGTCTCAGAGAACAGAGAGATTACAGTGGATATCCTCGTCGGTTTAGATCTTTATTGGAAACTCATGAAGCCACAGAGGTTCAGACAGGTTGGTGGGCTGGTTGCTCAGGAGTCGTGTTTTGGATGGGTCTTATCAGGTTCGTGGTCAGATTCAGGTGGTGGAGTTCAGTCTGTTCAATCAGGTGCTTGTTCAGTCTCCCCTCAGTTGATGTGCTTGGGGAATGTCGGTGACTCTGATCTGCGTAGATTCTGGGACTTGGAGTCCGTTGGGATCTCTCTCACTGAACAGGAAACTTTGAACCCCAAAATTGATCCTGTTTTGAAGCATTTTTCAGAGAACGTCCAGAAGAATGGGAGCCGATACCAGGTGGCGCTGCCTTGGAAATCGGAAACAGCCAAGGGCAGACTGCTGAACAACGAGGCAATGGCTTGGAAAAGGTTGAAGCAGCTGAACCGGCGATTTGATGGAGACCCTGAGCTGAAGCAAAGGTATGACCAAGTATTCCGTGAGTATGAATCTAGTGGTTTCATAGTGGAGGTGCTGGCTCATGAGATGGAAAATCCCAACCCCACATTCTATCTGCCTCATCGGCCAGTCGTCCGTGAAGACAGCCTGACTACCAAGGTTAGGCCGGTGTTTGATGCCTCGGCATCAGGTTATAATGGGGTGTCCTTGAACGACTGTTTGGAGACTGGACCCTCATTGCTTGCTAGTCTGGTAGATATCCTGATTCGCTTCCGGCGATGGCCTGTAGCGATCACAGCAGATGTGACGAAAGCTTTCCTACAGATAGGAGTCCGACCCGAAGATCAAGATGCACATCGTTTCCTATGGGATGATGGTGGTAGGGTACGAGTCATGAAGTTTGTCAGGGTCCCCTTTGGGAACAAAGCAAGCCCATTCCTCCTGAATGCGACGATAAGACATCACTTGGATAGTTATCCCCCCTCTGAAGTTGTACAGGAGTTGAAGGATAATATTTATATGGATGATTTCCTTTCAGGTTGCGATGAGGCTACCAGAGGGTGTGAGGTATTCGATGAGGCACAAGAGGTGATGGGTGAAGCAGAGTTGACCTTTGCTAAGTGCACGTCCAACAACAAGGTGTTGGTGGACAAGTTTCGGAGCGACTTTGGTTCAAAGCATGTGGACAGTGAGTCTGTAAAGGTACTGGGTATGAGTTGGCTTTCCCGTGAGGATTGCTTTGTGTTTGAGGGCATTCCCCTTCCTCCCTCCGCAGAACTCAGTTGTACAAAGCGTGTTGTGTTGAGTTTCACTGCTCGACTCTTCGACCCCCTGGGGCTTCTTAGCCCTTTCATCATGATGGCAAAGATTCTTTTCCAAGAAATCTGGCGCCTTGGGTTGGGTTGGGATGAAGAGTTGCCCCCTGAGTTGAAGCTGCGTTTCATCTCATGGTTGGATGGCATTAGTGTCATCAAACAGTGGAAAATTCCCAGATGTTACACATCAGGTGGGCCTTGGAAGGGCATTGTGGGTCTGGAGCTGCATGCATTTGGAGATTCTTCGACCCTTGGATATGGAGCTTGTGTGTACCTTAGGATTCCCAAGTCTGATGGTACTTATGAAGTATCGCTGGTGTTTGCCAGGGCCAGGGTTGCCCCTGTCAAGCCTGTGTCCTTGCCCCGATTGGAACTCATAGCCAGCCTGTTGTGTGCTCGAATTCTTGTGTTCACTCGCTCAGCCCTGAAGTTGCCAGAAGATACGACGTATCACTGTTATTCAGATTCTCAGGTTGCTCTAGCTTGGATCAAGGGAGACCCCTGTCGATGGAAAAGTTTTGTAGCGAACAGGGTTGGTGAGATTCAACAGCTCACCTCGCCCTCTCACTGGTCACATTGTCCAGGTCCTGAAAACCCATCAGACCTGGTTACGCGAGGGTTATCAGCCAAGAAATTGATCACTTCTGAGTCGTGGTTGCATGGTCCTGTGTGGTTGGCGTCGTCTTCAGACTCGGTTGACTTGATTGAGGAAGATTCGGAATTGGAGAATTGTGATGAATCGGTCTCAAGTCTTCTAGTGCCTGTTGGTGGTGAAGTTGTGAAACAGGAACCGGCAATCTCTCAGTTGTTTGACTTGAACAACTTGAAGTCCTATCCAAGGACAATTCGGCTTGTGGCTTTAGTGATGAGGTTCTGTCACAACCTACGGTCTGCTGCTTGTGATAGAAGGTTAGGACAGCTGTCTCAGGATGAGAGGTCGAAGGCCCAGGTTCAGTTGTTCAGGTTGATGCAGGATGCTTCTTATCACCGTGAGATAGAAGCTCTGAGAAAGGGTAAACCCCTCCCAAGGGATTCTGCTCACAAGGAGTTGGACCCCTTCTTGGATAAGACTGGATTGTTGAGAATGAAGGGACGTCTCCAGTTTTCTGAGCTCAGTTATGATAGTAAACACCCAATCATTCTGCCCAAGGGACGAGTGTCCTACTTGCTGGTCAGATTTCAGCATTTCCTCATGAAACATGCTGGAGTCACCACTCTACTGACTGCCTTGAGGTCCAACTACTGGATAGTAGGCCTGAGACAGTTGGCCAAACATGTCTGTAAGGAATGTGTTCCATGCAGAATAGTTGAGGCGAGGGCATGTAATCAAGTCATGGCCCCCTCCCCGGATTTCGAGTAAAGGATGCTCCTTGCTTCGCGGTCACTGGCCTTGACCATGGTGGCCCATTGTTTTGTATAGATTTTCCCAAGAAGAAATTCTATATCCTGTTGTTCACTTGCGCGGTGGTCCGGGCTGTCCACCTTGAGCTCACAGACTCATTGAACCTACCTGATTGTATCCTGGCGATTCGGAGGTTTGCTGCTCGGAGGGGTCTCCCCTCTGAGTTCCATTCTGATAATGCAGCCACGTTCACTGGGGCAGATACTTTGTTGCAGCAGTATTTTGGTCCCCATAGTCCAAAGTGGAATTTCATCGCCCCAAGGTCCCCATGGTGGGGAGGGTTCTGGGAGCGGCTTGTGGGTTCAGTGAAGCGGTCTCTGAGGAAATCGCTGGGTAAGAAATCACTGACTCGATCAGAGCTTGAGACTACGTTGCATGAGGTAGAGGCAAATGTCAACTCGCGACCTTTGACCTTCGTTGGTGACAGTTTGGATTCCCCAAACCCCTTGACACCTTCACACTTCCTCATTGGTAGGCCCGCTGGATTTCAAGTTGAGATTGCGAAGGATTCTCTCAATAATCCTGAGGTTGTGCTCGCGAAGGATTTGGGTGCTCGAGAAGCAGTCCGTCAAGCTAGGCTGGATGATTTCTGGAAGGTGTGGAGCGATGACTATTTGAGAAACCTTCCCCCTGTGTCTAAGAAATTTCAGGCTTCTTGCAATGTGAAGGTTGGATCAGTAGTGTTGATCAGAGAGGATCATGTCCCTCGGATGTCTTGGCCCCTAGCTGTGGTCACTGAGACCTTTCCTGGTAGGGATGGCATTGTGAGAAGTGTTCGCCTGAAGACTGCCACTGGGTTTCTCACTAGATCTGTTCAGAGATTACATGACCTTGAAATCAGTGCACCCCTGCCTAACCAAGATTCTGATGCTTCTGAAACCAATAATGTTGATTTGAATGAATCCTTCAGTCAGGACCTTGTCGCTGACTTGAGAGGAAATCTTGATACTGATGTTGACACTGAGGCAGTCTCTGTCGTTGAGACAAGCACAGAGACCCCCTCTAGGCCTAGTTGTGAATCTGATGATAGCGTTGCTGTAGCGAAGACTACTAGAACTGGCCGGGTCGTTAGACCACGGGATAGATTGGATCTGTGAAGATATGGTATAGTGTAACTATCTGTCTTGAGGTGCGTTGAGTTTCTAAAGGTGACTTTCTGTAAATTCCGTACTCTTGCTGTTGAACTTGAATTTGTCTGCATTGGTTATCTGTCTGATACACTTTCTTCTACCAGTAATTGTAGGATTTTAGTAGGATGTGCTGAATTTGCCACAATATTGGGTATAGGTACAATCAGAGACAAGCCTATCGGCGTCTGATTCACAATGTGGTTTGTGAGGAGTGTCATAGTCGTCAACAGTGTAGCTTACGTATTTCGAAGACCAGTGGAATTGGCGGCGTCAAATTATTAGTGAAATTTATAATTTACAAATTACAAATTACAAATCGTTTATTGAAACCGTGTAAAAAGTTACATTTTACATAAGATGAAAGTACAATGACCATAAGCATGATGAACTAAATAACTGGTGTGACATTGTTGTGGATTTGGTGGTGTGCAGCTGGAGGAGTGGACAATGTCACAACCAGGGTTCCTACATTATGTACAGTGGAACCTCCGTTAGTAGACACCTCTCTATTAAAGACAACCTTTCCAATAAGGACACTGGTTTTGGTCCCAAATTGGTTGTTTCCATTCAATTTTGACTTCTCTAATCAGTCTTTGGGTGTTCCGAATGCTTGACACATTTCGAACATGTTTTGGTTGGAAACAACCCTACAGTCTTGCACTTATGGCTGAATGAATGACAGTGCATTTTCGTGTAAGCTCGGTGACGAAATGCTGCGACACTATTCGTCACCAACATGCTTGATGGGTGGTGCCATCTGCACAAAGGACGATGAATTAAATAACTGATGTGACATTGTCGCTGCATTTGCAGGTGTCCACATCGAGGAGTAGATGATGTCACTACATGTACCAGGGTTTGTACTTTCATATACAGTGGACCTACTTTTTGTGGACACCTTTCTATTGAGGACAACCTCTTTAATAAGGACAGTAGTTTTTGGTTCCAAATTGGTTGTTTCCATTCAACTCGACTTCTCAGTTTAGGACACCTCTCTGCTAAAACAGCACTTTTCAGTCCCTGGGGCATTTCTGGAAATTTCATGCTATAGAGCAATTGGTTCAGCTAAGTGACAAGAACAGTACTATAAGACGGTTTTAAAAAGTTGAAAATTATTTATTTAAATGACATATGAATGGTTCAGCAGTAATTGGCAGTGTGCATTATGTAATGAAATATGATTTACATAATATAACATTTTTGTGACAAATAGTACAGATGATGGATAAATCGATACAGTGGATAGCTGTTAGAATATGCAATACATGCAATAGCATTTGTTTTTATTGAGATTTTGCGAGAACCAAGTGGTATTTTGACAAGATAATAGAAAGCCAATAACACTACAAGAACATGACTTCAATACATTGACATTGTAGTACTTGGTATACTAAAAATATTCAAAGATGGGTATCTTGAGTTAAAGTACAAGATGTATGAATGAAGGAGGCACTCTGGTAAGAAATGGTGTCGCTAATGAAAGATTAGAATTAAGACATATCTCTGTATTTCATGTGGTGTACTGACAAATGGTGCAGTTTGTTAGCAATTTTGTACATAGTTGGTGTGTCATGTTTATTCATACATCTTGCTATATAAAAGCGAGTGAGAGAGGCATTGTGACATTAGAGTGTTGTATATCTATAGAATATGTGACCCGTCACAGCAAAACCAGGTACATGTCGCACAGAAGATGAGCCTAAATGACACCAGGAGATAATGGAAGAAATTGATGTGCTCATATTTTACAAAAGGCAGACAATAGATAAATGAACAAACAGTCCGTCTCAACCTGCCAAGCTCAGAGCGACATGCGCCTGGTTTTGCTGTGACGGGTCACATATACAAAGTTTACATAAAACAAGATTTGTATGTTTATTTAGGAGGAGTACAAAAGTTGTATATAAAATGCCGACTTCATAATGATTTATAGGACACAAAATTTGACATGACAGCATTTTATAAAATATGAATAATCTATAATGAGAATAGTTTTGTAGCACCAATGATTTGAAAATACTGAATTTATTTATTGCATGAAAAGAACACAAAAAACAGGACGATTACATGATTGTCACATGCTTGTCACATGCGTGAAATATATTGTCATGGATGGGCATTGGGAACAAAAAGAATTGCTGTTATCAGCTGCATTGGTAGCGATTGCTTTAGCTGATTTTCAGAAACTGACAGGAATGAGAATGTTGATATAGTGTTGAAAAAATATTTTTATAACATACATTGCATTCAAATAACACTAAGAAGTAGACGAGTACTAATTTCGCACACTTGAAAATATATGGACATTGACTGTCACTGGTAGTGGTAGTAGAGTAATTACATGCCATCAGCAGCACTAATTCAGACAGTTTTCGCTGTGCTTCAGTAACTGACTGGAATGACTAAGTTTGATTGTGCTGAAATGATACATAATAACGTACATTGCATAAACAAAATGATTACAAGATTTGTACTGTCTTGAAATATATGGACAGGGACAGTCACTGGAAGTTTGACATGCCATCAGTTGCACTGCTCCCGACAGTTTTCACTGTGCTTCAGTAACTGACTGGAATGACTAAGTTTGATTGTTCTGTATTTGCCTCCATTTGGATTTTGTGAACAAAAGTTACTAACCTTGTGTAATTGAAGTGTCGAATTCGCCTTGGTCGAAATGATAATACAGTAAATAAATCTATTGAATGTTGCTGAAAAGAAAACATTTACTACGTTAGAAGCCATGTACATGATAACACCACCACCACCATTATCAATATCATCACAAGTCAACTGGGGAATATGTGTGATATTTGTTCAAAACTTGCGTATATGGTATTTGCAGGTCTATTGTATTGTAACATATTTTTCACTTTCAAAATTAACTTTTTTACTAGAAATTATGAATCAATACTAACCGTAAGAAGCGTATGAAATTACAGAAGGCCTTCGTCGAAAAATGTAATGTACTTGTACTCATTCGTGTCATTAAACCTGAAAGCAGCACAGCATAACAGTGAAATTACCGTGACATCAATGGATGTCAAACTAACGTAGTGACGTAAATTTGAATTCGAAGTGCACAATTTCACAATTAAGGTTTTGAACACATTGAGAACTGAAAAACTTCATACAAATGCTTTCACACCAATGATATGATTGTGGCGCTCCTGATGAGGTATCGCCCTCTGCTAAGCAGCTTTGGTCGTAACTAGGGTAAATGTTTTTTTCAAGTGATATGAGCGATGCAATACCTTAGTTACCACCAGCGCCACGTAGCAGTCAATGAAGTTGTGCTGGTACCCCATTAACGTCATGCTTCAAATTTGAAGAAATTAATATTACCTTCATTAAGTACGTAATTTACACCAGGCCTTTGTCGAAAATGTAGATCTCGAAGTCTAACTGTATTAATGAAAGAAAACATCAATGTGACAATATGGTCTACTATTTATGAGGGGGAGAACGGGTATTTTCGGGACACTGGGATGGGCCGAAAATAACTGTCGGGATTCGGGATAGACACCCTTATTTTAGCGGGATTCGAGACAAGCCGTGTTTTGCGTCACGATTCAGCTAAAATTGCATATTGGGAAACGGGATAAGCCTTTTTCCTAACGGGACGTCGAGACAGTTACCCCCCCCCCTTCCCCGTTCCCACCCTCATGACATGTAGCATTGATTGATTGTATTGTAGGCCTATTGTTACTCACAATCTATTTTTTTGTAATTGATACTGGTAGTATCAATGTGAAATATGCCACACGTTGGGAGCATGCAAGGCCTAGTACAATACACCATCATCACAATCAAATATTTCAATAATACACTGTCAACGAGAGTGAATGTTCAACCATCAATCACGTGCATTGTAGTGTAGCCTACATCCCCCATGACGGCTTGCGCCCCGCTGACACGACGAGCACATGGCTGAGCCAATCCATCGCCTATACACTACTTTACAAAAATCGACACCTACTGAAACTTTCACTAATTATTCTCGGAAATGTACTTTATCGTTACATCAATAAATGCACATTCGAATTTCAAAACTACCACTTATTTTTGCCGTGAAACTGACCTGAGTTATCGAAACACCGTCACTACGAAAAGAGGAAGAAGCAGGTCCGCATTTATCGAAATATTGCTAAATATAATTGTCAAAATGTCGACCAAATTACCAATTAAATCACAATAAACTTATCAAATGTTCACTCATGCCTTTGGGTGAAAAAATACTGATTTTTCAATCATTCTCAATTTTACAAATCACCAATCACAAAAAGAAATAATGATGCAATTACCCAAAATAGATGAGATTTGACCACTGGTATAATTCCGCCATCTTGGATATCGGCATCGTCACCACCACTTCAAATTCTAAAGTCTTATTCAGGCCTAATGTGTCACCTGCTGTGGTAAAATGGCTTGTTTTATCAATAAATAACAAAATATGATCTTTGTAAATAAAATCGGAGATCTTCTGGTGTGTTTTTATGTGAATTTATTACGAACTATCAATGCAGCGCAGGGCAGCCATCGTGTTCTCATGCGTAGTGGCGATGCGATAGCCATCCGCGGCACTGCTTTTCAAGATGGTGGCAATTGCCCAGTGCTAGAGGCGTTGTAAGGAAAATTGAGAACAGGCCCCTAATGAATGAACTCTCAACGATATCGATATATTTTCGTAATTCCAGCACAACTGTTCAACAATGAACGTCCACCGACAATCCCACTTAACGAATATTAATATCAATTCATATCATGTATCTTAAAACGCTTTTATTTCATTTTAAAAAGAGTTATCGAGTGAACGATGACCTCCTACCGTACCCTCGAAATAAACAGCCAAAATGACCACAAAAACACCTTTTTAGAAAAAAACAGCGATTTTTACGAAATAAATGTCATCAGAGACGAAACTAGACACTAATTTAGCTAGGTATGCACAGTAATAGTACCTGAAGTGATCGATTTCAAGGAGAAAATACACTGAAAACAACTTTTCAGGAACAGAAATAAGATCACATTGTGAATAACAGTTTCTATTGGTGAATGTGAAGAATATTTGTGTATTCCATGATAACTGCATGATTATTAGTATGTTTCGCCTGTATGTGTTACATGTACAACACAGAATCAGTGATATTGAGGTGTAATTTTGTATTGTGTACAGTGTTTTACTCAGAAGCGCCATTTGAGCAAGATTTCTTCTGATTGTGATTTGAAATGTTTGATACTGTAAGGTAAACCGTGTACCAGTTGTGCACCCAATTTGGATGTTCCTAGATTTGTATTTGCTGAGGAAATTAGAATGTGACATACATGTAGAGACGTGTTTGATAAGGGACACTGTGTGTAACATTTGTAAGTACCCGGATATTTGTGAGTGTATCTGCTTCTAGGTAATTTGTCTGACTGGGAGAAGTTGTATGCTCATTGGGAGTAGAAGAGTGTGTTAGCTGCTAAGGTCTCTTTACCCCTACATTGTGTTCAAGGGCAGCTGGTAAGATTTGTGCTAAATTAAGGTTGCCATGTTTGAGTATTGTCAATATTTGCTAAGTGGACAGACATGACCTGTTGGAGTTTACAGTAATTTGTATGCAGAGATGAATGTTTAGGTAAACTAGGGTTAATTTCTGAATTGGATGTGTGTCTAAGTTGACTACTAATTAGCAACAGTAAGCCTGTGACTATTGGGTTGTAGTATGTTTCATACTTGTGTAATTTGAGTTGTAGGATTTGTTGACTGTTGGTTGTAATCATACCACTTTTACATGTATGTATGGTAAAGTTAAAATCTTTAGTGTTTATGATTTCTTGTTTTAAGCACCGCTGGTATTTTGGATTTCTCTCAGATAGCTATGTATAATAGAGAAGCAACTTTGTTCCTTACTGTGAAGCTGGTTAAAACTAGACCCCTTTGAACCTTTTCTTTCAGTCTAATAATAGTAGCTCTGGGTGTAGACTTTAATGTAGGCATGATTTATTGATTAGTCTTGAGCTGTTGGTTTTTGGTGCCTTAGTGCGTTTGTCTAATTCTGACGTTGGTTATTTGTTGCTCTTGAGTAATGCTTACATTGAACTCTCACTTGGAAAGTATGATTTTCATGTATAGTATAATATTTTCCCTCTAGGTTAAATTGGAGTGATATTGGATCCCTCCAAGGTGGGGAGAATGTTGGAGATTGACCTCTTAGTTTAATCTTAGGCCTAATGCTGTGTCGCCATCTGTGATTGTAGTTTGTAACCAAACCCCCTTTTTGTCTTTCCCGCCACTAAACTTGTTGGAGCTCTCCTATTGTTTTTACATTTTAAAGGTGCTAATAAAAGAGTTAGATTTGTAAAATAGAAACACGAGGGTTTCTTTCCGTTATTTAGCCGGCAAGTTTCGCCAATTTCGGGCTGGTTCCGTGGTCCCCGAAAACATCTGTAAATGGAATGCTCCGAACATTACGTAGACGTCATCAAATCGTGGCTGTTCAGTGACTTGGATCTTTGTAGCCCTTTTAGCAACATCAAGATCGTAGGAAACAACGCCGTATGGTTGTTCGCACTCCTGAGCACACTTTTGGGTAAGGGACAGCGTTTCCACTACAACATCATCATTCGTCGGTGAGCGATCGATAGTTGGCATGTACAGAACAACCTGCTTTGGGAGATGGTCGACGTAATACCGAGCATTGAAACCTATCCACATTGGGACGTTCTCTATTTCAAATGCATGGGCTGCCATCCATAAGAAGTCAAGCTTTCTTGACTCCTTGGACACATCTAGAAGTTCCCTGAAATCTTTCTTTTCATAGGCAAAGTTGTCCATTCGTGGTTTTTTCCTGTATGGAGGTAGGGCAGTACTTGGAACATCTAATCTGCGGCGCTTCCTTTCTCTACCAATCACCGGCATCTTTTCTACCACTGTTGCTGTTGGTTCATCTACTAGTCTGGGCGTTGGGATGCTCTGATACATGATACCCATGGTATCGTGTAAGGTGTCTGTGCCTGAAAGTGTCTGGGTCAGTTCGTCATAATTGTCGAAGGCTAACCCACAGGGGATACCGGACACCGACCCTGCAGGACAAGTCAAACCGCGGTCTAAAGTGGCATATGCAAGTTCTGTCTCGAGTTCCTCAGCTTTGGTGTAATTCAAGCAATGACCTAATCTATTCAACATTGTCACTGTCTTCCTACTCCCAGTTAGTGACTTCAATGACATTGCTGTTAAGATTTGCTTTCGCGGTTTTAGGGCGCCATGTTTTACTATGAAGAGTGAATCCTGGCTCATGGAATCTGAACGACGCTTGACCGAATCAGAATATGAACCTCGCGCAGGACCTCCCAGCAATGCACTAAAGAACATCTTAACCAAATCAGGAGGAGTTCCCTCTCCTTTTTTCAGTGATTCTATACTGAGTGGGTCAGAAAGGGGCTCGCTCTTTACAGTTTTAAGGGCCTGCCTAAGAAGCAGAGCAGCTTTTGTAACCTGTCCCTCTGGAGATGACTTAAAGTCATACACTGCTCTGATGGATGAATACTCTATGGTAGTACTGTGTACTATCACACCTTGCTGCTTACAGTCTGGAGAATGGAGGGTGATCATGTCTGGGAACTGTTTAGTCAACAGATCTCCTAGATACTGGGATTTGCTGATTGAAGGAACCACCTCTAGTTCAGTACATAGGTCAGTGTATTGCTCATAAATTGAGACAAGACGCTCAGGTCTCTGGTTGCCAATCACATTCTCTTTTACGTAGGAGTAGATACTTTCTAGGGGAATCTTGACATCAACAGGTTCCTCGGCGATAGGGGGAAGAAAACCTTGCATGCGATCAGCTTTGCGAATATGCAGGGAACGACAAGTGTGATGGTACTGGGCTTCCTTCGCTATCAAGTCACCACCGCTGATTTTTACAATTACATGAGTAAGCTTGAGCTGGTTAGCAACCTGAATTATCTTTTGCTCTGCCTGCCTGGTTTCAATTTTTCCGAGAAGCTCTCTCGTTCCATCTGGCCGCCTTCTAGATTTTTTCTCACAAAATAAACATGTATCAGGAAAAATACCAACATTTGATGCACCTTTGATTGAATTGTCATCAACCGAAGCTGTTGTTACAGAGCGCAACACCTTTGTTTTTCGGCCTCAAGTCTCATCAGATCTAGGATGAAACTGAGAGGCAACCGCTGTAAAGTTCTTGTAGCACTTGCTGTGGTACCCATCGGTATTGGCTGGACACTCTGGCAACGCATCAATTACTACCTTAAATTTTGAGGAGTGATAGTTTCTCATGTTCTTCCTTGCCTCCGCAGCACGCTGAACCACGGTCCACTTCTCTGCTTGCCACTTCTGTAACTTCGTAGCTTCGTTGGGTAGAATGTGTATCAGACAATTTGAAGGCACTGACTCAGCAGCAGGTGCGGCTGCTGTAAGGAAAAAAACAACATGCTTGTCAAACTAATTAAATGATGAAACTGGGATGAAAATAAAACGAGCCACAGCTACATTTAGCTTTATTGGTCATATCCAACGGGAAAACCACAGAAACAAATATCCTACAAACCTTGGTCAGACGTAACTGTTGTCATTCTGTTTGTCAAGTTTGAAGGCACTGACTCAGCAGCAGGTGCGGCTGCTGTAAGGAGAAAACAACATACTTGTCAAACTACATGATGAAACTGGGATGAAAATAAAACGACTTGGAAACAAATACATTTAGCTTTATTCGTCATATCCAACGGAAAAGCCACAGAAACAAATATCCTACAAACCTTGGTCAGGCGTAACTGTTGTCATTCTGTTTGTCAAGTGAAGGGGATTTTTTGCATTTCCTGCAAGAAAGAACATATTATTAACGTAGGACAACCCTTCTAATAGCGAGAAATGAAAAATATTCATGAGTGCGACACGGAGCCGGCATCTATGATAATCTTAGTCAATTATCCCTTTTTGATATTATGAAACACTAAAATGGTGTTTGTTCATTGGAATGAATCTTCCATGTTGTCGATGCATGCAGGCAAAAGAATTCGATTTAACTAATCCTTACCTTGTATTTATCTCAGCTTTCAATCAGTGTTGCGAAAAATACATCGTTACGTAACTTTCCATCAGATTCCGATTTACCTCATGCCAAGGAAATTAAATATTGACTTGAACACCATCCCAGTAGCATTTCACCACTGCATTGATGTGGACACGTCCCTTGTGATACGGCCTGACACGTCTGATCTTATGATCAGAAGTAGGACTAAGAGATAGGACAGTAGGACAGTAGGCCTATTACTATTATAGGCATCTGTAGGTCCTGTTGCTATTCCATTAAAGCAGGTTGGTGACTCACAAAATAACTAAAAATGTTTACAGAAAATGAAAATGAAAACTTATCATTTTATCATGAATGGTACTAGGCATTAAAAGAAGCGAGCTTCGTGTTTTACAGTGACCCCTTTGACCATAAAGAACCCTTCTTGTTCAGATATGCCAGGAAATTCCTTTTCTTGTGCTAGATTTTTATGATCAGGGGACACGTGTGATTCATTATTCTGAATTTCAGCGTTGTTCCTCCAAGTGTAATTGATACCCTTTTTTTACCCTTACCGCGGTCCTTCTTGATAAAAAATGCCAATGTTTATCTTTTCTTGGGTTACATATTTATCATCAGTGTTATCATGGGATTCATTGGTGTAAATTTCAGATGTGTTCTTAAAACTGTAATTGTGACCCTTTTTGTCCCTTAAGGACCCTTCTTGTCTAAAACTGCCAGTACATTTATTTTCTTGTGTTACATTTTTGTAATCAGTGATAAAGTGGGATTAATTTGTGTGAGTTGCAGACTTGTTCTCAAAAGTGTAATTGATACCCTTTTGGGCCCTTATTGAGGGCCTTCTTGGGTACCCATCGCCCGTGATTTTTTTTTCTTGTGTGACATTTTATCATTCATTGGTCAAAGTAGATGTTTAAAAAGACATTTCAGGCTTTGTTCTCCAAAGTGTAATTGAACATGCTTCTTGGGGGGTATTAAAGGGTTTACACAACCTTCAGACCAGGAATGTGACATGCAAGAAATCGTTTTTATACCATCACCAAACACTCTCAATGTAATAAGAACATCAAAACTTTCGTTCTCAATAGTGTAATTGAAACTGAGCTGGCTCTCGGTCTAATAGCTCCTTCAAATTTGTTGCAGTCGATCTTGGTCTTCCTGGGAATAAAGCTACCATCTCACGCGCAACAGCATCCCATGCCTTCTTCTTTTTCATTAGTTGTGGCATCTATCTGATCGTTTATCTTCAAGCACATTTTTACTTCTGTTTACACTTTCAATCAGCCCAATACGCTGATCCAGCGTAAAATTATCCGCACGTTTTTTGAACATGTCTGCTCAGTGTCCTGACAGAAAATCAAATGGATGGGGGTTTGAAACTTCAATTTATACAACCCCTTTTGTTCCACATGTTACATGTCCAGGTTACATGATCTCGTGATGAATGGAAATGTGACCACACCGCGTGATCACTTCCAAAGACGGAAAGTTAGACATGGACAGATAATCGTCTGATCAGGCCTTGTTGTGAATAGCGATAATCACGGGAATTTATCAACACGCGTACAAACCTGTTTTAATCATCGTACATATTTTAATCGCGTCTAACCTAATCGGGTGATAATCAGCCTTTATGAATATGGCCCATGGTCTCTCTGGCAGTCTATTGTGCGGAAACACTGAAATATGAGGAACAAAAAACATATTACACCTTGGTCAATAGTTACAATACAAGAACATGTAGTAGGTCACTAGCACACCATTGTAAGCCAGAATCGACTACTTGAACATGTACGTCCTCTCAAGTTGAACTACTTTCTATTGATCGATGGTCATGTGCTATGCAGTTCTAGAGCATTCCTCTCCGATCAGGTGATCTGGTCGAAAGTCTTCAGATACAGCGGACTCGGATACTTACAAAAATGATGGGCCTACTCTCCAAAAAAAATTTTCTTCAACTTCCAATGTTCTTGGCTTTTGCTTTTGGTCAAGTCTACTACCAGCCAGAGCAGATTCATCTTTCTTATGGAGGTTAGTATATTTCGCAGAAATTTTGCTGGGGAGGTTTCAAAAGAATTCAAAAAGTGCAGTGGAAACATCAGCGTGTGTCACCACTACTGAGGTTCCGGGTTCAATTCCCCGTCGCTCCCAGTACGCTCATGTGATGGATGCGACTCGATCTCTTCGATAGCGTAGGTTTCTTCTCGGGTCTCCCGTTGCCTCTTACTTACACTACAATCACCGAGTATATTTTACAGAGCTAACAATGTCCCGGTTGACGCTCTCAAATCAACAAAATTCTACTGAACAACTCGGCTTTTTTTCTTTCCGCTTTTTGAGCTGAAGTTCACTTCCGCGAGTTCACTGCCTCTGCAGGTCGACTCAGGAAATATATCAAGTGATGTTTTCACGCCCCGATTGGTAAGCCGATTTAAAGTTCCAGGTTAATCTGCGAGATTAAATTGACATGCATGCATAAACACCCTGTTTTCTAACTTGGCCCAAGTTAGAAAACACAAACAACCGACCAACAAACAACCAACTGCACTTGAAACAAGATAGGCCCCACTTGGCTCATCTTGGAAATCTTAAGTCAGTCGTATCCTCCACTCGACTACGTAACTGACCCTGGAATAAACTGATGGTTATTCCCGAGACGAGGCGGACAAATAATCTACTCCGCCAAACGAAACGACTCTTACATCTTTCCTAGCAACTCAGTCACTATTGAAATCGATCGGCGCATCGGTGATCTAAAACGCGCTCTGGTGGCTGAAATTTCTAATGCTGATTTTCACGTTATCACACGATTCAATACACGATCTTGTAAGGATCAATCACCCCACCCCGCGGTCGGAGAAAAACGTCGATACATACCACAAAAGAACAATATGATTGTCAATTAAAGTAAGGAATGAATGGAATAATACTTACTGAGTAACTAGAATACAATTTAATTGTATTCATTTAAATCGCGGTTTTGAGACATGGGTAGTATGCATTTATCATCGAACGACGGAGGTGTGGTGATATAAAAGAGTAGACGGTGTAGAAGTTTAAAATGTCCTAGGATAGAATGCCCGGGAAACAAAGGATTCTATTATGCGCTTCAATCTCTAAGCTATTGACGATCAGGGTCGCTATAGAACCATATTGCAGAATACAATAGGGCCGGACACTTTTTCCAGGGGGGCATTTGTTACTGTTACACCGGAAATCCCGCTGGAAGCTTGTGCGTTTATTCAGGGCATAAGCTCAGTCGTCAGTGCCTGGTGTTGGTCTGATTTTCAGGATGCACTTGACTGCACGATCAACAAGTTCGTTGACGAGACATTTTGCAGATAGGCGCTCTCGTTTAAAATAAAAAGCATAATATCCCTCGAGCGGGTTCGAATTCGTGACCTACGGCACTTTGACATCACCGTCTTACACACTATGCATTAACGCTATTATTTTGAGAGTAAAATATTTCTCAATTTTTCCTTTCACATAAAAGCTTGACAGATTGGCGTGTTTTTGGGCCATCCATAACATTTTCAGTTTCAAAGCCGCCTTTTAAAATTTCCCTATTACATGTTAAATATTGACAAATGAATTTAATAAGATATATGATCGGTAGATTAACATGGCACAGCTGTATTTTTTAAGTTTTAGATGCCCTATATACCTCTTACACCTACCCCTACCCTAACCTTTTCCTTACAAAAATTCCTCCCCCCTCTCCTCAGCTCAATCCCTAAAATCGCCTAAACTGTTGTTTGTTACGGTACGGTATATTATAGGTATAGTCACTTTGTTTTAAAATACTTTTGTTTGATAATTTTACCGCCACCTTGTTGAAACCGATTTCACTCTCGGTTTTAGATGCGCCCACAAAGATGGTGTTGACCTGGGTTACCATGGACAACACAACGACCTCGGAGGTTCAGTATGGTATTAAAACCCTTGGTAGTGTGGCTAAAGGAACAATAGACCTTTTTACTGATGGAGGTGCTGCCGCTAGGAAGTTCTACATGCATAGGGTCATTGTAACTGGGCTCACTCCTGGAACAGCATATCGTAAGTTATTGGCATTTATAGCAGAGAGCGCCCAACAGCTCATTAACATACGATCCTACGACAGAATTAATGCTGATCATAACATAGCTATACCACTTGCAATAAATACGAATTTATAATACCTTTTGCCAAGGATACGTTTTTGTATCGGTTTTCTATGCACCAGTGGCCTTAAAATGAGCAATTGTGCTGAATGTAGACATCAGACTGGCCTTCCTGTCTGTATGCTGACCAAGTTTATTGAGGATTTCAGGAAGATGGACCAAACACTTATTCCATTTTCCTGTCTCTGGTTATAAACATGATAACATGATAAAACATCATTTGAACCGGTGCCAGTTAGAGTATATCATTTTGAAATGAGAAACTGTCCATATTTTTGAGTCCGTTTAGTTTAACCTTAACACGTAAGCTTAATCAGTGTGACGGATGCTTTACATGGAGTTATTGAGCGTCTTCCGCTGATACAGTGTAAAGCTGTTAAGTATAAATCGCCTTGGACTTCTTCTAGGTTACCGTGTTGGAAGCACAAACTATGGGTGGAGTTCTCTGTATACGTTTACAGCCATGCCCGGCCAAGGAGCAGCATGGAGTCCGCGGTTTGCTGTTTATGGCGATATGGGCAACAAGAATGCTCAATCTTTGACCAGGTTGCAGACTGAGGCTGAGAATGGAAATTTTGATTTTATTCTTCATGTTGGTAAGTGATATTCAAAAGTTATGTGTGTAAATCAGTCTCTTTTCAAACATTGTTCTCAAACCACATGCTCAATCATAAAGAGGAGTGTGATAAGCGTGGCTAGAATGAAAGCGGAGTGTCAACAGATAGCCTACAGCTAGAGAGGTGTCAAAGTCAATAATGTAAACAGAGAACGGATTTCATGGCTTCATTCAGTAATTCTGCTTATCATTTTCAGGTGACTTTGCCTACAATATGGACACGGTAAGCGGGTTTTCATGTGTTGCATCAAAGGATCACTAGAATCTCAAGAATCTTTAAATATCGGTATAATACAGGCGTCGACTTTATCAAAATTTGTTAAGAATAAAGGCAAAAGATGCCATGTGATCAAAATTGATTCAGATCGCAAATAGGCATTCACATCATTCTGTTGAGAGCTATTATGGCACTGTTCTAAGAAAAAAATAGCAATTGGAGGATAATCGTGACCGCTGCGTGAACCAATGGGTACTAATTATACGGGACTTGTCACTTCTGCCATGGTTCGACCGCAGCGCCACTTATTGCCAACATATCGCGTGCTCGGGACCATCGAACAACCGGGCCAGAATAGCACTGAACCTGATCCTTATCCCTGGTTTCGTCCTATGGACGAGAAACCAGGATACTAAGAAAACCGGCTGAGTGACCGGTCCGAGTCGCCGTATCAGCACGAGATGATTTTCTACGGCATGAAGGTCGAGACCACAGGTCCAGAGCTTTCATGACACTTCAATCAATAATCAGAGGAAAACGTCCCAATTCGCTGACTGCTAGGTTACAGGACTTACAAACTTACAGAAATATAAGTGCGTTCTATCTGAAGGCTCCGCATCAAGCCTATTACCAAATATAACACTGAACATACTTATACTTGACCTTTTTGAAAATATTTTCCGCCTCCCCCCCCCCAAATTTCTGCACCTTACAAACAGATAGGTTTAATAAGTTGATCCAATGATTTTAGAAAAAGTCTTGGGCTGATCGTTAGAATTACCTTTACATGCTTTCAATTTGAATAGGGCCTTTTTCGCTCGGTCTGCAAGATTAGATTTTGACTGAGTGAAGATGCAAGAAGAATAAAATTCGACTCCAAGATATTGTTATTTCTGAACATTGTAAATCAACTGTTCTCCAAAAGAAAAACATGCTTATATTTATGACCATTCCCACTAAACTTAATGGCTTTGGTTTTCTTTATATTAACTTGTAGATGCCACTTTCTACAGCATAAATTGATACAATCAAGAGAGTTTTGTAATCAAGAAGGGGAAAGAGGGAGTAGAACAAGATCATCTGCATACATGCGACATCGTTCGTCTTGTGAATCCAAAAAAGGAGTATCCCCATCTATCGGTATAACATCCGGGATATCATTAGTGAAAAGATTGAAAAGTTTGGAACTTAATATATCACCCTGTTTTACACCTGTAGTAACTGGTATGGGGTCCGTGATGCTATTTCCAACTTTTATGTAGGCTTGACCATGTTTATACATATTTTGGATTACATCAAAAAATTTACATCTTATATTGTACTTTAATGGTTTGAATAGCAGGCCTGTGTGCCAATCACTGTCAAAAGGCTTCTTAAACTCTACAAAACAGGCATATAGTGATGTCTTACTTTTCTTAACATATTTATCAACTAAGGTGCGAATAATGAACATATCATCAGAAGTTCTGGCACGCTTCTAAAAACCGATTTGGTACGGGTTTATGATATTGTTGTCATTTACGTATTTTTCCAACCTTGAATTTAAAATTGAAGTAAACACCTTCAAGAGACAGCTGTTAACACTAATGCCTATGTAGTTATCTGCACCAGACGAACCACCACTTTTGTATTCACAATATGACCCTCACTCCAGGAAGCAGAAAAATCACGACTTCGGAGGATACAGTTGAAAAATTATACGAGACTTGCCTGTGTAAGTTGAAGTGTGATTGTAATTCTATCGAACTATCAATCACGAATAGGGATCACATGAGATGCATGCAGCATATCAGTAGTCAGTCTTTAACGCTACGGAGGCCTCAGGAATCGAAAGGGATCACGAGGAGGGATATAAAGCAAATAAAAACATGATACATCACCAAGAGAGGGCATGTGATTCCTAATCGTGATTGATAGTTCGATAGAATTACAATCACACTTCAACTTACGCAGGTACGTCTTATGTAATTTTCCAATTCCATCTCCTATCAATCACTTCACTGGGTCACATGAGACTTCAACGCCCTGAGGCCGAAGAAATCACAACAAAGCCAAATATTCTCTATAACGAATATAATTCCCCAAATAGTCATGATAAAAATTCTACATGACGTGAACAATCTACACAAATGTGACCAGTCACAGCAAAACCAGGTGCATATCGCACAGAAGATGAGCCTGAATGACACCAGGAGATAGTGGAAGAAATGGATGTGCTCATATTTCACAAAAGGCAGACAACAGAGAAATGAACAAACAGTCCGTCTCAATCTGCCAAGCTCCGAGCGACATGCGCCTGGTTTTGCTCTGACGGGTCACAAATATGAGGCCATATTTGTCCATAATTTCAGTCTTAATGTTCACAGGCCGCAATTGCTTTCTGGCAAAAAAAAGTTCAAAAGCGTCTTCCCAATGTTGTTCTGGTTTCCAACCTTTTTCATATAAAGTCTGGCAAACGTCTCTTCGTTTGACCATCCGATGCGCTGCAATCTATATATTGATACTCAAAGGATGCAGAATAAAGTCCCATTTAGAGACCTCACAATGCTTCGAAATTCGGCGAAAACTTGCAGGACACCATATCCTGATGCAACGTAAGGTTTGTTTCTCGAAAAGTCCTTTGTCGCGGTCTGGTTGAGCATTTTAAGTTTAAAATATCGATATTCTCCGTAACCGCTACCTCTGATTTATTCGTACTTAGCAACATATTGTCCAATGAAGTTGTCGGCTCAACGTGTCGTCACATGCATGCGCCGCGGTAAATGTAATCGGTGGCGCCAATTGGTCAATATGCCTCGACAGTCGGATGGCTACTACCACCTGAAAACAGCGCCATATTCAGCCTATTCCAGGACCCACATCTCGCACCTCCCCTTATGAATTAAAACAAATGGGCAGAGACATGTATTCATCCACTAGCGGAAGTGTGGCACTTGGCACATAGTCCTTACTGAACTGTGAAGCTGTGGTAAATACATGACTGTGATGGGTGAAAGTGGATTTATTCTTCAATCGTTGGTGGATTCCTAATCTACTGAGCCAGGCCATAACAGGGATATACTTTTTGATAATTAATTTAAAGAAATATTGTGTCACTGGCCAGTTTTGAACTTGTATTCTAATAGGCCCATATCAGTCCACGAGTGACGATTCGATGGCAATGCTGTACACAAATCAATTTTTCTCAGCCAATCGATATAATTGGAATGTTTTAAATTTTTACTATTATTTTGATAAAAGCCTCTTCATAACACATATAAAATTTGGTGGGAATCAAAGCACCCTTGGTGTACTTTTTTCACCAACCTATGTTCATTAAAATGTACACAGAATGTACACACTGGCTAATACAGATCTCTGGCCAAATGTAATTTTTTTTGTTCACCCTAAAAAATTATTTTGAAGCAATGACGTCGGCGGATCATGATTCCACATAGTCTGGGGTCCGGACCTAACTCTCGCTGTACTAAAGTGTCCTCTCCGCCTGTATCGAGGGCAGAGGACCAGACAAGATTCCACGTAGGTCACCGACAAGTCGCGGGAATTGTTTCGCCCCAGACCAAGAACTCGCAATTCGCCTTGGCCCCATGCTTTCCGGGCGAGGCTAGATCAAGAGTGAGTCAAGGAGGTTTCATGGCGACATATGCTAAATTTAGAAAAGCACATGGCCAAGTGTCAGATGGTCACGTGAATGTCATGACCGGCGTACATAAGCTGTGCATCGTGTACACAGTGCCTGGGTGTGTGGTGTAAGCGGAAATAATTATAGTCCCTCGAATCATTATTCACAAATGCCTGTGTGTGGTTGTACTGGTAGTATTTTACAGAGTTTGAAGTTGAGTTTAGTGGTGATGTTCGTGTTAGTGGTGCAGTAGACGATCCCATCAAAAAAATATTTCTAAGGCACCAAGAATCACTTAGGCCTCTCGGCCTCTATAAATATTATTGTCAGTTTGCCATATTTGACCCAATCAATAATGTACCGTGAAGACCTGAAAGGGCCTCAATTTCTGAGAAATGAATATTTACCGTTGGAAATCTCCATTTTACAACACGGCACAGGTTAACACGTAAAAACCCACCTTTTTTAGACTCGGCCGTAGGTAGAAGACTCCTCTCATAAACCGACATATTAGCTTATGTTCACCACGGATCTGCCATCCAGCAATATCATTGATGATAAGGCCAACCTGGTGGTATTTCGGGCGCTTTATCCGGCACTTGCTTTGGACAATCCAGTGAGAAATTGCAGCAGGTCACCAGCGAGGTGACGGCTTCGGTAGGAAGAGTCCATAACTCCGACACATTACAGTTATTGAGATGAACAGTATACTGTTTAATGGTTCCTGGTCTTCGATCAACTAGCAGTCATGATTTCGATTGTTTCTGTATCCAGGTCATATTCCTTTAGTGATTGATGAATGTACTTGGAATGTTCGTTACACTTCACATCATCCTGCCTGATACCCGACAAGCCAGCAGGTCCAGCTTCTGATGTAGGGGGTATTTCTTCCTTGGATGATGATACCAGTAGCCTACTCCAAACGCATCTTCTGCAGACACCTCGCCAGAAGGCTGAAAGGGGGACTGGTGTAAAAACTTAGATTTGACCAGTCAAGGCACAATGGTATCAATGGCCTGAGCCCAAGGATCTGTTTCCCAGGCTATACATATCTCTGTGTTTGAGCATTCAACCTAGTTGCAAAGAGGTCGATTTCGACATTGAACTCAAACAAACTGACTAAGGTATCAAATACATTAGGATTCAGCATCCATTCATGATTTTCTCTGAAATGCCGACTTCTAAAGTTTTACCCCAGCAACGTTACCATGTCGATTTAACGGAATCGACGGAATCACCGGAAACTGGTCTGTAACCGATACAACATGGTTCCCATCATGTATCTGTATCGGTGGGGGGGGGGGGGGGGGGGTTATACTGCGGGGATTCCCGTTTGGGGAAATACCCGATTGGTTCAAGGTCTTTACACGAGATAGCAGGACGAATTCGCTGGTGTTGATCATATTGATACAAAAACCTTTTAAAGGTGGGCGGCCAGGAATTTCTTCAAATTTCCTCTCCCCACGAACTCGTGTTCTGGGTTAAGTTTATGGATAGGCCTAGGTTAGTATCGCTCAAAACCCCTTCATTACCTGCTCCCTATAGCGAAATGTACATTACCTCCCTATATATTTTCCCGCCTCTGACTTTTGCCACATATTTTATTATCTCTTGATCATACAAACCTTCTCTACTTACATGAAAATCGTGAAAAATCGATGACCAACACACCGATCTGTTCTGATTGGTCATCCTAAACAGCGTCCACCAGCGTACATCAGCGCCCACTAGCGTCCACCAGGTTTAAAGTCAGGTATATAAAGTCATCAAAATAAAATTTAGTAGTCATAAACGTAATAAGTACACCATAAAACACAATCCCTGAAAATTTCATGACATTCAGGTGTAAGATAAGGGAGATGTTGTCTAAAATCATAGGGCTCCTGTTGTATTGGGAAGCCCTATCATTTCCTCCATGTCAAATCCAACACGGCCGCCGACTGTGTGGTGGATGCGGGTACATTTTAGACAACAACTTGCTAATCTAGCACACAAATCTCATGAAATAATCAGGACATTTGGAAAATGTCCTGATTATTTCGTTTATGGCCATTAGATTTTATTGTGATGACTTGATATGCTTTTAAACCTGATGGACGCTGGTGGACGCTGGTGAACGCTGTTTAGTATGACCCGTTCTGACAGGAGAATGGGGATTCCCAGAATCAACCTCGTATGCAGGTAATATAGACTGATCTCGCGTCCTACCTGTATATCCAACAGTTCAAAATTATAGTTAGGACGGGGAACGAGCCCACGAAAGACTTCGCAGACCTTTTTACAAGCCTCTCCAGGTGGATCAATTTAATTCTCGATAACTATAGCGACTTATAACATTCTAATAGCCTAAGAATGTTGTATTTATTGTTAGTAATAACATTCTTTAATTGTCAAGCGATTTATGGAGTTTTAGTATTGTTTCCGTAGAGTTTCCGTTGATTCCGTTGAATCCGTCGATTCCGTTAAATAGACATGGCCGAGCAACGTGCTGGCCTGATAACCAGATTTGTCTTTCCATGGCCAATTCCCATGTGTCATGGGCTATCCTATTACACTGAAGTGACTTTGAGCCACCCAACTCGCGAATATAACAGATGGCAGTGGTGTTATTAATCATGAGTCTGACATGTATATTACTTTCATTGTGACACAATGACCTCATGCCAAAGAACGCACCTAGCAACTCCAGGCAGTTGATGTGAAGTTTGCACTCATCCGGTGTCCATTTCCCACCACCAGATAAATTATGCTGTTTGTCAGTATAACCATAACGATAAGCTAACCCAGATGCATCGGAGAATAGGGTGATGTCAGGCTGGCCATGAGAAATAGGATTTTTGGCATCTTGGATGTTTTTAGTCCACCATTGCAATTCTGTCCTGGAACATACAGTCAGTTAAGTTTTTCGGCTATGGTCACCGTAGTGTGATTTCAAAGCCTGGCATTTCGTGTCTTCTAGCTGCCCATATAGAACAGTGGCCCATACATGACCCCTGGGAAGCTAGACACCACTGTTCCAATTACTTCAGCCAGCATCCTAATTGTGATTGATTGCTTTTGCAACAGATCTTGACACATGTTTACCAATTTGTCTTTCTAGTGACCAGGAAGCGAAATAGTCGTACTGATTGAGTCAGAAATAACACCTTTAAACTTCTTGACCTGTTCTGGTGGCAAGTCTGATTTCAGTGGGTGTGGTATCATGCCATTGTCTGACAAGGTTGTTCCCGCTATCATGGCACTTCCAAAGCATTCCACCTTTGCATCATGTAGACTCACTTGGCTAAGTGATCTATTAAATCTGTGCAGGCTATTTTTTGCAGATTCGATTTCTCGGCGATGGCGTAATCAATATTCGTGCAAGGGATATCGATGCGTTTGTGGTGATGTCTAGTTGTGTCTTGTTGAATCAGAAATGAACTTCATTGTCCACAAATATGTGTTATTTTTGGAAATGGAACCCAGAGGCAGGGTGAAGCTGTGTACAATGCTGATGTATATGCCTTATACAAAGAGATAATAAAATAGCAACCTGTGGCGAGCATGCAATTTCGTGGTGCAGATTCTCTGAATGTGGTAAGTTATGCATTGGATGTATACGCGCAGAAAAGTGTCTTATAAAGATTGATCGGGTATCAACAGGAAGCATGGCTATAAATAGCATGTGCATTTATAATGTATTTGACCTGACGGAGACTATTAAATTTGGTAGTTGATAAAGCTTGGAATCAGTGAAACCATGTAACCAGTGATAAACCTTGGAATAGTCAGTACTAAACCGTGGAATCACTGTGCAAGTACCGCGTGAAATCGGGCGTGTTCCTTCCACGATTTATTCATTTATACCCTCCCAACTGCCAATCTCGTCCCAGCTGACTTTATTGATAGCAATTTGCCAGTAGTTCCAGAATCAACCTTTTTGTGGAGGATGACGTCATCATTGAATGCATTGGAAATGTGTTGTTTGTCATTAAATAATAAACTTATATTCATGACGGGCCGCCATTTGCAAATGTCTAATTATTGCTCTTTGATGAAAGCAAAAGTAAGCTTTTGTGATTGCTTTGTATTCCATATACTAAAATAAAACGTTTTTATTAGAAGAACCATTTGCATATATAATGCTCTGATAAAGCTCAGTAGATATGACAAACATGCACACGGGAATCACTAAAAAATGTGTCCGCTTAGAACTGGTTACATCACGGAAATATCTCTACATCCCTCGATGTGTACATGAATATGTACGAAATCGCTCACAGCGAAGGAATTTATTCACAATTTTCATCTCCAAACCTGGCCAAAACCTTCGGTAATAAACCTTCATCTACGTTTTTACGGATAAGTACCAGCCGGTACTGCATGATGTAGTCAATCTTCTCTGTATCACCCTGTATGATCACACCGCTCCGTAGTTCAAAAAGGCCCCGTGTGGTGGCGTAGTAAGCGGAGCGCTGATTAGTCCATATTATGGGTGTGTGGTGGGCGTGTCGTGACGTGCATGCCTATATTTGGGAGATCAGTAATGTACACTGGAGGCGAGGTATGACTGGATTGTTCTAAAATATAGATTATTGAATCGGCTATGCGACCGATTTCTAAACTACCGTCAAATTCCGATCTGATCATGTAAAAATAAGCTCCAAATATTGATTCGTAACCACCTTAGGTTCAAATGGCATTATTTCATGTTTTTATGCATTTTAAGGACTGATTCCAAGGTTTATCACTGGTTTCAAGGTTTCACTGGTTCCAAGCTTTATCACCTACCATTAAATTTTCACCTCTACGTCCATTATACTAGTGATGCTTCGGTTACCGCGCTCTAGGGTGACGCACTCTCAGTCTGTGAAATATCTTTTTGCCCTGGTAGGAAAGTGAAGTCCTATGCTGTTTCATGACATTTGAAAATTCCATAGGTGTGATATATCGCCTGGGATACATCATGCAATCAAATTAAAATTTATTTGTGAGTAGCGGATCCAGAAATCTTTAAAATGGGTGGGGATCAGTGAAGGTGCCATCTTTGAAACCAGTTTGGTACGAGGGCCCTGACCAAGAAATAATTCTGATTCATAAGTGTAAAACATGTGGTTTTCGGGCCATCTCTTGGACTAGCTATACTTGGACTTGCACTTTAAATTATTGCTCGGGGGGGGGGGGGGCTAGTACTTATTGCGCAACCCTCAAAATGATCCACCATTGCTAGTTATTGAGCATGACTAATCGACAATGTTAGATCTAGATCTCCCAAAACCACACAAAAAATATTGGCCTTGATCATTCCCAGCCACAGAAAGCAGGCGACTAAATACTAGTGTTGTCAATGTCACCATCTGGAGCAACATTTAACTATCCACTCAAGTGAGTCAATGTCGCCAAATGGCTTGTTTCCTAAATAAGTCGTCAATATAGATGACAGAGGGAATGCCAATTTGCCTGAGATGTGCCATGATAGGCTTCAAAAGTTTGGTCCATACAAGTGGGCATGCATGGACCCGAACCATTTGGGAAACAAGTATACTTGTATGTATAACTTCCCATGTCATTCGAATTTAAGATATTTCTTAAAGGCACTGTGAATGGGTACAGAATAGTATACTATCGTTTATGTCAATGGTACTCATAATGACAACATGGCGTGATCAGGTCTTTGACTGTCTTCAGTCCTTCCATTTTGAAGTGGTGATATTCTAAACGCTCGTGAAGGCACGATAAGTCAGGGATCATTCTTAAGATAGAATCACGTTTCTTGAGACGAATTCACCTTCTTCTTGCAATTTTCTGAGGGTATCTTCTTTTTAAAAGCTTTGTCATTTCTGCTTCAACTGTTTTCTCCTCAGCAGCTGAGAAATTGGTGTATTGGTGATGGTCTTTTTGCCTGTACTGGCGGGTCCTCAGTAAAGGCAAGTTTGTGTGTACCCGTATTGCACAATTTGCACGAGAAATGGATCAGTTGTCATTTTCTTCCAGTTAGCCAGATAGTTCCTGATCCTACCTGCCTCAAAATGTTTTATGTCATGATTTGATTTAGATACCATATCGTTGACAAAAAGGTTGAAACTTTATTCTGTATCTTAACTGGATTGCAATTGGTGTATGTCTACTCACCTCAGTACATGTGAGGCCTTCTGTTCTTTGGTTTTCTTTTTGTAGAAAGGTTTCTTGCTTCCTTTGCAGTGGTAACCTCCCTTTCCGCGGGAGCGGTCCTGGTGTTGACGAAAATTTCCCTGAAGGAAATTTCTGGGCCCTCGCTTCCAGTTTTTTTTAATTCTCCTCTTGTTACCTCGACGACATGCTATCTAAATCAAATCATGACATAGAACATTTTGAGGCAGCGTGTCTGGCATCCTTTATGGCCTTACTGATATCGTCACCAAAAAGCTTATATGTGACGGGCGTGGTGTCATTCTGACACAAGCTCCAGTACTTGGGCTTTAGTCTAGGCCTACGAGCCTCCTTTCTGCGAGCAGGTATTTCCTGGCTTACATGTCCCAAAAGAGCCAGTGCATCAGTTGCCTTGCGGAGAGCATCTTTTTGGTCTTATCCTTTGCAAAGGAGTCTGTGATCTCTGCCACAGCAGTAGCGGCTTTCAGTACTGCTTTTTGTATATAGAACAAGCGAATGTCTCTGGTCTTAGCACCAGCATTCACCTTCGATCTTATCTCCTCATTGAGGACAGGCGTGGTTAATGCCTCGCAATTTTTTGGAACAGGGTATCTCTTTTCTTTGTCTATCAGAACCTGCGATTATCAACAACCTTTGATAATATTTCGGAGATTTCGGGCCCTGTAGGCTCCTGTTCCATCATTTCTGTCATGATTTCATCTAGGAATTGCGATTCAACATCGGAATCTACCTCCATTGCGGAGTTATTGCCATCTTTGGCGCTGACAGATCCATCAGGGCTTCGACATCATTGTCTTCATCTGACAACTCATGACCGGCGGCCACCTTCGTCTTTTTCTCCTGTGGAGAAACTGATGAGGAATACGTGGGAGATGACATTTTCTGGTCAGCAATCATCTTCCAGGCATCCCCATCTCTTGTAGCGCCTTTGCTACCGATGAAAAGGAGAATTCGAGCCTGGTTAGTCTGTCCTGATCAACATTACCGGCCCCTGTGGGACCAGTGTCTGTATTCACCGCTGTGGGGTTCTAATGTGCCACCCCTGTGGGGCGTTGAGGGTTAGGCCGAGGGCCCGAACCAGAGGTCGAGATTTATAATCATTTTCATAATCCAAAAGAAGGTCTTCTTCATATTTAGTATCCATTATCGGCAAACAAAAATATCCAAGCAAAAACAAAGAAAGAATGAGGTCCCAGCCACAAGAAGCGGGAGCATCGACCGAACTGCTTGACAGCTATAAGAGCACGCTGATGCTTCACGCATCTTATGTGACCCAGTGAAGTGATTGATAGGAGATAGAATTGAATAACCTACAGCAAACCTGAACTAAGGCCGGTAAAGAGGCCTTAATCATTTCATTACTTATTCTATCAAGACCAACATCTTTGCCAGTTTTCAAGCTAATAAAAGCAGAATGAATTTCTGTTTTTTTATGCAAAAATCGAGATATGTAAAGAAAGGTTCGAATTTCATTCTGGAAAGTTCCTCAATAATTTCAGGAGGGGCGGGTGGGGGTGATTTTGAAATTAGGCTCTTGTAGTGATCAACCCATTTTTGAACAGGGACGTTACAATCTGGTTCCGACGGAGGATCAAAAGATCGAAGCTTTTCTACCATTTTCTACCATTTTCCAATAAAGCTGACCACACAAAATCCTCGATGCGAGGAATGAATTTATGACATCAGAAAATGTTGCAAAAGAGAAAGGTATTTCAACAATTTCAACTGAACAAGTAAATTTCTCGTGCAATCTGGATATCATTACTGCATGGGCGGACTGCACTCTCAGCCATGCAATATTTCTTTCGTGCATCTTTCGCACATCTTTCTCAAAATACATGCACTCTGCAATGATATCAGGTGAGGCGAGTATACGGTGTAGTCTTATAAATGAAGGTATTTTGTACGCTGTCCTTGATTTTGGTAAAGATTACATGAATATTTCGAGGTATTTTTCTGTTTTTCCGATGTCTTGCACATAGGCCCCAAATATCAGTTAATGTAATACTGAGCTATTACCAGAACCACGTCATTTCCTAGAGTAATTAATGTCGAATGTGTGCATTCAACCTGTCATATTGATTTAAGAACTTTATACAATTATAAGGGGCTACTAAAATCTATCAAAAATGTAAGACCATGCCTTACGCAGTAGAAGTCTTTGGGCCCATTCCCAGAAGTGTATGTAGACCGGCCAACGGACAATCTACCGGACGGCTGCCCTGTTACCCCCTATTCTACATAAGTAGTTTCCATCAACAAATTGCACCAAAAATATATCAAAATGTGACTGAATTATCACGTTTTTCCGATGTTGGCTCCGGTTTGACCCGAGTTAGCTCTCCATGGGTCGATTCTTTCCATGTGGAACGATGCACTATAGGTGCTTCCTAGAGTCATGAATCGGCTTGTGGTATTCGACTCGATGACTCGACGACGCGATGGCTCGATGACGCGATCGTTGCCATGGATTTTGCTAAAATACGGAATCCCATGATCCTGGTCTCCGGGCTACCGCTGCAACAGCAGAGGTTTTAGCTCGGCCTTCCCATACCCAGCTACGGTATGTGGAAGGATGTGCCCCCCCCCCCCCCCAGCCATGGCCACTGAAGATTGGTCCCCGCGATTGATTTTGATATTCAAAGGACTCGCGGTAGTTTCATAGCATGCAAAATGACCGGAGATTTAATTGAACAAGCTTCTAGTGGCCAATGTCAGATGTCATGTGGTAGTCTGTCAACAATCGGAATTTCGCATATGTGCAGTTTTTTAGACTCAGTCACTCAGTCCCTCTTCCGTCCCTTGACATCTGCCCCCCCCCCCCCCCAATACATCAGCCCCTATACATGCTTTCCGAAATTGGTGGCTTGCATTGGAACTAACTTTCCCCCCTTGTCCGTCATTAAAGGCATTCAAGTGTGTTGGTCAACCATGACTATCTCCTTTGTCCCTCCACCACAGGCCTAGTTTCCCCTTATGACACCACTATTTCGGACACTCAGCGCCCCATTTCTGGAAAGGTGTATAGCATGATAGGACATTTACTGCCGTGCTGAACGGATATCCAGAGCCAACCTTGTCTCCAGGAACTCGCGTGTCATTTTAACATTGGAATTTCTGCTCGTAAAGAACCTGGGTAGGAGGTTGATCTGAACCAGCTATATTTAGGTGTATTTAGCTGTATTCACGGTGCGATTTATTTTTTCACACCAGGTGCGGCCATTTTGTTTTCCATATATGGCATAATTTATGCAGCATCGTCATTGCATGTAGAACTCAATGGGGATTTCCAAAACCAAAAACGTCAATTCATTCGTATCAATAAGTGAATAAATTATGACGCATTTGCCATATATGGAAAACAAAATGGCCGCACCTGGTGTGAAAAAATAAATCGCATTGACGGTAAGATACCAGTGGCTTGCATAGCAACATGGCGCATGGTTTTATTAAAAATGCGAACTTGTAGGAAACGAAAAATGGTCGGATTAGATACGGTGAAAACAGCTGGAAAGGGGTTGGTAATGATCGGTTCTTTTTTATTTTCCTCCACTTATGATTCTATGTATAAATTACAGTCCAAGCAGTGATATTCTTTAAAAAGATTCCAACTTGATCGCGTCATCGAGTCATCGCGTCGTCGAGTCATCAAGTCGAACACATGCCTCATGAATCTACCCTGTGACGTCTTCAATGGTGCAGATACCGCTTTTTTCGACGTCACGCTGATTGCGCTTGATTACCAATACCATGCTACTGCGACGATAATGGGACTGACGATGCGTCTAAAATAACGGGGTGACGTGAACTCCGATCTCGGCGAGAAGAAAGGTTTTTCGCGCCATTTCTTGTGCATAATAAAAATAACAAATAACGCGTTTTTCTACTATTCAAGAGCCGAAACAAAATTGGAAAAGCATCAAACACGTTCCGAAAAATAGTTTACTGGTGAACCAGAAGAAGAACAAACATACTGCAGTAAAAAATCCGCCCATTCCTTTACATGTATTTAACCTCAGGCCGAAATTAACGTTTTTTGTCAACGAAAGAAAACCAACAGGAGGTCAAAGAGCTACTACCGTAACGAATGACGTTAACAACACAATGTACTGTACTGGACTCTTTTTTCGATTGTTGAAATTCTACTTGACGTGCTTTTATTGTCGGGATTGTTACAAGCAGTATATAAGGATTTAGACAACCCTCGTCCGCAGTGAAAGGCCTGGTGCTCAGTTTGTCATGGTGGCAGCACGTTGAACTTTTAGATCAAGATGATCATCGCGGGTTCTATTCCCGTTTAATCTGAAATATGTATCTTATTTTTTTCTTTTTATTACTTAAACTACATCAAATGTATGTTGTTTACCAAAAGACTAGGTTATACGTTAGAAATCAGGTGCTGACCGACGGTTATCATACATCACTCCAGTTTTCGACGTTTCGGGACTCGTCACGGCGCAAAATTATAAAATTCATACAGATAAATAAATGATTCGCGCCAAAAATTCATTCTGTTGGATCATGTAAGTGTCCATTATAAGCGGTCAGAAAATCTGTGACCTAGTTCCTTTCGTCAACGATAAGTCGTTTTAAATAGAATCACATAATTGTTTTAATTGATGAATGGTTATATCTTATGTTTATGCGTTACTGTATAGTTTGTGGGGTGTATCTGATGAAAGTAAATGTGGTTTTGAGAGGGGAAATCCGTTGTTCTTCTAGTAAAGCTATTCATGGCTTGTCGGGGAATCCCCAAATTCCAGGACGGTATGATGAACGAAAAATGCGTGTCAGATTCAAATATGTTTTCAAATTCAAAGCAGTTTATTGAGCCAGGTTTAGAAAATACAATAAACTGGTGCGGGATAGAGAGAAGAAGCAGAGGAAAGTAAAACAGGCAGGGATCTGTCTTAGGAAATGTACCCTGACCAACAGCATGCGGAGGTGATGTGACTACAAATGATAATAAAACAGCGTTAGAGTCTACAGAGAAATCATATAACAGCAAATAGAATTATGTGTATTTTTTGGTAACGAATTCAGCTAAATAATTGCAACGAATGATTGTATAGTTTCTGGGTTGTTTTGGAAGATTGCTAAGGCCATTTTAAGGGGGAAGTGCGTCATTTCTGACCCATTCTATTTTTAGCCTTAATCGGTTTCCACAAGCATGTGATTAGACTGGGAAATCCGTCATTGCTGACCCATTCTATTTCTGGCCTTTATCCTTATTTATTGACATCAGTTCACATGTACCAAGAGAAAATAATAAATTGTACTTTTACATTTCATAACTCACACTTTTTCTTCATATTTGTACCATCACCTACCCTATCATAATACGCATAGATTCATTGCTAAATGGTATCTACGTGCCTACAGACCCCTCCTTCCACACCCACAACCAAAGCCCCACCCTACGTGAGTCCAGTCGCCGCCAGGCTTGTCTTCATCAATAAGTGCATGTTCGTGTAATACACTGCGTACATTCGAGCATCGTTCTCTGTTCTCTGGTAAAGTAACTAGTGTCGTTTTGGTATCAGCAGACGACATGAAGGGTAACAGCGCTGCCATCTAGTGTGGGTTATTGATACTCTGGGAGAATGAGGTGTGCCACCACAGAGCTGAGACCGAATCTTTAATCATAGAGTTCTATGTTTGAAATTTACGTTTTATAATATCCGAGTCCGTCATTTATTGTTCTAAGGATGCTAGGAACCCACCAACACAACACTAGCTAGACGTAACTGACGTCAACTCCTGCGATTGAATGAAGTATTGTATGCTATTTCAGATTTTTTAAATGGACAACTTGGGCGTGGGATTTACCAAGCCAGGAGGATAGTATCCCTGCTTGACACCATGCGCCGCCGCTTGACTTGTAGTATCAAACAATTGCTGACCTCTAATAACGATTTTTGCAAGTGTTGCGGGGCAGTTTTTGGGCATGGCTTGTGAATTTCAGGCAGACGCAAGGTTACACCCCGTTATTGTGCATTGTTAATTGCAGTTTAATGGTTTTTCAATTATACTGTTTGGAGAAGTTGTGGTCCTGCTGGAAGCTGTTTTTGTATGGAAAACCCACATATCTTATGCCCAAGTTGGCCCTTTAATGTTTTGCCTATGATTAGTATCTCGAAATTGCTGTGGGCTTGCGCAAGAAATTGACTTTAATAGGAAAACATATCTCCCGAATTGAAGTATACTCCGAATCCAGGCGCGGAGGCGGGTCACCCTCATTAAGAGTGGCTCGAATCGGCGGTTGAAATTGTCGAGGCTTGGTTCAGAACGTTTCAAATGTGACAAAAGTGGTGATCGCTGCAAGCTAGGAGGTTCGAGTAGCGGTAAAATCGATGATAATTTTTAAGTGCTCAGTGCCATGGCTGCGAATATGTAGGCGTGCGATCAGGGTCGCTCAATTGAGGATGACTGCTGCTCATTATGCGGTACCCTGTGTCGAGTGCTAGATCATAATGATCGCAGGTCCGCCAGGAACTAATTCCCAATATTTTTCATACACAAGGAGTAAGGTTTGAAATCGATTGTGGGCCAAACAGGAAGCCAATGAAGGCTCGATATGGTTCATGATACGCGTACGGATGATAAGCTCGCAATCTGGGCGACCAATATAATTCTAATGTACCGAGTAAGCGGAAGGAGGTGTCCTCTTATCTTCTGTCTACACATGAATAATATATTTCGAATCTTCAGGTAAAAGACATTACATATATACTTGTATATATACATTTTAGAATGACGCCACAGTGGGTGATGCATTCATGCGCCAGATATCCAGCATCGCAAGTTACATTCCTTACATGACCTGTGTCGGCAATCATGAAGCTGCGTAGTAAGTAAACAATAGCCTAGAGATAGGTCAATGCATTCTCAGCAACATATACGATGAGTCGTTTGAGTTCAATGTCAAATTATGGCCGAGGAATATGCCTCCCGTCCAAGGACAAGTTAATGCTCTTTAGAGCCTTCTAGATCACCCGAGAGAATCATTTCACCAACTAACCAAGAATCTTATCATAACCTTGTGTATTCAAGACAGGCTTTCTAATTTACCGATCAGCCTGCTGTGAATAGTGCAAGGGAAAATGTGTGCATCACAAGAAGAACAAAATAGTATACCAGTTGGCCAATACAAAGTTTGGTGGAGATCAGTTTACTAGTTTGATGGCAATTGGCGTGTTTGTCTCATTCTGACATGTCGACCTTGACCTTTGTCATTGACCTTTGCCTCCAGTAGTACACTAGTATCAACCTGGATAAACATTCAAAGGTGGCTGGAAATCGGTTCATTTGCCCCTCTGCGTAATGTGGACCAATGACAGTGATGTTTGACCTTATCACCATGACTATTGACCATCCAATGGAAGTTTGCATCAACCTTGGTAAGGGAACCAAGTTTGATGGAATCATGATAACTTGGTTGCAATTTTCCCTCTTGGACCACAAGGCCTTGACCTCTGACCTTTATCCTTAGTTATTTCCTTGACCTTTGACCTCGTCGACCCAATAAAGACAATCTTCGTGTCAAACTACATAATACAAAATTTGTGGAAAACGGGTGAAGAGCTACAAACAACAGACAAACAGACAAACAAAAAGAAAAACGGACCTCAAATTATATTGTCACAACATGCGCCTATCTGTATAATTTGGACATTATGACATCAAATGCACTAAATAAACAGCTGCTTAAAATACTTTCCACTTTCTTCACAGGACAAACGCGTGTTGCATTTTTTCTCTATTATATGTGATGAAAATCATATTTGAAAACCCTTACTTAATACCAAGTGAACATACGTTTCCTTGGAACATTTGAAAACCACAACAACTTAACCCTTCATATAGGACAGGCCAGCTCGGTCAGTTGGAAGGCATTGTTGATTCTCGAGGCGCTGGGGAAATTAATGCTCGAGGGTGATAATAAGTCTACAAGCCAGTTTCGTTCGCTTAAATTAAAACTGGAATTTTGAATTTGAACTTGAGATTTGCCAATTTTCGCGATATTAAAGTCCCTGATATTCATCAAGTAAATGCCATCACGCTGATGCGTGTTTTTGTTGCCATTTTGATACTATCCAGTCGACCACATGTAAACTGTTTGCATGACCTTGATAATAGTGGTCTTTAGGTCTTTTAATGTTGACATTTATTTGTTATTCCTGTTTCACAGTGATTTTTTGAGTCACAAAAATACATGTATATTACTTTTTTGATATTTTTGTTATATTCATTATTTTATTTAAATTTGAAATTAAATGATTATTTTCGATTTCAGCAACTTTTCCAATTATAAGAGTCGCTTTACAATGCCACCAGCTGGTGGAGATGGTCAGAACATGTGGTACAGGTAAGTCGGAAAATTATCCTCACGCTCTCCTTCGCGATCGTGATTATCTGCAACTGGTTTCGTCACCGAGATTTTGTTTTTCGACTTTTTTGACTCGATACTCCTAAAAAAGGGAGCTCCTGACACCATTTCGATAGTTTGTATCCCATTCATAGCTAATATGTGAACATTTATCAGCAATGACATACCTCGTGCGCGATTGTTCTGATTGTAAGAGCTTGCAGTGGCATCCAATTGTTCGGTATAGTGTAAGTAGTGGTGTGTATCTTTCAGTCATGTCTCCTGCCATAATGCATAACGGACACTGAAATATCATTTTTTTTTAATATTATAGGATTAAGTCTAGTAAATCGACCAAATTTGCAAAAACTTCATAAATGATAGTCACTAAGAAGTAAAAATCTTGAGAATATTAATGACAAGTCTGAATGCGGGACATAAATGCCAACATAGCAGATTCAGTGCTTGCACGGCTTCTGCCCGAAAACAATAAGGGGGGAGATTTGCCGAGCAAAGGCGAGCTCATATTGCACAGGTTTGTGGGCCCATCCCTGAAATGCATTTGCTGCATTTTCCAAGCATTTCACCCCTGCTAGCACAGCTAGAAAAAAACCCTAAGGCAAGATTTTTTGAAGAAATCTTGTTTAATTTTTTGAATACGGAGTGAAAAGAATTTAAACTCCGGCTATCGGCTAAGCATGACCAATTTACCAAAACCTTTGCAAACACAGGCTGGGAGGTTGCATGGAGCTACAGCAAAGTAAAAAGTCATTCCATATTACGCTCAACATAGCGAAAACTGTATTTTGAAGTTATGACCACTTGCAATTTTAGTGGTAATACAATTGCTTATGCCGATTGACCCCTTCTTGCTGGAATCAACCTGGTGCAAATTCGATCCATTCGAGTATGGCACTTGCATTGCCATTGGGGAGACGCCGGTAGTATTCGACTCAGGTGATGCGAAAATATTCCCGTGCCAGGAGCTGTGCTTGCTAAAAATGAAGAATAAAAGAGTTCTAATAAAATTAGAAAAATGTAGAGAAAGGAGAAGAACCAACACACGGCCTCGAATTAAACACAATTTTTTTTATTCGTACGCGATATCGCTCATGCATAACTAAGCATGGCGATTACTTTCAAAGTTGTTCAGGTGGGCAGCAGGTGTATCAGCGTTTCGTCTAATCACCTGTCCTCCCTTCCATTTGCCATATTAACTGCGAATACGACAACCAAAGTTAGTTATGCATGAGCGATATTGCATGCCAAAAAATGTTCTGAAATCAGAAAATTTGATCGGACACCGTAACACATTGCAGGGATAATCCACCTACTCGACGTTTAAACTGGTTATGGCATCGAATTGTTTCACTTTCAGCTTCAACGTCGGTCCAATTCATTTCATTGCCTGGGACACTGAAGCCTATTATTACAACGGAGCAGGATATGGTACCGCGCAGATTTTCAACCAGTTTAAATGGTTGGAACAAGATCTCATGGTATGTTGTATTTTTTGTTAAGTTGCTATAAACGATTGCCGAGGCGCGTCGATTCTTCGCGATTGATAACGTCCAATCAATGAAGCGGTAATTACTATCGCATGCATAGTCAGGGAAATACATGACGTCGGTGAACGCTTGTCTTTTTAGTTCTTCTTAACTTTAACAGATATCTCATAACTTTATGTATATTTCTATACTAAGTGAGTTGATTTTCCACATGAAGACGCCTTGCACAAGTAGGTATGATGGTCACATGACTTTAGCCACATCGGCGCATGAGTCATCAATAAAGCGAAGCCTGCTAATCATCAGATCAATTTGTTCAGGAAGAATTTAGAAAGGTAACGGAAGAGGAGATAAAGAAATGACTAATTGCCACAGGTATGAATGCGAACAGAGAGTTCATGATACATCGGGTGGCTCAAAAACCGAGTCCGGTACAAGATGGAATTGGTTGTACATGTACAAATAGTATGCGAGTTTTCGTACCCGACCCGTGCATATTATATTGATTTTTCCACGTTCAGTGGCCATCTGAAGTACATTATTGTGCCAAATATTGTGAAAATAACAGCAGTTTCATAATTGCATGTATAAAGCCCAATCTCAGACAGAGGTCAACACGAAACTATGATTATAATTAATTACCCGATCACAGTGGCTACAATGATGGTGATGCCTCCTATTTGAGCATGTAACACAAATTTACCTTTAGAAAGTACATTTTGAGAGAAAGGAGTGGCCACCATTGACCCATAGATCATGTAGATCATAAACGATCACATGTATTGTCACCACATGTTTTCACTTATTAAACACAATTTTGAAAGCGTTTCCGATGACACATTGATATTTTTTACGGATATTACACATAAAAAGTGAGTGCAAAAATAATTCAATTTGTTGTCTCTATTGTGTGGTGTTGTCGTTATTTAGCAACATACATTTTACTGACCTGTTGGTGCTGCTTTATTTTACTTTTTTACTAGTTAAAAATATTGCCTTATCAACATTATTCAACCTATCGGCCTACGATGAGCACTAAATGTGGCAAACATAATTTATGATACAATTGGTGTAAGATAAACATGCACCAGCAAATTACAAATAAAGTGCAAAACGAGGGAGGTACGTGTTATTTGGCTCATTCATCATGCTCTGCGTCTTCTTATAAATTATGCAGGCAGCAAACACGGCAACCAACCGCACCCTGCAGCCGTGGATCATAACCTTGGGGCACCGTCCCATGTACTGCAGTAACAACGATGACGCTGAACACTGCATCAATCCAGAGAATGTCGTAAGTCAAACGTTTTGTTGATACCATAACATATTTTTCTTCTTCTTGAGATTGATTAAGTATGGTTTTCTTCTATCCTTACGCAGCGTTTGCAACACATTTCACTATCATATCCTGGCCATGGCGACGAAGCGGAATCTGCAAAAACGTGGCGGAAACAGCCTTAAAATTGTATGAGAATATCGATGTTGAATACTTTATAGATATGTGTAATATTCCATAAGTATCGTTTAAACCTTGATATGTATAGAGCATAGAAAACATGAATGAAAAAATGGTCTGCATTTTTTTTTTACTGGGACCAGTTCCACGGTGGGTAAAGGTGTTGGTTTACCATTGTAACACAATAGAAACGAGGCCCTCCGTTTACAGTGATGGAAGAGTACAATCGGATAAAAGCAATAAATGCAGGCCTCACGCCCCTCAAAGGGAACTAATCTTTTGTACGTTTCATCTGTGTCGTCATTTCCTCTCCAGGTAAGCACGTATTTTTCCTAGGCAAACTGATACATTTAGCCACCATAAGTTCCTCGTACATGTACATCGGCCTTGGTGTGGAGAAAAAAAAAAGTGGCGCATATATGCCATATTACGAATTTCAACAGTAAAATATTCATTATCGATATTCTTATACTGTTTTGGGTGTTTCCGACCAGTTTCCGCAGTTTCCTCTGAATCGCCGCCATGGCCTTATTCATCATGTGTGACTTGGCCGAATCGCAAAATCGGTTTTTCAATCAATAATCAATGAAAATAAATTCTTATGATTTGTTTGAACTAAGGTTATATATATTGTAGAGATTAAAGTTCCTTTTGATATAAATTTGATCGGGCTTCCTAAAATAATCGATTTGCTGCAAATTCTAGACGGAACATTCTTTCAGTTCTTTATCAAATTAAACTTTATATTCTAACTGATATGCTTAATTTGAAGGCCCGCATAGGTGACCCGAGCAAAGGGTGGCCAGGCGTAGAGGACCTCTTCTACAAGTATGGTGTAGATTTAGAGTTTGGAGCCCATGAACATTCATACGAGAGATTATGGCCAGTCTACAACCTGAGGGTACGTACAGTCGTTATTAACGACTGTGAAATACGGTCTTTTTTGAAGAAGAATTATTAGCATTATTGGTGTTGGCAGCATGATCTCTAGTCCTTTTGAGTACAGTACCAATAACTTATTACTTCAAGTTAACAAGGTTTTGTACAGAAAACCTCTCTATTAAGGACACCGTTTATAGTGACAGGTAATGTCATTGAGAGAAAGAGAGAGGTGGCCTGATAAGAGAGGTCAAAATAAATAGAAACAACCAATCTTAGACTAAAACTAGTGTCCTTATTTAAGTAGGTGTCGTTATTAGGGAGGTGTCCAGGATAAAAAAACAAAACGTAACCTGGTAAACGTTTCAAGGCTATTTGAAACTGGGAACTACGTACCCAGGCATCTTAACATCATCTGTATCATTCCCATTCTTCCTCAAAATAACTGGAGGTGAGCAGATGATCATGGACTATCTGATTGTGGCTCCAGACAATGAATTGACCGATCAGCACTGATTACGCGACAATAGTAATTAAAGAAATCCAAACGACATACATGATTTTGCATGCGCAGTTCCTCGAGATCTGCTATCATGAATCTAACCTGTTTCTGTCATAATATTTATATGTTTAAGCCTCACTAATTCGTATATGAGCCAGCCAATACGGACGGAATATCTCTCATTTGGATCGTGCCTTTATGGAAGTTGCGATTTGCCATAATCAGATCTCCGATCATATTCCAAGCAACACAATAAGAAAACTTTTTGTTTACTCGTCTGTGATCATCAACAAACTATTAGAAACTTAATTAGGGGCCTGATATATGGCAAACATTCACAGTTTTTCTCAGAAAATATGCCTCGGGGTACTACAACCTGCAACAAGCCGACTATTGCCACAATGGTGGCATTGTCAATGCGATGTGGTTGAAAGGATACATGGCATTTTCAGTGCAAAATGTAATACATGCAACGAAATTAATCAATGAATATTGGCGACGAGAAAACTGTTCAGGATATTTTTGGTAAAATTGATTATTATGTTTTCTCTTCGTCAGGTCTGTAACGGAAGCCTCAAAGCCCCCTACACCAATCCGACTGGTCCAGTCCACATTGTCACAGGCTCCGCGGTAAGTGTAACATAACTGCAGCCAGCTGCTGGTAATATAGGCCTTCAAAATGACAAATATAAAGAAACACATGTTCATCTGCATCATCCTGAGCAGCCACACGGTTCTTAGTGCTCGGAAGACTAACGAGTGGATATGAACGAGTGCAAAAGGACCCTGATCTTTTTACAAGGAGGGTTCATCAGTTAGCTGTTAAAAATGAGACTTTCAATGATGAGTGAAAGTTCAAGTTTGAAATTCTGACGGACTGGATAAGGCAATCGACCTTGAAGCAAATATTGCATATATTGGATATATAGTATGCTCTTTTCACTCTTAACATGCTTAAGGTCAATCAATTTTCGGAATAATTATTCCTTGGTAGACCAGTTTCAACCTCTATAATTGCCTAATTATATCATTAACAAATGTACTCCTTGGGTTAATTCATTTTAAAGGCTGCGGCATGTTATTAGAACAATTAAACAGTAAGGAAATGTGTTGGGCACCTCGAAAATAACAGTCCCAGATCCCATTTACTATTTTCTTTGACAATAAATAAGCCACTGGTAAATTTTGGAATAAAAGCCTCTGGATTTCATAACAAACCAAAGAAAAATCGACACTTAGCCTCAATAATATTAGTTCACATCTGATTGATTGTCTAATATCAGATTTGGCTAGTATGGACGGATACATGATTGGCTGCCATTAATGTGACGTCATCGCCATGTCTGTGCACTCTTGTTTTACAGACAAGTCACACGTAAATATAGAAAATGAGCCATATTTTCCGTATTCATTACTACTACATTCTGTATCTCGCACACCTCAAGTTGTGATGAGCCAATTTGAAAGTGCGGGAAAAACATGTACATGTATATGACTGGTTTAAAAGCAAGTTGTTTGTGATCTCTCAGACGCCTATAGAAAGAAGATAATACATTGGAATCGTTCTATCTCAACAAAGGATCATTTCGCTTGAATATTAGCAGCGGACACGATATATTCTCGGTGAAGATTGAAGTGGAAGCACGGATCTTATTCCCGAACGAAACGTAGCATGCAAACGACGCACACAAAATGTCTTCTAGTTCGCGTTGATAATTACATTTACAATACAATCACAATTTACTTTGCATCATGTCCAGTCAGTCCGTGCAGACTGCTACTGGTCCCTTGTATCGAGTACAACTAGTTCAGGGTCGGACCATCGGCGGTTCAAGCTCTAGGTCTCCAGCTCACCTCATGGCGGGATTGTGAGGTTGGTAGCTAGACACCCAGATGAAACTAACTGCAACACTCGTCTTAAGAGCCGGATGAGCTCAGCGAGCCAAGGGCTATTTTAAACACATGATTCCTTTATTTACTTATAAGTATAAATGGCAGGGTACTACGCCTCCTAGGGCTGCGGTGCATCAATAGTATATGCACGGCCCATTTTGAGGCGACGGGTGCCACTTAACTCATGGCCTACCGATACTACAGGACAGCATTGAGCAGAAGGATTACTGAAGTGGATCGGTCGGGTCGCGGATAACAAAAATCGTTTCTCTTGCCAGCGTGCATCAGGGCAGTTAGTTATCATATCGCCCACTGGTACACAAGACAATGTCAGCCTTCATTAAAAAAACAGTAATTGGAACGTTGCATCTCCGAACGTCAGGCCTAGTCTACGCCACAAAGAAGATCGACAAGTTACCCAGCGTTTGAACGCTATTTCCAGTACATCCTAGGACTATCTAAAGGAAGGTTGGCGAGATTCGGCGAGACTCAGAAAAGAGAAGACACGTGATATCCACTTTACCATTGTGTCCAGCACACTTGAATATATTTCTAGAAAACACCATGCACTGCAAGAGGTTCCGACTGACTCGACGCATCCATCATAATCGACGGGAGGCCGTTCAGCATTCTCCTCTTCGCTGACAACACCGACCTAATGGGAGGAGACGGAAACACGAGTCAAGACCCGACCACCCGAGTTGAAACAAGCAGAGGTGACCAGGGTTTCAATCGGTATTACCAACATCCCATGGCAAGACATCAGAACAAAACGGCGGCAGTAGTGACAATAGTGAGGTTTCGCAACCGCCCGGTTAGGCCCTTCGACGACGTTTATCTATTGTTCAGGTAAACTCACACAATAGATAAACGTCGTCGTAGGGCCTAAACGGGTGGTTGCGAAACCTCACTAATGTGTGGCGAACTACTACTCGAAGACGCGGAACATTTCAAGTGCATCGGGCCTTTCCACAGCGAGACGATACTTTAACACTAGAGTTACACGCTAGAATTGCCCACAACTGGCTTGTGACACGGAACAATTCAAGATCGGGTCTTTACAAGGTAGTGCAGCAGAAAAAGAGGAAACAAGGAAGACCAAGGGAGATATGCCTGGTGAGAGCGGATCAGCCTCAAAAGCACTGCCCTCATTAAATTGATGGTTCTGATGGATCTTATTTCTGAATATAGACGATTAAGCACACAGCCGAAATGTGTAGTTTATGACTGAGTCGGCCGACTGCATGATTAAATCAAATCGTTGGAAATAAAATCGAACCCAATCAATACATAATATGTTATTGATAAAAGGAAGTGATACATGTTCGCGCAACTTCTAGCCCCGCTACAATTCTAGCCTCTCTGATCATGATTTGTGCATTAATGCTTACCAGCTGTTTCCTCGCGCTGCAACGTAAGGGCGTTGATTGTACCAGTGCTATAATTGTACCACTTAACCTTACAAATTCAAAACCAACTTTTAAACTCGGGTTTAAAGATACAAATATATTTGGGATGCACTGTGTCAGAAACCTATATGATTGAATGCATGGGTTCCGCCTAATTCATTCGTAAATGTTAAGTCTGATTCGTCTGGGGCTCTGGAGGGCGAACTACTGGTCGGATATCTTTGAAGTTTAATTTTTACCGATCCTTGCCTAAAAACCAAACAGGATCTTTATATTTTAGTTACCATGGTAATGATATAATCTTTATTGATTTGTGTACATTGACGTAGAGCATTAAATTCGGACATTTTCCGCTCTGTACAGTTTATTTTTCGACCGATCTGAATGAAACGTTCAGGTTATCACTTGTTTGTGTCCATATAGCTACCCATGTGCCAAAAATGAATGAAAAAAACAAAATATGGCCTATCCTGGGACCCCCCCCAAATGACTGAACATTAGACATCCCTGAAGAACTTTTTAAATTTCTGCCTTAAGAATGCTGAACCCCTAAAATCATGTTTGGTTTTGAGGCAAGGATAAAAAGAAAACTTCAAAGAAATCCGAACAAAAGATGCGGAGATTACGTTTATGAATGGACTATAATGTAGCCAACGCAAAACACATACACCTTTGGAGCGTTTTCGGGAACGTATGTTATACTACCCATTATGAAATAAATTTTCTTAGCATTTAAGGTCATAGTCAGACAACCCACCTCTTGTTTTCTTTTTCAATTTGACAAAATATGGAGGATTGATTGTAATTTTGAACAAAAGGTAATTACATCTGACCTCGTGTGGTATAGTATCATGTAGCATCCTGGCGCCGTGTGTCCAGACTATGACTACAATGTCACAAACCTCGGGGTGAAGATGACATTGATTAAAAGTTGCTATTGATAATCAAAATAGTATCAGTTCTCCATCATTTCAATAGTATACAAACATGCTTTCTCCAAAAGTATCACAATTTTAACAAAATATGTTTGTTTGAACGACAGGGCTGTCAAGAAGGTGAGGACCCTTTCTACACCATTCCTTGGCCCTGGAGTGCCACCAGAACTGACGATTATGGCTACAACCGCTTTCAGGTTTTTAATGCTACTCATCTCTACATGGAGTACGTCTCTGACGATAAGGTATGTAAGGCCGTTATGTCGCACAACTAGTTTAAGATAAGTTGTCATGATATTTTTCTTTTCCATTTAAATGACATACGCCACTACCGTGATGGCACTGGAGAAAACCTGCCGTATATGGCAGTTTTGCGATGATTAAAACAATCAACTAACCTCTGCGTTAATTTCGTGCTGACATTGTTTGTCAGCCCTCAAGTCTCCTTCTTCCCCGCCCATCAGATCCTCAAGATTAGCGTAAGAATATAGTAACAGCCGGCATGACGGCTGTTACTATATTTCAGGTTGTCCCCCACGTCCAGGTCAACAGAAGAACCACATTAATTTTCGTTTAGTCCCTCCCTTTTCACGCGAATCCGCATCTTGATGACAGCACCACGTGTAATTCCCTATCTCATGGGTGACGCAGAGACCGGCACTTTTGAGCCTATTAAAACCTACCAGTCTCAGGTATGTCATAATCAGGTCAGATGCAACCAATATCGAAACTTTTTCATCGACGCATAATCAAACTTTCATCTGTGTTCAAAACAACCGACAATGTCAAAACAATTGCTGGAGACGCGTGATATCGAAACTTTTCCCCAACGCATACATTTGTAATGTTCAAACTTTTTAACGCATAATGTCCATACATTTCCTAACGTCACTTGTTCCAGGGGGGACATTTTCTACAGCTATAAAGCGGGTCTCATTGGCTGTGAAGGAGGAGACTTCAGCAGTGGCAAACACGCCGATAAATAGGCATGGCTAATCAAGCAATGAAACATATCCGCTGAGTACGTGTCACTTTGTTTATGAATTAGTGACTATAGAAGCTTCGATCAGACACATTTCCGCTGTCCTCGATGGTCCAAGTTATTATCATAACTTAACTTGCTTTGACAATTCAGGATGGGAAAGTCATTGACCAGATGTGGTACATAAAAGACATACACGGAGCAGGACTCTTCACTTGCCATCTCCCTTAGAAGCAACCACCAATACAATAGAGCGATAAGTGGAGACGACGAGAAAGGACAATATGCCAATATAGCAATCATAACCTATAAGAACTTATTGCGCACTCGCAATCTTGAAGAATTCCAGTGCAAATCCGCCATTAGTGACCTCATTGGCGCAAATAACAATTTATCTTGACCTCGATTCAAAAGGCTTTTCAAGGATTGTGATTCAAACGATAATATCAGCCACAAACATTCTTTATCAACTTATTGAACTTAATAAAGATGATATATGGAGAAAGGAGTGCACAAATATCATATTGAAGATTATTTTGAGAACTATTTAGGCCGATTCACTCAACTACTTGCGCGATCTCGTCACAATCGTCTTGTGGTGACGACTCGGACTGATTTTTCATGATGGCGACATCGAATGGCAATTAGAGGGACTGCGTCCGTCCCCTAACCTTGGCGTTCCCACTAGCCCCTCCAATGTTAGAGTATAATTGCGTACTAAGAATTGTATTGGCAAAAACATTAGTAAACCCGATACATGTATATCACCTTGACATTATTCCACTGATGTCCGCCTAACGTTCAATATATGAACTGAACATCCGCGAAATGATTTGACGTTGAGTACTGCCAGACATCCGAAGATTATGTGTGTTGTATAGGCCACCTTTGGATGAGGAGGAAATTGTCAAAACGCCTTTCAAAAAATGCCTGAAGGTACACTATAGGCAAGGACCAGGTAGATCAGATTTTCAAATCACACGAAGTCGACAAAGAGGGATATTCCGTCCTATAAATAACAGTACATCAAAATTATTCATGCTTCTACAATGTATATAAGAAATAAAATCATAATGCCGAATCAAACAAAACCACGCCTCCTTATCTTGCATACTCTAATGACTTAATCACAGCCATTTCAACCCCCTAGTTCTTGCCTATATAGCACCCTGTCCTATAAAAGGAACTAAAATGCTACTACAATTTCATGTCATTAAATATTGTATAACTGATAGACTTTCATTTATCCAAACCCACTTAATTCCGGCATTTGTCAAAAGCACTGACGCAGACGCTAGCAGACATCAGGCAAGGATCCTCGTTTTGTGAGTTGTCGCCAATTAAGGGAGTTTCCCCTCTCGCACCTGCAGGATCGATTGTGCCCCTCATGCCAAAGTTATGTGCGACGTCACTAGATTTACGAGTCACCAGCAGTGTATTATCTAAAACATAGATTTGCGCAAAGGCGCATATCTGTGCTTGCCTTTTTGATCTCAGCGTCGTATTCCAAATGTTTTCTGTCAATTGGTTGAACTTACTTGACAATCGGTAAGATTTATAATGTGCGATATCTTCATCGCACTTTCTTTTTAACTGTGTAAAATGATATATGCCGCCACGTTTCAGCGCAGCTAGCTGAGGTGTTTTCCCGTGTCACACCCCGATCAATAGGCATTAATTGCCGTGTCTCCATTTCTCCATGCGGGCAAAGTCGAATGGAGTTTCGTGGGCCTTGTCGCCCAAATAAGCGACACCTCCCAGAATTGGCGACAACTTGCAAAATGAGGGTCTGCCTGATTTGTCAAGTTGATATCTGCAAGGTTCACACCAAGTCTTGCAGGATCTTAAATGGACGTTACGGACCCTGGAGGTCGGCATGTCGCCCCGGGTTCCTAAAAACATCTTGTACAAAAGCCTGACTGCTCGTGAAATTCTGAAATTGCGAATTTTCAGGATGTAGGCCCCTATACGAGACAAGTTTGCAAAATAAGTCCCTGGCTGCCTTAAATCTCATTTACATAATAAAAATAATAAACTGTGTACTTCAGCAATGTAAGTCTGATGATGTCCCGCAACCGTAATCTGTCATTTGCGTCTATCTTTGACCATTCATATCACAGCCGGGGGGGGGATACTTTCATCTTGTAGTTTTTTCAAATCATCCACTCATTGTCGACCTTTAGACGACAACTGAAAGGAAGGAGGAGAAAGAGAACATGTATGTTTGTAAAAAGAGTCATAGGTCTGGCGCGCATCAGTGCCAAACTTCAGAAGCATGTGGTTCAAAAAGAATTATATACATCGCACGAAAAATATTTCTATACAGATTTTTTGCTAGTTCCGGCTGGTGAAAACCGCATGTCATTCCGACCTCCTCATTCCGATTACGCTGGTGATTCAAACCTTGGTGTACGCCGAGGGGTATGTCAATTCATTCAGGCAGAGGATAATTTTAAGGTGGTTACAAATTCCAATATATATGTACCTGTACTAGTAAATGGCAAGGCGGACTTGATTATCTTCCAATGAATGTGTAACGCCTAAAACATGTAATGTTCTCCTAGGGCTTTAAAATAAATTGAATGAATGCAAGAATGAATATCACTTTATCATTGCGTGAGCTATATTTTGACTCCTATTCGTGTGGGCACTAGACTAGACCAGTCCTTCTTGAAACAATAAAGGGTCATTATAGGCATTGACAAACCATGCCGTATCATCCCGTACTTCTGAGGCAAAGGATTAAAATGGTCGGTCATTTACCATCGTTTTCGCCAGGGATTAGACCAGCAATCACAATGGAATTAACTGTTTCGATTTTCTTCGCAACTTTCCGAGTTCTTGCCCAGCATGGCTCGCCAAGGCCGAGTGATTCCGAGACCGATGCAGATTCCGGGAGTTTTCCAACAGAAAAACGAGAGTTGCTGTTCGTAGTGAGACATGCCAGACGATACCAGTCTTTCTTGAAACAATAAAGGGTCATTTTAGGCATTGACAAACCATGCCGTAACATCCCGTAGCCCGGCAAGTTAGACGCCAGATGTCGCTCCTTCCAACAAACCCATTTAAAATCTCAGCGACCTCTTACGCAGCGGGGGCCGGTTCTGAAGCAATGCTAATGCTCCCATGTACAGAATAAAACATTATTGTCCGAGGTTACATCACTATCTACGTGCTGGAGCCACGTAGCAGTGTAGACGTGGCAGGGCCTGTCGCCTATGGTACACTCTAAGAATTTTGAGGGAGATAACACTTGAATTGAGTCCACCATTTCCAAAGTGTTGAGTTCATAACATTTAAGAAAGTGTTGAATCCATCTTAATAAACTGTTGAAACCTTACTGAAGTAACACTTTGAAGTGTTGAAAAATCCATCCTGAGGAAAACAGGGGCTAATGTTCGCTTCTCCGGCCCTGCACACAAGCCCCGGAGATTTTTGCCCTCACTTGATGAAGTACCAGCGTAGAAGTAAGTGCGCCTATGCGCCCAATCAGAGCGTCGCTTACAATATACATTTGAGTAAACGATATCCTAACTCGCGTTCATTCTCTGGTGTGCAGGGCCGGAGAAGCGAACATTAACCCCTGATTTCCTCAGGATGTGGATCGGCGTAGAGAAAGTGTTGAAATAACTGACATAAAAAGTGGCCAACGGCCACAGGCCGACCTGTTGTCAAAGAAAGGAATATGGAATGGAACGGAACGGAGCAAAGGATAATCTCAACCTGCTGCGGCTGGTCAAAGAAAGGAATACGGTGACCGCTTATATGGTTACACTGAGTTTGAATTGACCGATGTCAGTCTGTGGCCTTGGAGTTTGGTCAAGGTCAAAATGACGTAACCATGTTAGGCTTGATAAGATTAATCAATGACATGTATCTGACGAATCACACATTGAAAATGAATCACATAGGAATGACCTTTGTCATCAGTACACCTCTCTATCAAAGACATCATATAATTCCGTCTCGGGGGTGTCATTGAAGACAGCACAAGACAGTCCCAGGGGGTGTCCAGGCATCCCCAATAGAGAGGTCTCCTCATATAAAGATGTCACGTCCATAAAAAGTGTTCAGTTCAACTGCATATTGAAAATATGATGGCTCTTAAACATCATATCCCCTGAAACTAATCCACCCAACACGAGGGTATCAATCTCTGATGAGCAAAACTCGTTCGTATTTATTTTCCGAAACCACGAGTCACTAAAGGTAGAAGAGCTTGGTAAGTACACTTCTTATAGATGAGTTTTATGAGTAAGGGCCTGGCCTAACGGCCTGCGGTAATTGTAAGACGCTGGATACGGCATGGATACATGTTTGTATGTATCATGATATGCTACCATACACATAAAACATCTGTCTATATAAGATACATGCCCACAAGAAGTGTAGTGAAGCAGAGAATAGATACGAACGAGTTTTGCTCATCAGAGATTGATACCCTCGTGTTGGGTGGATCCTTGGCGGCCATGATAGTCACTATGACTTTAATACCGACCTCTGGCTTTACCTATGTAAAACACATTCGATTGGTCGATTTTGTCGAAGTGAGTTTTGTTGAAGTGAGAAAAAATTTACTTCCGACCAGAAAATACTCCGTGCAGTGTTATATATATGTACATCTGTGTGTGCGGAGATTAGGGTATGGAAAAGTCCATTTTTTCAACAGGTAGGCTACGTTATATTAAGTGTCAATCATAATCGGTCAGAAAATCTGTAACCTAGTTCCTTTCGTCAACGACAAGTCGTTTTAAATAGAATCACATAATTGTTTTAATTGATGAATGGTTATATCTTATGTTTATGCGTTACTGTATAGTTTGTGGGGCGTATCTGATGAATCTGATGAATGTAAATGTGGTTTTAAGAGGGGAAATCCGTTGTTCTGCTAGCAAATCTATTTTTGGCTTGTCGGGGAATCCCAAAATTCCAGGACGGTATGATGAACGAAAAATGCGTGTCAGATAGAATTATATGCGAATTGTATGTATTTTTCGGTAACGAATTCAGCTAAATAATTGTAACGAATGATTGTATAGTTTCTGGGCTGTTTTTGAAGAATGCTAAGGCCATTTTAAGGGGGAAATCCGTCATTTCTGACCCATTCTATTTTTAGCCTTTGCCAGGCATGTGATTAGACTGGTTCTCGTATTTTCCGCTATACGGCACTAACCGTTTCGACTACAAAATGTGATGAGTGCGTTGTGTTACAACTTGCGTAAACATGCCTACAGACCCCTCCTTCCACACCCACAACCAAAGCCACACTCCCACGTGATCCGAGTCGCCGCCAGGCTTGTTTTATACTTTTTTCAGATATTGTTCATCTTGATCGACACGACGCGCCCCTTCCTATATTTTTATGCCATAAAAACAAGGCATTGTTTATTCAAACGCTTTTGAAGGCCATTTCGGCTGTAAGAAATGTTTAATCTGGTGCAGTAGCGGCGCTCTTCAACGGGACCTGACGAACAACTAATTCCCGCGATTTCCAGCGGGTGCGTCCTGGCATGGCGGTATTGTTAACAGTCCTAATAATACTCCATGGTACTGGCTTTAAGGGTCGACTATAGGCACCACCAGTTTGGCTAGACCTTGAAATCCTAAAGCATGTAAAACTCTTTCGAAATGGAGTGATTGTCCACTTAACATAAAAGGCTGTTCTGTGGAAAACAAAGTATTTGACTGTAAGCTTCATGTATGGCTTTGACACTAATTTTGTTCTCATGAATTTGATAAAAACAGTACTGACGAATCGAAAATTTGGCAGGCGTTTTATTTTCGCGAATAGTGTCGATTCGCAAAAATGAAAATAGCAAAATAATTTATTTTTATTCGAAAAAGGAAGGAAATCACGAAATCCACCTAAATAATTGTAGTGAACTATCTTTTCACAAATTTTCATTAAGTGCCAAATTATAAGGCGCGGATATTTTGAGGTATAGAGTTTATACCTAAAAAAGAGCTGACAAAGTACTCTTCATTTGTGCACACTATGATATGCACACGTGAGGTTGTTAAGCATTGGCTTGATTTTCCTTTAATATTATGCCTAGTATCCCGGTTTAGTGTTCGGCCGCTTTCGGTGAAAAGATCGCTCCATATGATGCATAACATTAACAATGCTAGTTGCGTTGTGTATATTTGAGTATTTCAGGAGTCCCTAATTCAAGTCCCTATGTGCTCCCAAAACAACACCATGTTCCCTTTATCCCTTAATCCCCGCTTTTTTTCTGCATGGCCACCAGAACGCCTGTAATTTAAATTCCGAAGGCCTAGCCACCCACTGCAATCCGTCACAACCTTGCCCATGCATGTGGGCCTATGAACAAATTAACTGGAAAGGTAACAACACAACAAAATAGACTTTCCCTCCGCTTTTGTTGTGTTTACATTGGATAAGAAGTCCGAATGAATAATACCACCGCATTGTTTCATGGACTTCGTGATTAATCGGTAATTACTCAAAATTAATCAATTACCGAAGGTAATAGTTCGTGTTTAGGCAGCTGATGTCGAGGTTAGCCCGAAGTTACCAAGTCTTGGAGGTATAATTGGTGATCTGGATCTTGCGGCACGTGTATTGGGAAAATACCAAAACATTCATCATGGCACTTAGTATTGAAAATGGCACATTTGCTACGGAATTGCCACTGGACCAGATGGTAAGTCATTTTGAATTTATTCCCTGGTTTGTCCCAGGACGGAATGGGACAATGCATTTCTGTCTAGCTAATTACTTCAATGCTTGTCCAACAAAACGATATTATCTATGGCACCAGGGAGGTAGTAGACAGATACAGATATTTTCATTAGAAGGGACACTGGGAGAGTGACATTGGTAATATGGAGAAGGGAGTTATAAATAAATTGCGGTAATACTGTTCATTCAGTCATTTTTTTTAAATATTTTTTTATCTAAATCATTCAAAATGTCATGAACAATGAAATAAAAGGACAACTTCAAGTAAACTGCTTGTCGACCAAGCTTGTCTATTATACATAGTTAGCTTTAGCCATGGTAAACTTCAGTTGCCAGTTAAAAAGGGAGAAAAAGTGACCGAAAATTATTCGTAAACGGCCATCTATTAATTAAGACAACCCTCTGTGTCAAGGGAGTTAATTAGCTCGAAAACTGTTGATTCCGTGACATCGACTCAGCTCACGGCGAAAAAAACTATTGTCGTGTTTATTAAAATCTATTTAACAAACATTAAAATCGGTGTTCACAGAACCCGGGGTTGCAGCGGTCTAAAATGTCCACCCGGATAAAGTGTACGTCCCTATTGTATGGCGAAGATGACGGGTTAAATACGCACTCGTGATAAAAGGGGTTTACTGTTAGCAGTTGATGAATATAACTCCGTACAGCTCATGCAATAATATGTGGCTGTATTGTGTTGTCACAATTAATTGGTACAGATAACCCATGGACAACCGGAGGTTTCTTCTGACTTCATTTGCCTGGCAAACCAGGAAGGGATCTCTGTGCTTATTGTGGGGAGATCAATCCGAATAGTGATCAGGGGTAGTAGAAACGTAATGGTCCGCATGGTAGGGTAAACTTCGAGTGGAAGCGTCCACAGGTCACTTAAAACAAAACACGGTGGCGATTCAAATGTCACTGTACGTAGTGTTTTGTCGTTCTAAGCAGACAATCTTTTTCAAAGTGGTTGAAATCTTAATATACTGTACCAGTAATAAATAGGAAGTCGACCTTGATCATTTTCCAATGAATGTGTAATGCCTAAAACATGTGATGTACGCATTACAGCTATACGGCTTTAAAGTGAACATACACATGGGAACGTACCACTTCGTTCATTAGTCGAAATCCATTCGATTTGGAGAAATAACATTGTTGATGATATTTGGTGTACGAGTGGTCTAAAAGCAGTCAACTCTCTTACTGTACAAATGGTAAAGCCCCTATGCCTTTACCTGGCAATTTTCAATTTTTGATGTATCAAATAAGCCATTTTTAAAAATAAAACATGCTGCTATTTATAATAAATTTGGCAGTTGATGCTTTGCAATTGGTCGAAATCTTAAGGGGGACTGTCTTGACTTATTAGGTATTCGCTATAACGTGTATAAGGCATTCGTTCTTGAGACATTGACCGACAATAAACCTCAGAGATTATCAGTACCCAATAAAATCAATTGTCTTCCAGTTGACATTTAATCCTAGGACATTCAGACTTAAACACCTGTCTATATGAGCTGGGCCATCCAGTGAGATGTTGGTTCATCTCATCGTAGGTTTCGGTCACCTCCTGGAAACTGCTTGTTCATTATTATATCACAATCATCTAAAGGCACCTGTGTCGACTAATTCTGTAAATTCTGCAGTGCCACATTAAGCAGGATTATTCACGAGTTCAAGCTCTTCAGAATTTCAAAACAATGTTTTCGTACTTTTTGTGGCGTTTCAAAGTAAATGTTTCACCTGTTTTCGAGGTTGCCCATCGACTTTGGTTATTTTAGGTAACTTTACCTCGAAAATCAAGCGTCGTTCGAGCTGAGAATGAGCAAAAATTGAGGTTAAATTTCGCAGGATTCTGTCGGTGAAGAAGCAGAAAATGTTCCCTGGAAAAAGTGTCCGGCCCTTTTGTTATGAGATCCGATATTCAGTATCGGACTCAACCAATCAGAACACTTTAATGAACGCACGTGATTCATGATCACAGAATCAGTAATGGCGGAGCTATAGCAGTGACGATCACTCATGTGGCCAGCAAACATTAGTTTTTGTTTTGAAATACATATCATATATAGAGAGGAGCTCGAATGAAATCTTTACAAATTGACTCTGATTGACTCTGTTGAGGGGTACTACATTTTGCGTATGTTTCAACCCAATATAGAGCCTGACAAATGAAAAAATATGTGTCGGACGGAACGATAGATTTTGCCAAAAACTTACAAACTCAACTATTATTTTAACAAGAGCATTATAGACCATCTCTCTCATATGATTAAATTTGATGTTAAGAATGCGTTTCTATTCATTATTTCAAAACATATATAAGTTACGTTTCTTCAATATCATTAAACATTTAAAAGCTTGCTGTGTTGGTCATGATGATGACTTTTGAAAGACGCCGGGGTACAAAAAAAAAATTAAAAAGTTTTTCCCAAAGGATGTTCTTTTTCAATTTCTTCATATTGTTTTATTTAAAAAATAACAAAATAGGATAAAGTCACGTCTCATTTCTTGAAATCAAATTCGTTTCTTTAAAATAACACACACATTCGCTGTAATTACAACGGTACCGAAAACCGCCCTCTTGGTCAGGCACCTATATAAACCCAAAAACAGTGGTTTCAGCATATGTATAAAACCAGAAGTTAAATTGATATTTCCAGAATATCTGGTCTTCTTAAATTGTGAATTAGGAATGTTAAAAATGAAGAAAAGAACGAAGTTTCAGTTCAATAGGCTTAGGCTACTTATATGTGATGTGATTTATGGGGTCAAATTAATCCGGCATGGTATAAAAGCTGATTCGCGGGCTAAACGGCGTCAAAATGACCTCCCCAGCCTAAGACCAATAAAAACCCTCAAATTATCATCACTTATCATAACATAAAACGAAAATTTAATGGTTTTACAGGCTGGGACACTGTCTTACTACCTGAGGGGAACTCGAAACTGCTAATATTTATCAATGGAAGGTTATTTCCGCCTTAGGTTTTAACCGGGCCGTTCAAAACTCGCCATTTTTATAAGCGTTTCGTTATAGGTTTCTTGCGACGGTGGCGGAGAAAACTAACATTAGGTTCGGTTTGGTAGCATGCAAATGGCCCTTACGTCACGGGTTCTAACCTTGAGTAAGACCCTCATGAAAATTTCATGCCTGTTTTTACATCTGTTTAATGTATAAACTGGCAGCACAATAACTGTACCAAGTTCCTTGATGTATACTCAATCGATTCTAAGAAAATGCATAGCAAATAACGCATAACTGGCTTGACTATCAATACAGTTGCTCAAAGTACCAAACTTTGTGTCTTTCCGAATTCAGGCAGAGGGCTTACTAGTCGTGCCTGGACGTGTTCGCTAAAGCAAAACTTTGGATTATAATATACGTGACGAACTTCGTTGCAGTTTTTGTGTCACTTCGATTTAGACTCTGTGAGCAACACAATGGTAATTATAATTATACTAACTTTTCGTCTCTTTCCTGGTCAGCGCCTCTTCTGATAAATAAGTACTGTTTTTTGGGCAAATCGAGATAATTTGATACCCTACTCTCTGAAAGGACCATTTTACGGGTCAGTGAAGACGGAAATTACGCTGGTTAGGTAAGGGTTGACCACAGGCGCCACCATTTTGGCTACAATCTGAACTCCTAAAGTATTGAGAACTCCTTCAACATGAGGTGAATGCACATTTGAATGATCGAGAGGCTGTTTTCCGGAAAACGAAGAACAGGCTCCCACTCTTAAAATTGGCATTCACTTCGTTTTGAAAGAGTTCTAATTGTTTTCGAATTTCAAGTTCGAGCCAAAATGGTGATGCCTATGGTCAACCTTTTTAAAAACTACGTGCACAATCGAGTCTAAATGAGTGAGCGACCTTTTACTTTCTATACGTTATTTTATTATTGTGCTTTTTAAAGAAACTATCTTTCTTTAAGTGTCTGCATGACATTTTCTTTGAACTCTTAGATTAGTAGAAAAGCCATTTTGGTACGTATCTTTTTACCATACGTTAGATTTTTCGACTGTTGTCAGTCGCCGTTTATACTTCAATTTTGTCACTATAGACCTGTTGGCTCCTATCATAAAGATTTTGATGAGTTTCTATTATGGTACTTTAATGGAAGGATTTAAGTCAACGTTAATGCCACGTCATTAAATTCTTTCATATAGCGTTTTTATCGTGTCATTCCATCAACTAAAGCAGCCCTTCGATTCTAAGGTGTACCATTATGAGAATTTATAACGATCTGTTCAAACGTGGGTTGGGATTTTGTGCTTGTACCGTAATTAGCGGATCTGGATGTAGGAAAATGAATAAACTATTGTTGGTAAAATGCTGCAGCTTGATAGAATGATTCCTCTGTATAAAATCGACTGATTAAGACCACCATGGCGGTAGGCATGTAGCAAGCGTTTTGATACTTAACATGTACCCGTCTACCACGATATTTTGACGTGAAATTACTACCCTCTATTGGTTTTAACCGAAGCAACCGATAGATGAAAAATCTCAGCGCGACAGAAATTTGGTGACATATATTTTGATACTGAGTGGTGCTTTGAGTCCTGTCTCAGATAAGGATAGCTAAGCACAGACGGCTATGGATCATTTTTAGAATAGACATGCAAGCACTGAGTTATATATCATTAACCAAATACAAACTAACTTTGAACAAGATGTTATTTGAGGGCATAGACTGCAAATAAATTGAAAATAGCAAAGGAAAAGAAATCATCCTGATGTTGTGGGCAACGCTAAACTGTAGTTTAATTATATTCCTTCTAGAATGTCAATAATGAAACTAATAAACGGACCAATGAAATGTTTTGGCCAATTTAATTACTAGTAAATTTAATTTAAAAAAGTATATTTTAGAATGAGTAAGGTAACGACTTAATCAATTGATTGGAAACAACTAAAATTTATTCAGTTATATCATCAGGTGTATTTTGTAAATTCGTCCCTGTCCCGTCTATAACTGACCACGATAAATACTTTTAAATATTCTACCCGAGTAATGACAACAGGCCTACCTTTGCCTGTCCCGACTCACCCCACACCAAAATACACTCAGATGGCCGCTTTTTACGTCTTTTAGCAGTACAACTGCGCGCTGTTATAATAATATGTAAACCGTTTCTCAGGCGTCCACGATAGTCTCCACGTTACAAATGCTGACCCTCGCATCGAAAATCCAGTCTTTGGGTCGGCTAGGAACCCCCACATTCCATTAGATTTAAGACTGCCCTATTGGTACAAGACAGTCTGAGGATAAAAACGCTATACCTGAAACGCCGCTTAATGTTACCATTAACCTAGATACTTTAAGGGTACCTTCTTGATATGCCATGCTCTTAAAGTGACCGTCATAAAGATGCCATTAGCACTAATGGAACTACAGAGTGGCTCAATGAAAATGTTACACTTACAAAATGGTTAATATCTTTTATAATTTAGGTATTTACCCTCAAACATACTTGAAGAGCAAGCTCTATCGATTAATTTGACGCCAGCAGGATCATAATCCTTCCATGGTTGACTGCATATAGGACACATTTTATTGACTAACGTGAAATCTCACTTGCGCCAACTTGTCAGTGGTTAAACAGGACAAAGGACAAAGAGGAAGCATTCCCAACATTTAAAGCTGAACTGCAGGAACAAAAACAGAAGCGTCCATGTTTTTAAAAAAGAGGGAAATGCAAACGTCCGAAACATCCTTCAGAAGTCTGCCAGAAACATGATAGTCTATAGCGAAACAGTGGCGCTGCCGTCAGTCTGTAACAGAACACCGGAAGTGCTGGATCATGAGTGTAAGTACATGTACAAATGCACGTAGGCCATGTCCAAGCATGCGGGCGGCCTAAAATGTACATGCATGTGCGTGCGTGTGTCCTGATGATAACCTGCAAAAAACAAACGATACAAGTTAGAATTATAGAAATAGAAATAAATGAAAACAACCCCCTACCATGCCACATCAGTACATAAACTTGCGCCGCTCTTTGCGGGGAAGACGTGGTTAAATAAATTGCTTGGCACCGGTTCCAACGCAATGGTCGTCCAAAAATAGATAAGAGGCCAAGTTGGTAATTGCACGACACATCTGACAATCCTAATGAAGGGATTTGCGTAATTTTGATCAATAAAGGTGAGTTTAGGCCTACGTGGAAAAAACATGGCCGTATTAATTATGGCGAGTGGGATTTCAGGACGAAATAGCAGAATTTCTCTGACTTTACGCTAATATTCTTCGGATAGTACACGATGGAGTATAGGTGAATATTCTTTCTATGAGAACGTGTGCTTTTACTGGTTATATTTCAGCACTTCGCAAATTTTTATGCCGTTTTGGCCCTTTTTCTTCGTCGGCGTGCAATTACCAACTAGACCTCGTATCTATTTCTGGACGACCATTGCGTTGGAACCGGTGCCGAGCAATTTATCTACCACGTCTTCCCCGCAAATAGCAAATTGGTAGGGGATTGTCTTCATTTATTTCTATTATAATTCTAACTTGTATCGTTTGTTTTTTTCAGACTTCTGAAGGGTGTTTCGGACGTTTGCATTTCCCTCGGCCACGGGGCGCGGTGGTTCTTTTTTTAAAACATGGACGCTTCTGTTTTTGTTCATGCAGTTCAGCTTTGATTTTATTCACAGTTGACCGCAAATAGGAAAATTACAAAATGAATATGTTAAAAGTCAATCTTTAACTGTGAATGAAATTTAAAATGTTAAAAATTGCTTCCTCTTTGTCCTTAATTTGCCCTGTTCAACCAGTGAAAGATTGGCGCAAGTCAGATTTCACACGAGTCAATAAAATCTGTCCTGCGCAGTCAACCGTGGAAGGATTTTGAATCTGCTGGTGTCAAATTAATCGAGAGTGCTTGCTCTTTGAGGACAATGTATGTTTGAGGAAAATGCCAAAATTATAATAGATATAAAACATTTTGTAAGTGTTACATTTTTATTGAGCCACTCTGTATATCATGCTTTATGATATTGGCGCCTGGCTCGTTGATATCGGGTCAAATCGTGGAATTTTTGAGATGCCAACAAAACAGCCCCTAAAGTCTTTGATGGCATAAAAATGTACATGTACCAACATCGTTTTTATATTCAATAAGTACGTGTAGATCGTAATTCAATGATTTCATATATTGTATATGAAATATTGTGATTAAGTGGACCCTCTCTGGATTAGGATCAATCTAATTTAATTTTTTTATGTGTTCGTCGAGACGTTGATGTGACGGACGTAATTTCAGTATGACATCTAGCGTGTGTTCATCATGCAAGTGGGACGTCAAAGAGACATTTAAATCAAGTGACAATGAAGAAGCAACGTCCCTTACAAACTGTTCTAGCACGTCACCTAAGTTGTAACAATTTTTTTGTGTAAAAGACGTAGAAAACTTGTTGTTTTTGAAGTGTTCAAAATTGTGTAGAACGGCCGTGTAGGCTACTGACTGTGCGTGTACATTTGTCGCCCCAAAATATAGTTTCATGAATGAAACACTGTTCCCCTCTGTACTTTTTGGATCTAGAATGTTAAAATGTTAAAAATTGCTTCCTCTTTGTCCTTAATTTGCCCTGTTCAACCAGTGAAAGATTGGCGCAAGTCAGATTTCACACGAGTCAATAAAATCTGTCCTGCGCAGTCAACCGTGGAAGGATTTTGAATCTGCTGGTGTCAAATTAATCGAGAGTGCTTGCTCTTTGAGGACAATGTATGTTTGAGGAAAATGCCAAAATTATAATAGATATAAAACATTTTGTAAGTGTTACATTTTTATTGAGCCACTCTGTATATCATGCTTTATGATATTGGCGCCTGGCTCGTTGATATCGGGTCAAATCGTGGAATTTTTGAGATGCCAACAAAACAGCCCCTAAAGTCTTTGATGGCATAAAAATGTACATGTACCAACATCGTTTTTATATTCAATAAGTACGTGTAGATCGTAATTCAATGATTTCATATATTGTATATGAAATATTGTGATTAAGTGGACCCTCTCTGGATTAGGATCAATCTAATTTAATTTTTTTATGTGTTCGTCGAGACGTTGATGTGACGGACGTAATTTCAGTATGACATCTAGCGTGTGTTCATCATGCAAGTGGGACGTCAAAGAGACATTTAAATCAAGTGACAATGAAGAAGCAACGTCCCTTACAAACTGTTCTAGCACGTCACCTAAGTTGTAACAATTTTTTTGTGTAAAAGACGTAGAAAACTTGTTGTTTTTGAAGTGTTCAAAATTCTGTAGAACGGCCGTGTAGGCTACTGACTGTGCGTGTACATTTGTCGCCCCAAAATATAGTTTCATGAATGAAACACTGTTCCCCTCTGTACTTTTTGGATCTAGTTATCTTAGGACTGAAGTAATTCGTAGTTTTACAATAGAAATACGCACATGTTACAGAGGAAACGGCTTTTTACTAGCTGTAAATCACCAAAATTGTAGAATATTTCGTCTGCTTTATTTACTTTTGTTCTCGTACGTCGTTAATTTGTTTGATTTCCAGTTTGGCCGTGTGACTCGCAGGCTGGCCGAATGACGTCTCCCAACTCGGTTCCCGTTGGTGCGCGCAACCTACTTTTCGACGTCACGAGTTCCGAGAACGACTCGAGTTGAACTCGGAGTGGGAGTGGGAGTCGGGACGGTTCGCAACCTCTCTAGTCTCTCACTGCATCACGACGTCTTAGGTCTCACTAGCCGCTTGGTACGATGTCCGTTTTGTCCTCCCCCCAAAATATAGTTCTTCAGTCGCATGCCGTTTCCATGTAAATTCTACTTACTTTAGCGTCACGATCTTAGTTTCGATGTACAAAGGATGCTTTGGTGACTTTATGAGGCTATCTTTTGTGAGTTCGGGACCAAGTCTCATGCATTGGGCCTCACACGCGATGATACGTCCAAACCGCGGGGCATGATTTGAACAAGTTCACCGAGGGCGAATTTCCTTGGTTTGTGTTCTCGGCCATATAACGAGAACAAAGCTGTGATGGGGCAAATTTTTCGCAATGTGGCTATCGTATGGAGGTCAGGTCATGTGCCTGAAAAATCTCCTTTACAAAGTACATGCATTATTAATATGTAAAGAGCAATCTCTAGTGAACTCACACAACTGTTTGACATGGGGGAGCCCCCCCCCCCAAACCCCCGTCCTTCTGACATATATAGCCAGTACATTGGGGGATGAGTCCCCCAAACCCCCTCCCCCGTTCTCTGAAAGTGACAGGTTTTAGTCAGTACATTGGGGGGAAGGTCACCCCCCAACCCCCCCCCCCCCATTGGACTCTAAAAATAAAATTCCTTGGAGACGCTGAACAATAAGGCCCCATAAAGAAATAGTCCCCGCCCCGGTAGCTGTCTCATATCTGCTGACAGAAGCAGCTCTTTGTGGTGAAATAATAATTGAATGCATGCCATGACACCCAGGAGCTTTTTCTCATTTCTGAAACAGTTGCATGGTTGGAATGAATTTCCAAATCAGTCCGTCAAATCTCTATGCAATGAAAATTGAAATGTCACAACTGTCTCCACCGACGTTGTCCTGTATGTCCTATAGCAGACGATTTTTAAATAAATGATGTGATTGATATACTTGTAGATTGGAATGAATTATTTCTTCAATGATATGAAAGTTGAAAACCCTATGACATGTCTGAGTACAAAAATGCAGAGGCAAGACGCATCATGCATGTCATGACACCCAGGAGCTTTTTCTCATTTCTGGTGCATGGTTGGAATGAATTTCCAAATCAGACCGTCAAATCTCTATCCAAATGGAACTTTAAGACCACTCTATATTTGTGCAGTAGTGTTAAAACTGACTTTTTTGAAGTAAAGTACGTAAATCGAGAAGAAGAGCACATTTTGTTTGTCTAAGAATTATTCAGGACGAAATGTATAATATTTGGGGTTTTTCGTGATTGTCCGGCCCAATTGGCAATATTGCCATTTGGGATGGTGAACAGAGCAAGGAGCAAATGCGACCTTATGATTTATTTCAAGAAATAAAATGCCCGATTTAACATCCTGCAGAATCAGGGGAATCGGGCGTTTCTAGTGATATACGACACAAATGGGTTGTCCTCATGCATTCACTTTGGAAACGCATTTTAAAATAGATGTTACATCCTGTTAATGGGGCACGTCATCATCGCGTACATTTGGGAAAAACTCCCTAACGAGACCCTAGCAGACGATTTTTAAAAACATGATGTCCCACACCCGCACTTGAGTGGCGCCGGTGTGAATAAATCTACTTGTGTGAATGGTCAATGGCTCATGACGTCATGAAATGATTGCGTCACGAGGAAGGAAACAATGGGAATCACGTCCGACGTGGTAACTGTGGTCTCATTAGGGAGTTTTTTTTGTTATTCATGCACGGCAAACCCTAACCGTAGTTCCTAAAATCATTGATTTCTCGGTCCTTACAGTATGTCAGCGTTGATTCAGCAGTTGTTTTGGCAAAGACATGTTTTTTTGGAGTTTCTGAAACCTAGAGCGCTACTCAATAGGCGACTAACAAGAAACTACGCATTTATACTGTTGTTGCCGACGTATGTGTACACTGAACTTGGGATGTGCGTCGGCCCCGTGTTGAAATGCCGTCCAGTGCCAGTTGGTGAGTTTTTCGCTGGTTTTTGCAAAATTCAACATATCTCAAAAGTTCAATGGTTGACCCTCGATTTTTTTTGGATTTTTGTGTAGCGTAAGCAACTGTCTTTCATGGGAGAATGGTCTCTGTAAGAATTATTCAGGAAGAAATGTATAATATTTGAGGTTTTTCGTGATTGTCCGGCCCAATTGGCAATATTGCAATTTGGGATGGTGAACAGAGCTAGGAGCAAATGCAACGCTTATGATTTATTTAAAGAAATAAAATGCCCGATTTAACATCCTGCAGAATCAGGGGAGTCAGGCGTTTCCAGTGATATACGACACAAATGGGTTGTCCTCATGCATTCACTTTGGAAACGCATTTTAAAATAGATGTTACGTCCTGTTAATGGGGCACGTCATCATCGCGTACATTTGGGAAAAACTCCCTAACGAGACCTTAAGACGTAATGACGACATTTTCATGAGCTCATAAACTATTAATTTCAACTTAACCACGTAGCTATGAATAATTTGAATAATTTCCAACAGAAATCTATATGAAATATGCAATATTGGTGAACAGAGCGCCGTTTGAAACAACAGTGCGTCATCGTTTTCTTCAACGCATTTTCAGTATGCCCGAGGTGAAACTCGGCCCTTTTCATCAAATTTGGTATCTCATGACAACGGAGGTGTCCTCTTAGAGAATCCAGTCCGACTTTTTGCACATATTACAAAGAAATGCCTTGACTACCTGAAAATACGATCTGTTCGGCATTCCCAAGGTCAGTTTTGCTTGCAGCGCGAATGCAAAAAGACCAGTTGCGCTTAAAGGGGTACCTGTTTTAAGTGCTGTTTCCGCCAAATGTGAACACTGCGGTGGCACAAGGCATGAATTGCCTTGCCCAAGGACTAAACAAATATGCTTCTATATGATATATGTTGAATATATGAATAGCTTGATTCTTTCCGGATAAGAATATGCATGTTTTGCAGTATGTGATTGACGCTGAACGTGATTATTTTGCACAATTGAGGCGTTCTATATATTTCGACGTATGGGATGCTAAGTATGACACAATTTGAGCAGATTGTCATAGAACATATGATATTTCTAGATGGTCGTTCCAGCTTTTCCTTTTGAGGAAACCAGTGTTGTCGGGTATCAGGAGACTTGTAGGAGGCTGCAGTTTTATCATATGTTAAAAAAAGGCTGTCAGGGTAATGTCAACCTTACCTTAAGGTCTCATTAGGGAGTTTTTTTTGTTATTCATGCGCGGCCAACCCCTAACCGTAGTTCCTAAAATCATTGATTTCTCGGTCCTTACAGTATGTCAGCGTTGATTCAGCAGTTGTTTTGGCAAAGACATGTTTTTTAGAGTTTCTGAAACCTAGAGCGCTACTCAATAGGCGACTAACAAGAAACTACGCATTTATACTGTTGTTGCCGACGTATGTGTACACTGAACTTGGGATGTGCGTCGGCCCCGTGTTGAAATGCCGTCCAGTGCCAGTTGGTGCGTTTTTCGCTGATTTGTGCAAAATTCAACATATCTCAAAAGTTCAATGGTTGACCCTCGATTTTTTTTTGATTTTTGTGTAGCGTAAGCAACTGTCTTTCATGGGAGAATGGTCTCTGTAAGAATTATTCAGGAAGAAATGTATAATATTTGAGGTTTTTCGTGATTGTCCGGCCCAATTGGCAATATAGCCATTTGGGATGATGAACAGAGCTAGGAGCGAATGCAACGCTTATGATTTATTTAAAGAAATAAAATGCCCGATTTAACATCCTGCAGAATCAAGGGAATCGGGCGTTTCCAGTGATATACGACACAAATGGGTTGTCCTCATGCATTTACTTTGGAAACGCGTTTTAAAATAGATGTTGCGTCCTGTTAATGGGGCACGTCATCATCGCGTACATTTGGGAAAAACTCCCTAACGAGACCTGTGGTTGCGGTGCGTCGTAAATGCAGGATCGGCCAACACGCGGCCCGTATAGAATGCGACAATCTGTACCGGAACCAGAATTGTCATGGGTCTGCCCAAATTTTTTCAGATTCGATGGACATGATGGATATATGAATTTTGTTTTCACTTTATACATACGTAACCATTACACTCACTACGTTGTGTGAGTTATGATCATGAGCCCGCTCCTGGGGCCCCAGTTGGCCAAATATAGTGGTGTCGAAGGTGGCGCCAATTAGCTGCCTCGAATGTGCCATAAAGACCAGTCCTTTCTTGGTCCTTCCCTAGGTCTCTACCTACCCAAAAATGTGTGGGTTCTTGTATTTGATGTCATCAATATGGTGTCTGGGTCAACCCGGGACGCGAATTTTTTTTGCGCGCTGTTTTCCACGTGTGCTTTTTCCTTTGACCAACCAGCGCTTTGTTTATGTTCTAATTTTATCACTGACCGAATCCACGTGAGTTTATTGATGTCATCACATGCTCTCGGGAATCTTATCCAGGAACCTGAAATTAACAAGGTTTGCTGAGTATTGATTGAACCTACATCTAAAACGTATATATTTTGCTCTTGTTTGGGACAGTGCGAGCAAGTACCGTGTCCGCCATTGTTTCTAGCTCATAACCATTTTATGCGGTCATCAATATCAATAAAGCGCTGCTTGGTCAAAGGAAAAAGCACGTGTGGAAAACAGCGTGCAAAAAAATCGCATCCGGGACATGCCATGCATCCCGCGGCAGGGGCACGTCTGACGTCACGCCCCGAGGGCTCCACCGCACTGGCTAGTGAGACCTTTGACGTCAAGTGACGTCACTCTTGAGCACTCAGCTTTGTTGAAAATGACAGGGTTTACGCCAAACATTTGGTCGTGGTTCCAAACGACGCCACTCGTTGTGCCCTTTGCCGTGATCTGTGTAGCCCCTTACCTTTCTTCATTTTTGAAGGCGTTTCTCATTGTGCTCCGTTGTTTACAGTCAGAATTTGGCATGGAAATTAACGACGATGCGCTCACCCTTTCTGGTGTTAGTGTCCTTCAAGGACGCCCGATGTCTGGCACAACTTTCGCTAGGGTGCCAAGTGGTATGCATTTGGAAGTAACGACAGCCAGACTTCGAAGAGAATCCGGGAACAACTTAAGCGCGACTGACGCAGAAGATACTCAAAGGTGAGTTGTGGCGGAGATGGAATGTAGCCATTGAAGGACATGTTTAACAATATAATATGTCGTTATGAGATTGAGAAGGAACCAATCCGAGAAACCGAGCAAATTACTGACAAAAGTCTTGCTGACAGTGACAAAGAAGTTATTTTAAAATCGCAGCTCCGTGCTATAGATCCATGCACTTGATTGGGACCAACGTTTACGAAAACGTCGCTTCTCGTCACGTTACAGTAATGTAAAATGCATGGTGACGTGGCGACGGCCAACACTACGTCATGTAAACGTTGTTCCCAATCAAGTGCATGAATCTGTAGTATACACATGCACGACACAAAGGATTTAGGGCCTGTAATCAAACTCTACGATGTTCACCTGGCTGTAGTGTAGGCCTAATGTCTATAGGCCTACATTGTTTGATTGTAGGCCTATTGGGCTTAGAAAACAAAAACTAATATATGAATACTTCTTTCAATGCAGCTGGCCTGATTCAGAAGAAGAAGCCACAGATGACATCGTGCCTGATGTGATTAAAAAGTTCGATAACGACAGTGGATGGGACACCGACCTTGACGAAGACGACGGTCAGTATTTTTATGCGTCAACACTAATGTATTGTTTATTTTCGAGGTCCTGTTTCGTGTCCTTCTTTCCATCGCGAAGCCACATTCTTACAACCTCGATTGTCGACTTGTGCACGTATATTTTACGTCAGTGGTCTCAATTATCCGATTGCGATCGAGATAAGGACTTTGCGATCGGATTGAAGTCTTAGTGCTTCGTTCATAGATTCCACGGAACGGAGTCACGGTCAAAGAGTTTTCAGCATGTTATATTTTCTCTGCAGACATCTCGCTTGAATTTAGCTGCGATTAAATCAAAATGAATACCGCGCTATTTGGTTTCTTTACTATCTATAATATAATCAAAACTATAAGGAAATACCCTTAGGCGAACTATAAGAAATACCCTTAGGCGAAATCTCACTCCGGCACCCTCTGCTGATCTGTAGTGATCATGTGTTCAAACTAGCCCGAAAGGGATATCACCCATGCAGTGTCTAGAACCTTCCCGTTTCAGCAGGAAACAATTGGCCGAATACTAAGGGTACCTACATGAGTAAATTGCGTGATCTATTCTTAGACTGAAGTTTACCTTTATCCATATTTTGGTGGACTCAACAATTTTCCGAACAGCGTATTACACATTTCGCCCCACATACTGCAATGCCCGCTAGCTTGCAGGACACTAGCCGCCAACTTTGGCGACAAAAAGCGTTCGGCTGACGCCACTCGACGCCAAAGTTGGCGGCCAATGGATCCCTGTCAGGGCACACCCGCCCAGAATTGGCGTCCAGTAGCGTCTTTTCCGCCACTTTAACCCATCATGGGCCATGCAGCGCGACACTCACGTTGCATCTAACTATAGATCCATGCACTTGATTGGGAACAACGTTTACATAGCGTAGTGTTGGCCGTCGTCACGTCACCATGCATGCGGTAATGCGCATGACAGATCTTGGCGGCAATAATGGCGGCGATAAGGTCTCGTTCGAGAATTTTCCCCAAATGTACGCGATGATGACATGCCTCATTAACAGGACGTCGTAACATCTATTCTAAAATTCGTTTCCAAAGTGAATGCATGAGGACAACCCATTTGTGTCGTATATCACTGGAAACGCCCGATTCCCCTGATTCTGCAGGATGTTTAATCGGGCATTTTATTTCTTGAAATAAATCATAAGGTCGCATAGCTCTGTTCACCATCCCAAATGGCAATATCGCCAATTGGGCCGGACAATCACGGAAAACACCAAATATTATACATTTCTTCCTGAATAATTCTTACAGTGACCATTCTCCCATGAAGACAGTTGCCTACGCTACACAAAAGTCCAAAAAAATCGAGGGTCAATCATTGAACTCTTGAGATATGTTGAATTTTGCACAAATCAGCGAAAAACGCACCAACTGGCACTGGACGGCATTTCAACACGGGGCCGACGCACATATCAAGTTCAGTGTACACATACGTCGGCAACACCAGTAAATGCGTAGTTTCTTGTTAGCCGCCTATTGAGTAGCGCTCTAGGTTACAGAAACTCCAAAAAAACATGTCTTTGCCAAAACAACTGCTAAATCAACACTGACATACTGTGAGGACCGAGAAATCAGTGATTTTAGGTGCTACGGTTGGCCGCGCATGAATAAAAAAAGTCCCTAATGAGACCTAAACAGACGACAGAAAATTTTATAGGGCTTGCTGCCCATATTTCTATGAACTTGTCCTCTTTTTCCGAGTCCATTCGTATTAATCGTAAATCATGGGGCTGTTATTTTAATATCATGTGACATCAAGACGCAAACTGATTGGCCATAGCCTCGCCTCCGACGCCAAGTCAGGCGGCCATCCGTAGTACACCTGACCTGGCTTCTTCTTGGTTCAAGCGCGGCGACACGCGTCAAAAATCAAACATGACCGATATTTGGCGTTTAGATGCAAGTGGCGTCAAGTCGCGTTCGCCGACGCCATTCGTAGCAGACTAGGGAGTTTCAGGCGTTCAGGACTATTGCGGCAAAAAACGCCTGTGAACGCCGAAGTTGGCGGCTAGTGTGCTGCAAGTGCAAGCTTTATCGCTGCAACAGCCACCGCAGCGTGGTATGATGGCGATCTTGGTTTTACTTTGAAACACAAAGTTCGTGCCTGGATAAGATTAGAAACTCCATTGGTATCTATTTGCTTGAATTGAACTTTACTGGATTGTACCAAAGGCATGCATTCAAGTAAAATGCATAATGGTGTGTGTGTGTGTGGGGGGGGGGGGGGGGGGGGGGGGCGGTAGGGAAACCTATAAAAAAAACCGCTCCAAGACAAACAGCAGTAACCATGTTATATTATATATACATGTATATAAATGATGCTTATATAGCGCAGTATCCAGACAATTGTCCGCTCAATGCGCTTTACAATGGAAACCCCAACTCATCCAAAGGCCTCCCGAAAGAGGTGGGTTTTCAGAAGGACTCTGAATGAGTTAAGGTTGTCGCACAATCTCAGTCGTTCATTTTCGACAGGTATAGATTGTTCCATGTGAGAAGATGTTCATCTTAAAATGACCGCGCTCATCGAAAATATTGAAATTTGTCAAGTGCTTTGGACGCCAGCGCCCCTTCTTTTTGAGTGGTGAAGAAACTACCGATCACATGATTATGTCGGCGTGCCTTTAAGTTCTCTTCTGGATAAAGGAAGTTGGATTAACTGCAGATGGTCGGACACTTCTATTTCTCAACGGTTGTGCCCAGCGCAAGCCTTGCAGTGCGACGGGCATGTGGTAGCCCAGTCCGGCATACCCCGGGTTCTGTGAACACCGATTTTAATGTTTGTTAAATAGATTTTAATAAACACGACAATAGTTTTTTTCGCCGTGAGCTGAGTCGATGTCACGGAATCAACGGGGTTGCAGCGGTCTAAAATGTCCACCCGGATAAAGTGTACGTCCCTATTGTATGGCGAAGATGACGGGTTAAATACGCACTCGTGATAAAAGGGGTTTACTGTTAGCAGTTGATGAATATAACTCCGTACAGCTAATGCAATAATATGTGGCTGTATTGTGTTGTCACAATTAATTGGTACAGATAACCCATGGACAACCGGAGGTTTCTTCTTACTTCATTTGCCTGGCAAACCAGGAAAGGATCTCTGTGCTTATTGTGGGGAGTTGTGTTTAATTTTATAGCGGTAAGTTGATTGACACCTGCAGTTAGATCAGCCCTCTGCGGACCATGATGTAAAATGTGTAGGCTATAGGTAGCTTCTGGTAACCTCGAGACTGGTTTTCTGTAATTCCCTGCTTGTTGGTCTCCCCGCAATCACAGTGGGGCCATTGCAGAAAGTGCAGAACGCTGCTGCTCGTTCGGTAGTCAGTCGTTCGGGTAGAGCATTCCAGAGTTGTGGGGCTGCGAGAGAGAACGCCCGGTCACCGTATGATGGTACAACCGGCTTTGGACTCAGCCGCAGCCTGACACACCCCTGCGATCGCAGGTCAAACGAGAGAGACTGCGCGACAATAAGCTCGGAAATATAAGATGGAACGAGTCTATAGATTGCTTTAAAAGCAAATATGTAGTGTATTGAATTCTCTGTGCTACCGGCATCTGACTACCAGACGAGCAGCAGCGTTCTGCACTTTCTGCAATGGCCCCACTGTGATTGCGGGGAGACCAACAAGCAGGGAATTACAGAAAACCAGTCTCGAGGTTACCAGAAGCTACCTATAGCCTACACATTTTACATCATGGTCCGCAGAGGGCTGATCCAACTGCAGGTGTCAATCAACTTACCGCTATAAAATTAAACACAACTCCATGGTTAATAATGGCACGAATTTCGACAGGTATAGATTGTTCCATGTGAGAAGATGTTCATCTTAAAATGACCGCGCTCATCGAAAATATTGAAATTTGTCAAGTGCTTTGGACGCCAGCGCCCATTCTTTTTGAGTGGTGAAGAAACTACCGATCACATGATTATGTCGGCGTGCCTTTAAGTTCTCTTCTGGATAAAGGAAGTTGGATTAACCGCAGATGGTCGGACACTTCTATTTCTCAACGGTTGTGCCCAGCGCAAGCCTTGCAGTGCGACGGGCATGTGGTAGCCCAGTCCGGCAGGGCGGGCCGGTTAATGGTACATTGTAATTTAGTCCGTAAATACTGATATGATTGATCATTTTTGATCGCTGTAGTGTGACATAGAAATCATGTTTGTTCGCAAAATTGGATTAAAAAAAACCCACAACACCTCATTTATATTTGTTGTATCTAAACCTACTGACCTAGATGAAATTGGCCACAAAGTCTCTCACACAGCGGCCCAAAAGGACAGTGACATTGACAATATTTACATGAAGAGTACAAATTAGTGTGGGAGCTAGTTTGCTAATTTTCATAAGAAATGCGAATGTCCGTCACAAATGGACCGCCTCATGAAAACAGATCAGCAGGGCTGTTGGGAAAACCACGTGCAGCTGCTGGACTTGATCGTGAATGGCGCAGATTCCGAGATTCACATCAGTTCACTTACTCCTTACTGTAATACTGGAGAAGAATCTATACTTGAGAGGAGATATAGACCAATCAGGGTTGACTTGTGATTGTTATCGGGTCTACATTTTTGCTTCAACCAAAGTTTCGATTTTAGTTAAGCGACCACCAGTTAATACCTTTACCAATTCCTTCTGAGTTGACATCGTAAGCATTTATCTTTTTCAGAAGGAAAATTAAATTTTGATGTCACTGGTAAAAACATCTACCTAGAAACTTGTAACGAGATGGGGGTAGTTCCTGCTTCCTACTTCATACGCCATATGAACGACACCACTCTTGTCATGAAACATCATGGACTTGGAGCTCATGGGGCAAAGGCTATCGCCGTACCTTTATGTGTAAGTATGCGCGGTAGTTTTATTATTTACATGTGTACGGGGCATCACGCCTTTTTTTAGTTCTCTGAGTTGGTTGGTAAAACTGATACACTCTTCATGAACAAATGCATTCACATGCATATGAAGGACGTTCTCTAACCATAGGGTAAAGGTGATCACAAGGAATAGTTTCAGGGTAGTGGTGGAGCATTCATGAGTGTGGTCACTGCGCATGCATTTAAACATAAAATGTGAATACCTGGTGCACCGAGTTTAAGCAAACTAGTCCGTTCACAAGTTGAGTAATGGCTGGCACATATCAGTCTGCACATATCGTTCAAGCCGTTAAAATGTCGTCAGATTGATCCAGAAGTATTAAGGTAGTAGGAAGGGGTGGGCGTTGGTAGTTTCTGAGTGTGAGGGGGTATACACCACCAGAAATGGGGCGCTGAGTGTCCGAAATAGTGATGTCATAAGGGAAAACTAGGCCTTATGGTGGAGGGACAAAGGAGATAGTCATGGTTGACCAACACACTTGAATGCCTTTAATGACGGACAAGGGGGAAAAAGTTAGTTCCAATGCAAGCCACCAATTTCGGGAAGCATGTATATTGGTGTCTGTTGACTGTGCTTTATGAGAGACTAGGCATGATGCCAGTCTCTTAAAGCAGTCAACAGACATGTGGTTTCAGTATTAGGTCTTTCATTGTAGCAATGCGAAAATGTAAGCAATTTTGGTTAGGTCCGTCATTTGTTATCACCAAGTAGCTTCTTGAGTGACCCAACCACTCTCTTGATTACAGCGGCCGCCTCAGCGCCCCCACGCGGGGCCTAATGGTATTAGGCTAAGTAGCTTCGTGCGATATGCACCATGACCATTCTGGGAAAACTCAATGAGGAAGTATGCTCCTCGAGTCATTAGCATAATCTAAGCGGTAATCTTGCGCAGTGTTTCTTCGGCCCAGTGGTGGAAAACGTCTAGTACAAAGAACACCTGGTTTGCGCCAAACTAATAAGTGAAGAAGGTCTGACTGCGCGAGACTACTGTGATAAAATGACCATTGAAGAGACTCTATGACGTAGGCATATACTTTTTACAATTAAAAATGCTCTCAAAAGACGATATGGAATGATTATTTATTGACATTTCCTGAACTATATACCCCTACTTTACATAAATAGGTTGGCGTTAGGTCGCGTGCTTTTCTTTCCTCGTGACAATATACAGCAAAATAGTTACAACCCCATAATCGCGCTATAAGTCCATAATGAGATCACGATGACCCGTTATAAATGTTTCGCCAGCTTCACTATTTTGCCGCTACGCGGCGCGTTTGGTCCTTGCGTCGAGCTGTTTCAGTTGGTAGAAAGTGGAAGTAATTTTAGGATAATGATAATGATATTGAGTTCTTATATATTTGATAGCGCATTTTCAGTTTTCCCTGCTCCGCTTTTTGGGATACCATATTATTATCCCGGTCTTCACATTAATCAGGAGTTTCAAGGATTAATTGAAAAGGCGCTCACTTGAACTCGATCAGTATTCAGTAAGATGACGGTATACTTTTTCCCAAACGTACCGACATAATAAACGACTCATAGGAGGTACATGTGCGATAAACAACCGTTCCACTTGTCGTCCAAACTACACACACTGATGACGTCGTACGCAAAATTGAAAGGAATACCTTTGGGCAGGAGATTAGACGGTGTCTCTATTGGAATCCAGGTACCATTAGACTCCACCAGATAATGCACGCTATATATGATGACAATAAGGTGAATGAACGCCCAAGTTACGTAGAGCCTATAGATTATTTGCAAGACATTTGTGACGATCAGTGGAAGTACAAATACTTGTGAGATATACCTCTGTATCCCTAAAAAGTATGCAGTGTTCATCTAATAGCTAATGGAGCATGCTTCAAATCGCACGAATAGAAACAAAAATCTGCCAACTTCACCTTCACTTTTTTAGCTCCATATTTGTTTCGTCTGCTCTGCAAGGTCAAGGTTCAGTTGACTGCAGTTTGTTGATACGGGGTGCAAGATAGGATAAAATCATTTGTGTATAGGGCCATTCACAAAATTCATTTTTGTCGGTCTGTGCAAGATACATGTAGCAATGATAAAGACGATGTCTTTCTTTTGCAAAATGTGATGGGTTATGGGTAGCTGTCGGCTTGGCTATAATCCTATTGCAATTTAATTGAACTTTGAAGATGATCAAGTTGCAGAAAATGTAAACTGTTATGGGTTGCTCCTGGCGACATTGCCACTACAGGCAAGTTCGTGAACTTTCTTGAAAATATCATCACAGCACACGTGCAACAACTATGCTTTTGCTCCAAACACTTCATATATTTCACTGAGAATCAATACAGCCTGTTTGTTACAGGCTTTATGGATACCGGTACTTCAATTCATCCTTAGAGAAATTCACATCGACTAAGATGCGCTGAATCGGTACAGCCTACTTTGTGAAGTGGACCAAAGGGGTTATGATACGAGCTACACGAGAAAATCATCCCCATCATTATGCATACAATATAGTGACCCCTTTCAACCAGCGTTCTTTCCCAATCGAATAGCTCAGGGTGAAACCCATTTAAAAGCACTTTATGAACCAATGTGGATGTTCAAGCTGTGGTAACCCGTGCGCTTCACGAATGAGGCTTCATAATTTGGCACCCTTTCTTGTGGCTGTGGCAGTGGCTGTGCATTTGGTATGATGAGCGTTGGTGGTTCATGGTCATCTGCAGCTTCTTCTGCCTCTTGTGGGGGAACTTCAACTGTGAGGGTCATTGCTCTCCCACTGACTTATTCGATGTCCTCTCTCAGTAATTCGCATATAAAAAGAATCTCATCTGCGTCAAAACGATATCTGAAAACCATATACTGTTATGTTGTCTTATAGCTTAAGTTTGTCGTGCATGAAGTGGAAAAATTGCCATGTTGGATTCGCCGCTATTATTATCAACCAGCGCCGGAAATATCCTATCGCTGGGTTTAACTTGGGCTGATGAGGAGGCACTTTAAATTTAACGTTAGAGTTAACGCCGATCTGTGCCTACATGTAACGCTAATTGAGCAACCCAAAACAATAAAGACCACGTAAAGTGAGATTTAACGTCGGCGTTACTGCTAACGCCGATTGAGCAACCGGACACACCGTGATCAGTAAATATTTTGGTTCTGTTTTTTTCAAGCTTTGGCTCATAAAACATCATTCACATATAGCTAATCTTATATCACAGGGTGTAACTCCAAATGCAATACTATAATTCATCATAAACTCCTGACCAATGGCCGAACCAGGTGGACTTGCAGTCATTACAAAATGACAATTAAAGAAGGATTACACAGTCACTCAGTTGAGTAAGTCAATTTATTGGCATTATTGACATAATCGATAAAAGGAATATCCTTGCCCTTGTCTATAAGAAATCAGGTGATCGAGTATTTTGTATTGACAATCACCCGCGTGGTTGAGGGGTTTACCGTTATCAAAATAACTCTATGCATGTTGGGTACCAAATTTGCGTTGAGAAGTAATGATTCATGCTCAACCGTAAAGGTTTTTGATTACAGGTCTTCACTTTTCTATCAAGTTTCGGCATTTTGTCAAAAAAGCGACGTGTTTCATTATCAAAAAAGTCCACGATTTAAATTACTTGTCTTATCATCACTCTAATGACATGAATGATTCCTTTGCAGACGAATACCACAGTTTTATCTCTCGATCTAGAAGACAACAGTTTAGAAGCGGAAGGTGCTCATTGTATTGCTGATATGCTCAGAGATAATTGTTATATTACCGAATTGGTAGGTGATCAATTAAAGTAGTCTTGGTTTTATTTCAAAAAGCTAAGAAGATTCGTTCGTTCCAAATGTGAAATTCTTAATCTTATTTTGCCATGAGGTGTTTTAAAATCGAACGCATTGACAGTACATTTAAAGCTGAACTGCATACACAAAACCAGAGCATCCCATGCGGCAATAGTAAGAAATTCTAAAGATCGAAAGGTCCTTCTCAATACGGCCAGAAACACGATAGACCTCCAATGCTTCGATGCGCTTGATTTCACAAACCAGCAAGCACAGAACGATGCGGACAGTCTCGGAGAATTATGGAAGAGAAAAAAATCAAAGTCTTCGCCAGGGACTCGAACCCGGGAACTCGGGCTCAGAATACGAACGCTCTAACCGTCTGAGCCAAGGGGGCTTCCTTGTGAACTGCTGCAGGCTAATATATCTTATATGAATGGCGATTATGCTTTATTTTTGAGAGATGAACCAGAAATTTTCTCAAGTACATGTAATAGAAGAAGATACCAAGACAATGGTGAACATTTCTAAGAGAAACGTAGACTCCGCATACATAATCACGCACAGCAAAGAAATAAATGACTTTCTTCCTGCAGTTGCCCACTAGAAGCCACTCAAAGATGTTGAACAAAGATTACACACACATGTTTGCACATTCTATAAAGGCGTATAAAATGACAGTCATTTCAAGCAGCCAAGTGGCCTTGAGGATAAGAGTGTTGGAAAATGAAACCAGAGGTCTCGAGTTCGAGTCCCGGTGAGAGGACCTTTTAATTTTTTTCCTTCCAGAATTCTCTGCGAAGGTCCGCATCGTCCCAAGGCTTGCTGGTTTGTTAAATCAAGCACATCGAAGCATTGGAGGTCTATCATGTTTCAGGCCGTATTGAGAAGGGCCTTTTGGTCGTTTGAATTTCTTACTATTGGCGCATGGGGTGCTCTGGTTTTGTGCATGCAGTTCAGCTTTAAGCATTGCTATCGCGGAGACACTTGGCCATGTAAGAGAAACATATTACATGGTTATACTTTTTTAGACTTTGATTGAAGCACAAAAGAATAAGACCAGAATTACGTATAATTCAACAGCCACAAGGTTATCCAAAATGTCACAACTATTGGCATACTATAGCCAAACCAAGGCTCAATGAAATTCGTACAGAATGTATGTATTGCAAGCAGACCGTTACAGAAATTACTTTCATATAAATGTTCCTGTTTTTCTTCAGAATGTCTCCCGGAACTACATAGCATCAGACGGAGCCCGTGCAATCTGTGATATGTTACCCACAAATAGAACGCTGGCAAAATTAAATATGTCTTGTAAGTTCGAAATGTGCCTAAATTTGTATTTTTTTTTAGGGGATTTTTAACTCGTTCGGGGGAGGGGGCGCCTATTTTAAAGCTGACTGCACTTAATTTTGTTAACTTCCGGTGTTAATTGGGCTCTGGTGATGTGCATTACACCACAAAGAAATATTCAATTCAAATTCACCACTGTATGTCATATAAACCATGTTAACGTTAAAAACAAAAGCGAGGGTTTATTAGGGACATTCCCCCTCAGAGCGTATACACCTAAAATGACGAGGCTTAAGATCGGACCGACTTCATACGGCCCGAAATCGCCCGCCGTGGTTTTGGGAGATTTGTAGCAACCCGACGTTTGAGGTGAAATATTTGAGAAATAATTAACGATATGAATATGTTTTATCACATCATGCTATCTAATAATGATAATAATAATAATAATAATAATTTATTATATTAAAAGTGCTTTTGAATGAAAATCATTTGCAAAGCACTGTACAATTTAAAAAACAACACAAAGTAAAGGAGAAAATTGTACATAGAGATTAAAACATTCTTAGAGATTAAAACATTTAGGTGCTGGTGTCGAAGTGTTCAATAAAAAGGTGAGTTTTAAGATGTTTTTTGAAGGCGCTGGTGCCAATGGGATCACGCATCCAGGCTGGAAGTGAGTTCCACAGACTGGGTGCCAAGTTCCCCAGGCAACGGTCTCTGAAGACGCCCCTTGTCCGTGGTATGGAAAGGAGCCATTGGTCCTCGGAAGACCGAAGCCTGCGGTCCGGGGCACGAAGACTGAGGAACTCCTTGAGGTACTCCGGGCTTTGGTCATTATGTAAGACTAGATTTTGCTGATGCAGATACTCTAACGCCAACGGGACTGATACAGTTTTGCTAATATCATGTGACATCTACTAAAGTATTTGATAAAAAGTAGTGCTTGATAGAGATATATCATGACATCGTATTTTGTCTAGATATCTGCGCAATGAATGCTTCTTGGCTCAACTTGGCCCAGTTCAACATTTCTATGAGTATGATGATAATGATATTTTGAGAATTTTTAGAAGGTCATGCCCGCCTATAGTTAAAAAAATTACCACTTTTGATAAACAATATTATCAAAAATTTGAGAACTTCCAAAGTTCAAGACAACCCGTCCTTCTGCTAATGAAGAGATTTTTTAAAAAATTTAACAATGGTTTTTAATTGAATATGAATGATCCCTCATTTATTCATCATTTGGCTTTGATATGAGAACCTTTCTTTTGTAATCTTTAACTGAATGTCATTTGTAAATCTAAACAGGCTTAGCATTATAAGAGTTTTTAATTAAAAATGACTGTCTGATTTTGTCTATAGATTAGCAAAGCCGATCGATGAGATCGAAATGTACAATAATCGCTTGATGATTTTGCATTTGGCTATCAATCGAAAGGTTGGTGGTACAAGTCCACCCAAGGCTGCTACACTTGATATCATCATCATCATCATTAAAAAGCCTCGTGGGCCAGACTTGGGCCTTTGCCATGTATATTTGCTGACGGGTGCCTGGGGTCAGAAGGAAGCCGAAAAATAAGGAAACACTAAATATACCGTAAAACAAGAGATAGTGGTCATGTAGATGCAAAATGCGATTATAAAAACCAGGAAATGACTATTTGGCAAGCCCGGCTTACCAATTAAAACAACAACTTTTTTGGGTTATGAATGGAGAGTCGAACTCATTAATATTTATAGCTGTCGTAGAGCTCATTATCATTCAATGGGAAAGCGGTTAATGACACTACTGGAGTTATGGCGAAGACCTTAGCAATGTACCCAATAAATTTATCACGCTTATCAGTTAATCACATACTCTTGTACATTCCTCTCCATCGCTTTGTTACAAGAATAGTAAATACGAGTTTAGTAAAAGAAAATGTATCGAGAGCGAGAAATCGGTCTTTGTTAATTATGCCCATATCAATTCAGATATGACGCCACTGCTCTCCGATTGGCTAATATGTCGTAAAGGAGTCCGGCTCGCCAAACACGGTAGAACTTTTTACCTGTTTGGCTCAAGCCGGGCTTGCCAAACTTGGTCGATTTTCAGTGCTGTTCGGAAAAATGATGCCTGTACCAAATAAACCTGGCCTGAAAAGTAATAAAGGTACAGTACTTGATCATGTTTTATTCTCTTCTATCTATTTTAGGGAATGGGCTTAAAGATAAAGACGCTGAATTTTTATCAACCTTCATACTGGTAAGTTACGGACACACTGCGAAATGACAGTGGCAGTGTGAAAGGGATCCTAGCCTCAGGGGAGAAATATCCATGCATATTCACAATAATTATGCCATAAGAAGGTCAATTTGTTTTTTGTCATATCATCAGTATCGTTTATTGTCTTCGTGGCGCTGGAAAAAATGCCGCCCTGAGATTTTCGAAACTACTTGAAAAGAGGCTTAACACAATTGATGTAGCCTCCTGATTCGTGTAGAGGGAGAGACCCCTGTTGGAATCGCTGTCAAATGCAGTAGATGGCACTAAGGGTGGCCACATAATATTTGTATTCAACAATACATTGGCTAAAAAATATCACTGTGGCTGTGTTTCATCAAGGACGTTTTCTGAATACTAACTGACATTGTGCAAGAAATATTTTTGCCCTGGCCTACATACTTTCCAAGGTTACAGCGGTCTTACTCTAAATAGTCCCGGAGCTGAGCGACTTTTATTCAACATGCAAGCTACAAATGATTTTTTAAATGTGTTGTAGGATAGATCGAGTACGCCTAGCTACCTGACCATAGAAATCCAATTCTTAAGTTTTTCCAGTGTTGGGTGTAGGAGATAGAGGCGTTAGAATGTTTGACTTCATCATTGGGCAACGAGTGGATCTCTGTACAGCAGCACAAGCGTCATTGTACACGTAAATCTTGAACAGTTGGATGTAAACCCTATAAATGCATTACCAGACACACGGTGCTTCTGAAGGAGATTAGCATGTTTTCAAAAGCCTCCTTTTTATATGTTATAGGAAATAAAATTTTAAATTGGTTTCTATTGAAATCAAGGCAAAATCTATAAAGATAAACAAGTCATTTCCAACCACTGTGCCACTTAAAAACGTGCTTATCTCACTCATCAGAGGCACCATCCCATGTTTCTGTTGGTAAATTACATTTATAGGGTCTAAGGTGGTGGAAAAGTTCACCGAAAATTGACATTGTGTTATCTCGAAAACTCCGTGTGTTGAGATTATTATTTCATAATGATTAGGGAACAATTAGGGAACACTGAAATATGGAAAACACTGAAAATTACCACACTGACATAACTGACTCGATTTTCTTTCAATTAACAACTAGCGGAAGAACCTGATCTCTTAAAATCTTTTATTTCATTTTATTTTAGGAAAACAATCGAGTCAAGGAACTGAATTTGAGCCACAACGAGTTTTCGGACGTTGGCGGCGATTTGCTTGGACCAGCAATAGGTAAGTGATCGGTTACTTAGTGAATAGGTAGGGGAAATGAGCTCCATTCATGGAAAACCCTACTTTATCATTGCAGTGGTATTGCTAATTCATGCGACCATCGAAAAAAGAGGAAAATAAGGGAAAGAGTGATCTATAGTTTTGAAATGGGGATACATTCGTTTCCAATAATAAGCTTCATTTCCAAACTATTATTCCAGCTGAAAACGAAACATTAGATAAACTCGATTTGAGTTGGAATCATTTGCGGCGGTCCGGAGGTGTAGCAGTGGTTGATGGAATCAAGGTATGATATCAGTGCTACCAGGCATATTGTTTTATTACACGACCATCCCAAATTCTCAAGTGCAATTACATGTAGTTAATTGTACAAGCCATACTTTGGTGGAGGTAACGTCACGTTGATGATCTTCTGAAAGAAAAAGTATCGTCACCGGTGTAAGTATAAGTACTGCGCATGTAGTGGTTCAATCAACTTTTTGTACTTCTTTGAGATTGATGCTGATCAATACTTATCACTCAGATTGCCCCTATGGTTCTACGCTGGTTCTTACCGTTCGTTCCTAGCACCAACCTTTGGTCAATATCTTTCTCGAGTAATAATGACTAAAATTGAGGTAACTCCGCGCGTGCACACAATGACCGGTATAATAATGTATTGTATGTAATTTAGGGTTTTTTGAGAGCAACTCCGAAGTGCATCTGAACGATGCATGGCAGAGAATGACCACACTTCGGGTTGTATATCATCTTGGGGCGTATTGCTGTACTCAGTGGAACATCCTGATGCAGAGTACTAGGGCTATCATGCGAACAGAACCGAATAATCTGTTCGTCTTGCCTCACGTTCGACAAACCATCAGGTGGTGACCCGAGTCCGTCACGGCCGAGAAAGAACCCATTCCTGCGTATGACGTCATCAGTTTTCGTGAAAGATTTCCTGATCACGAGACGTTCTCCGTGAACCAAGCGCTGCATCTCGGCCGCTATTTCCGTTTGGGATCGGAATCTCGGGAAATGGCGGACTGCTTAATCAAAATGCATGGTTTTCTGTGTTAGGTCAGACGCGACGCAATGACGCCATACATACATGCAAATGAGTGATGTATATGTGGGCGGATTCTAGGGCATTTGCCCCCCGGACATCTGCCCCCCGGATCTTTCCCCCCGGACTTTTGCCTCCCGGACATTAGCCCCCCTAGGACTTCTGCCCCCCTAGGACATCTGCCCCCCGGACATTTGCCCCCCGGACATTAGCCCCCCTAGGACTTCTGCCCCCCTAGGACATCTGCCCCCCGGACATTTTCCCCCCGGACATTAGCCCCCCTAGGACTTCTGCCCCCCTAGGACGTCTGCCCCCCGGACATTTACCACCGGGGACAGTCAAAGAGAACTTGGATGAGTCGGTCAGTCCAAGAGTAGCAGGATGATCAGCTTTGGTCTGTATTAATAGATTTAAGAGCATACTTATGTGCATTACTCCAGGGCAATCCATAGGTCAAATGTAAGAATGGTAAGGATTGCTGTATTTCTTTTAAATGAAAATTACTGAAGGTAGCAGAATTACTGAAGGTAGCAGGTAGGCCACCCTTCAGTAATTTTCAGCACAAAATAATTTAAATAATGATTACCTTCTTTGACCTGTACTATAACTTCATTTCTTGATTGGTTGTGATGGTGGAAGGAGACGGAGGTGTCATGTGAAGTTTTCTATTTTAATCAAACAACAAACACGTTTCAAAACATCAGATATACATGTACATGTACTAAAAATAGATTTACAGAAACATTGTATGACAGAGGCATTTCTCAGAAAAGGAGTATCATTAGGCCACTTTAAAAAAAAGCTGGTTAGCGTCCTTACTTCTGGGAGGAGGTGGGTAGGGGGAAGTGTTTTTGTTTTTTTTAATTCATTTTAAGGCTGAAAATATAGCTGCTGAGCAAATAAAAAAAATCTGAATCATGATAAAATCCGGGTAGGTGTACATTCTAGTGTAAAATGCACTATACATTTTTTTTGGCTCTCGAGCACTTTGTCGGGTAGGAAGGGGGACGCCAACTAACTTTCTTTTTATTCGGGCTTAGCTACGCAAGCCTATCCCTTCACAAGCATCGGAATAGCATTCCGCGACGTTACTATATATAGAATTATCGTTACTATAAATAGAAAAGATGTATTCAGAAATCCTATGGGGGCTAATGTCCGGGGGGCAAATGTCCGGGGGGCAAATGTCCGGGGGGCAAATGTCCGGGGGGCAGATGTCCTAGGGGGCAGAAGTCATAGGGGGGCTAATGTCCGGGGGGCAAAAATCCGGGGGCAGATGTCCTAGGGAGGCAGAAGTCCTAGGGGGGCTAATGTCCGGGGGGCAAAAATCCGGGGGGCAGATGTCCTAGGGGGGCAGAAGTCCGGGGGCAGAAGTCCGGGGGGCAAATGTCCAGGGGGGAAGTGTCCTGATACCATGTGGGCGAACGGTGCATTCAGCCTGTTTCTCGGCGTGAGCAAGTCAACGGGATTGCGAAAACCTCTTCTTGTTCGGTCGGGAACGGGACCGTGATCGAGAAAATCTCGGTGAATCGGTTCTCGGAACGGAATAGCAAAACCTCACTATTCCGCCGACGAGCTGCTCGAATATTTTCCCTGGAGTCAAGACAATGGGTGATATGAATAAAGACTAGCAAATGCTTTTACTCCGGTTTTGTACAGGAAGGCCTAGTGTAAATGTACATGGAGATTTAGATAAAAGCATTTGCTAGTCTTTATTCATATCACCCAGTGTGTCTGAAGCCATTTTCAGGCGTATTTTTGAACATGAATACCTACATACATGTATCTCAGAGCCACATTGCCATTGTGGAGTAGGGATTATTGTTACAATTAAACTTACATTCGATTGAATTAAAGGGCATGTTATCCGCAACCATACTAAATTGTAAAAGTTTCCACTGACTGAGTCTTGTCATGATCATTCCCATTGATTTCTCACTCCTGATTTCTTTTGTATTTCAACAGTTCAATGTAATCGACTAAGGTGCTCAGCATGACATTTACATATTTGTATACTTTTGTAGCAAAATATCACTCCTGGCTCATACTGCGAATCCCCCAAGTCTCCGGAGATATGCAACTCATTTTAAAAGCAACATTTCCTCCTAAAGAAGCGTACACATTCGATTCTGTGCAGTACTCGAGTACACCAAACTGCTGTTTGAGTACGTAAACAATACAGAGAAAAGAAATTCATAAGCAATGAAATATGGCCAAAAAAGTGTCATCCGAGGAAACCAGATGGCCTCCAATAGTTGAGTATTGCTTTCTTAATGTTATTAAACTGTAGAGTTCGTGCTGGCCAATAATTTTTTTCATCTCCAGTTTAATTGCTTCCAGAACAACGCCAGATTAAAGGTGTGCAACTTAGCTTTTAATGGTCTTGGTACTGAGGGTGCCGCAGCAGTAGCAGATCTTCTTAAACAAAACAACGTCCTGCTGGATCTGGATATCAGCAATAATCGAATCACAGCAGAAGGTGCATTGCTAGTATCAAGAGGTCTAGATGCCAACGAAACACTCAAGTCGTTCAAGGTAGGAATCGAAAACTGCAAAGTCCAAAATTGTCCCCGAGACGATGCCGCCAGGTGTTCAAGGTGGTACATGTCAATCAAGTGCCATTGACTCAATGAGCACCTGTATGGTTATTTTTGGATCAGCCAATCAGTCTATGGAATTCCCATGTCCAGGTCATAACCCAGTAGCAAGCCTGATGTTAAAAAACAGTGAATGGCAGAGACTTTATGAAATCTGCAGGCAAACTTATAGAGATATAATGACATGCATGTCCCTATTGCATATACTGATATACATTACATGACATTGTACATTTTCTTTCTTTTCAATATAATTATTCGTTTCAGATGGGAAGTAATCCAATTTGCACGACTGGTGCCCTGTTCATTCTCAAGGCCATTCATAATGAACGAAGTGTGCTGACGAACTTGGATCTCTCGGTAAGGACGACACTTTCGATAAAAGATATTTCCGATGACAAATCTTAGTTTTCAGAAAACCACTCAGATTTTTACACGAGGATAAACGATAATCCCAAAGAAACCCAAAACCTGACTTCCCTCCGAAAGTTAATTATACCTTGAGTTAACCTGGCCAGAGTTTGGTAACTGGTATATTGTACTCAAATTATACCCCAGTGTTAAGTAAACCTGAGTATTGTGGCTCACAACTTAATCAAGCTGGACTGTGGACAGGATTGAACACTTGACACCTGATGGTACTCCTCATTGGCGCCCTTTATTCCTGATAATGGTCTTACAATGACGGTTTAACTGGAAATACAAAATAAAGGAACCCAAAGTAAACAAACTTGACATACAAATTATAACCCTCGATAAACACAACTGTCTCCACAGTCCACGTCACAACTGAAGACAACATATTTCACACTGTACGGTAGTGACACCTACGAGAAGGACGACAAACTAAACATGGTATCTACTGGTTTCAAATGACCAAATAAACCACAATAAATTGCACTAGCTGGCATTGTCTATATACTAAGCGTTCATAAAGATTGTCTGCACCCTCCAAAGGGGTAATTGATAGATCAACATTACAAATAGCAGAGAAATACTAGCTTTAAGTTGGTGGCGGGAAAACCCAAGACCACCTCCAGATAACTGAGGCCCTGCTGCCTAAACACCTCTTACACAGCCAAACTATGGCGTACAATAGACATATTTTACCTTTACGTTGACACTTACATCACGGTTGTCCCTTCAACTGCCTAACTCGAACAAGGCGGCACAACTTGTGCCAAAAACCCCAACTTTATAGGACAATTCTTCAATACTTCTTGACAAACTCATGATATTGGTGGTTGCGTCGTTTCCTCCATGAGCACACCGATTCCACCTCGGACACGGTGCATCCGAGTACAAAAAAGGGGAAGGAGAAACGACACTGAGCACAGCAACCATCTTTGTTAAAAATAAAAAGAGCAAATGCATGAGTGTAATCTTCCACCGGTGTCCCTGAGTCAAGTATGGGGTTAAATTTTGGAGGCAGGAAAGAAGATGTCAGACATTTTTAAGCCAGTCTGTATTCATGCTCTTGCCCAACAAAGGCATTAATTACTTCAGGGGGCCAGCATAGTGAAGCAGCTGTGCATTAGCATCGGCGACTAACATAGAAATTTGATGAAATATATGCTAGGAATCCCATGTCTGGAGATAACAAGATGGAGGAAACAGGAGGTACCGAAATTATTCTGTGAGAAGATAATGAATACATTTTTACTAAAAAACATTTACTCAGAGTTGAATTAGACTTAGAGCTTGCGTTCACATATCTGGGGTAAAAAGAGCTCAGGTTATAACTCATTGTAAAACTCCTATCTAACTCAATCAATCTTTACTCAAAACTTGACCACACTCGTTGTCTCAGCTGGCTCAGAGTCTTGACTCTGGGTAATCCAAGAACGAACTTTGTGTGCCGTGATCATTTTAATCGGATTGGTATCTGTTGCACAGGAGCTTATCTGTAAACCTTCTTCGGGAATAATGGATGGGCGATTTCAAAGTGAGTTTTTAGATTTAGTTTTAAAACTAAATGGAACACTAAAACCCTTGATTAAACCAGCATTGAAATGAGGTGGGTTTTAGTTTCATCCTATTTCAAAGTCGGTTTTAGCATTATGTCCGGTTTTAGCTTAAAACTAAGGAATGGTTTTAGTGTCAAAAACTAACACCGGGGCTAAAACTAAAATTCTCCAAAACACCAGAAATGAAATCAGTTCTGGTGTTAGTTTTGACACTCAGTTTAAGTATTATCCTATTTCAAATTAGGTTTAAGTTTCACACTGAAACCAATTGGAACACCAAGGTCTGATTTTAATCCCAGCTCGGTGTTATAATTTGGAAGATTTGTAGTGCATTTTGTATTACCAATTCCAATAAAACTAACACCTTAGGCATTAACACCGAGTGGATTTCAAAGTTGGTGTCGGTGTTGAGAAGGGAAAAAAATCATGTTGTTCGTACCATTTCAAGAAGTAGTTGCATGTACTTTGAACGCTGATGGGAATGATGATGGATGTGAAAGAAGACGACCAAATGTCGTTCGACGACCAGCAATGGAAGCGGTAACAATAGGGAAACAACAGTAACAACGACAACAACAACATGCATGTTTGGTTTTTCCAAGGTTTTATCTCTGCCCATCTTGATGTTAGTTTTACCTGCAGAATAAAACCTCTTCTTAGTTTCAGCCCAGGTTTTAGGTGTTTGGGTAAAAGCAGGTGTTGGTGTTAAACTAAAACCTCGAATTGGTCTTATCCAGACATAGGTTTTTAGGGGTAGAAATTAAGAATAAAAATGACACTGACACCCAACACTAAAACCAAAACCCAACTTTGAAATCACCCAATGTGTTTTATTTGTTTTTTCACCGGTACACGGACCATTTCTCCAGAATATTGTTTTTGGATATAGAACATGAAGTCTACCTTGTTCAGCTCATTTTTTTCGCAAGTATTATTGCTTTTAAAATCTGGAGAAGCCGCGTTCTCTGGAGAATGTCAACAATCTGATAATCATAGGTCATGACCGTCATGTCGTGAAGTATACCTATATAGGCGACTCTTGTGATCCCTAATTAGGAGTTCTTAAGTGCAGGTGGTCATAAAGGGCAATTTCGCCTATATTTTTGTGCCTGTTCGAAGGCGAAATACAGATATAGTGACGGCCGTCTTTGTTGAGAAAATTAGTATCATTGTCGGCTCTCTTTGACTTTATTCAACATTTCAACTCAAAAACTAAAATCAAAATGTCCCCTCCGCAAATTTTCAAAGTAACATGAACATTTCAGATAATCGATATTATACGCTCCTCATTTGACCAGTCCAGTTGTTTGGTTGTTAAAACAAATTTATGATTGCAAAAACTTTGTAATTTCTCCCAGTAAGATTTGGCAGGTTCTAAACCAAAATTGACTGGAAATCTATGCAAGGTTTTTAAACTGAACCGTTGTTCAAAACGAGTCGGACAGAATCAACACATATCTGCATAAACAACATTCAAGTGCTTCTAGACCTCTATCTTATTACTGAGTTAATATCGTATAGTAATCCTGTCTGCCCTTGGTTTCGTACGAGGCGAGAGGCAGCGACGCGACTTCCTTGGATAGGTTTTGTATGATCTCTTTGTTTCAGAATACACAAGTGGATAAGGAGTTCATTGAAATGAAGAAGGAGATTCAATCTTCCCGTGTTATACAGATCCTCCATGGGAAGGTTGTAGGCGATTTTGAGGTAAAAGGCTCAGCTCGGCGTAAGTACTTATATAATGAAGTGGGTGCAAAATAAATTTGACAAATCCATTGGCCTAATATATAGCGAGCTAGACCAAGCTTAAAGCAACCGGGGCTGAAAGTAACCAACCTCGCCACAAAATGTCGATTAGCTGAACACGATTTACGAAACGTTTTGTTGCAGCCTTTTTTACCGTCCTGTCATTAGGCTTACTGTATGCATGTATGGTAATTATTGGGCATTACTCAGTCGAGTCCATGATTAAACGGTGTTGATGGGCTCAGTACACAATTAAATATGCCATAGGGCCCGTGTACATTTTGTGTACATACAGGTGATTCAAAAAAAATTCAGTGCTGGGATTTTCATCAAATTGCAGAAGTGTAGTCCTATATCTTGTCAATGTCATAAGTGAATTGGAATAAGTTCCGCTGAAAGGGTGGATGTCGTCCTGGGTGCCGACAAATGGTACCCAGGTTCGAGATCGACTGGACAATAAGCACCCTGGGTGCCATTACGCTAGACAAATAGCACCCAGCTTCTTTTTGCCTGGCTTACGGATCTTAGGGACGAGGACGTTTCTTGCAATCTCGTTTTATCTCGCGCCGTGGTACTTGTGGCATTAGCAGTGCGCGAAATAAAAAGAACAGATGAACAGAAAAAAACGCGTCTAAAGGTCTTTGAAAGCACATTTTGGATGATTTATTCAGAAAAGGTGTATAGGAGGGATATATCCGAAATGTGTTTTCAATGACCTATAGGCCTAAAAGCGTTTTTTCTGTTATCTGTTCTTTTTATTTCGAGCACTGCTAATGCCGCAAGTACCACGGCGCGAGATAAAACGAGATTGCAAGAAACGTCGTCCCTAAGATCCATAAGCCAGGCAAAAAGAAGCTGGGTGCTGTTTGTCTAGTGTAATGGCATCCAGGGTGCTTATTGTCCAGTCGATCTCGAACCTGGGTACCATTTGTCGGCACCCAGGACGACATCCACCCTTTAAGCATAAGTTCCAATGATTCTAAACTGTTTTAGTAACGTTTTCGTGAGACATGTGAGAATATTACACGATGTGGGGCCGTGTTTACTGCCTGTGCGAGAATATCTTTCCGACCCCGTAAAATCTAGAAAAGGAGTTTCCATTTCAAAGGCGACCTGAATCATGTTAGTTGATATTATTGAAAATCAAAAAAGCCTAAAATGATGTTTGCATACATATAACTAACATTCCAGGCAGTATTGAGGCGCTGACAGGGCTTTTAACCATTTTATCATATTTGTCCACGATACCGCTGAACAGTTAATAGTGATCTCAGCCCTGTTGGATAGAGGTTCGAATACACATTACATGGCCATGTAGCATTATCCATTTACTCTTTCTTCTTTTACAGCACTTGTCCCAGGTACCCATGTTTATTGTAGTGATAGTGTCCATTGTGCGTCCACCACCCAAATGCCACCGATAACAACTTCAAACATGTTATACCACGTTACTCTCTTGATAACATTTGCTCGAATGCTTCTCCTGATTCACATTAACACACCCTGCTAATCATCAGCCATGGGAATGATTTCCGATGAACAGTGATTGCATCGCAGACATAAAGCATACACTGAACGAGAAAAACACAAATTATCGGTTTTGAGCTATCACAGCACATTTATAAGCATCCTTCGACAAGTGTTTGCTTTCTGTCATAACCACCTTGAATACCCTTTTTTGCCATTGCTTGCTAGGCATTTAAATATCACACTTAATGCTCCCATGATTTGAGAAAATAAAAATCATATTTTGATCTATTTTAAGCTATACAGGGTGAGTCAATAAAAAGGTAATCAAAAGGTAAAAGGTTTTACAGCTAACATTTTACCCAAAAAACAATTATCCTGGATGAATTAAAATTCATCCAGGATAATTGTTTTAAAATTCATCCAGGATAATTGTTTTTTTGGGTAAAATATTTGCTGTACTACGAAGTAGATGCAATGATTTATTCACTGATATATTGAGTATAATCTTCCGACAAATGTCCATCATGGAGCGCATCGCTGACATGGCCTGGCTGAGCACCATTGTTTTGAAAGTGGAATGGCCCCTCGTGGCTCAAATTTGGCTAACACAAGTATTCCAAGCATAAGGGGCTAAGTCAACAAACGTTTCAGTATCATTCATTCAACTATGTTGCTATCGAAAAGCAGCGATACTGAGCTTTTTTAGATGATCATCCCCGAATTCGTGTATTCTGTAAAACCGGCGAGAACTATCGCTGTGAAATTAGCTGTAACCACTGTTTTTGAAGAGCCATGGCGTTTTTTAAAAGCGATGTAGACACAAAATGCTTTGGCTTCAGTGTTTGGAGGTGATGGTGTTCTGTGATGCAAGGCCGCAAAATTTAAGTGAAGATACCAACTGAAAGTTAGGAATCTCTATATCTTTCCCTATATCTTTATACCATACACAAATTACACTAAAAAAACACTGATACCTTTGTCGGATTAGCCCCTTACCACCGGACTACTTGCAATTTTCTGTGTACAAAGTGTGAGCCAAAACAATGCCATGGCGCCCAGTGATGCACGATCGAAGGATAAAATCGGTACGTCCGTGGATCAGACGGAGCTCCAATTTCTTGGTACAACTATAATTGTATTAAAAGATTAATTATCCAAGACGTATTATTAACCCTTTACTTCTGGATTACCTTTTTATTGACTCACCCTGTACCATATGTACATGTGTATCTGACGAACTATTTCCGCAAATCTACGTTCTGTGGTAATCGAGGGTCATCCCCCACTTTATTGCCACCTTTACATGGTATGCTGCAAGCCAAGACACATGGTTCGGTTGTCTTTTTTTTAACATGTATCTTTTTCGGTGATCTATTATTTTGGCAAGAAAATTGGTACAGCACAGTTTAAATGTTGATATAGTTGGCGTTTTCGGGAGGCATCGGGGCGCTTTTGCAGCATGTTGCACTGACAAAATATTTGTGGATGTTGCAGCCTGCTGCAAAAGCGATGTCTCGCCGCAATATATTCAACCTTTTAAAAATATATAAAAATTTTTCAGCTTTTTGTATCAGGCTAATATAAGCTTGGAGAAACAATGCAATGTAGCCATTTAGGCGGCCCAGTACATTCGACCAAGCTATGACATGCTCTTCTTTCTTCTACAAGGTGAATCACGTCTCCGGTCTTTCGTCCGAGTGCAGCTTCTCCTACATCCTCTTCAGTCGACCACCGTTTCGTTTCCCTGCCACTGTACCCTACATGATGGTGTGTTCGCTAGGGTTCCCTCTGGCCATTGTCAAGTTACCTTAGCCTCCTCTTCTTGTCAGCTGCCAGCTGGCGACCGTCGGCTGGTGCCCGACAACCCTTTTTTAAGATGATGGTTTGAGGAGTAGTCTTTTGTAACAGTTGAGCTCGAAAGCATTACCATGCAGTGATTGATCTTGCTGCACTTCTCGATATTGCCTTCATTTCCCAGAGCTCTGTTGCGTACAGGAACTGATTTCACTAGAGAGTGTACTTTGAAAGTTGTTAGCACGGAGATTGCGGTTACACCATCCTCCTCAATTTGGCAGGGGTCGCTGCAACTCTCGCAGGTCTTGTCTTCACATGCATGCAGCTGCCTAGGGCCAATTTTATTCTTGTTCTAAGTTTCGCGACTCCATCACGTGATATCCCGACATCTACCTGATGCGCATGGATATTCTGATGATAATCAGTTATATCTGTCTTTTCGCCCACTTTCGACTTCAGTTGAATGCGATGCGGTGAAGGAGACTGAGAACTGCGTTCGTGATGTGAGGGCTTGGCTTATCACCAACCAACTGTTGATTAACGATGTGAAACAGAATTTATCATCATTGGTTCCCGCCAACAATTGCTCAAAGTTAACATTGACTCAATTAAAGTTGGTGTGACTGATGTGAACCCTGTCAAATGTGTGAGAAACCTCTGCGTATGGTTTGATTCCAATATGAATATGGAAACCCATGTAGGCAAAGTGTGCTGAAAGGCCTTTCGCAGACTTTATAACATCAGACAAATTCGGAAATTTCTATACCATATCATCCCGTTACTTGTGCATCTACACTGGCTTCCTGTTAAGTACAGGATCATTTTCAAGGTCTTACTTCTAGTGTTTAAGGCCATCCAGGGTAATGCTCCTCAGTACCTGGTTGATATGGTCAAGGTCAGGCAACCATTGTCTCATCATGGATTGCGTGTGGTGCCGGTTACGCGCTGCGTAACTTTTGGGAACCGGGCTTTTTGCTCGGCTGCCCCCAAGCTTTGTAACAATCTCCCTAGGAGTATTAGGTTTGCAGGAAACATAAGCCAGTTCAAATCACTCCTTAAGCGTCATCTTTTTAGGAGGTGCTTTGCTTTGTAAAGCGCTCGAGATTATGCTTCACATAATCGAGCGCTATATAAATCCTCTAATATTATTATCATTTATATTATGCTTGAGAGATGTACCATGCCGTCCTCTGTTTGGTTTTAACCAATGCAAACGAACTCAGTCACTTGCTTGAGTTGCTTGGCTTTGGTGAACACACTTATCTATTCTGCCCGGAATTGCCCGACACCATGGTCTTCATTTCGAGAGGCTAATATCCATGCCATAGCGTTCGTCCATTATGTGCGTGTTTGGCCCCCGGTCTCCTGGCATTTGCCTGGCGAGCCACACAGGCGGTTAATATCATTGGGCAACCTCACCTCTGAGATTGTCCAATAACGACTCCAGTTCAACGAGTGACTCTGTCTTTTAGATGTTCTCAGTGTTGATGTTGGAAAGGATTAGTGATAGGAGGCAAAATGTACATTGCCTTAATCCCAAGGTAGAGAAACACCCACTGATGAAATCGTCTCCAACGTAGATGTACATGTATACTCGAGTCATGTTACTTGACGCTGCTTACAATTCCTCTGTGGCATTGATGATATCTGGTCTGAAGTTTAACTTCCCCAGGTCTTCCCACAGACCCTCCGGTTAGATGCAATCAAAACACTTACTGTAGTGTTCAAAATCGTGAGTTCACACAGCACCCTGAGGTTTAAATTTACTCTGTTGTGGAATTCAGCTTGTTCCTAAAAGAAGTATGACCTCGACTTGTGGTGGTAGCAACTTTAGGATCACCTTCAGCAGATATTGCACAATGGATAGATTGTCAATCTAATGGTGGTAGTTGTTACATTTGCGCATGTTCCATTTCTTATCTCAATCTACAAAACTCAGCGTTGTCCAGTCCTTTAGCCAATTGCCCAGATTGAACAGATGGTCGTAAATTCGGTATTATGCATTTACCACGGACTCCCCGCCCCTTGCTAAGCGTACTTAGGAATGTTGTGGAATTTGAGGTACTCTTGTCACCTCTTCACAATTTTTGGCTTGTCGGGGAGAAATTTACCAAATTTTAGAAATTTGGCGTCTTCATTGCAGTGCAGGTCAGCCGGCTCGACTTCTGCTAGGCGAGTTCTTTCCAATATTCAAATGTGACGTTGCCTCGATTATATTCCATCATCACCTAATAATGATCTGTGTCTTTTAAACACATACTCTCCCAACTTCTTTCCAGAATTAAGTATCAGCACCGACGAAGACCTGAGTAATTTTCTTGGCACACCACTAGATGTGTTCCTCAAGACGGATCCTATGGCCATATTGAGAGCGTACGTGGACAAGAAAAATCTCAGGCTCATTGACTTCTTTAATACAGTCGACAAGGATAAGAATTATAAGATTTCCGCAGAAGAATTCAAGAAAGGTGTTCAGGTATTTGTAATGGACATGCTTAGTCTACCCTCTCACATCAGTCCCATTGAATTCAACCACTGTAATCAGAACACATCCAATTTATAAGGACAGAATTCGTCATTCTCGAGGGTGTAGAGTATCAACTGTAATGCATTGTCGATCTCATCAAGAACTTATGAAGACTAAGAACTTGGAACTTCAGAAATTAAATAGATTCAAGTTTTATTCAAAAGGGTGGGTAAAAGATTTCTGAACACAGATACTAAATGTTATCGATTCGTTGTAAACATATAGATGGATATCCGCTGCGGCTAATTTGTTAACATCATACGCGCGCACTCTCGTATCTCTTCAACATTGCTTTCATGAAGAAAAATTACGACAAACCGTCGTCCTGTTGAGATTTCTCTTGATAACATTATGATGCTCAACCGATGATGTACGGCTGTTATTATGACAAAATCGTATCCAAGTTATATTCTAAAATATGCAAGTCACGAGATAGGCGAGAAAAACTCCTTGTATCCAAGTGTAATCAACAACGTTCGTGAACCCTGACAGTGTTACGTCACGCCATCCCCTCTGTTGAGATACGAGTATACGCGTGCAGCCAACGGTAATGACGCAAGAATGACGTCATTTTGTAAACAATGATATCCATGTTTTACAAAGACAAACAAAATGATACCATATTTAGCTCTGAACTCTTACAGATATAGGAGATACAGAGCATTTTGTCGAGACAAAATTGATTATTTAATTTCCCGTGCTATGGCGTGATAATAATCAGAACAAATACAAAATAAAGCAACAACCAGACAATAGCAGTGATAGCAATTGAATAAAAGACGAATTATCTTGCAAAAGCACCCTATTGTCAAAATTTGGAACCTATGGCTATAAGGGCCGTTTAGACGACAGGCGAAAAGACCGCATTCGGATCGAATCTGGATGAATCCGGATTAAAACCACTCAAGGCGATGGTACCTTTTTAGTCCGGATGCAACCACATTAGGGCCGTTTAGACGACGCGAAAAAATCCGGATGCGTCCCGAATCCGGATTAATTTTTCGTCGTGTAAACGCAAAAAGATCCGGATCAATGTGGTTGCATCCGGACTAAAAAGGTACCATCGCCTTGGGTGGTTTTAATCCGGATTCATCCAGATTCGATCCGAATGCGGTCTTTTCGCCTGTCGTCTAAACGGCCCTATTGATCCGGATCTTTTTGCGTTTACACGACGAAAAATTAATCCGGATTCGGGACGCATCCGGATTTTTTCGCGTCGTCTAAACGGCCCTATGGATTCATGCACTTGATTGGGAACAACGTTTACATGACGTAGTGTTGGCCGTCGTCACGTCACCATGCATTTTACATTACTGTAACGTGACGAGAAGCGACGTTTTCGTAAACGTTGGTCCCAATCAAGTGCATGGATCTATAGTGAAGATGTTGTAGTATTAGAGCCGTTTGACGTCAGAAAAAAAGCCACATGCAAAATGATCCGGATCAATGTGGTTCCATCCGGATTAAAAAAAAATAGATCGAGTGCGTCCAGATGAGACCGGATTGCGCTGATTGTCTTAAGCTTGCAGCACACTGGACGCCAACTCCGGCGGCAAGGCGCGTTTTTTGCCGCAAGAGTCCTGAACGCCTGAAAAATCCGTAGTGTGCTACGGACGGCGTCAGGCAAACGCCACTTGCCGCCACTTGACGCCACTTGCCGCCAGATATCTAGCATGTTTGATTTTTGACGCCTGTAGCGGCGTCTGAACGCCAGTGAACGCAAGAAGGATCCAGGTGTGCTACGGATCGCCGCCAGAATTGGCGTCAACCAGCGTCAACGGCGAGGCTTTGGCCAATCAGCTTGCGTCTTGACGTCACATGATATCAAAATGGCAGCCCCAACGATTCTTGGAAGTGGGAGACAAGACCACTAATGAATATTCATAGGTTGGAGGGTCGAGGCCTATCAAGTAGACGAGTGCATGTTTTTTACTCTCAAGTACATATTTGGAGAGGTATTGAAAAAATATTTGCTGTGGCAAGTCTACAGATATAAATAAATTGTTTGGTAAAAAAAATAATTTTGATTTTTGACAACCTGGCCATAAGGGGGGGGGGTGGTTCAAATTTGGAGTGAAAATGGCCGAAATGGGTAAAAATGTCCACTTGTGTCAAACTTGTCAATTTAAAAAAAAATTTCCGTGGTCAATCACCAATTTAAATCGCACCAGTTACTCGCAAGACTAACCCGTATATCATATCCGAATTTCAGTTTCACAGCGCCACGCATTCTTTGATGGCGGGCATTTGAAATAACTGGAAATGGCTTGGAAAATCAATTGTGGTCTTGTCTCGTGGCGGAAAAGACGCTACTGGACGCCAATTCTGAGTAGGTGTGCTATGAGCGCGATCCACTGCCGCCAACTCTGGCGTCGAGCGGCGTTCAGTCGCGTTCAGTCTGACGCGCCTTGCCGCCGAAGTTGGCGTCCAGTGTGCTGCAAGCTTAAAGGCGCGCAATTTTTGAGACCTGAATGTGGTTCGATCGGATCACATCCGGATCCGATCCGAAGGTGTTTTTTTTCGCCTGCCGTCTTAATAGCCCTATCGGTTCCAAATTCTTAGTCTTTATTCATTCTTGATCTCATTTATCGCCCACATACAGTCATAAAACCATGCCGAAGAAAATATATGTTATTTAACGTTCGTCACAACATTTAATTTCGACATTGCCGCCTCTACAGGGTATCCCAATAAACAAAAGTAATAATCTTATAGCTGAGAAGAGCACATTATTTGTTTTCAATTGTTAAGGATATATCGCATACAATTTGACCCCCATGCAGGCTTAAGTTGTTTAAATTAAAAGTCATGCATAGACTCGAATTTTATGATTATATCGATCTGGAGGTGAAATCTGACAGTGAATTTCTCACACTCTGATGCAATTTATAGGTTGTTTTGTAACCGTTGGTACGTCTCATTCACAACAATATTCCAGTACGGATAAAGACTGCATTACATTTATCATGAGTATGGTTCTGAACGATTATTTCATTATATGTAGATACCACTTGTGCATCTAAAACTACTTGTTTTTAGATGGCAAACATAGGCCTGACGGATGACCAGATTGATAGGTTAGTGCGGAGGCTAGACAGTGTGGAGACAGACGGCATGATTGACTACAGGTGAGCACAACCGCAAGACTTAAGGGTTATTTTCTTTATTTGTGCGTGGTTTTTATGTTGTCCAGTGTGTTTTCAATACAAGATTTTAATCATTGACTGTCCTCTCGATCGATGGCGAATCGGGTTCAGTTACCATATGAAAACCGATAATGACAGTACCATCATCTGCATACACGTCTAGCGGTCAGCTGAACGATCAGATATACGCGCTTCTAATCTGTGAGGTTTTGAATATGTTAGGCTCTATAGAACCGGCACCATGAATTCAATAGCTAAGGACACTTTTACGGGGAGGGAAGGGGGGGGGGGCACTCCAAACTACTTCTCCGGTCCGTATGAATGTGTCTTCCTTAAACGATTCCGAGTCGGATTCTAACGAATTAACCGCAGTTCCCAAGGATTTCTATGCTTTCGAGTTTTCCATTTGAAATGTTCTTTCGGTAATACTAACAGCATGCAAGACGACATTTACTCTATGTTCACCAATCTGAAGTCGGTCTGGACGTTCGACCTTGGAGAGGGGAGGGGGGGCATTTTTATGAATCAGTTCCACATACCATGTGTATAGTACACAGATTACCCTGAAATAAACAAATCACAAGAACCTTCCAACGGAAAGTATAGACGATTCTTTTGCCTGATCTTCCAATTTCTTATACTACATAAAATTACAAAGAGTTTCGTTTTAGTGCACCTTATGGATTGTTATGCAGAACTGAAAATCTAGTTCTTTCTGAAATGTGCGTGCAATAGTTACACAAATTATCATTCTCAGCTAATTGTAAGGCAATTGTTTTCCAATGTTTATATCCACAGCTTGCTGGCGTAACAAAGGCCAAAACAGGAGAGAAGGAGAGAGCTTCTGAATGCTTAATGCCAGTTCAACGCTTTGCTTGCTTTTGAATATTGAAAATATGCAGCTGATGAAACCCAACGAGCAAATCAATTCGGACACTATAAATTACATCACTAACTAAAACATATGTTTTAAATGATATGCATCATTCAAGGCTTTTCAACAGTTTAAACAGTGAACTAACAGATAATGTCGCATTTTGGTGATAACGTATATTTGATTACAATCAGGTATATTTTATCATCAAACCTGCATATTATATACATGTATGCATACGATCTCAGTCAAACGTTAGCGAACACCTGAAATTTCCGGATGTCTTCTACAGTGTTCTTCATTAAAGTACACTTTTTCGTATATCATTCTTACTGTTGTGTTTTTTCATGATTGATCTGAGGTGATTGCTGCAGCAATCAAAAATTAAAAAGCTTATTCTTCTGTGAATTTCTGAAAAAAAACAGTATTTTTCAAAATCGTCGTTTTGCATGACGCCGTCCTCTTTCGAATGTAATAGTCATATGATAACATTGCTTTCCCGTTTAAATGGTCAAAATATAATTTACGGTAGAGAAGTAAAAAAAACTACTTTGGAAAAAATGTTCTTTGCGAACCTCTGCGAATTCCCCGTTTTACTCTTTGTGATCAAGTCATAAAGGTAAGGTTGCAGGGGCGTAAAGTTAATTCACTGGCAGCTATGCCCAATCGGTTTTGATGAGCGATAGGGACATTCAGTCATTGACGAAGGGCATTTCGACAAATTTTAATTGAAAGGCAATAAAGGTCGCATCAGAAATGCGAATGATGTTTTCCTCTGAAGTCTTTTTTATACAATGTTTTTTTCTACAAAGAGATAATGGGACCGTTTTGATCGGAAAACATGAATTTATGAAAGCATTTTTTTTTCGAAATGCAGCAACCACCTAAATCATTGTAAAACGCATGTTAGAAATCACAACCTAATCAACGAAATGATAAATACTTTGAGAAATTTCGATATTTCAATTTTTTTTATTTACCCTTGACCGAAAGAAAGTGCACATCACCCGCTTGCAATAATCATAAAACTAATTGTTTGTTTTTGTGTCTTTCTCCCTCACCATTCTTACAACTCTTCATTTACTGCTGTTTTTTGTTTTGTTTTTTTGCTCTTTTAAATGATGAATAGAGAGTTAGCGACTGGCAATAAAGAATATCAAATAAAGAGGCGTGACCTGGAGAAATTAGCGTTTGAAAGTACGTCTGGGTGAAGAGAATATCCTTAACTCGTGTGAAAAAGACGGCAGCCTTGCGATTTTCGACTAAAACTTAGTTTGATTAGTTTCTTGCTAAAAGCACTTCCAGTTATATTTTCAACTAACATGTCTATTGACCAAAACAAACTCTCATCATCAAACGGTTGACCTTTTTGATGAAAGGGCTGACGCGAGATTAAAAGATAATAGAATGTAAATCTCTAAGCTAAAACGGGCAAAGAAATGGTAATTTGATTTACAAAAACATATTCATCTATATTTCTCCGAGAACTCACTGGTTAGTCGACTGTGAATTCCGTTATATTTGATATCGTCCTTCACGCTGGTAAAATACATATTGACCTCATTAATTTAATCAGTTGCTAGCAATTGGATTTAGTTTGACAGTTGCTTTTATCTAATGCTTTCTTTCTGTTTTTTTCCTGTTTCCATCTGACTTTTTCTCTGTGCTTCTTGTCTATGCGCACCTTTGTCTGCCTGCTTGCTTGCTTCTTGCATCTCTTTCCTCTCGTGCTCTCGCCTCCTTCAACACCTGTCACAGGGAACTCTGCGAAGGCAACGTCGCCTACATCAAGGAAAGGAGGAGGGTTACCAAGCTCACTCAAGACCTGCTGAAGAAAAAGGTTGAAGAACGACCAGATGATAAACTATTAATGGGACTAAGAACAGACGGAAGCAGGTCGCCATTTATTACTCCTCTGGGAAGTCCAAAGAGCGGTCGGAGTCCTCGAGCGTCACCCACACTGGATGTAGGTGCAGGTGGGCCATTGGGTTCATTATCCAATATGCTGGATGTACCGGAAATCCGGTAGCACGTTGATTTCATGATCAACTGGGCAATAATCGAAAAGCCTGAAATTCAAATAAAAAAACAACACCTTGAGAATCATGACTGTGTTGGCTATGTATAAGATATCAAGAATAGATAAAAACTAAGTGTGTGTAAGGCCAAAAGCGTCCAATCTTTTCTGCGCACGGAAAATAACATGCATTTTGAATGATTTACTGGAAGGACATACCCAAATGAACAAAATGAGATCTAACTATGATATTATATAATTAAGGAAATCTCTCCTTTTCATATGCCTTTGCTAGAGAGAGAGAGTGATATTTGAGAAATGATACTCGCATATTTCAGATGGGTTGTAGGATGACTTCATTAATAGACACCTTTCTTTTTAGCTGAACAGCACTACCTCAGTCGTGAAATTGTAAGCAGTGTTTGATCGAGGCATGTATTTTGTGACGAAAATGAAGCCGCAGCTAGTCCGGAGAAGATATTTTATGTAAAAGCTTTCCGTTGTCGGAATTAGAGCCTAGTACTAGATGCAGTATTTCTTCACATACATGACTTGGTCTTTATTCGATCATACTTGATGATAAGCATGTATCTTGTAAATGGAATCCTGGTATATGATGATGTTGGCAGTCAGAAGTGCCTGGTGCGGTAGAATTGTAAATAAAATAAGTACACCTGTAATTAGAATGGATGTCCCCATCTAGGCAATTTATGAATAGAATCTGACACGTACCAGCCTTGATCAAATCCTCTAGACTCACCGATCTAAGACCGGTTTATAATTTGGAGGCATTATGAGCCAGTATGATATGCATTGAACAGGCCACGATCCTTTCATCTTGATTGGCTCACACTTGTTGGTATTCAGGTTGTCATCCTGAACTCTTACTATGAAATTGATGAAAAGGCGAAAGGCATATAACCCAACTATTGTCTATCCCAATAAAAACAAAGTTGAATGTCATCCAACAATGTCCAACGATAATGCGCATAGTATCTAAGGGGGCTTGGCTTGCATAATATCCAGAAACGGTCTTAGATCGGTGAGTTTAGAGTATTTACATGTATACTACAATAAGAATATCAAGAGTATAGCGTATGCAGCTATTGCTAGGACCATGAAAACTACCGTTTCTTGTGTTCGATTTACCTCCCGCAGCCCTTTCCTGGATCGCGGAGTCCGTGTTTACTAAATTCTACGTATAGCAGATTCGCTGTATAGTAGATCGGGGTTACGATTTTGAATACAAGGTTTTGGTGTTTGTTTAAGGTGTGGTAAAAACTAACCAAGAAAACAAACCGTGCTGTTGTAGCGACTTACATCTGCTCCTCAACAACACTTGTCACTAATACATGATCGTACTTCCATTTCTTCCAGTAAGCATCAAATCACGGCGAAAAAGCCGACTTCGGACACGTTGGAATTGTTTTTCTGACATATCAAATCGCATCTTCTGTAATTACTATGGTTAGCCGATCCTGAGACCGCACTCGTACTGTCAGATTATGTTTGACGTCAAATCAGCTCAGCTGAGTTATAAGTCGATGCCGCTTCTCAATTCAACATTTAGTTAATACTCGAAGCTGTGTAGATTACGTACCAGCAAAATATGCAATTTGGACGTAATGTTTTCGTCATTGACTCAGGTGGTTCATGTTGTAGACGCAACACTTGCAGTCATAACGTTTCTCGACGTAAACAACCACATTGATATGCAGATTAACAACAAATTTACAAATTGATGTCAAAGCATTGTATCTGTTGTACAATGTACATTATATATCAATAATGGCTGTGATATTATAAACACGACAATTCGGAACTTCGGTTTCCAACGCACATCTCCTTCAAAGAAAACAACACCGCGTTGCGCTCAATTGCCAACATCATGCCAACCCGATTATGCATGATTTGTAGTTGAGTGCAATGCAGTGCTTTCTTTGAAGGAGAGATGCGTTAGAGGTCATGTCAGTTACGCGCAATCCGTACCATCGTCATATCCGAGACCGACGTTCCGAAGTGTCATTGCATTTTGTAGACATAAATTTCATATTTGTCACTGTTTGTTCGAATAAATGATCACTCTCACTAAACGAACACATGACTTCGCCTTATTGTGTTTCTGGCCGATATTTGTGAAATAACGTTGTCACCCGGTGTATTTATTGTCAAAAAAATGTCAACGACCAACAGAGCTCGCTATAGAGCGATCTGGATCGGTATAGACTCGTCTCCCGTGTAAACGTGCATGAATGTGATCTAGTCGGTTGGATCTAAATACTATCGTAGTGTATACCTATGGTCAACTAAAACTGCAAACAGGTGACATTTATCTGGCCTCCGTATTTTGTAAATTTTACACGTCTTGTTTTCTTTCGCATGTAGCTGTCGCAAAGTTAGCAGCCAGTCAGGGCTCATTTCTACAACAAATCAATACACAGTCACATGAAACTCGCATGATTCCTGTTTCACCTAATTCTTGTTCCGCCTATTCCTGTTCCGCCTAAATATATTGCTAGCCTCCCCACAGATGTAGGAATATGGACCATCCCATACTATAGTGTTTCCATGATATTTTGTCTATTTCTTAAGAATAACTTCAAACCGTTTTAGTTTTGATCCTATGTCTACGGGTTTTACATGCAGCTAAATCAATTATTTTAGGATTATTCGGAATAACTTTGAAGAATTATACATAACAAGGCTTATGTTTTAGCTAATCAATGATTTTAGAAAGGAAGAAATATGGTAAGAAAGTTTTACCCTTTCATTAGATTTGAGATTTACTGATTGTCAGTTTGGTCTTTAGATGGTCAAATAAGTCCCGGACCGTCGCCACTTTCTAGGTCATGGCATTTGATTGGTCAAATTGCCATCACATGTCAAACTGATGCATGCCATCTGTACAAAAACTCACATTCATTTGTTTCCCGAATACAATGATTCTGGTCATACAACATGCCATTCTTTGTCAAGTGAGTAGTGCAGAGGAAGATGTACGGAAAAACTGTGGCTGAAATAAATCTTAATCCTGTTGCACGTCTCTAGTCGACTGTAAGATTGAGAAATGGACGGCTTTTTAGTAGATCAGAGCTGCACTGCTCTTAAATGAAACGACCAGGGGCCATTGTGCTCACCGATAGATAGTTGGTGGTTAGAAATTCATCCTGGTTAAGGAACATGCTGCATGTATAGTATATATATAGGTCAAACCAAAGTCGGTATGACATGTGATATATCGTTGCTTGGAGCACCTACCATAAAAATATCATCGAAAACAATTCACTAATAAGCGAGATATTGCACTTTTCACCTTTTTAGCTCACCTCTTAGCAGAGGTGAGCTTATCCCATACCGTGGCGTCCGTCGTCCGTCGTCGTCGTCGTCATCGTCGTCGTCGTCGTCGTCGTCGTCCGTCGTCCGTTAGCAGGGCACGTTTCGTAACTGTTAGAGCTATTGAGTTGAAACTTGGTACACATGTACCCTTATGTAATGACACTTTGGAGACCAAGTTTCGGTCCGATTCGTTTCATGATTTGGCCACCAGGGGGCCAAACGTTAAAAGTGAAAATATGCAATATCTCCCTTAATAGTAGTCGGGAAATTTTGAAAAAAATATGGTAGGTACTTCTAGCAAAGGTGCATCATATATCCTCCTGGTTTTTGATTTGACCTCCTTTTCAAGGTCACAGAGGTCAAAGTTTGCTGATTCACTGAACAGTAGCATGTTTCCTATCTATTTGGCTAGAAGGTTTTAAACCAGTGTGGACATGTATCTGGGAATTCTCTATTCCACCCCTAAAATTTCGGTCGTTCGGACATCAAATATGGCCGCCAGGCAGCCATCTTGAAAAATAAACACAGTACTATTACTCCGAAACTAATGATCGGATTGCAACCAAATTTGATCTGGATGTATATCTATGTACTCTCTACTAAATCCTTGATTTTTTATCAAATGTGATAGCCAATATGGGTGCCAGGCGGGCATCTTGAAAAATTCTTAGTTTGGCCACCCGGGGGCCAAATTTAATGTCCAAAGTTAAAATGTTTGATTGCTCGTAGTGGTCTGATTTTCATAACATGATTTTTATGGTAGGTACTCCTGGCAAGGATACATTTCATAAATGTGGGTTTTTGATTTGACCTACTTCTCAAGGTCACAGAGGTCAAAGTTTTCCTATGGCACCGCCATTTTACAATGACGGCACGTTTTGTCACTGCTTTAGCTACAGATCCCTAACTTGGTACGAATGTACCCCTATACTCTTAGACTAAACTGCAGTCTTTTTCTGATTCTCAGTTTGGCCAGCAGGGCCCCAAATGTTAATAGTGGACTCTCCCCTAAGGGTGCCTTGAAATGCTGCTAAGTGGGATGTCATAGTCTAAGCCTATGCAAATGCAGGATTGATTAACCTCTACAGAGCCCTAGGAATTTCAGATGATGGTTGTTTTTTGAACTAGACACAAGCAAACAACATAATTATCCTATTCCTAAGCATTTCCATGATGGGTCATCTGTAAACCAAAGGACTTTTTTTAAAAAGGTGTGTTAATGCTGATGACTTTTTGCATGGAATTGCTTATTTGTTCTTTTGGTAGGCATGCCTTGCATGTTTTGCTGCTTCAAGCTTTTGTTCTGCTGCTGTTTTAACGATTGCACTAACCTGCAAATTTCTGTTTTTTGTTACTTGTTCATTTTGTAAAACATTACTTCATTTCTTTCTTACATTTAAAACCATGCTAATGCTTCATCCATCTTCCCTTCACAAGAGGTGAGCACAATGGCCCTGGCCATTTCATTTAGTTAGGCCTCCTTGTGGCCAAGTCGAGAATCAGGTCGGATCGAAATTCGGTGTCCGAGGTTACATGACGTAGGGAGTCATGAGTACCAAATTTCAAGTTCAGGGCCCAGTTGTTCAAAGCACCGATAAGGTTATCGGTCGATAAGTGTTGTCGGTGGACAAAAATCAGTTGTCGGCCGATAGGTAAGCCACCGACAAGTATGAGTTACTCAAAGCCAATCTTTAGGCCCTTTTAGTTGTCCGTGGATTATCCCACAATGCACCTTGTCATCTCACTTCCTGTATCGAAAAAAATGTCTGACCAAGAGCTGTCTGCTGCAGAAGAGAATGGAAAAATTGTTAGGAAGAAGAACTTCACTGATAAAGAGGTGGCTCTGCTGCTCGACTTAGCAGAGCCACACATAAAGCTCTTGACGTCAAAGTTGGCAAACACCGTCACCAACAAGTTGAAGAAGAGCGTTTGGCATAATAATTCAAGGCAAATTAATGCCCAGACATCAGCGTCAGTATTGTCTATTTTCTGTAGGCCTAGAATATTCCAGTAAGATCACTAATGACTTTCTGCTATGCAGTCTTCCCTTAAGGGACTCTCTAGGCAGTGGCTTGGTAGGCAAGACAAAGTTACACACAGTGGCCAATAGGGTCTCTCCCATCTCACAGTACGTCAAACCTATTCACCCTTGTATGAGGAATATATTTAGTGCTGAATCAAACATGACCCAGTGCCCTTAATGTGTTAGTCTCCTGAAGGTGGCCAATTTAACAGCTTCCTGCTCTTGCCTATAGTCCCCCTGATTGAGCATTAGAATGATAAGCATCGCAGGAGCTATTCATAGATCAAGCTTTCATTATATTTTTATTTTAGACAAATACTTTACAGAAATTAATAAAAAAATCTTTTTTTTTAATCACACTGTAGTTACGATTTTGAAAGAATTAATGTCATCCCATATGCCAGAAAATTTGTGCTATCACACACTGGACCTTTTAGTGCTTTAGGCCTACTTTCACTACAAGTACAACATCTCAGCCATCAAAACAGTTGAGAATGATATTAATGTCCACCAGCATCATAAACATCCCCTTCATCATTTGCAAACATTTTTTTAAATTTGATTGGATAGAAGTGACTGTATCCAAGGCTGAAATTGGCTGCTTGGGAGTTAATTAGCAATCAATTTTTCTTTTTAATAAGGCTAATTTACCAACTTTTTTTTGGGTGGAAAGACCCACGAAACATTATTTATACATATTAAAGAAATTGTTTTATGTAAAGATCTCCAAAAAAATATTTTTTGAACAAAATCCATATTTTAGGAGTGTATACCTACCTTAAGAAACGTACCATAGTTACACTCAAACGGCCAATTTACGCCATCGCCTATCCGCCATAGTTTTGAAACGTGCCTGCTTAACGGACAGACAGACAGACAGACAGACAGACAGACAGACAGACGGACATTCATTCTACCATTTACTCATATGAATATAAGCTAAAAATATGAAGTGTGTTTGTCCACAGCCAGAACGCAACTGATTTTTATACACTGTTCAATGTACATGGAGGTAGTTTATTTTGATAAGGACAGGAGGAGCCACCAGACGGTGTAGAAGAAAATATATTAGCGATGTTTAGAAAAAATAATAAAAAACTTGGTCGCCAACATCCCCAACCATTGACAGGGTCTAATCAGTAAAACAGGTATGTACAAACTAACTTTAACAAGATTCCAAACTCAGTTATAAGGATTGGAAGAACAATAAAAGGCACCGAAAAATAGACCGAGCCGTGAGCGAGAAATTTTATAAATTGAAATATAACTGAGTGTCCTGGAATCTCATGTAGAACATAACTTTCAGTATAAGGTCGATTTATTCAATTCACTGATTAAAACAGACTCCTCACGATTCTCTGAAAGACTGAACCGTGATGGGGACCATCAAAGACAAGTTCAGAGTCTACAACTGGCAAAATAACCAAAAACTGGTTGAGCTGCCGAGATGTAGGTCATCAGGATTTTAGCAGCTCAAGCAAATTTAGATTGGCCTAGGCCATATGGCTCTAAACTATTTTAGAGCCGGTGTAACATCTGTGGTTGTTTCCCATGTGTCAGTGTTTCAAAACAATAGGCAGCTAGAGAGACCATGACTTTTCAATAGGGGGAAACACAGAAAAACTTGTCAATCTATCTTTTAGCGTTCCCAAACAATGAGGGGAAACACTCAAAAATAGAAACACTCAAAAACATTACACCGGTCTAGAAGTTTAAAATGTCCTAGGATAGAATGCCCGGGAAACAAAGGATTCTATTATGCGCTTTAATCTCTGAGCTATTGGCGCTCAGGGTCTCTATAGAACCATATTGCAGAATACAATAGGGCCGGCCACTCTTTCCATTGGGGTATTTGTTACTGTTACACCGCCACTGAAAAGAGCCGTAATAATGGTTCTTAAACTATAAGCAATTCAGCGAATTATGCAGCAGGAATCTGATGTCATCACATTCATATTACGGTCATTGTCATTGGCCTGCACCTGTTTACGTGCAACATTATTCAAAATGTCAATGTCTTTGAGTCCTGATTGACTCGATGGACTGCACAGAAATGTGTTGTGACTACACGATTGAACCCTACCATCAAGTAGCAAGCAGAACCAAAGATGGAACACACATACATTTTTAGAAATTTGGTGCGCGCACACTAAATTTGTGCCAATCATTAAGTTCACCAAGCCAACAAAATAGGAGCATTCACCATACGGCCTCTTCTCTCTTCCAGCCATTGTCAGTCAAAATCAATCACTTGAATTGTCACTCGTGCGCAGGCCTAAGTTTCAAAACAACATGGTTGAAGAAGGGTGTGATAGAACTTAAGTCAATAGCAGCAATAGATTTTGAGAAGTCCTTTATAATGGATTGAGGAATACTTTGAACACTTCAATTCAACCCTGTGATATTCAACCACAAAACTCTGAATTATGAAGTAAGCGCTAATATTATCAGTGCAGTGCCCTAGTAAGCGCGCAGCGCCTTTAGGTTGGGGGGAAACCCCCCCCCCCCCCAAACCCCCTGGTTGGGAACCTGCTATAGTTCCTTCCGCCAATGTTTTTGTTTTGATAGACAGTTTTCTCCGTGTATCTCTTTAGGCAGCAGTAACTCAACTTCATCATCATTAATAGCCGGCAAAGAAATGGAAAATGTCCCCCCCCCCGAAAGGTGTCCGGACTAGATAGTCTGGCACTCTGGCAGATTCTAATGTAAAGTGCAAGCTCTATTGAACTCACGCAACTGTCGACATGGGGGGCCCCCCCCCCCCCCCCCATCCTTCTGACATGTTTTAGCTAGTGCATTGGGGGAAAGGCCCCTCAACCCCCCTATTGGCCTCTCAATAAGTCCTTCTGAGCTGCTTACCCTGGGGCGCTTGAGTGGATGGAACCTCCAAACCTTCATGATGGTGCAGTCCTTTGACACGTTTAACCCAGAGCGAGGAAGAGGTACTCCTTCGATGGTACCCTAACTGCAACCCTCAACCATCATTACCCTTCCTTTTCACTGGCATGATATTGGCAAGACTACCAAGAGGTCGTACTGGTGGCTTCCTTGAGACAATTGCTTGTTGTCGTACCTGGGCAACCAATTCAAGGGGTCAGGGATCAGGTTTTTCCCCCACCAACATGTTGCCGAATGGTTAATGCATACAAAAATTGGTTGGAAAGGGTTTTTGCAGGCCAAGAGACTTGAAGACACTTGACTCTTGAGGAACACCAGACTGATGAACAAAGAACCTGAGGAACATAGAACCCTCTTCATACGTGGGAGCATAAAAAGCCTGCTAGTGAATATTGTTTATTCTTTGGAAAAAAACAGAAGATCTGCAAATCCAATGGTACCCCATAAAAACATACATTCCTCCTTAAGGTGTCTTTGGATCCCACCACGGCCCATGTGGAATTCGTTCAAAAGGTTTATTGAAATCTCAAAATCGTCTTTTGCTTCATTATTTCTGGATTATATCCATTTAAGCATCTTTTGGATATTATCACTAAAGTATCAAAAATCAAAACACATATGTTGGGGGGGGGGGGGTAAACCCCCAGAAATTGAAGTTTGATTAAAAAACAGTGAGAATAATCGTGTGGTTCTCTCTCGGAGCTCAGAATAGTCGAGTTGCTTCATTCGCGCGTTTATCTCTTCTGGCAGCCATTTTAAGTCAAATTTAAGCCATTTGAAACGAATCCATGGACTTGAGAAACATTGTTTACATTGGATACGTCGTATGCACGTTAACCATAGTGGCGCTTTTCTGCTGCGCGCTTATAATTTATCACAAACACACATCCAGAGCTACATGTAGTTCAATATTCCAGCCATGAATACTAATATGTTGATGAATCGTCGCAGATCCTTTAGATTAATCATCATTGCATAACAATAGAGAGGTCACCATTCCTCCACCCTGTGCGCTAGTTTTGAATATAGCACATTTTCTGAATCATTCATATTTTTGAATCGAATCCCAAGGTAACTGCATCGCTGAGAGAGAAGTTTAAACTTGTAAGGGAGGTTGGTGACTTATTATTTGAGTTGTGAACTCAAATCAAACTGAACATCCAAAATTTAAAAACAAGACTCTCAATGACACAACTCCATCAGAAATCGATACCTATAATCACACATATCCGTCTTTAGTTCAGCAATTACAATCCCGAGTTTGTTGACTTCTATGGCAAGCGGAGTGTCCAGTAATTAAAAAAACCTAGATTTATTCGAAAAAACCTGGAGTAGTTTATTTGGAAAAAATATTGTTTTTTTAAAAACAACCTTGTTTATTTCCTAATAAACCGAGTTTATTTAATAAAACCGAGTTTTTTTACTTTCTTTCCTAATACAGTAGGTTTTTTAACAGAAACTAACATTTTATGCTAAAAAACCTGGTTTTTTAACCACATAATCGTATAAAATATAAGTTTCTGTACAGAAATGTCCATTTAACGTGATGCATTCTCTTCGAGAACACAGATTTTCGACACTGGACGAACGTATCGTGATTTTGACGTCTTGATGAGTACTGATCGTATTCTTCCTTCGTCCCAAGGGTTTGTTTCTTCGACTCGGTCGAGTTCCCAATGTCCGCTAGATTGGTTATCATCGCCGATCAGCACCAAAGATCCTGGGTTAATGTTAGGTTCTTCAAGTCCTTTCTCCATTTACCCCTTACGGTTAGTGCTGGTTAATACTCTTGGAGCCATCTTGTTCAAACACGGTTGGCGATGACCTGGACCTGCCGCCACCTCTTTCTGCAGTTGATTTCTCGCTCCACCACGTTGTCGGGCGCCACGGCACTGACAGGAAGTGGTTAGGGGTCAACATCGTGAAATCTGTGGGGTCACGGATATTGTGACTGAGTGGAGGGCTGTTGATGACAGCTTCAACCTCCACTAGTGAAGTTCTGAGGACGGATTCTTTGATGTTTGACTTTGGAAGCACCATCATCAGGGCTGTCCTCTGTGATCTCCGGATCCACATCAGTGCGGCATCTTCATACTCTGATGACGTGAGGATCTCTGCCATGACTACTTTGGACCTCAATCTAAAAACTGCTGCTGCCAAGTTCAAAGCAGCCCTCTTCAACCATGCTGCTTTTCGGACCAATCTTGACCAGAATGACGGATGTGTCGGCTCCAACAATGAGGAAGTATCAAATTTGTGGGATTTTGATTCCTCTTACGACTTGGTAGTGGTGATGTTGACCTTTTGGCTTCAGGGTCACCATCAGCTACTGTGACTGTGGCCAGTCTGTTTCTGGCTAAATCCTGTTTTTTTATTGGTTGTAGCCGGCCTTTAAGCTTTGTAGATGACTCCACCTATTTTTCTCCTCATGTTATCGTTTTTTGCCGCCATTGTTAAGATCCAGAATCTTCCCTATTTTTTGGTCCATCAAATGAGTGACTTTGCCTCATCCCTGAAAGTTGTATAGAGAATATGTCTAGAATAGAAATAATTTCCTTTATTGTGATGACAAGAACTTTGGAGAACCTAGTGGCTTGTTTTTTAGATTAAGTATAGATTTAATATTCCCGGTGACATTTCTTTCGTTACACCATTTCGGACATCTCAACCTGGCTAGTACTTGATTATATCGTTATGTTTTCAATCTATCGTCTCTGTGTGGTAGCTCGGTAATTGGAGCTCTTCATCTTGATAATATTGTTTGTAGTTAACATCAAGTTTTAGGGCAGCAATGTGGACTTTTAGCAGCATAATCGCAGTCCACTTTATGAATATTTGGTTCGATATTCAATCGTCAGGTGTCTTCACTTCCTTGAGGACAGTGTTGTAACAGGTTTTCCAGTCCTCCTGATTGTCTTCCATGATTGTCTCTTTGTTGTTACGAATATGTACTTAGTTGTTGTTCAATTATTGTATCTTTCAGTTTATAACGTGGTGAATAGATGTGAAAGGAAATCAAGCTTGTTGGTGTTGTCTTCCGTTAGTTTAGAGAAGAAATAGGACTTGAGAAAGGACTTGAATCTTCTGTTCATTCTTCAGGTAGCATAGAACTGTTGTGGAGTCTGACCAGTAATAGAAACAGGCAATCTGTAGTTCCTGCAGCTCATTCATCAATTCTCCGGTCGCTAGCGCATTCCATAAACAAGCTTCAATTTTACCTACTTTGGCTAAAAGCTGGTCATCAAAGTTACAAAGCTGTTAGAAATACATCTAAACAACATATATATACAGTTGAAAGTGCATAAAAATCCCGATTCAACCTCTGGGCGCTACCTTTTTTTCTCCGGGCCCTACCGGTCGTTATCAGGCCCTACCGGGCGTTAATTAGTACGACCCCTGAAGGAGTCTTTGTTGTCGATTGCTACCCTTTTCAGCGCATAATTTGAGCAAGTCGGCAAATTTGTGGCTCGAAAGATGTGAACAACCATTTTGTACGTGTCTGGTGGCCCGGGCTGGTCGATGTCTTCTTACCAGAGAAACGTCAAGGAGTCGGAGCAGGACCATCACTTGATGAAAAAATGCCTCGATGTCAGCTGATATGGCTACCTTGTACAGTCTAAATCTTTGTTGTACGCCAAATGTGCTATTGATAAGATCTGGGCCGTGCATCAGTTGGCTGTTAAGTGATGTTCCCTTGCAGGTAGCTGCTGCATAAAATACCACTTTAAGTTTTCCAGGCTTTTTCGGGTTGGTCACTCCGCGGTGAGAGATGTACCAGGTGTTTGGTGATGTGCTACTGGCTTCCTCTGGTGTAAGCTTTTCTGGCATAGTCTTTCTCGACGTAACCATTTATAGTTGATTCATACAGATCCCTATAACCTCAGCTTTTGATTGAAGGCGTTTCTCAAGCAGATGATCGAAAGCGTCTGGTCGCGATGTATAGACTGTCTGGTAGATGAGTCGGATCAGAGTAGCTCCTCCACAACATTCCCACCTCGTAGTGACCGTTGACGACTCGAGTTGTCTCCTCTAAGATCTTCATTGCTTTCCTATCCTCTCTTGATAGGCTGGCCCTGTCATTGCACGCAACTCCATAGGCAAGGTCTTCCGATAAGATAAGATAAGCTCTTCCTGTAATGTGGTCGTATTCATCTGCAGTACGCCCATCAGTGCCCATCCTAGTGTGGTTTTCACGGCTATTGACTTCTCAGGACGACTTCTTCTGATGTCTAACTGTATACGAGCTTCTGGCGCAGGAAATGGGAGGAACCCCTGAAGTCTGCGCAAGTACGCGAATGGCCGTTAATTATATTAGGGAATCACTGGCCAGAACCCATGAGATAAAGTACTTCAGATGGTTAGCATTTGAACCAGGTAAACAATTAGACTAGATCGTGTTTTGTGATGCATGTCATAATAAAGCCATAGGTTGTGTGGTGTATGGTAAACAAGGTCACTCTCTGACCATTCCTATGTAACCATGCTGCCCGCTACCCTGCAGATATGACTGAGGCTAGCAAGTTTGGTACTTACCATAAGCTGCTGAGCAAGAATACGAAGATGTCTTTGACGACTTAGGCGCAGAAAAATCAAACCGCGTGCCGCTACAAACGGCCACCCATTGTTAATCAATTGGGGCTCATACTAGATGAAGATGGTTTCGTTCGCTGTGTGGGGGGGGGGGGGGGGGGGAGGATTCACCAAGCAAATGTCGAGTTCAATAGGAAATGTCCTATCATCTTACCACGCAGGAACTACCTGACAACACTAATTATCAGGGATACACATCAGTGTGTAGTACATTATGGCATTGGCACTAAGGTGTGTGAATCACACACCAAATTTTGGATCACCAGTATGAGGTATACAGCAAAGAAGGTGCTCGGCCGATGCGTCGTATGAAAAATAGTTGCAGGTCGACCGTACCTCATCACGCAATTGCATGAAGAGTTGCCAGATTTCACACCCTTCACTTCCACAGGGGTTGATTTCACATCTCATATCTACGTCAAAAACAGCGCGATTCGGATTCAGAAGGTTTACATTGCGCAATACGTGTTGCACAACGCGTGCCGTTGAGCTAAAAGTCGTACCTGACATGACGGTCGAATCTTTCCTGCGTGCATTCCGACGATTTACATCTGCGTGCTAGGTTCCTAGATTAATATACTGCGACAACGCTAAGACGCTTAAGGGGTCCGAGACAGAAATCAAGCGCCTCCTGACAAATGCCAGTTAGTTTCCAACCACAAAATCATTTCGCTAGCCGCGAGATACGTTTCAAATACACACCAGTTGGGGTAGCTCGATTGGAGGGGTGACCGAGAGAATGATTGGGGTGATAAAAATGCGATTACCCTCTATCCCCTACACCCACCACTCGAAAAACTGGGTTTCTATGGTCAAGTAGGCGTACTCTATCCTACAACACATTTAAAAAATCATTTGTAGCTTGCATGTTAAACAAATGTCGCTCAGCTCCCGGACTATTAAGCGATTATATTAAAGGGTAACTCGTGTCAAATTTCACCATATAATGTTTTAGCTGTTTTTGACAAATGACTACATCACCTTGTCATAAATCGGTAAGGTTTTCGAATCGAAATGCACATTTTCTAGAAATTGATGGTTTTAATCCCGCCCGGACGACTCTCTTCGATGCCGTTGAAATCGCGCTACGCCGACGACGTTTTCGTTAATGACGTCACAACATGAACATTTTCGCGATCGCGGTGGTTTACATTCCCGCGAAAAAAAAATCTCATTTGTTTATTTACAACTGCCATTGACCATTGACATTCCATCCTGTCCTTACACAATATATACACGATAAGAACTGAAGATTATGGTGAAGAAGAAGAAAAAGGTTGTCGGGTGGCATTGTGCTGCGATGTTTTGCGGCAACACCAGCAAAACTGAAGGTGTTGGGGTTTTCCGCTGGCCTGACACTATCAAAGAACCGGGCCGTCACCATGAAGTTCGAGTTAAGAGGTCTCCAGCCGGTGGTTCATCTTCTCCTCCTGATGCTCCGCCAAAACACAACTTCGAGAACCAACTCCAAATTCGTCTGCCGTTGGGGGTCTTCCAGCACATTTGGAAAAAATCTCGAAGTAACGAAGTAAGGGAAGGGACGGCCCCTCCCCCAAGTCCACAGTCCTAGTCATTTCATCTTTACTTTTCCTAAGTCCAACCAGGAAATTCCATCGCTGACGTCATAATAATAATGGTATTCCTAAAACTATTTTTAACTCACACAACGTAGTGAGTGTAATGGTTACGTGTATGTATAAAGTGTAAACAAAATTCATATATCCATCATGTCCATCGAATCTGAAAAAATTTGTGCAGACCCATGACAGTTCCGGTTCCGGTACAGTTTGTTGCATTCCATACGGGCCGCGCTTGCCGATCCTAGTGCTTTCACGACGCACCGCAACCACAGTTACCATGATTCCCATTGTTTCCTTCCTCGTGACGCAATTATTTCATGACGTCATGAGCCATTGACCATTCACGCAAGTAGATTTATTCACACCGGCGCCACTGAAGTGCGGGTGTGGGACATCATGATTTTAAAAATCGTCTGCTAGGACATATGTACAGGACAACGTCGGCGGAGACAGATGTGACATTTTATTGCAGACCAAAGCAAACGTCCTCTTCTTCTCGATTTACGTACTTTACTTCAAAAAAGTCAGTTTTAACACTACTGCACAATTATAGAGTGGTCTTAAAGTTCCATTTGGATAGAGATTTGACGGACTGATTTGGAAATTCATTCCAACCATGCAACTGTTTCAGAAATGAGAAAAAGCTCCTGGGTGTCATGACATGCATGATGTGTCTTGCCTCTGCATTTTTGTACTCAGACATGTCAGAGGGTTTTCAACTTTCATATCATTGAAGAAATAATTCATTCCAATGGTATATCAATCACATCATTTATTTAAAAATCGTCTGCTAGGACATACAGGACAACGTCGGTGGAGACAGTTGTGACATTCCAATTTTCATTGCATAGAGATTTGACGGACTGATTTGGCAATTCATTCCAACCATGCAACTGTTTCAGAAATGAGAAAAAGCTCCTGGGTGTCATGACATGCATTCAATTATTATTTCACCACAAAGAGCTGCTTCTTTCAGCAGATATGAGACAGCTACCGGGGCGGGGACTATTTCTTTATGGGGCCTTATTGTTCAGCGTCTCCAAGGAATTCTATTTTTAGAGTCCAATGGGGGGGGGGTTGGGGGGGGGGGGGCCTTCCCCCCAATGTACTGACTAAAACCTGTCACTTTCAGAGAACGGGGAGGGGGTTTGGGGGACTCATCCCCCAATGTACTGGCTATGTCAGAAGGACGGGGGTTTGGGGGCTCCCCCATGTCAAACAGTTGTGTGAGTTCACTAGAGATTGCTCTTTACATATTAGACCTCATTTAATATTCATTAGATTTTCCTGAGCGTACGCGAACTACTGCGGATATAGCTTCTTCCTGGAGCGAATAGGAAAATATTCGACGTCTGACGTGTTCATGTTGTGACGTCATGAGGTCACGTGACCTAGTGCGGGTTTTTCAAAACGTCTTCGGCAGTTGGCCAGTCTGACGCGATTAAAACAGCGATTTTATAATAAATCTAATCAAAAATGGAAATTTTGAGCTTACATTTGTGATCAACAATTAAAAACGGACGTATTTCCGCAAAGTTGTAAATCACATCATAGTATCACTTTAAGTATATGATAAATGAATGAATGAATGAAAAGCATTTATAGGCGGCGCCTTTCCATGAGCCTGATCAAGGTACCACCCCGTTCAAAACCGAAAACATCATTCAGAGAAGTGCTTCTTAAAAAGCCACGTCTTTAGCTGAAGTTTGAAACTGGTGATATTTTGGCATGCCTTGACGTGGCCAGGGAGGGCGTTCCAAAGAACAGGTGCACAAGACGAGAGACTCCGGTCGCCTAGCCGAGTTCGGGTTCTTTTGACGGAGACCCGATCAAGCCCAGAATACCGCGTCTCTCGTCGGCCAGGTGCAGCACTCAAAAACCCATCGAAATATTGTGGTGCAAGACCGCTATAGATCTTATAAGCAGTCAGCGAGATCTTGTACTCGATCCTTGACCTAACAGGGAGCCAGTGCAATTGCCGAAGGGCAGGGGTTATGTGCGCAGATTTCCTAAGACGGAGGACAATCCTGGCAGCCCAGTTCTGAATACGCTGGAGTGGAGCAATGGTACTTTCATGGAGACCATGCAGAATGCCATTATTGCAATCTAACCGGGAGCTGACCAATGCACAAACCAAACGCTCTGCGCTAGCTTGATCGAGGTACTTTCTTACACGACCGATGTTGTAAAGGCTTGCACTAGCTGCCCTGCAGATGGAGGAGACCTGTTTCTTCATGGTCATATTTTTATCCAGCCAAACGCCCAAGTCCTTCACACAATCCGATTCATGAATGTCCTGACCGTCAACCACAATGGACGAAATAGAGCCAGTCCTTCTGGAGGACACAAAGTTTGCCATGTCGGTCTTAGGTGCGTTTAGAGCAAGTAATAGTCGCCACGTTTTGTCTTAACTCCACCACGGTTGATGTGGAAATGGTCTGAGAAAAAAGCAGACCATTATTTGGCCTAAATGCGTTATAAAATATCGCGGTATACTTCCATATATGAAATATTATTAATATTTATCATAACCGGCTATTGATATTTGTCATATTTTTGTTATCGCTATTTTCATACTGGTTTTAGGCTGTTTCCACCCAGTTTCCGCTGATTCCGCTTGGTAGCCCTGGCCGCCCACGAGCGATCTCCTTCATCTATCTACTTTTTAACTTTAAAGTGGGACTGTAGGCAGGAGCAGAGGGGCTAGCTCGGCCATCTTCAGGTGATTAATTAACACAGTAATTGCCCTGGGTCATGTCAGATTCAGCACTAAAAGTATTCCTCGTACAAGCGTGAATCATTTCGATGTGCTGTGAGAGGTGAGAGAACCCTATTGGCGACTTTGTGTAACTTTATCTTGACTGCCTAGCCACTGCCTATATTGTCCCTTTAATGCCATGGTTGGCAAATTGTTGAAACGGCTAATTGGACAAAGAGGGAGAATGGTTAACATTAACTTACGTTTTTTTTCCTCTTAACTCGTGTACGCCGCTCACTGGATACAGGATGTTGGTTCTAATATGGTGGGATAAAACCATCAGCCGATACCCAGTTTAACGTTAGGTTAGTCCCTCCAGAGGCTGTAAATCTTGACCTGGCAGTTTATAAGAATAGTGACTGCCGGTCGTCAACAGAGAGGTCCGAAAGAACCAACTAAACAACTTGATATAGATTTCATACTTTTCATCAGGCAATTTACAACTATAGGATAAGAGGGATAGAGAGAAGAGTTCCAAATTAGGCCTAGGAGAAGATAGAAGAGGAGACGGGAGATGTCCTACCTTTGCCATGGAGTCCCAGGGACGGGCACACACATGACCGGTTTTTAAGAGCTCATAGCTCAGAAACGCTGCTGGGGAATTCGGGGGAATTCAGTTACTTTTAGAAATCAGCCGCGTCCCATGGCATGCGTCCATCGCCCAGGTCGGTCGAAGGGAAAAAGCCGCGATCTCTAGTTCATGGTCGATATGTTACATATCGGGAGTTAAACGTGTCATCAGACCATAATATTATCAGTGCAGTGCCCTAGTAAGCGCGCAGCGCCTTTAGGTTGGGGGAAACCCCCCAAACCCCCTGGTTTGGAACCTGCTATAGTTCCTTCCGCCAATTTTTTGTTTTGATAGACAGTTTTCTCCGTGTATCGCTTTAGCAGTAACTCAACTTCATCATCATTAATAGCCGGCAAAGAAATGGAAAATGTCCCCCCCCCCGAAAGGTGTCCGGACTAGATAGTCTGGCACTCTGGCAGATTCTAATGTAAAGTGCAAGCTCTATTGAACTCACGCAACTGTCGACATGGAGAGCCCCCAACCCCCCCCCCCCCCACCTCCGTCCTTCTGACATGTTTTAGCTAGTGCATTGGGGAAAGGCCCCTCAACCCCCCTATTGGCCTCTCAATCAGACAATAAGTCCTTCTGAGCTGCTTACCCCGGGGCGCTTGAGTGGAACCTCCAAACCTTCATGATGGTGCAGTCCTTTGACACGTTTAACCCAGAGCGAGGAAGAGGTACTCCTTTGATGGTACCCTTACTGCAACCCTCAACCATCATTACCCTTCCTTTTCACTGGCATGATATTGGCAAGACTACCAAGAGGTCGTACTGGTGGCTTCCTTGAGACAATTGCTTGTGGTCGTATTGAAATCTCAAAATATTTTTTTTTCTCGAAACGCCTACCCGTCTTTTGCTTCATTATTTCGGGATTATATCCATTTTAAGCATCTTTTGGATATTATTACTAAAGTATCAAAAACCAAAACACATATGTCGGGGGGGGGGGGGTAAACCCCCTGAAATTGAAGTGTGATTAAAAAACAGTGTGAATATTCACGTGGTTCTCTCTCGGAGCTCAGAATAGTCGAGTTGCTTAATTCGCGCGTTTATCTCTTCTGGCTGCCATTTTAAGTCAAATTTAAGCCATTTGAAACGAATCCATGGACTTGAGAAACATTGTTTACATTGGATTCGTCGTATGCACGTTAACCATAGTAGCGCTTCGCAGAAAAGCCTTCGGCTTTTCTGCTGCACGCTTATTAAATGACCAATCAGAAAGTGCAAACGCATTAAGTTAAATACTTGAATGATACACTCGTGATAAACGCATGTTGTTATTACCTGAATCACTATTGGCCAACCTTGATAGATATCAGATTGGCTATCGCAATTAAATATCAAACCACCTGTCTGATTCCCAAATGTATGTTTAAAGGCCTAGCACTATCAAGTCCAAATATATAATTATAGAGTGTTTCTGGATACTGTAACATGACCTCCCTTCGAAGAAGAAGAAGACGCGTCCCCGCATCTAGGCGCGTCCTCGCGTCCTGGAAGACGGCATTGCATGCACAATACCGAATGAGATGAAGCAATTACCAACCAAACGGGAGTTGCGAGTATGGGTGCAGTATATCTCGTTGAACGCAGTTCTGTTATAACGGCGTCCCTCTGCATGTCAGCACATCCAAGAGCATAGGCTAAATAACGAAGTTCAAGGAGTCAGGTTGCAGAAAATACACTGGCTATTACGTCAAAACGCACTGTTGATCACGTACTCATATGTCCGAGTATTTACGACGGAGTAATGTCATTTCGAACGTCGTTGATTCCACGACAGCCGCAAGACTATATTAGACAATGCCTGTTAAAATGTTGTATCGTCGTCTTGATCGATGAGAGTATAACTGTCGGCTGCAGGGCAGATTGATGAAAAGTTCGAGATGAACATGACCTGACGGTTCGATTTGGAATACACTCCACTCATTCGCATTGGTGCAAGCAACAGCGTCCTTCCCAGAGTTGATGACTTGTCGTCGAAACAAAAGGCCAGGTGGTTCTGAAACTAAGCTTAATAAATTTAAGACACTGGGTTACATAATTTGACAGGAGTACTCTCAAAAGTTCAATGAACGGTAGAAAAATGACAAAGTCGCACAGTCCTTACGCGTGCCTCATTCCGAGTACTGATTGAACTAATTCTCAAATACAGCAATGTTCCCCTTTTAAACTAAACTTATATCACGCCTGATGACCAATGCTGATTAACGGCACTAATACACGCCTCACTTACATATATCTAGACAATCTTACAACCGAAACGGTGTATTCCTGTTTCGCCTACTCCTGTTCCGCCTATTCCTGTTCCGCATATTCCTGTTTTGCCTAATTCTTTATTCGCCTATTCCTGATTCGCCTACTTCCTGTTTCGCCTAATTCCTGTCTGAAATAATGGATTTAGCGACATTATTTCAGTATTATTCGGAATAACTTTGGGAAATTATACATAGCTTACATCGGCTTATGTTTAAGCATATTTTAAAAGGCAAGAACTAAAAGAGTAAGAAAGTTTTACCCTCTCATTAGATTTGAGAAAGATTTCTTAGGCCTGCATTTTATATTGTGGACTCTTTCTTTTGTCTTAGTCAGTACCTGACTTCGTAATAGAAAGAATACCTATAGCTACATTGTTCTTTACTATGACATGGGTTTTACAGCTGATTTTAATCAAATGATTATGAGAATGTACAGTACATGTATTATGTATTTTTATCAAAAACTCATGAATTCCTGTTTTTATAAAATAAGCGACTGCTTTACTCTACTTAATCTATTAGTTTTTACTGTGTGTCAGTATGGTCATATGGTCAAATAAGTCCCGGACTGTCCCCGCTTTCAAGGTGACTCTTTCAAAACGGTCATGGCATGGTTTGTTAACAAAATTGATGGCATTTGATTAGACAAATTGTCATCACATCGTTAACATCATCCAATTGTCCCCTCACATTTTCCCCATAAAATGGACATGCATGCCTAAGGTTCCCCCTGGGAGAGTCGATTTACTGTAGGGGTACTGGAAAGTAGGCGAAACAGGAAGTAGGCGAAACCGGAATAGGCGAAACAGGAAATAGGCCAAACAGGAATAGGCGAAACAGGAATAGGCGAAACATGAATTTTGTAGGCGAAACAGGAATAGGCGAAACAGGCATAAACCAAATCATTCTTTCCCAGGCATTAGCAGGGTTCAATAACTAGTCTGTTGATAGTTTTCAGTTGCTCTTCAGAAAGGTTCTGACTAGAGATGAGAAGACTAGAGTTACGGGAGTTATCTCAATCTATAATACATCCTCTCGTGAAATTCTTCAATACCCGCCTAGTGTCGTAAAATGAGAATGAACAGGATCGCCGACATGTTGTTCACTGATTGTACGATGTGTAACGGTATGCATAGTATGCAATTTCAGTGGTAAAATACCTTCGCTCTTGCTACTAGCGCAACAGGGTCTTACATCCCTTACACACCAGTCATAAACATTATGTCATTTTATGGCCAAGGTTACCACAATTCGGCATTAAATAATCTATACATTCATTTGTTTGATATTGACAAACATGACAAAACATTGCAAAAACGGAAAATTCTGAAATCCCAGTGAGATTCCCCCCCCCCCCTTCCCCATAAGATAATTTATAATTGCAACATTTCTAAATATAGAATCGGTCAAAGAGAAATAATGTTCCATTGATGAATACAATCGCAAGAATGGCACATTATTTGTGTCTGTGACTGATCAAAACAATCCTGAGAATATAAACCCTGATTTAAACGTATCAGATACATCAATGATATTTTGAAAATAAAAGTTCACCACCACTTTAGTAAGTTTATGTATACATCAAATACAGTATACAACTGATTCTGTTCAATTGTAAATAGAGCACCCAGTCCTACAAGCCTTAAGTATTCACCACATGATGAACTTCGGACTTATACACTTACATGAACATTGTGGGCCGTATTCAATATGGTGTTTTAGCGACTGTTTAAGGGTTACGCGCGTACAAATTTCTTGATCGCCCGATCATCGCCTGTCTAAAGTTATACGCCAATTCAGAATAAGCTATTATCCAACATGCGGTTAGCCGACGTCTAAGCAACAAAAGAAAATTTAATCGCCGGGCTGGGCATGTTTATGTCCGCGTTTAGGTGGAACGCAAGTACATGCAGCACAGGTTTAGACATCATGGAGGCGGTTTTACAAATTCTTGAGTTTGCACAAGAGGAGGAGGAGGAGGAGGTACTGTTGGGCCGTCCTCGTGTCGAAAGAGTATTTGAGGTCCGAGTGGATGCGCTCCGAAAGTATAGCGACAGTAAATTTATCCGCAGATTCCGGGTTTCCAAGGACACATTTCGTTGGCTAGTAGATTTCTTAGCCCCGGATTTGATGCCACTAAAGGAGAGTAATCATGCTCTGAACCCGGAGCAGCAGGTGCTGGTTGCCATGCGCTTTTATGCCAGGGCATCATTCCAAATGGACATTGGTGATATGTGTGGCGTATCCCAGGCAACTGTCTGCAGGGTGGTTCATCGCGTTTCCTCTGCTATTTGTGCCAGACGTCAGCAATTCATTCACTTTCCAACCACACCGGAAGAAAGGAGAACTATTGCCGAAGGCTTCTATGAGATTGCCCAATTCCCTGGGGTCGTTGGTGCTATAGACGGTTCCCATGTTGCTATAGTTAATCCTGGTGGGGAGCGTGCGGCCCATTTTATCAATCGTAAAGGTTGGTATAGTATCAACTGCCAGGGTGTTGTGGACCATCAACTTCTTTTCACTAACATTGTTGCCAGATGGTACGGTTCGGCACATGACTCGCGGATATTTCAAGAATCACAACTATTCCGTAAATTTCAAGCAGGGGAATACAGAGGCATTTTGCTAGGGGATCCGGCCTACACTTGCAGCACGTTCATGCTTACCCCGGTTCGCAACCCAACAACACCAGAGGAGAACCGTTACAACAATGCCCAACGACGTACCCGGGGAGTGGTTGAACGAGCATTCGGGATTTGGAAAAAGAGATTTCCCTGCGTCTCTAAGGGAATGCATCTGAGGTGTTCAGTGAGTATCATAAACGGTTCACTGGTGATGGAAACGGTTTACTCCCCCTTGTGTTGTACGCTTTGCCAAAAAAACACGTTAACACAGATAAACTGACTCTGATATTAAATTTCATTTTTCAGTTGGATCACAACATGGCAATAATAGTTGCGACCACCTGCTTACATAATCTCGCCACACGAATGAATGATCCTGTACCGGAGCCAGAAGCTGACCTTCCTCGACGTGAAATCGGTGAACCAGAACGACCCATCAACCCGGCTGAAGTAAATTTCAGAGGAAACTTATTCCGACAACGATTCATCATGCAGCATTTTAATCAGTAAGAGCAACATAAATGGATGAATTAATAAGTGGATTTGTCCCTTCAGAATTCAAAGGTCGATTCGCTTCTGTTTAAGTTTTTCTTTGGAATATTCAGTTTTTGCTTCATAGGCCTTTCGTTTACATATAGCTGCCTGTTTCTGAAGTTCCAATAATTCCATCTTCATGTCGTGTTCCTCTTTCAGATAAGACAAGGCTTCGGTCGTCTTCTGTAATGCTGAACTTGTCGGCTGTCTCGGAGCGACGGCTCTCTGCTGATGTGTGGCAACGAGTGTCTGCTGACGTGAACTGGTGTGGGTTGTCTGCTCACGGCAGACTGTCGAGGACGGCGACAGCCTTCCACGAGTTGAGGACTTGTTATTCCCGCTGAAAAAGGAGTGGCATTTTAACAAATCAGAAAGTACAGGACTATCGTGTTCAAAAGATGAAATGAAATTTTTCATTTTAATGACTGTTGAAAGGAAAATTAGGGCAACAATTTTCATCCACCATTTTCAACGATTCTCTTACCAAACTGACAATTGATCCTCGTTGCTTCTCACTTCTTCTAACTCGACATCTGGTTCGGTGTCATCATCGTATTCAGTGGGCAAATGATATGCACTGTAAAAGAACATTGGTTAATCAAGTGCTTGTAAATTTTCGTAACTTGCTTTGCAGTTCATTACATCACGAGAACCATCCCAGATATTTTTGTTTTATACTGATGCCACTCTGTATCTTGTAATGACAGTAAAATACACGCACTTCCTGCAACTCAGAAATGTGTATTTTTCATAATAATCATCAGAAGGCATACTTGCCTCTTATTTGTATTTCCGCTTGAACTGGTGCCTGCAGTAACATCCTCATCGCGAGTGTCGGTGACCGCTCCAGTGCAATCATCGTCGTAAGTGTTCTTAATCTGCTCCAAATCTTTTGCTATAATGGACAAAATTGCGACTGTTTCTTCGTCGAGGTCGTCAACTTCCGGTGCTCCACCGCCAGTCTTGGCCATATCTATTTTCTTATCCCGTGCGACCGTTTTGGTCTTCCCTTTCATCCTTCTCCATAATTCCTTGAGGTCCTTTGCAGAGGCCCTCGCCCTCTCGGGAAAATTCGCCGCCATTTGTTTCTCGATTTCGTCCCACGCCTTCTGTTTCTTTCTGTTGGAGGAGGTATCCGATCGTTTGTCTTCTATCACCTTCACCTGCAGTCTAATGAGCTGGATGAGGCCCATCCTTTGCTCGTGCGTAAAATTTTCCGCTCTTTTCGGTCCCATAGTTGCAACTACCATACAAAGTGTGCAAGGCCTGATCGAGCCCATTTAAATATCCCTACCCGTCTCGAATTACGTCAGTTCATTAAACTTGGTCTGGTGTCGACAATGAAAGTTACGCGATGATCGGGGATTTGACCGCGTACAGCTAAATGTCCGATGATCGCGACTTTTGAAAGGCCGTTTAGGCCTCCGTTTATACGCCCGCGTACAACATCTATTTAAACGGCGCTTAAGAGGTAATCACCGTTTAACTAAACAGTCGCTAAAACAGCATATTGAATACGGCCCTGTATGTTTTTTCAACATGTAGGCCTGGACAGTGATATATAATATACCTAAAGCTCAGCGGTCGTGTGAGGCAATTGTTAATTGTTAATTGGTAGTTATTCCTCTAATCACAATAAAAAGTCTAGTCATCTGAAGGGGGGAGTGACCTGTTCTAGGATATTTCATCACAATTACCAGATTGGAGAAAGGTGTGGTTAGGGGTCACACGTTCAGGGTAAGGAGAATTTGGGGTAGAAAACCTCCAATTAAACTGAAAACATTATAAACAGCACCGTTCTTCGTACGTGTTAGTACGATAATAAATATATAAGCTTATGTACATAATTTGCAATTCGATTTTATTTCAATTGTCAGGCAGGTTTTAAATACTTTAGAAACAGATGTCAAAATGTTTTTACTGAGAAGCCTTTTTGCATTTGTGAATGTACTTTTAATCCAGGTGCCTCCCGTTCTGAATTCCCGCTCAAAGTTTTATTCCCAGATGTTCTGATGAAAGTACCGAGAGGTCCAGTAGACATGTTTTTAAACCCTCAAATTTTAGTTGTGGGTTGACCGTGATAAATACAGGGCTTCGGGGGTCTGTTTTGGGAATAATTTTTCGACCATTTTTTACCCGTGAATCGACTTTTCGGCCGCGATGGGTAAATTTGACCCATAAGATCACATTATTTTGGCTACTGAACTGAAACTTCATCATTTTTTCCCTTTTATATAGAAAAAGCTAATCAATCATCACAGCATGATGAGTACCGTTTACACGTGTCTTCCGTAAACCCAAGCTTACCCATGGAGGAGAACCAGAGTTCACAATTTGGGTAAATTTATGGGTTACGTTTCGCATTATCAAGAAAGCATCATGGGCAATGAGGCTAGTGAAAAATATGTGTGCCATATTTGCAGGTTTATGACTGTCAGACTCTGTAAACAACCTGTATTTGTTAAGCTAAATATACATAACGTGGAAGTGGACCGTTAAGCACGCGTAGCATACATGTGACAAGCTCTGACAAAAGGTTACATACGTGCAAAATATTTTAAAAGAGCTGTTACTAGAAGATGATTCCGGTCCATACACAAGAATCATTAAAATGACGTATGTTTCATGACAAATCTATTGAGGGTTGACTGAGATATGAACTTCAGAATACATCACTCTGTAACGTATAAAGGAGAGAAAACCTTGTCCAAAGATAGGTTGATCTGATTTAATTTTAGTTTATACGATTTATTTGACACCATAATAAGACATAAGATAAACAAGCGAATAATGAACATTAGAATAAAAACAGACAAAGTAACACAATGATGGCACTAAATGGGGACGCCCAGAGGGGTCATAGACCCATAATAGGGGTCCCCTTAAGATTATACATATAAAATGAATTAGATCAATGAAACCCTAGATGATAGGAAAGAAGCGAGTGAGTCACAGCACTATCGCTGCCCCTGACTAACATACAGTGCCGCGACTAGAATTGCTCCTTTAAACACTTTCAACGTGATTAACCCCAACATTGGACTTATAAAACATAACACTAGCGGATACATAAAGATTTAAAATCGACAGTTAGCTCATCTGCAACTCCTAACGCAAGTGCAAGCGTTGTCTGGGTCAAAATTGCCCGTCCATGACTCGCGCGCGCGGGCAGGGCGTTCAACCTGTTAGTTACACAATTGAATGAAACTGTCAAGGCCCATTGTGCTCACCGTAATGATTTTTGGTGGTTAGGAATTCATCCTGGCACTCGATGGGAACGCCCAGAGGGGTCAAAGACCCATAATAGGGGTCCCCTTAAGATTATATATACATGTAAAATGAAATAAATAAATGAAACCCTAGAGGATAGGAAAGAAGTTGAAGAAGCAGTTAAGAAACATGCTACATGTATAATATATAGGTAAAACTTAAGTCGTTAAATCATGTGATGTGTCTTTGTGTGGAGTACCTACTATAAAAATATCATCGAAAACAAGTAACTGATAAGCTAGATATTGCACATTTACTCTTTGGCTCATCGTCTAAGTGAGTCTATACAATACCGCAGTGTCTGTCGTCCGTCGTCGTCGTATCCTATTTCAAAAACAGTGACACGTTTCTTAACCGCTCAAGCTATGAACTTGAAACTTTGTATACAGGACTCCTCAGTTCAGGTAAACTCCGACAATGAATTTCAGTTCGATTTGATTCTTAACTTGGCCACCAGGGGGCCAGATGTGGAAACATAAAAAGTGTGATATCTCTCTTATAAGTGTCCTGTTTTCGATAAAATGTTGATGGTAGGTACTCCTAGCAAGTGTACATCACATATCATACGTCTTTTTGATTTGACCTAGTTTTCACGGTCACAGAGGTCAAATGGTGTAAATTGGCCGTTTGAGTGTTACTATGGCATATTTCTTAAACGCTAAAGCTATGAACTTGAAATTTAATGCACATTACTCCCTTTGTTATATGACCGCAGACACCAAATTTCGGTCTGATCTGATATTTGACTTGGCCACCAGGGGGCCAAAACTAAAAAAGGTAATAGTGCAATATCTTGCTAATTGGTAACTTGCTTTCGATGATTTTTTTATGTTTGGTACTCCTAGCAAGGATTCATCCCATATCCTATGGATTTTTGATTTGACCAAATTTTCAAGGTCACAGAGGTCAAATGGTGTAAATTGGCCGTTTGGGTGTAACAATGGCACGTTTCTTAACCGCTAAAGCTATGAACTTGAAATTTGGTACACATGACTCCCTATGTCATGTTACCTCTGGCAATGAATTTCAGTCTAATCTGATTCTTTGAATTGACCACCTGGTGGTTAGAAGTGAAAACCTAAAATGTTTGATATCTCTCTTATGAGTGACTAGTTTTCGATAGAATTTTGATAGTAAGTTCTCCTAGCAAGGTACATCACATATCATACGGGTTTTTGATTTGTTCAAATTTTCAAGGTCACAGAGGTCAAATGGCGTAAATTGGTTGTTTGAGTGTAACTAGGGCACGTTTCTTAACCGCAAAAGCTATGAACTTGAAATTTGGTACACATGACTCCAAATGTCTTGTAACCTCGGACAACGAATTTCGATCTGATCTAATCCTCGACTTGGCCACCAGGAGGCCAAAACTAAAAAAGGGAAAACGTGCAATATCTCGCTTATTATGATATTTGTACGGTAGTTACTCCAAGCAGCGATACATCACATGTCGTACCGACTTTGGTTTGACCTATATACTATACATGTTGCATGTTCCTTAACCAGGATGAATTCCTAACTACCAAATATCTATACGGTGAGCACAATGGCCCTTGGCCATTTCATTTAAGTTTTGGCCTCCTGGTGGCCAAATCGAGAATCAGATTGGATCGAAATTTAGTGTCCGAGGTTACATGTCGTTGGGAGTCATGTGTACCAAATTTGCATGTCAGCTGTGGACACAGCCGAACAAGTTAGTTGCATCCACAGCATAGGCAAATTAACATAATCGCGTCATCAATGATGTCAGCTGGAGAAAAAAGAGTTAAGAGTGGAAAATTTGCAGATGGTGTTTAGTCAAGCGAGTTTATTATATTGGAGAAAGTACATTTGAAATAGGATGATTTTTAAAAAAATTGTGAACAATCTCCCCGGTCCACTTCAACAGTTTTGGGTTTCGGACAGTGTCAGCAAATCACTGTCCACTATATATGGTTACCAAAGCAGCTAGCAGACGACTGCAAAAAAAATTAAAGCACAGGCATATTCAACCGCAAATATTTCCTTCCAATGGCACTCGACGTGGATTTGCTGCTTGGTATTTCTAGATGATATCTTAAATACACATGTTGGTAGGTTTCTATTGATGAAGGTGTCCTGAATAAGTAGATAAATCAGTGTTTTTGGAGCTCGATGCCAAATTAATGGCACAATTTACGCTTATTTCTACCATAATTAACTAATTTGAGGAGATTATTGCACGGGTAGCATTGTAGTGTAGCCTCTGCACCAGAATAGGAAGATGTAATTGCAAGCGCTTGGCTGAAATTGGTGTATAAAGTGACTTAAATTGCAAAAATATACGGCAGGCTGTCCGTTATGGCTACCTCTGTGGACCTATGTGACTGTCCGCTCTGGTTCCACCATAAACATAGCGGACAGTCATGAAAGTGTCCACATGTAACCATAGTGGACACTAGCTATAACTGCATTTTAAGTCACGTTATGAAACACTTTGAGCCAAGTGCTTGTTATCACATCTTCCTATTCTGGTGTACTGGTGTTTTTTAAAAAAACTATTGACTCAAAAACCAGAAATATAGCCTTTCTGTCGGCAACTGCAGATCAGGCACCAGTCTACCGATTCAGACAATTCTTGTACCACTGAACTGCAATTGTTCTCTGCAACCCAATGGCATTTACTTCTTAGTCTTTCAGTTAAGGTCGATCTATATCCATGCGTGGCGCAAAGCTGCCCAACTTCAACTCGTGATAAATCATTGATAACAATGATTCAAAAAGAAATTATGGTACGTTACGTTACGTATGAAGCATCTAAGTGAACTTTCCCCCTAAATATCTGGATCGTATTTCTTGATTACCCGGAAAGATTACTTTTGTTTGAAGGTAAAAAATCACCTTGATAATCTTTATGTCAACATGCTACGTCACATCGAAGCATACTCTGTTGGAGAGGACGCAGCCTTTCCTAGCGCATGTCCGTAAAACCGCCGATTATTAAACAAATTTCTAGACATGCATATATTAACAAAGTGTAGTTTTTACTCAACATAATTTCTCTATTTCGGAAATTTCGCGTGGTCTACTTGAAAAACCAAGAATCCGCGGTTATTCGGACAAGCTCCAGTTGGTTAACAGCACATTACCATTTTCAAAATTTGAAAATTGTTTTATAAAAGTGGGAAAAAAACTGCTTGACATTTTGAAATTTTATCATTCACGTCGATCGGTTTGTTTACTATTTACAACACGAGTCCATTTCGAAATATTATGCGCAAATCAGCGGACCATTGAAAACCAAGGACTATAATTGCTGTCACATTTCAGGGTTGCAGTTAGGCATCAATAATTCACGGGATGATAACCGCGGGGATATAAATATAAGAGCCATCCTTGTCTTTTTGTGCACTGAGTAGCTGTATATGTGCTTGCATCTGCACAATAATTTGTATTGACATAATCTGCATGCATTTATTTTTCAAGAAATATAAATGTAATTTACATGTCGAATAAAGATATCAATTCATATCATCATCATTTTTCGGTTTTTTAACCGTTTTCCGGTTTTTTCACCGCTTCATAATTATAATTTCTCACGCGAGGTGGCAATCACACGCTTATAACATCTGTCAATTTTCATTTCGCCTTTTTGATATATATAATAAAATTCATCGAGCGCTGGCTCTGGCTGAATCGGCGAACAGAGTCTAGGCAATTATGATTCATAATGTTACACTCCAATCGGTAGCTTGCAATGTGCTGCCTTGGGGAAAATCCTTTGACCTTTAATATGGAAATTAGCAATAATAGCTCACAGTAGAATTTTGATTAGTTTCTTATTGTACTTCTCAACTACAAGGTTGCAAGTAATACATGTGAAAACTTGTAGTGTGTGCATGTAGTATTCGTTGGATACCCCTTTGATGCAGGTGTGTCAGTTTATTATTGATTATGACCGTGATCTATCTGTCATCCCGTAATCATTTTAGGCCAGGTAACCACTGTTGAACTGGCTCAGTTCAATAGTTCTGGAACTGTTCCATACCACAACGAACCCAATGACTGGGAGGGATGATCGAATGGCGATCGAAGGGTGATGGGGTTCTTCTTTGCGAGAATGCTGCCCTTATTCCGAACGCATGGCGGATTTACGTGGAGGAATTTACACCAAATAAAACCCCGCTGGAAGGCGTCTGAGGCCGTATTACCCTGGTCGAGATATGATGGAAGGGCAGCTGATCCATCCACTCTGAATGTCCCAAAATGTGCCCAACAATTAGAGCAGCAGTTAGCATGATCATGTCGGATGAATACGCTGCACGTGGCAAACAAAATTCGAATATTCATTTGGCCAAACTGCATGCAGACAAACTCGGCCAAAATTGATATTTTTCCTACAAGATGTAATTGTTTTCCTCTGCATTAAAATCTTGAACAGCACTGAAAATGACATTTGCCAATTTCTACCAGAGTGACATGATCATACATTATGCTTACATCCTGTTGACAAGACCTATAACAAAACTATGACATACCCTGACCTGGGATTTTATAATTTTAGAACTGTTCTCTTCAGAGGACAACTCTAATATGGATGATTGAACCAACAAAGCAATTTTCAATGTCTTAAAAAATCTAAGCTATTGATATTCACTCTGTTTCCTTTGTAAAGAACATGTGACTATGTTATCATCAAGTTCAGCAACAAGCAACTTCTGTGATTACTGAAGTATCTGTCAAGGATGGGCTTTAAGGAGCAGTGATACTGTGTGAATTTGTCTAAAAAAATTACAAGTCCCATACCTAAAATATAAAATGAAATAAAGAATGCTGCTTACTAACTTCTATCAAAGATATATATGGGGTCAGTAACAATTATTGAATAAATGAAACAGTCTTTCAGGTTGACAAATCTTCCTAAATATGAGAAACAAAGTGTTTTTTTGGTGGAAGGAAAAAGCAAACCTGTTGACTTTTCTCTGCCAAAACGTTATCAATGCGTGAATAAGGGTCATTGCTAGGACAAGCTGTCATTTTACAGTAAAAATCACCTTCTTGTAAATAGTCTATGAGTAAATGGTGATTTTATTTGCAGCATTTTCAATTTCTTTCGATGGGCTCAATCATAAGGAACCGGTTTTGGATCCACCTCGCACTGAAGGCCCATGTACAGGCATGGGTATAGGCCTACACATTCATATGTTAACGCATGACAAATCTGTGGCCTTTCCAATAATTTTTTTCGATAATCCTAGTATGGTGACTTAACCGTCAGCATGGCAAAGAACAGCGATGTAAGAACTCGCTGAAATGACATGTTATCCATATTACATGACTTTTCGAATCTTCGATGGTTTGCAAAGCTTTATGCCACATGTGTAGCTAATTAGACCTACCAGTAATTTTGGTGGTGTGAGGTGGGGACACAACCTCACAGCAAGTTGGTGGGAAGAGTTGTGTATGCATATGCAAATCAATCTATGCGCGCTCTATTTGAATATTTTGGCACTTTGTACTCTACACGACCATCACACTCACTCACCTAAGGTAGTTTTGGCCAAAAGCAGATGTGCATATTGTCTTCTGGTTATAGAGTTTCTTAATTAATGTTTAAATTGCCCTGTTCGACTGTAAGGGGAGAGCATTAGCGTCATTTTTCGACCTCATATATACGCTGACGCGACAAAATTTGGATGCTCTGCTGGATTTTAGACCTTTGTATTTTGATACGATTCAAACCGTGTGTGCTGTGCAAAAACATGTAAATCTTGTATTTTATCGTTCCCGCACCAATAAACGGAACACTCAAAAACAGAAACGCTCGAACAAGTTACACTGGCAAGAAGTGCTCAGGCTGTAGCGCTGCCGGAGCTTCAATTTCTGTTACTGATCTAGGTAAAGTTCATCGCTGCATCTGGTATGATAATATTGGATATTCAGGTTTTAATAGCTGGACTTCTTTTTTTTTAGCCACCCGACATATTCACTCCTCCACAATCTGGTAAAATTCGGACTCATCCATAACAACGACAAATATTGACACTGTCAAGCTTTCTCAGTTCAATTTAACTGCACCTAACTCTAAAATTGCCCCCCCCCCCCCCCCCATGACATTAAGAAGGCCAACGGAATACAATTGTCTTAGTGCTATTATTTTAGAGATGATACATTATGGTAAATATGTACTATTTTGTTTGACGTGGAAAAAGCTAAGGAAAGTCTATTGCACTTGGCCTATCTAAAAGTTGGAAGACATGTCCAAAACCACCTCACAACACTTGCGAAAATCATTATTAGTGGTCAGCATTTAGTCTGTTGCTACATGAGGAGGCGCATGGAGGTGAACAGGCACATTATCCACCTGGTATACCAACTCCCTAGTTTTTAGCTCAGCTGACAAAGTCAGCGGAGCTAGTCCTATAGCTATTTGATTGGTGCCTGTCCTTCCATCCTTCCATCCATCGGTAGACAAAGTTGGGCATTTTGTAACCGTAGGACCTAGGCACTTTAAATTTTGATGGGTGTTAAAACTAGACGATCTAGGCAGTCTACAAAAAAATCAGCGCGATTCGACTCAAATTCAGCCCACCAGGGGGGAAAACGTGTAAAGTACAAAATATTTTTTCGCCGCTTTATTCCAGCAGATAAAAGCTTGAAATAAAGTTGAAGAGCTCCGCATGATATAGAAGTTTTGATGAGACAAGACCACTAATGAATATTCATAGGTTGGAGGGTCGAGGCCTATCAAGTAGACGAGTGCATGTTTTTTACTCTCAAGTACATATTTGGAGAGGTATTGAAAAAATATTTGCTGTGGCAAGTCTACAGATATAAATAAATTGTTTGGTAAAAAAAATAATTTTGAATCTCGACAACCTGGCCATAGGGGGATGGTTCAAATTTGGAGTGAAAATGGCCGATATGGGTAAAAATGTCCACTTGTGTCAAACTTGTCAATTTTAAAAAAAATGTCTGTGGTCAATCACCAATTTAAATCGCACCAGTTACTCGCAAGACTAACCCGTATATCATATCCGAATTTCGGTTTCACTACTTGACGCATTCTTTGATGCGTCGCGGTCAAACATTGACAATTTAACTGTTAAAAGGCTTAAAAAATCAATTGTGGTCTTGTCTCTGATATAAAATAGATTAGTTTCGATTTATATCACCAGTTGGCGGTAGTGAGCAAAATGTCGTTTGACCACGATTTTTTCCCGATTGAATTTCCCGCCCCGAAATAAACATACATTTACACCCCTGCTAGAATTGGCCGACATTATTGCCGAGTGTGCTCCAACATAATAGAGAGGTTGAGATCAACAAACTTATAGCAAAACTTATACTTATACTGATATACATCCGTATACGTCACAACGTATGGAAAAATGAGTTGAGAAAACATCAACTTAACTGACGACGTATACGTATGCGTATTGTAACATGAATGCGAATTGGAGGTGCCAAGTGCTCCGTGGCCAATCGGAGCTCGCTTTACAAACGAGCAATATTATTTGGCAAAATGGCTGTTCCACTTAATGTGATGAGTTTGGCTATGTCCGAAGAGGAGGATTTTGCTCTAATGTTTTTGGCTGAGGCAGAGAAACCAACGAGAACGGGTGTGACTTTGAGTGAGCTAACGAACGAACAGTATAAGAGTCTGTTCCGTTTCGAAAGGGACGACATGGAACGGCTAGCCACCAGTCTGAGAATGCCAGCGACCGTCAAGTGCCGCAACGGCACTGTAGCCGATGGTATGGATAGTTGATATAGCGATCGACCACTGGAGGGCTACAAGTGAGGTTTCTTATATTGTGAAGATGAAACATTGGACATCCTGTACGATGAGCACAGCAACCTGTTACGTGACCTCGACCAACCCTGGTTGTCGGAGGACCACCTACGTCAATTCGGTGATGCTGTCCAAGCGAGGGATGCACCGCTTCAACAGTGTTGGGGCTTCGTGGATGGGACTGCCCGACCAATAGCGCGACCCACTAGGAATCAAAGGATCGCGTACAGTGGCCACAAACGACAACATTGCATCAAGTTCCAGTCGGTGAGCACCCCAAACGGAATGATTGCCAATCTCTATGGCCCCGTCGAGGGACGCCGCCATGATGCAGCAATATTACGTATGAGTGGCCTCCTAGAACAGCTACAGGAGTTGGATAGATGCCATCCAGGGTACAAGATATACGGGGATCCAGCGTATCCCATCCGTCCCTTCTTGATGAGGCCTTTTGCTGGGGCCCAATTTCAGGAGGCTGAATCCACCTTCAATCGGAGAATGTCCAAGGTCCGCGCCAGTGTTGAATGGACATTCGGGAAAGTAATTTCCAACTTTGCTTTCGTGGACTTTGACAAGAACCAAAAGCTGTACCTCCAGCCTGTAGCAAAGTATTATATGGTGGCTGTAATTTTAACCAACTGTCACACATGCCTGTATGGAAGCCAAACAGGAATATACTTTGGCCTCGATCCTCCCGAGCCAAGCTTGGGTTGGATTGTTCTCCATCTAAAATACTTCACCACGTATTCAGTTTATTTGTCCAGTACAAACTTCTGCATCATTTTGAATCAATGTTGCTCCTCCTGGTCCTCCCTTTCCATACGTTTCTGTCGTTCTTCCCGATCCAATTTGAACCTTTCCTCTTCAAGCTTAAGTTGCTGCTTCTTCAATTCATTGAAAAATAATCACTGGCTTTTCTGTTACCTTTTCGTTCTATAAGCGTCTCCAAAGCTTTTTTCCTGATTTCCTTTCCTCGGGTCTCATCGTCTGTTTTCTTCTTTGTCTGCTTCATATCTTCGTCCAAATTCATGTCCAAGATGTCGCTAAGTAACTGTTCGTTCTCGGTAAACTCGTGTTCTACGCCGGACATGAAAACAGGTTATAAATGAAGCTACAGGCATGTGTATTCTGAGGATCCTAAATAGTAAATACATAATGTATGTGTATACCCTAAAACCTTGTTTTTATGGGTACACATCCAATATTCCAGTCGATGGAATAGATCACGCCCCCCAAATCACACTATAAAAGGGCTACTAAGATCTATTCAAAGGCATGGCCAATGGGCCTACCACCGAGGCAGAATGACATCTAGCTGACTTCAGTATGGTCAATTTCAAGGTGTCCGCAGCCGATTACGACGATCGTTTCGACTGATAGGTTTTGTCACCAATTGCGCAAGAGTGGCAGACAGATATCGTGTCTTCTTTCCTATATGGTCCTCAAGGTCATCCTAGGCCTGTATAAGCTAGTTTCAGTTGCTCACTTTGCCAATTGTGAAGATGGATGGTCAAGAGCCATTGCGAAAACGCCGGAGAAGTTATACAGTTAGAGAGAAAATAGCCTACTTGCAGGACCTTGAGGCTGCGCTGTTGGACGGAACCGTCAACAACATGCGTGAATTTGCAGAACACTATGAAAACTCACTCCGAAAAATGCAGAAATGGAATTTTGAAGAACTAGAAGAAAAAGCTGGTGAAGGAAAAGGCAAAGTCGGACACGTAAAAGAGGGGAACGTTGGTCTTTGGCCTGATGTTGAAGAGAGACTAATCGTCTGGTTAAGAGGGGTCAGAGAAAAAAGGCTGCCTGTCGTCGTCGAAGACGTCCAAGAGAAAGCTATGTCAATTTTCGAAGACTGGTGGCACGCGTTACCCGCTGACGATAGACAAGGTTTCATCCGGACTCAACCAGTCATGCACGAATTCCACGCTTCGAACGGCTGGGTGGCGAACTTTATGGACCGGAAGAAAATTTCATTCCGGAAAGCTAACAAAAATACGACCACCCTCCCAGCTGATGCCGCCAATCGTGTGCAAGTGTTCAGAGACAACGTCACGGACACGATCGACCGATTTGAAATTCCGATGAGACTTCTCTTTAACATGGATCAAACGTTTGCCTTGTTTGAGCTACGACCAACGTACACATGCAGCATAAAGGGAGCAAAGTCCGTGGACATCCGCACCTCAAGGTCCAACACCAAACTTGGATGTACAGTTACTCTTGCAATCACTGCAACCGGCGGAAAAGTGGCGGCTCACGTGACTTTCCCAAATAAAAGATTCGTCAGGCAGCTTGCAGCCTTGGCGGACCAAGAGCTACCAGAAAACGTGGTCATAACTTCATCAGCAACAGGTTGGATGAAGGAGGATACAGCCGAACACTGGTTTGAACACGCCTTCCAACCGTATCTAACCGCAGAAGAGGCTGAACAGTTTTTGTTACTGGTAGATCGGTACCGGGTTCATCGAACGGAAAATTTCGGTGTGCAAACTATGAACCTTGAGGGAATCCTCGATTTCATTCCCGCCAGTTGTACATCACTTGTCCAACCCCTGGACCTGACTGTCATGAGATCCCTCAAGAACCATATGCGCAAGAGGTGGAAAGCATGGAAAAAGAACCACACGGATAGAGAGGGCCGATGCGAACCAATTCAGCTGATGGATGTTGTCACCATTGTAAGTGAGGCTTGGGCTGCTGATGGGGCCGTGATTGAAAAAGGTTTTGAGATGGCATTGCGACCGGTCCCTATTGAAGCTTGGCCATTCCCCAACCTTGAGGAGGATGAGGAAGAGGAGGAACCGGGTCTGAAAGGGACGAAATTAATATGGACTGAACTCTAATCATTTGGACGTTGAGCATTATGACATGTAAAACTTAAAGTGTCCGTTCAGGATTTGGGGGTAACTACTGTAGGAGTCCTTAATTATTGTTTCAGAATTGTTCTCGTAATCTATGGATAAATAGTGGAAACAGCAATCTTAATTGTGATAAGTAAGTATTCAAGTAGAATAAATGACTATGAAAGGAGAATCTTGTTTACTTGATTTTTCGACAATTACCCTATCCAAAACCTGTGGAACTCTAGAGTAATTCTTATGTTCGGAACTGGCACCGTAAGCCTAGCATTCGCTAACGTAAACACAGGTTTTCATGTGCATTTTTAGTGTAAAAGGTGGTGTTAACGCTAGGGATTGTGTTATCGGAGCCAGTTCTTAACCTCTCGTGAAAGCACTCTTACATGACAAGTCCATACTACAAGCGCTAACGGTAACGTTAGTCTTAGGATTTCCTAAAACTCGCATTTATCCCAGATCTCGCCCCAAACCTTCCAATCCCAATAAATCAATTCACCGATTAATTTTTGGAGCCACCCTGTATAAAACCGCGGGTTGCAATAGGCCTTCTCACCCAACGGGATCAATTTCAAATCAAGACTACATGTCGATTTCACGACCCGACAAGCGACTGAGCAAAGTTCCTTCAGACATTCATCGAGAACCCGACCTTAGCCAATCATGGTAAGGTCCCATTGTAAAGACACCATGCATGTGAAATGAGTGGGCCGGTCACGCAAGATTTTAATGAGGTGGACACTTGTACCCATAAAAACAAGGTTTTAGAGTAATACTGCAGTTTGGACACCCAGTCGAGCGTGATTCATAGAATCATAAACTTTCATACTCACGCCTTCATGTCTTTTTTTTCATCCTCTTCAAATTTATCCAGCAGCAACTTGGTCCTCTCCCGCGCGCGTCTTGAATCAACTTCCAACTTGAAAGAATCAGCCTTATTCAAAGCATCCGCGATCTGGGCCCAACTGTTTCCTTGTTTGTACGGATTTTGAGCATTTACTTCTCTAAGCAGGAGGGTATCGTCTTCATCTGAGAAGTTGACCCTTTCACGTCATAGACTCATTGCGGACAAGTTTAACGGTCTGTCCAAGTGGTGGATTCAAGATCTTAAAAGATTATGGGGGGGGGGGGGGCTCGCCTAGTGAATTCCTGGTAAAAAGCAAAGATCGCCCTCCCCCTTCAATCCGCCCATGTCCGAACCCGCAGCAATCCAAAGCCTCGAGACACGCAACACCGTCGATCACACACTTTGGTATAAGTCCTATGCATGCGCCTGGCCTTATAGCAAAAAGCGGAATTTTTAGTGTACACTGTAATTCTAACTCATTTTTCAACTAGAAATCGTGTTGTCGGTGGTAGGACAGAACCTTCAAGTAGTGTGATATAGAGACCCTCACGATCTAGTAAAAATGTTTCAAAATCAGAGTGCATTAACTATAGAAAAATTGAGTTTTTGATAGCAGTAAAGCTCCACTTACCTTGAAATTCGGATGCGTTGTTTTCATTATGTTCTCGCGTATGGAAAGATGATTACGTAATAGACTCGGCGCGGATCAATGACGAGGGCCATGAACTACTATAGATAGGCTATGTCATTCGTTTTGTATTTAACTAGGGGCCACGTTTCCGAAGGCGACTTATAGAGCACAAAAGATGTCCAACAAAATAGGCTTTTAGATGCGTATAAATGGCTTTCTCATTTTTCTAATTCTATGTCAGATAATGATCCATCCTTATCAGTCACAGCTGGGTTGTCGGATTTGTTACATAATAGCCATATGAGCAACGGCAGGGCATTTTTATGCAGCGAAAATTCAACTTTCGCTAGAACGTATCAGAGGGGAAAACTCCTCCCATATCTGATGACGTATTTGGCAAAAAATATAAGTATAAGTATCGGTTCTTGCTATAAGTCGTGGATCTCAACCTCACTAATGTATAATGTACGGTGACTTCCTAACATGGAAGCTAGTGGCAGAGGATTTGGCGGGAGATCTTGTGTTGGAGAGTGTGCTTGCCCGCTGATCCGTATGATCACATGATATAAAAAAATGGCGACTGTTTTATTTCGACTGCATCTAAAGAGAGAAGACCGTTTCTTGCGCACGCTCCTTTGAGACTCTGGGATCATGTACTGTACCAATGTCGGTACATATGTAATGGATTAGTATCAATCTGGGTTCTTAGCACAAAAAGCTGAAATATGTGTAGTGAATGGATGTTTTTGGAGGCATTTCATATGTGTGGGTGCTCCAATCTATTTTTAGATGCAATGGGATTTCCTGCTGTAATGTCATCATAAAGGGATTTCCTGTGAGATTCCAATGAGGCTCTTTCTTCTCTGTTCTTGGAGGGCCTTTGGAATCTGGGGGAAATTCTGGGCCCGGTTTCTCAAAGAATCTTAAGTATTTGTCTTAAGTCATAATATTTTGACTAAGCCAAGTCAAAAACTTAAGTTCGAATCTCAAAGCATCTTAAGACGAACTTAGCTAAGTTTTCCCAAAATGACTTAAGTCAGGTGAAACGTGCTGAGCCGGCCGTTTCAGCCAGCCTCCGATAGTTCCACTAAGACTTCGGGAGTTTCCGTGAGATTACGAATATTCCCGAGTACGTTTCCAAGGAACTCTTCAGCTGGTCGGCAATGAAGGAGGTCGGATTGTGAATGCCACATCGCGACCACGTGGGAAATGGGCATGGCGGAGAGGCACATTGATCTTCGTTTCTGATGCTCGGCGGTGCGGATGATAATGACCCATAATGATGAAATTTTCCATGGAATTACTAGTATTTTGTAACTATGGTGCTCTCATTATTGAAACTTACCACCGAATGTACATGTATATAGCCGATAAGACAATAAATGCGCCAAATAAAATTCATGGTTCATTTTGTAGGTAATAATTTCTAAGCCTCTGTTAAACAGGTGTATTTTGAAGCAGATTTAGCGATTCCGTCTCTCCCTCCGCCACACCCACACCCCCTCTTACAATCAAGCGCTATTAGTAAGCCCCCCTTTAGGAGGGGCTCTTAAGATACACGTGTGTGTGGGAGTATATACTGATTTGATGAGAAATAAAGAGAGTAACTATTGTATATCCTACAAACAATTTTCTTTGGTATTTTTCTGAATTAACTCCGTTGAGTTTACCGATTTCTCCGCAATCTTCCGGTGGTGGTTGCTATCCCATTTGTTGAAATTAATTTAAATTAATTTAAATCTTCATGGGAATTCGCTACATCATATGCCTAAGAAATTGGCCAATTATATTAATATTTTTATTAGAGAAATATCCGTCCTAAATAATGACAGAAAAGGGTGGTTTATTTCAATTTTGTGTCGACATGATCGAGGTCACGTGACATAAAAACAAAACAATCGCACACACCCGTCCAAAAAAGGCACTTTAAGAAAAACAAATACGTTTTTCCAGCTTAAAACCACACTGACGACTAAGTTATATTGGTCTTCTGCCCAAATCTGAAGTATCAAAATGAATCACAAACTAGAACTAGCTCTATTTAGCAAAAGTTGCGTGAAAAATTCGGGTGAGCGACATTCTGCACCCTAGCGGCCAATAATTAAACTACTTTCAGCCGTCTGCTCCGGTCTCGTTAGGGAGTTTTTCCCAAATGTACGCGATGATGACGTGCCCCATTAACGGGACGTAACATCTATTTTAAAATGCGTTTCCAAAGTGAATGCATGAGGACAACCTATTTGTGTCGTATATCACTGGAAACGCCCGATTCCCGTGAATAAGGACAATCACAATGTATTACATTACCAAAACAAAAATGTGTCGGAAGGAACTATGTGGATGGTCCCATCGCACCCCCCCCCCCCCCCCCCAGCAGTATGACACAGAAGGGCTAGTTGACTGTCCACCGGGGGGGGGGGGGGGGTGGGGGGAGCTTCCCCCCAACGCACTGGTAAAAACCTATATCGACGGAGGGGGGTTTGGGGGGTGTCCCCCCATTGCAACAGCTGTAGTTGTTAGAGCTTGCACTTAACATATGCTCGTAGGGGGGTTCGGGGGAGCTCCCCCGACCTAAAGGGGGGCTCACTAAGTCCTTGACTTTACATATTATTTACTCCTTTGCTGTCCAAATCCCCTGGGCCCAAGCGGCCCAAGTATATCAATTACGTTCCGAAAGGAGCCCATCACATTATAAAGACGAAGATGAAGATCTGACGGAGGGGAGTAAGGATGTACGGAAATACGGGCGGCGACTACCGACGGTTAGAACGGAATTGGTACCATATCATTACTGTTGTGTATGTAGGCTAGGCCAAGCAACATTACGCCCGAGAAAAATGGAGGTAAACATGGAAGTACATGAAGTCAAGCGGGTTAGAGCAACAAATTGGTCATCCCAGGAGGAGGCCATGCTAATGGAGGCTGTTCGCCTACGTGAGAGGCACTGCATTGGACGTTTCAGTGGGATAGGGGACATTGGGACGGGCTGCGTGTCAAAGGCTTCCAAGAGGGCCACCTGGGAGGCCGTTGCCGAGGATGTGAGGTGTGTTCTTCAAGTTCAATCGTTCCCTGTTGTCTGCTTTAGTCTTCTCGTCGACACACGGCTGGTTGACCAATAAATCAATAAGTTATTCATGCCTGGCATAGTACAAATATTACAACTTGACTGGGGGTGATGTTCCCCGGGCAAACTTTGTGCTAAAAATGTGTGCCCGTGGTGCACGGACTCAATAGACAGGTTCTGCTATCCTGTTTCCGAGATCGGCTCCGGGCGGTTAATCCGATCCCGATCGCGGAGACGTGACGCTCTATTTCAGGTTCTGCTACGCCGGTACGTGATATGCGATTGGCGATTCGACCGACAGATGTCAGCCTTGTATCAAAGTGAAAATGGCGGCGGATTTTAGTTTGGTCGAGCTGGCAGCTCTTGCAGATGATGACGATTTAATGTTGTACGCATTAGATAAAACTCTAATTACTGTTGAATCAACCTTTGATCCTCAGTTCGAACGATTTAACATCAACAAGTATAATGATGAGCAGTGTAAAGCTATGTTCAGGTTCACCAAAGCTGACATTAGCCAACTCGCCGATGCGCTTGTAATTCCACCTGTCTACAAATGTAAACATGGGTGTATTGCGAGTGGGCATGATGGTTTATGCATGCTTTTGAGGAGACTGGTCTATCCCAACCGACTTCTTGAGCTCGAGCGGGAATTCGGAAGGCCCAAAAGTGTTCTTTCCGAAATCATCACTACTGTTCTCGAGGACATCTATTTGCGATTCCACACTAAGTTTTCCAGTCTTGAACAACCATGGATGGGCAGAGACCAACTCCACGAATTTGCAAACGCTGTGCATGAGAAGGGAGCACCTCTATCGAACTGTTGGGGGTTCATAGATGGAACGCCTAGACAAATCTGTCGACCCAAATACAATCAGCGAGCCTGTTTCAGTGGCCACAAAAGATATCATTGCATCAAGTTTCAATCAGTAGTGGCACCAAATGGGTTGATTGCTAACCTCTTTGGTCCAGTAGAAGGCAGGCGTCACGACTCAGCTATGCTTAGGATGAGTAATCTGATCCAGGACCTCGAAGAAGTGGATTTCCGGATGAACGATGAGGACAGGACACCAATGTGTGTGCATGGGGATCCTGCATATCCCCTAAGAGATCAATTGATTGGGCCATTTAGGGGAGCTGTGCTGACTGATGACCAGTAGTAGGGGTGCCAAGGCCACCCAGTCCACAAAAACTGGGTCACGTCATGACATACTTTTGTTTCTAACATTTTTTTGTAGAGTGGATCATTCTGCATCAGATTCCAGAGGCCTGCTCGGGCAAATCATCCGCGAAACTAATTTTTCAGCCTACTTTTGTATTTTCGGAGCAGTGGAAAATCGCCCCCAAATTTAGGGGTAGGGCAAATGTTATTGCATTTTTCAAAGGGTTCCACATAAATGTTTCCATCATATTTGGTATCTGTGGAAAGCTTATAGGGTGTGCTACATTTTGAGATCAATTGTTTTCTAATTGGGTCAATTTGGGGTCAACTAGAGGTCAAAAGGTCATGGGCGGAAGGGGTAAGTCAAAATCCACGGCTCTCTAAACTCTATGCCATGCTGTGCCCAAGTGAGTTAGACTATTGGAAGCCAACTAATGCAGAATTCTAGAGCACTCCAGTGGGTAGTTTTTTGATACCTAACTAAGCAACAGGGGTAAAGGACTTTTATATTAACCCCTTCAGTTTTGGGGCAAAATTTTGAAAATTGCTAAAAAATGAGCACCTTTCACTAATTAAACTTAATGGTGCAGTTATTGATCACAATCACTTTCTATTCACAATAATGAACACTGGCAACTTTAATTCTATCATTTTTCACTTTATTAGACTAGTAATTCTTGTCACAGTTTTTGCAAATTTAACCCCTTATGCCCTCTTCAGGTTCAAAGACTTGCCTAAGTCAAAATTGACGACAGAAAGATCATCTCACGATCAATAAAAACTTGACAGTGCATGATATAGTATATTTGTTTCATATGAAAGCAACAAATGGTTATGTATTTATACATGTATATGTATAGCAGAGTATTATATACCAGCAGGACATGAACTTCTATCATCATAGTGGAACCAAAGTTTACAGCAATGGCAGATAAGAACAGTTAGCCTTGTTCTAAGAGTCAAGATACTCCTGGTCAATTTCACTTGTAGGCCTATTGTCACAGTTGCGAGGGTCTCCACAGCACCTGCATGCAAGAGTGCAAGCGACTCTTGGTTGTGCTTTTCTACAAGGACAGTTAGACCTGCATCTTCCCTTCTGACAATTGCATTTTGTGCTCTGTAGAGACGGCTTCGGAGCTTTTGTCATCAAGCAGGCCATGAGAGCGCCACCGTGAAGTGTTCTCCCAAAGTCAGTCGCAGTGGGAAGCATTGGTGATGCAAAGGAAGCCCTTTTCCAAACCAAAGCCTGGTATAAAGCCCTCCTCAGATGCAAGTTGAATGCGTCACTCGTTGGTGGCAATGACCTTATGTCTGACTTCTTCGTTTGAAAGAGGTGGCAGCGCAGTTCATCAATTGACCCAGAGAAGTTCTTCTTTCCATACAGAGCACAGATAAACTTCCGCGAGGCCTCTTGTACATCATCACTGATTTCAATCCCAGATTCAGGCATCCCAAATTGGGCAAGTGGTTTCAAACTCTCGTTGCATTCTAGAGTAACTTTCAAGGCGCGTTTCTTTCCACATCTGAAGATGTAGCTTACACTGTCACAACCAGTCATTGCATACGTGGTGAGCATAGTCGAAGTGGTAAGATCTGTGTAGTTAGTTGCGAGAAACACTGAAATCCAGTGACATGGTATGTAAGTATCATCTTGCTTTCTAAACTATAGTTCGGTGAGACCATCAATTCTGGAAACATGGTAAATGGCTAACAACAGCACATCAGTGTCAGTTGCTGAGATGATTGCTCTCTTGCACCCTTCATTCTGAGCCGAGTAGGCAATATGTGCGAATAACCTTGTGTCTGCCTCCTCGTGTTCATCACATACCAAGTCCTCCAGTTCTGTGGCACCTGCATTGGACACTTTCATAGCTGCTCCCTGAGACAGGCCTCCAAGAATAAGAGTACAGCCGCTGGGAATTTGCTGCCAATTGTCCGACCATGCCTTGCAGAGATATTCTTCAAGATTCTGTTTGTTCTGCTGGTTTGACACCAATATCTTCCAGTTTGGAAGCTTCAGATTATCATGCGGAATGTATATTTTGGAACTTTGAGCCTTTTTCTGCCTGCGTAACCTCTCTTCCATTTTCAAACTCTTCGTCGGGTCCATGTCATACCTATCACCTACTATATGCACTACTTCACAGTCTTTCGGCTTGATCATCATAATTTTATGAAGGTACTTGTTTGACAGCTCAAGAAAGGTTGTGCTGCTGCAGTCCTGGTACCGTTGGATGAATGCCATAAAATCAACAAAAAAAACTGTCTTCATCGAAGCTCCTGGCTCTGGTTCACTTCGTTCCTTCCATTCATCAGCCATTGCTGTCTTTAGCATCGTGGAATAGTCAGCCTTGTTCCCCTTTCTCATCGCAAAACCAGTGGGATGCTCCGTGTCTGGTTCAAATAGGGAGCTTGGGTATTTTGTCCATTCATGAGAAAATTGGTCAATCTTTTCCTTGTGGTCCAGATTCTCAGCAAAGCAAAGGTTACGCACTACCTGTCGCTCCTCGGCATAGAGCTCCTTGACTTGGGCCTGCTTCGGCTTCTTTGTTGTTTTTTCAACAAAGGTTTTCAACCTAACCGGAACTACCTTCTCTACGTTGCAATCTTGAGCCTTACCCAATGCATCCAAGCCTCTCTGCTTTGCTTCTACGAGTTCCTTCGATTGAGTGGCCTGTCCAGATGAGATGTTAACCAGATCATCACTAGATGGTGAAAAGGGATCCACCATAGCTTCTTTTATTAACGCCTTTTTGACTTGCATCAACTTTCTGTCTCTTTCTGATTCACTGGACTCTGAACGCTTTTGCTCGCCTCCCATGTGCGCCATTTCTAGGGTCTTCTCTGAAACTGATGTCAGTGATGGTAACGCTCGCAAATACTTAGCAATAGTGTCTTTTCTCTGGGAAATTCCCTGCAGCAATTTTGTTTTGGCATCCTTGTTGTAGGTTTGTTCTAGGGCCATGTCGGACCACACACCATTGAATTTCCCCTGCTGTCGCCGGACTGTGAAGTTGCCCTTCTGGAACTGTAATTGCACTGCAGTTGGAAGATTCCTCATAGATTCAAGGTAGTGAGGAAGACAAGCTGTGTACTTATTATGGCCAGCAGCCACAATATATGGCATCATTTCTTCAGTTGCTTGGATGTGCAGGTCCCAAACTCCTGCCCTTTCAGCTGCTATGAATTTATTCAGGATTTGCATCATGTCCAAGTACATCAGCCATAGTTTAGCAGTCGGCGAATCGATTGCTTTGGCGAAGGCATCCAATCTGTTCCTCATTCTCTCAAGTACGTCAGTGAAGTTTTCCGAAAAAGTTACATGCTCCCCATCAGCTAGTGCTCTGTTCACATCATCCAAGTGGGTGGACAGAGAAGAAAAGTCATCCAATTCCTGGTCTTCTGCACTAACCCATGATTCAAACGACTCCCAAAGCAGTGTGAAAACTGCTTTCTCAATCACAGCATGCGCATGTATCATAGCGTAGTAATCTTTTCCATCAAGTAACTTGTTTGCCGTACCCGTCTGGCATATGCCAGCCTCAACCATGATATCCTCTATACCTGACCCTTTCATCATATGACCAACAGCGCCAAGGAAATTCATGGCAATGTGGAAACCACCCATGCGCAGGATGATATGTCCGTATTTATCAGGGTGCTTCTTTTGAAGTGCCAAGACTATTTCATAGATAGCTTGGTCACAGGTAATGATACAGTGCTCTTGTCCAAGCTGTTTTGCAACTGCTGTGCAGTAATTGACGGATTCCACAATGACATCAGGATTAGTGGGCGACTCGGGGAAGAAAGGACCATAGCCAATGATAGTTTTCTCTTCATTTTCCCATACCATTGATTCATGGAACCTCCTCCAAGTGGTAGGCTTTGAGTCATCTACATCCAACAGCTCTGTGGAACCTAGTTGACACAGGTTGAATATGAAGTTACGTCTGGCTACTTCACTGTCATCTGCTTTCACATCTGGAACAAGCTTCATTCCCGCTAGAGACCGACTTTTTTGACGATCCTTCAATGTTAACATGCTTGGTTTGGTTTGGAATGAGTCTGCAGTGGGAAGAGACATCCTCCTTGGCTTCTTTAGTTGAATGGTGCATGATGTGTTAAAACTTTCAGCCTGGTCCTCTGCATATTGGTAGATTATGTGAGTGGTCCCATGGGTGGTTTTTCCGTCAAGCGTATTTTCATGGAAGTCCAGATTATCAAATGCGAAGTGGGAAAATAATCCTGGCTGGATATTTTCGGGAATGAAGAAACCGTTCTCCGACATTTGATCATCTGCTCTCTGTGCCATAGATGTGATGTACCGTTGAGCATCATAGTAACTGATAAGAATTACTAGTCTAATAAAGTGAAAAATGATAGAATTAAAGTTGCCAGTGTTCATTATTGTGAATAGAAAGTGATTGTGATCAATAACTGCACCATTAAGTTTAATTAGTGAAAGGTGCTCATTTTTTAGCAATTTTCAAAATTTTGCCCCACAACTGAAGGGGTTAATATAAAGGTCCTTTACCCCTGTTGCTTAGTTAGGTATCAAAAAACTACCCACTGGAGTGCTCTAGAATTCTGCATTAGTTGGCTTCCAATAGTCTAACTCACTTGGGCACAGCATGGCATAGAGTTTAGAGAGCCGTGGATTTTGACTTACCCCTTCCGCCCATGACCTTTTGACCTCTAGTTGACCCCAAATTGACCCAATTAGAAAACAATTGATCTCAAAATGTAGCACACCCTATAAGCTTTCCACAGATACCAAATATGATGGAAACATTTATGTGGAACCCTTTGAAAAATGCAATAACATTTGCCCTACCCCTAAATTTGGGGGCGATTTTCCAATGCTCCGAAAATACAAAAGTAGGCTGAAAAATTAGTTTCGCGGATGATTTGCCCGAGCAGGCCTCTGGAATCTGATGCAGAATGATCCACTCTACAAAAAAATGTTAGAAACAAAAGTATGTCATGACGTGACCCAGTTGCTCCTGTTTTATGCACATTTCTGAGGTCTGGCACCCCTACTACCAGAAGAGATTCAATAAACGAATGAGTTCGGTGAGAGAGAGCGTCGAATGGCAATTTGGCAAGATAGTCAAAGATTTTGCCTTCCTTGACTTCGAGAAAAATTTAAAACTCTATCTTCAACCTGTTGGGAAATTGTATATAGTGGGGGCGTTGCTGGCGAACTGTCATACATGCATATATGGATCCCAAACTGGACTCTTCTTTGGTATGGAGCCACCTCCACTAGAAGACTACTTGTCTCTTCAATAGGGCTACTTCATCATAGTAGGAGGGTACGAAGAACTGGAGCCTCTTCATTTGAAGAAACCTCTTTATCCAACTAATTTCATTTAACAGTTATGAAATTGGAATCTTGACTTGAGGTCCTTCAGTTCCTTGAAATTATGGGTGTCTCCTTACTTTGCCCAATATCCACTGATTTCTCTAGGCAGGCTTATCAATTTGTTGTTGTCAAATGTAGCCAAGGATCAGTTATTGCATTTTACATGTACAGTGTATATGTAATTCAAACTCTCACTGCAGTGCCTCCTACCACGTTGCTTTTCATCCACTCAGGCAGATGGAAATAAGTGAGATGAGAAGCTCTGCTATGGGAAAGGGGACTTTTTCATGAATCAAACCCTTGTATATGAATTGAAGATGTGTACATGATGAAATGGTCTGAACCATGTCCTCATGTGTTTACAAAGGACATGAGGGGTGAGCCAAAAAGATAAAGAGTTTTCAAGTACAGTATAGCATCAACTTTTATTATTTCATCTGACTATTTGTTACAGAATTTGAGAAGGGCCTCCATGAAACCCCTCCTCTCCTCCCTCTCAGCCTCTTGCTTCTTCTCCTCAAGGGAAAGCCTCCTTTCCTCAATGTCCGCCTTCCTCTCCAAATAATCACCCACATCAAACTTGGCTTTCTTCGTTGGTGTTGGATTTTCTGAAATGAAACAAAATGTGATCCCAATGTTTCTTTTTATTCAGGAAAACGTGGATTTCAAAGGCTATTTTTGGGAGTCAGTTCTTCTGAAATGACAAAGCCAACAAATATAGGTATTTGTAAAATATATTTTGTATTGCACTTGGATTCAAATTTGACCGAGCTCATAATTCACATTTATTCATGTACGCCATTGCTCAGTTGCAACAACTGGCCGTATTTGACTTACTTGTCATGCCCTCCATTGCCTTCCGACGAATTTCTTCACCTTGACACTCTTCCTTTTCCTTTTTTGCGGCCTTGTCTGCCTTCTTCTCCTTTTTCACATTCTCAGCCTCATTCTTCAACTCCCTTATTTCCTGCAGTAGCTGCTCCCTTTCATCGTACTCCTCCTCTGTGCCTGATCTACAAGGACAATGAGAAAGCTATCAATTTTTACAGCACAATTCACCAATGAAACGTTTAAAAATGCGTATTTTGGAGATTCTGTTTTAAATTCAGGGCTTCAGTCTTTAATCCTGAATTTAAAAGAAAAAGCTACTGGAGGCGTTTTCACTGGACATGCATGCTTTCAATCAATTTCTTACCTCTTAAGGGAATCCATGTCTTCTTTTATATAGGCAGCTAGAAGCGTTGCTAGTCTTTCCTTCAGTGACCTCTCTGTGAAAGCCTTTGCGTCAGGGCGAAAGAGGGCAACAGCCGCATTGCTGTTGTCCACAACTTCAGTCCATTTGGTAGGATTGTCGTGTGGGTTTACCGCAGCTATTTCTCTTAAAACTAAGATGTCTATTGCTGGTGTGAAGGGAATAAAACACTTTGGGCTGGGTGTTGCCATGATTCTGAAAATATACAAGAACAAGTGAGAAAATTTCATTCTCATCCAGTATCCACAGCATGGGGGTTAAAAGCATGTTTTGTACTAGTAACTATTTATAAGAAGCGCCGATGATGACCAGAGTCAGACGGAGGGAGAAAGGGTAGTAGGCCTAGTCCCAGTTTAAGAAGCTTAATAAAGGCCTAGGCCCCATGCTCAACATGCAGTCAAGTTTCAACGCTGTCAGAGTAGATTATGAGCTGTCAGATCATCAGCTAGTCCTTGCTCATTGACATGGGGGGGGGAGAGGACGTCATGGTCATGGATGGCAGGCGTCTCATCCGTCGCCATGATCAGTGAGTGAATGAATTAGAGATCGTTTTATCAATTGCACCGCATCCGAGTTTCAAATTTTAAATGTATCATATTTTGGGACCTCACTCAGGGGAAATTCTATGACTAGAGCCGGGGGGGGGGGGGGGGTCTTGATACGACTGGAACACAGATACACGTATGGTTGACCCGCATATGGAGGGCGGGGGGGGGGGGGGGGGGTACCAGTAACATACAGTTTGCTCTTGGACTGTGTGTCCGTGTGTACCTAGTATGTAATGCATGCATGTAGGCACAATATAGTACACGATTCACAGATCTTGTCATGGTCTGTGAACGGCACTTCACTTTACGGATGAAATGATCATAAATACCATGAAATTATTGCGCAAACTGCCCATTCACTATGGTCTTCATATGCTTATCTAACTACTTAGCACTTCAAATCAGGTATTTTAATTCACATAAAGAAGAAATTTAGGAAAACCCTGCGCCGTTTGACACTTACGGGATACAGCTGATTTTTCTCGGGTCACGGCAACGCGATAGATACAAAGTGCGCGCGGATCGATGACGTCACGACATTTTATGATGACGCGGCGCTGCGCTATCCCGGAGGCGAAATTTTTTTCTGCAGGATACTTCTGCCACAGTGTACATCTGACAGCCAATCACAATTGGCGCGATCTTTGACGTCACACTGTTTATTTATGCATGATAATGCAAATACAATGGGCGATACCGAGTCGCATGCCGAGTGCCACTTCAACTGTGAATGTGACAATAGTTCATTGTCTGACCCCAATTATGCTCAATTCTAAAAGGCCTTAGTCACAGTATATCATTGTTTCTAATACAAAATACATTACGCCTCGTTTTGATCGGAGCGGTCTTGGTATCGTAACCAATGACCGCCTGGGTAGGTATAAAATTCTTAATTTTAGCAGACGAATTATTTTCACCAAGAAGCAACGACTCAGCCCCACAAAACAATGTCAAGAACACGAGATTTTGAAGTATTCCCCGGTATATTGGGATTTGTGAAGTAGGGAGGATACCCGAGGACTCTTTCGAGGTCGTCAGTCAGGATTCAGAAGAGGTCAAAGACGAGGAAATGGTAGAAATCGAGCTAGCAGACTGGGAATTCCCTTGCTGCGTGACGTCATCTTCACAAGCAACAATATGGCGGAGTTCCGGACACCAGGCTGGATCATTCTTTGACGAAAACGGAACATATATACCTTTCAAATCGTATTTAATTTGTTTAATTTTGAAACCTTTTAGAATAGAAATTAATACCTCGCTGTCGGTCATTGGTTGTATAATCAAGACCGCTCGGGTAGACCTCAAATTACGTCCAAAACCCTCGGCGAAGCGCCTCGGGTTTTGGACTGCATTTTCGGTCTACCCGAGCGGTCTTGATTATACAACCAATGACCGCCAGCTCGGTATTAATTCCTTAACTCAAGGTTTGTGTCGTCGTGTTTAGGAATGAATTGCACAGATTCATTGTAAAATTGATGATATTATGCGTACAAAAGAGGCATCAGCTGATCTGATCGCTACATTGCAGTGCATGCATTGATTTGTGAAATTTTAAGGGGCAGTGACACTGACAGTGTTGCCAATGTTGATAATTATTAAAGGGACAGTGTATCCGATGTCTCGCGATTTGTGAAATTTTAAGGGGCAGTGACACTGACAGTGTTGCCAATGTTGATAATTATTAAAGGGACAGTGTATCCGATGTCTGCTGTTGATTTTGGTAGTTTGAACATTGTTGAAGGGCCATTGTATAAAACACATTTTGACAAGCAAACAAAATAAATTGAATGGTGGCGTCACCTATGCATATACATGCAGCAGAACTAGTTACACGGTTGACAGATAAACATTCAACCTCGGCTATTTTGCCGAGCACAGTGCGCCTTTAACAGACAAGTCCAATAAATACAGTCCACTCGACAATAAAAATACATGTTAAGATACTGCAAATAAATATATTTTAGCTAATATACTCCTCTAACCATTTGCTAACTTGTTCTTTCCAAGATTATCAGAACACGTGGCATTGTTGACATTATTGCGCCATGTGGAAAGATGATGTCAACAAAGACACGTGCTTGCCTTGAATTCTGATTGGCTGTCAGATGTACACTATGCCAGAAGTATCCTGCAGAAAAAAATTTCGCATCCCGGAGCTGATCTCGGAAACGGATTAGCAGAATCTGTCTAATGTTGTTGTGTCGTCTGCTTCACCATGCATGCATGGCATGCATATGGTAGACACTCACAATCCGACTGAAAAACTTCCCTAAATGCACTCGCCTTACCCCGAAATTTGTGTGTCCCCAAGTTCAAATTTCGCCACGCCTTAAACAGACTTAAACACGATACTGCCTATTTTTGCTGTGAAATCGAACAGAATCGCACATCATTTCCGAAAGAAAACAAACATTAATTTTGAGATCGTTTGGAGGTGTGGTTGGGAGCTGTGACGATTTCAGCCAATAGAAGGAAATCAGGTCTTATTAGCATGTATTATGTAGATAAGCGCAGCTGCTGTGTGACTCAGCGTTTGGGGAATCCCCCTATGTGTTTACCTACTAATTGGTCACAGCCGTAGAAAAGATTTCAGATATGAAATAAGAACAATAAAAACATGAGTTTTGATAACAATCAATCAATATAATGATAAAATAATATTTCTCTCACTATAAAGTGTAAATATTAATACAGTTAAAGATTTATGACAAGTGCATCAATGCTTCAGACTAGAGTTGACAAGATCAATGACAATGCCATCATCATATCTGTTTATCAACATTTTAGAAATGGGGACTATTTAGGCAGGAGCAAAGTGCCAAAAGGTTTAAATTGGTCATCTTGATCTTAAGTACAGTACCTCTCTATTATTCAGGGCACCCTTAGGACTGGCAAGTGCTGTCCTTACTTGAGCATGAGAGGTGCCTGATTAAAAAGGTCAAATGTAATGGAAACAACCACTTTGTGAACAAAACTAGTGTCCTTGATGGAGAGGTTATCCTCAATAGAGAGGTGTCCACTAAGGGAAGTGTCCACTGTAGTTCAAACTGGGTTAGAGCACTGGGTCATGTTTAATATATATGAATATATTCGGCGTACAAGCATGATCGAAGATTTCGATGTACTTCGAGATGTGAGAGACCCGACTAATTTAAACTTCATCTTGCCCACCTTGCTGTCTACAGAGTCCCTTTAAAATGAAAATATGAACACAAGAAGAACAGTCCAGTGGCTGATACAAGATAATTTCAAAGTGATATAGGAACTGAAGTTTTGCTAAGTAGGCCTACTACGGTTATATAATCATCAAATAAGGCATCATGGCCCAGGTATTGCAATTTAGTACTGCAATATTGATACATGTATTTTTAAAATGTCAATGGCAATGCACTTTTTGTTGTGTGATGTTACTTTTAGCATCATTCTTACATCTTAGTTCAAATTTGAACTTGAACTGTTTCGAAATATCATTTTACGTACAGCGCTGCGCTGCAGGAGTAGTGGTGCGCACAAGTGCAGAATGTGAAAAAAAGTACAAGAATATAAAGCATGGAGGTAAGTCATTTTACCATTCTCACAAAAAATGATTATGCATCAGAAGTCAAGAGTTCAGTTCACGCAGCTGTAAGGGTTAAGACTTCAGTAGAAAGCACCAACATTTTGCAAAAAGTCAGATAAGGCCCTGTTTCAATACCAGTAAAGAGAAAGGTAAAAGTGAAGGCCTACTAACCATGCTAAACTATCAATACCACATGAAAACATTTTGACAATAATAGAATCCTTATCAAGGCCTGCATGTAGGCATACCCTTACGAAAATACTTGCATTTATGTAATTGGTCATTTAGTTTATCTATTAGTTTGCAAAATATCTTAGGAATGTAGGAGGTGTTGATATGATTAAAATGATCAGGACTGTATTGCATTTAATAGCTGAAATAAATAAGTTGTTTTCATTCATTTTCAGCACGGGCAAAAATGGACGAAATGCGTCATCCAGCCACTGGTGGTGGGGGACGTCAACCACCACCAACTGATGCTGAAGAGGCCTACTACACCATGAGCGAAGGTGATCCGAGCATCAAGGGCCTTATTAGTGGGTTCGACTCTGAGATAGGTACATGCATGTATTAGGTTGATTTGATGAGATTAGGGAGGTTGAGATCAGTCACTTATCACGGAAACTTATACGTACATCCAGATGCATATGTACACAAATTTTGTCCTCTTTCTACAGTTTTACACGATAAGTGTCCGCGATAAGTCGTTATTCTCAACCTCCCTTATTTGGACATGCCAGAAAACATACAGTAGGCCAACAATTCCCCAACAAATTGTTCACATCACACATCAAGATAAAAGGCACAGCGACTCATTTCACTGAATAGTAAACGTCAGCTGAGCGGAATTAAGCGATCTAAAAAAAATCATATTAGATTGATATAACATAGCAACTTTTGACAGTTTTAATCATTGCAAACCTAATGTCATGTATTGATGTTGAACCATATTTCTACACATCTTTAACTACTTTCAGCATGGACAGCAGTGACGCAAGATGAACACAAGAATGTCGTGTTTGACTTCCGACTACCATTACAATCAGCTGATGCTGAGACTTCTGCAGGAGGAATTGCAGCTGTTCTTCCTAGCTCTACTATAACTAGTATGTCCTCCAAGCCTTCAGCAGCCCTAGGAAGTGCCCCTCTTGAACCAAGGTCCACATACAAGAGGGTAGCAGGATCAGCTAGCTGCCCCAGCACTAACATTGACAAGAACATGAACAAGGCAGAACTTGCCAATCTGCTTAAAGCCTCGGTCAAGCCACCAAAGCCGAAAAAATCTAAGGAAGACCTTGAAAATCTTTCCTACGAGGTCATGCAAGAGGAGAAGTTGGCAGCACAGCAGCAACAAAAGTTGATTGACTGTCAGATAGCTCTAGTTGGCCTTAAAACTGATTACATCAAGCTAAAAATGGCCAAACTGCAAAAGGATTAAATCTGCAGTCAATCAAGTTTTCATGCCCCTATGAGGGCCTAAGTAACAGGGCTCATTGAAATACCTTGTTAATTCTTCGGTTCACGCGTGAACCGTAAAGCATGAGGCGTGAGGAGTGAAGCGTGAAGCTCTATGCAACCATTGTAGCGTCTGCCTAAGCGACCAACTTCTACTTTTGTCCTCCATCTTCACCTGATTATAGTAACTAGGAAAAACTGACTATGACTATGGGCCCAGTTGTTCAATCAGTGTTAGGTTAACACCAACGTTAGCGCTAATGCTGGCTTTAAAATCTCACTAATGTAAGACTAGAGTTATCAATTAAAATGGTATTATATTAAGGATTACTGTTAAAAATTCCAAGTCGATGATATTCAACTGCTACATAAGTGAGATTTTAAATCAAGCATTAGCACTTAAGTTGTTGTTAACCTAATGCTGACTGTGCAACCGGGCCCTGATCTGTCAGACATTCTATCAAAAACATCCAAATTTGCCACAAAAAGTACAAATATCAAACATGCCAAACAGTACAAGATGTATGAACCAAAGTTTGAATACTATTTTTCGTACCTATAGAAGGCATAGATTCACATAGCACACGGATTTTGCCCCTAACTCATGTATTCTTTAAAATGCAATTTTATGGCCAACTCACTTAGGTTTCCTCTTAAAATATCATAAACAAGAGGCCCAAGGGCCTGGCGCTCAGCTGGATGACCTAATAACATAGGACGGAGGGTGTAAAGTAGTAAATATCGGCTTTATACTACTGTTTGAAGGTCAAGAGAACACGTTATGCCACTAAAATTTCCAATGCAGAGCTGCCAGCTGGATGAAATATGATTGAACTAATCAGCCATGGTATGTAAATATTACAGGAGGCAACGGAAGATATCCCTAGTTCAGTATGTTGTATCGGTAGGTTTACAGAAAAGAAGTGTCAGAGAGGATGAGACTTATCCATGGACAACTGTGATATGTCCAGGCTGGGTTGTACAGCACAAGGATACAAAATGCTGTCTGTAATTGAGAGGTATCCTGATTTAACAGAGGTCAAAATAAATAGAAATTACCAGTTTGGGACTAACACCACTATCTTTTTTTTTAATAAGGTAGGGATTACAGGAGTCAACAAAATTAATTTTATTGAGAGAAATTGACCTGTCCTGCAGGTGATTGGAATTTACAATACAAAGGGTCGTTTTTCATGACATTGTGCTCTACTGCGAATCCCTAGTGAGTCGATCTGGAACCAATCTACCCTTGGCACAGACAGGTTCAAATTGGCTATATCTTGATTAGATTGAATTGCGATGAAAATCTAATGCAATAAAGGAGCAATATCGAAGAGACAAATTAATCAAACCAATTGTCAACAGACTCGGACCTTGAAATGGCATGATGTATGCGTGCATATAAAAGTATATCAATTGGTCCCATAGAGATGATGAGGCAATGTCAATATGCCTTGTTCCTTAGTCAGCAATATGCCCCTTTTTATACGGAGAAGAAGGAGAACCCAGATAGGCCTTCACATGTCGGCTTCCAAATGGCTCGAACCAACTGTACTATCACTACTATTAATTTAAAATGTGTGCTCCTCCTACATGTAGCAATGTCTCGGCCAAAAAGGCACTTAGTCGACAGGCAAGCTAGAAGTTCAGCACCGTGAGCAGCTCCTTGGTAAGGCCATGTCAGGTTCCGCGCGCCTCTTCAGATACATCAAGTATTGAAAGCTGTGGTGAGCACATAAAAAGACCATGGTCACCTTAATTTGAAAATCCCTTCATAATCAAGGACTACCTCTGACTAAAACAGCACCCATAAACAATAGACCACCAATTTGACCCCAGCTCCTAACTGCGGGAAAACCCAAGTCCAGCAACCAAAACTACCAAAAATACATTTTTGTTTACATTTGAACTGCACACATGTGTTTGTTTACAATTTCATTTCCCGCGAAATCTCGAAAATCAGGTGACCTGCAATCGTTGATTGAAAATAACATTAACCTCGGTTCAGCAGGTCAGCAGGTATACCGGCTGTTCCAATCATCCCCCTACAGCCAGCCGTTCAAAAGGTAATGTTATTCACCCCACATGGAGTGCAAGTAATTGATTAAGCCCCTGCATAACTTAACAGCAATGGCTTGGCTTCTGTGAGTGGTAAGGAGAATTGACAGTTTTTTTATGGGAGTAACATTATTGTGTTGCTTAAAACGTCTACTTTTTACTCATGTAAGAATTGTAGTACTAATAATAACTTCAACTTATTTTCCAGTCATGATAACACAACACGCATCTTCATGATCATGCTCTTTCTCAAACTAACTGAATGACCGTATCGCCTTGGACGCACAACCTAACCACATATCAATCCGCCCCGACGATCGACACATCCATTCGATTCGATAACCCTCGATAAAGTTTGATCAATAAACTAGAACTGAGATTTCACAGGAGCACCTGTGAATTCATGACTCCAGGGTTGTTTTGAGGGCGATATTGTAAGAGTTGGTCTTGAGTATGGGGACGTGAAGGTCCGTGTGAGGCACCTGGGGAGAGAAGACTAGTTGAACGATGTGATCATGGAGGTATAAATAATTATTTATACCTCCATGATGGGATCTGACACGGACACTACTATTGATCTCATTATATGAATACCATTTAATTACAAAAAAGTGAAAACAGATCATATCATATTCCTTGGCATAAATTAAAATAGGAGTGCGGGAACAAGGTTTTTTAGCAGGAGGAAAGCGAGAACATTTTGCGCCGTCGTATTCCGATTTGGCTGGTTAGTGGTGAAATCTGCTTTTAATTTTGCAAATTAACATATTCGTTTTCTAGTTCTAACGTTGTCTGTAAAGATGCTTTCCCAATGCTTGACTGGTCGGGCAAGAGACATTGCCAGGAAAACGTGACGTCATTTTGGCCATTCTTCTTACCGCACGCCCTCTCTCTCCGTGAAAGTTCCTGACATGGTGTGAAGTGGGAGGGCGCACAATGGGAACCACACTGCCGCGATGTTAATAGTTTCTATTTATAGAATTCAGCGGCAGAGATTTTAGGCACGGAAAAAGTGGATTAACTCGGCTAATCTCAATGGATTTTACCCTGGAATGTTTTCAAGGCGAGAGAAACATCTGATTTAAGTACTGCGCTTATTAGATTTCATGTTCAGGCCGAAGATTGGTCTAAAACGTGGACGAAAAGAGTGCATTATCGAGTGTTGGAGAGGTCACGTGATTGGACGAGAAACCTGAACAAAGTTTTCGTGCTTTTAGCTGTCAACATCAATGGCTATAATATACTCCTGCAGAATAGTAGAACTAATAGAACTAATTTCCGAAGTTTCCAATAGTTTGAACACAAATCAGAACATCACCCATCAGCTGGACTCAGATCTGCATAAATTACGATAAATAATGAGGTGGTCGCTTCAATTTCGCAAAGAAAGTTGACTCCATTCGAAGGTTGTTTTGACCAAATTCTGTTGAACTCATCGTTATGAGGGCATTTGAACACATTCTCGTTGATCTTTTCTATAAACGTGTGAAGTTTCGTACCAAAATACGTTTCCGTAAAGGCTTTAAAAAGAAAATTCGTCACTTACAAATCATCGCTCCGGTAGAAATAAAAATGTCACCGCCATTTTCTTGACGATAGTACTCCAGGTAACCTCGGCGGGAAATTTAAAGCGGGGTCATCCGGGGTCAAACAACAGTTTTGCTCACTACCGCCAACTGGTGATATAAATCGACACTAATCTATTTTATATCAAAACTTCTGTATCATGAAGACCTTTTCAACTTTATTTCAAGCTTTTATCTGCTTGAATAGAGCGTCAAAAAATTGTTTTTTCATTTACGCATTTTGCCCCCTGGGGAGCTGAATTTGAGTCGAATCGCCCAAATTTTTTTCCGCAAGCAACATTTTCTGCGGTGTTTATAAGCAAGACTAGATTTGAAGTGCCTCGGTTGTATGATTACAAAATGCCCAACTTTGTCTACAGATGGCATGATGGAAGGATGGCAGGATGGGTGGAAGGACGGACACCAATCGAATAGCTATTTGACTAGCTCCGCTGACTTTGTCAGCTGAGCTAAAAACATTTGCATGCTTGCACAATCAGAACTGAAAGAAGGTATCACGCAAATGATCTCTTACAACCCTTCCAGTTACAGTATCGTCGTCAATGGGATCAAGGCTATATTGATTCTCCAAGAGTGGCTCCATCACATCCTGCCGCTTCAGTGCAATGTTGTTGAGGATTACACAGCAGACTATCACTTTACAGGCCTGTTCTGGGACCAGCCGAATTTCATCGTGCAAGCAATGGAACCGCCTCTTTAAAATGCCAAAGGCCTGCTCAACTCGTGTCCTGGTTCGTGCTTGGGCGGCATTATATCTGGCTTCTTCAGGTGTTGGATTCCGATAAGGTGTCATCAGGTATGGTTCAAGTGCATAACCTTTGTCTCCCAAAAGGAATCCATCATGTGGAGCTGAAATTGTAAATACAATATTGTAAATGTAATAATTTTTTTCAAAATGAATGAATTTTACACTAATTTATTGAATACGAGAATATCAATGTTTTTTTGTCATTTTATACATAACATGGGGTTTCTCGTTTATATATTATATATTTTTCAAATAAGCATGATACTGTTGATCCAGTAGTATGCCTATGTGATAATTTCTTTTCTACTACATGTATGTTAGTTATAAATGTTGACGAAGTTCCAATTAAATTATTTATCTATCTATTAAATTACTTGTTTTTAGTGGGTATCACACATGTCTGAATTACCTTGGTTAGTAAGTTCTCGGCCAATGGACGACACCTTGAATATTCTACTGTCGTGAACACTTCCCGGCCATTTGGCTACAAGATTTGTGGCAATGCGATCAGCATCACATATCATCTGCAATACCAAAAAGTGGAAATTGAAATATTATTTCTGGGTTTCTGCCGGGGGGGGGGCAACTGCCAAGATTGTCCGAAAAACAGCCAAAATTTGCTCTTTCGACCAGGAATTTGGGGTTTGGTTCCCCCTCTTGAATTTTTTTCTGGCAGAAACACTGTACTTTCAAACATTTTCATACTTAGCAATGATTTTAATTCATACTATGCCAGGAATCAGGATATTCATATTTCAGATGGACATGCAATCTCTTAAACAAGATCAGGCCTCCAATGAGCCAGGCTTTGAAAGTGAACCTGATCTTGTTCCAAGATGACTAAATGAAAAAGCCAGCCAGCCGGTCATCTGGTAATAAATGCAATGCATGTTTGTTGTACTTTGGTGTAGGCCTACAGACATTATGTGCACATTTCGTTACTAGGCAGGGCTACCAACTGACTTTTGAAAGTGTTCTATTCACACATGCTTACCTGAACATTGATGCTGTGAATGGATTTGCGACAGACATAAACATCCTCAAATTGAGATGGGGCTTGAATCTTTATCTGTGTGCAGTCTAAAGCACCGATTACGTTAGGGAAACCTAAAATCAAAGTGGAAGAACCATTAGGCAACACACAAACTGACCTGTATTAACTAACTATATCATTCCCCGACCGCGCCCCGCCCTGGTCGACATCCACCTCAGTGAGTTGAGGGCATTTTTATGGATGCAGTATGCAATGCATGGAGGGATGATATTGGTACAAGAAAACTATAGAACATACTGCATACTCATGATCGAGTATAGGCCAGACCTGACTGACCAACAATCCCTACATGCCATGGATGATGGTCATTGGTGGACAAAAATACACAAGCACACAAGACAACAACAGTGACAGTCGACAACTAACTACAGTCTACACTCGATCAACTCAACTGCACAGTCACAGTGGCGCGGATGCGAGTATTCATTATAATAGATGGCTGCATAGATACCTTAACATGATTATAAAGTTTCCAGCAATCTAACAGCCGGTTTTCAAGAGACAAACAACAGCATTGAACCACACAGTTTCGCTTCCATGATGACACACGGGCAGGCGGTATTTGCACCACGCCACCACGGGCACCACGCGACCACCACGCCACCACGCGAACAGGCGGAGCGATCATAATGACGATATCAAAACAGACCATCAGACCACAGACACTTGAGAGTTGTGGTTACACCTACCAATTATAGATGGCATGTTGGTATACTGCGTTGTTGCCTGACGGGATTTACGAGTATTTATTACTTGTTAATGGCATTCGCAAAAAGCAGGGCTATTATTAAGCCGCTATACATCCGTGTCCAACCGTTTGTCATGAGAGATCTTATCACACCATTAAAAAAACGGGGGGGGTTACCAAATGCAAACGATGGGTCCAATCGTCAGTCAGGTACTGACGGATACAGCCCAGCCTTTCATTCTCCGCATGATTATAACCAAAGTCATTACGCAACATATTGCGTTCAAATGAGTTCCAATACAGAGGGCACCTGTTTTGGTTTGAAACCTTTACTTTCTCATCAAACTGACTTATTTTGTAGATGTGTCATTAGTCACAGCTACAGATGACAGAATGCAACTTAGGCTTTGGTGTCCATTGAACAAAGGTCTTCAAAGGTCAGGCGGGCGCGTCGATTATAATAATAATATACAATGTATAATAATGATCACAATATTGAAGATAAGAAGAAGAATTCCCAAGCTTGTTGGCTTGGGAAGCCTAGTGATTCACCTTCCCTAAAGAATGCATAAGATTCGAGACATGTCCATTAAAGGGGCACTATAGGCAGCATCTTGGTAGGCAACATAAAGTTACACAAAGTAGCCAGTGAGTCTCTCACCTCTCACAGTTTGTCCTAACCTAGTCACGCCTGTAACAGGGATACATTCAGTGATGAATCAAATAAGACCTAATGCCCTTACTCTGTTTATAAGTCAGCTAAAGTTGGCCAATTTGACCCCCTGCTCCTACATAGTCCCCCTTTAATGGGAAACTATAGGCAACAGCTAGGTAGGCAATATAAAGTTACACAAAGTCGCCAATAAGGGTCTCCCACACAACAGTATGTTGAAACTATGCACACGTGTTCGAGTGAGTGATAAATCTAACTCCTCCCCCCCCCCCCAACCCACCCCACCCAAACGAACGGCCACCCCTTTAAAGGGAGACTATATAACCCACTCGTACTCGTATGGTTTTTGCAGGTCAGTCGTCAGTTGGAGTAGGTCTAGTTACTCAACGGTAATTCAGTACGTATTTCCGTAGTTGGCGTACGCCTTTATTCCAATAATCCCAAGAACGGGCATCAGAGAAGCTAGGATAGCAGCCAACGCCATCTATAATTGTTCTAAGAAACCATGATCCAATGAATCGACCGCTATTTTGATATCGTCATTATGATCGCTCCGCCTGTTCGCGTGGTGGCGTGGTGGTCGCGTGGTGCCCGTGGTGGCGTGGTGCAAATACCGCCTGCCTGACACACGACACATGTGTGTGATGGAAAAAAACAGCTGATGAAGTTTGACCTGTCCTTGACCTGTTAAAATATTCACGGTTACCAACAGCGATTTCTTCATTCACCGTTTGCTGATTGGAGAGGTTTGACCTGCTTAATATGCATGTTCACCTATCGATTTTTGTCATTCATTTTGCTGATTGGAGCACTATAAATAGTAGTGGGCGTGGAGCACATGAGATGGGAACTGATACAATACCTGCAACTGCGAAGAAACGCTTCTTTGTTTCTGTGGCTTCGTCGCCCCTCGGAAATTTTATGATTTCGCTCATATATTTGATGATTTCATTCATGGTGGCCTTCACGATACGACACACGGAACTTTTCGACAGTCCATCTCCATCCCCGACCATTATTTGGAAGGACCCGCAAGCAAGGAAACGGAGACACACGCAAATTTGTAGTATGACAGGCAGTGCATGGCCACGGTCGGTCGGACGCGTCAACTTTGGGCCGAATACCTCAACGAAGACCATTATTGTGTCGGGCAGGAAACGATATCTGTCTTTCACCCCCTTGGCGGAGTACTTCTCCAAGGGGTTTTGATGGTCTACGAGGCGTCTTTCTGGGCCTCGGGCCATCAAATATCGAAGGACAGGCCGGTTGTGCCGGCGAATTTCCGCCATTTTGTGTCCTTCATTCCGACTTAAGTACGGTAGCTACCGTGCTTAAGTTTTTGGGGTACTTAAGTCGGCTAGGCGAGTTAAGATTCTTTGTGAATCAACTTAAGACAAAAATTAAGAAATTCTCATACTTAAGTCACCAAAACAGACTTAAGATTCTTTGTGAAACCGGGCCCTGGTGTTTTATAGTAGCCTTACAGTCGTGATTGCCTGTGGTTTTCCGTTTAGAAGATTATCACTATTAGTGTTAGAAGATCATGGTCGGAAGACACTGAAATAACTGGGGTGATTTGGCTTTTTTAGGTACTAACCCGTTGTGTGCCCCAATCTATTTTTAACTCCTGACATCATCAACCAAGGGACATGGTTTGGGGTATGACACCATCAAGCAATCGACATGGTTCGGGGTATAAACTCTAGGCCTAAATGGCGGCCGTTTTCTTGCGTCTTGGCAATTTTGCAACAAATCTCGCCATTTACGTTTGTTTTCTCCCTGTCTGGTCATTGGCCGTGACAACAATTATTTTGAAATTCACATTATGACATCGTAGTATGAATTCCACTGCAGTTTCGTTACGCAGCAATGCTCATGTTTTTGGTTTGCAATCCTGTACTGTCAGTACACTGCGCTGTGCATGGCTGTGCTGTAGGCTGTAAAAAAGACCAAAAAAACGATAGCCTAGCTCTATATAGGCTTAGTAGAGTATAACTCAACAGGCCCTCATGATTCATTTGATGGACACCCTATTTGATAGTACCTCATCATTAAGTCCACTAGATCCTGTTCTGTCACATGTCGTAAACGATAGACAATTTTCAAAATGTAGCACACCACTCGCTCATCCTTAAGCCCAGCTCTCGGCTCACATCATGCGGGCACGGTTGGCTGTTGAGTGTTATGGTTCAGTCTGTGAGACTAATTTGAAGAGGTTACACTTTTATTTTGAATTGGAAAACAGCCCACAGGACTGACTTTTCACTGAGTAATAATTGTGCCCTTCGAAGGTTAAGTCTCTTTCTGCATTTGCTTCTATAGATGCCTTGTTCAGGACATCATCTGACAAATGCTTGATCAAGCACAGACTGTATCCGGTGGTGTACATTTCCCAGTCTATGTCACCCTTTTTTATTCAGTCAGTGTTAATTTCTCTTCTCATTTTTTACAGATTAGCTGTTGTTGGTAATTGCAAGAGGAGTCGTTGGCAAATTTCAAGTCCAGTAAAGCACTTGCTGTTCCCACATCAGAGTAAGGTGTGCTTACTCGTTTTACTGCTTTCCATTCCCGGAGAGCGTTATCAAATATCTGCCGCAAGGCATCAAATTTCTGCCGAAAGGCTTCAAATATCTGTCGAAAGGCATCAAATATCTGCCGCACCAATAAAGTTCATTTTGTTAACCAACTCTTTATCTTCTTTTCTTCACATACAAAAAAGACCATCCCAAACATTTGGCTGCATCCACTTCATCAACGTCCAGACAACAGTCGGTTCATTTGACCATTGTAAAGCACCAGGCCCCACCTCGCATAATAAGCGCGCAACAGAAAAGCCGAAGGCTTTTCTGCGAAGCGCTACTATGGTTAACGTGCATACGACGTATCCAATGTAAACAATGTTTCTCAAGTCCATGGATTCGTTTCAAATGGCTTAAATTTGACTTAAAATGGCCGCCAGAAGAGATAAACGCGCGAATGAAGCAACTCGACTATTCTGAGCTCCGAGAGAGAACCACATGAATATTCACACTGTTTTTTAATCACACTTCAATTTGAGGGGGTTTGCCCCCCGACATATGTGTTTTGATTTTTGATACTTTAGCGATAATATCCAAAAGATGCTTAAAATGGATATAATCCCGAAATAATGAAGCAAAAGACGGGCAGGCGTTCGAGAAAAAAATTTTATTTTGAGATTTCAATAAACCTTTTGAACGAATTCCACATGGGCCGTGGTGGGATCCGAAGACACCTTAAGGAGGAATGTCTGTTTGTATGGGGTACCATTGGTTTTGCAGATCTTCTGGTTTTTTCTGAAGAGAATAATCAATATTCGCTAGCAGGCTTTTTATGCTCCAAGGGAAGAAGAGGATTCTATGTTCTTCATGTTCTTCAGGTTCTTTGTTCATCAGTCTGGTGTTCCTCAAGAGTCAAGTGTCTTCAAGTCTCTTGGCCTGCAAAAACCCTTTCCAACCAATTTTTTATGCATTAACCATTCGGCAACATGTTGGTGGGGGAAAAACCTGATCCCTGACCCCTTGAATTGGTTGCCCAGGTACGACCACAAGCAATTGTCTCAAAGAAGCCACCAGTACGACCTCTTGGTAGTCTTGCCAATATCATGCCAGTGAAAAGGAAGGGTAATGATGGTTGAGGGTTGCAGTTAGGGTACCATCGAAGGAGTACCTCTTCCTCGCTCTGGGTTAAACGTGTCAAAGGACTGCACCATCATGAAGGTTTGGAGGTTCCACTCAAGCGCCCCGGGGTAAGCAGCTCAGAAGGACTTATTGAGAGGCCATTAGGGGGGTTGAGGGGCCTTCCCCCAATGCACTAGCTAATAAAATGTCAGAAGGACGGGGGTTAGCGGGGGGGGGGGGCTTTCTTTCCCGGCTATTAATGATGATGGAGTTGAGTTACTGCTAAAGCGATACACGGAGAAAACTGTCTATCAAAACAAAAAAATGGCGGAAGGAACTATAGCAGGTTCCCAACCAGGGGGTTTGGGGGGTTTCCCCCCAACCTAAAGGCGCTGCGCGCTTACTAGGGCACTGCACTGATAATATTACACTGTAATAATTATGTACCTTGTGTCCATTTGCATGTTATTAGTTCCACCTACGCTGCATGAAGACGACTGCACTCTTTGACGTCACCACACAACTCCTTGACGTCTTCACACACCCCATTACTGCAACGGCAATGGAAACTAGTATTGGGCAATTCGCCTAACAGCAAATTGCAGACCATATCCCTGGTGAAAGTATTTTGTCATGTTGAGAAATTAGGTTTGCACCAGGATATAACCAGATAAATCAGAGGCAAATAACCATGAATAACCAGCTGAATTAGGTTGTGACAGTAGGTGCATCATAAATACTAGAATTAGCGATGGTTCTGGGACTGCAACAACTCAGCATATGGATGGTCAGAATCCAGCAGACAACAAGCAAATGTAATCTGAATCTCAACATCTTTCGTATCTTTTGATGAGTTTTCTGGTCGAGTGAGGGAAACCAGTTGGCCATCTGATATGGCTGGTGGGGATGAAAGCTCCCAATGTTGGGACGACCAATAATACATTGCGTCTCCACAGTATTTATATTATAATACCTCCCTCCATGCACACATGGTTCTGCTGCCAATTTTTTCTTCAAATGATCTAGGTGTCAATCATGTACTTGTGGGTACTGGCACCACGTAGGTAACTTCTGATCTGATCTTAAGTGGCAGGTTTTTGGTGCTTTGTCCTGGTGCTCATTTTTAAGATGACAAAACACTATCTCCAGGGATATGGTCTGCAATTGCTTTAGGAAAGTCACAACCTGGGGACAAAAAATAAATGTGATTTAGACTTCGCATTCCTTTGAAGTGTAGGTTGCAACATCCCAGGCCATTGATGCATGCATGGTCACAACATAGGGGCAACCGGGAATCATGGCAAGGATTTTTACAACCATTCTTTTGAGGTGTAGATTGTGATGTGAGGGAAGTGTCTTGATCTCTACATAAAATTCCTTCGACATGGTGCAACAAACCAGTCCAGTAGATATATACATGGTCATAGCATACGGCATCGAGACAACCAGTATGCAAGGTTACGGCCAGGCCCAAGGGGTATGACCGATCAGCACTAAGAGTAAAAACGTAAAATGCAATAATATCTTTTTAAACTAACTGCCACAGTAGGTTTATTTATTCAGTCTTTTTGAAGTAAAAGTATTACAGTGAAAAGAACGAAATACGGCTGGAATATTATACTGGTTTGTCTTCGGACGGCAAATTCAGCACTGCACCGATGTCAAGGTTAAGACGGTTATACGACTTTGCCTCATCAGCTCCTCGTGGTCAAGGCTCCTATATCCGTGACTGATGCGGTCGCAGAACAGAACAGATGCTGATCATCCCCGTCACTGCGTCAGGCTGTAAAACAGAGCGAGGAAATATTTTAACTTAATCACCAGAAGTTTTATCATTCATTATTCAGACCAACAGACACTGACTACCTGCTAATAGTCTATGAATTTCATTGTCATAATTCAGAACAAACACTTATCACCTTTGCTGACAATATTTTCAGAAGGTGTGTACATTCGTGTGTCCATTTACACTGCACGTGTATACGTGCTTTACTGTACATTTCTACAGGAGTGAGCAGGATGTACAGAAAAACGATCTCCAAAACTGTTGCTTTCAGCACTCGCGACACGTTAAGCGAGGTTTTAGCAATTATTTTCAGTGAAGGTATATCTCATGTGTAGAGTCTGGGTGATTTTGAGACATTCTTATGTGTTAAAGGCGCACAGTTTGATGAAACTTGCCCGAATTCGTAATTTTTTTGATGAATGTATATCCGCCATTGCGGGGATCTGGAAACTTTCGGATGACAAGTTTGCCTCAAAAGATGAACGTGCTCCCTATAATCACCCAAACTAACAGCGAATATATATTCTTAAGATCCTTTTCTTGACCTCTGATGAGTTAATTTTGTCTGATGCAGTGTTTCAACACAAATTTGAGGGCGATTACAATCACGAAAAAATCACACTCACCCAGTCTAGAATGCGCAGACGAAATGTCTGTTGGCTCTTCCATGTAGCGGGTATCCTCCCACCTGTTCAGGTCGGGACAGATCAACGTTGAGCAACTTGCCTAATCGGTAAAAACGCGGGAGGCAGTGCTATTACCGGAACGGTTCAGAACCGGCGATTTTCATCAAAAATCACCCGAAAACTAAAAAAGTAAGCAACGGCTGCAAAAATAAAGTACACGTTGTTCGTTAGCAGGTTATGAAACGTAACCTAACCAAATTTCAGGTCGTTCCGTGCGGCAGTTTCGGAGATACGTGTCGAAAACCACATCCCTCGGGTCCTGGCGATCGGCTCAGAAAAAACAATAGACCATATCCACGGAGTTGTGGATATGGTCTAATGACGTTACGTCATAATAGCAGGGTGACGTCAACTCGGTACTTTAGTATGCACCGATATTAGGCCATGGGACGAGTGTGAAAAATGTGAAGTTCCGTTTGACAAATTAGCGGGCAAATTGAAAACAGTCGTTTTTGGGTAATATGGGGGTGCTGATTTCAAAAATCTATTTTTCTCCCGCGTAAAGTTGCACATTAAGTCAGAAATGAGACCCTTAATAGGGCCTAATGGTCCCAAAGTAGGGGTCAAAAAGTTGATGTCATCGAAACATGTCAACATGGGTATCAAAATGAAGGTCTATGGGGGTACTTTAACATTGCACTTTGACCGCCTCCCATGAGCTTCATGGGCACCGCATGTGGATAAAAACTGTTTTATTCGACAGTACTCACATAGACCTTTTCATAGATACCCATGACGACACCCTTGGGCAAAAGGTTTTCGAGATCTTAAATTTGGAGCCTAAAAAGGGGTCAAAATTACTATCTCGGCAACCCTTACCCCGAGAGTGTTGTCATGGGTATCATTCTGAAGGTCTATACGATTACTGTCAAATAAAACAGTTTTTATCCATTTATAGTCCCTATGAAGATCGTGGGACAGGGTCAAAGTTACCACTTTTGCCCTTTTTGACCCTCCCTGGGGGTCCCACGGTTCGTTAAGGGGCCAAAAACTATGCAATGTTAAAGTACCCCCATAGACCTTCATTTTGATACCCATGTTGACATGTTTCGATGACATCAACTCTTTGACCCCTACTTTGGGACCATTAGGCCCTATTAAGGGTCTCATTTCTGAATTAATGTGCAACTTTACGCGGGAGAAAATTGATTTTTGAAATCAGCACCCCCATATTACCCAAAAACGACTGTTTTCAATTTGCCCGCTAATTTGTCAAACGGAATCCTTTTTCTAGACACATTTTTGCCACTCGTCCCATGGCCTATAGAGCAAGAAGGTCTTTCGCACCAGCACTTCTGCGTGCTAGACGTTACAGCTTCACGTTGCCTCATAATAACAGGGTACCAACACACACTTGGCCCTTGCCTTCACCTATCCATTTCAGCTGAGCGCCAGGCCTTTGGGCCTCTTGTTCCTTAAATTAAAGTGAGAAAGATTTCCCATTCTCAGTGATGCATTGGTTCATTCACCTGGTCTACTAAATCCTGAGTTTTCCGATAAATCACAGTGAGAAAGATTTCCAATTCTCAGTGATGCAATGGTTTATTCCCATTTCGCCATGCAATATCTTTTTGAAAGCCCTGTATTAAAATCTTTTTAACGTGTTATCAACCAATTACTCGTCGTAATAATCGATTAAAAAAATTTTTATTTTCGAGTTTATTTTAATCGACGCTGTTCTTAAAAAATCGATAGAGACTATATCATAGTATACCGTACAGGAGTCGCAGTGTTTACGAACAACGAAATACGCGAAACTTACAAGTCACTGAGAGGTAATCGAGTCCTGTGCGAATTAATTCATTACTGCGACACGGCACACACAAATCGAAAAATCGTCAAGAATTTCAAAAATTGTTGTCGATAAAATAGCTGTCGTTGTCCTTCGTGTGGGTTGTGAAACAATTAAACAGGTAAGCTAGCCCTTTCAATGTGTTTCTTTCACTATTCTCGAGAATCTTGCAGTGGCTAGTTTCCCAGGGGTTCACATACAGTTTCTCCTGCCCACATATTACCTAACCTAGGCCGATCGGTACAAAGTTTACAATCTACTACCTCATCAAGCAGTGGGCACCTGTGAAGTATTGTGTCTTGGGAGAGAAATAAATATACGTACATACATAACATGGAACTGGATGGCCGACAATCAGTGACCGTGCGCTTTCTAAAATCTACCTTATTCTATAAGGCTTTATAAAATGGGTTACCCCCAGTAATTTCTCTAACAAATTTAAACAATAATGTGGTCGGGCTGCTGCAAATGTAAACTTGCAACGACCTTTAGCTCTCCGTCCGCCTTTCTGTTTGAAAGATCGGGCAAGAAACTCATTGATCCCCTCTGCTTGTTCCCTTCAGAACGATTTACCAGCCGACATAATGCAGTCGCCTACATTATGTTATTTCAAGACACAATATAAAAGACCATGCTTCAAACAACGTGGTTTTTTTGGAGCTGGTCACGGCTTACGAAAGATATATACCCAACACACTCGTTTTAGACTCGGTTACACATCTCGCTCAAAGCTGATCTCTACTCAAGGTCAATCATCGACTCTCCTTTGTGCTCCTGTAGACTTTATCTATTGCCCCCTGTATCACCCCCAGCATGCTGTATTGTTTGATGATATGAGGCGTATTTTCGACGAGTGTGGTCTTTCTCTCAAAAGTTTTTCTCCTCATCTCATCCTCAGACATCTAATTTCTGGATTTCGATCTCCCATTTGTAAGTCATAACCCAATTGGACATGGCGATTTATTTAAGGCTGGATTATTCGGTTCCACTCTGCGATGAATGCCTTAAGGTCAGCCTCACCACCTACCACAGTCATAACACCAGGTTAAAAACACCCGCGGCCCAGACGGTAATCGATCCCACTTCTAAAGGGCATAAACCGTTCTACAGGGTGGCCCAGAACTATTTTCCCTCACACATGGATACACAATCGTTGTGCAAGGGAAAATAATTCTGGGCCACCCTAGCTGTAGTCAATTCCGTTCCGTCAATTCGATAAGGCCCACTGCAATTCATATGACTGGAGGCAAGATTATTGAATGCAGGTGATGCAATCCAATGATGCAAAACTTTTACCAACTACCACCATCGAACGAGACCTGGGGAGTGTACACATCCTCTCCTATATTGAGTGTGCAGTTATGCGCTTCCTGGTCAGGCACTGTACAACTATAACTCTCGTGCGTCAGGAGAAATGATGCATATGCCAAAGGAGCAAGAGGCAGGGAACGATAATGGAAAAGGAATAGGTTGATACTTGCATAACAACCTACCAGAAATGAATGGAAAGGTATTTTTGACAAACCTACCAGAAAAAATAGTAAGAATAGAAAAATACATTGATTTACTGGATTTTCCATTATGTTATGTGATGTTTCCCACATCCTTAAGCTCGCAGCATACCTGACTCCAACTTCGGTGTCCAGTGGATTTTTTTGGCCCGCCAGTGTCTGAACGCTAGAAAACTCCCAGGTGTGCTACGACTTGAGGCCGCTGGACGCCGGCGAACTCCACTCAACGCCAGATATCAAACTGGCTTGATTTTAGACTCTGGTGAACGCCAGTGAACGCCTGAAGAAGCCAGGTTCAGCGGCGAGTGAAGTCGAGTGGCGGCGAGCGGCGTTAAGTCGAACTCCCCTGGACGCCGGAATTGGAGTCAGGTGTGCTGCCAGCTTTAGGTTTTCCGGCCATGTTGGGAGCAGTCGTAACGGCTCAACAATTGTCAAAACAGCATGCAACAACCATGGCGATAAATGCGTGGTAAGGACTAATCGAGCAAAATATTAGTTAGCTGAGCGCATAGCAAACTCAATTCGCGCCAGATTATGACGATAGTCTATCACATACAATCATGTAATGTACTATCTCATACTATTTTAATTACGATCCACATTTTGTTTGAACGACCAGTGGAATCACAACGGAGTCAATTTCCTTTTCATAGTCGGCAGAAATTATTATCCATTCTGAAAATTCTTGAACTGTCAACCTATCGCAATATGTTTCTTGCTTTTCCGCTCTCTTTCAGGCGGTCCAAGATGAGCATGAAACTGGGTACATCTGCGCCCCGCAAAGCTGCAATACATCAATAACGTCACACAAACCATGTTGTTGTAAGAAGTGCAGTCGCCACAAAGGAGCTTGCACCATGCCCAGTGTGTGCATCCGTGACAATGGCAGACTGTCAAACCTTGGCAGTAAGGGTGGAACGTATCTTGGTCTCATCACGATTCTCATCACAGTTAGCACTATGTTGATGCAGTAATGAATGGAATGTATGGCAAGGGACTTATGGAAATCAAGGACAGTGTACATACCGTTTACGCAGTGTATAAGTTGTTTACTGATGTAGTATTCCTGTTTAAAAACTACATTCTAATGTTCTTCTCCATCAGCCATTGACATACATTCTGAAGAATATACAACCCACCTGACATGATACACGTCTTTCATTGAAATATTTTTATGGATTGAAATCATGTTCTCCACCAGGGTTGTCCTATTTGCCGTAACTCTTTTTGTTTGATTTAATTTTGATGCATATAGAGATAAACAGTAAAGAATGTTAATCAATGCCATTTTCTTATCATGTCTGATGAAGCTTAGTGAAAAATGCTAACCTCAAAATGTTGTACATGTACTTGTATCTGTGAATGTTTCTATGTTCAAGAGTTTCAACTTTATAAAATCAGGCCTATAATGGTTGTTGTTGACTGAGTGGTCGCCTTATTACGTCAATTGTCAAATGTTGTCGTGATTTCCTCATTTTTCGGCTAGGGAACACTTGGCAACAATGTGCATGTTGCGTAGTGTAGTAACCCAGTTCGAAATTCCGGAAATGTTGTAAGATTCCGGTCGACGATCTCTAACCAGAATGAATCTTATCATCAGGATTTTTTTTGTTTCAGTATACTATTTTGACCTTGCATGCTTTGGTGTTCATTATCCTTCAATAGCGTTCGTTAGTCTTTCGTCAGGAACAGAGCGATATGGGGTAAACCAAAAGCGTTATGCCACCTACAAGGTTCTCGTTTGCTTCACTAAAACCTGGATAGATTTCAAGTGATAGAATTTGCTCTTTGCCAGAGAATCAGAGATATCTGTGCTCGGCAACATACATCAAAGATGATAGAGGTCGCTAACAAAACGATATAAATTTTATTGATTATTTCAGCAACAAAAATCTCAATATCTACACAGAGTCATGCCTATCTAGACTATGTCATACTTTCACAGCCAAGTTTTATTGAAACCCTTCCATTCATAGAGCTACATGTATCATAAATATCCTTGGTCAAAATTAATTGCATCCTTTCAAAAGTATTCATTAAGCAAACGTAAAATCAAACTCTTATAAAAATAGTTTTGATCATTCAGAAAACGACTTCCTCTTAACATTTTCAATATAATTTCACGAGTACAATGGGTTCGGGTGGAGGAGAGGGTTGCAGTCTCTTTACGTTCTTGTACATCAAGAGGGAATGTAAATATAGAAGTCAACAATTCAGTGCAAATGTACAGAACTTCCTGGGAGAGGAATGGGGTCCAAGTACTATCAAAGTTGTGAAACTATTGAAAGTTAGCATAACCTCAGTGCATTATCAATTTCTACCCGCATCTAATACCGGAAAATGATTCTTTTATGTGCTCTTTGATAGCTATAACGGACTGTACCTTGGATTTTCGAATTTGACAATCGTTGCCATGACTTCGGATCGGTTTATAACTGTGCAGTTTTCTCGGAAGGCAGCAAGCTGGTGTACAAAGAAACGTTGTAAAATAACATTCGGCCTTATCATTCTATTTTCGCTAGGATTGACGATATCGTTCAGAATGCGGTCTTTAAACAACGACGCTATCGTGGTGAAGAACAACTGTGGGTTTGACCCTACGCTGTTTTCGGACTGGATCAGTCCAACGATGTGCGTTCTTCACTCAACATGCATGTTCACCGCACCTTTTTTCCTAATTTTGTGCTTGAACATCATAACTGTTCTTACGTTTATCGAACAGCGATTTCGTAACGCAAAATCAGAATTACAAAACAAAGGTTCCACGACACTATAACCTTGGTTTTCTTTCTTACAAATTTTCCATGGACTGTTGATCAGTGGGTGTGAGAGCTTTTGCAAGCAAAGCCCACCGAGCCTCTGAACAGGATACGAAAGGTCACATGAAACAGAGGTTGTCCGGATTTTTCTCAATCTTTCTATCAATTTCTAAATTTACTGCCCAACATGTAGCAAGTTCAGAGAGGATGTTCAATGAATATTTTGTGAATAACTATACAGATCACATCAAAGAGGAGGCTACAACACTCTAGATCCATGTAGTTCTCCTACCTGTTTATTTCCTTATCTTAATTGCACAACACATCACTATAATTCAATAGCAGACATTGACAAAGGGACATTGAATTGCCCTTCCTAAAACCTGTGCTCAGTAATTAAGCCAGTAACGCGCACACACCGATCACCGGGTTTTGGCTGTCATTGTACATGTACAGTCCTAACGGAAAGTAAATGTCCACCGTTTTTTAAAAATATCACAGAGATAAAATAAGTTATTTGATTGCGGTTTTTAGCTGAGTATGGTATATTTAGTTGTTCATAATATATGTTGTATTTGGATGCACCTAATTCTATCCCTTCATTATGTAACAAGCATTTCAAAAAAGGTCCAAACATCACTTCCTTGATTTCATGTGCCTTTTAAAAAATCCACATGAGCCCATGAACTGTGCATTATGATCATCATTTTTTGGCACTTGCAATTCCATAGAATGTTATCGATAGTCATAAAAATGCACATTTTTGTTTAGGTTTTTTATGTTATTTTTCTATTCTCCTCCATATCCTTTGATAAAGACCCCTAATCCTTCATGTATGAGCTGAGTTGGTCATAAGACCCTGACTGACTCCATTGCTTACTATGTGGGGTGTTCGCAAAGGTCACCAGCTGTCTGAAAAAAACACCTTTAGCAAGCTAAAACTAATCTTCAAAATGAAAGAATTTAGCAGTAATTGTCTTGTAATGAAAGCAAAAATACCTTTGTTGCATCATTGTAAAAAAAACACCGAAAATAAAACAATATAAGAAAGTTACTTTTTGGACATTTAAAAATTGCCTGTTACATAATGAAGAATAAGGATTAGCTGGGTCCAAATACAATAGATATATGACCAACTAGATATACCATTATGTGCTGAAAACCGCAATCAATTATCTTATTCTATCTCTGTTTTATTAAAAGAAAACTTTGGACATTTACTTTCTGGTAGGACTGTACATCTGATGGCTTCAGACTAGGGTCTCCCTGTACAAAACGCGATCATATTAATGTTTGATTTAGCACTGGTGTTCACGAATAGAGTAATACCCAAATGTCTATCTCTAGCATTGGTGTAAAAAAAAGGTAATTTAACACCAGTATCAAATCCCTTGTGCAATGGGCATTTATTACTTGAAGTTAAAAATTCTTGATGAATGAATGGTTTTATGATGGATTTAAATTTCACAACCTTCTACGAATACCACCGGCGTTCCTAGAGACCACAAACCCTAGTATCTAACTGAAAACTGCTAGCAAATCTTCCACATCCGTGTTTTTTCCCAGCGGTATCAAAGGCGTTATCATGGGCACACGCTATACAAATCGCTATGTTTAACTGTCGCAAATGGGTGTTCTTGGCCCCTTTACGAACACACCAAGACGGCATTACGGCGAATGAAAGCTGGTTGCTACATTGAGCAACTTGAACACACTTCTCTCTTCATCATATCTTTAAATGAATACGGATGTCCATTGGAAAAGGCTTTTCGTCAATTGCTTTGCGTTTTGATAATTGCTAGCGTTACACGGCGTAATGATGGTAATGGTAGTTAGAAATGAAAATAGTACAGGGGAGTATTTGTTGTCTTAAAGTTGTGCTTTGAATTAAATATCCTACACAGAATAGATTAATCCATACCGATGGGGTGGTTCCAATTTTCGCCAACTTTTCTTATGATGGAGACTTTTATATAATACACCTGCATAAGAAATTGGTTCAGAGTCGACACACTGTAAATTTCCTTCGATACCGCAATATCCCAAATTAATAGGCTAGTCCTCCAAAGGAGCTTCAGCACAGATTCTAAGTCCATACATAGCTGTGGAAGACTTATGATGTATTACCTTCACTAACCTGATTTGAGGTAACTAACATATCGTTAGGGCAATCACATCGCTCTTAATTGAGTTCTGGAGAAATTGCTTTCAATTACGTTGATTAGACGGAGGTGTCTTACCAACAAGCTGAGGGTTGTCATATCGTTGAATACTGGAGATTGGCCACAGAAATGATCGATGAGTCATTTTTGGAGGGGTAGTCTGATCTACAGATCAGACACAAACATTAGTATATTTTACCAAGTGGTCATCGTCGTGAGAGTTTCTTGGTAATCGCTTGCTCTTCACACATTCACATATTCACCTTTGACAATTAATGATAAGTAGTGGCAGATATTGTTGGTTAAGCATTATGTAGCCAATAACTCTTCGCATCTCAAAACTGTCCTCCTTTACTATAATGGACACGAACGCAGTTAACAAATACTCGTGCTGACAATCTAGCAGCCTTCGTCTCCATTAAGGTCGCGGAATTTATAAGTAAGGGGAGACAACAGCATTATCATTAGCGATGTAGATAAAGGGTAAAAGCTTGTTTGGGCATCCGCTACATAGGCAATGAATATATAATTCATTTGACAATGAATCAAACATGACGAGATGCACAAATTCATTTGGCCATTACTCGTTTTCACCGACTGTTGAGTTGGATATAATTTTATTCAACTGCCTGCTGACAACCAGGTTGTAGTTGAACCAATGCGATGCTGTGTGTATATTAGCATTAACTCTGTGATTGTCGGACGTGTCACCACCTCCATCATTTTGCCTCATGCGATCAACATTGTTTGAATTACTCGGTAATTAACAAAATTATTGTAATTTCGTCAGGAGGAGGCATCCGGAGCAGAAATTTCGTTCTTTTACTATAAAGAATAATCACAGGAGATAATGTATTTTCACTTCTTCCAGAATACTTAGTATGGTGAGGCAAAAATGTTCAATGTGAGAAATTTGTAGTGGGACCTGGAAGTTTATTCATACTATGGTATTAACCACTATGTACTGGTATTGGTAGTCTATGGGCGATCCGACGCGGTCAGTTGCGCAAGGGTGCGTGTCGATAATGTATAACGAAGATATTCTACCGAAACCTTGTAGAGCTGGCTAGAGTGATGAGGATTAATACCAAGTTTTCGACCGACATGAAGCGAAAAAATATGTTGCAAAATGGCACAGTCAATGCTAAAGATGCCTTCTACATCTCATGATAATTAGTATCCTCCAAGGCGGAGCAATGGCAATCAAAAAATGTGCCATAACGTACATCATCTTCAACATCGTATGCATCTATATATCCGATGCCGCACTTAAAAATACCAAAATATTTAACAAAGTGACACCACCTTTTTTTTCTGATATCAAAATCCGTCAAAAATTATCTATGACACGTTCGTCATTGCATTGCTCAACGTTTGTTTCGCTGGAGCCAGATTCCTCGGGTTTTCATTTTGATTCAAGCCGCCGCATTTGTGACTTCCGAACTGCTTTTGAATCAGGATCGAAAAAAAACAAAGAGGGGAAACACATATGGAGAAAGCAGGTAATGTTAGATCAAAAGTTATTTCTTTGGGCTGAAACAAGAGGCCGTTTTGACCCATGCACTATCTTTGACCAGTTATTGATTTGCAACTAAAGTGTTATAGTGTTGTATTGTTGGCTGTGTTGTGTGTAGTTGAAGTGGCGGTGGCATATTACCGACTACTGCAGACAGCCAAGATTTCTATACGTTTTTATGCATCGGAAGTGAGGATCCCTCTAGGATTGAAAAGAGGGGAAGAACTGAAGCTCTGAATACGGTATTCAGGGATTTGCCGAAAATTACATATTACAAATTACATTTTCACCCTTAATCGCACTTTTTATTCAATAGTCAATAGGTCTGATACCAGGTAGTTTCAGTTTTCAAAAGAAATTTCTAATCCATCCTCAAAGATCTACGTGGTTGACGTTCGAGATGAGAATCTGTCCAAAACGTGACTTTGTTCTGTTTCACACGCAAGTGGCCAGAAGCTGGGTAAATGAACCCGGCTTTGTTGTTGTATATCACCCTTCATCAAGCAAGAACCGTACACAACAAAGGTTTCAGCTCAAAAAGTATATTAGTGATGTGACGTGCTATAAAGATCACTTGATAACTTTCTACCGAAACCCATCTGCGAAGAAATTGTCAGCGAAAGTGCTTGCAGGAGTGTATGCGCATAACGGAACAATCGTATCGGATGTTGACCTCAAGTTCAATTTCAAGGGTCTGTTGGTTCGTCCTGCTCTCTCCGAAGATGAACACCAGATATCAGTTTGGCAATCCAATTATACGAAAGGATCAGAAGGTGTATTTTGCGCTAATTACTTTGAGTTGCTAACTTTTGAAATTACGGAAGTGCACAATTACACCAGATTTGTTAAACCGCTCGTTATAACTACTCTCATTCATGATGGAACAAGACCTCCCTCGACATTTTGGCAAACGGGAATCATTTACGTGTATGATACGTGTCAAGAGACAGTTCTGTTCATCAGCGGCATAAGGACTGGCAAAAAAAATATTGTAACTAAGAAAACTCGTCAGTTGTTATTCCGCGGATATCCACAATGGGATGAAGTAAATCACGCGTTGTTATTCGTCAAAGACGAGGGCTGCGCTAGATTTCGAACAAGTGGGCACTGCATTGTTTTTTATCGGTTGAAATTCACAACTGACCAAAAATATTTAAATATTACAAAGGTGCCGGGCATGAAGATATTCCTTCCTGGCGACGGAAATCTTGTCTTCGCAATTCATTCGCGAGGGTACCTTCTGTTTACTCGCTGTTGGTATATCTATCCAGAAAAACCGATAGAAATTTTTCAGTGCCGTTCTGTAGGCTCCTCAAATCTTGGACCCTAAGGAATTACTGTGATGAAGTCGAAATAATGTGTTGCCACTTCTCTCCACCCGGCAGTCAGTTTGATGGGAAGAGAAAAAAGTGAAACACTTTTGATACATCTCTCTAAAATCACAAGAATAATATCTGCTTCATTAGCCAAGTAATTTTGACGTCGAGAGCTGGAAAGCGGGATAATTTTATGTACCGTTAATCTCAACCTGGAGTATAAAAGGACAAGGAAAACAGGTCACCTCAGTGAAAGGTTCTGAGGATATGGCATTCATTTAATAACTATGCATGAGAAGCTACCTGGAAGAGTTACCACTCCAAGCCAGGGTTCGAGAGTAGCTGCTTGTGCACCTCAGTGAAAGGTTCTGAGGATATGGCATTCATGTAATAACTATGCATGAGAAGCTACCTGGAAGAGTTACCACTCCAAGCCAGGGTTCGAGAGTAGGTGTAAAAAGTATAAAATGCATCCACCAAGCTGAACGCAGCGCATGATCGCACCAGTAAGCGAATATCTATGCTAAAAGCCGTCGCCGGCACATTGGATTACCCGCGCGCTCCCACAAGTGTGTCAAAAATCAGTATTTACAAGACTATGATCCGCCCGCTAATGGAATACGCCCCCTTGGCTCTAATGCTCCTTAATGACAATGTGTAATAACTAATATCTCTGTACCATCATGTCACCCCATTATTTTATGCTATTGTAAATATTTGTCATTTTTGTTATTTTCGTTCTTCTTAAACTGTTAAATGTAATTGTTTTTAAAAATTCCAACAACATGTAACCAATCATTGTAATCTCGCATCTTATCTCTTGTAATCATATTATCGTGTAGACGCCTGAAAGGAATGTAATATTCAAAAGGGTCTAGCAATAAACACTTAACTACTACTACTGAACGCAGTGCGCAGTTGAGATTATTTGTTCATAGAGGTAACCGGATTGGTATATCGTCAATGCCGTTGGCAGCCGGGGTGCTAATTGCAATTGGCAGTTTGCAAGGCCACCAAAGTATCCAAAGCGGCGTACCATCATATGCATGCTCGATGCCTTTAAGGAATGGGAATAACTTGCTCTCTCTCCCTCATCCCGTGACCTCTCCTATCATCAGGTAGGAGGCGAACCCGAGCAATGATGTATTGAGATCTCCAACCCTTATCCCAAACTCAATACATCATGCCCCCCCCCCCTCGATGGGGCCCCCTTAACAAATACTGAAAAAACAGTCAAGTTATCAAAATACAACACTCTTTATTCTGTATTATCTGCAGATCTAACTGTTATGGTTACATTCACGTAGCCTAACTAAGCAAACATTTTACTATACCAATCTGATACCCTAGGCCCAACTACTACCCAATTTGTTTGCGGTATTTTCCCTCCCTTGAACCTTCACCTCTGTCTCAATACAGCCCTACTCGAGGGACGGTCCAGGAAGTTCAGACTCTTCGATAAAGCCCTCCTCAACTTTTTTCCAATCCTCTACACTAGTTCTGCTGAAAGGGTGGATGTCGTCCTGGGTGCCGACAAATGGTACCCAGGTTCGAGATCGACTGGACAATAAGCACCCTGGGTGCCATTACACTAGACAAATAGCACCCAGCTTCTTTTTGCCTGGCCTACGGATCTTAGGGACGAGGACGTTTCTTGCAATCTCGTTTTATCTCGCGCCGTGGTAATTGCGGCATTAGCAGTGCGCGAAATAAAAAGAACAGATAAACAGAAAAAAACGCGTTTAGGCCTATGGGTTCTTTATCTCTCTCCCCTTAGAGACGAATACCCCGTTTGAATGAGATGGAACTGATGAAAGAAAGGTTTTTAGAGCACGGTATCGTGACACGTGACCTCCGTGAGCGTGGGGCCAACCTCGTTGTAGGTATAGAAAAGTGTAGAAGAAGAAGCTGGGTGCTGTTTGTCTAGTGTAATGGCACCCATGGTGCTTATTGTCCAGTCGATCTCGAACCTGGGTACCATTTGTCGGCACCCAGGACGACATCCACCCTTTCAGCAATAGTTCTCGCCATGATTGATATGTCGTCTCATCTAACCGAAATCAACACGAGTGACAACGATTTGTACCAGCATAAAGTCTTTATTTCCAAAACATGTGTGTACGGGTGCGGTTCAACTGCAAAGACAGAATAAGAACAAACATAAGACTCTAAAAGATTGTCACATCCACCTTGAAGACGAAATCAAACTCGTCACATCCACCTTGAAGACGAAATCAAAATTGTCTTCCAGCAGGTGCTGCCGCCTGGGCTTACAGACATAAACTAAATTACCTGTGGCAATCACCATACATAACTTCAGTGGAAAATTGGGCATGACCGCTAGCCTAATACTGTCCCTAAAACCATTAGAAACGTAGCTTATTATCTTAGGATGTATCTAAAGATATTTAACCATACTCTTGCCACTGATTGCAATAGTTCTGCGCCCAAATCTAAGCGGGCCTTGAAACTGTATGAATATGGCGCAACATTCAAAGTTAGTCGACATTGCTGCATTTAGGGCTTGATTTCGCCACAACTAAGGTTCACAATAACATGATATTTGTACAAGACATAGAACTTACATAACGTTAAACCCTCATGTCGAAATAAAGATGACACACCGTTCTTAAAGCACAAATAAGTTGAACTTTACGGCAATCCGCAAATCAACGTCTTGATGACTCCAAAATAGCGTGGGGAGTGAAAAACACGAGAAGAAAAAATAAGACGCTACTGTAAAGTCGCCCAGGAGCGGTCCAGACCAAAGACGTCCAGGAACCGTCCAGACCAAAACGACACGACATAGCGGCCCCAGCAAACAACGAACTTCAAACTCGGTGTTTGCTTAAAAATTAAACGGAGTGTCGTCTCTACTCAACATTTAACTAATCTACATAACGGTATAGTAGTCCATCAGTGTCTCTCAAAAGTCACAACCCGAATTCAACGGGAATCTGGTAGAACCTAGTTAAATGTTACCAGGCTAAAAATGCCCAACCAGGCGCTAAGTCCAAAACCTGAACTACAGGTGAGTGTTCATAATTCACAACAAACTCTTGATTGTCTTACATAGGCCAAATCCTCAGACCAGTAGAATAATAAAACGAATCAAAGATCACAAGCGCAATTTACTGAGAGCAGCGATCCGCCTACACTCTCATTTTAAACGATAATCCTTGACGTTTAACACTTGTAGATTACTAGTTTTCAAACAAATACGGTAATCACAAACAGGCGCAAATCACAACCTAGCGCAAGATACAAACTGGAGCAAATTATGAGAGCAGCGATCCGCCTGCACTCTCATAACTAGATTTCAACTATAAACTCGGCGATTTCTTGCATATCACGCGTTAATCCACAAGAACAGAATTCACAAAATGGTTAGTGTTTCGCGCACAAATACCAAACTGCGGTGCTTGGTTCTAATTTACGCGACACTTTCCTCGATCAGACACATTTTCGCGATGGGTCGTTGATATTCGGAAGTAGCGGTTTTCACCAGTGCCGATCGTACCATTCCATCTGCTCCTGGAAAGACCTTCATGACCCGAGCCAAAGGCCACTGGTTCCTAGTAAGATTGCCCTCTTTCAAAAGAACCACATCACCCTCTTGGACGTTCCTCCTTTGCTTCGACCACTTGTCTCTCTTCTGTAAGTTCGGCAAGTATTCGTACATCCATCGTTCCCAGAACAGCTCTGTCAGGTACTGCACCTTTCGCCATTCCTTCCGGAGAAGACCGTCTTGCTTAACAAATATCCCGGGTGGCAATCCAGTAATCTTCCGCTGCAGAAGGAAGTGATTGGGAGTGAGAGGTTCACAATCACGGACGTCCTCGGATGTTGCAGTAAGAGGCCTACTATTGAGAATGGCCTCAACTTCGGCAAACAATGTTCTCAGTCCTTCATCAGTCAGGAGATTGGTCCCTGCTACAGCTTTCAAGTGCTTCTTTGTGGATTTCACCAAGCGCTCCCACACGCCCGACATATGAGCAGCTGTCGGTGGGTGAAATATCCACTTGATCCCTCGCTGCTGTAGATGCTGCTCTATCTGGCCTTGGTTCCACTCATCTATGGACGACTTTAGTTCACGGTCAGCACCGACAAAGTTGGATCCATGATCAGAGCGTATTTCCTCGGGAGGTCCTCATCGCTAACAAACTGCCTCAGGACCAGAAGGAAATCGTCTGTACTCAAAAACTGGGCAACTTCCAGGAAGACAGCTCTTGTAGTGAGGCATGTGAACAGGCATCCCCAGCGCTTTCTAGTGTCACGGCGGCCCCATTTCACGGTTAGGGGGCCAAAGAAGTCAACGCCAGCATACGTGAAGGGCGGCTTATAGGGTATGAGCCTGGTACGCGGTAGATCGGACATTACTTGCTCCATGGACCTCGCATTCAGGTAACGGCACACCCAACAATGTGAAATCAGTCTCTTAGCCAATCCACGCCCACCGAGGATCCAGTATTTCTTTCTTGTCTCTGCAACAGTTTGTTCTCTGCCACAATGTGCTAACTTTTCATGACATCGACGGGTGATCAAAATGCTAACATGATGCTTCTTTGGCAGAATGAGAGGGTGCTTTTCATCTGATGATAAGGTAGGTGCTCGTCTCAGTCGACCACCCACTCGTAACTCTCCATTGACCAGGATCGGTCCCAGATCAGCAATCGGACTTGTGACCTTGACCTCTTTGCCCTCCTGGAGTTGGCTGATTTCCTCCGAAAAGCACTCTTGTTGGACAGACCTTACAACCAGTGATGCAGCCTGATCAAGCTCCTCTAGCTGAATGTTGCCTGTTGCATAGGTTTTCCTTCTTAGCCCATTGCAGAATCGTACAACCCATGCTATCCTACGGAGTAAGGTTTGCCAGCTGCCAGTGTTCTTTATCACCTTTTCTAAACTAGTCTGGGCCTGTGGTTCTCCAACAGCAAGGTGAACTTGAACCTTGGTCCGAACCTCTGGATCATCTTCTGGTAGGGCATCCACTTCTGTATGTGGCCAGCAACTTTCTGGTTCCCATAGAAAGTCAGGACCCTTCCACCAGCGATGTTCTACTGTTATCTCCTCAGGCTTCAAACCGCAGGATGCATCATCGGCCGGATTGAAGACACCTGGACAGTGTCTCCACTCATCTGGACTGGTCAGGCTACGTATCTCCTCCACTCGGTTTGCTACATAGGTATGAAAGCGCTTTTTTTCATTTCTGATGTACTGTAAAGTCGTCTGGGAGTCGCTCCAGAAGACAACGTAATCGATTTTCAAGGTCAGCTCTTCTTTGAGAGTACAGGAAATCCTCGCAGCAAGGACAGCAGCTTGTAACTCAAGCCTCGGAATAGAAGTTGTCTTCACCGGAGCACATCGTGACCGACCAATGACAAATGAGCAGGTCACTCCTCCTTCTCCATATGCAAATCTGAGGTAAGAGCACATCCCGTATCCCGACTCGGAAGCATCTGCAAAACTGTGTAGGGATATCTCCAGTACATTCTCACTGCTGAGAGTGTAACATCTTGGAATCTCGATTTTTACAAGACTGGACAACTCTGACAACCATCTCTCCCAAAGCAAACATTCCAGTTCCTTCAGCGGGTCATCCCAGCCCAGGTTCTGTTTCCAAAGACGCTGCATCAAGTTCTTTGCTTCTAACACCACCGGACAAACCAGTCCGATCGGATCAAACAAAGATGACAGGGTAGCCAGCACACCACGCTTGGTCATAGGTTTGTTGCGGTCAAGTACTTTGAACTGGAAGATGTCCCGCTCCACATCCCACCTTTGTCCGAGTGTCCTAGATATTGGTAGATTATCAAAATCTAGGTCAAGGGAGGGGTTCGCTCGCTCACTCTCTGGTATGCTGGCCAAAACTTCACGGTTATTGCTCATCCAGCCTGTCAGATGAAACCCTCCTGTGGCCACCACTGAGGTCACATCCCGTCTCATCTCGATCGCCTTATCAGTGTCAGGCAATGACTGTAGGAAGTCATCCACATAACACTCTTGCTGCACTGCATCAATCGCTTCCTCAGCAAAATCGCCACGGCAGTCCTCAGCAGTCCTCTTGAGGATGTAGTTGCAACAGCTTGGGGAATCAGCTGCCCCAAAGATGTGTCTCAACATCTGATACTCAGCCGGTTCCTCATCACCACTGTTCTCCCACCATAGGTAGCGTAACGAGTCGGCATCATCTTGCTCAGAGACCTTCACCATCAAGAACATCTTCTCAATGTCTCCAACAAGCGCAACTGGTCCTTGGCGAAACCTAAGCAGTACACCCAGCAAACTGTTAGTGAGGTCAGGTCCTTGCATAAGTTGATTGTTCAATGAAACACCCTGATATTTCGCAGCCGCATCAAAGGCCACACGCACCTTATCAGGCTTTTGGGGATGTGTGACACCATGGTGTGGTAGGTACCATGTTCTTGGTCCTCTTGTCTTAGCCTCCTCTTCAGTCAGCTTCCGAGCAAACCCTCTACTGATCAACATCTCCATGAATTTACGATATTTCTGTTCGTACCTTGGATCCAGGAACTTACGCTTGAGTGACTGCAGTCGTTTCTCGGCTACGGGTCTGTTATCAGGTAGCTGCACCTCCTTGTCTCGCCAAAGCATTCCGACTTCATACTGAGCACCGATCTTCTTGGTGCTGGCCTCCATCATCTCCAAAGCCTTCCGATCGTCCACAGACATCCCCTTGGCCTGGCTGGGAACAAGACAGTTTTCAAACCCAAGAAGCTGCTTCATTTGATCAAGAGTCTCATTCATCGTTTCACCAGTTTTGATAAAGTTCACATTAGTCCTGTCGTTATCACCAGACTTGCCTTGGTGTTTTCCCAAGGGCCCAAATATAGACCAACAGAGAACAGTGCGAACGGCATACGGTTCACCTTCCCTGCCAATTCTGCTCTCGAAATGCACCTGAACTGCGGGAACGTTGGTACCGATCAGCAAAGACACCTTGTCCTGATCCACACACGGCAGTGTAATCCCCTCAAGGTGGCTCCACCTGGAGATATCTGTTGGCCTCGATGTCGAAATATTCAGCGTCTCTACTACTTTAACAGGCACCTGCACGGATTCTGACCCCATCACAGCTTCCACAGTGATTGTGGATTTTCTAACACTCATTGACGACTCACCAGTCAGTGTACATATGTTCATAGTCTCTGAACCAATACTAGGGATGTTCAGCTGATTAACCAAACTGCTATCTACAAAGGACTCTTCACTTGCAGAGTCAAGTAGTGCGTATGTCTTGATCGTGGCTCCATCTTTACCGATTACCTTGACAGGAACAACTTGTAAGGCAATCTTAGTCGTTGGGGTGTCCGGCTTCGCATGTCCTAATGCATTGCTAGTTACATTAGTAACCGCAAAGTTCCCCGATTTGTCTGCTTTCTGCTCTGTTGCTTGTTCTTCTGCACGGATGTGCTCAGTCTGCGGCGGTTTCTCTCTGTGCAAAAGGCTGTGGTGTTTCCCTTTGCACACCCGACATCTCTGCTCGCTGCCGCAATCACCAACACCATGATTCTTGCGCAGACAATTAAAGCACAAACCCTTTGATCGCACCAGGGCATGTCGCTGCTTCTGGCTTTTGGTCTTGAAGCTCGGACAGTTAATCAGATAATGGTCGGCGCCACAATCCCAACATTTCATCGTCCTTGACCGGTCTGCTGCAACCTGTGTCGCGAAGGTGGAGGCCCCCTCCTGAGGTCTCGGTGCATTTCCCTTTTTACTTGGGTTAGGCCTGCTGCTGTTGGTGTTTGCCTTTGGGTGTTCCCCCACAAAGCCAAACACAGGGTCGTTACTTGCTTGGGCTGCAGTCTCGATGAACTCAACTATGTGTTTCAGGCCAGGGTTATCGCCCCTTTGCCGTATCCTTTCGGCCTTGTCCTGAAACTGGCCCCTCAATCGAAGGGGAAGTCTCTTCACTATTAAACTGGTCCCAGTGTCAGGGAGTCCACACAGGATTGTGAAATCATGTGTGGTCTGCCAAACCGCTGCTCCAACAGTTCAAGGGATTTCTTTAAACCCCCTGGTACACCTTCGAATCCTTTTATAGCCGTCTTAGCCTTCCCGTCCACAAACTGGAGCAGCCTCGACATCTGTTGCTCCTCAGACAAATCGTAGGCGGTCACCATTTGTCCGAAGCGAGACCTAAACCTTAGGTACTCGCATGGCTCACCGGAGAACTTTACTACCTCCATGGGCGGAAGACTGTTCTTAACGGCAAGCCTTTCCAAGCTCTCAGCAACCTTTCCCATGTGTTGACCGATCACCGACGTTTCCATTGGACTGCTTGGTCTAGGTGTGTACGACAAAGGCCACCAGGAGTAGGGCTAATGGCCGGGCAGTAGGTAATAGGAGCTCCGGGTTGCATCCCATAACTACTTGCTGCAGGATAGTAAACTTGTCCACCAATGAGTACAGGTGTACCGCCACCAACAGGGTACACAGGTCCTGGTTCGATCACAGTTGTACCGCCACCAACAGGGTACACAGGTCCTGGTTCGATCACAGGTGTACCGCCACCAACAGGGTACACAGGTCCTGGTTCGACCACAGGTGTACCGCCACCAACAGGGTACACAGGTCCTTCTTCATCCACATCCCTACGTGGTTGTGGCCTGGAAGTGTAAGCCATCGAGTCGCCTACACCTTGTGACTGTTCACGCTTGAATACAGGGGCGTGGACCGGCGAGCCTGTAGCACATTCAGCCCCCGTCGCAAATCTCACAGTCCTACCTCCTGTTCTAGACACAGCAGGTAATGTCGTGACTGTCTCTATGGGGCTTGGAAGATTCAAGACCGCGTTGGCACGTCCAGGCTGAAGATGTTCCCCTGGCGTGCTATGTCTTCTCTGTTCCAAGATCGAATCGGTTTGTTCTTGAGTACTGCTGATTTCTGCTTCCAGCCATTTTATCGTCGCATCCGACAAAAGATCAAGTCCAGTACGATCCATCTTGTTGCGTTATTTGAACTATGTCGTCTCATCTAACCGAAATCAACAAGAGTGACAACGATTTGTACCAGCATAAAGTCTTTAATTCCAAAACATGTGTGTACGGGTGCGGTTCAACTGCAAACACAGAATAAGAACAAACATAATACTCTAAAAGATTGTCACATCCACCTTGAAGACGAAATCAAACTAGTCACATCCACCTTGAAGACGAAATCAAAATTGTCTTCCAGCAGGTGCTGCCGCCTGGGCTTACAGACATAAACTAAATTACCTGTGGCAATCGCCATACATAACTTCAGTGGAAAATTGGGCATGACCGCTAGCCTAATACTGTCCCTAAAACCATTAGAAACGTAGCTTATTGTCTTAGGATGTATCTTAAGATATTTAACCATACTCTTGCCACTGATTGCAATAGTTCTGCGCCCAAATCTAAGCGGGCCTTGAAACTGTATGAATATGGCGCAGCATTCAAAGTTAGTCGACATTGCTGCATTTAGGGCTTGATTTCGCCACAACTAAGGTTCACAATAACATGATATTTGTACAAGACATAGAACTTACATAACGTTAAACCCTCATGTCGAAATAAAGATGACACACCGTTCTTAAAGCACAAATAAGTTGAACTTTACGGCAATCCGCAAATCAACGTCTTGATGACTCCAAAATAGCGTGGGGAGTGAAAAACACGAGAAGAAAAAATAAGACGCTACTGTAAAGTCGCCCAGGAGCGGTCCAGACCAAAGACGTCCAGGAACCGTCCAGACCAAAACGACACGACAATTGATGCCATCTCCACTGCTTGGTCCACCTTACCACTTCTGGCATAATGTTTTGCCGAAGACTCGCCTGTCCAACCAATGTGTTGCATCATGGCTTCCAAACTACGAGGCGAGGTGTCCGTCTGTATAGACAGCAAACCAATTGAGATAGCACACCCACTCCTCATGCTATGAGGGGTTTCGCCCTCATCTATTCCCAAAATACGCAAATAATACCCAAGTCTCTGATAAGTTGCCTCGTAGGAAAGAGAACGATCAAGCACCCGTTGGCCGGACATTGGTCTAAACAGAAACCCCTCCTTTAGGTTGACATTCATAGAGGTGGCTACCAGGAAGTACCTCTTCAATCCCAAGATCGGGCAAACCATGGGCTCCTTGCAAGTAAATATAGTAAATATATTCGGATTATCCACGCGGTGGGTTTTTCCCCACGTATGCTTAATCACGTAACCCGAACCTCCCGGTAGCTCCCGTATTTCCTGGATTAACACTATCCCATCATCGTGTGCTCTATCCCCGCCGAAAAACATAAACTTGAATAAAGCCTGGTCCGTAGCAAGAATAAATCTCGAGGCTAGGTTGACCTCCTGGCGGACCAACTGCCTGTCCATATACATAGAAATTAAGATTAATTTTGACATGAACAATGGTTTTGCCTGTGCTACCATGACATGGCCTTTACTTTGCTCCTCCCAGATCTGCTTTGAATAAGTCGAAACTTGATCCGGGATGACCGGATTTCCCTTACCGCCACCTGTCTGGTCTTCCTAACTGTACAAAAATAGCCTTCAGCTGAGATATTCTCGATTTTACCGTACCGTAAGCGAGTCTTCTTGGACAATTACAAGTCGGCGACTTGCTGCCAATAGCCGTACATTGAGTGACATAAATCGCCGTATTTCCTTCCTCATCGGCCCACGCCAAGTATAAGCAAATGTCATATGGGGAACAGGTAACTACGTCCTTACCCAGATGCTTCAGGAATATCTCCAAACTCTTCTGAACCTTGGACTTTTTTGTCTGATACCTCGATGAACCGAAACTTTCCATCAAAAAATCCACACGACTTCTCAAACCGGAGATGTCCACCGATGCCTGACTTTTCGCGTCATCAGGTCTCTAAATAGCCAAATTAGAAAGAGAGAGAGAAAACAAAAACATAAAATGTTCCGTCCACCCAGCCCTCACAACCAGCTACAGCGACCCCAACCTAATGGCACACATTATACCACTAAATGCCGCTTTCAGCCAAGCCACACAACGTGACTCTGGTCCCTTAGTTACTGTAAACTCGGTCCTGAGCCAGACATTCCTAATAGAGAATTTTTAAATCTATTTATTCATTGATCGATAATGCTTGGCTTCAGGTATGCCAAAATTCCTTCCCTATGCCCTGAATTCTATTTGTGATATAAAGGTCAGAAATTTGACCTCCGAATCACTTCCGAATTATGCTACTTTACATTTTGTCCCTGAGTGTCTGGCTCTAGGCCGTGTTACCGTACCTACTTTAGATTCACTTTTCCAAGGTCAGTCGATTATTTGGTAATCACACCTTCCACCGTATTATCTACAGGAATGTACAATTTATAAAATTGGTCACGACATAATCGTCCGATTGGTTCATAAGACTCGGCACTAAGCCTACGGAAATGTATCCCTGTAGAAAAACAATAATAGGGGGAAGACATGAATATTTGCCCCTGACCTTAGAGAAGTGAATATAGAGTATCTCGTCAGCTAAGAGCCACTGCTCCCCAAGGTTATGTTATTTTTACTCTACTCCAATACAAGCCTAGCAACCTCCAGGGGACACCTCAGGGGCGAGCGCACATACCCTTGTTTTGACGGAAGATCAACTACATCATATTCGTTTTTGGCACCAAGTTGAAAAGTAACGTTAGCCGATGCCATCACAACCGGCCACCAGGGAGGTAGAGGCGACAACTTTGGTATCACCAAAGTAATTCTAAGTGGCCTTGGGTTCTCCTGTAATAGAAAACTCAGAACCGCTCCCACTAAGCAAAATGGCGGAAAACAATAATAACTCTCTGAATCAGACAAGGTTTTGGTGAACACATTCACCCGAGCTGAGTTTGGCAGGGGACACGGGGTGAAGTGTGGAAGTGCCCGTCCATTCCCATCTCTCATTGCATATCGAATCTAAAGCCATCATATCCATAGTATGTGGCCCGAGTGAATCTTCCAGTTTTGACCACGCCGCTTCTGACAGCTTGGCATCGCTTGGCATACAATTTACGGGAGGGTGCGTCTGCCGGGTTATCACCAGATGGCACATAGAAAAGCTTCAAATCGCAATAACATCGCGCAACAAACTGAAATATGGATTTCAGCAATCTCACCAGGTCAGTATCTCTCGCCCCCTGATTTTCCCATGATTTTACCACGGCTTGATTATCCACTGCCAGGTCTACTCTCCTGTCCAGGATCAACTCCGGAATCGTCTGGAGGCTCTTTAGCAAGGTCTCAGCCTCCTTAAGATGGATGGGCCTATCATCACCGTGCTGCCACATGTCATGAATCATCTGCCCGTCCGAAAAAGCAGCTCCCCAAGCGTACCCACTCGCATCCGTCGAGAACTGAAAATCAACATAACGCTCCCCCTCCAATTCGCCCAGTTTTTATGGTCATCCAAGAACCGCCAAAACATTATCTCCTCCCTCACGTCCCCAACTACCTCAATATCTTTTTTGGCTTTCCTGGCCCGACCAATCGCGCAAGCCATTGCTCTGATGTACAGGCTAGCCGCTGGGACGCATAACTTGAAAGACACGCATTTTCCCATTAGTTTTTGCAGAGTTTTCACTGGCACCGTATCCGCCCCCAGAATGTTTTCCCTCAATTCAATGAATTTTTGTTTCTTGGCCTCTGGAATTTGAAATTGTCTTAAATTAGAATGGACAATCAAACCAAGGTTTGTAAGAGCACATGTAGGGACCCAAATGCTCTTGAGTAACTCGAACGTGAACCCAAGCAGTGTAAGCGTCGCTGCATTACAATATATGGCCATTCCCGTTTGCTGTAATTTTGAGCCTCTAACGAACTTCGCCGGCACCAAAAACCTGTCGTCTATGTATTGTGTTGTTACCACTCCTTTTAACCTCAAAAATGCTGTAGCTTGCATACCCACGGACTGATAGACAAAAGGAGATTCGGACCATTCAAATGGCAAGCACTTGTATTGCATATACCATCCACCGAATTGAATGCCGAAATATTTCCTTGAACTCTCAGTCAAAATTACCCCAAATAGGCGGATTTCTCATTTGAAGCAGCCATCAAATCTCCTTTGTCTATCAGTGTGGGTATCAACGAGGAACCCTCCAAGGAAAACGGTATATGCTTCATGTATAAATTCAAAAATCTTTCATCATAGCACAGACGATTTTTTCTTCCCCCGGTCACCATTAACAGTGGCATCACCAAATGAGGAGGGGCAATCTCCCCAACTCGTCCCAGGAGCTCTAGCGACCCATTTGCCAAACCCTCCTCCAGATGGCGCGCTATTTCCCGGCCATGTGGTGCACAGTTGTTGTGGTTTTCGAATATCGCAGGTGGTGGGATTTTCGCACCATACCGGACACCGTTGAATGTCCCCCTAAACGGCTGAATGAAATTGTAACTTTACCTTATTCTCAACCCAATCTCCCACCATCTGCGATGACTCATTGTCCACCAACTTCAACAATACTTTCCAGTTGTCCACTTCTTCGTGCAACTGTCCTGCTACAAAGTGTTTATGATCTCTCAATTGTAAATTTTTTAGGAGATCTTCCCAGTTATTCCCCAATTTCTGCCAATCATTCGTAAGAAACTCAGGGTCTGGATGATGAGCGGAGGGGAACGGCTTGCCCGTGCAGTCGACAAACTCCGGTGACCTTACTTCTGACGTTGCCTTGACCGGATTGAACCCCGCATTTTTTCCCCATTCTGGGATACCACGTGACTGAAATGCCGAAATAAACCGTCATTATTTTTCCAACAAAGCGACGTTGAAATAAGACTGCAAGGGCAGACCTCCCCCTCCCGCTCCCACTGGGCATCAGTGTCCCAGCGAAAACTAGAAGAGAAGACCTAACCCACTGATATTTTCGTCATGTCCAGAAATTCAACTAATACCTACACGTATCTAAACGGAAACAACAAACTCCTCACTTTCCTTTAACCTATTTTATTGCCTAATTTACTTTTCCTTCAGCTTCTTACTTTTACAATACTGATATTCTTTTTTTTTTCTTTTTTTTTCTTAATACTAACCGATCCGCTTTACTAGTAGTCGCGGACAACACCTGGCCTGGCTGTGCCATACTGTTTGCCTGTAACACTCTGCAATGCAGCATATGTCTTCGGTTCTCTACCGAATCATCCGCGTCTATCAGATCGAGAAGAGCCTGCAAATAACACGTGATATATTAATTTATATTACCCGCCAAGGTCTAGGCCTACCCGCCGAGAAACCAACCAAACATATTTCCCTTCCTTTGGTCTACCTATCCAACGCCTCATTATTACCCCTAAACTTCACATTCAAATGACCTCCATCATCGTATGGATATCGCCATAACTTGGGTTCAACACACAACGTTTTAAACTCTGTGCATAACCCATACTGCTGAGCCAGTCAGGAGCCGTCACCCCCAGGGACAGGAATCTCTCTTTAGTCTCCGCGGCTCCTGGCCGCTTTTACAGCATTGGCAGCTACATTTATACCGTAACGTTACAGGGGTGGGTGACGTATCCGCCGCTTTTATGTTAAACCCCCCTAGTTCTCTCCACCGCATTTTCTCTCGGCGCCGCCTCTACCCGAGCCTGTCAATGACCCATACTTAGGAATTTTCATTATTAATATTTCCTTTCCGAATGATACCCTGAACCTTATCTACATGGTCTCGGCCCTGCTCTGAATTTTGCTTAGCCTCAGACAGATATTTTCTCCGTCTGGCGAATGTATTGTAGAACAAGGGCCAAAATCAATGGGGGAAAACACAAGTGTTTTCCCATTAAAGTTGCCTTAATTCCAATACAAAACCCCATAATCTAGCATGCACTTCCCTATTACTACAACCTGTAAAGTATGTACTATCTGTAAGAAGTAACTACAGTTGCACTAAGGAGTGATGACATGATGGGGCAGTTCCTAATTCGCCACCACGGGCGTTATTTGGGGAAAATTTGGGCAGAGGTCCGTTTATTTTATTGTAAAGTAGTTTGGGGGTTTGCCAGTAGGTGGCATCTGGGGCGGGGTTCTATTCTTTTTTATTTTGGGCATTGGTTCTAAACTTTGCGTCCTATTTATTGGGAGCGTAATGAAACCTAACGACGGCGATCATACCATACTCCATTGTGTCAATGTTGATTTGACAACCATTATGAGTTTGCAATTGGGCTCTTGAGAAATAACTATTTTGTGAACACAGAGCGTACAATTTATGACCAATAGCCCTTGTGTCGTGGATCAGAAAATTCCGAAAATAAAGCAGTAGAACCTCTCTATTAAGGACACCCTTGGGACTTACATTTTACTTACTTTTGAAAACGCAATAAGAGGTGGAATTTCGGGTGTGATGGGAATAAGACATGTTAAGGCCGATGATAATGTGACAATATTAGGAATCGCTTACTATATCTATAATTATCATTTCTGTGTTTCTCTCTAGCCCTGGTGAACCCAGACACCCAGGATCTTTAACCGTTAAAAGTTACAAAATCTTTCTTCTTATTGCTCCTTTCCATTGTTTTATAATCTCTATCTGATAAGCTGTTTGACCCTTTTATGAACTTCCTGGTTAGCAGCTGGTTACTAGGCCCCTGCCCTAGGCTCTGTCTGGTAATCTTTTATTGATACTGCTGTGTACTGATTGGTTGTTCCTTTAATCACCGGGTGCTAGTTGGTTCAGAGCCTGATATTTGGGCTGGGCTATATACCCATTAGGGGTGTGTGTAATTAAGTATAAATGATGATGTATAGATGATTTGAGTAAGTCCTGGCAGATCCAAAAATCCATCCTCCACCCTCTGTAGCTAAACAAGATGTTCTCTTGAAAAGCGCCAGAGCACTTTAGATCACGGTTAGTTGACTTCACCCTTGGCCTAATAGTATGGTAAGATTCTTTCATATCAACTCTTGTTGATATTTTGTTGTATACATAATTTAGTAATGTTTCAGTGTCGGTTATAAATAAGAAGTTAGAGTGACGTGGGTAATAAATAATGTAAATAGACATCTTAGTTAGTTTAGTCTTTGGGTTCGAGTTCAGAGTTGCAACGTTTACGGTGACTAATAAGTCACTTTACCGCTACATTTTTGGTGACAGCTGTGGGATTGACAAGTACTCCTTGTTTATAAGGACAAACCTCAATCCAGTGATACGAACTTTGCCCAAAAATTTTGAAGTCTATTTACAAACATATTTTATAAATTTTGAAGATGGTTAGACGTAGGAATACCCCGAAAGTTCAAAAGACGGGCAAATCACAAAACACTGAACAATCAGAAGATGACGTTCCAACATTTGGAACAGAAAAAGAAATTCCTGAAGAATATAGCAAATCTGACTCGGAATCCAAGGCTAACACTCCAGACAATAGCGATAATGATCACTCTGGCAGTGAAGATGGTAATCATGATGGTGATGATGAATATCTGGAAAATAAAGGTGATGCCGTTAGGGCTGACCCTGATCTAGTAGACTACGAAGGTGATGCCAATAGGGCTGACCCTGAGTTAGAAGATAATAGAGGTGATGCCGCTAGGGCTGACCCTCAAGTGTTAGGTAATGCAAGCGATCATGATGGTGATATGACAGACCCAGGGCTAACCGATAACAAACCCATAATTAAGAAACCTGGAAATACAAGCTCAGACAAAAATATTCTCTGACTTGTTCAATCAAAGAAGCCATCAACAAGATGCTACAGTGGGTAGACTGATTTCTGCACTAGCTCGCAACCACAACGCTGTTACTCAAGGGCAAAGCGAAAGCAAGCAAGCACAGGCTGAACAGCTGTATATAATGCGGCAAAACCTTGAAAACCACACCGCCCTGATCACTGAACTGCGCTCGAAAACTTTCGACCCCACAAAAGAGATCCGGGCCGAACATAGTAAATTTCTAACTGATATATCCAGCACGCAAGCGCAGAACAATGTTCAAATGACAAATAGTATTGAAAAGGCTCTTTTCCAAAACACCAATACGATGGGTGCAATTATATCGAAGGCTTGCACTGAGATGATACATAATTCGAAGAATGTAGACTCTGAAACAAAGATAGGTGAAAATGCAGACCCTGTAATTATAACCCCGCAGAACTCACCAAAGCGGGTCAAAAATTGTACAAAGCCATCGACTTCTAGTACCCCTACATCAAATCCTAAACTGAAAGAGAAGACTGTAGACCCCAAGTCTGACCTGTCAGGCTCTGACAGTAATGATGACGGAAAGTCTTCTGCTTGCCACTCAACAGTCAGCTCCAACCGCTCGAACAAGTCTAGGACTTCCAAGCGTCCGAAGTTATCTCCTTTTACATGTTCAGAAACTTGGGAAATCTGGTTCAATAGATTTTCAGATGTAGTTACTCGCTACGGTTGGGATGAGAATGAGAAGTTAGATGAGCTTCTACCTCGACTTGAGGGAAAAGCTGGCGAATTTGTCTACGGACAACTACCCAGCAAAGTCAGGGCCAAGTAATCTAAACTTATTGCAGAATTGAACAATAGATTCAGAAAGATTGAGTCTACTATAACCTACGCGAAGAAATTCTCTAACCGTAGACAAAAAGTAGAAGAAACTCCTGAAACATATTGCACTGAACTCAAACGCCTGTACGATAAGGCATATCCAAACAGGACCCAAGTCATCCGAGAAGAAGTTATTGTTCGATAATTTTTCGATGGTCTACACGACCAAGACACGAAGATTTAGATTGAATTCTTTAAATCCCCTGCTACGGTTGACGAGGCACTTAGTCTTGTGGTCAACTACAACGAGATGCACAAACGGTTTTCAACTAGTGGTGCTACCGGTAGTAATTCAAAACAACATCCTCGTGTTGACGGTTGTAGCGGCAATGATATCTTTAAGGAATTAATACCGAGCTGGCGGTCATTGGTTGTATAATCAAGACCGCTCGGGTAGACCGAAAATGCAGTCCAAAACCCGAGGCGCTTCGCCGAGGGTTTTGGGGTCTACCCGAGCGGTCTTGATTATACAACCAATGACCGACAGCGAGGTTATAATTTCTATTCTAAAAGGTTTCAAAATTAAACAAATTAAATACGATTTGAAAGGTATATATGTTCCGTTTTCGTCAAAGAATGATCCAGCCTGGTGTCCGGAACTCCGCCATATTGTTGCTTGTGAAGATGACGTCACGCAGCAAGGGAATTCCCAGTCTGCTAGCTCGATTTCTACCATTTCCTCGTCTTTGACCTCTTCTGAATCCTGACTGACGACCTCGAAAGAGTCCTCGGGTATCCTCCCTACTTCACAAATCCCAATATATCGGGGAATACTTCAAAATCTCGTGTTCTTGACATTGTTTTGTGGGGCTGAGTCGTTGCTTCTTGGTGAAAATAATTCGTCTGCTAAAATTCCGAATTTTATACCTACCCAGGCGGTCATTGGTTACGATACCAAGACCGCTCCGATCAAAACGAGGCGTAATGTATTTTGTATTGGAAACAATGATATACTGTGACTAAGGCCTTTTAGAATTAGTCTTTAATCATGCCGTGGCTTGTTTCTGTAGCGGCAATGATATCTTTAGTCTTTAATCATGCCGTGGCTTGTTTCTGTAGCGGCAATGATATATTTAGTCTTTAATCTTGCCGTGGCTTGTTTCATCCACCCTTAAATTAACGGAAGACAACACCAACAAGCTTGATTTCTTTTCCCATCTATTCACCACGTAATAAACTGAAAGATACAATAATTGAACAACAACTAAGTACATATTCGTAACAACAAAGAGACAATCATGGAAGACAATAGTACATCCACCAGGAGGACTGGAAAACCTGTTACAACACTGTCCTCAAGGAGGTAGAGACACCTGACGATTGAATAACAAGAGGCCAAGGGCCTGGCGCTCAGCTGAGTTGTTGCTGCGTTGTTCGTATATATTACATTACTCGTCAAACTCTACTAAACTAAGGACTCAAAGCCTAAGGATATTAGCTTCTGGATGTGTAACAGTGAATTGCGGTAGACTGGCGCAATCTACTTCAAGCAAGCTCCACCCTTGCAATGTGTGCGCAAACAGATAACCTAACCTATATTGGACCATCAATTCTACACACAGCAACATGATTCATCCTCAGCTGTTACCATGATGATGATGATGATGATCCTTTTCGCAAATTGGTCGTCTTCTGTCTTTCTTCCATACTTCAGTGCCACCGGATGTAGTCTGCCCTTGTGGAGGGATCCTTTCAGCACCGGGACACAAGAATCCATGCGAATTGAATCACATGGAGAGACTAGCCCAATCACCCGCTTTTGGCTGGGTAGAAATGGGTAAATCTCGCAGACTGGACCTTAAACTCTACTGCCGACGTGTGAGGCCGGTCTGACAGATGAGTAAGTGGGGTCCACCTAATGCAGAAGGCACCAGTTTCCCTAACTAAAAGGGTAACATTATTGCCTAAAGGCCTGTGTACACTAGTAAAATATTAGCAACATTTTTACATTTCCAGTTGCAACAAATGTTGCAAAAATGTTGCGTAGTGTGTACAGAGCAAAACGCGTCTTACAACATGTTGTAAAATTGTTGCAAATTAAATGCAATGCAATTCTTTGTTGCATGTTGTAAAAATGTTGCAAACTCTTCAGCCAATCAGAAATAGGATTTGCGTCATGTGATCTACCGGAGTTCATGTGACTTGAACAAGAAGCAGGTATAGCAACTCTCAAGTGAGTGTCTTGCTTCGTAGGGTGATGAAACCTTTTCTAGAAGTTTTTGTATGACGGCTTGTCAGTCAGCCGCAACTCCTTTAGGCTGCGTATCCATAGGCTGTTCCGTGCCCTGCACAACATTCCCTTTTTACCGCCTGGCGCGCCACACGGACAATGAACCTTCGTTGGTGTTATTGATCGTTCCCATAGGTTATGCCGTGTCACATTGCGGGCATATATGCACTGTGGATTGGGAATATAGGCCCATATTGGGATTGAACATGTCCATTCTTTTGCGAGTGAACAACACGGAAGCAATGTCTGAGGCGAAATTAATTCAAGAGGTTCATCAACGGGAACTACTCTGGGACCCGAAACTGATGATTATCATAACAAGCACGAACCTGTAATTTGTTGCTTAAAAGTCAGGTTTTATATACATGTACATGTCAATTTGATGCTGCAAGTGAAAATACAAGTTACTTGTATTTTCATTTTCAATATTCATAAGAAATTGTCTTCTGAAATAATGACAGCGTGCGGATAAACGCGATTGACCGCTGCGAAATGAGGACTACAAAGGCCTACATGACCAAAAAGGAATATCCAATGGAGACGCAGGGCATAGTGCCAGGTCACAAGGCTGTTACGCCATAATGCCACACTACACAAGGGCATACCCTATGGATACGCGGCCTTAAAGCCTGGTCTACACTAGCAAACATTCGCCAACAATTGTTGGCCAACATGAGCCAACATCATGTTGGCGAATGTTTGGGGACCCGTCCACACTATCAAACACAGGCAAACATTGCCAAACAAGTTTGACTAAGTTTGACCGTGTTTGGCATGAATTTGAGGGCAATTTGGAGGGAAAATCAGTCATTTCTCTTCATTTTTTCTTTAAAACAATGGAGAACCACAGGAAGAAAGCATGCCTAGGTGCTTCAGCAGCAATTCTTTCAGTTGTGATTAACCCCCGTCGCCGCCGCAACTGACAAAAGCCATACTTGTGGAAAAAGCATGATGGGGCCTATCACTGCCTCCTTCAAGAGTTAATGGCCTCAGACTTCAAAAGCCTCAAGAATTTCCTGCGGATGGATGAAGCTTTTCGTATTCTGAAATTAAGTGTTCAATTTCTTGAAATTGCCATTCTCTATCTTTCATTGAGGCTGCCATTTTGTCCCAGTAGCTCCATCACATGATCCAAATCTGTTCCCTGATTGGCTGCTGATTGCCCAACACCAACAAACATGTTGTTCAGAAGTAGCATGGCCTAACATAGGCCAACATTGGCCAACAAGTTGGCTGATGTTTTCACTTGTTTTTGGACCCGTCCACACTGGCAAACAATAGCAAACATGCCTCTGCAACAAGGCCCAACACGATGTTGGCCAATGTTGGCCAACATTTGTTGGTTCATGTTGGCTAGTGTAGACCGGGCTTAACAGGCAGTGGTATGCCCCATCATCCACCCTCATTTTGATCCAGGGCCTGGTCCATATTCTCTTTGGTTATTTCGCCGCCTCTTCCGTCTCTCAACAATGACAGCTAAAATTGCTGCAGAAGCACTCAAAACACATCTTCTCTCCTTGGAATCATCCATTTTCCCTCCAAAATACCTATTTCCCTTTGTTCCCACTAAAAAGTTTGCAACAATTTACCAACATGTTGTAAAAATGTTGCTAATTTGTTGCAATTTTGTTGCTAGTGAACACAGGGCCTTGAAGGGCTTGTTGCAAAATTGTTGTAAAAATGTTGGTAAAATGTTGGTAAAATGTTGGTAAAATGTTGGTAAAATGTTGGTAAAATGTTGCTAATATTTTACTAGTGTACACCCTGCTTAAGTCAAGTGAAACTCTTAACAAACCTTAGCAGAATGCCACCATTGAAATGTTGATAATAATGATAGCAAGTAAAAACTTTAAACAGATAGACTTGATTTTTTTAACCAACTGCCACATGCGGTTTTCTTTATTTAGTAAATTTTGAGGTAAGTATTACAGAATGAAATACTTGAATACTAGAATTGCCTGGCTCTTCTGATGATTGCACTGGTGAACACCGAAGTCGATGGGATGTGCAAAGTCATAGCTCGATCCTCTCTCTTGGTCATCTTTGAGATGTGGTCACCAAATATGTTCAAATGCAGCTGCAGATCATTCCTGTCCTGCAAAACATGATGAGGAGATAACATTTTAATTTTGATAGAATAGGTAAGCTAGCCAAGTTTTATATCAAAATACAAGGCCAACAACAACTGATAAGGCGCTAGGGCCGAATGATCAAGGAAGTTCATTGATATGATTGGGAATACATTGTGATAAGAGTGATGAATCGGCCCCGTTTGAAGCATTGTGCTATGTACAGTGTGCAAGTGTCAGTGTGTATCAGCTATCGCATTTATTGTTTGTTGACATTTCAAATCGCTGGAGTCGATCCTCAATTACACTGTTTATGTACATTGGCAACCTTACCCGATGATATCAGAACGATGTTTATCATTGTCTTGTTTATTTACATTAGTTCTGCTATGTGACAAGAGTTATTTGTTGAGAAATCCATGATTTAAAGCCGGACTTTGACATCGTTTCGCAGACCAACCAAGCTGCATTTCGCAGATCGTTTATCAACGATCGTCGACGAACTATGTCAAATTAATCACATCCAATTAAACAATCCAAGCCTTCCCTAATGTCATCAACATGCAATAACACAAGCAGCCAAATATTATCGCCTATGAAATTGTGAATTTAATGAGAACTTACCTCTGAATTGACAGAACGCGATCTATTCCATAGCATGGTCTCCTTACGTCTGAACTGCGCAGACTCGAGACGTGACGTTCGCTGCACGTGTGATTGGACGTGGGATAACTCGCGCGAAATTTAAAATGCTCTTCTTGGAGGGTGCTCACTAAATTGCGCCAGTAACACCACCTGGTGAGAAATTCATGAACTACGCCTATTGATAATGAAAGAGAAAGCTTTGCTCTATAAAATTAGATTTGATTCATGATCCCCAACTGAGAAATCAGCTGCTGGAAAAGTTTTTGGAAAATTTCGCTCGGTGCCACCTAGTGGCCAAACCGCTCATCCTGCCGGACCCACATTTGGTCTATTCAGGAGTCCTGAAGGGTCTCAACGCCTCAGAGGGAAAATCTATCGCCTATCCGCCATAGTTTTGAAACGTGCCTGTTTAACGGACAGACAGACAGACAGACAGACAGACAGACAGACGGACACTCATTCTACCATTTACTCATATGAATAGCTCAGCTTTTCAGCTGAGCTAAAAAACTAAAATATTCATAAAATGGACTGAGATTATGCTACTAAAGTCCACATTGCTGCCCAAAAACTTGATGTTAACTACAAACAAAATTATTAAGATGAAGAGCTCCAATTACCGAGCTACCTCACAGAGACGATAGATTGAACACATCACGATAATAATTATAATCAAGTACTAGCCAGGTTGAGATGTCCGAAGTGGTGTAAAAGTCCAGAGCATGCTCCGCACAAAACAGTGAACTCTTCACTGTCTCCATTTTCCGCTTACACAGTAGACAGTTCACAGTTGGCCAGATGCTTTCGCCGTCTATTATCCGCTTCTTGAACTAACAATGAGTGGGCCCATACGTGAGACAAAAAGTTACCTGATTGTGACTAACGGCTGGGAATGATGGGACCCCGACCCATGACCACTGCCAAACTTTATATGTGAGACAAAAAGTTACCAGATTGTGACTCGTGGCTGTGAATGATAGGACCCTGACCCCTGATCACTGCCAAACTTTATATGTGAGACAAAAAGTTACCTAATTGTGACTTTCGGCTTGGAATAATGGAACCCCGACCCATGACCACTGCCAATATTTATATGTGAGACAAAAAGTTACCAGATTGTGACTCGTGGCTGTGAATGATAGGACCCCGACCCATGATCACTGCCAAACTTTATATGTGAGACAAAAATTTACCAGATTGTGACTGGCGGCTGGGAATGAGAGGACCTAACCGCCCCAACCCCTCATACTCCTGGCACATAGGGGAAAAAGGTCTCTTATTGTGACATGTTGTTGGAAATGATACCGCCTGTAGCCGCCCATTCTCACTGCTAAAATGAAATGAAAGAGTCAAAATTTCAAATTCAAATTGTCTATTCGGCTACAGTCAAAAACTATATACATGTATAGTACAAATTAAAAACACGTGGTCATTCAACAATATTCCAGAATATTCAATGGTATTCTTCGTTGCGCAGAGAATGTGCGCAAAAGCAAACACACAGTAGAATTTTCACTGTTTAATGCGATATCGACAACAGTGAAATGCTCTACTGTTGTATAGTAGAGAGTACGTTGATTCCAGACAGCATCAAGACAAGGTGGGAAGCTTGGAGATCACAGTTAACCAACCTAACCCAGTTGAAGATTCCTCGTTGCTATCGACCACCTGACAAGACACAACATCAGAAGCCAAGGCTTCTCGAGTTGCATCACTTCTCTGATGCCAGCCTACTTGGAGGTTATGGACAATGTAGTTATGCAAGGAGAGTCGAAGAGGATGGCAGGACAAGTACAGCCCTTGTGATGGCCAAGTCTCGTGTTGGGCCAAGCAAGCCTACAACTGTTCCTCGCCTGGAACTGACAGCTGCTGTTTTATCCGTCAAAATCTGCAATTTCCTGAGGGCCGAATTGGACTATACCCAAGACGCCATTGAGCACTTTTGGACAGATAGTAAAGTTGTGGTAGGCTACATCTCAAATGAAGCTAAAGGTTTTCACATATTTGTGGCCAACACAGTCCAGCAGACAAGAGACAGCACCAAGCCTAAGCAGTGGCACCATATTTCAACCAAAGAAAATCCTGCAGATATAGCATCCCGCGGTGTTACAGCGAAGGAGCTGATCAATAGTGAATTGTGGTGGAAAGGGCCACAATTTCTTGCCAGACCAGATTGAGTCCTCCTAGAGACAGAGAAGTTAACAGTGCCGAACGACGATCCAGAAGTACGAAAGTCGGCTCGCTGCATGGAGAGCCACGTCTGCATGGAGAGCCATATCATCCCTTTTGACATGATGGAGAGATTCCAAAATTCTCAAGTTTGTTTCGACTGCAAAGAGCCATAGCAATCTGTCAGAAGTATGTGAAGAAGCTCAAAACCCATGATGCAGCCCACTACTCTCCAGTGACTGTAGCAGACATGGATAGAGCCAAGCTACTCGTCATCAGGACTTCTCAGGGTGTAACATTTCCCAATGAGATTCGGGTCTTAGGAGCGGAGCACACCACACAAGTCATCAGCAGCAAAAGTCCTATTTTCCAGTTGGATCCATTCCTTGACGACAAGTGTTTGCTTCGAGTGGGTGGCCGGGCCAAAAGGTGCACCCTGTCGATGGAACTAAAACACCCAGTTCTCTTACCTCAGAGATGTCGCGTCAGCAGATTAATCATCGAACACTACCACAGAGATACTGGTCACGCAGGAAGAGGCATAACATTGAACCGAATACAACAAGCAGGGTTTTGGATCCTCAAAGCTCGGACTGCAGTGGGGTCGATTACTTCGGACCGTTCCTTATCAAAGAGGGTCGCTGCGAGATCAAGGATGGGGCGTGTTGTTCACGTGTTTAGCCAGCCGCAGTATTCACATTGAAACTGCCATCACTATGGACACAGACTCTTTCCTTATCGCTTATAGACGTTTTGTGTGTCGACGAGGACCAATAGGATTGCTGAGATGCGACCGTGGAAGCAACTTCATAGGAGGACGGAATGAGCTGAATGCAGCCCTGGCTGAAATGGATAAAGACAAGCTGAAGCAGGAGCTGCTTAATGATGGCTGTGATTTTGTCACTTTCGAAATGAATTTCCCACACTCAAGCCACATGGGAGGTGTGTGGGTGAGGATGATTGGAGCTGCCAGAAATGCTTTGTCTGGCCTACTCCTGAGTCATGGAACCAAGCTGAATGATGAACTACTGAGGACGCTGTTAGTCGAAGCTGAGGCGATAGTCAATAGTCGCCCTTTAACCTACGTAGAAGCTGAGTCTCCAGATTCACCAGAGCCTTCAAGTCCAAGCCAGTTATTGACGTTGAAGGCAAAGGTGGTTGGGCACCACCCGGTGTGTTTGAAAAAACAGACCTGTATTGCCGACGCCGCTGCAGACGGGTACAAGCATTGGCAAACGAGTTTTGGGTCCATTGGAGGGGAGGGTTTTTGCCAACCTTGCAGGAGCGTAAGAAGTGGAATCGACAACAAGTGAATGTGACCAAGGGCGACGTGGTCATGATGATCGACGAGACGGCCACTAGATGTGACTGGCCTCTAGCGAGGATTGTCGAGACGTTTCCTGGAGAAGATGGACTAGTCCGGAAGGTGAAGATCCGCACAGGCCAAGGCACAGTCTCCGAGAGACCGATTTATTAGCTGGTACTACTTTTCAAGCCAGATGAACCAGAGAACTAGGAACGTTAGTTTTGACGCTCGTGATTACGAGAGGTGCTATCGAAAAGACCATTTCTAAGTAAACTAACTTTCAAGCCTTTTCCAGTAAATCTGATTAGAGTTGTATTTCAATGGGTTGTCTTTCCCACACCTTTTTCAGTGTACCATGTTTTGCGTGCACTAATTTCTTATTTTTAAAATTTGGAGTACAAGCATTGATACAACTATATCAGTTTTTACCCTGGCATTGGACTCGAAAATAACACAAACCCTTGTGTAGTGTGGGGTTCTTATTATTAGTGAATATTTGGATATACATAATTCAGGATGTTAAATAGTCACAGACGGTGACTTGGAGATTCTGGCCTAGAATTCGTGATGTGACTTTAATTATGAGTGTCTCCATTGGTTAATCTGAATAAGTCATCACATTGCATGGTATGTTTTTCCAGCCTCTATTCTGCTGTAAAATAGGTGCAGCCTTTCTTCAGTTAAAATGGTAGTTTTTACTCTAAAATTTACCAGAGCCAATTTACATGACTTCTCAGATTTTCCTACTGTTTCATGCCCATTTTTGAATACTCTAAGGAGATTATTCACAAGTGAGATTGTTCAATTCACTTCAAGGAATCCTATTCAGTGTACTCGATATATGTCTTCTAAGATTGTGTTTTTTGTAAGACTCATTTGTGAGACAATTCCTTTCATGTAAGACAATTCCTTACATCTCAAAACTCACCTTTTTATTGAACACTTCGACACCAGCACCTAAATGTTTTAATCTCTATGTAAAATTTTTCTCTTTTACTATGTGTGGTTTTTTAAATTGTACAGTGCTTTGCAAATGATTTTCATTCAAAAGCACTTTTAATATAACAAATTATTATTATTATTATTATTATTATTATTATTATTATTATTATTATTATTAGAATTATTATTATTATTATATTTGCCCACACCTAGTTGTGGCGATTTTACTGCATTTTCTACTTCACTATGGGGACGTCCCACCGGATGTGGGTCCAAAGGAAAGTCCCCATTACAACATGTCCCTGAAACGCTTTAAAATTGTTCAATTCATGCAGATCCGACATGTCCCCACAATCAGACCCTATGTCTACATAGCAATAATAAGGCCCTTGGTTCCTTTTCGTACCGTCAGAGAGCAGTACCTATAAACTGACCCAGTTTTCTGAGTGCCCATAAAAACAGTAGTTATCTAGGGCAGCTGCGATATCACAGTGCTCATAATTACTAAGCTTGCACTGAAAATCAGGTCAATGGGCCAATGTCATACCGGATCACAGGAGGCGCTATGTCTGTAGGCCTATTCCTAAAGATTGATGTACAGGTAGAAGGCATTGGCAAAATTAAGCTCTGTACGACGTGATTTTGCTAGTAGGGGCCTAGGCCTAAATTATTGTTTCGGGCCTAGCAATTAGATTATTCGATTAGCTGGTCCAAAAATGTAAGTAGGCCTACCCCCATTGAAATTAGCATGTATTTCAGGTACTAGCTTTATATTTATAAATAGGCTCTCCGGGTAACTCCGCCTAATGAGCATTACTAACTGATCCGGAGCCGGAGGACATTGACCCATCCCTGGTGACCCATTCGGCGTCATCCTATTAGGCCTACAAAGCTCAGAGAAAGAACACTTGCTGGGACAGAGCTCATTGTCCAACTTAAAGCCAAATTTTCTCGAAATCAGACAACTCGGATCTCTGGCAGGGTTCAAAGGATTTGAATACAAAAGTATTAAGAGTCATTTAGAACGTTTTCTGAAATCCAAGTATCCCAATGATTCCCTTTTCCAATTAATCCTTTGGAGGGTCCTGGCTTATGTTTGGGATATGGGTGTTACCTGGACTACCCTGATCTCACATGACTGCCATTGGGGAAAATCACGTTTTTTTATGCGAAATTAGGAAATAATGTAACTGTGTGTCAGCGACATAGCCTCGGCCTAAGTGACGCTTTCGGCCATCCCGCATCATTGGTGTCTTTTTGCAGAAAGACAATTTCTTTCGTTGTAATTTATAGCTGTGAAATGTGCGCAGGGGAAATTTGATGTAATTTCAACCTGGCTCAGTAAAAGCAGCAAACATCAATTTACAGAGATCAATCTCATCAAGTAGGCAACAATGAGCAATCTCCTGCTGGGGGGTTGTGAAACCTCAGAATTTGCTATCTTTCACTCGTAGATTGTCGAGTTCTGGGGGACCTACGATACTACAGATGCAGCCGAAAAAAGCATACGGTGGTGTATCATCCATTGTTTGGGTAGCTAAAAACAAGAACACTTTAAATGTTGGTTCAGTGAAGGTTAAAACCATTCATTATCAACAATGGAACAACATAACAAAATAATGAAATTCTGGATTCGTGGGAGGACAACCAGGCAGACTGGACACTGCTGAATGTGTAGCGACCATGCTCTTTCGAAATTTAACGGACCCGTTAAGGTCGACCTATATCTATTGCGTGATGCCGAACTGCCCAACTTCATTCAACTCGTGATAATTAAGACTGCACACTAGGGTTTGCACATACGCCTAAATTTTGGACCCAGAGTGAAGGGCACTGCGGTGTCCCCCCATAAGTCCGACATCCCACAAGTCCGACATCCCATAAGTCCGAAGTATCATAAGTCCGACAATGGGAAAATTAGTTCAACAAGGTATCATAAGTCCGACATCCCATAACTCCGACATCCCACAAGTCCGACAGTTTAGAGACTGGTATCATAAGTCCGAAATGCCACTAGTCCGACATCCCACAATTCAGAAAAAGGTGCCACAAGTCCGAAATGCCACTAGTCCGACATCCCACAATTCAGTAAAAGGTGCCACAAGTCCGAAGTGCCACTAGTCCGACATCCCACAAGTCCGACAGGATGGGAATGGTAATGCACTTGATGACAGACCTTCTACGGGGCTTAGGCCTACTTGATTTTGCGCCACCGCGGGAGGTAGATCCAGAGTTTAAGGAACAAGGGTCACGTAGCTACGCAAGGTATTTTGTTTGAGCCTGGGGCCTGTATGACCAACTTAATGGAGAAAAGATGAGCATTTGTTTATTTGATGGTAGGCCTAACCCCTCTCCCTCCGAGGGCCGAGCCAGGACTTCCTGAGGGCCAGCTAGGGGCGCCGTTTGCGCCGTGCGGCCTCCCCCGTGGGCCGGAGACTCGGGGAGCCGGTGTACATTAGTGAGGTTTCGAAAATCTTACGATTTGAGAGTTACGTTTTACGAACTGCTGATTATCTGAGGGGAAAACAAAATTTTCAAGGGGGGTTTCTCTCCTGACCATTACCCTCGCTTAGGCCAAGTGCACGTAAAATCTCTGTCAAATTATTGGTAAGCCACAGACGCTACGATTTATCAAATCGTAATTACGATTTCAAAACGTAATTACGATTTGACAAAACAGTAGTAAGCGTCCACTTCTTACTGAGTAAGAAAACTTCATGAATACAGAAGGGAGTTTCATGATGACTTGAAGTAAACCAGCAAAGGAAACCACTGATTTATGAAAATCGTCATTTCGTAAAACGCAAAACGTTTTTCGAAATCGTAATCGTAATTGTAATCGTAGCTTTTGCGGAACCTCGCTATTTTACATGCCAACTGTTCGATTTTAAACCAATAAACACCTGGAACGACATATATCTAAATATTCTGAACAACCACGCCAATCGCTACCAAAATATCGATTAGCAGAACGCAAAATAGTAAATAGTTAAAATTCGAGATAATTTTACGATCGATTAAGGGCTAGTCTTGGCCCACCAGACCCAACTAACCAAAAACCACGTGTTAAACTTCTAAAAGTGTGTATTCACCAATGACGTCTCGCGAGATCTCAATCTCCTTTCATAGTGTGCACTATAGTCTGCTGGAACCCGTGGGAGTACGCATGCGTGCATATATTGAGGAAATTACTATTCGGAATCAACAAAAGAACATCGTTTCGGCAAACTTCGGAAAACGGCACAGGGTCTATACACAAGCCACGCGGTCTTTACGTCATTTACTATATTGGCCAAAGACAGCCCGGCTGACGGGCTACACCCTTTTTCAGTCTGGTACGCGTTGAGTTGCTAAATGCATTGAGTCGATAAACCGATTACGCTCTTGAAATTGACAAGCTAATGAAAAATCAGAACCTAGCCCCATGGCAGGCCTGGCATGCCTGGGGAGTTGGAAAAATACAAAAAATAGGTGGTGCTCTAGCCCCTCCCTCCGCTTCAGACACAATGCATCATGTCCCCTAACCAGTCTAAAAGGTTCCCTGCTACCACATTCCAATCTCATTGAGTCCCTCACTGTTCCCACGGGACTTAATGATACTAAAATAGTGTACAATGTAGGCCTAGGTGGCGCTCTAGCCCGCCCCTCCCACCACTTTTTCTCCTCAAGTGAAACACAATGCCTCATGTCCCTAGAAATGGCAATCTGAAAGGTTCCCTGGTCCACATCCCAACAACATTGAGTCCGTTCTGATCCACAAGACTTAATAATGATAGTGTAAGCCTAGGTGGCGTTATCTGGACCGCTCGATCCCTCCGCTTGTTCTCGTCAAGTGAAACACAATGCCTCATGTCCCCGTAACCAGCAATCTAAAAGGTTCCCTGCTCCACATCCCAACCCGTACTGAGTCCCTTCTGATCGACAGGACATAATGATAGTGTAAGCCTAGGTGGCGCTCTAGCCCCCTCCCTCTGCTTGTTCTCCTCAAGTGATGAAACACAATGCCTCATGTCCCCGTAACCAGCAATCTAAAAGGTTCCCTGCTCCACATCCCAACCCGTACTGAGTCCCTTCTGATCAACAGGACATAATGATAGTGTAAGCCTAGGTGGCGCTCTAGACCCCTCTCCGCTTGTTCTCGTCAAGTGATGAAACACAATGCCTCATGTCCCCGTAACCAGCAATCTGAAAGGTTCCCTGCTCCACATCTCAACCCGCACTGAGTCCCTTCTGATCGACAGGACAAATGATAGTGTAAGCCTAGGTGGCGCTCTAGCCCCCTCCCTCCGCTTGTTCTCGTCAAGTGAAACACAATGCCTCATGTCCCCGTAACCAGCAATCTAAAAGCTTCCCTGCTCCACATCCTAACCACGATGAGTCCCTTCTGATTGACAAGTCTCTCAGCCCCCACCCCACTTGTTCTCCTCGAAGAAAAGACAACGCATCATGTCCCTACAACCGGCACTCTAAAAGGTTCCCTGGCACCACATCCCAACCTCAAATTAGTCCTTTTTAGGAGATTTAGGATATGGTCGGTGCTCTAGCCCCCACCACCCCCTTGATGTCCCCATAACCGGCAATCTCAAAGGTTCACTGGACTCGCGTCCCAATCTCACTTTGTTGTCTTTTCACATACTTGTACTGCCTGCGTCATTAATAAAAAATGTCAGGCCTAAACCACCACCATCCCGTCGGCCTACACTATTGTTACGTGGCCTGGCCCTAGATGGGAGGCATTCAATGAGGTTCGGATGCGAGTCCAGGGACCCTTGTAGATTGCTGGTTATGGGGACATGCTTTGTCATTTCACTTGAGAACAAGCTGGGGGGGGGGGGGGGTAGAAGCGCCACATAGGCCTAGACTATTGTGAAGTCACCTTGCCCTAGATGGGGTTGGGATTGTAGATTGCCTGTTATTGGGACATGATGCTTATGTCATTTCTCTTGAGAAGAAACAAGCGGGGGGGGGGGGATTGGCACAAGACTTAATAATGATAGTGTAAGCCTAGGTGGCGTTATCTGGACCCTTCGATCCCTCCGCTTGTTCTCGTCAAGTGAAACACAATGCCTCATGTCCCCGTAACCAGCAATCTGAAAGGTTCCCTGCTCCACATCCCAACCCGTACTGAGTCCCTTCTGATCGACAGGACATAATGATAGTGTAAGCCTAGGTGGCGCTCTAGCCCCCTCCCTCCGCTTGTTCTCCTCAAGTGATGAAACACCATGCCTCATGTCCCCGTAATCAGCAATCTAAAAGGTTCCCTGCTCCACATCCCAACCCGTACGGAGTCCCTTCTGATCGACAGGACATAATGATAGTGTAAGCCTAGGTGGCGCTCTAGCCCCCTCCCTCCGCTTGTTCTCCTCAAGTGATGAAACACAATGCCTCATGTCCCCGTAACCAGCAATCTAAAAGGTTCCCTGCTCCACATCCCAACCCGTACGGAGTCCCTTCTGATCGACAGGACATAATGATAGTGTAAGCCTAGGTGGCGCTCTAGCCCCCTCCCTCCGCTTGTTCTCCTCAAGTGATGAAACACAATGCCTCATGTCCCCGTAACCAGCAATCTAAAAGGTTCCCTGCTCCACATCCCAACCCGTACGGAGTCCCTTCTGATCGACAGGACATAATGATAGTGTAAGCCTAGGTGGCGCTCTAGCCCCCTCCCTCCGCTTGTTCTCCTCAAGTGATGAAACACAATGCCTACCCGTACTGAGTCCCTTCTGATCGACAGGACATATTGATAGTGTAAGCCTAGGTAGCGCTCTAGCCCCCTCCCTCCGCTTGTTCTCGTCAAGTGAAACACAATGCCTCATGTCCCCGTAACCAGCAATCTAAAAGGTTCCCTGCTCCACATCCCAACCCGTACTGAGTTCCTTCTGATCAACAGGACATAATGATAGTGTAAGCCTAGGTGGCGCTCTAGCCCCCTCCCTCCGCTTGTTCTCCTCAAGTGATGAAACACAATGCCTACCCGTACTGAGTCCCTTCTGATCGACAGGACATAATAATAGTGTAAGCCTAGGTGACGCTCTAGCCCCTCCCTCCGCTTGTTCTCGTCAAGTGAAACACAATGCCTCATGTCCCCGTAACCAGCAATCTAAAGGGTTCCCTGCTCCACATCCCAACCCGTACTGAGTCCCTTCTGATCGACAGGACATAATGATAGTGTAAGCCTAGGTGGCGCTCTAGCCCCCTCCCTCCGCTTGTTCTCCTCAAGTGATGAAACACAATGCCTACCCGTACTGAGTCCCTTCTGAGGACATAATAATAGTGTAAGCCTAGGTGGCGCTCTAGCCCCCTCCCTCCGCTTGTTCTCGTCAAGTGAAACACAATGCCTCATGTCCCCGTAACCAGCAATCTAAAAGGTTCCCTGCTCCACATCCCAACCCGTACTGAGTCCCTTCTGATCAACAGGACATAATGATAGTGCAAGCCTAGGTGGCGCTCTAGCCCCCTCCCTCCGCTTGTTCTCGTCAAGTGAAACACAATGCCTCATGTCCCCGTAACCAGCAATCTAAAAGCTTCTCTGGTCCACATCCTAACCACGATGAGTCCCTTCTGATTGACAAGTCTCTCAGCCCCCACCCCACTTGTTCTCCTCGAAGAAAAGACAACGCATCATGTCCCTACAACCGGCACTCTAAAAGGTTCCCTGGCACCACATCCCAACCTCAAATTAGTCCTTATTAGGAGATTTAGGATATGGTCGGTGCTCTAGCCCCCACCACCCCCTTGATGTCCCCATAACCGGCAATCTCAAAGGTTCACTGGACTCGCGTCCCAATCTCATTTTGTTGTCTTTTCACATACTTCTACTGTCTGCGTCATTAATCAAAAATGTCAGGCCTAAACCACCACCATCCCGTCGGCCTACACTATTGTTACGTGGCCTGGCCCTAGATGGGAGGCATTCAATGAGGTTCGGATGTGAGTCCAGGGACCCTTGTAGATTGCTGGTTATGGGGACATGCTTTGTCATTTCACTTGAGAACAAGCTGGGGGGGGGGGGGGGTGGTAGAAGCGCCACATAGGCCTATACTATTGTGAAGTCACCTTGCCCTAGATGGGGTTGGGATTGTAGATTGCCGGTTATTTGGACATGATGTTTATGTCATTTCACTTGAGAAGAAACAAGCGGGGGGGGGGGGTGCTAGACCGGCACCTAGTTCCCCTACTAAGAAGGGACTAAAAATGAGGTTGGGATTTTGAACTGCCTGGGAACGTTTTACCGTATTAACCACTTTCCTGCACAGTTGTCTTTCTTGTCAATTTTTCAGTGCCCACTCCTTTTGCAGTCTTGCTATGGGGAATGTACACGTGAGTAGTGGAGCTGCGAGTTGCGACTCCTAGGGAAGACACGAGGGTCCCGGGACTTGGGTGCTGTGTGCCATTGAGCAAGACACTTATGACTCCCAGTAGCAAAAAGGGGCGGATCCAGGATTGTGAGAAAGGGGGGCATAGCCCCCAAGTCAGTGCGATAGCCAAAGACCCGAAGCCCCTGAGAGGTCTCGGATGAGATTTACTGGCATCTGACAACTTGAAATGTAACTTTTTCACAGAACACAGTAAGAAAATTACTGCCCTAGGAACACTGCAAAAGGATAAGTCCACAAGAACAACTCCACATGTCCAGAAGGGGTTTCCCATAATGACGTCATTCGATGGAATTCTTACACTTCTTGTTATGCGGTGAATCGTCTTTCTAGCCTCTAGGTCGAGGGAAATGATGTTAACTTGTAGGAATACTTTAAAGGGATCCTGAACCGCACCAGGCAAGTAGAAGAGCCTCGGTTTCATTTTACCGCCCAATTCTGACCCAAAACGAGGATGAATGAATGCCTGTCAATCATCGCGTGACGTCATTACTATGGAATTTACTACGCACTCCATGAATGGGGAAGTCCGGTGGTTTCGTTTCGTTTATGGCGATTTGCATACAACAATGCGTACTGCGCATGCTCAGAGATTAGGGGCGGAGCAAAGCTGAGAAAATGATGAATAGGAAATCGGAAGTTCCATTTTCGTGGGCGGTGAAAATGGCTCGAACTGCCAAATACAATGATGGGTTCAGGATCCCTTTAAGTAACTCCGTGTTTACATCGACGTTGTGACAACCATGCAGAGAGCAACCACAACAGCAGTTTGAATACGCAGCTACAAGAGCACAATTTATTAGAAGACAAAATACATTTTAATACATTTGTACCACAAAGGATGGCTTGCTTTTTTTCCAACTAAACTGGTCGCGCAACTGGAAATATGCAGAACTTCGCGCTGTAGCCCACTGCACTGAGAGACCACTCACTGTGATCATGCTGTGACTGGCCTATTAGCTAGATCGCTTTGGTGGTGACCAGTGGTGGTTACATTGTTTGCCGCTGTCAACGACCATTTTGAATGATTTCTTATCAAATGTCTTCACACACTGAAGCGTTTTCAAGTTCCTGCAGCCCATTTCCTTTAGTTACTATGTGCCACATTGCCCAATCACAACAGGTAATGGACACCCCCCCCCCCCCCCCCCCGAGGGTGAAAATGCAATAGTGTTTAAAGACCTTTAATTGCTGAAAGCCCCGAAGCATTTTCGTCGAAGAATCTATTCTGCCCAGATATGGTTCAAAGAGTTCATTTCAGCAGGGATAGCTAATATCAAGAGACCTGTGGCGATGTGGCGATGCCTGATCAAAAGGAACTGTCATCGTTGAAAACAGAGGCCAAAATGGTCTGAACTGCAATTTTTGTCCACTCCCTAGGGATATGGAATTCAAATACAAGAATAACAAGATATCAAAGTAACAGAACATATACCATAAGATACATAATACTAGTATAGAGTGGACACCCATACACCTTAAACTGTGTTGTAATCAAGTTTCAAATCATTGTTAGAAATTAAAAAGGGGTACATTATCGCCTAAATTGATCTGACACAAAAGTGTATGAGTCCATTGTGAAGGGAATGTTGGTTAAGCTTGATTAAGACAAAGGTTAAAGGTGTACAGGTGACAACTGTCGCATAGTAATTTGGGTTAAATGCATGTTTATACATAAATGGTGACGGTACATCATTTACAAAACAAGGAAAAATCTAAAAGCATAAGCCAATCAAAAAATACCAGTAGGCCTAATTGATTCATTAATGGGTCATTCTTCAAAAATTGTGATCATAAAAAGATGATATTTTCTGTAGAATGACCTTGACAATCAATCAATCAATCATCAATCGAATTCATTCATTTCATCATAGGGTAAACCAACTTACCGTATAAGCGCGAATATAAACGCATGCGCTTATAAACGAAAACTGAGTGTTTTGGGGCTGTTTTGCCACCTATACTTTTCCCACCTATACTTTTAAGCGCATGCGCTGATAATTTTACTGACCGTGGTGTTCCAAATATAGGCGCAGTGACTTCCCGTTATAGATGCAGCTCAGGCTCTAATTTATGCATAGTAAATGATGCACGGTAGCGGTGCATAACGATATTTGAATACAAACTCGAATTCTGTACATCATATACGTAGGACATGTAGGAATAAGCTAATAATATACACGTTTGGGGAGTTTATTCCGTACTTCTCTGCATATGCATTTTTCTCATCTATAAGCGCATGCTCTTATAACCAAGCACAGATACTGGTTGTTTAAAATGGATTTCTCAGACATAAAAACATTCTGAGTAATCACCAACACATTCACCGAGGGTAGCTGAAAGCTCTGAGTTGATGAATCTGAGGAAATGAAATGGTACAGGGACCATGTGCTCACCTCGCGACAACTGACATTTCTGCTCAAAAATGAATTTAGCTTAGATCGAAGGATAGACAAGATTTCAGGATGGCCACCAGCCATTTTGTATATCAGATCAAGGCAAACAAGCCTAGAACATCATGACTTACATGATAAATGAGTTATAAGCCAAAGTGAAATTGGCCTGGCGGCCATATTGGATGTCTGATCGAGCCAAAATTCCGTGTCATGGTTGAGGGTATTTAGCTAAATGCTAGCCTCATGACTTAGGACTGTGCCAATAGCATTCCACATCTTTAAAAGTTGCTCATGCACTGCAATGTGCAACTCAACCTTTCACCCCAACCCCTAGTATCTATGTATTTGGCAAATACATAGATACTAGGGGTTGGGGTGAAAGGTTGAGATTTTGGACTGCAGCATATTTTGGAAGCTGGGTTGGGTGTATACAAAACCAAGACCTAAGACATAAGACCTAAGACCTAAGATCCCCCGAAGTACAAAAGTAAGACCCAGGTACAAAACTAAGATCCCCCGAGGTAAAAACTAAGACCCGGGGAGGCCAATTCCAAACTAAAATTTTGAAGAAAAATATCAGAGTCTTAGTTTTGTACATCAGGGGATCTTAGTTTTGTACGTACAAAACTAAGATCCCCCGAGGTACAAAACTACAAAACTAAGATCCCCGAGGTACAAAACTAAGACCCAATTCCAAACTGAAATTTTGAAGAAAAATATCAGAGTCTTAGTTTTTTGTACATCAGGGGATCTTAGTTTTGTACATACAAAACTAAGATCCCCGAGGTACAAAACTAAGACCCAATTCCAAACTGAAATTTTGAAGAAAAATATCAGAGTCTTAGTTTTGTACATCAGGGGATCTTAGTTTTGTACGTACAAAACTAAGATCCCCCGAGGTACAAAACTAAGACCCAATTCCAAACTGAAATTTTGAAGAAAAATATCAGAGTCTTAGTTTGACTCTGATATTTTTCCAAATTCTGCCCCTCTTTCGAATTCATTTTGATGTAGTAGTATCACCTTTGAGATGCATGCAGTTGCTCCATCTGAATAATACCTCCATATGCACTATGCAGGCACGACCGGTCATCACTCTAGCATAATCTAGCATATACGGCCTCCATCCAGCTCCACAAAAAGTGGCGAAACCGGTGCAATACTCCTTTGAGTCATTCGGAGGAGCGCCGCCATCGGAAGAGTTGAAACGAGTAAAATATGAACGTTTTCTTATCCATCAATTACATACTAACCGAGTCAAACAACGTTATTGTTCTCCGCTTGTTCTCGTCAAGTGATGAAACACAATGCCTCATGTCCCCGTAACCAGCAATCTGAAAGGTTCCCTGCTCCACATCTCAACCCGCACTGAGTCCCTTCTGATCGACAGGACAAATGATAGTGTAAGCCTAGGTGGCGCTCTAGCCCCCTCCCTCCGCTTGTTCTCCTCAAGTGATGAAACACAATGCCTACCCGTACTGAGTCCCTTCTGAGGACATAATAATAGTGTAAGCCTAGGTGGCGCTCTAGCCCCCTCCCTCCGCTTGTTCTCGTCAAGTGAAACACAATGCCTCATGTCCCCGTAACCAGCAATCTAAAAGGTTCCCTGCTCCACATCCCAACCCGTACTGAGTCCCTTCTGATCAACAGGACATAATGATAGTGTAAGCCTAGGTGGCGCTCTAGCCCCCTCCATCCGCTTGTTCTCGTCAAGTGAAACACAATGCCTCATGTCCCCGTAACCAGCAATCTAAAAGCTTCTCTGGTCCACATCCTAACCACGATGAGTCCCTTCTGATTGACAAGTCTCTCAGCCCCCACCCCACTTGTTCTCCTCGAAGAAAAGACAACGCATCATGTCCCTACAACCGGCACTCTAAAAGGTTCCCTGGCACCACATCCCAACCTCAAATTAGTCCTTATTAGGAGATTTAGGATATGGTCGGTGCTCTAGCCCCCACCACCCCCTTGATGTCCCCATAACCGGCAATCTCAAAGGTTCACTGGACTCGCGTCCCAATCTCATTTTGTTGTCTTTTCACATACTTCTACTGTCTGCGTCATTAATCAAAAATGTCAGGCCTAAACCACCACCATCCCGTCGGCCTACACTATTGTTACGTGGCCTGGCCCTAGATGGGAGGCATTCAATGAGGTTCGGATGTGAGTCCAGGGACCCTTGTAGATTGCTGGTTATGGGGACATGCTTTGTCATTTCACTTGAGAACAAGCTGGGGGGGGGGGGGGGGGGTAGAAGCGCCACATAGGCCTATACTATTGTGAAGTCACCTTGCCCTAGATGGGGTTGGGATTGTAGATTGCCGGTTATTTGGACATGATGTTTATGTCATTTCACTTGAGAAGAAACAAGCGGGGGGGGGGGGGGGGTGCTAGACCGGCACCTAGTTCCCCTACTAAGAAGGGACTAAAAATGAGGTTGGGATTTTGAACTGCCTGGGAACGTTTTACCGTATTAACCACTTTCCTGCACAGTTGTCTTTCTTGTCAATTTTTCAGTGCCCACTCCTTTTGCAGTCTTGCTATGGGGAATGTACACGTGAGTAGTGGAGCTGCGAGTTGCGACTCCTAGGGAAGACACGAGGGTCCCGGGACTTGGGTGCTGTGTGCCATTGAGCAAGACACTTATGACTCCCAGTAGCAAAAAGGGGCGGATCCAGGATTGTGAGAAAGGGGGGCATAGCCCCCAAGTCAGTGCGATAGCCAAAGACCCGAAGCCCCTGAGAGGTCTCGGATGAGATTTACTGGCATCTGACAACTTGAAATGTAACTTTTTCACAGAACACAGTAAAAAAATTACTGCCCTAGGAACACTGCAAAAGGATAAGTCCACAAGAACAACTCCACATGTCCAGAAGGGGTTTCCCATAATGACGTCATTCGATGGAATTCTTACACTTCTTGTTATGCGGTGAATCGTCTTTCTAGCCTCTAGGTCGAGGGAAATGATGTTAACTAGTAGGAATACTTTAAAGGGATCCTGAACCGCACCAGGCAAGTAGAAGAGCCTCGGTTTCATTTTACCGCCCAATTCTGACCCAAAACGAGGATGAATGAATGCCTGTCAATCATCGCGTGACGTCATTACTATGGAATTTACTACGCACTCCATGAATGGGGAAGTCCGGTGGTTTCGTTTCGTTTATGGCGATTTGCATACAACAATGCGTACTGCGCATGCTCAGAGATTAGGGGCGGAGCAAAGCTGAGAAAATGATGAATAGGAAATCGGAAGTTCCATTTTCGTGGGCGGTGAAAATGGCTCGAACTGCCAAATACAATGATGGGTTCAGGATCCCTTTAAGTAACTCCGTGTTTACATCGACGTTGTGACAACCATGCAGAGAGCAACCACAACAGCAGTTTGAATACGCAGCTACAAGAGCACAATTTATTAGAAGACAAAATACATTTTAATACATTTGTACCACAAAGGATGGCTTGCTTTTTTTCCAACTAAACTGGTCGCGCAACTGGAAATATGCAGAACTTCGCGCTGTAGCCCACTGCACTGAGAGACCACTCACTGTGATCATGCTGTGACTGGCCTATTAGCTAGATCGCTTTGGTGGTGACCAGTGGTGGTTACATTGTTTGCCGCTGTCAACGACCATTTTGAATGATTTCTTATCAAATGTCTTCACACACTGAAGCGTTTTCAAGTTCCTGCAGCCCATTTCCTTTAGTTACTATGTGCCACATTGCTCAATCACAACAGGTAATGGACACCCCCCCCCCCCCCCCGAGGGTGAAAATGCAATAGTGTTTAAAGACCTTTAATTGCTGAAAGCCCCGAAGCATTTTCGTCGAAGAATCTATTCTGCCCAGATATGGTTCAAAGAGTTCATTTCAGCAGGGATAGCTAATATCAAGAGACCTGTGGCGATGTGGCGATGCCTGATCAAAAGGAACTGTCATCGTTGAAAACAGAGGCCAAAATGGTCTGAACTGCAATTTTTGTCCACTCCCTAGGGATATGGAATTCAAATACAAGAATAACAAGATATCAAAGTAACAGAACATATACCATAAGATACATAATACTAGTATAGAGTGGACACCCATACACCTTAAACTGTGTTGTAATCAAGTTTCAAATCATTGTTAGAAATTAAAAAGGGGTACATTATCGCCTAAATTGATCTGACACAAAAGTGTATGAGTCCATTGTGAAGGGAATGTTGGTTAAGCTTGATTAAGACAAAGGTTAAAGGTGTACAGGTGACAACTGTCGCATAGTAATTTGGGTTAAATGCATGTTTATACATAAATGGTGACGGTACATCATTTACAAAACAAGGAAAAATCTAAAAGCATAAGCCAATCAAAAAATACCAGTAGGCCTAATTGATTCATTAATGGGTCATTCTTCAAAAATTGTGATCATAAAAAGATGATATTTTCTGTAGAATGACCTTGACAATCAATCAATCAATCATCAATCGAATTCATTCATTTCATCATAGGGTAAACCAACTTACCGTATAAGCGCGAATATAAACGCATGCGCTTATAAACGAAAACTGAGTGTTTTGGGGCTGTTTTGCCACCTATACTTTTCCCACCTATACTTTTAAGCGCATGCGCTGATAATTTTACTGACCGTGGTGTTCCAAATATAGGCGCAGTGACTTCCCGTTATAGATGCAGCTCAGGCTCTAATTTATGCATAGTAAATGATGCACGGTAGCGGTGCATAACGATATTTGAATACAAACTCGAATTCTGTACATCATATACGTAGGACATGTAGGAATAAGCTAATAATATACACGTTTGGGGAGTTTATTCCGTACTTCTCTGCATATGCATTTTTCTCATCTATAAGCGCATGCTCTTATAACCAAGCACAGATACTGGTTGTTTAAAATGGATTTCTCAGACATAAAAACATTCTGAGTAATCACCAACACATTCACCGAGGGTAGCTGAAAGCTCTGAGTTGATGAATCTGAGGAAATGAAATGGTACAGGGACCATGTGCTCACCTCGCGACAACTGACATTTCTGCTCAAAAATGAAGGATAGACAAGATTTCAGGATGGCCACCTGGCAGCCATTTTGTATATCAGATCAAGGCAAACAAGCCTAGAACATCATGACTTACATGATAAATGAGTTATAAGCCAAAGTGAAATTGGCCTGGCGGCCATATTGGATGTCTGATCGAGCCAAAATTCCGTGTCATGGTTGAGGGTATTTAGCTAAATGCTAGCCTCATGACTTAGGACTGTGCCAATAGCATTCCACATCTTTAAAAGTTGCTCATGCACTGCAATTTGCAACTCAACCTTTCACCCCAACCCCTAGTATCTATGTATTTGGCAAATACATAGATACTAGGGGTTGGGGTGAAAGGTTGAGATTTTGGACTGCAGGCTGGGTTTCAACATTTTCAATGAAATGGCCAGGGCCATTGTGCTCACCTCATGTGGAGGAAAGATGGATAAAGAGCATGGTCTTGTGTCATGTAGTGTTAGGTTTGATGTAGGTCCAAGCAATTACAATTTCCCCAAAATGGCCAATTTACAGTACATTCGACCTCTGTGACCTTGAAAAGCAGGTCAAATCAAAGAAGACCCGGGTGACACATTGAATGGTTGTTAGAATTAGATGTACCTATGATATAAAATTGGTGCCAATCGGGCAAGTCATTACTAGGAATAATGGCATTTTGAAGAATTTAGGATTTGGCCCTCTCCCTGGAGGCCAAACGGCAAATCAGATCGCACCAAACTTCGGTACCTGAGATCACCTGACCAAGGGGTACATGTGTACTTAATTTGTGATCAATAGTCATTGCAGTTAAGAAACGTGTCATAGTTACGGCCTGACGGCGAATTTAGGCCATTTGACCTCTGTGACCTTGACAAGAAGGTCAAATTAAAAACCTGTGTGACATATACTGTATGGTGGTTAGATGTACCCATGATATCAAATTGGTGGCAATCGGGCAAGAAGTTAAGGAATAATCACATTTTTAAGGTTTTTGGATTTTGCCCCCTGGTGGTCAAGTGGTGAATCATATTGGACCAAACTTCGGTCCCTGAGATCACCTGACTAAGGGGTAAATGTGTACCAAATTTGGTATCAATAGTCATTGCAGTTTAAAAACGTGCCATCGTTACATCCTAACGGCCAATTTACACCATTTGACCTCTGTGACCTTGACAAGAAGGTCAAATTAAAAACCTGTGTGACATATACTGTATGGTGGTTAGATGTACCCATGATATCAAATTGGTGGCAATCGGGCAAGAAGTTAAGGAATAATCACATTTTTAAGGTTTTTGGATTTTGCCCCCTGGTGGTCAAGTGGTGAATCATATTGGACCAAACTTCGGTCCCTGAGATCACCTGACTAAGGGGTAAATGTGTACCAAATTTGGTATCAATAGTCATTGCAGTTTAGAAACGTGCCATCGTTACATCCTAACGGCCAATTTACACCATTTGACCTCTGTGACCTTGAAAAGGAGGTCAAATCAAAAACCCGGAGGATATATGATGCACCATTGCTAGAAGTACCTACCATATTTTTTTCAAAATTTCCCGACTACTATTAAGGGAGATATTGCATATTTTCACTTTTAACGTTTGGCCCCCTGGTGGCCAAACCATGAAACGAATCGGACCGAAACTTGGTCTCCCAGGTGTCATTACATAAGGGTACATGTGTACCAAGTTTCAACTCAATAGCTCTAACAGTTACGAAACGTGCCCTGCTAACGGACGACGGACGACGACGGACGACGACGACGACGACGACGACGACGACGGACGACGGACGCCACGGTATGGGATAAGCTCACCTCTGCTAAGAGGTGAGCTAAAAATGGACAAAAAGATCCCTCACTTCATTCGCTTTGGGGAATTTTTCATTTGCTTGTATGGAACATAGGTAACCTTTGATACATTCATTTTCAGGATTATCTGACCCAACAGTTTGGTGCAAGCAGTAAACGAGTCAATATTGAAATTAACACCTTCTCTGAAATTGTATTCGGCTATTTTGGAAATTAAGATTTCATCAGTGGTTCGTTTAACATGGATTACCTCAGCCTGCATGGCACATATCTGAATGCCATACACTTCATTTTGATAAGTCATATGTGAAACAAGCTCAAGGACAAATTCTTTTTTCTCAACATCTATTAGTTTGCTGCCTTTCTTGAGAGATGCAATCAGGAAAATTTTGACAAATCCCCCAGCTCGTCCAGTATCTAAGTATAATACAATGTCTGGCACAAATGTTTTAATGACATCAGTATTAGATTCTGAACTTGGTGATGATGATCGTGCTGGGGATGACTTAAGAGGAGAATTATCAGAGAGGGAAGAATCTTCACCATCACCACGATCAAAGAACTTGAAAGATATTTTACGTCCAGTGGCATCATTTTTTGAAGAATGTCCTATGTTCATAACATCAATGAGGGTAAGGTTCAGTATGTCAACTAACTTCTGCAACCACACCTGTAATCCTGCTCTGCCTGTCCCATTAGCCATGTTGTTCACAAATGCTCTTTTGATGCCTCTTTGAGCCCTGTCCCAACCTGAAAAGTACAAAACAATCATGAATACTGAAGGAACATCTACATATGAGGAAAGAATTTATCAACTAGAATTGACTTACCAGTCAATTTGTAAGAGTGCCCTAACTGACACAATGGGAGTGTGACTGTGAGTTGATGAGAAGATTTTGATGCCAGATCGACGGACATGACAGAATCGTCTGTGCACAGGATTTGTATTATCGGGGTATGTGATGTTTACTGTATCATCACAGGCAGGTGCATTGGGTGCATTAAACACATGGGTATCGCACATTGCCCATACAATAGCGGGATCGGGACAGGAGCTCAGACGCTAAAGCAGGGAGCATGACCAGATTCGACGAAGATGAGTGTGGGTCATGGAATTGTGGCGACAAATTTAATGCGTTGGAGGTGTCTAGGTACGCCATTGGCTGCTACGCCATATACCATTTGCCATTACGCCATGGAATTGTTTCTGACGCACCCTCTCAAGATGGCTCCCAAAAAATATGTTTATTGACATTGGTTGTCCACGTTAATCTATCGATTATATAGATTCAGATAGCAATCACCAAACATGGTGACAGCGGTTTAAAGACCCATGAACTCTAGAACAGGTACAATAGTTTAGTTTTGTCAAAAATGGCAAAATTGAGCCCCCCAGAACCGTTTAAATTCGACAAACCATCGCAATGGCCCGAGTGGAAAAAGCGTTTCGAGCGCTACCGGTTGGCCGCGAAAGTCAACAAAGAAGACGGCTTAGTGCAGGTTTCTACCCTCATTTATGCCATGGGAAAGGAGGCTGAGAATGTCTTTGAGTCCTTTAAGCTTTCTGAGGAAGATCAGAAGAAAATTGACGTAGTTCTGGGCAAATTTGATGGACATTTTGTACCAAAAAGAAATGTCATTCATGAACGTGCTGTGTTCAATCAACGCATACAAAAAGGTGATGAGACTGTAGAATCGTTTGTACGTGCATTGTACGAGATGTCTGAGCACTGTGACTTTGGTACCACTCGAAATGACATGATCAGGGACAGGTTGGTCATCGGTATAAAAGACCGTGAAGTGTCGAAAGATTTGCAACTAAAAACGAAACTGACACTTGATGATGCAATCGAGACTGCTAGACAGTCTGAGCAGGTGACCACACAGATGGAGCAGCTGACACTTGGTGGAGCCAAGTCGACCGTTAGTGAGGTCAAACGTGGGGCCCGTGGTACCGGTATGCCCCAGCGTGGATTTCGTGGTGGACATCGTCGTGGGAGTCGTGGAAATCGTCATTCGTGGAGAGGCCAGCAACGTAATAATGATCGTGGAAACTACCAAGAGTACGACCCACAGCAAACGTGCGGAAAATGTGGGTATGGTCGCCACAAGTCAACCGAAACGTGTCCAGCACGGGACGCGTTATGTAATCGGTGTCACCAAAAGGGCCACTTCAAGAGTCGATGTAGGTCCAAAACGGTGAAGGAGGTCGTTGTTTCGCAATACGAGCCTGACGAGGAATATTTCTTAGGAAACGTCGGAATTCAAGATTCGAAACCGGGAGATGACTGGACGGTCAATCTCAAAATTCACGGAAAGTCAATCGCGTTCAAAATTGATACAGGCGCTGATGTTTCAATCATAAATAAAGATATTTATGAGTCGCTAAGGCCAAAACCCGCTTTGGTCCAGCCAAATGTTATTCTTGATAGTCCTGGGGGAAAGTTAGATACCCTGGGTACGTTTATCGCGCCTGTTGTGCATTGTGGTGTTCGATATAAGTTCAAAGTTTATGTCGTGTCAGGAGCTTCGAAAAGTTGCCTGATTAGCCGTAGTGTCGCCACTGGTCTTGGTCTAGTTCAGCGAGTCGAGGAAATCAAGGAATCTGTGTTTGGCGCATGTGGTTTGATGAACTGTGACCCTGTGAAAATCAAGATACGCGATGATGCTGAGCCGTATAGCGTCAATTCTGCTAGAAAGATTGCCTATACTACCTAAGGTAAAGGCCGAAATTGAGCGCATGCATGCGGCAGATGTGATTGAGTCTGTCACTGAGCCGACCCCGTGGTGCTGTCCGATTGTTCCTGTACCCAAAAAGGATGGGTCGGTCAGAATTTGTGCAGATTTGAAAAAGTTGAATCAGGCTGTTCAACGTGAACGATATCAACTTCCAACCCTTGATGATGTTATCCACAAGTTGTCAGGAGCAACCGTCTTCACAACTCTTGACGCTTCTAGTGGATACTGGGCGGTGCCTCTTGACAAGGAGAGCCGCTTATTGACCACGTTCATAACTCCGATGGGCAGATTTTGCTTCCGTCGTTTACCGTTTGGTGTCTCCTGTGCTAGTGAGATTTTTCAGCGAATTATGAACGATTTATTAGAGGGAACTGGTGCAATTGTCTGGCAGGACGATATTCTAATTTACGGGAAAACCGTCGAGGAACACGATGCTATGTTAGACGCTGTCATGCAGCGCATTGAGAAATCTGGGTTAAAGCTGAACAAACCCAAATGTAAATTCCGAAAACCAAGCCTGAGATATGTAGGTCACAAATTCGATTCCAGCGGTGTTAGTCCTGACGAGGAAAAAGTGAAAGCGATCGCAGAGTTAGAGCCGCCGAGTGACGTTCCAGGATTGCGACGTGTCCTCGGAATGATCAATTACCTGGGACGATATATTCCCAATTTAGCGACTGTCATAGCTCCGCTCAATGAGTTGTTACATCACGACAAAGTGTTTCAATGGGGACCGCCCCAGAGCGAAGCGTTCGAAAATGTCAAGGCCCTGATTTGCAGTGCCCCAGTCTTGGCATACTATGACGTCAACAAAGAGACAATTGTGAGCGCTGACGCGAGTAGTTACGGTATTGGAGGAATTCTGATGCAGCGACACGGCACTGAACTCAAACCCGTAGCATTTTGTTCAAGAACGCTCAGCAAGGCTGAGCAAAATTACGCTCAGATTGAAAAAGAGTGTCTCGCGTCGGTGTGGACCTGTGAGAAATTTCGAAGATACTTACAGGGACTTGAATCATTTAGATTAGAGACTGACCATAAGCCTTTGGTACCCCTCATGAACACTCGTGATCTCGATCAAGTACCATTACGTTGTCAGAGACTATTGATGCGTCTCATGCCGTTCAGCTGTCAGGCTGAGCATGTGCCAGGTAAATACCTGGTAGTCGCGGATACGCTGTCGAGACAGCCATTGAAATGCGCAGATATCGATAGTACCCCTGAACAGGACATTACTTTTTACGTGAATGCCGTTATCTCCGCAAAACCCATGACTGACCAGCGATTGGTCGAAATTCGCGAGGAAACAGCGCGTGATGAAGAACTGACTGAAGCCATGAAAATCACGCTTGAAGGCTGGCCACAACATAGCCGTAATGTGCCCGCCTCTGTACTTGAACTGTACAATGTTCGACATGGATTGTCGGTGTCCGATGGACTATTGCTCATGGGTGATCGAATCGTTATTCCGCGGAAAATGAGGTCCGATATACTAGCCCGTATTCACGATGGACATCAGGGAGTGAATAAGTGCCGCGAGCGCGCGAATATGTCTGTATTCTGGCCAGGCATAAACTATGACATTCAATGCATAGTGAAGGAATGCGAACATTGCCAGATTCGCAGTCCCACACAAAGACATGAGCCGATGATATCTACGCCTCAGCCAGATCGCCCCTGGCAGAAAATAGCAGCCGATTTCTGCGAAGTCGAGAAAGTGAAATACCTTGTGGTCATAGACTATTACTCGAAGTGGCTTGAGATAATCAAGATGAATGATACCCGAGCCGCTAGTGTGATTGCTAAGTACAAGACTCTGTTTGCTAGGTGGGGCGTGCCGCAAGAACATTTCTCTGATAACGGCCCGCCATTCGATTCAAACGCGTTCAAAGACTTTGCCAATGAATATGGCATAATGCTGACCACAAGTAGCCCGCATAATCCACAGGCCAATGGCCAAGCCGAAAGTGGAGTCGCTATCGCGGAAAGAATTCTGTGCCAGAATGATCCAGTGAAAGCACTGATGGTGTACAGGGCAACACCAGTTGTCTCAACAGGACATAGTCCTAGTCGTCTAATGATGGGACGTGAGATGAGTACAACATTGCCGATACTCTCAAAGACACTAGCACCTCATTGGCCTGATCGCGAAAGACTGTCAGAAAATGTAAAGAACACGCAAATGAACTATGAAAAACAGTACAATAGGAGGCATGGAGTTAGGCCTATGCCTGAACTAATGCCTGGTGATCGGGTCCGAGTCAAGTTGGACAATGAGTCCATGTGGGGACAGCCCACTATCGTCGTTAGACAGCACGAAACCCCTCGATCCTATGTCGTGCAGTCACAGTCAGGAAGGGAGTATCGTCGAAATCGCCGCCATTTACAACTTCTCCCGAAGACAAATGGCAGCAACAGCAAGGACAAAGCTTCGGACTCGTCCGAGTCACAACCAGCCGTACCGGTACATACAAATGTACAGCCAAGTATACAGCCGAATCCAGTACGAGAAACCCCAGCGTCGACTCCGAGTACGAATGCCGAATCGTCAATGTCACAACCAGTGACTACGAGATCCGGGAGGACTGTGAAGCCTCCAGGTTGGCAGAAAGACTTTGCGAAATAGACGCTATAACATTGACATTTTAGGCCTATTATATTTGGGTCATGCAATCGGCTGTGCTGGGTCGAAATACCCGTCGGTGTGCGGCAGGGGACGGGCAGTCTACCCCTAACCTGCAGTGTAGGCTTTGCTTTGGAGAAAGAGTTCTTTTTGTATCTTTCATGCTTGTATGTTGTGTGTGTTATTTTTGTGTGCCCGTTGTAATTTCTGAGTTTAAAAGAGTTGATAAGTTTGGTTGCGAGTTAACTGGTTTCAGTTTACCAGTGTGATTTTAGGACTTTGATTATACCAAAAATCTGGTATGTTATGACATTTAGTTTTCAAGCTTAAAAACTTTAAAGGGGAGATGTCTAGGTACGCCATTGGCTGCTACGCCATATACCATTTGCCATTACGCCATGGAATTGTTTCTGACGCACCCTCTCAAGATGGCTCCCAAAAAATATGTTTATTGACATTGGTTGTCCACGTTAATCTATCGATTATATAGATTCAGATAGCAATCACCAAACAGGAGGGAGTTTGTGTTCACCATCGTTTTACATCGACATTATGCCCGACGCTGCATGCACTGCCAAATCATGAAATGACCTCCTTTGGCAAGAGCACAAAATATATACAGCCCGACTGACCACGTAGGTACATTGTAGGTGAAAGCAGTGTTGTAAATGCTAATGAAGCAATCTAGGGGGGTCATTTCCAAAAAGTATCCAAAAAGTGCTATTCTCTCAGACAGACAACACTCTTAGAGCGAACTAGCCGCACCATCATCGACTTCGCCACACTTGAGTCCCTCTATTATCCGTAATGGGAAGCACTAGATTTTATGAATGAATTTCTAACTACGTCATCTCATTATAATACTACGGAATTTACTACGATCACATGACCAGTGTACCACAGTGCATTTGTACACAAAACATATATTATCCACAGGGTCTGAGATCCGATGATTTCATCCAAACATGGTCGTTCAAACTCAACATTTAGGAGGTGAAATGATAATATCACTGTCGCAACTGGCCTCTACCAACCTCAAACTTACTCCAGTCCAATACCAATGGATTGAAGTTGGATTGCTTGTACTTCCAATAATCTGCCTCCAAAGTCGTAGTGTGGAACAAAATGGCGGAATGTTTCGGTTTTTGGAATGTAGGCGTTGTATACAAATGCATTGCAAGCTCCCCCGACCAATCACACTCGCGGATCCGGTAGACGCTACCCGGCCTACGATACGGCAAAATTCCCAATGTAAAAGTGTATTGTGGGACCGCGGGCACCAGTCTAAAAATCACGCGGTAGCAGTTTCAAGCGCCCCACAAATTTATGAATGAAATGGTGTGTATATCGCGGGCCGCGATAGCAGAACGAGAGTTCACTTCAGACGAGCGCGGCTAGTTCGCTTTTAAAGACCCCCCAGGCCAATATCACATTTCATCCCGGATTTGCTACAGTTTTAATTCATCGGACCATGGCACATAAGACCAGTGCCAGTGTGTTTTGGCCATGGTCGACTGTCCATGTCAAAATTACTCCAGTGGATGGAAAGTATTATGAGGTATGGATGCAGGGGTTATGATTTATCCCTAAACATCATTCATGTCTACAGACTTAGCACACCGTATTCACAAAACTGTGAGGTTCCAGCACACCCAATGAGCTTATACTTACTGATCTCAATGTCCCCTTTGTCACTCCATCTGGGATCCCCACAGCCACCAGTTCCATTTTTAAGGCATACAACCGTCTGAAGTGCAGCATTGCAGGAAGTACTAAAGGCTCTTATGTCATTAAGAACAGTCTCAGGTAGGGGTTCGAATTCTTCTTTATTAAGGCCATCGATCTTGTTCCATGTAAGATATGATGGTTCACACTGGTGAGCTCTGTAAATCTTACCACCCATGGGTTCCATGAGTACCTCAAGATGTGCTGCTTTGGAATATGCATACTTCGATGGAACAAGTCCTCGTATTTCTACATAAGCGGCCTTGATGACAGGGTCACTGGAGAAATCCTGCAAAGAGGATGAACAATTTTTTAAAAATTAATTTCCATTCACCTCCTAGGCTCCTCATGAAATGTCAACTGCAGCAACTAAAGCAATGTTTATGTACCAAAGCTTGAAATAACTCTTAGGTCTTGGAGCAATTTTGCTTTCGTGGGATCTCATTTGAGTAGCTATTTTTGGGGCTTGGGTAGGTAGCGACTTTTTTTATAAAAAATTGCATCTGGCGTAACTGCTGAGAGAGACTGAACTCAGCCCTGTATACCGAAGAATATAATTTTATGAAATAATGTTTTCAGCTCAGCTGATCAATCAGAAAATCCTGGCAAATGCTTTTTCTGAATTTCGGACTTGTGGGATGTCGGACTAGATCCATGCGCTTGATTGGGAACAACCCCTGAAAATGTCAAATCGTACATGTATTTTTCACTCCACCTATTCCAAACATTTTAGACCAGGCCTCAGCCATTTTGTCAGCAGGTGACTTGACGTCAGAGACATGGCTCACATGGCATATTCTGTTGAGCACTCCACTCGTGACGTTGCATCCACGCGGCCTGGCTTGTTGCGCGTCATTGACTTGAGACAAAAAATGCAACGAATTTTGGTAACCAATCGCATGTAGCTCGACCATTTCTGATCGGATCCTTGATTGTGATAGCAGCTTTTGTTCAGTTCTCCATTCCAGGCCATGGGCTTTCCGGAGAAGTCATATCCGAGGCAGAATCCTCTCTTTCGTAGCGTCGCCTGCGGTTTATTTGCAGCCCAATCACCCATTTATGTAAACGTAGGGAGTGTTTTGGATGTATTTCTGTACAAAATCCACTGCTCATGCTGAAAAATTGCCATTGAAACAGGGCTTCCAAAGGAGTTTTTTGGTGGAGAGTCCCAGACCTCTGGCAGTTTTGCCATGAGGGTCCTTTCATATTTTGGGGGGTCCCCATTTTTCCATGCCCAATTTTAACTTAATTCAAGGGTTTTCTTTTAAACAACTCTGCATCGTCATGTTGCTTTTTGTGTTAGTGCCATCCTCAACGGCCAGTTACCACAGTCTTCCAAATACTTTGAAACCCAGAGCCTTGGTTAATTTTCATCGTGCGTCCCTGGGACTCAAGCACCAAAACTATGGTGCCTCCTTTGGAGTTTTCGTGCGTATTTGACCCTGGAGCTCGGGTCCCCGGAAGCCCTGTTGAAAGTGGCACATATGTATTGTACAGGTATTCAGCTTTAATTTGGTACCTTCAGCGTTGGAATCCATAATGATTTCTTGGTGTATATGGAGTAATTTCCCAGAAGTGTCATGGTATTTTTTATGTAAACGTTGTTCCCAATCAATCAAGCGCATGGATATGATACCAGTCTCCAAAATGTTGGACTTGTGGGATTTCAGAGTTGTGGGGTCCAGATGTCGGACTTAGGGACTAGGCCTATGTCTATGATACCTTGTTTAATGAAACGGCCAGGGGCCATTGTGCTCACCGTAAGTATTTTTAGTAGACAGTTACAGAAAGTGCTACAGTATGTAGGCCTCTCATAATTTTATACATGCATCTGTGACCAGTTCAGAGCCGGCCCTGGCCAAGTGGTGAATCCGAGACTTGTGGTTCCAAGCTTGTAGAGTCTAGGTGAAAATGATAGTGAAGAAACGTGCCACTCCATGACAATGGTGAATATATTTTTAACTTTGACCTCAGTGACCCTGACAGGTAGGTCAAATAACAAACCAGGGTGATATGTGATGTAGACACATCCACCTGACCATAACAATTTCATCACTCGTTACACTACAGCAATCGGCAAAAAACGATTTCCAAGATGGCCGCCTAATTAAATCTATGGCACCAAATAAATCAAAAAATGAAGAAAATGTAAGATAGAACTCAGAAAAGAAAAAAGGAAAAGATGAAAAATAAAAATATTTTTGGCTGTCCTTGACCGGGGTTTGAACTCACGACCTTTGGATTGCCACAATACGAGGAAAAACCCACAAAACATGCAATTTCGGCCATATTTGAATTCCGATCTGGCTGAAACTTGGCATACAAATAGTGGCTTCTTAGATGCATCATTACACAAAATTAAAACTCTTTACATTGAACAACGACAAAACGTACCAAGAACGGTAAAGTTTTCAACTTTGACCTCTGTGAACTTGAAAGGTGGGTCAAATCAAAAACCCGTAAGATATGTGATGTATCCTTGCTGGGAGTACCTACCATGAAACTTTTATCAAAAACAAATCAGTAATAAGCGAGAAATCACACTTTTTGAGTTTTGAGTTTGGGCCCCCTGGTGGCCAAGTCAATAATCAGACCGAACCAAAATTCAGTGTAAAAGGTCAACTGACCTAGGGGGTCATTTGTTCACAGTTTCAAGTTCATAACTGTTGCGGTTGAGAAATGTGCCATAGTTACACTCAAACGGCAAATTTACGCCATTTGACCTCTGCGACCTTAAAAAGTAGGTCAAATCCAAAAAATCGTGCAACATCTGAGGTAACCTTGCTAGGGGTCCCTGCCATAAAAATTTCATCAAAAACAATTCGCTAATAAGCAGGCTATTGCACTTCTTACTTTTTCTGTTTTGGCCCCCTGGTGGCAAAGTCAAGAATCAGATCAGGCTGAAATTCAGCATCAGAGGTTATCTGATATAGGGGGTTATATGTACCAAGTTTCAAGCTCATAGCTTTGGTGGTTGAGAAACGTGCCATAGTTACACTCAAACGGACAATTCACACCATTTGACCTCTGTGACCTTGAAAAGTAGATCAAATTAAAAACCCGTAAGATATATGATGTATCCTTGCTATGAGTACCTACCACAAAAGTTTTATCGAAAACAAGTCACTAATAAGCGAGATATCACACTTTTTAGATATCCACATTTGGCCCCCTGGTGGCCAAGTAGAGAATCAGATCGGACAGAAATTTAGTGTCACGGGTCATCTGACCTAGGGGGTCATGTGTACAAAGTTTTAAGTTCAGAGGCCTAGCGGTTAAAAAACGTGCCACTGTTTTTGAACTAGGATACGACGGACGACGACGACGACGACGACGGACGACGGACACTGCGGTATCGTATAGACTCCCCTACGGTGAGCCAAAAACCGATTTCCATTGTCGGACCAAATAGGCTATAGCTACTTAGGCCTAATAATACTTGGGCCCTTGTTGGGGGGACACCGTCTGTTGTGCATATTCTTAGTGCATATTCTTAGGCCAACAACCAGCTGACAACCAATGAATGATCATAGGCCATTTCACACCATGGCCCTCAAATGACGTCACGTACGACAGTGCATGAGGATGCACGTGCGCAATGTATTGCGAGGTAGGCACATAGGGCCTACATCGCACAATGCATTTTCATGCACTGCTGGGTCATTCCATATGAAATCAACCAAGGCTCCAAGAGTGGCAAATTTGGGGGTCCGTCAGCAAAAAAGCAGTTTTTGACTGCCAATAGCATGGACATTTATGGGTTAATTTGGTGTTTTATACTTTTAAGTTGTTTACCTATGGAAGGTTGATACTTCCTGAAATGAAATGGCCAGGGCCATTGTGCTCACCTCATGTGGAGGAAAGATGGAAAAAGAGCATGGTCTTGTGTCATGTAGTGTTAGGTTTGATGTAGGTCCAAGCAATTACAATTTCCCCAAAATGGCCAATTTACAGTACATTCGACCTCTGTGACCTTGAAAAGTAGGTCAAATCAAAGAAGACCCGGGTGACACATTGAATGGTTGTTAGAATTAGATGTACCTATGATATAAAATTGGTGCCAATCGGGCAAGTCATTACTAGGAATAATAGCATTTTGAAGAATTTAGGATTTGGCCCCCTCCCTGGAGGCCAAACGGCAAATCAGATCGCACCAAACTTCGGTACCTGAGATCACCTGACCAAGGGGTACATGTGTACTTAATTTGTGATCAATAGTCATTGCAGTTAAGAAACGTGCCATGGTAACGGCCTGACGGCGAATTTACACCATTTGACCTCTGTGACCTTGACAAGAAGGTCAAATTAAAAACCTGTGTGACATATACTGTATGGTGGTTAGATGTACCCATGATATCAAATTGGTGGCAATCGGGCAAGAAATTAAGGAATAATCACATTTTTAAGGTTTTTGGATTTTGCCCCCTGGTGGTCAAGTGGTGAATCATATTGGACCAAACTTTGGTCCCTGAGATCACCTGACTAAGGGGTAAATGTGTACCAAATTTGGTATCAATAGTCATTGCAGTTTAGAAACGTGCCATCGTTACATCCTATCGGCTAATTTACACCATTTGACCTCTGTGACCTTGAAAAGGAGGTCAAATCAAAAACCCGGAGGATATATGATGCACCTTTGCTAGAAGTACCTACCATATTTTTTTCAAAATTTCCCGACTACTATTAAGGGAGATATTGCATATTTTCACTTTTAATGTTTGGCCCCCTGGTGGCCAAACCATGAAACGAATCGGACCGAAACTTGGTCTCCCAGGTGTCATAACATAAGGGTTCATGTGTACCAAGTTTCAACTCAATAGCTCTAACAGTTACGAAACGTGCCCTGCTAACGGACGACGGACGACGACGACGACGACGACGACGACGGACGACGGACGCCACGGTATGGGATAAGCTCACCTCTGCTAAGAGGTGAGCTAAAAATGAAGTCAATACCTTTATTAGTCATTGAGTTATGGACCCTGAAAATGGTAATAATTCAATCTGCCACATCTGAAGGTGCCACGCCCACTTTTTTGACCCCCAGAAAATGAAAACCGCTAGGAATATTGAGCTCAAACTTGGCATTTTTTCATTTGGCACCAAATACAACATTCTATTAAAATTTGAAGGAAATCCATGACCATGACACTGGATAGTTTCTGAAATTTGGTTGATTATATGGAATGACCCTGCTGTACATTCGAGGGCCAGTGGTGCGGCAGTGGCAGGTGCGAGAAAATCTATTGTCAGATTGTTGCCGAATCACGATCCAATAGACCATTTGCGAAAGTCTCCATTTTGACAGCCAAAGGTGTAAACAAACCAGGAATACACGCGCCCCCTGTGCATGGTAAGTACATGTCCGGATTTCCGACCAAATTTTTTGAAAATCTAACGTACACGTGCCGAAATTAGGACATTGTTATTAGTAAAATATTACTTACGGTCAACTGCACTGAGGACAGGCAAGATGAAGCTATCGTTACCACAAAAAACGCCAAATTATATCCAAAATTTCTCACGTGGCCCATATTCGATTATTTCCCTAACGGGAAGGGAAGGAAATGACGTCGGTGAGGATGAAAGATGACCGAAGAAAGCGCCTGCCGGAACTAACGACAACGTCTTATATTAAAGTAGGCTGGTTTCCGTCGTAGCTACTTGGTGGCACCTTGGAGCGCGACCATCACAGCGCCATCACAGCATCAAAACGGGAAACCAGCCTAATAGAAAGTAGTGCGCGCGCATTTTGATTTAATGCCATGAATGCATAGTTAGGCAGTAAGCACATTCTTCGGCCTGTGAGAAAAGCAATCTAATATGCCGCGTGAGAAGTTGTGGATATAACATTAATAATAATAATGTGCCATTTTTTTAGGTAACGATAGATCTATCAATCATGCCTGTCCTCAGTCATGTCAGTGCAGTTGACAGATAGTTAAATTTAAGTAATAACAATGTCCTAATTTCAGCGTGTTTACGTTAGATTTTCGCAAAATTTGGCCGGAACTCTGGACATGTAGCCTACTTACCATGCACAGGGCCTGAGGGGTCGCGTGTATTCCTGGTTTGTTTTTACCTTTGGCTGTCAAAATGGCGACTTTGTTAGGCCTAGGCCTTTGGCCAACACGAAGGCAGCCTATGCCATGCATGCAGATGTACGGCATGTCCCGTGTACACACTACACAGTCATTAGGCCTACCGGTACCGGTATATACTGGCATACTGGTTACCATGTTACACTCACAGGGGCTTGACCTTGAGGCGAAGGTTGAAAATGTGTGCCAAGTGTCCAGGGAGGTCAGCAACGGCCCTCGCACAACGCCCCCTAGTAGAAGTGTATTATATAAAAAATTTTCTAGGGGGTGTTGTGTGAGGGCCTTCCCCTTGGCTTAGCTGACCTCCCTGGACACTTGGCACACATTTTCAACCTTCGCCTCAAGCCCCTGTGCCTGTGGTTACACTAGTACAGTGTCAGTGGGTGCAGTGTGGCAGTGCGTTAGCGGTTAGGCCAACCAGCATCACGTGGAACATTTTTCACCCGATCGATCGACTGACTCAGTTCAGTGACCGTGACCAGTCTATACCATCTCTCTAACAACTAGTTTCCTTAGCATTATGGCCGCCTGTACAAATGTACAGGGAATGGCTGCCCAACTTTCAATAAATCCTAATCCTAAGAAAAAAAAGGCTATTCGGAAAGTTGAAGCCAGATACACTCATTCATTTGATGATCTATGATGATCTAATCTTTCAGTTGACACTGTTTTTAGGAAAATTACTGAATGTTTATTTTGCACATAATCCTAAATTTGATGCACAAGCTGAGCTTCGTTTGTACACAGACACCCTGCGAAAGTCCCCCATTACAGGTCAAAAGGGGTAAACAAACCACATTTGTACAGCTCGATGCATTGGGAGTGCACGTGTATTCCTAGTTTGTTTACCCCTTTTGACCTGTAATGGCGGACTTTCGCAGGGCTGGTGACTGGTGATGTTGTGCGAGTCTTCAGTCTAAAGAACCCGTGTAGCGGCGATATAGTGTCCATTGTTAAGTTCCGCTAACTACAAACAATGAAAATACCGTGGAGCGAATTTCAACATACCTCACCTTGCAGCTGTTCCAAGCATTTTCTTTTAACACCCGGCACATATCGCGGTAGTGTGAGGGCAGCCATTGCGATTATAATGGATTGCAGTCTCGCGCCAACCACGGCGCGGCAACCTCAAACCCGGGGCTTGGTACGAACTGCACAACAGCGCCACCCTCGGCTCACCTCACCAAAGAAACAAATTCAAATTATTTTATTGCTTTCCAAAATTTGTGCATGGAATTGTAACAATAAAAAGATAAGAGCACTTGTATAAGATGAAACGAGACAGGCATATTTACAGGACATACCGGTAGACAATCAATAGGCCTATAGGGCCTATCAGATCCTCAAACTAAGACGGTTAACCCGTAATAAGAAACTGTGATTCACAAAATCAATGAATTTAAATATTTTGTAGTCACCTTTATTATATCCCATAAGGAAAACAAACATCATCAGACATTTTCTGAATGTAGGTAAATTCTTCAAGTTTCGATAATAGTGACAGCCGTTGTTGATGGTTTTAAGTAGGCCTACAGTGTAGCAGGAAGTGGTATTCATCTTCAATCTTCCCCAAATTACAGTTGGGATAGAGTCTATTTTCTAGTCGTGTCTTGGGCTTGGAGTGCCTTCCCCGTCTCAATTTTCAATTTATGTGAACTAGTTCTCAATTTAGTGAATTATTTTCTTTTATTAATATCGGAGTAGATTAGATAATTTTCAATCATAAAATTATGTTTAAATAATTTGTAAGACCTTAGTTTGTTCTGGGATTGATAAGTGTTCACCAATTATTTTCGAATTTCTTTTGAGTAATTTTCTTCATGAAAAGTATATCTCTGGTTTTATAAAGTGACCCTTGGTTCCCCCAAGTTTCACTAAAGTTGAACACATTCATATGTTTCATGTGACTAGCCCAGCCTATGCTGGGCAGTCTTAGAGAAGTTTGATAAGCTTGACTAACGAGAGAAGACGGGTCAGAATCACAGATTAAGAACCAGTATTTCCATGATTTCACAGAGTGAGGTTAAACAGTAGTTAGGAGTCCGTGCTGACCAAGTTCACCTCACACGGCTAAAGTAGAAGAATTCTGGCAGACACCAAGGAGATATCTACAAAATTTCACTACCGTAGTATTTTTTCTGCTGGTAGAGAGTCACATTTGGATATAAAGTTGTCTTCACTCATTCCTTCTGGGTATAGTAGGGGCCCCACACTTCTGAACCATACAATAGGACAGGGCGGATTAGATAATTAAGCAAGGTTTATATTATTGCGTACAACTATCAGTCATCAAAGATTTCTGGGATGTCGCTAGTAAAGAGGTTAAAGAGTAGGGGACTCAATATGCAACCTTACACCCACTTTTGTTTGAAAGGGCTATTTTTAGTATTGATAGACAAATTTACATTATTATATAGGCTCTATTGTATTTAAGAAATTACCACCAATATCAGCTGTCAGCAATATTTGTAGATGATGTATAGCCTCTCTTGATACATCAAAGGCAGCTTTGAAATCCGCAAAACAGCAGAAAATATATTTTTTGGCCCACTGAGTAGCATAAGAGTTTAGAGGTTGAGGATGTGTGGTCTGCAGTACGTGATCTCTTTTTGAATCCAATCTGGTTATTTGGTATGAGGTTATGCTTACTGGAAAATTCTACCAGGCATTTGTGCAAGATACAGAATAGTTTCCCAAGATGGCTGCCAACAGCATAATCCCTATCTATAATTATGGTTCCTGGGCATCCCCCTTTTGATGGACTGGAGTTAAGAAATTTGTTCTCCAGTAATTTGGGAACTCGCCCTGCGACAGTGAATACTGAGCCAGACTTAAATTGGCAGGAAAGATGCGTGAGGTTATAAAAGACCAAAATCATTGATTTGTTTGGAACCGTGTGAAAAAATACAGGCACGTCCGCAGACCCTATATTGGGGCTATTTCATGAACACCAGAATACAGAAGAAGAGTGGTTATCTCTGACCTTGTTGATTGGTATTCATCAATTAATGGGATAATTTGATGAAAACACAGCATTCGGCACTATTCGGCACAATTGCCGGGCAAAACCTAGTTAACCCCTTGTGTTCCATGCCCCATCCAATATTGATGAATGTTGTATTTTTTAGAAAATCACCTTTCTGTGACTTAAATTGGCAGGAAATGATGCGTATTGGTATAAGTGACCCACTGGCAAAATAACTGATTTGGTTAAAACCGGGGCGAGGCTTTATCCCTAGTATTTCGAGGACGCTTATAAATAGATTATCGGGGAATACCTTATGACGTCAGAAATGGGGATTTCCAGACTGTTGCGAATCTATACTATAATGCAAGGAGGATACCGCGGTGACGTCATATCACGTGATCCCGACCCATATTAGTGATCGCTTTGGCCAATCAGATTCAGTCTACTGACAGCACCAGTACTCAACGCATCTCCACGTCTCACTGTCTGTAGCGCTTTTGTACACAAAAACACCAATAGACATGAAATATTGCAATACCTAGTATGGATTCTTCCTGTGTAAAATAAAATTTACAGAGCAGATTAACTTCCACGAATAAAAAAGACGTTTGGCGTGGCCAAAGTGCGGAAATAATGTATCCGATAAAATACACTACGAAATACACTAGGCAATGCACTACACAATATACAGTAGAGATGCAGTTGAGTTTGTTATTGTTTTGACTTAGAAGCCCGCCCATATCATAATATATTCATGTATTCATGAAGTATGAACTCATTTCTGTCCCATACAACTCTAAGAACAGTCAATTTCTCCTTAAATCATCACCGAAACCGCGATATCCGCAGGAAGATTTCGTTCTAGTGTCCGAAAATGCATGATCTTACAGGGGCGCTAACTCGACAAATAGAGGGGATCTATGGGGATCTATGCGAGTTTTAGGTATTACAGGTCTCGAACTTGTAAAATCTGTAAACATGCCTCCAAATCCCATTATGATAATGAAGAGATTGCCCCATATCTGGGAGACTGTTTTGAAACCATCGCTAATTTTGGAAGATCGGTGCCCGGCTATTTGGTTTAAAAAACCCTATTTTTCCCCATCAAAACAGCACTTTTCATTATTCAAATGATAGCTTATTGTCTGAATACTTATTTCATAGCAGAAAAGTACTAATAACTCTGATTTGATGCGAAAAATCTAACTTTTTTGATGACTTGATTTTCCCTTGGCCGTGGATCGAGTTTGTTTACAATATGCAGCGCCATCTTGGAAAAGCCGTGACGTCACCGCGGTTTCCTCCTTGACTATAATGCGCGTTGTGGCCGCTAAATAGGAGGCGATTTTTGTTTCAAAATTGGGCCTCGGAAATGCGTCGAATTCTTGCAACCTTTGGCTTCGTAGGTCTGGATCATACGTAAGAGTGTCACTGAGGGTGTCATACGTCGAATATCTTCGTGGTTTTAGAATAAATAACAACTTTTCAGAGAGCACGTCGACTGGAGAGCTCATTCTCAAAAGCATACACAAACTTCACGCATATTCTCCCTGCCACATCAGTATTAGCTTCCAGCACGTATGTAGTGCTATACAACCTGGTCCATGGTGCAGGGTATTAGCAGGGAGATTAATGATTAGCCTATTCTATTTTAGTTCTATTCGAGAAACACTGACCTGAGTGATGAGGCAAATTCTGCAGAGTGGCCTACCGGAACATGCAGTCAGGGTATCAATAAACAGTTATGCCAGGATGGACAAAATATGTACAGTGGCCAGCGCTTGCTCTTTGTTTTATTCTTTACTGACTGATGTTGTCAGTTTGAATTGCGTTCTGCATCTCTCCATGCGCCTGGCTTTGGTCCGACAGTGGCATTGGGTACGGGAGTGGGTAGGGTATATGCCTGACATGTGAGGGCCTTATTTGGAACAGGACCTGCTGTCACTGGTCTCAATGTATTGTCACATCATTGTGCAAAATAGCGTACTCCAATCAATCTATTGGGGGTTGCATGTAGATAGCAGCAATAAGTCCCTAAATGCAGTTCATTTCGTGTTTAACCTTTAATAAAACTTCAGTAGCGTTAGAAATTTAATGTAGCTCAATCATCGTGCCCATTTAACGAATGTATATTACATTTCAACTTTGCCCGCTCCATGGGTATATGCTAGTACAACTAATTACTGTAGAGCTGGGGAAAACATTTGCTACGAGGGCACTTAGACGTTTGCATCGGAAATTTTTATCTGGTGCCTTTTCCCTGTCATGCTCGACTTAAAACAGTTGGCTGTGTTGAAAAAGAAATAGTTGTACATAACTGCAAAGTTTGCAGAAGGTATGCACCAAGACGTGCAACTGAACCGATATGTCAACTGTAAGGCCCCATAAAAATTCATTACTATCTTCCTCTCCATTAGGAAAAAGTGATGAAAAAGTGAATTAAAAAAAGATTTTTATAAGAAAAAATGAACTTTCAAAAATGAACTTTTGCAATATATGAAATGAAGTTAGCCTGCCAAAATGATTTCTGCCGTCTGCTAACAAAGTACTCTGACGCCATAGGTGAATTTCGGTAAAGAAATTATTTAAACAAATATTTTTTCTGATGCAGGCCAATTTCGGCACGCGGGCGGGGATGATAAACTAGTGATTTTTTATGGGGCCTATTAAGCAAAATGTTCACAAATCCTGTTGTATGATATTACAATTTACGAAGCAACCTGCTTATCACATATGTCTAGAGTGGCAATTCAAAAGGGTGGATTGTCTTGAGATCTCAGCCTGGAATATAAAATAAAGTGGAGATAGTGAAAAGAAGCATTTCACACTTAGTTAACGTCGATACAATGTACTGTAAGTACCTAGCTTTCTGTGGTGTTAGTTGGCACCGAACAACAAATGGGGTAAACCTGTAAGGTGAAATAAGCCTATATGAACAGTCATTTCTGTTATACAAAAGGAAATTTCATAGTCAGCAAAATAACAAAGTTAATCATGAAGGTAAAATTCCAGATTTACTGAGGCGATAGCCCCACCCCCAGTGCTTAATTACCCTAGCTGGACCGACCCCCTTGACGTCCTTTGAAAACTTAGCCGCCCAAAGAAACCAGTCTGTCTGGAAATCCCCATTTCTGACGTCATAAGGTATTCCCCGATAATCTATTTATAAGCGTCCTCCAAATACTAGGGATATAGCCTCGCCCTTAAAACCGCGTGAAAAAATACCGGCACGTCCGCATACCCTATATTGGGGCTATTTCATGAACACCAGAATATTGAAGAAAAGTGGTTATCTCTGACCTTGTTGATTGGTATTCATCAATAAATTGGATAATTTGACGAAAAAACAGCATTCCGCACTATTCGGCACAATTCTTGGGGGGGGGGGGGGACCTAGTCAACCCCTTGTTTTCCATAACCCACATACATCCAATATTGATGAATGTTGAATTTTTTAGAAAATCACCTTTCTGTTACCTAAAATGGCATGAAATGATGCGTAATGTTATAAGTGACCCAAAATAATTGATTTGGTTGGAACCGTGGGAAAAAATACCGGCACGTCCGCAGACCCTATATTGGGGCTATTTCATGAACACCAGAATACTGAAGAATATTGGTTATGTCCGAGCTTGTTGATTGGTATTCATCAATTATATGGGATAATTTGATGAAAAAACAGCATTTGGCACAATTGCCGGGAAAAACCTAGTTAACCGCTTGTGTTCCATACCCCACATACATCCAATATTGATGAATGTTGAATTTTTTAGAAAACAACCTTTCTGTTACTTAAAATGGCATGAAATGATGCGTAATGTTATAAATGATCCAAAATAATTGACTTGGTTGGAACCGTGGGAAAAAATACCGGCACGTCCGCAGACCCTATATTGGGGCTATTTCATGAACAACAGAATACAGAAGAAAAGTGGTTATCTCTGACCGGGTGTCTATAAAACGAAGACCTAAGACCTAAGATCTAAGACCTAAGACCCTAAGAACTATAAAACGCAGACCCTACTATAAAACGAAGACCCTAGGGACTATAAAACGCAGACCATACTATAAAACGAAGACCCTAGGGACTATAAAACGCAGACCATACTATAAAACGAAGACCCTAGGGACTATAAAACGAAGACCCTACTATAAAACGAAGACCCTAGGGACTATAAAACGCAGACCCTACTATAAAAATGAAGACCCTAGGGACTATAAAACGAAGACCCTACTATAAAACGAAGACCCTAGGGACTATAAAATGCAGACCCTACTATAGAACGAAGACCCCAGGGACTATAAAACGCAGACCCTGCTATAAAACGAAGACCCTAGGGACTATAAAACGCAGACCCCACTATAAAACGAAGACCCTAGGGACTACAAAACGCAGACCCCACTATAAAACGAAGACCCTAGGGACTATAAAACGCAGACCCTACCTTTGAAGTCGTAGCATCTAACCTTGACCAAGGACTGTCCCAACTGGAACAACCTTATCCTAGACCTGTCTTCGATGGAACAACCTTAGCCCCTGTTTCCAATAGAACAACCTAAGCCAAGGCCTGTCTCCAATAGAACAACCTTAGCCAAGGCCTGTCTCCAATAGAACAACCTTAGCCAAGGCCTGTCTCTACTTGAACAACCTAAGCCAAGGCCTGTCTCCAATAGAACAACCTAAGCCAAGGCCTGTCTCCAATAGAACAACCTTAGCCAAGGCCTGTCTCCAATAGAACAACCTAAGCCAAGGCCTGTCTCCAATAGAACAACCTAAGCCAAGGCCTGTCTCCAATAGAACATCCTAAGCCAAGGCCTGTCTCCAATAGAACATCCTTAGCCAAGGCCTGTCTCCAATAGAACAACCTAAGCCAAGGCCTGTCTCCAATAGAACAACCTAAGCCAAGGCCTGTCTCCAATGGAACAACCTTAGCCAAGGCCTGTCTCCAATAGAACAACCTTGACCAAGACCTGTCCCAACGGGAACAACCTTGTCCGAGGTTTGGCTAGCGAATGTTTTAGGAAAACCCGTTCCTCCATTTACCCTTTGAGGTCGTAGCATCTAACCTTGACCAAGGACTGTCCCAACTGGAACAACCTTATCCTAGACCTGTCTCCAATGGAACAACCTTAGCCCCTGTCCCCAATAGAACAACCTTAGCCAAGGCCTGTCTCCACTTGAACAACCTTAACCAAGACCTGTCTCCAATAGAACAACCTTGGCCAAGGCCTGTCTCCAATGGAACAACCTTAGCCAAGGCCTTTCTCCAATAGAACAACCTTGACCAAGACCTGTCTCCAATAGAACAACCTTGGCCAAGGCCTGTCTCTAATGGAACAACCTTAGCCAAGGCCTGTCTCTACTTGAACAACCTTATCCTAGATCTGCATCTCCAATAGAACAACCTAAGCCAAGGCCCGTTTCCAATAGAACAACCTTAGCCAAGGCCTGTCTCTACTTGAACAACCTTAGCCGAGGCCTGTCGCCAATAGAACAACCATATCCTAGACCTGTCTCCAATGGAACAACCTTATCCTAGACCTGTCCCAATGGAACAACCTTAGTCAAGGCCTGTCTCCAATGGAACAACCTTAGCCAAGGCCTGTCTCCATTAGAACAACCTTGACCAAGACCTGTCTCCAATAGAACAACCTTGGCCAAGGCCTGTCCCAACGGGAACAACCTTGTCCGAGGTTTGGCTAGCGAATGTTTTAGGAAACCCGTTCCTCCATTTACCCTTTGAGGTCGTAGCATCTAACCTTGACCAAGGACTGTCCCAACTGGAACAACCTTATCCTAGACCTGTTTCCAATGGAACAACCTTAGCCCCTGTCCCCAATAGAACAACCTTAGCCAAGGCCTGTCTCCACTTGAACAACCTTAACTAAGACCTGTCTCCAATAGAACAATCTTGGCCAAGGCCTGTCTCCAATGGAACAACCTTAGCCAAGGCCTGTCTCCAATAGAACAACCTTGACCAAGACCTGTCTCCAATAGAACAACCTTAGTCAAGGCCTGTCTCCAATAGAACAAACTTATCCTAGACCTGTCTCCAATGGAACAACCTTATCCTAAACCTGTCTCCAATGGAACAACCTTAGCCAAGGCCTGTCTCCAATAAAACAACCTTAGCCAAGGCCTGTTCCACTTGAACAACCTTAGCCAAGGCCTGTCTCCAATGGAACAACCTTAGCTAAGGCCTGTCTCCAATAGAACAACCTTGACCAAGGCCTGTCTCCACTTGAACAGCATTTTTTGGTGACGCATAAACAGTTTTTAGGGTTAGGTCAGGGTTAGGGTTAGGGACAATGTGAGGGTTAGGCCGAAGGTTGTGTTACTCGGGTATATAATCCTGAATTTTGCTTTTCTTCTCCACTCCAAGCTGTCACACTCCCATTACAAGTGACAAATGTGTTAACCTAGAATATTGTTTTTATTTAGCCAGACTCACACTTGCAGCCAATTAGGCCGACGATTATACTTTGAAGTCAGACGATGCTCTCCTTATCAGTTTATCTGACCTCGCCTGGAGTCACAGGAATGTGTACTGGTGTTCTCTGTGGATCGTATAGGACTACTTTTTTACATGGAGAGGCCTACATCTTATGTATAGTGATTGTAGGTGTATATCAGGCCAGTTCTATGATGTTGCTCATGGACAAACAGTATTGCTCATATTCACTAGACTAGGGTATGTCCCAAAAACAATGGCGAGCCCATGGATTCATGTGATCAAAAACAAGGGCTATGGTACTCAAAACGAAATTTTCTTTTGTTTTTGTTCTGTAGCTACTTAAGTTTGGAGTAAGTGGGAAATACAGGGCGACATTCGGCTGTGTTCTGTAGGGACTGTATATTGATTAAGGATTCTAAAATACAAATTCATCGCACGTGCTCTCATATCTCGCCATTGCTCGTTGTTGTCGTTACACATACAACCAAATACACAACACTCCCCCCTGAAAATCGAGGAGGCGAGATTTTCAATAACACAATGAACCTAACCCGCCGTAAGGCTTAATTCTGAGAAATGTATGCTGAACACAATAGCTCCAAAATGCAAGACCTAGCATCCATAAGTAAACAACTACACCTAATTCTATACCCTATAGAATATACCGTCAAATAACTCAAATACACCTAATGACAAATCTAATGCTAAGAGTATTCCCCCCATTTACCAACCTGGGAAATGTAAATTACAACCTTCTGGTAAGAAACTCTGATGATGATATACCTAGTAATAGTAATAATAGTATACTAATACATGTAATCAAAATGTTAAGAATTTTGACCCCTTGATAGAGATTTGGCAATCAGTTGACATGCATGTATCTGACAACTACGACTGAGTAACCAAAACTCAACTCCAATTCTTGTATGTCACTCTGGATTAAATGTCTATTCTGCGGGTTCCAACAAACGCAACTTCTGAATAGGCCTTCTCATCAATCCTCTCTTGGTTTTCACTGTGACTGACCTAACCAACCCGTCTCTTCCTGGGTGTGTGGCCATCACACGTCCTAGTGCCCAATCTAGTTTTCTGATGTTGTCCTCCGCCACAAGAACGATGTCTCCCTCTTGCAGATTATCTCGTATCTCTGTCCATTTTGAACGGCGCTGTAATTCCACAAGGTATTCACTTGTCCACCTTTTCCAAAACTGTTTGGATATCCTCTGTTGATAGGCCCATCTCCTTTCAAGTGACAACTCTGGCTTGTATACAGATGGCAGCAACTGCAGATTTCTTCCTATGATCAAGTGACCAGGGGTTAATGGAAGAGGATCCTCCTTGTCAGCCGAGATATCCGATAAGGGTCGAGAATTGATTTGAGCTTCTGCATCAGTGAGCACGGTCTGAAGCTCGGTAAATGTCAGGCTGGCCTTTCTGAGAATCTTTGAGAGAGCTCGTTTTACACTTCCAACAAGTCGTTCATAAAATCCTCCATGCCATGGAACCCTAGGAGTTATGAACTTCCACTCGATTCCTTCCAGTCTGAGTTTATCCTTGATTCTCGCATTGTTGTGGAACAAACGGTAAAGCAATGAAGCTGCACTCTCAAATGTTTTTGCATTATCGGAGTAGATGGTACAACACTTTCCACGCCGATTCATCATGCGTCTCAATGCTTGTAGGAACTCCTCTGTTGTCAAATTTGCTGTCAGCTCTAAATGCACTGCCCTGGTGGCCATACATGTGAATATGAGGATGTAAGCCTTGTTGCTTCCAGCTCCATGTTTTCCACTGACATGTACTTCTCTAACATAGAGTGGTCCAGCATAGTCCACTCCAATGTTGGTAAATGGTGGCGATACATTAACCCTTTCCTCTGGCAACGGCGCCATTTTCTGCTCTAATTTTCTGGCACTTCTACATTTCTTACATGGTAGGACTCTGCGAACTTCCTGCCGGCCACATACTAACCAGTATTTGCTTCTCAAGTTAGACAAGGTTTGAACAACTCCTGTGTGTCCAAAGATGATGTGATAGTGGATTATCAACATTTCCACAAATCTATTGTGATTAGGCAATATGATGGGGTTTCTAAGCTCATCTGGCAGTAGTGCTTTGTGTAGTCTCCCCCCAACACGGAGTAACTTCAGTTTCTCATCCCATATCGGATCAAGCTGTTTCAAGCGGCTATTTGCAGGAATCGAAAGATTATTCTGTACTGCTTGAATTTCCACTGAAAATGCTTGTTTGAGCCCAACGTAACCAATACAACTCCTCTTCTCTTTGATCAGTGAGAGTCAAGATTGCATTTTCTTCTCGAACATGTTGCCCATCTCCTGTCCTCACTCGGTACTTTAAGCTTCGGACTCTATTCATCACTCTCAGAAACTTGTGGTAACTCTCATATTTCTCCACTAGTTTCAGCTGCTCACTTTTGGTTTGGTCAGTTGTTTTCTCTTTGACTTGCAGTGCTGAGAAAGTCTTGGGTTTTTTCTTCTGTTCAGCCAATTCCAGTTCAGCTGTGTCAATTCGCTGTTTTGGCCAACTTTCTTCTTCTTTTCTTAGGAAGTCTGGCCCTTCCCACCAGAGTTGCGAGTTAACTAAGCTTTCAGCAGAACATCCTCTCGAGCATAGATCAGCGGGGTTAATTTTCCCTGGCAAATGACTCCACTTCCTAGGTGGTACTAGATTCTGTATCTCACTCACGCGATTGGCAACGAACGTCTGCCAAGTGTAGGCAGGTTTGCTAATCCAGGCAAGTACTACTTGTGAGTCAGTCCAGCAGTGTACATCCTCTATTTCCAACTTGATTTCACGTTGAACGTAGTTTACCAAACGTGCTGTGATTAGCGCAGCCATGAGCTCTAGCTCTGGTAAGCTTCTCTTCTTTCCAAGTGGTGACACTCTAGTTTTAGAGCACAGTACAGCTGTGTGCACTCTCCCTGTTGGCAAGTCCTCAACCCTGACGTAAACTACTCCTCCATATGCTGCTACACACGCATCACCGAAACCATGCAGTGTGAATCTAGGTTGAGTGAAGCTCTCAGGAACTATACATCGCTGGACCTTTATCTGATCCAGATCAGAAACTTGCTCCTTCCAACGTACCCAGTTCTGATGAAGTTCATCAGATAACTTCTCATCCCAGTCAGTACGATCCATCCAGGACTGTTGGAATAGCCGCTTGGCTACCAAAGTGAACGGTGCTAACAAACCCATCGGGTCGTAAATTCGATGAAGTTGTTGTAAAACAGTCCTACGAGTTTCACAGGGTACATTTTCCATCCTCTCGCAAAAGGAAAACATTAGTACGTCCTCTTTAGGAATGTACTTGATCCCCAACGTTTTTGTAGTAAATTGTTCCTCAGTGACGACTACTATACCACAGGCAAGATCTGACTCCTCTAATCCAGCCAAAGCTTCTGGTTTGTTGGACACAAATTTCCTGAGTGGGAATCCTCCAGATTTCAAGACTGTTTTCATGTCTACTGCTAAGCTTGCTGCTGCTGTGGTATTGTCTTCTCCAGACAGTACATCATCCACGAAAATATTTTCTGTTATTTCCTCAGTAGCCTTTGGGTATTCCTTTGTCTGTGTGAGTGCATGGTCCACTACAGTTTTGATACTCGAAAATGGAGATGATTTCAGACCAAATGTTACTGTTTTCAGCCTGTAAACATCAGGTTTTTTACTAGTGTCCATGTCACGCCATAAGAATCTCTGTAGATCTTGATCTCCAGTTTGCATGCCGATTTGAAGAAACATTTTCTCTATATCTGCTACAAGCGCTACTTTATGTTTTCTGAAACGCAAGAGTATGGCAAGTGGGTCGGGCTGCAGTGCTGGTCCACTCAACAATGTGTCATTTAGTGACACCCCCTCTGGTCCTTTGGCGGAGCCGTCAAACACAACACGCACCTTTGTGGTTGATTTATCCATTCTAACAACACGGTGATGAGGCAAGTACCATATTGCTTGCGCTTGTTTCTCCAATTCCTCAACTTTCTCGGCACGCCCTTTATCAACTAACTCTTGGATCTGTTCTTGGTAGGCCTTTCCCAAGTCTGGGTCCCTCTGTAGTCTTCTTTCCAACCCCTCGAGACGTTTCTCTGCTAAGGTTCGATTTGATTCTAAAGACTTGTCCTTCCAGTCCGGATGGCGAATCAAACCTGTGACGTAATGACCATCTACGAGTTTGGTATTATCAAGATGCTGCTGCAATGCATCAGTCTCCAATTCTGTGGCTTGGTGCTTGACCTCATTAGGTAATATTCCCAAGTGTTCTAGGTCCCAATGTCTGGCTGCAAAGTCAGTTTCATTCTCCAAGGAAACTCTATGACACGTGTTTACCATACCAATCTTTCCATGTCGTTGGTTTGGCTCCTCTACTGGGCAGATACCTGAAAGTACCCATCCAAAATGACTCTTTGTGGCAGTTGGCATTCCTGGTGGTCCAGTTTTTCTCACAGGCAGTAAGATGTTTGTGGTATCCTCTAGCCCCAACATAACATCAATTTCAGCCGATTCACGGGGGTATGTGTCTGCTATCTGCAATCCCTGTAAGTGTTGCAGCTTTGACAAATCTACTCTCACGCAGTTGAGGTCCATGCTAGGCTGATCAACTGTGTAGGCCTCTATCTCAAATTCCTCACCTTTCCAATTAGGAATAGCGCTTGATAGATGAAACTTAACTCTCTCTGTTTTCAATCTCATCTGGTTACCACCGGCTAGTGAAAATTCTGCCTCAACCTTGGGTCCTCGCAAGTCCAGTTTTCTTGCCATCTTGTTACTTATGAATGATACACCGCTGCCTGTATCAAATAAGATTCTCGCTACTGAAATTGCTCCTCGTGATTCGATTCTTGCTAGAGTGGATTGCATCAATATCTCCTTTGGACCTGTAATGGCCTTGACAAGTCCTACACTCTTGGGAACCTCCGTTTTTTGACGTAGACCTTGTACTTGCTCTTCTTCATCTTCTCTTCTCCTCTGGTCGTCAGACATAGCGTTCAGCCTCTCCTCGTTATCTCTGTGATAATCCACTTGGTCTTGAGTATCTTGCAAGTCCATGTAGGCTGACTTCAACTGTTCTCTGGCAGACATGGCTGCCCTCACTTTAATCTCATTCTCGGGTGAACGGTCATCATCGTCTAATGCTGGAAGAACATCATCATAATATCGGAACAAGGATTTCTCCAACTTGGTGTATCTCTGCCGATTGATGCGCCTCCTTTCCAATAGGAATTCAAGCGTTGCTGACTCAGCAGCCACACTTTTACCCTTAGTAGTCGCCATTACATGTATGTCAGTGATTTTAGGAGAGATGAAGCAGTATTGATAATTTTTAAAACAATTATTACGTTAACGTAACCCACTTGAGAACTTAACCCTCACTATTTATTTTATTCGTG